>NC_059176.1:15826692-17076692 GCF_019923935.1 Bubalus bubalis
GATAAGCTTCATAGGAGGCTTTATAAAATGTGAGGTAAAGAAGATAAGTATAGATGTGTCTTTGGGACCTCCGGGGTGGGGGCGGTGGGGGGTGGGCAGGTAGTTTCACGGTAGTAGGACTCAGGAGATATGTGACTGGAGGTGTAGACAGTGGAGTCACCTGCATTCTGGGCCTCACTGAACATGTACTTCAGATCAACTCAGAAGATTGCTTAAGGTAATCTGGGAGATGGAGGAAGGAGATACGAGAAACACTGAAATTTAAGGGGCAAGTTGAGGAAGAGGCTTTTTGAAAATGGATTACTTTATTTAAACCAGAGAGATCAATTATTAACCCTACTCCAAGTATCTAAAACATTATCTTCAAGGGAAGAATGCATTTCCTTTCAAGAACATATAACAGTCTTGTTTCCCTGATAGAAGTGACTATACAAACATAATGATGAGCATACTTAGAACTTACACACAATTTATAAGTTGCAAAGTAGAATTAAAACACAAGAAAAAAGTTATGAATAGTGTATAATAAATATATATAGTCTCTTCAAGGATCTTATTTGTTCTGTGAACAATTGTCCAGTTGCTAAGTCGTGTCTGACTCTGTGCAACCACACGAACTGCAGCACACCAGGGCTATCTGTCCTCCACTATCTCCCTGAGTTTGCTCAAACATATCCATTGAATTGGTGATGCCATTCAACCATCTCATCCTCTGTTGACCCCTCCTCCTCCTGCCTTCAGTCTTTCCCAGCATCAGAGTCTTTTCCAATGAGTTGGCTCTTAGCATCAGGTGGCCAAAGTATTGTACTCAGAGCAATTTCAGATATGTTGCAGACAAATATGCCAAAAAGATACAAAATATAGAGAATTCTACTGAAAGAAATTCATTTTTTAAAATATTTTATTCTAACAGTCACAGGATGGCCTGAAATATTCTGAACTTAGCAATTCTGAAGAAAACTTTCTGTCAATTACAACAGAACAATGTAATGTATAATGAAAAGAAACCAAGGCTAGCAAAGGTTTTCTTCGTAAGAGTTGCTATTTGTGAAAATTGTCCTTTAGTTCTGTTCCATTTGTTAAAAATATTTTTTGTAAGTAAACAAAGTTGAATGGCTATATTTAGCAGAAAAGACTGACCCTTTACACAAACCAAGAAGTATAATCCTTAGTAAGTTAACTCAAAGCTCTGTTGCTACACCCGGCCTTTCAAAATATTCAGTGTTAGGCATCTGCAACACAAGGTTAATTTTAATTGGGAAAAATATCTTCTAAGAATTTTTGGTGAAATACAGCATTACAGAGTCTTTGCCCCTTTTCACATATTTTAATATTCATTCTTAAAGTTTAGGGTTCTGTTAGATGGACAAAAACGATTTATTGAATCACTTTCACAGAAGGGTAATCATTCATAATTAATAGATAAACTTTATTGAATGGCCAATAGAATGGATAACATCTTATCACTACCTCCCATGATTGTAGGTGTGTATGACTGAATCTTGTTCCATACAGTTGAATGATAGGATTTAGTACTTTATACTGCATTGCTTGGCATATAATATTCTCTTTGAGAAGCTGACATCCTCCCTTCAAGACATATGACCAGCTCAGGAAAACGTTGCTGACATCAGGCTCTATTCTGCTGATGTTACACAAAACTGTAGGACTTCAAACATGGCACTACTCCAGAAATGTGTGCTATTTTTCTTAGACAGCATGAAGTATACAATAAAAAAGTCACATCTGGTTTTAGTTTTCATCTTATTTATCAGTTCACATCTTCATCATCATGGCATCAACTTTTTAGGTTGTAACTGTAGATTCATGGGTCAGATGAATTAAGGCATCTGAGCAGAGCAGTCCTTCCGGGATGGGTTTACATTTCCAGGTTATTTACAGATCAGTTGTTTGGCACTCAGAGAATATTTTCTTGTTGAAAAACTGTATTATAAATGATAGTTATATTCCAAGCCTATTTAACCTATAATGCAACTGAAATACTTAAAAATATTATATAAACTACATGAAAACAGTGTGACATTTTTTCAGGATCTTAAAACATAAACACAGAATATGTTAAAAGAATTTAGCAAATGCGTTTCTGACATTTTCAGCAACAATAATGAAGGAGATGTGTAAAAGAAAATAAGGTGGTTTAAAATTTTTTCCAAATGTCAGTGCTTTTAGAAAAGCAGACCTGACTGAAAGGTGATGGAGTGGACAGAAATGTTTTAGGGGATTTTGAAAGACACTTTTGGCTTTTTTAAGGAATTTGAAGCTAAAGGGCACTGTATCTTTTCTATGTATAATTAACTTTAATTTTCACTTTTTTCTAATAAAGTTACATCATTATCACTTCTTTTGTGCATATAAACCATGAATAGATTGAATTTTTTGATTGTTTTTGGTGAGAGGGAGGAAGTTCATAAATGGAATACATTCATAAGCCTTTAGACACTAAAATTTACTGTATTACTGTATTCTCTTAAAGAATACTCTTAAGAGAATACTCTCTTAAGAATTACTGTATTCTCTTAAAACAGAATTTCTCTTTTAATTTTTAATTTGTTATGTATTAAATTCATGAGCTCCCTTTTCCCAGTAGGTTGACTCTCACTGTCTCTCTTATCTTCCAGCCCACTTTCCCATCCCTTCTCTTCCCTCCCTAGATCTGTTTCCCAGAAAGAACATAAGAGATTTATGATTTTACTTTCTTATTGTTGTTGTTCAGTCACCAAATTGTATCCTACTGTTTGCAACCCCACAGACTGCAGTAAGCCAGCATCCTCTGTCCTCCACTGTCTCTCCGAGTTTGCTCAAATTTATGTTCATATGTCCATCACCACAGTCAGTGATGCTCTCTCATCATTTCATCCTCTGCTGCCCCCTTCTTTTGCCTTCAGTCTTTCCCAGCATCAGAGTTTTTTCCAATGAGTTGGCTCTTGGCATAAGGTCGGTTATACTAATTATCAATATGTATTCTTTACTTTGACCTCCTGATGTGAAGAGTCGACTCATTGGAAAAGATCCTGATGCTGGGAAAGACTGAAGGCAAGAGGAGAAGGGATGACAGAGGATGAGATGGTTGGATGGCATCCCTGACTCAATGGACATGGGTTTGAGAAAAACTCCAGAAGATGGTGAAGGACAGGGAAACCTGGCATGCTATATAGTCCATGGGGTCTCAAAGAGTCGGACACTTTTGAGTCCGACTGAGCAACTGAACAACAACTTCTTTTTCTCTTCCCAGTGACTATGTAACTACAGTATTTTAAATTTCTTCAGTTCAGTTCAGTTCAGTCACTCAGTCGTGTCCGACTCTTTGCAACCCCATGAATCGCAGCACACCAGGCCTCCCTGTCCATCACCAACTCAAACTCATGTCCATCGAGTCGGTGATGCCATTCAATCATCTCATCCTCTGTTGTCCCCTTCTCCTCCTACCCCCAATCCCTCCCAGCATCAGAGTCTTTTTCAATGAGTCAACTCTTCGCATGAGGTGACCAAAGTACTGGAGTTTCAGCTTTAGCATCATTCCTTCCAAAGAAAACCCCAGACTGATCTCCTTTAGGATGGACTGGTTGGATCTCCTTGCAGTCCAAGGGACTCTCAAGAGTCTTCTCTAACACCACACTTCAAAAGCATCAATTCTTTGGCTCTCAGCTTTCTTCACAGTCCAACTCTCACATCCATACATGACCACAGGAAAAACCATAGCCTTGACTAGACAGACCTTTGTTGGCAAAGTAATGTCTCTGCTTTTGAATATGCTATATAGGTTGGTCATAACTTTCCTTCCAAGGAGTAAGCGTCTTTTAATTTTTATGGCTGCAATCACCATCTGCAGTGATTTTGGAGCCCCCCAAAATAAAGTCTGTCACTGTTTCCACTGTTTCCCCATCTATTTCCCATGAACTGATGGGACCAGATGCCATGATCTTCGTTTTCTGAATGTTGAGCTTTAGACCAACTTTTTCACTCTCCTGTCTCACTTTCATCAAGAGGCTCTTTAGTTCTTCTTCACTTTCTGCCATAAGGGTGGTGTCATCTGCATATCTGAGGTGATCTATATTTCTCCCGGCAATCTTGATTCCAGCTTGTGTTTCTTCCAGCCCAGCGTTTCTCATGATGTACTCTGCATAGAAGTTAAATAAGCAGGGTGACAATATACAGCCTTGACGTACTCCTTTTTCTATTTGGAACCAATCTGTTGTTCCATGTCCAGTTCTAACTGTTGCTTCCTGACCTGCATACAGGTTTCTCAAGAGGCAGGTCAGGTGGTCTGGGATTCCCATCTCTTTCAGAATTTTCCAGTTTATTGTGATCCACACAGTCAAAGGCTTTGGCATAGTCAATAAAGCAGCAATAGTTGTACTTAAATTTTTCTGTAAACATAAATAGTATTTCTTAACTCCTTGTTTTGTAACTATTTATACATTTCTCTTCAGCTCCCTTTCCTACCTTCATCTTCTAATTTCTATTATCTGTCCTTTTACATTGCCAAGGATGATAACTGTGGGTAAAGCTGGTAATTGTCACCCTATATCCATTCCTCACCTCTACATTTGTAATAGAATCTCTGTTTAGCCGGACAGGTGGCTGCCCTGAATAGAAACCACTTTTCCCAGTCTCCCTGTGATTAGGTGTGACCATGTGGCTGGTCAGTAGGATGCAAGTAGAAGTGTCCAGTGTGGACATGTCCCTTCCTGCTGTCTGGAATGTGGATGTTATGTCTGATGCTTGAGCAGCCATTGTGGGTCCTGAGTGGAAGCCTCATTTTGGTAAAAGAAGCCTGGGTCTCTCCTGATGGAAATGTACAAGCCCTAGACCATTTATTTATAGACTCTTTTCACATGAAAGGACAATAAACTGTCATGTTTAAGGCACCAGTAGTTTGATTTTTTCTCATGGCTGAACCCATAACACTATAATAGTTACAATCTGTTTTATAACCCAAATTAGGTCTTTTGTGACTAGTCCATCAGTTCAGTTCAGTTCAGCTGCTCAGTTGTGTCTGACTCTTTGAGACCCCATGAATCGCAGCAAGCCAGGCCTCCGTGTCCATCACCAACTCCCGGGGTTTACCCAAACTCATGTCCATCGAGTCAGTGATGCCATCCAGCCATCTCATCCTCTGTCGTCCCCTTCTCCTCCTGCCCCCAATCCCTCCCAGCATCAGGGTCTTTTCCAATGAGTTAACTCTTCGCATGAGGTGGCCAAAGTATTGGAGTTTCAGCTTTAGCATCAGTCCTTCCATAGGTTGATTCAAAAAGTTGAGAGCCATAAATAGTATTCATAATTATACTTGGGCAAATATTGTTCAATACAAAGTCAAGAAGATCTATTTTTGGGTGCATATTTGTAAAATTAGCCTACATTTTTTGGCCCAATCTTTCCCTCAACTTTCCCAAAATAATACCTGTTTTTTCTAGTCTCCCTTTGTTTCCTTCCCCCTGAAGACCTCCCTCCCAGAGCCCTGTATCTTCCTGTCCCACCTTTGAACTTGATGATTTCTAGGCCTGCTGAACAGCTGTCATACTGGAAGTGCTTTCATGAAAAGTCTATTAATAAGGCTAAGTGTGAATATGACATCTGGCATTCTTCATTTAATAGGTTAGTTGTGGGGAAGAAGCTGGTATGGAAATCCCTTTTGTATCAGCAAAACGCCTTTATGGGCAACCACTCCATTACTTTCCTTAGAACATTATCTACCATTCCTGTTTTTTGATCACTTTATTTTCTGGCACAGTGCCAGGATACTGCAATTCATTTTGATTTCCATTTTAGATTTGTGAGCTCCTGTTTTTCCTAGTAGGTTTTTCTCTCTTACTGTTTTTGTGTTCCAGAAAGTTAATATAATGAATTGACCAAGTGCGTGATCTCTAGTGTTAGGTAGCCTGGGTGCTAGCCCAGCTCCATTACTGTTTGAGTATATAATTTTAAACAAGTTAACTATTACTTACCTTTTCTCTAAGCCTCCATTTCCTTATCTTTAAAATTGAGTTAATAATAGCACCAAGTTCATAGACTTGTTGTAGAAATGAATTAATCCATGTTTAGTGTTTATTGCAGTGCCTGGAACATAGAAAACACTCAATGTTACTTATAGCTGATATAATAAACAGTAGCATTAAAGGGTGAACTGGCC
Organism: Bubalus bubalis; assembly: GCF_019923935.1. Classification (NCBI taxonomy): domain Eukaryota; kingdom Metazoa; phylum Chordata; class Mammalia; order Artiodactyla; family Bovidae; genus Bubalus; species Bubalus bubalis. The sequence continues at coordinate 15,832,844 of NC_059176.1, forward strand.
AAGATCACACATACAGGAGTCTGAGTTCAAACCCATCCTGGCTCCAGAGCCTCAGATTTTAACAACCATACTGTGCTATTTTGTGTGGAATGCATGGTTTGAATATTTCTGTTGGGGAACCAGCTGCCATTTAGAACAGTAGTTTGTAGTTATCTGTGTGTATGGTTGGTGGGAGATGAGGGCTTAATGTGAGATGAGTTGCAGAATATCCCAGTCCCTTGAGGAGACTATTCGATTAAGTACATGTGCCTGGAACCCCTTCTGAGAAAGTCTGATGAACCCTTAGGACCGGGCTATGGCAGGGATGTTGGAGAGGGAAATGGCAACCCACTCCAGTGTTCTTGCCTGGAGAATCCCATGGACGGAGAAGCCTGGTAGCCTGCAGTCCATGGGGTCGCACAGAGTGAGACATGACTGAAGCAACTTGGCAGCATGGCAGGGATGTATAAATTAAATTAGCTCCCCTTGTGATCTGATGTGCTCTCTGGTTGAGAAAAGTGCTTTGGAAGAAGTTGCAACGTTTTGCTGAAGTGCAATGAATCTGCTAACAGAAATCCTAGGAAAATATCCAAGAAGAAAGTTAAATGAAATGAAAGAAAAATGTTGTAGGCTCAGTATGCCCTGTGGAAACATTCATAACAATCAACACTTTTTTCCCCCAAACTTTCACTGCTGTGACTCTTATTTGTAGATGCAAAGCATTCTTTTGTGGGGCTTCCCAGGTGGCACTAGTGGTAAAGAACCTGCCTGCCAATGCAGAAGACTTCAGAGTCACAAGTTTGATCCCTGGAGTGGGAAGATCCCCAGGAGGAGGGCATGGCAACCCACTCCAATATTCTAGCCTGGAGAATCCCATGGACAGAGGAACTGGCAGGCTATAGTCCATGGGGTTGCAAAGAGTCAGACATGACTGAAACAACTTAGCATGCACATACACACTTCTGCAGCCACATCACTTTTTTTGTTGTTAATTAAATTTGTTTCTATTCAGCTAGTTTCTCCCTTTGATAAAAGCTTTAAACTCTTCAAGTATCAAACCTTTATATAATCCCCCCAATACTTACTTCTGTAAATTACCTTCAAACACAACTAAATTCAACAACTAAAATAAAATAAAGATTGTTAAGGATTTTCCGGTACTTCAACAAGATATTGTCACATTGTTTTTATCCTAAACTGAAATCACTAAATCAATGCCATGTACTAAATATATAGATTTTAAACAAAATTCTTCTTTTATTAAAACATAATGAGTTAAGATGCAAATAACTTAAAATGTGATTGAAGTAGAAAAGTGAATGCATATTAAATAACTTACACTTATGAAGAACTTACTATGTATAGAGGACCAAGTGCTTTACATGTATGAATTTATTTAACCCTTATAGCAACTCTGTGAAAGAGGTTCAATTATTATATGCCTACATTTGCAGACTCTAGTCACAGGTGGTATGGTGGTAAAGAATCTGCCTGCCAGTGCAGGAGACACAAGAGACACGAGTTTGATCCCTGGGTTGGGAAAATACCCCTGGAGTGAAATGAAGTCAGTCGTGTCTGACTCTGCGACCCCATGGACTGCAGCCCACCAGGCTCCTCTGTCCACAGGGCTTTTCAGGCAAGAATACTGGAGTGGGTTGCCATTTCCTTTTCCACCCTACTCCTACCCCTGGAGTAGGAAATGGCAACCCACTGCAGTATTCTTGCCTAGAAAATTCCATAGACAGAGGAGCCTAGTCTATGGCAGGCTATAGCCCATAGGGTTGGAAAGAGTCAGACATGACTGAGTGACTGAGCATGTGTGCATACTTATGCATACACTAAAATGTCAGAAAACTGAAAAGCTAAAATAGGAAAGAAGTTATAGAATATTGATTCATCAAGAGCTATGTAGAGGACTGATTCTAAATTATGAGTCATCTGAACTTTTAGGATTTCCCAGGTAACTGAAAGGTAAAGAATCCACCTGCCAATGTGGGAGATGTAAGAGATGCAGGTTTGATCCTTGGATTGGGAAGATTCCTTGGAGTAGAAAGTGGCACCCTGCTTCAGTATTCTTGCCTGGAAAACTCCTTGGACAGAGGAGTTTGGTGGGCTACAGTCCATGGGGTCACAAAGAGTTGGACATGACTCAGCACACACAAACACACACTTTTGAATATGAGGAAATGGAAAGAGGTTTACATGTCCAAGTTGCATAGCAAATATAGTGAGGGAGCTGGGGTTTGAAGTTAGAAATATCTGGGTCCAGAACCTCTGTGCTTAACCATGGTGCCTTCCCTAAACCAAAGGAGAAAGAATGGAAAAAGAAGTCTGTGACAAATAACTAAAAATATCATATGATGAACATAAAATAAATTAAACATTCCTTAATTATTTTTAATATAGTTTTGAGTTTTAGAGGGTTAAATCTATCTTCTGCTAAGTCGCTTCAGTTGTGTTGGAATATTTGTGACCCTATGAGGCATAGCCTGCCAGGCTCCTCTGTCCACAGGTTTCACCAGGTTAGAATACTGGAGTGGGTTGTCATGTCCTTCTCCAAGGGAACTTCCTGACTTAGGGAACAAACCTGGGTCTCATGTCTCCTGCACAGACAGGCTACTTTACCAGTAGTGCCACCTGGGAAGCCCACAACTATCTAAATTTCAGCTCTTCTTTTTTAAAAATTTATTTTTGGCTGCATTGGGTCTTCATGGCTATGCCCATGTTTTCTCTAGTTGCAGCGGGACTACTCTTCGTTGAAGTGAGGGATACTCTTTGCAGTAAGCAGGCTTCTCATTGCAGTGCCTTCTCTTGTTGTGGAGCAGGGGCCCTAGGCACTCAGGCTCAGTAGTTGTGGTACGTGGGCTCAGTTACTCTGCAGCATGTGGGAACTTCCTGTGTCCCCTGCATTGCAAGGTGAATTCTTAAACACTGGATCACCAGGGAAGTCCTAAATTTCAGTTAAGTTAAATTTTTTCTTATAGGATAACTTAGTTCATCATGTCATCTTGGGGCATTTCTTTCTTCCTGCTCTCCCTTTCCCCCAAGATTTATAAGGCTGTGAGGTACTGTGCATATGCACACGAATGCTTGTGTTCTCTTGGGCTAACCCACTGGTTCTCAAATTTTAGTTTATATCAGAATTACCTGGAGGGGATGGTGGTCCAAGATGGCAGCATAGGAAGATCCTGAACTTACTTCCTCATAGCATATTCAAAAGCAGAGACATTACTTTGCCAACAAAGGTCCGTCTAGTCAAGGCTATGGCTTTTCCAGTAGTCATGTATGGATGTGAGAGTTGGACTGTGAAGAAAGCTGAGTGCTGAAGAATTGATGCTTTTGAACTGTGGTGTTGGAGAAGTCTCTTGAGAGTCCCTTGGACTGCAAGGAGATCCAATCAGTCCATCCTAAAGGAGATAAGTCCTGGGTGTTCTTTGGAAGGACTGATGCTAAAGCTGAAACTCCAATACTTTGGCCACCTCATGCGAAGAGTTGACTCATTGGAAAAGACTCTGATACTGGGAAGGATTGGGGGCAGGAGGAGAAGGGGATGACAGAGGATGAGATGGCTGGATGGCATCACCGACTCAATGGACGTGAGTTTGAGTGAACTCCGGGAGTTGTTGATGGACAGGGAGGCCTGGCGTGCTGCGATTCATGGGGTTGCAAATAGTCGGACACGACTGAGTGACTGAACTGATGGACACACCAAATCTATAGCTACATATGTATCATTTCCCTCTGAAGAAGATCTGAAAACTAGACAAACTGCTTCTCCACAATAAAAGATAAAAGGACTCCATCAGGTTGAGTAGGAAAGGCAGAAACACAGTCTCAGCAAAACTCCACCTCGGCACGGCAACACACAATATGGAACAATTTCACTAGTCCTGTGCTTCTCCCAGAGGACTGAGGGGTTGGTGTCCCACATCAGGGGACGCTGATGGGGTCTGCACTGGAGAGGTGAACCCCTAGAACGTCTGTTAGAAAACCAATGGGGATAATGTCCAAGGACTCAAAGTACTGTAGGAAACTGAGGTTCCTCGTCCAAAGGGCTTGCCTGCAGTCTCACTTGGTTCTGAGACCCAGTAAAGAAAGAACAGTTTGAAAAATGCCTCCTCTATGGAAAGGGGACTCATTTGCTAATCTAAAGTCATCTGTGGAGAGTCAGTTGAAAGTCTTCTTGGAGATGGAGGTGTTGGTGAATGCCCTTACTGCACTCTTTACCTACCCTGCTTAGCAGGTAGAGATGGGCTTGGAGGTGGCACCCTTCTACTGCCTTGCTAAGACAGGCAGGGCTGAGCGGGCAGGGCATTATCTCACTGCCCTGCAGCACTCCCCCACTCCCTGACTGGAGCAGGCAAGTGTGAATGGTCGTCTGGTTCTCCCATTTCTAAGGCCGATGTGCGCACAACAGGCAAGGCACTCTCCTGCTGCCTTGCTGAAACCCGTGGGTGCACTGCAGAGACATTCTCCTGCCGCCAGCTCAGTTTCATCTATCATTTCTACTGCTTTTCTAGTCTCAATTCTGTTTATTTCTGCTCCAAACTTTGTTATTTCCTTCCTTCTACTAACTTTGAGCTTAGTTTATTTTTCTTCTTCTTCTTTTTTCTTTAGTTCTTTGTAGTGTAAAGTGCACTGGAGAAGGAAATGGCAACCCACTCCAGTGTTCTTGCCTGGTAGAGAGCCTGGTGGGCTGCCGTCTATGGGGTCGCACAGTCAGACACGACTGAAGCGACTTAGCAGCAGCAGCAGCAGTGTAAAGTTATGTTGTGTATTTGTGATCTTTCTTTCTTAATGTAGGCATTTTTTATTATAAACTTCTCTCTTAGAACAGTTTCTTTTGCATTGCATATGTTTTGGTGGGTTGTGTTTCCATTTTCATTTGTATCAAAGTTATACCTTCTATTTTTTGACCTATGGATTGTTCAGGAATGTGTGGTTTAATTTCCATGTATTTGTGAAATTTACAGTTTTCTTTCTGCCTCTGCATAATTTCAGAGAGTATGTTACAGATATATCTTATAAGGTTCACATTTATTTATTCATAAACATTTACTTCATCAGCAAATTCTTTAACACACTCTGAGTTCATAGTATATATTATTCATTATTTGCTCTAACTCTAATATTTAACTTTGTAACATGTGCTTTTATTTTTGGAATTTCTGCTAAATATAAATTTTCTTATATTAGTTCTCTCAAAATATTTTTAAAGCATTTTGTGTTCTGAACATGGATTTGAAAGTTCTGCATAAAATTATGTTCTACTGACAAAAAGTCACAGAAACAAAATCTGCTGATCAGTAAGGGTTAATTTTCACAGACTATTTGAAATAATTACAGTTCTACATTTTAAAGAAATGTATTACAACAGAAACCTTGTTGTGTTTATTCTTCAGAAATACATTTCTTGGCTTTTTTTTTTCTTGTTTTGACAATGTGATAAAGTGATATATTAAAATTCACAGCTTATCAGTTTGATAGAAGATTTAAAATAGAGGAATTTTAAAACAAACCTCTATATTTTGAGAAATATAAGAAGTGCTTCTTTATTAATTCTCTACAGTTTATTTTTCTGTGGGGAAAAAACACGTTTGATCAGCATTTGATTGACTGCAAGACAAAAGTCAAGTTGGTCTAATCGAAAGTGATTTGCTCTTATCATACGATGTCATCTCTTATTTTCAGCAGAGATAGAAGAAATTGAGTGAGAAAATTGAAAAATCATTTTAATGCTCCCCAAAGAAATTGTAACATGAGCTGGAACATATGGGTAATTTGTGAGGTAAAGTCAGCTATGAAGTCTAATCATTTTCAAAGTAATTTTTGTGGCTGAAGTGTTCTAAACCAAGAAAAGCTTTCATTTTTTTGAAGCCAAAACTCTGATTGGACCTCTTCAAACTTTGTTTCATTTGTAACTGGGGTATGAACAAGCATGACTCATGAGATATGATAGTCTCTTTCTGTTGGATCCCAATGACCCTTCCAGGTAGTTGACTTAGGCAGGCTATCAGCTGACTCCTGTGAGACCTGTCTGGTGTACATTCAATACTCACATATGATTTGACTGCAAATGCAGATACTTTTCATATGCAGCAACAATTCATCTTTGCTTTGATACCAAAGCAGGTCTCCAAGTGTTCCTAGGGAGAGGCCAACCTTTGTGTCCTAAGCTGCTAGAAGTCAGATCTCCATCTCTCATGGTGATCTCATGGAAGCACTCTTCGCTGTAAGCTTGAGGTGAAGGAGCATCTTCATCCTTTCTTTTTAGTGATCTGAAGGGTTAGAGCTCCTAATACAGCATCCTCATCTTTCTCACAGAGTCCTCTCCCCAGCTGTCCTTTTTCAAATATTTTATATCTCCCTATGGGTACAAACCAGACTTTGATCTGGTCTTTGGATAATGTCTTAAAAATATGCATACGGTTTTTTTTTTCCTCAAAAATCACTTTGGTATTTAACTATCTATTCTAACTCAGAGCCTCAGCCGAAACTCTTAAATTAAAAAATTCTGTTTCATGTAAATTATCTTACTGGGTGCAAATCATGCCATGGGCACAGGTTTGGGTATGTTAAATATTTGGTCATTTTGAATGCCTGTGAATCTTCTTCCTTAGGACAATATGCCCCTAAGCTTTCAGTCTATCTTGGAGCTCATAAAACAGGGACGTAGAACACAAGCAAGCTCATTATTTGTTGGTCTGAGGAATTCAAGAATTTTCTATATACTCTATATTGATAGCTCTTTGCTGATGCTTCATCTGAGACCAAATTATTTATGTGGAGATGTATACTGAAGGGAAAAAAGTGGAGTTCTAGTGTCAGAGATCTGATTTCTGTTTTTTTCTACTTCTTACTTTATTACCTTCTGCTGCTGCTGCCAATCGCTTCAGTTGTGTCCGACTCTGTGCGACCCCAGAGATGGCAGCCCACCAGGATCCCCCGTCCCTGGGATTCTCCAGGCAAGAACACTGGAGTGGGTTGCCATTTCCTTCTCCAATGCATGAAAGTGAAAAGTGGAAGTGAAGTCGTTCAGTCATGTCTGACTCCTAGCGACCCCATGGACTGCAGCCCACCAGGCTCCTCCGTCCATGGGATTTGCCAGGCAAGAGTACTGGAGTGGGTTGCCATTGCCTTCTAGAAGTTATTAAACCTCCCTAAGTTGTTACTCCCTCATATGTAAAATGGGGGAATAATACTAGTTTTCTTAGGTTATTTGATGATATGATATGTGTGAAAATTCCAGAGATTCAACCAAAGTTACTTAACCTAATGCACATTAGTAATTTGGTGGGGAGTTTTAAGTTTATTTGATAGAGAAGAACAATTGTTATTTAAATAGCCACTGATGACAGCCTCTTCTCATAGGAATAGGACATATTGCCTTTGGTTTAGCACAAATCTTTTTGATGGGGCTATGGGAATATAGGCCTTAGGGTATGCACAAGAATTGAAGAAATGTGAGAACTAAAGTGTTCTGTGAAATAGAGTAAGAAATTTAGAATTTTTAACCCAAATATGTCTATAGTGTCACTTCTATCCCTGTCTCCTATCCAAGCAAACACATACCACTAGGAATTGTGAGTAATGTAAACTTTAGGAAGATGAAAGTGTGTTTTAAGTCTCAGGCGAAAAGCATTGCATTCCCAAAAAAGAAAAGCCCATCAGATATATCTTTTATCTGCAAAGTAGCTCTTCTCAGTCTCCATGCAGCCTCTAGCTCCTGGTTCCAGACTCTTCCCAACTCCTTTTTTTTTTTTTTTTTTTGTTACCAGATTACAGCAGGTTTAATAGTGGCCCCCAAACGGATGCCCAAGTTGTAACCCCCAGAATCTGCAAAGGTGACCTTATTTGGAAAAACAATCTTTGCACCTGTAAACTGTGGATTTTGAGATGAGATGGCTCTGGATTTAGGGTGGGCCCTTGTTTATTTGTGCTCAGTTATGTCCTACTCTTTGCAACTCCATGGACTGTAGCCCTCCAGGCTCCTCTGTTCACAGACTTTTCCAGGCAAGAATACTGGAGTGGGTTGCCAGTATTTTTATATCCACCAATATTTTTATATCCCTTTCCTTAAACAAAGGAATTTAGCTTTTTCCAAGTTTTTCTAATTTTTCATCTTCACAGTCTCCACCGAACTCTTTCATCAAGTCTGTGAAAGACCATTACATTAAAAATTATGCGCTCAGCAGAAAAAAAAAAAGTTCTTTAAGGTCTAGGATTCACTTTTCTTAGAATTTGTAAATTGTGAATAATAGTAGGCTTTTCATAATTTTTTTTTATTTCTTGTCATAGGAGTTTCCAAGAATAGCTTAGACGTCAGAGAAGGTGGCCTGGAAAGCAGGTAAAAGGGCAGAGAGCTTCAGCTATCCCAGATGGCACTTTGTGCAGCATCAGGCAGGTGAAGCCCTGCTGTAAGACGTGTGCCTCAGAGTGTGGAGCAGAATACGAGCTGACCATTTAGCCAAGCACTGTTGTGCAGAGCACAACTGGCACGACTCTGTGCGCTGCCCCTAAAGAGTGAGGAACAAAGTCCCAAGTGGAACCTCTGTGAAAGGTGACCTCTGAGAAGTTGCCAGTGCTTAGGGGACTGAAATAATTTTAAGGACACAGAACTGGCTAATGTTCAATTTTGAAGACATCTGCTGAGAGGCAGTACATAATTTCAGTTACCCTGGAGCCATCAGTAAAACTGTCTGGTAATAAAGTCTTGAGTTGGTGGTACTTTGAAGAGTGAAGGGATAGAGTCTGAGTTCAGCTGATTAAACAGTGACCTGAGGTATAACTATGATTGGGGAGTAGAAACAGCTGTAATATGGGAGTGACTAAGGAGCAGCCTGCAGCCTATCCACCCTTCTGTGAATATCCTGGAGAGGAGTGCTTTGATTATAGGGCATGCCCAATGCTTGGAATCTACCTCTATGACTGGAATCCACAACTAGATCAAGACAGGCAGAGAGTATAATGCTGAAAAGCATCAACCCAGCCCACTGGAGCTGTAACCCAGTGTGGTATGCCCAGTGTGGGGAATGACCCCCAATGATGCCCACTTCCTGGGCATCATTGTGTAATCTCCTCTCCTAAAGTGTGAGGATTTGATCACCAACTTTTAGGAAATAGAATACGGCAGACTGGGTATGATATCCCTTCTGACAGTACATTACAAAAAGACTATGACTTTCGTTTTGGGTACTCTCTTTTTATTCTCTCTTACTTGCTCTAAGGGAGGACAGCTAGCTGCCATGTCTCAAGCTGCTTTATAGAGAGGCCCATTGATAAGACAGTGAAGAAAGTCTCTGTCCAACAACCAGCAAAGAACTGAATTCTTGCCAACAGCTGCAAGAAATGAGTTTAGAAACAGGTCCTTTCCCATCAACCCTTCAAATGGAAACCTCAGCCTTGGCAAACATCCCAACTACAATCTATAAGAGAATTTGAGATGGGACCACCCAGTTTCACTGCTTATGTCAGTTATCTATTTATGTTTAACAAGAAAACAACATTTTCTATCTTACAGTTTCTGTAGGTCAGGAATTTGGAAATGGTTCACCTGAGTAGTTCTGGCCTAGGGTGTCTCATGAGGTTACAGTCAAGATGCTAGTTAGGGCTATTATCACCTCAGAATCAAGTGAAGCTAGAAGATTCATTTCCAAAATGGATTGCTGACATTGCTGGCAAGTTGGTGGTGGTTAAGAGGCCTGAGTTCTTTGCCACATGGCCCTCTTCTTTTGACTTGTGTATTCTCACGGTATGGCATCTGGCTTGACTGATAAAGAATGATCCAAGAGAGCAAAGTGGAAGTTGGTGAAATTATTTTTATGACCCAGCATCAGAAGTCATTCATCCTTGTGTGCTAAGTCTCTTCAGTTGTGTCCTACTCTGTGTGACCCCATGGACTGCAGCCTGCCAGGTGCCTCTGTTCATGGGATTCTCCAGGCAAGAATACTGGAATGGGTTGCCATGCCCTTCTCCAGGGAATCTTCCTGACCTGGGGATCAAACTTGCATCTCTTACATCTCCTGCATTGGCAGGCAGGTTCTTTACCACTGAACCACCTGGAAAGCCCCTCATCATTACTTTTGTTATAATGATTGACCCCACGGACCATCCCTGACACAGTGTGAAAGGAAACCACCTGGGGTATGACTATCAGGAAGCAAGTTATTAGATCTTGGACCGGTTGCTCAATGTTGCTAAACTTGATAAAGTTCAAAGTTTCAAAGCAACAGCTTTGAAATGGGGCTACAATGGTAACTGAGTTTTAGGATTGTGGAGATTGTGTAACCATTTCAGGTGGTTGCACTTAGTAACTACTACATGTAAATTCTTTTTCCCGGTCTAGTTTAGTTTAATAAGTTTTCTAAAAAGTGTGTGTGTGTGTGTGTGTGTAGAAAATGATGGGCATTTCTGGTATAGCCATTTTTAGTTATAAGAGAACCTTATGTGTGTGCTCAATAAATGCTAGCTGTTTTCATCATTATTATTACTAGTTATGAGCATATTATTACTTGCATTGCATAACTGACCTGTCTTTCTTAGCACAGTTTCAGAGGGATTCCACAGATGATTTGTTATATGATCTTCTTACATCCAAGGTTCATTGGGAAGCTGTCTAATGGCAGCTCTTGATTAAACCACATTTAACATATTCTGACCTAATAAGATATTCTGGCTAGTGAGACTGCCTCATTACATGTCACAGAAATTAAAAGTGCAGCTTCTAATATAAGTGTGCTGTCCTTAATGTGCTGCCAGAGAGCTTTTTGCTGACAGGGTCAGCAGAGTACAGAACATGCCTGATCTACAGCATCTGCAGGTCAGTTCAGACACTGTGAGTCTTATTTAGATTGTAGAGGGGTGTATTGTATTTGCTTCCAGTCTCAAAGCTGAAGTACAGATTCTGCAAGAAAATAGGATTTAGTCTCAGGAATAATTTGGTTATAAAGAGCAGTAATTCAAATGAGCTTGCTAAAGAGTAGGTGCATTTATTTTAAATGTTCAGAAACGTCTTACAGAAGGCAATACTGGAAACCACCATCTCTCATTAGACTGGAAATTCATCAGGTGGTCTTTCCTTCTGTCTTGCTACATGGTCTCCATCTGCATTTTGGGGTCTGTGTGAAAGGCAACTTCTAAAATGATCTGTAATGACCACCCCCTCCTGGTGTTCATGCCCTTTGTAATCTTCTCTCATTGAGTGTGGGCTGAACTTATTGATCCACTTCTAAAGGTGGAAGCAGGGGGATGTTACTTTTGCGGTTAGGTTAAAAAAGATGGTGACTTCAATCTTGGGTGTGTACAATCTCTTTCACAACTCTTATGCCAGGGGAAGCAAAGTACCATGATTTGAGCAGCTGTATAGAGAGGCCCAGATGGTGTGGAGAAGAACTGAGGTCCTCAGTATGAAAGTCCATGAGTAACTAAATCCTGCCGATAGTCACAAGAACTTGGAAGTAGATACCTTATTCCCAGATAAATGGTTGAATCTTGACATAGTAGTAGCCTTAGCCGTAAGCTTGACTGTGAGACATGAGACACTGTGAGTCAAAATTATGTAGCCAAACTGCTTCTGATTACTGACCTCCAGAAACAATGAAATAATAAATATTTGTTGGCTTAGGCTGCTAATTTTTGGTGTTATTTGTTATGCAGCAATTATAAATACAGATTTTGGTGTCCAGAAATAGAGTGCTGCCATGATGAAAGCCTACAAGGAAGGAGTGGTTTTAGAACTGGAATTTGAGCAAAATGTTAGTGAAATTCTGAAGCTCCTGAAGAAGCTGTTAATAGAGTCTTCTTGGCCTTTTGTTTATTTATTTATAAATTTATTTTTAATTGGAGGATAATTGCTTTACAATGTTATGTTGGTTTCCGTCATATAACAATGTGAGCCAGTCATAAGTATACGTATGTCCCCTCCCTCTTAAGCCTCCCTCCTGTCCCCTACCCCATCCCACCCTTCTAGGTTTTATAAGACTGAGGATGGATGGTGGTAAAATTGAAGAAAAGGGGAATCTTTGTTATTTAGTGGCAGAAAGCTTAGAAACATCATTTCTTGTAGTAATGTGAAATGTAGAGAATGTACTTTGTGAACTGGGTGATCTAGCTTAGGAAATTTCCAAGCAAATTATTGAAGGTGCTGTCTGTTTTTTTTCTTGCTGCTTATAGTAAGATACAAGAAGAACGAATTAAATTGAAGTAGGGATAAAAAATATAAAAGAGCCAAGACTTGATAGTTTTGAAAATTCTGGTTTTCCTGATGGCAACTGCTACCAAATTAAGAAATAACTTTTGATCAAAGATCAAATCTAGAGCACTGCCAGAACAACAGTCTAAAGAAGAAGCAAAGGATGTGACTGTCAAAACTTCTGTTAAAACCAAAGGTCATGCCCCAGGGTAGTATTCAGTCATATAAAGGGCCCTTTAAAAGAGATTAATGGTGTGTCTCAAAAAAGATGTCCTTTTCATTATAGGGGACTGGAATGCAAAAGTGGGAAGTCAAGAAACACCTGGGGTAACAGGCAAATTTGGCCTTGGGAATATGGAATGAAGCAGGGCAAAGGCTAATACAGTTTTGCCAAGAGAACGCACTGGTCATAGCAAACACCCTCTTCTGACAACACAAGAGAAGACTACACATGGACATCACCAGATGGTCAACACCGAAATCAGATTGATTATATTCTTTGCAGCCAAAGATGGAAAAGCTCTATGCAGTCAGCAGAAACAAGACTGGCAGCTGACTGTGCCTCAGATCATGAATTCCTTATTGTCAAATTCAGACTTAAATTGAAGAAAGTAGGGAAAACCACTAGACCATTCAGGTATAACCTAAATCAAATCCCTTACGATTATAGAGTAGAAGTGAGAAATAGATTTAAGGGACTAGATCTGATAGACAGAGTACCTAATGAACTATGGATGAAGGTTCATGACATTGTACAGGAGACAGGGATCAAGACCCTGAACTATGGACGGAGGTTCATGACATTGTACAGGAGACAGGGATCAAGACCATCCCCATGGAAAAGAAATGCAAAAAAGTGAAATGGCTGTCTGGGGAGGCCTTACATTAGTTGTGAAAAGAAGAGAAGCAAAAAGCAAAGGAGGAAAGGAAAGATATAAGCATCTGAATGCAGAGTTTCAAAGAATAGCAAAGAGAGATAAGAAAGCTTTCCTCAGGGATCAGTGCAAAGAAATAGAGGAAAACAACAGAATGGGAAAGACTAGAGATCTCTTCAAGAATATTAGAGCTACCAAGGGAACATTTCATGCAAAGATGGGCTCGGTAAAGGACAGAAATGGTATGGACTTAACAGAAACAAGATATTAAGAGGAGGTGATAAAAATACACAGAAGAACTGTACAAAAAAGATCTTCATGACTCTGATCATCACAATGGTGTGATCACTCACCTAGAGCCAGACATCCTGGAATGTGAAGTCAAGTGGGCCTTAGAAGGCATCACTATGAACAAAGCTAGTGGAAGTGATGGAATTCCAGTTGAGCTATTTCAAAATCCTAAAAGATGATGCTGTGAAAGTGCTGCACTCAATATGCCAGCAAATTTGGAAAACTCAGCAGTGGCCACAGGACTGGAAAAGGTCAGTTCTCATTCCAATCCCAAAGAAAGGCAATGCCAAAGAATGCTCAAACTACCACACAATTGCACTCATCTCAGACGCTAGTAAAGTAATGCTCAAAGTTCTCCAAGCCAGGCTTCAGCAGTATGTGAACCATGAACTTCCTGATGTTCAAGCTGGTTTTAGAAAAGGCAGAGGAAACAGAGATCAAATTGCCAAAATCTGCTGGATCATGGAAAAAGCAAGAGAGTTCCAGAAAAACATCTATTTCTGCTTTATTGACTATGCCAAAGCCTTTGACTGTGTGGATCACAATCAACTGTGGAAAATTCTGAAAGAGATGGGAATACCAGACCACCTGACCTGTCTCTTGAGAAACCTATCTTCAGGTCAGGAAGCAACAGTTAGAACTGGACATGAAACAACAGACTGGTTCCAAATAGGAAAAGGAGTACGTCAAGGCTGTATATTGTCACTCTGCTTATTTAACTTCTATGCAGAGTACATCATGAGAAACGCTGGGCTGGAGGAAGCACAAGCTGGAATCAAGATCACTAGGAGAAGTATCAATAACCTCAGATATGCAGATGACACCACCCTAATGGCAGAAAGTGAAGAGGAACTCAAAAGCCTCTTGATGAAAGTGAAAGAAGAGAGTGAAAAAGTTGGCTTAAAGCTCAACATTCAGAAAACTAAGATCATGGCATCTGGTCCCATCACTTCATGGGAAATAGATGGGGAAACAGTGGAAACAGTGTCAGACTTTATTTTTCTGGGCTCCGAAATCACTGCAGATGGTGATTACAGCCATGAAATTAAAAGACACTTACTCCTTGGAAGGAAAGTTATGACCAACCTAGATAGCATATTCAAAAGCAGAGACATTACTTGGCCAGCAAAGGTCCGTCTAGTCAGGGCTGTGGTTTTTCCAGTGGTCATGTATGGATGTGAGAGTTGGACTGTGAAGAAAGCTGAGCACTGAAGAATTGATGCTTTTGCACTGTGGTGCTGGAGAAGACTCTTAAGAGTCCCTTGGACTGCAAGGAGATCCAACTAGTCCATCCTAAAGGAGATCAGTCCTGGGTGTTCATTGGAAGGACTGATGCTAAAGCTGAAACTCCAATACTTTGGCCACCTCATGCGAAGAGTTGACTCATTGGAAAGATCCTGATGCTGGGAGGGATTGGGGGCAGGAGGAGAAGGGGACGACAGAGGATGAGATGGCTGGATGGCATCACTGACTCAATGGACGTGAGTCTCAGTAAACTCTGGGAGTTGGTGATGGACAGGGAGGCCTGGCGTGCTGCAATTCATGAGGTCACAAAGAGTCAGACATGACTGAATGACTGAACTGAACTGAACTGAACTGAATGGTGTTTCTCACAGATACTGTCAATGAAACAACAGTGCTTCCAGGAAGCCAAGGTCAGTGTTTTTCAGCTGTCTTGAGGCAGGAGATGGGTTTCAGGCTGAGTGTCTGGAGTTGGTCTCCTGTGGACAGAAACTCCCAAGATGAAGATAATAGCAGGAGCAAGAGAGGAGCTGAGCCCTGTCCAGATAAGAGACCACATAGTTCTCAGTGATGAGGTCAAGGAAATTTTCTTGACTACATATGTGGACAAAAGGCTCCTCAGAGTTCAAAAGGGAAGAGACATACCCTCATAGTAAGTGGTGTTAATCTACCCATAGGCCTCTTTGCTAGAATCCATCTTGGTTAAGAAATATGTGCACACACAGGGAAAGGACCCTGAGATAAACCAAATATAAACTAGAGTCAGGAAAAGCAATATGATTGGCTGAAAGAAAGCAGGAAGAAATGCCCTGTATAAGTGATTCAAACCACCACAAGGACATGCAGTGATTTTGAAGTGGGCATTGGGATATTTGACCTGAGAATTTGGCTCCCAGATACTAGATTTATGGCTGTTTCATGAAGAAGGAGAAACAAGAGGCTGCTCTAAATATTGAGGTTGTCCTGGGGGACAAAGAATTTGCTGTGGAGTCTGAGGCACCACCTTAATTTACCATTGGCCCAGTCTCCTGGGGAACTTGATGTAAGTTTTGGCACAGAGGATTTTATAAAACTTAAAAGAGTAGGACTGTATTTTAGGGCCAAAAGAGCTATAATCATGTAGCTCAAAGATCATTAAGAAAGTCATATTTTTTGCTGTTCACTTGAGGCAGAAGGTACAGTAAACTCCCCACAAGGCAGGTGCCATTAGTGCCTTCAAAAAAGCATTGACTAAGACAGCAGTAACCTGAGCTTCACAGGATCACGTGAAGGGGACGAGGCAAGGAACTAATTAGCCACACACATCTTTCTACTGATTATGATTCAGTTCAGTTCAGTCGCTAAGTCATGTCTGACTCTTTGCGACCCCATGGACTGCAGCACGCATGGCTTCCTTGTCCATCACCAACTCCTGGAGCTTGCTCAAACTCATGTCCATTGAGTCAGTGATACTATCCAACCATCTCAGGCTCTGCTGCTCCCTTTTCATGTTGCCTTCCATTTTTTCCCAGTATCAGAGTCTTTCCAATGAGTCAGTTCTTTGCATCAGGTGGCCAAAGTATTGGAGTTTCAGTTTCAGCGTCAGTCCTTCCAGTAAATATTCAGGACTGATTTCCTTTAGGATTGACTGGTTGGATTTCCTTGCAGTCCAAGGGACACTCAAGAGTCTTCTCCAACACCACAGTTAAAAAGCATCAATTCTTCTGTGCTCAGCTTTCCTTTATAGTCCAACTCTCACATCCATACATGACTACTAGAAAAACCATAGCTTTTAACTGATTATGGTGGTGTGATATAATTCTTTTCCAAAAAGCTTTTCTGTCAATTCTAGCTGGGGGCCAGGGGGAAGAATGAATGAGTGAATTAAATAAAAAAAATAATAAAAAAAGGAAAAGCACCACCAAAAAACTGGAACCACACAGTCTAATCCTACAGTCATTCAGTCCCTTGAATTTGTCCCTCAGGGGGCTGACATAGTCCGAAGGAAGAATTGTTAAGCTTGCCCTGTGGAAAACTCCTCCTTTTCTTATCAGAAGTAATAGATTCTCATTCAAACCACTAAGATACCCTGTTTTAAGATGCATGAGAAAATGGAATTAGAATGCCGTGCTGATATCCAAGTTTGCAATATTCATATGCGGCAATGATTGGGGCAGCTAAAACGTGGTATATGCAGAGCAAACAGCCTTGTATGTGCTAGGTCATCTGCTTTTACATGACTGGGGCAGGCTGGCACTCTCAACCCGATCAGTTAGTGTCTTTTAAGTTTCCTCTTGTTGCATATCATATGGGCCCCGTCAATTTGCATCCATCGGAAACAAAATTCGCATTCTTTCTCTTGCCATTATTACAAAAGAATTCTAGAGAAAGAATAGAAAGAAGATAGAGTACACAGTCCACTTTTCTATTCTACAGATACCAACACTGTGAAATGTGCTTATAAATTAAGATTTGGTACTTAAATCTTTAGTACCAAATACCATATGATATTACTTATATGTGGAATCTAAAATACGACACAAATGAACTTGTTTGCAAAACAGAAACAGACTCACAGATATAGAAAATAAATTTATAGTTACCAAAAGGGAAATGGGGTGGGGGAGGGATAAATTGGGAATTTGGATTAGCAGATACACACTACCATCTATAAAACAGATAAACAATGGCGTCCTACTATATAGCACAGGGAACTATATTCAATATCTTATAATAAACTACAGTGGAAAAGAATATGAAATATATAAATAACTGAATCACTTTGCTGTACACCAAAAACTAGCATAACATTGTAAATCAACTATACGCTGTGCTGTACTTGGTTACTCAGTCACGTCCGACTCTTTGTGACCCCATGAATCGCAGCACGCCAGGCCTCCCTGTCCATCACCAACTCCCGGAGTTTACTCAAACTCATGTCCATCGAGTCAGCGATGCCATCCAGCCATCTCATCCTCTGTCGTCCCCTTCTCCTCCTGCCCCCAATCCCTCCCAGCATCAGGATCTTTTCCAGTGAGTCAACTCTTCGCATGAGGTGGCCAAAGTATTGGAGTTTCAGCTTTAACATCAGTCCTTCCAATGAACACCCAGGACTGATCTCCTTTAGGATGGACTGGTTGGATCTCTTTGCAGTCCAAGGGACTCTCAAGAGTCTTTTCCAACACCACAGTTCAAAAGCATCAATTCTTGGGCACTCAGCTTTCTTCACAGTCCAGCTCTCACATCCATACATGACCACTGGAAAAACCATAGCCTTGACTAGACGGACCTTTGCTGGCCAAGTAATGTCTCTGCTTTTGAATATGCTATCTAGGTTGGTCATAACTTTCCTTCCAAGGAGTAAGTGTCTTTTAATTTCATGGCTGCAATCACCATCTGTAGTGATTTTGGAGCCCCCCCCAAATAAAGTCTGACACTGTTTCCACTGTTTCCCCATCTATTTCCCATGAAGTGATGGGACCAGATGCCATGATCTTAGTTTTCTGAATGTTGAGCTTTAGGCCAACTTTTTCACTCTCCTCTTTCACTTTCATCAAGAGGCTTTTTTAGTTCTTCTTCACTTTCTGCCATTAGGGTGGTGTCATCTGCATATCTGAGGTTATTGATATTTCTCCTGGCAATCTTGTTTCCAGCTTGTGCTTCTTCCAGCCCAGCATTTCTCATGATGTACTCTGCATAGAAGTTAAACTTATACTTCAACTAAAAAAAAAAATTGATACTTCCCATTGCATTATACAATAAAGTGCAAGGACCAGTCACCTTTGTTAAGACTAGAAAGGAAAGAAAAATTCTCCAAAAAAGTTCAGTTATAGCTGTGGAATTAAAAAAAAAATCTTGATTTTCCATAACAATCAGTTCAGAATCCAAACATGAATATTTATTAAGCCTTTCAGGTGATTTCAATGTAAAGTTGAAGTTAAGATTACTAAATTACAGTGTCAATGCTCCTCAGAGCTCAGAAATATGTACATAAAGCCACCCTTACTAAGTCACATTTGTAACCCTGAACATAAAGTCAACTTGTTCTTGTGACTAATAGTTTAAGTTCTGAGTCTATTTTCTTTCTATCTGTCTATCTACCTGTCATCTATCTGTCTATCTGTCTAGCCATCTATCTATCCATCCATCCTGGAATGGAAGGTTGTAGTTATTTTTTGGAGAGTCTTAAAATGAAAAGGTGATCCAAGTTAAGTAATTTAACAAGCAATTAGCCACTAAAGATTTTTAGACAGCAAAGAAACATGATTAAACTTGCTTTAAAAATTATCTGATAGCAGTATTAATAGTAGATTTCATGATGGGAGAGTGGACTAGGTTAGACTAGAAAAATGGTTATTTTGCAATAGTAAGGTGAGAAGAAAGGAAGTAAGATTTTTGATGATGAAAATGAATAGGAGACTAATAAGAGAGAAAGACTAATAAAATCTTCCTCGGTGGCTCAGAGGTAAAGAATCCGCCTGCCAATAAAGGAGACGTGGACTCCATCCCTGGGTTGGGATGATCCCCTAGAGGAGGGCATGGCAATCCACAAGTATTCTTACCTGGAGAATCCCATGGACAGAGGAGCCTGGCGGGCTACTATCCTTTGGGTTGCAAAGAGTTGGACATGTTTGAAGCGACTGAGCACATA
The DNA here is from genome assembly GCF_019923935.1 of Bubalus bubalis. Classification (NCBI taxonomy): domain Eukaryota; kingdom Metazoa; phylum Chordata; class Mammalia; order Artiodactyla; family Bovidae; genus Bubalus; species Bubalus bubalis. The sequence continues at coordinate 15,852,051 of NC_059176.1, forward strand.
GTCATGCAAAACAGAAAGAGCATTTAAAAAATAATATTTCCTTGACTGAAAGATTAGAATGATCCAAGGAAATCTGTTAGAATAAGTACTGGGGAAGCATTTGGAGCTTTCTTCTGTTGAACCCAAAGGACTTTTTCAGGGCCAGGCTAATTTCCCCCATTTTCCTTTCCCACTTGCTACACATCTAGGCCTTCTGCCTGGTTTCCCTTCTGTTTTCAAGCTGCCACTGCTCAATTCATTCCTTAGATTCTCCAAGACTGAGTTTGTAGTGGGACACAGTCCTTTGTTCCTTAATGCATTGAAAGGTGAGCACCCAGCCCCTGGATAATTTTAATATTTTACTTTTAATGTTTATTTTATCACTCTGTATAGCCTTTTTTACCAACAAGGACTTATGACATCTGTCTTCTCACTGTTTCCTCTCAGCACCGTATCAAATTCTGTGTTAGTTCCATGGTGGTGGTGGTTGAGTCACTAAGTAGTGTCTAACTCTTGCAACCCAATGGACTATAGCCTGCCAGCCTCCTCTGTCCATGGGATTCTCCAGGCAAGAATACTGGAATGGGTTGCCATTTCCTTCTCCAGGGGATCTTTCCAACCCGAGGATTGAACTTGGATATCCTGCACTGCAGGCAGATTCTTTACCAACTGTGCTACAAGGGAGGCCCTAGTGCCACCATAATGCTGTGTGACAACCACCCAGAACTCAGTGACTAAAGCAGTGCATTTATTTAACTTACGCATTTTCAGGTGAACTGGATGGTGCTTTTGGCCTTGGCTTGGGTAATCATGTATTGACCGATCATGATTGGGATCTCTCACTATTCTAGAGTTGGACGGCTTATAATCTAATCTAGGAAAGTTTTAGCTAGGACAGCTGAGGCTTTGTTCCATGTCTCGTCATTTAGCAGGCTAGCTTGGGCATGTTCTTGTGGCAGAGGCAGAGGAATAAAAAATCAAGTGGAAATGTGTGCTTTTTCATGTTTCTTCTTAATAACATCCCCAAAGCTAAAGCAAGTCACTTGGCCGAGCCAAGAAACTAAAGGTGAAACAGAATATCCTGCCTAGAGTGGAAGAGCAATACAAACTTACAGGGCAAAGACAAGTGTACAAGAAGGGATGGTTGAGGGGATAACTAATGCAGTCAACCCTCCACATTCTTTTTTCTCATTCCCTCCACTGCTTAATTGAGAGGTCAGCCTTTATCCCCTGCTCGTACTCAGAGTCTTTGTGGAAACAGCCCAAGGGGAGATTCTATTAAATCTTTTGCCTTTAATTCCAACGTTGATGTTTTAAATCAATTTTCTGATTTCTTAATAATAACAGCAACAATAAACTAGTAATGATACTAAAGCTGAACCTCCAGTACCTTGGCCACCTCATGCGAAGAGTTGATTCATTAGAAAAGACTCTGATGCTGGGAGGGATTGGGGGTAGGAGGAGAAGGGGACGACAGAGGATGAGATGGCTGGATGGCATCACCAGTTAGATGGACATGAGTTTGGGTGAACTCCGGGAGTTGGTGATGGACAGGGAGGCCTGGCGTGCTGCGATTCATGGGGTTGCAAAGAGTCGGACATGACTGAGCGACTGAACTGAACTGAACTGAGTAGTAATAATGATCAAATCTTTCTATGTAACACATATTTTCAGATTTCTTTACTGGTATCATTTAGTCTCCTCATGATTCTTTTAGAAATTGCTTCCCTGGTGGCTCAGTGGTAAAGAATATGCCTGCCAATGCAGAAGATGCAGGTTTGATGCCTGGGTGGGGAAGATCCCTTGGAGAAGGAAATGGCAAACCACTCCAGTAACCTTGCCTAGAAAATCTCATGGACAGAAAAACCTGGCAGGCTACAATCTGTGGGGTTGCAAAAGAGCTGAACATGACTTAGAGACTATAGAACAACAACAAATCCCTATGTAACTGCTTAGCATTTTGATGAATGGATTCTTTTATTACATATTTTAAGAGCAGATATACCAAGGAATGAATATTTTAGTAACTGAGATATGAGAAATTAGCTCTATTGATAGTACTGACTTTATATGAACAACATGAGGCTGCTTTTATATGGAGCTCAAATCAATAAGGTACTGTTAACTCTGCCCCAAACTACAATCCCTCCTCCTCTCTCAACTACATATGATTTACCTATTGACTTTACTTTTACTTTATTTTCTCATGTTGATAAAATTTTTTCAAACCTTATGATGATATACAAAACTTAACAGGTTGTATGAATATCACAGCAGAAAAAATTACAATTAGAAAATTATGCAAAAAATGTTCTTTATCATCTTGCAGGAAGCATACAAAGTGGCCAAAGATAAGTTTTATTCATTTGCAGGAGCATGTAACATATAAGTACAAGAAAATGATCAATATTATTCCAACACATTTCAACTCAGAGCTTCTATCAGAATAAGAAGTAAGATTAGATTCATGTAAAAAGGTTTCATAACTGCTGTTTCCCAGATTTTCTTCTAGTATGGGATTGTATTGGGTCTTGATGAATTTGGTTCAAAAGCACAGTGAATACCAATAGAAGTTCTCTGAGAATTACCCTGTTGATGATGATATCATTAAGAGAGCTATAAGTGTGCCATGGAAATGAATGTTCCAGATTATTAAATTTTATCACTTTAAAAGCCAAATTAATTATTTTTATTTTAACCATTTTTTGAAAGAAACCTAACACAAATGTGCTATCTATTTTTCTGCTTCTTGAGCTGAGCATACTAAATATTTTATTCATTTTGAGATGACTAGGTCTCAGGTTACCATTATGAATAATTTTTGTTTTATATGTTAATATAGTGTTTCCCTCAGGGGCTAGTGAGTTATGTAGGTCTGCTTGATTAATTACCTTAGATTTTTTAATAAGTTCTGGTGATTCTCTTGCCTATATTGTCTCTTTTTACTCTAGGCCATTTCAATTCCCTTTCCTTGATACTCTTAATCAAATATTTTTCTGTAACCCCTATTTCAGTACAAATCAGATAAGCATTCAAAATCAGCAGATTAAGTTGTATATTAAGCTAAAATTCAATAGCCATTTGCCCAAGAGCTTAAGCCCCACACTTCTTCTGAAAATATGATAAATCAAATTAATTTGTTCATTTGAAATATGTTTTGAATGCAAATACCATATTTCATTGAATCTAAGGTGTCAATTATAATATAGACCACTATTATATGGACTACTAAGAAAGAAAAGAAGTTGCCTATTATAAGATGCATCTCCAATTTAGAGATACTAAAATGTGTAAAAATGAAAGTCTTGGAGGAGATGAAATGTGATGTGTGTGTGTGCTCAGTTGCTCAGTCGTGTCTGACTCTTTGCAATCCCATGGACTGTAACCACCAGGCTCCTCTGTCCATGGAATTTTCCAGGCAAGAATACTGGAGTGGGTTGACATTTCCTTCTCCTGGGAATCTCCCTGCCCCAAGGATTGAACCCATGTCTCCTGTGCCTCCTGCATTGGCAGAAGGATTCTTTACTACTGCACCATCTGGGAAGCTGAAATGTGGTAATGTGAGTGAATAATGTTGTAGCTGATGAGGGAATCTCAGTGATCAAAGCAGTATCCCTACTTTAATAGAGCTTAGATTCTAATGTGGGGGTGGTGGTGGTTTAGTCACTAAGTTGTGTCCGACTCTTGTGACCCCATGGACTGTAGCCTGCCAGGCTCCTTTGTCCATGGGATTCTCCAGGCAAGAATACTGGAATGGGTTGACATTTCCTTCTCCAGGGAATCTTCCCCATCCAGGAGTTGAACACGGGTCTCCTGTATTGCAGGCAGATTCTTTACCAACTGAACTACAAGGGAAGCCCACATTCTAACGTGGGGGGGATGGAGCAAATAATTATGTCAGGTGTTTATTAGCTCTGAAGGAGAAGCAAAGCTAGGCAAGGGGAAGGAGAGTGGAAGTGGGGGTGTTCTTTTCTTATAAAATAGTCAGTTTCCTAGATGATTCAGTGGTAAAGAATCCACCTGCCAAGCAGGAGACGCTGGTTCAATCCCTGGGTTGGGAAGATCCTCTGAAGAAGGAAATGGCAACACACTCCAGTATTCTTGTCTGGGAAATCCCATGGACAGAAAAGCTACAGTCCATGGGATCGCAAAGAGTCAGACATGACTTAGTGACTAAACAGCAGCAGCAGTCAGAGAGTCAGGGAAGGTACTCTGATCAGGGATATTTGAAAAGAGACCAGAAGGAAGGGAAAGAATGAATCATGAAATAGGAGATAACTCCAGGAAGTGGGAACAAAGACTCTGAGATGGGAACATCTAGGCTGTTGGAGGGGCAGAAAGTAGGCCAGAATGGATGCAGTGGAAGAAAGGGGGCAGAGAGTAGTGGGAGATGACATTAAAAAGATGGCGAGCTCCAGATTAGGTCAGGCCTTGGAGATGTGGTAAGAACTCTGGACTTTATGATACACAGCAAGTTGTGCAAGGGTTTTGAGTGGAGAAGTGACATGGTCTAGTTGTATTTTAACAGAAGCATTGTGATTTCTATGTGGATAAAGACTGTTGAGGAATAAGGGGGTGAAGACAGGAAGATTAGTTAGGAGACAATTGCAATTATGCATATAAGAGATAATGGAAGCTTAGATAGTAGAACAGTGGTGAGAAGTGATCAGATTCTAGATATATATTTGAAGGTCAGTCTTATAGGATTTTATGATGGATTTAATAATGAGGTCTGAGAAAAAGAGTCAAAGATGACTTCAAGATTTCTGGCCCACAGAGGAATAGAGTTGATATTTATTGAGACTGGGGAAAACTGAGAGGGAACAGGGTGTAGGAAGAAGAAATGAAGACTTTGGTTTTGTAAATGTTCAGTTTGAAATGCCTTAGTTACCAAGTGGAAAAGTGAGATAGGCAGCTGGATACATGAATCTGGACTTTAGGGGAGAGGCCCAGACCAGAGAAATAATTTGGGAGTCAAGAAAAAGAGTGAACAATGGTGCCAATTGCTGCTCATAGAGTGAGTAAAATAACAACTAAGAGTTGACATTGGATTTGTCAACATATAATTTGTGAGACAGAACAGACTGGAGTGAATTCTAGAAAGAAGAGAGGAAAATATGTGGAGGCAATTCTTTCCAAAGGTTTTTGTTGTAAAGGGGCCAGAAGATGGAGTAATTATTACTTTTTTCACATAAGTTTGAGACTTTTCCATATCACTTTTGATATCATTCTGCAAGAAGGCATAGCAACAAAATGTTTGGGCTGCCGGGTACATTACTTCTTTGATGTCATGTCTCAAAGGACTTGGTCAAGAAATGAAATAAGCTCAAATATACTTTCCATTAAAAGCAAAATCATGTGTTCTTTATAATTTATATTGCTTTTTGAAAAGTCAGGGTAGCATTGAAGATAAAAGAACAAGATTTTCAAATACAGGGTCCAAAAGAGTCAAACACGTTATATTTTAAAAATCCCCACATTAGTCTGTATGGATATATTTGTATCAATAGATACCTAGGCAGATATTAGCTTGGGCTTCAGATACTTCTGGATGTATCAATACTTCAGACACTACCTGTCTGAAAGAATGACTGGAGATTCAACAGAAGCTCAGAACAGCTGAAAACATAGGGAGGTTCCCACATGAATTCACGCTGGGACTTCAAGTAGCTGTTGTCCATCTAGAGTGGAGAGCTATAACCTTTTAGAAATAAGTATTTGAGGATTGAGTGATTGTTCTTCAGTAACCTGCAATATCCAGAAGTTATAAATACAGTCTTGTTATTTTTCTGGCTGGATAACTCCCAATGCTGACCTCAAGGCGGGATGACAACCCCCTTCTCTTGAGTTTCTTCAGACTCTAGTCTTCTCAGTGGGTCTCTGGGTATTTTCACAAGTGATCAGGGATCAGTCACTGCTGTCGCTGCTCCACTCTGTGGTATCCACTGGATACCACACCATCCACTCTGGTCTGATTGCCCATGGTATACTCTGCTGTAACTGCAGGCTGCTTTTATTTCACTTTTTTCTGGATATGGACATGTTCAAATACCTATTTCAAGGCAGCCATAACTGACACTTTCCTCTAAACTTTAGGCTCTGTTGCTGAGTCATCACGCCGGATACCACCATCTTCACTTGGAATGATTTCTTTTTTAGGGCCTCTGTAGGGCTTCCAGGCAATTTGCCTTCTCCCTCTGCTCACCTTTGTTGGTCAGATATGCCATCTATGACTGAACTCTAATCTTGGACCATATTTGAGTTGTTTTCCTTGAAGGCTCCTTATCCCTCATGTAAATCAGTGAATGTAAAGGGATGCCAGAAGCTGTGAGTGACCCAACCCTTCATGCCAGATGGATCCAAGTCTCACGTGTTTCCAGACAACTGGGGACTGTTCAGAGCAACATATGGATTTTGGAGAAGGGGAGAAGTGTTGTTAGCATGAGGTCTCTGTGTTTTTACCCTTCTTACTATGCTAAGTAACAGCAACTTAGATCTCTGGAGAGGCAGAAGGAGAAATGGAGTTCAGATTCTCTGAACTACTGTGAAAACCTTTTTGGGGGCGAGTATTGCTGAGATCTAGAAAAGAATCTCAGTATTTGTGTCTGTGAGTGTGTGTGGAAGAGGGGTTTTATTTGCTTTTTCCTTTACTGAGTAGAGGACATAGCTCGAAAATAAACCCCTTGAATGATTTTGTTCTTGAAACTTTGAGAGTTCAGATGGGTGGGGGATGTGTTGGAGTTTCATTTAGAATTGCTATTAAAAAGCCTTTGTGTATAGATGATGATGATACTGACATGTACTGCTGGCAAACGAAGTGTTCAGTGGCAATTTTTGTTCTTCGCAGCAGCAGGGATGAGTCTGAGCTGAGGCATCCTTGCTACTCTCCAGGCCCCCATTTGTGAAATGCTTGGCCGCTTCTGGGGAGGAAGTTGATGGCTGGGAACCATTTTCTCTGTGCAATGTTAAGTGCTCCTTGTGGACACTGCTGCCAGAGAGATGACGAAACCCTGGCAAATTATTGTTCATCTCAAGCAGCTCCTAATGTACTTTCCTACTGAGAGGAAGTGGGAAAAGAAAAGGAGGCTGCAACTGGCAGGGGCCAGGGCCTTCCTCTCTTTGGCTGCTCCCCAGCTCCTGGGTCTTGCTTTTGTGGACGCGGTGACCACGCAGGCAGCTCAATCCACGCGCTTAGGACGGTTGCTTATAAACCAGCTGAAGCAGCTGGCAGGTGAAACATTAACATGTTATGCTATAAAATATTTAAAGAAAGCTGTGAATTTAGTTTTCTTTTGATTAGTTCTCCAGATCTATACTTCAGTAGCTTTGCCGAAGGGCCAGAATCAAACCTGAGATGCCCCCAGAGCCCATTTAAGTACTTTGCAGTGTTTACTTAATATTTTAAAGATAAAAAACACCTTGAAACATTGAGCACTGCAAAAGAATAAAACCTATTTATGGACCCCCAGGGCATTTCACCTTTAAGACGGGTAAGCGGTCAGGAAACTGAAGAAGTCTTTCATTTTTATAGCACTAGATAAATTATGGGGTGAGTCAGCTTCAGTGGGGTCTTTTTAACTCTTTCTGTTCTGCTTTCTGGTGTGTGAAACATAATTTCTAGAGAAAACACTTCCTTTTATTACGATGCCTTTCGACACTTTTTATTTCGAATGTTTTAATGAATCTAACAACCAAATGTGTTTTGCCACGATCCAGGGCTTGAAGAGGAAACAAAAGAACTGTAATAGATTTGTAATAGATTTCTGATTCAGAATCAGAAGACAGGGGTTTTAGTCTGACTCTGGTGCTTAGTGGTTATGCTACCTCAAGAAAACCTAAGACTATGCCGATGCCTAGTCATGCGAAGGTGGGCATGTTACTTGTTTTCTGCAACATAAGGAGAATTAATAATGGCTACCTCACTGGACTGCTGTGAGAATTAAGAGTGCAGATACAAAGACGAGCACAAACCCTTTTTGATGATTTCAAGTGTTCAATAATGTTAAATGTTAATAGATCTGAAAGAAAAGCATTTGGTTTTAGCTGTTGTCTTTATTTATAAAATGATGATCATAATATACATCACCTAAGGTTATCATCATATTTAAATGCATATGACGTGTGTGGGCACTTTGAATACTAAATACCATGTAAATGGAATATACATTGATAATCATAATGAATTTTGAGAACTGTCAGAGAAGATGGGTACGTAAGAGAACACAAGAAAGCAGAGAAGACAGCAGGAAAGTTGGGAACATACCCACGGAGAGGTTTGCACATTATTAGAAGTGGAAGAACAGAATGAACACTGGCCCCCAAGGCAAATCACACCAAATCCAAACGCTCAATCAAAACCAAAGCAAACATATAAACAAAACAAGACAAAAAACTCAATGACACTCAGCTCGCTGGTGCACAGAGCACGCTAGCTGCTCATCTCCATCTTAAGAAAACATTCTTTATAGCTTTATTCTCAGGAGAACCTGCTGGATAGTGCTGCTGGTTCTGGGATAATTATGAAAAGAGTACTGAGAATATAGAACGAACACAGCTGCTGAAGAACATCACATGGACCTTCCTATTTTAGTCCCAGAGCCGTTTCTCTAGCCCAGCATGGCTTCTCCTTACCCAGGCAGCTCCAGGAGCCCCTCTTTCGTCTTTCTCTTCTTAGGAGATAATCACACCCAACCCAGCACTTTGAATTCTAGGACTAGGGAGATGGATCTCAGTCCCTAACTCCTTACTTTCTTCCTATGCCAGACACAGGCAACAAGGTTTCTCTTTTAAGAAATTTTCTGCTAATAAATGTGTGGTAGTAAACAGGGGATATAAAAAATGAGAAACAGCAAATATGGAAATGTTGCAGAGTTTGTAACAGTAATAGTTCCACTACTAACAGCTGTGTCCAAGTCTCTGTGACCCCATGAATTGCATCACACCAGGCTTTCTGTCCTGCACTATCTCCTGGAGTTTGCCCAAACTCATGGCCATTGAGTCAATGATGCCGTCAAATCATCTCATCCTCTGTCACCCCCTTTTCCTCCTGCACTGAACTTTCCCCAGCCTCAGGGTCTTTTCCAATGAGTCGGCTCTTCACATCAGGTGGCCAAAGTATTGGAGCTTTATCGTCAGCATTAGTCTTTCCAGTGAATATTCAGGATTGATTTCCTTTATGATTGACTGCTTTGATCTCCTTGCTGTCCAAGGACTCTCAAGAGTCTTCTCCAACACCAGTTTAAAAACATCAATTTCTTGGTGCTCAGCCTTCTCTATGGTCAGACTCTCACATCTGTACATGACTACTGGAAAAACCATAGCTTTGACTATGTGGACCTTTGTTGGCAAAGTGATGTCTCTGCTTTTTAATACACTGTCTAGATTTCTCATAGCTTCTCTTCTAGGAAGCAAGTGTCTTTTAATATTAAGGCTGCTGTCACTGTCTGCAGTGATTTTGGAGCCCAGGAAAATAAAGTTTATCACTGTTTCTTCCCCCCATATATTTCTCCCTTTTCCCCCCAATTTATTTGCCATGAAGTGATGGGACCAGATGCCATGGCCTTAGTTTTTTGAATGTTGAGTTTTAAGCCAGCTTTTTCACTCTCCACTTTCACTTTCATCAAGAGGCTCTTTAGTCCTCTTCACTTTCTGCCATTAGGGTGGTGTCATCTGCATATCTGAGGCTGTTGATATCGATACTAATATTTCCACTACTAATAATAATGTCACAATTTCCATTATATTTTACATTAGGAATGGAACTTAAGAGTTAAATTTGAGTCAGCTTCACTAAAGTCTTTCTTTAAAAAAAGAGAATGTGAATATCTCTCTTATATGCCGCATACCTTAGGATTAGAAATTTCCCATGTATGCAGGCAGATATGGGACTCTTTTCCCCTACCCAGTCATTGCTGGGCAGATGTTACTTTGGTATCTCTTGAAATCATTTTTCTTTCCTCTGGTCATGCACACAAATCTGTTAAGAAGCCAAAAGAATGCTTGTGCAAATAGAGAAATTCATGTGAGTTGGAGAGGAGTAAACTATCAAGGAGGTGGGGATAGCTTTTCAGAATCAGTGAGGACATGAATGATGAGTTAATCACTATAAATTAGGATCACAGTCCAGGGTTCAAATAAATCAAGCTGATGAAATCACAAATTTAATACTTTGTAAAATATGGCTCACAATGGTAGTTCATATTCAGGCTCCTGATATTTACTGCTCTAAGATATAAAGGCTTGAAAGAGGTTGGTAAACCCTTGAAAGGGTTTTAGGCATGTATGAGTTTTTATGAGTAGAAATTTCTGGACCAGTTCTTATGGTTGTCAGCATGACATTCTGTCTGGTATACAATGCTGTTTGCAGATAGATCCTGTTTCTCCTTACATCTGTGGATGCTGGTGAGCCTGATAAGTAAGTCTCTTATCTGGGTACTCATAATAGTATATAAATTGTCATTTCAGAAATCCTGGGAGTTCTGTAAAAATCTTCTATCCTTCAAAATGGCAGGGGCTCCAGATGGCTAACAAACACATGAAAAGATGCTCAACATCACTCATTATCAGAGAAATGCAAATCAAAACCACTATGAGGTACCATTTCACGCCAGTCAGAATGGCTGCGATCCAAAAGTCTACAAGTAATAAATGCTGGAGAGGATGTGGAGAAAAGGGAACCCTCTTACACTGTTGGTGGGAATGCAAACTAGTACAGCCACTATGGAGAACAGTGTGGAGATTCCTTAAAAAACTGGAAATAGACCTGCCTTATGATCCAGCAATCCCACTGCTGGGCATACACACTGAGGAAACCAGAAGGGAAAGAGACACGAGTACCCCAATGTTCATCGCAGCACTGTTTATAATAGCCAGGACATGGAAGCAACCTAGATGTCCATCAGCAGATGAATGGATAAGAAAGCTGTGGTACATATACACAATGGAGTATTATTCAGCCATTAAAAAGAATACATTTGAATCAGTTCTAATGAGGTGGATGAAACTGGAGCCTATTATACAGAGTGAAGTAAGCCAGAAAGAAAAACACCAATACAGTATACTAACGCATATATATGGAATTTAGAAAGATGGTAACAATAACCCTGTGTACGAGACAGCAAAAGAGACACTGATGTATAGAACAGTCTTATGGAATCTGTGGGAGAGGGAGAGGGTGGGAAGATTTGGGAGAATGGCATTGAAACATGTAAAATATCATGTATGAAATGAGTTGCCAGTCCAGGTTCGATGCATGATACTGGATGCTTGGGGCTGGTGCACTGGGGCGACCCAGAGGGATGGAATGGGGAGGGAGGAGGGAGGAGGGTTCAGGATGGGGAACACATGTATACCTGTGGCGGATTCATTTTGATATTTGGCAAAACTAATACAGTTATGTAAAGTTTAAAAATAAAATAAAAATTAAAAAAAAAATAAAATAAAATAAAAAAAAAAATAAAATAAAATAAAAAATAAAACAAAATGGCAGGGGCCTCCATGAGGGCTTAACTGAATCAAGCATGGGGGCCAAAGACAGCTCTTTGATGCTGAAATTAGAAGATTAGGGACTATGCTTTCCTTTATTAATCCTCAACAACATGTTCCCTGCCTTCCCAGGGAAGCCAAACACATGACACACAAGATCAGGCAGTTTCCTGCAAGATAAGAGTGGAAGGAAAGTATCTACAGATGGAAGGATGAAGCCATGAGACTAGAACTGGAATGAAGGGCAGAAGCAGTGCCCCTTAATTTTCCTTTGTGTTTTGTTAGCAACAAGTTGTCAATGGGAGCTTTCAAGACTCATTAGTTTGAGTAAGAACAAATTAGACAAAAAATCTAGTGTTAGATATAAATTAAAAGCTGTTTCTATGCATTGCAAGTCTCTCTCTCTTAAAAGGAGAATGGATTATTTTTTTAAGCCAAAATTTGAAGTTTGGCATTTGTGTCTCCCAATTTTCAGATCATTTATCACAACTTTTCTTTTTTGAGGTGTTAGAATAATGCTCTGAAGAATAGGGATAATGCACATGCTTTTCTAAGCCTCTGGGGACCAGGCAGAGTTTGGAGTGATTTAGGGGCAACCAGACAATGCTTCATTACCCAGGAAACTGACCCTTCTCCCATCTGCTGTAAATGAGATCTGAAAACTTTCTCCATCCTATTATCTTGTCAATTCCTAGCATCAGTTTCTAACAAGAGACTTGAAAGGCAATATAGCTCTTTGGCTGGAAAAAAAAAGTACTTAGGATTTAGTGGACTGTAACTTGGTTGCAAATCCAAATTTAGCTTGTAATATGATTTCCTTCATGCAGATTGCAATGTTTACATCTTGTAATGAAACCCATGTTTCTTTGTATCAGTGATTCTCGAATGGGAAACAGTGGAGAAGAGCGACATGGATGTAAAGATATATCTCCTACATACCTCTGCATGAACATTGACCATTACAGAGTGAAAGTTGAATATGAATACAGGAAAATTCATAGAATTTTTATTCATGAAAATTAACTGTATTTTGTCACTTGTGTACTGTACTATTTCAAAGCTTTCATTATCAAATTCTTGCTTCTCTCTGTCCCAAATTTGTTCATGCATCCAAAAGGCACTTTTTTTTCTCATTTTTTAAAAGGATAGGTGAGTGGGTGGCTTGATTCTATTTAGAAAGAAAGAAAAAAGAAAAAGATTGCCCATACATTTCTCATAAACTGATCTGGTTAGACTTTTGGTTGCAAAGAACTCAGCCTGAATAAAGCTGGGGCTTATTGTAGGACTCTGTATGGATTAGAACTGGGAGTGAAAGGATGAGTGGAACAAAAACAGCTCTAATTTCCAGCTTCTTTCTTGATCTTTCTCAGGGTCCCTTCTATGGCATGACTGTGTCACTCCTGGTGTTGGAACTATTTTTTCTCTTCCTCTGTTTTATTTGCTTTGGGTGATATGGAGCCTGTTGTAGCCACTGTTTCATCTCCAGCTGAAAGACTCCTTTCAAGCTTCAGCTCTTACTGTACGTTTCTCAGGCTTGTGTTTCAGGCCTGTGTTCCTGAGAGTCAAGATCTTATTGTCGTAGCTCACCTTGTATAAGTCATCGGCTAGCCAACTGATGGTATGGTAGATTGCAGAAAGAGCCACAGTTTTCTGTAACCACATACTTGCAATGTGATTTTGTAGCCTCTTTCATCAAGAGATGGAGTCTATTTCTCTATCCTTAAATCTAGGCTGGCTTTGGCTAGTAGGAAGAAACAAGTGAGGTTGCATACTTGGCCCTTTGGAAGCCTTAAACTCTTCCTCTATTTCTCTTGGAACCCTGCCATATGCCTTGGCTAGGCTGATGGAAATTAAGAGACCAAGTGAACAGAGATAAGCCCTCTTAGACTAGCCAGGCTCCAGGTACTGGCAGCTTACTGAAAATTCATGAATGGGCCCAACCAAGTCTGGCCCAAATCAGCCAAATCAACTAGTCTATTCTGGACAAATTGCTGCCCTATTTAACCAAGAGGTAAATTCATGGCTGTTGCTTTAAGCCACTAAGTATTAGCATAGTTTGCTATACAGCTGTTGTTCTTCAGTTGCTCAGTCGTATATGACTCTTTGCCAACCCATGGGCTGCAGCATGCCAGGCTTATCTGTCCTTCACTATTTCCCAGAGTTTGCTCAAACTCATGTCCACTGAGTTGGTGATGCCATCCAACCAATTCGTCCTCTGTCTCCCCCTTCTCCTCCTGCCTTCGATCTTTCCCAGCATTAGGGTCTTTTCCAATGAGTTAACACTTTGCATCAGGTGGCCAAAGTATTGGAGCATCAGCATCAGTCCTTCCAATGAATATTCACGACTGATTTCCTTTAGAATTGACTGATTTGATCTCCTTGCTGTCCAAGGGACTCTCAAGAGTCTTCTCCAACACCACAGTTTAAAAGCATCAATTCTTCGGCACTCATCCTTTTTTACTGTCCAGCTCTCACATCCATACACGACTACTGGAAAAACGATAGCTTTGAGTATACACACCTTTGTCGGCAAAGTGATGTCTCTGCTTTTTAATACACTGTTTAGGTTTGTCATAGCTTTTCTTCCAAAGAGCAAGCTGCAGTCACCATCCACAGTGATTTTGGAGCCCAAGAAAATAAAGTCTGTCACTGTTTCCATTGTTTTTCCATCTATTTGTTATGAAGAGATGGGACCAGATGACACGATCCTCATTTTTTGAATGTTGAGTTTTAAGCCAGCTTTTTCACTTTCCTCTTTCACCTTCGTCAAGAGGCTCTTTAATTCCTCTTCACTTTCCGCCATAAAGGTTATGTCATCTGCTATCTGAAGTTGTTAATATTTCTCCCAGCAGTCTTGATTCCAGCTTGTGCTTCATCCAGCCCATCCTTTTGCATGATGTACTCTGCATAGAAGTTAAATAAGCAGGGTGACAGTATACAGCCTTTATGTACCCCTTTCCCAGTTTGGAACCAGCCCATTGTTCCATGTCTGGTTCTGTTGCATCTTGACCTGCATACAGGGTTCTCAGGAGGCAGGTAAGGTAGTCTGGTATTCCCAATTCTTTAAGAATTTTCCACAGTTTTGTTGTGATCCACACAGTCAAAGGCTTTAGCATAGTCAGTGAAGCAGAAGTAGATATTTTTCTGGAATTCTCTCTCTGTTTTTTTTTCCTATGATCCAATGGATGTTGGCAATTTGATCTCTGGTTCCTCTGCCTTTTCTAAATCCAGCTTGTACATTTGGAAGTTCTCAGTTCACATACTGTTGAAGCCTAACTTGATGGATTTTGAGCATTACCTTGCTAGCATGTGAAATGAGTGCAATTGTGTCATAGTTTGAACATTCTTTGGCATTGCTCTTCTTTGGGATTGGAATGAAAACTGACCTTTCCTAGTCCTGTGGCCACTGCTGAATTTTCCAAATTTGCTGGCATATTGAATACAGCACTTTCACAGCATCATCTTTTATGATTTGAAATAGCTCAACTGGAATTTCTTTTCTTCCACTAGCTTTGTTTGTAGTGATGCTTCCTAAGGCCCACTTGACTTCACACTCTAGAATGTCTGGCTCTAGATGAGTGATCACACCATTGTGGTTATCTGGCTTAGTCAAAACAGTAAAAAGTAAATAATAAAGAGATATAGCTCACCCTCTATATTTGCTGGTTCCACATCAATGGATTAAACCAACCATGGGTAGAAAATATTTGGGGAAGAAAATTCTAGAAATTTTCAAAAAGAAAATTTGAATTTGCCACGTATGAGAACTATTTATATAGCATGTACATTGCAGTTACAACTATTTATATAGACTTTGCATTTTAATCTGTATACTATAAGTAATACAGAAATGATTTAAAGTATATGGGAGGATGTACATAGGTTATATGCAAATACTATGTTGTTTTTATATAAGAGACTTGAACATCCTGGATTTTGGCATCTGCTGGCATCCTGAAACTTGTCCCCTATGGATACTGAGGGAGAACTCTATTCCTTTTGGTCTAACCAGCCCTGGTAGGCAGTTTGCTGGCATTATGGCAAAAAATGTGACTATTTGCCTCTTTCTCAGTGGCTATGAGCAAGGCAGTTTTAGTTAGGAAGAATGTAGCCTTTAGTAATTCAGCAAATATTTGTTAACTGCCTATAATGTGTCATGTACTGTTAGGCAATAGAAATCAAGGGTGATAAAAAAATATACCTAGTCAATTAGTAGTGATGAATAAATGGAATTTTCACTCAGTAGGGGAGACAGACATTAATCACATAATCACCCTGAAGAATATTTAATTACAAACAGATAAGGCTGTTACGTGAAGACTTACATTTTTATGAGGGCAACAACAAAGTCTTAGACCGGGTCTTAAAGGCTAAGTGGTGCTTGAGCAAAGATCCTTTTATTAGGGAAAAGGGTAAGGAGAGTGGTTTGTGGATAAAAGGAAGGTCTTTTCAACATGCCCAAAGATTCCATGATGGAAGCTAATATGACACATTCAAAAAGTTGAGTGAAGTTCAGTGTGAGTATGACTGGAATAGGGCTCTGAGGTTGGGGCCGGGAGTGAGGGGAACTGTGAAGAAACGTGAGTGGGGAATTGTGTAGGGCTTGAGCACATGGGGACTTATAGGCAATGTTATGGATTTTGGGGATGTGCAAAGCTACTGGGACTGGAGTGAGAAGGATAGCATGGGTGCATGATCAGTTTTGTGTTTTGGAAAGATCACACTACACTGCATGCAGCTGAGAAATGATTGAATTGAATTCAAACTGAGTGAATGTGGAAAGATCAGCTAATAGGCTATCGCATTGTGATGGTGAAGAGATGATCATAGCTGGGAATAAATTAGTAGCTGTGAGAAGGCAGATTTGAGTGATGCTTAGGAAATAGAAGGCTTCCCTTGTGGCTCAGACAGTAAAGAATCTGCCTGCAGTGCAGGAGACCTGGGTTTGATCCCTGGGTTGGGAAGATCCCCTGAAGAAGGAAATAGCAATCCACTCCAGTATTCTTGCTTGCAAAGTCCCATGGACCGAGGAGCTTGGCGAGCTACAGTCCATGGGGTCACAAAGAGTTGGACACAACTGATCGACTAACACTAGGAGATAGAACCAGTAAGGTAAGACCAAGATGCTAGGAGATAAGATTGTGGGACTTGGATATAAAGGCTGAGGGACAGGAAGTTGTTGAGAGAGACCTATAGACTTCTGGCTTTCACAAGCAGATGAATGAGTGTGCTACTTCCCAAGGTTAGAAATGCTGGAACAGGAAGGAGTAGGTCTGGAGAGTGAAATCGTGAGACTTATAGTCATGTTGAGTTTGAGGTGCTCTGAGGTCTCCAGATAGAAATATTGATTAAGGGATAGGCTAACCAGATGTTCAAACTGAATTTAGAAAAGCCAGAGGAACCAGAGATCAAATTGCCAACATTCATTGGATCATAGAAAAAGCAAGAGAATTCCAGAAAAACAGCTACTTCTGCTTAATTGACTGCGCTGAAACCTTTGACTGTGTGGGTCACAACAAACTGTGGAAAATTCTTCAAGAGAGGGGAATACCAGACCACCTTACCTGACTCCTGAGAAACCTGTATGCAAGTCAAGAAGCAACAGTTAGAACTGGACATGGAACAAAAGACTGGTTCCAAATTGGGAAAGGAGTACATCAAGGCTGTGTGTTGTCACCCTGCTTATTTAACTTCTAAGCAGAGTACATCATGCGAAATGAAGGGCTGGAATAAAGCACAAGCTGGAATCAAGATTTCCAGGAGAAATATCAATAACCTCAAATATGCAGATGACACCACCCTTATGGCAGAAGGTGAAGAGGAACTAAAGAGCCTTTTGATGAAAGTGAAAGAGGAGAGTGAAAAAGTTGGCTTACAGCTCAACATTTAGAAAACGAAAATCATGGCATCTAGTCCCATCACTTCGTGGCAAACAGATGGGGAAAAAATGGAAACAGTGACAGACTTTATTTTCCTGGGCTCCAAAATCACTGTGGATGGTGACTGCAGCCATGAAATTAATAGAAGAGCTGTGATAAACCTAGACAGCATATTAAAATGCAGAGACATTACTTTGCCAACAAAGGTCTGTCTAGTCAAAGCTATCTATGGTTTTTCCAGTAGTCATGTATGGATGTGAGAATTGATGCTTTTGAACTATGGTGTTGGAGAAGACTCTTTAGAGTCCCTTAGACTGGCAAGGAGATCAAACCAGTCAATCCTAAAAGAAATCATTCGTGAATATTCATTGGACGGACTGATGCTGAAGCTGAAGCTCCAACACTTTGGCCACCTTATAAGAAGAACTGACTCATTGGAAAAGACCCTGATGCTGGGAAAGATTGAAGGCAGGAGGAGAAGGGATGACAGAGGATGAGATGTTTGGATGGCATCACTGACTCAATGGCCATGAGTCTGAGCAAGCTCCAGGAATTGGTGATGGACAGGGAAGCCTGGCGAGCTGCAGTCTGTAGAGTCTGACAGAGTTGGACACAACTGAGTGACTGAACTGAACTGAACTGAGAGGTCCTGTAATGTTTTCTCTCAGCCAAAACGTGTACTTTGGGGCTTCCCTAGTGGCTCAGACAGTAAAGAGTCTGCCAGCAATGCAGTAGACCTGGGCTCGATCCCTGGTTTGGGAAGATCCCCTGAAGAAGGAAATGGCAGCCCACTCCAGTATTCTTGCCTGGAAAATCCCATGGATGGAGGAGCTTGACGGGCTACTGTTCATGGGGTCACAAAGAGTTGGAAATCACTGAACGACTAATGCTCTGTAAGTTAGAGGAGAAGAAACTTCAGCAAACATTGGTATTGAGTTAGCAACTGAAGTTTTGGACATGGAGAGACTCTGAGGCAGACACTGTAAATGATAGTCCATAAGCCAAAACTGAACCACATAGCTTGTCAGCTTAACACAGTATTAAAAATAAGAATTGCGCCTGTGATGTGGCAGCCTGGATGGGAGGAGAGTTTGAGGGAGAATGGATACATGTGTATACATGGCTGAGTCCCTACATTGTTCACTGAGAACTAACGCGACATTGTTAATTGGCTATATCCCAATACAATATAAAAAGTTTAAAATAAAAAAAATAAAAATTGAGCAGACATATAAAAATCAGAATTATTTCATAGCAGTTCAGTAGGAGTGGGAGTAGGAAGTCTGGAGTCTATTGTAACTTTTATAAGAATACTAGTCTTATTGGATCAGGGTTCTACCTTTATGAGTTCTTTTAACCTTTTCTCCTTGAAGGCCCTGTTTCCAAATACAGCCACAATGGGGGTTAGATCTCTAACATATGAATTTTAGGAGGATACCTTTCAGCCTATTACATGGGCTTAATGATATTCTCTGGTTCTTTGACCTCTTTACTTTCTCCAAGTCCATCAATCCTCTTTTTTCTTAATTTTCCTCCTTAGGTAGTATGGATTGAGAAGGCAATGGCACCCCACTCCAGTATTTTTGCCTGGAAAATCCCATGGACGGAAGAGCCAGTAGGCTGCAGTCCATGGGGTCACTAAGAGTCGGACACGACTGAGTGACTTCACTTTCACTTTTCACTCTCATGCTTTGGAGAAGGAAATGGCAACCCACTCCAGTGCTCTTGCCTGGAGAATCCCAGGGATGGGGGAGCCTGATGGGCTGCTGTTTCAGGGATCACACAGAGTCGGACACGACTGAAGTGACTTAGCAGCAGCAGGTAGTATGGAGTCCATAGTTCTTCATTTCAGTAAAACTATGAATCTATAAATTCCTATCCCTTTGTCTTTCCATTATAACCATTTGATGAAATTCTACTCTTCAGTGGACCTTACTCTTCAATTCTCTATACCTACACTGCAGCAGCCAAGAAGTTCTGGAAAAAAGCATACAGTGTCTAAATTCTATGATCAATTTTTAATTCTCTCTTTCTTTGTAGCATCCTATCTTTTTCTTCGACATGTACCCAAACTCCTTCAAATATCTCTGTACTCATGGTTTCAATTTCCCCACTCCTTATATTGGCTTCCTAGCAGTGCTATAACAATGCACCATAAACTTGGTATATTTTAAAATAACAGGCATTATTCTCTCACAGTTCTGGAGGCTGGGATTCCAAAATCAAGGTGTCAACAAAGCTGTGCTCCTTCTGAGGTCTCCAAGGATGAGTCCTTCCTTGTCTCTTCTTCACTCTTGGTGTTGCCAGAAACCCTTGGCATTTCTTGGCTTGTGGATGCAATCTCTATCTCTGTCTTCTCATGGTGTTCTCTCTGATGTCTTTCGATGCCCAAATTTTCTTCTGTAAGGACAAGAGTCATTTGACCCACTCCAGTATTCTTGCCTGGAAAGTCCCATGGAGAGAGGAGCCTGGCAGGCTATAGTCCATAGTGTTCCAGAGTCAGACACAACTGAGCTACTGAGCATGCATGAGCAATCTAATATGACCTCATCTTAACACAATTGCATCTGCAAAGGTTTGACTTCCAAAGTCACAATTTCCAGGTGGACATGAATTGAGGGGTAGGGGTTGGAGAGCATGACTCAAGTCAGTAATTTCTAAAGCTCCTAAACCCACTTCTATATAGCTGCAGGATCCAGCTTAAAAACAAAATGAAACAAACCACCAAATACAAAACAACAACAGAAAACCCCACAAAAAAGGGTAAGATTGCCAGCTTGTAAGATTCTAAATTCAGTGAGTATATCTCAGTTCGCATCTCATTTGTTCTCTTGGCCACATGTGAAACACACTGGTCACTCTCCTTTTCTGACAACACTCTCTTCCCATCACTTCCAAGTTGTCCTCCTATCTCTGTGATTCCTTCTCAACTTCCTCAGCAAATCTGTCTTTCTCTTTCAGGCCATTACATGTTAGAATTTCTTCAGGCTCAATCTTATAGGGACGCCCTATGATGATCAAGTAGGGAACATAAATGAAAGAAACAGGTCAGGTGGAAATGTGTCACTCTAGAGAACTCATGAGCTGTAGCCAATTTTTGCTGCACTGGAGAGGGAACCCAATGTTGTCAGAGGTTCTAATTCTTTTGTTTGAATCCTAAAGCCCAGCCAGCCTCTTGTAGAATTGAGAGGAACATGAGTAGTGAGTGATAAGGATAATAAGAATGATAATTTATGAGAGAAAGTAAGGACTGGAGTCTCCAGTCAGTCACTTATTTTCATCTTCTATTTTTTGACTCCCACACTCCCATTTTTTTGGTGTGTATGAAAAATAACATAGATTCTATACAGTCAATAACAATGGCATTAAGATTTTAATTATTAGAACATCTAGGGAAATGTTAATATTTTTAGTAGATACATCCTTCACATTACCTTTAAGTCTTTAAGATTATTCTTAGACACATGGAACTCTGCTCAATGTTATGTGTCAGCCTGGATGAGAGAGGAATTTTGGGGAGAATGGATACATCTATATGTATGGCTGAGTCCCTTCACTATTCTCCTGAAACTGTCACAACATTGTTTGTTAATTGGTTATACTCCAGTACAAAATAAAAATTTAAAAATTATGCTTAGAATGCAGACAATGAAACTGGAAAAGTCCCATGTTAATTCAATGAAAATAGCAGCACAGACGATGTGTCAATTATATTTCATAAGAAAAGAGTTAAAAGTCATTGTATATTAAGGGGAAGTGGTTCATATCTTTTATTTTGTTCCCAACAGGTCACTAACTTTGTGACCTCTGTCACCTTTGTCACCTATGCACACCCGTCATGAAAATCTCTTGAAGTTTTCTTAGCCAACTGCAGTTTCCCTTCCAAGGTTATATTGATTTCATAGCATTTTGTAGTTGGCACATCTTGACATGAACCATGGATGCTATTTTGAATTCTCAATGCCTTTTATTAGATCTTTAAATCAATTACTACTAATATGATGAGAAATTCAGAGTTTTCAACCACAGGCACTGTTCTCGGTACTTCAGCTTGACAGCATATGAGATTGGAAAATAGATGAATTGAATTGAACCCAAGCTTTCTGACTCCTAAATCAAGTTTCTTTCCTGCTAACTGTTCTGCTTAATAAATGGTAATTTACTTTGATCCTTACAAGTTAAGTGAGTTGGAGATCATAACAGCACTTTAATTCATATTCACATGCTTATGAGAGAGGGAAATCAGAGATCAGAAAGAGGGCTGAGGGAGTTATGGTGGGTGGTATAATGGGGAAACAAGAATCAGTCAGGATTAAAAGGATTTGAATGTTTACATTTTAACCTAAATTTATGTGTGAGCTTATGTCCATTTTTATTTTTCTTTCTTCTATTAAATTTTTTTATGTCTTTTTCTCCATCTTTTATGTCTTGTTCTTCCATCTCCACTTCCCCCATTTCTTCTTTTATCTACTATTTATAAAACTACAGCAGTTTTCATTTGTTGAATTTAGTGGCTAAAGTACCTCATATGAATTACCATTAAACAGCAAATGCATAAGCCTCTGTATTTCTTTCTTCCAAAAGAGAAATATAATCTCTTTTTAAAAACTAATTTATTTTTTATCGAAGCATAGTTGCTTTACAGAATCTTGCTGTTTTCTGTCAAACCTCAACATGAATCACGTACAGTTCAGTGGTTTTTGTATATTTAAAGAGATGTATAGCCATTAGCACTATAATTCAAGAACATTGTCATCATCATTAAAAAACCCTACCTAATATGATCCCATAATTTCACTTATGGGTGTAAACCCAAAGAATTGAAATCAGGGTCTTGAAGAGATATTTGTGCATTCATGTTCATAACAGCATTATTCACAATCACCAAGAGGTGGAAGCAAGTGGAGTGTCCGTCAGTGGGTGAATGGATAAAGAAAATGTGGTACATATATACTATAAGACAGTATTCATTTTTAAAAGGGAAAGAAATTCTGACATATGCTGCAACATGAGGTGTGTGTAGTTGTCAGGGGGTGAGGGGATGGGGAAAAGTGAATTAGTGTTTAATGGGTACAGAGTTTTTGCAAGATGATTTCTAGGGATGGATGTTGATAATGGTTGCATAACAATATGAATGCATTTAGTGCCATCAAACTGTACATTTAAATATGGTGGTGATACATTTTAAATGTATATTTTAACACAATTAAAGAAAAGAAAAAACTCTATCTGTACCCATCATTAGTCACTCTCGAGTCTTCTCTCTTCCCAGCCCCTGGCAACCACTACTCTACTT
Organism: Bubalus bubalis; assembly: GCF_019923935.1. NCBI lineage: Eukaryota > Metazoa > Chordata > Mammalia > Artiodactyla > Bovidae > Bubalus > Bubalus bubalis. The sequence goes on from NC_059176.1 coordinate 15,874,689, forward strand.
TCTGTCTCTATAAACTGGCCTGTTCTGGACATTTAATATAAATGGAATCATCCAATATGTGGCCTTTTATGTTTTGTTTCTTTTGCTGAGAATTATGCTTTTAATATTCATGTTGTTGTGTGAATCAGTCTTTCATTTTTCCTGAATTGTACTTTTTTCCTTTGGCCACGCCACACAGCTTTTGGGAGTTCTCCAACCAGGGTTTGAACCTGGGCCACACTAGTGAGAGTACTGAGTCCTAGCTGATAAGCCACCAGGGAACTCCCGCAAGTCCTTCCTATTTTATGACTGAAGGATATTCTAGTGTATGAATGTACCACATTATGTTTACCCATTTATCAGTTGCTGGATATTTGGGTTGTTTCCACTTTTTTGGCTGTTGTGAATAATACTGCTGTGAGCATTTGTGTATAAGTCTTTGTGTGGACGTATGTTTTCATTTCTTCTGGGTAAACACCAAGGAGTTGAATTGTTGGGTCATATGGTATTCTATATTTAATATTTCAGGGAACCATCAAACTGTTTCTCAAAGTGGCTGCACCATTTAACAGTCCTACCAGCAATGTATGAGTGTTTCATTTCTCCACATCCTCACTGATGCTTGCTATACTCTGTTAAGATTCTGGTCATCCTAGTGTGTGTGAAATGATATCTCACAGTGGATTGGATTTGCATCTCCACAGTGACTAGTGACATCTTTCACTCGTGTATCCTTTTTTTTTTTTTTTTGAGAAATGTTATTCAAATCCATTGCCCATTTTAAGATTTTTTTTTTTAAATTGAGTTGTAAGAATTATTCATATATCTGTAATAAGACTTTTATTAAATATATGACTTGTGAATATTTAATCCCAATCTGTGGGTTGTTTTTTCACTTTTTACATGGTATCTTTTGAATTAAAATAGTTTTTAATTTGAGAAAGTTCAATTTGTCTATTTTTCTTTTGCTATGTATCATATTTAAGAAACCCAAGGTCACAAAGTTTTATTCCAATAATTTCTCCTAATGGTTTTATAGTTTTTGCTCTGACATTTATGTCTGCTATCCATTTTGAGTTATTCATTCAGTCATTCATTCACATGTTCATTAATCCAGTTGTTTCAGGACCACATATTATAAAGACTATCAATTTCCCATTGAATTTTCTTGGCACTTTTGTTAAAAATCAATTGACCATAAAAATATGGGTTTATTTCTAAACTCTCAATTCTACTTCATTGACCTATATTTCTGTCTCTTGTGAGAGTTGGACTATAAAGAAAGCTCAGTGCTGAAGAACTGATGCTTTTGAACTGTGGTGTTGAAGAAGACTCTTGAGAGTCTCTTGGATGGCAAGGAGATCCAGTCAGTCCATGCTAAAGGAAATCAGTCCTGAATATTCATTGGAAGGACTGATGCCGAAACTGAAACTCCAATAGTTTGGCCACCTGATGCAAAGAACTGACTCATTGGAAAAGATCCTGATGCTGGGAAAGATTGAAGGTAGGAGGAGAAGGGGACGACAGAGGATGAAATGGTTGGATGGCATCACCAACTCGATGGACATGAGTTTGAGCAAGCTCTGGGAGTTGGACAGGGAAGCCTGGCATGCTGCAGTCCATGAGGTTGCAAAGAGTTGGACATGATGGAGTGACTGAACTGAACTGAACTGATACTCTCTTGGCTACTGTAACTTTGTAGTAACTTTTGAAATTAGGAAGTGGTTGGGTCCCTTGTAATTGGGTCACTTCTATCTCCACATAAATTTTTGGATCAGCTTGCCAATTTGTGCATATAAGCTGGCAGGGGTTTTGATAGGAGTTGTATTGAATATGTAGATTAATTTGGGGGAATATTACATTTTAATTGCTGGTGAATCTCAGGTTTTTGTTTCATTGCAAAAGAAGTTGGAGACGAAGTGATATTAAGAAGTGGATTTATTTAGAGAGAAACACACTTCACAGAGTGTGGGCCATCTCAGAAGGCAAGAGGCCCTAAAATATGGCGTGATTTGTGTTTATGGGCTGGGTAATTTCATAGACTGGGCTTCCCAGGTGGCTCAGTGGTAAAGAATCCGTCTGTCAACGCAGGAGATGTAGATTTGATCCCTGGGTTGGGAAGATCTCCTGGAGAAGGAAATGGCTGCCCACTCTAGTTTGCCTGGGAAGTCCCATGGACAGAGGAGCCTAGTGGGCTATAGTCCATGGGGTTGAAAAAGAGTCTGACATAGCTATTAAACAACAATTTCATGGCTAATGAGTGGGAGCAATATTCACCAGTTATTCTGAAGAAGGGGCAGGGGTTTTCAGGAGCTGGGTCACTACCCACTTTTTGGCATTTTTACAACTGGCTTCAGAACTATCATAGTGCTGGTGGGTGTGTCATTTAGCTAATGTATTACAACCAGTGTATGAGGCTCAGGGTCCCCTGGAAGTTGAATCTTCTGCCATCTCAGACCCAACTGATGCTAACCAGTCTTTGTCATGTCCTATGGTTATTATCAGGGCTTTCCTGATGGCTCAGTGAGTAAAGAATCCATCTGTAATGTGGGAGACTCAGGAGATGCAGGTTTGATCCCTGCATCAGGAAGATCCCCTGGAGGAGAAGATGGCAACCCTCTCCAGTATCCTTGCCTGAAAATGCCCATGGACAGAGGAGCCTGGTGGGATATAATCCAAAGGGTCACAAAGAGTCAGACATGACTGAGCACGCACGATGACATGGTTATCATCATTCTTTTAAAAGCTGTGCCTTGCTCCCCTCCCTCCTGTTCCACTCCTCCCTCCCACATTCTTCTCTTTTTCAGTTTAAAATTAAAAAAAATTAATTAATTAATTTTAATTTGAGGCTAATTACTTTACAATATTGTAGTGGTTTTTGCCATACATTGACATGAAGCAGCCATGGGTGAACTGTGTTCCCTATCCTGAAGCCCCCTCCCACCTCCCTCCCTGTACCATCCCTCAGGGTCATCCCAGTGCACCAGCCCTGAGCCCCCTGTATCATCCATCAAACCTGGACTGGTGATCTATTTCAAATATGTTAATATACATGTTTCAATGCTATTCTCCCAAATCATCCCACCCTCGCCTTCTCCCACAGAATCCAAAAGTCTGTTCTTTATCTCTGTGTCTCTTTTGCTGTCTTCTGTATAGGGTCATGGTTACCATCTTTCTAAATTCCATATATATGCGTTAATATGCTGTATTGGTGCTTTTCTTTCTGACTTACTTCACTCTGTATAATAGGCTCCAGTTTCATCCACCTCATTAGAACTGATTCAAATGCATTCTTTTTAATAGCTGAGTAATATTCCACTGTATTCCCACATTCTTATAGGAAGCAGAGGGGCAATGGTCCATTTTCTGTAGCTGCTTCAAGGCTGAGTAGGGACGTTGACTCTGACTATCAGGATGCCTGATCTGAAGCAGAGCATTTCTTGCACCAGGGTTTAAAACTCCCACAGCAGAAACTGGTTCCCTTCCCTGGAGGGGGTATTCTGGGAGTACTTTTGGGGTGACCAGGAGGTGGGTTAAGACAGCTACCAGAAGCCTGGCTTGCCATCATTCCTTTCTTAAGTCATGCTTTTCCTTCTTTTCCTACTCAATCTGGTCTCTACTGTTAAGAACACTGAAGTCTGTGTCAATAAGAAGGCTTAGAAAAGTTCAGGGCCCATGGCAAGCTTTTGGGTTGGAATTCTTTGGTGAACCAGCTAGGGTTGTTAGAGAATCTGCCTAAGCAGGTGTGACATTGGTTAAAGTCAGACAACGAAGAAGGGGCATGGACTCTGGTAATTCCCAGAGGCCCACCTACTGCTTCCAGAAGGAGGAAAAGAGGCTCTGGCTGCATTTCTGGCATAGAAAGGTAAAGAGACTTATAGGGTTGAGGAGAGGATGAAGATGGTGGGAGTGTTGAGGCTTGGGTCTTCTGTCTGGGGCTCCTGTTCTTCTAGGGCTGCCCCTAGCAAGGGCTTTTTTTTAGCATGAATGGGTCCCAGTTGATGAGGTTCCCTACCATAGGACCTACATAGCTCCAGGTTTTCTCTTTGCACTGTAAAAGCCTGTACATAAGGACTTCTGTCTGTTTCCCCTGCCCTCTGCAAAAGATGTCTAACTGTAGAATGGTATTATAGTTGAGGCTCCCATTTCCGGGCTAGGCCTCATTGTCTTCAAGTTTATAGGTGGATGTTCCAAAAGAAAATGAGCTTTTTTTTGTTGCTGTTTTAAAGACTCTAGAAAAAACTTTTTGCAGTGACTAAAAATGCACCTGAGAGATGAGTCCTTGGGGATGGAGGAAGTGGTCCCTATTATCCTTTCAGGGAGAGAATATTCCTATACCAGAGAGGAGCACTAGCGTTAGCAGGTCCCATGGAGGGTCTCTAAAGCAGGACTGGTTCCAGGCATCCCCATCCACCTAGTCCTGTTGACTTCATTCACAGTGAGGGTGGATATTGCCCATGTGGCCAGGACCCAGCCTCTTAGGGCCTATGTCCTATCCTGCATCTGTGGTAACCCAGGATGATTGACCTTCCTGAAGACTTCTTTATAGATTTTATAGATTAATCCCTGTGTTCCGGGAAATGTTCCCCTAGAATGGACAGCCTCACGGTTCTGAGACCTTTTAAAGTTCCAGTCTTTTTCTCTAAAAAGGTGGTTAAATTTTGGAAAACAGGCACTGGCCATTAAGAGAGATGGTCTTTGGGAAAACAACAACACCAACAACAACTCTCTTCTCCTTTCCTGTTGTGGGCAGCACCCCTGGGCCTCAGTGTCATCCTTCCCCTGCCCCTTCCCACACATCGGCTCTGGCTAGCCGCTAGCTGGCAGTGGGACTGGGTGCATGAATGGACATGGAAACAGAGGCAAGAGGCACTGAGACTGTAGCCAGGGGGATGGAGGGTTCTGACCCTGGAAGGACACTCCCAATTGTAGGACTGGAGGGGAGGCGAGCACAGCAAATGTGGGTCATTGCCTGGGCATGTATCCCTGGGGTGCAGCAATGTGCGAGACCCACCTGTCTTGAATTGCCTGTTAGGGAGGGGATGGGGGTGGGGTCAGGTGGCCCTGGATGGGGCCAGACAAACACCAGGAGGTGGGCAATGAAGGATGTTTCCACCACCCTTGATCCCAACCGCGTAGCACTGGACCATCCCCCGCCAGCCCCCTTACATCCTGAGGGCATGAGCACAGATCTCCAGCTGGTGAGGGAGCTTCCAAATGGATTGCAGTCTCTGTGACCATGGCACAAACTCCAAATAAGGCAGTATTTTATATTTTTACATAGTTGGACCTGTTAACAGTTAGTTAAATGGTGGATAAGGGAAACCTTGAGTGAAAAATCCTATGGTCTGGGCCCCTAGCTGACTGGGAGGATGGCTGGAAAAGTTCCCTGTCATTCCCTGTGCATGTGTAACAGTAAGAAGCAGAAAACCTAGCGACAAGGTTGAAAAATGCCTGCCAGATTTCTTTTTCCCATTTCCAGCAGAGTAAGGCAGCACCTCTTAAGCACAAGGGAGGTGAGAGGTTGTTTGAAAAGGCAACAGAATAAGAAAAAGAAGGAGAGAAAAGGAGAGCCAGAGATCCTTGGTGGGAAGTACAGTAGCAGAGAAGCTGTGCTTACCCAGTTCTCCTGGCTGGCTTTTCTAAGATGTTGCTCGTGAATTTCAGGCTCTTGCTTCATCACAAAAGAATGCGGAGATGAAATGATAGTATGAACTGGATTTATTTAGAGAGAAACACACTCCACAGACAGAGTGTGGGACATCTCAGTAGGCAAGAGAACATTGAAATTTGGCGTGGTGAGTTTTTATGGGCTGGGTAATTTCATAGGCGAATGAATGTGAGGTTTAACCCAATTATTTTGGGGAAAGGGTGGGGATTTCCACTACTCACTTTTTGGCCTTTGATGGTTGACTTCAGAAGTGTCAGGATGCTGATGATGTGTCATTTAGTGTATGCTAATGTAGCACAATGGGTGTAAAGTGAGGCTCAAGGTCCACCGGGAGTCAAATATGCTGCTCTCTTGGACCCAGTTGATTCTAACCAGTCTTTGTATATCCTATGGCTTTTATCATTCTTTTAAATTTTGTGTCCTGGCCCCTTCCCTCCTGTTTCAACCTCAGAGGTAGTTAATTCACATAACTTTTTAAATCAGAAAACTTGGTATTATTCTCCCCCTTACCATCTGTCCCAGTTACTAACTCACTGTTAATTAACTTTGAAGTCTATGCTTAAACTTTCCTTGAGACTCAGCAGGTAAAGCATCCGCCTACAATGCAGGAGACCTGGGTTCTATCCTTGGGTTGGGAAGATCCCCTGGAGAAGGGGAAGGCTACCCACTCCAGTATTCTGGCCCAGAGAATTCCATGAACTGTATAGTCCATGGGGTCACAAAGAGTCAGACGCAACTGAGTGACTTTCACTTTGAATACCTCTCCTTCTCTACCACCTTAGCAACAGTGCTATTTTTATTCAAAACTTTGCTGGGGTTAGTTCAGTAGTTGTCTACTCAGTCTCTGTATCTCCAGTTTCTTCTCATACAATCCGTTCTGTACACCAGTAACAACATGTATTTTTCTAAAGCATGTTTCTTATCATGTGGCTTTTCTGCTAGAAACTTCAAGCAGCTTCCTAGCCTCTGGATAAAGCCTAAAAAATCCTCTCCAAACTTCTTAGCATAATGTACAAGGCCATACAAAAACTGTGTCAAGCCTATTTTTCTAGCTTTGTTTTCTGCCACTCTTCTGGTAGAGTCTCGCCTTTGCTAATACTTTGGAAGGAAGAGGGATACAGTGTTGATGGTTTGTCATGTTTCTCCTGAATTGCTTGTTATTCTCAGAAATACCATAATTGTCATGCTTCTGTATGTAGCACTTTAGTTCTTCTACTTGGAATATTTCCTGTTATGTGTGTAGAGATGTTCCTGAATCTATGCTTCTAAGACCTCTGATTTTATTCATATCTCTTATAGCTCATTGGGGTAGCTTATCTTTTTAAAAATAAGATTGTATTACTCTCTAAATTGTGCACTGGGATGACCCAGAGGGATGCTATGGGGAGGGAGGAGGGAGGAGGGTTCAGGATGGGGAACACATGTATACCTGTGGCAGATTCATTTTGATATTTGGCAAAACTAATACAATTATGTAAAGTTTAAAAATAAAATAAAATTAAAAAAAAAAAATAAAAAATAAAAAAAAGTGAATGCTTTCAAAATCACACCTTAGCCTTATTTCTCTGTTTCTCTAGACTCTGGCAGTTTGGTGTGTGCAGCATGGACATATTAATAAATGTTTGTTGGATGAATGAATAAATGAATGAACATAAAACACAGGGGTTACCTAGTAATTTATTTTCTGCTGATTACACTGTGATAATACTTAGTATGGTTTTGAGGGACCAGGGGGTTTGAAGTTTCAGAAGGCTGTTACATGTATTCTTGTGATATTTGACATGTTAATCTTATGGAAATGGATTAATTACAAATGCTATTTCAAAGGGCTTAGTTTCTTATCATAAGGTCATTGCTAAAGGATAAAGTTGATGAGATTGTGCAGAATAATAATGTGTAAGCCACATTTCTCTGGTTGATCAAGCTGTGAATTACAATAAAAAGGAGAAAGATTTGATATTGTGGGCTTGAGACTCTGCTTATTGGTAGTGCCAGTCCTGGCAGCACATGGATGCTGCAGATTAAAACTTTCAAGCATTTTATAGTTTAAGGTTGCTAATGTTGATGAATAGTTTTTTTTTAATGGATGCATGTATATACGTATGGCTCAGTCCCTTCGTTGTTCACCTGAACCTATCACAACATTGTTTATTGGCTATACCCAATATGAAAGGAAAAGTTTAGAAAACAAACAAACAAGCCTCAGGAAACGTCATGTGTACTGTAAACACTTGATATGCACCAAAATGAAGATGTATATGTACACATGAGCCGTGTTTCTCTTTGATATTGTTGATTGATATTGCATAGGTGAAACGTGCTTTACAAATGTGGTTGTTCATTTAGGAGGAACATGGATGGCACTTTTATATTCAGGTTTAGTTCATGGTTCGTGTTCACAGTCATAAGATAAATCATAAGATAATACTTCAGTGGTGGTGTGTTAGAAATGTCCAGTTTTAGGTGAAGAACAGAAATGTAACTACTAAGATATCAGGAACTCCAATATTTTAAATAATATCTAAACAGAAGAAGAAATAATTTTCAAAAGTTTAAGTAAAAACAGTGAAAGTAGATTTATTTCTCTTGCATCTGAACATAACTGACTTTTGAAACTTAAAGAAAGTATGTACCCTTAAATTATATGAAATATTTCAGATTCTTCATCAGATCAGTCGCTCAGTCATGTCCGACTCTTTGCGAACCCATGAATTGCAGCATGCCAGGCTTCCCTGTCCATCACCAACTCCTGGAGTTCACTCAGACTCACGTCCATCGAGTCAGTGATGCCATCCAGCCATCTCATCCTCTGGCGTCCCCTTCTCCTCTTGCCCCCAATCCCTCCCAGCATCAGAGTCTTTTCCAATGAGTCAACTCTTCGCATGAGGTGGCCAAAGTACTGGAGTTTCAGCCTCAGCATCATTCCTTCCAAAGAACACCCAGGGGTGATCTCCTTCAGAATGGACTGGTTGGATCTCCTTGCAGTCCAAGGGACTCTCAAGAGTCTTCTCCAACACCACAGTTCAAAAGCATCAATTCTTCGGCGCTCAGCCTTCTTCACAGTCCAACTCTCACATCCATACATGACCACAGGAAAATCAGATTTTCCCTTTCCTTTGTGATAAAGAGAGAGATGTGAAACTTAATGGGGATTAGTGATCTTGGAAATGTATAGAGAAGACACATGGTAAAGTGGAATGACTGCTAAACTAGAGCTCAGAAGATAGGGACTCTAGCCCTGGCTCTGACTGCAACTTTCTAGCTCAAGAGGGCAAGTCTCTTGACCTCCGAGTTTTCCTCTCCATGTGAAATGGACATGGTCATAATGCTGTCCTTCTCTCCTTCCCTTCCTTAGAGTTCTTTTATTACAATCAAAGGAGATAATGTAAATTCATTTTCTCCTTTCCTCTACTTTTTATCTATAATGTTCAGCAGGCATACAAAGAGGTCAAGGTGACAACCAAGCCTTCAGGTTTTGTGGAGAAAACGTGAATTTAAATACTTAGATAGATGGTGTGTGCTGTGTTTAGTTGCTCAGTTGTGTCTGACTCTTTGAGACCCCATGGACTATAGCCCACCAGGCTCCTCTGTCCATGGGGATTCTCCAGGCAATACTGGAGTGGGTTGCCCTTCTCCAGGGGATCTTCCCAACCCAGGTACTTAACCCAGGTCTCCCACTTTGCAGGTGGATTCTTTACCATCTGAGCCACCAGGGAAGTCCGAGAATACTGGAGAGGGTAGCCTATCTTTTCTCCAGGGGATCTTCCCAACCCAGAAATTGAAGCAGGGTCTCCTGTACTGCAGGCAGATTCTTTACCAGTGAGCTGCCAGAAAAGCCCTAGATAGATGGTATGTGATAAAAAAAAAAAAGGAAGAAAGCAGTAAGATGAATGGGGTCCCTGTGAAAACTTCAATGATATGAGATTAAAAATTATTCTTTCCCCAGACTTTATGAGCTATTGAATATTTTATGTATATGGACTGTTTGTGAAATAGTCTGCTTTCTGTAGTTATACCCTCCAGTTCAGTTCAGTTCAGTTCAGTCACCCAGTCGTGTCCGACTCTTTGTGACCCTATGAACTGCAGCACAGCAAGCCACACTGTCCATCACTAACTCCTGGAGTTTACTCAAACTCATGTCCATCGAGTCGGTGATGCCATCCAGCCATCTCATCCTCTGTCGTCCTCTTCTCTTCCTGTCCCCAATCCCTCCCAGCATCAGAGTCTTTTCCAATGAGTCAACTCTTCGCATGAAGTGGCCAAAGTATTGGAGTTTCAGCCTTAGTATCAGTCCTTCCAATGAACACCCAGGACTGATCTCCTTTACCCTTAAGAACACTTAATTTTTTTTTTTTTTATTAATAAGAGGGTTTTTTTTTTTACAGATCAACCATAGATTTGCAAATGGAAATCAATTCCATTATAATTTCATTGATTTCCATTATAATTTCATTATAATTTCATCAACTGTGAGTGAACAGCTAGAGCACAAGATGAGAAATGGAGAAGAAAAGTTGGCAGTACCCTTAAGTCAATATGTTGAAATCTTTCTTCTTTTCTGACTTCAAACTTTTGGCATTTAAGAGCATTATATGACCAATTTAAGTGTTTGTATCTTCTAAGTCATTAGTGAGGGGACAAGTTAGGATAAATATTACAGGGAATTGTCAAAAGGAAAGTACTGCTTAAATGAAAAGGGTAAGAAGCAAAACTTACTCTATTTTTTTCCCCCCCAAAATGTGTTAGTGATACTTTGTTTCACTTTAGAATGAATACTTTTAGCTGGTTTAGTCTGGTCACAACTCTATTAGAAGAAACAAGGCATGCTTTTTGTGGAAAGTACAAGAGTAAAAAGCACTTCTTTTAGTCTTAAGAAATTGTGAAGCTGGGTGATTCCAAATTGGACAGATACTATTATCTATTCATTATCAAAGAATGAGATAATTTAATTTATTTTCACTAATGCTTCTGTTTATCACTGTCTAGTTGAGTATTACTATTAAGGAAAAGAGTTTTATATTTGAAAAGAGTCATGGATCTCTGATTGCTTTTGTAATAATGTCAGGGATCATAGACACTCAGATTTGGTTCTGCACCTTGGCATTTTAAATAGTTTCCAATTTTCTCCATGGTAGCAGTCAATTGATTTCTCTTTTGGATTCTTTTATAACAGTCTTATTTCACATTCCAGAGTGAACTAAATAAGAATATTATAAGCCCCAATGACTCACCAATAGACAAGGTAAAGGGATGGGAGGTGTGAGCACCAAAGGATAAAAGAGCCCTTTTATCCAGTGATCCCTAGGTTGTGTGTGCAAAGCCTAACAGGTGGACACTGGGAGCTATTGGACAATCCAGCTGTCCTTCTTTGTGCAGCTTTAAAAGCCAGAGGACTGGAGGGTGAATGAAGTTCCTTGCACATTTTGAAATATTTTGATGATACATTCTCTTTGTTCATTTTCTTTTCTTGCACATGACATGTTATTCAGAAATGTGATTAAAAAAAGTAGAAATAAATGTAAGTTCTTGGATTTGTTGTGGTGGTGGTATATATAGTTAAACTCATGTTTTTTTTTTTGTAAGTAAAATGTAAGAGTGGTTGAATTAATGTTTTTCTCTTCAAATCAGAGAAATTCATTTTGGATTCAAAGAATATTCTTCCTATATAGGAACAGATAAATCTTAAAAAATATAGTTCAACACTAGTTTAATTATTTCTCCTCCACTCAAAATTTGATCCTAATTTAAGTAAGCCTTTAAATAAAGGCTTTGCCCTTTTCTTTTCAAAACATTTAGTACTAAATTATCCCTTCTAACCTTTTCAGAAAATGTAGGAAAAATAGATCCTTTAATAATTCACTTTTAAAATTATTCAAATTGACTATTGCTTATACAAATAAGGATATTTGGGCATTGTATGTTTTCTTTACTAAGAATATCCTCTTTTTTTTTTTAAATTTTATTTTATTTTTAGACTTTACATAATATCCTCTTATAAGTGAAAACCCAAGAATTAAATTTTTCAGGAATCTGATATTTAAAGGCTATTTTATAAAATGTGCCTTGGCTCTCTCTCTTATTTGCCAATATCTTCTTTTCTTCTTTTAAACACAATTTTCTTTCATTGTATTAGCTGACTCAGAGAAGATGAGCATCTGCACGTAATGAATTTTCTTAGTTTCTTTATAAGCAGGAGATCTGAGATTTGTAGCTCAGAGAGGCCGGGTACCATGCTAGCTATCTACAAACATTCAGCAGGCTATCTATCACATGGCTAGCAGTGAAGTGTATTTATGCAACTCCAGAAACCAGGTATAGGACCAGTGAGTAGGAGCACATATTGATTCAATATAAGGGATATGTGTTTAATAAATAGAATTGTCAAAAAGTGGATTGCCTTGGAAAATAATACATTTCTCAATACTAGAAATGTTGATTAAAAGTTGATTAATCACTTGCTCAAATATGCCACAAGTAGAGAATAGGGTTAGCAGACTTCTAAGATACGCAGATTCAATATTCTAGAATTCTTTATTGTGAAAACACAAGACAGTGATAAGTAGAAGAGAATGTTAGAGTTTCTTTAGAACTACCACTTCACTTCTCATTAGGCAACCTTTATTACTCTCCCAGGCACATAGTTAACTGCTTTTTTTCATGTTTATTCTAACCCTCTGAGCTTTTCTTTATGAACATTGTTGTTATATTTATTGTTGAAGATATTCACTATATTGCTTGTAATGAAAATTTATCTCATATATATTTCTTTTCTTAGCTGGCCTTTTGCTGTCTTGTCAAAATAATGATATATGTAACCGTTTTTATTTTCTTTGTGTTGGTTACCGGAAATGTTTTTTGTTAACTTTGGGTTCCACCTTATAGAGTGCATTTTGTGTAATAAATTGATTTCTGGCTTTATCTTGCCTTTTCTATTTTTCTTCTATCTTCTTACTGTGGCAGTCCCCATTCCATCCCATTTTTTCTTACTTTCTCCTCTTTTAAATTGTATTTTATCTTGTAGTAAATATATTGTAACATCTTTGGAACATAGCAAAGTAACCAAAGTATAAATGACCAAGTTCCTGATGTAAGCACTTCTTAAATTTATCCTCTCTTGAAAACATTTTCTGAGGTATGATTTCCTTCCTCAAAAAAAAAAAAAAAAAAAAAAAAAAAAAAAAAAGAAAGAAAAGAAGGAAGGAAGGAAAAAAAAAGAAAGAGGATAAACTTAAAAGTAAATGCAGAGAATGAGGTGTAGGTATGAGAATGGAGTGGAACTGAGACCAGTGACTGCAGACTTGAATTTCTGGTGGACTGGAACTGGGAGGGATGGATAAAACACAGAAGGGGGAAGTAGCTGTTCAGAGTTACCTGTCTGTGCCCAGGAAAGGCTAAAACTGAGGTGGTAGTCTTTTTCTTCTCGGGTGTCCTGGACAGGCTCCAAGTCTGTTTAGCTGTTAGGAGTCATGTCTTCACATTTCTTTTAGAACCACAAAGGTAAGAAGAATCATTTCTATTACTGTCATATCTTTTTTCTGCTCAAATTGGTTTTGTGACTGCTCCATTAAATCTCGAGATCTCATTAACGACTCTGACTAACTCAACCTGATGTTGCCCATAAGATAAAAGTGAGACCAAAAAAAGCCTTTTTCAGGTTCAAGAAAGCATTAGCACTAATTTTGAAAACTTAAGGAAGTAAGTTTATGAGTCACAGTCTCAAAAATTTTTTTGAAGTATATATATACCAAAATATAAAGGACTTTAAGAGAGAGCAGTTATGTTTAAGTACATTTATTATAGGTACATTCAGACATGTTTAGTTGTAAGCATTCTCCTAGTTAAGAATTTGACCCATCCCTGAATTTAACCCTTTTGTAAGCTTTTATGAGTGATATAGAAGAGGATAAGAGCTGATGGTTTCAGAGGCTAATGGTTTAAGCTGAGATTTTTGTCTTCATTTGAATAGGGAGAGTTTCAGAAAAAAATGAGAAAAATACTGCTCTATTGGATCCTCCATACTCATGAGAAGTGACAGGACAGAATTCATTTGGTTGAACTATTTTGATTTTATATTAGCAAAGGGTAAAGGAACTCTTTCAGAATTTAAATTGGTATCTGGTAGAAAGAAAGTGAACTTGCTCTGTTGTGTCCGACTTTTGTGACCCTTGGGACTGTAGCCTGCCAGGCTCCTCCATCCATGGGATTTTCCAGGCAAGAATACTGGAGTGGGTTGTCATTTCCTCCTCCAGGGGTTCTTCCCAACCCAGGGATTGAATTCGGGTCTCTTGCATTGAGGGCCGACTCCTTACCGTCTGAACCAAAACATTTTGTGTAATAATTTATTGAGGTATAGTTTACATATCATAAAATTCACTCCTTTTAAGTGTACAATTCAACGAATTTTAGTAAATTTACAGAGTTGTGCAACCAGCATCACAGTCTAATTTTAGAATATTTCCATCATCTCAAATGAGACCTTCTGTCCATTTTCAGTGACTCGCTATTCCAACCTCCAGCCCAAGGCAATCACAAATCTACTTCCTGTCACCATAGATTTGCTTATCCTGGTTGGTGTATATAAATTAAATAATCTAAAATATGGTCTCTTGAGTCTGGCTTCTTTCCTTAGCGCTATGTTTTTGAAGTTCATCAATCTTATATCATATATTTCATGTTCAACATCCATGTTGTATTAATACTTTATTTAAAAAAAATTAATTTGGCTACACTGGGTCTTAGTTGTGGTACGTGAGATCTCGGTTTTCATTGTGGTTTGCAGGGTCTTGAGTTTCAGTGTGTAGGATTCTTTAGTGGGGATCCCTTTTTTAAATTAAGTTGTGGCATGTGAGATGCTTTTAGTTGCAGCATATGGGATCTAGTTCCCTGACCAAGGATTGAACCCAAGCCCCCTGCATTGGGAACACGGAGGCTTGTCACTGGACCACCAGGGAAGTCCCTAGTACTTAATTTTTGTTCTCAAAACAGAGTAGACAATTGGGCTGATTTCCATTTTCATTTTTTATATATTTCAGTTACTGTAGATGCTGAAAAAGGACAATTGTGTAGGTAATATGAGGTTCTACAAATTACATCATGTATAAATTATCTGAATATTCAAGATAGGTCTTTTTTTTTTTGTTCTGAGTTTGTCTTTTTCAGTTTGCCTCATTTGTCCTCATTTCACAATAAACTGTGGAAAATTCTGAAAGAGATGGGAATACCAGACCACCTGATCTGCCTCTTGAGAAATTTGTATTGCAGGTCAGGAAGCAACAGTTAGAACTGGACATGGAACAACATACTGGTTCCAAATAGGAAAAGGAGTTCGTCAAGGCTGTATATTGTCACCCTGTTTATTTAACTTATATGCAGAGTACATCATGAGAAACGCTGGGCTGGAAGAAACTCAAACTGGAATCAAGATTGCCGGGAGAAATATCAATAACCTCAGATATGCAGATGACACCACCCTTATGGCAGAAAGTAAAGAGGAACTCAAAAGCCTCTTGATGAAAGTGAAAGAGGAGAGTGAAAAAGTTGGCTTAAAGCTCAACATTCAGAAAACTAAGATCATGGCATCCGGTCCCATCACTTCATGGGAAATAGATGGGGAAACAGTGGAAACAGTGTCAGACTTTATTTTTCTGGGCTCCAAAATCACTGCAGATGGTGATTGCAGCCATGAAATTAAAAGACGCTTACTCCTTGGAAGGAAAGTTATGACCAACCTAGATAGCATATTAAAAAGCAGAGACATTACTTTGCCAACAAAGGTCCATCTAGTCAGGGGTATGGTTTTTCCAGTGGTCATGTATAGATGTGAGAGTTGGACTGTAAAGAAGGCTGAGCGCCGAAGAATTGATGCTTTTGAAGTGTGGTGTTGGAGAAGACTCTTGAGAGTCCCTTGGACTGCAAGGAGATCCAACCAGTCCATTCTGAAGGAGATCAGCCCTGGGATTTCTTTGGAATGATGCTGAAGCTGAAACTCCAGTACTTTGGCCACCTCATGCGAAGAGTTGACTCATTGGAAAAGACTCTGATGCTGGGAGGGATTGGGGGCAGGAGGAGAAGGGGACGCCAGAGGATGAGATAGCTGGATGGCATCACTGACTCGATGGACATGAGTCTGGGTGAACTCCGGGAGTTGGTGATGGACAGGGAGGCCTGGCGTGCTGCGATTCATGGGGTCGCAAAGAGTCGGACACGACTGAGGGACTGAACTGGACTGAACTAAACTGATAAATTATCTGACTGTTCAAGATAGAGAGGTCTTTTTTTTTTGTTCTGAGTTTGTCTTTTTCAGTTTTCCTCATTTGTCCAGTTATTTTCTATGTGTGGACATAACATGATTAGTCTTTGAGGAAAATGATAATTACTTTTCTATTAAAAATTTTGAAGAATTTTTCTGTCATAAATTGAGCATGTTTGTCGATTTCTCTTTGATTAATTTAAACTCTGTAATTTATCTTGTAATAGAAAATTCTCAGGGTTTTAAAAAATATTTTAAATTCATTTTTGTATCTTAATCATTTTTCAGTGTGATGTACTGAAGTAAGATGGAAAGAAAATGACACCAAAGTAAGACACTGTAAAAAACTAGAACAAAAAAGGAGAGTACTCGTTTTTTTTTTTTTTTTTTTTTTTTTTGCTGTAGCCTTCCAGTTTCTTTTGAATACTGCCTCGTCTTTAAAATGTCTAAATTGTTTTCAAGTATGAAAATATTATAGTTGAAATAATAGAAAATGAGAAAATTTTTAAACAAGGATTACTGGTTTCTGTAGTGAAACTATTTCTTATGTTTATACTTCTTTATATCAGCCAAGGATACTTTATCCTGGTGTGTGTGTGTGTGTGTGTGTGTGTGTGTGCTTGCTCAGTCACTCAGTTGTGTCTGACTTTTTGTGACCCCATGAACTATAACCCACTAGGCTCCTCTGTCCAGAGGATTTCCCAGGCAAGAATATTGGAGTGGGTTGCCATTTGTTACTCCAGGAGACCTTCCTCACCCTGCGATCAAACCCATATCTCTTGTGCGTCCTGCATTGGCAGGTGGATTTACCACTGTGGCACCTGGGAAGCTATGTTACCTGTTGATTATTTATAAACTGTTTTATTTTTCCATTTGTTTGAGGCATTAGTGGCTCTTGGTGATTACCTTTCTCACTTCATGGAAAATGTTCATTGAAAGTATTAACTGACCTCGATTTTATTTTCTTCATCTGTCCCTAAAATAACCATGTTATTCATGTCCTGTAAAGTTGCTGGAAAGATCATTTAGCATTTGCATCAAATACTTTCTAGCTTCTTTGGCTTTGGGCATCCTATTTCATAATTTTTCAACCTGTGTTCCTACAATCAATAGAATAAGAAACCTGTTATATTAAAAGTAAGTTATTATATTGAAAACAATCTTGGGATTTAGTGTCAGTTTGAATGCCTCCTACCTAACTTTATAGATTTGTAGCCATGGAAAAATGTCTGAGCCTCAAGTTCTTCATCTCAAGGGTAGGTCTGATATCATGTCTGTTCTTACAGTGATAGAGAAATAACCAAAATAATGCACTTAAGTAAAAAATGTATATTTTGGATATAGTAAGTGTTCAACAAATATTCTTTGATTAATTTTTGATTGAATAAATTGTTCTTTTTCCCGTTGTATTTTGCTTTGCCTTCCTTTTCCTCAATGCATTATTTTACATTGCTTTCAAATGTATGTTATGTTAACTTGGAGCCTTATTTCAGTTTCACTGTTATTATTGACTAAAGCAGTCAATACTTATCAGGAAGTGTGTACATTGTTAGTCAGATAAATATGATAGAATTGTTTTTTTTCTTGATTTCCAATTAATCTACATTAGAAATCAAATAAAAATAATTTAGAAGCTATTGACCAATATTTACTTCTAAAACTTGTGCATGTGTGCTAAGTTGCTTCCTTCATATCCAACTCTTTACAACCCTATGAGTGACTTTCACTCTTTACCACTAGTGCCACCTGTGAAGCTCCCTCTAGAACTCACACCACACAACAAATTTAGTGACTCTCTTGGCCACCTAGAATCATGGCCTATGTTAGAGAAAGTGGTGTGGACTCAAAAGGTTTTGGTTTACCTTATTATTTTTTTTAATGTCTCTCATTTTGCTTCTATATTATACCAGCCTCTTTCCAGAGTAAACTTCTCAATGTCTTTGCATATTGATAGTGCTATTGTCTGTCTTAAGTAGCCTTTTCAGTGTTCTGTGTCACTGTGTTAAATGAACGGTTAACAGTTGTTCTGACTGTGAAGGTTATTTTACAAATGCAGCTTCTAGTAACCTCCATGTCAACCATTTTTACCTATGAATTCTTTCTGCATTCATTTTCTTCACAGACTTTTGGCATTCAGAACATCTACAGATGCAGTTAAAGATGTGTTGATTGAAGAGATGAAAGAAAGAAAGAAAGAAATCTCGATAGTGGCAGCTGCAGAGAAGCCAAGAAATCAGAAGCAGGTAACATCTTTTTTCCCCATTCTTCTTCATACCACCCCCAAATGGAAGGAGAGAGAGAAATGAAGGTGGTAGGGGAGGTTCTGGGACTTCCCAGGTGGAGCTAGTGTTAAAGACGTGCCTGCCAATGCAGGAGACGTAAGAGATGTGGGTTTGATCCTGGGTTGGGAAGATCCCCTGGAGGAGGACATTGCAACCCATTCCAGTATTCTTGCCTGGAAAATCCCATGGACAGAGAAGTCTGGTGGGCTACAGTCCATAGTGTCCCAAAGAGTTGAACATGAATGATGAGACAGCTCACACGCAGGATCAAGGTAGGCTGTAGTTGGTATATTTCCAATGTATTACATATCAGGAAACTGAGGCTCAGAGATGCAATGTGACTTGCCCCCTTTCTACTTATAGCTTTTTGCCTTCCATAGTGGGGACTTTTTGTGAAACAGTATCTGCCATGACTTGGTTTTCCCATGGTTTTACCTCATCTCTTCTGCCTTTTTTTTTTTCTGTTTTCTGCCACTGTTGTGATAGAAAGACTATACTGGTCTGCAAGAGTTCCTCTGTGGATTGAGCAACTAGTCAACCTAGAAAGTAGACAAGTTCTTCTCAGGTGTTCCACTTGTTGTTTCTTTGGTTGTTCTCCCTTTTATAACTGTCTTTCCTCTTTTAGGCTATGGTGTCTCGTATTCCAACCGAAGAACTCAGTTCTCCTAAATGATTATCTTTTCAGTGTAGGATAATATGTAAACTTATAGGAAATATTTCCCACTTAAAAATTGGATTTAGGATGAGTTCCCAGATGTGAAATTTCAGAGGTTGAAGTTTTTTACAACGAGAGAGGGAGTTTTGGGTACTGAGGATTTCCTGGAGTACTCAAATTTCCCAGCAGAGGTGAGTGTACTGTTTTTACACAACAAAGTTTAGCTCATCATTCAGCAATAATGAGCCAAGGTACAATATGTTTATAAAGATCTAGATGATTTAACTAAATGTTTGGGTCCACAGTTTTGCACTGGGGTACATCTCTGGCAATGGGGTTGTTGATGCCTTACAATGATAGGAATGCGTCAATGAATGTGTGGCAGGGCCACCCCCTTCTCTGCAGCCATGTTGCTTAAGTACTTGGTGTGTGTTCCATGTAACTTAATGTAGACTTGATGTTACAGTGAATTATTGATAATCACTGGAGTGCGGATGCCTTGAGTCTGGGTTTCATAGCCTTTATTTCTGTAGTATTCCTATGCCACAAGGTCTATGAGTTAGTTTTAGATTATAGTGAAATCCTGTTAGAAGTTTCCACAAAATTCTTGAAACTTTGATAATTAATTGGCTAATTAAAATATTTTAGTTAACAAAGCTGACGTATTATTTTAAAAATTTTCGTGCTTATATTTTTCTTCTTCTCTAGACTTTCCCACTTTACCTTAAGGTTGGGTCATAGGGACCATATGAGTTGGTCATAGGGACAACATCAGTGGAGTTTGGCACTTTTATTAAACTTTCTTTCCAGAGCAAATATGTGTGAGAATTTTTCTAGTAACAAAGTGCCCTGGTACAATGATACAGCAATTTGTAGTGGATAGACCCTCCCACACAGTACCAAACGGCAGCTGGCTAGGAGAGCTAGCGGTGGTGGGCTGCACAGACCCGTCAAAACCCACTTGAAGTGGACTGCTATTGGCCAAGTATACGGCTATGGGACTCAGGGGACCCTGCGGAGTCAGGGCAGATGTTACATACGGTCATTTACCATCTAGATGAGCACAGCTAAATATTTGTTTCTCTCTGCTTTTCTTTTTTTTTTGGAAGGATGATTCTAATCCTTGCAGTGTCAGCCCTAGTGGGAAGAACCACACTTTTTTTTTTTTTTAATATAAAATGGAGGAGTTTCACAACTTTAAGAACTTAGATAAGTTTTTGGTTGTGAATTCTGGATTTTTATACCTTAAAGCATCAAAGATTTTACTTCAGCCTGAAAATATTCAAGGTCAAGTATTACCTTGATATAAGAGAACTTCAGTTTGAGCTTTGAAGAAGACTGAATTTTTATAAAAATCTATATTATTGGCTCTACTAGAATAAGTTAGCTGCAAAAATACTCTTGTAAGAGTGGGCTTATTAGACGGGACTATTTTGGTGTTGTTTAATTAGTTGGAGGACAATATGTGACATATACAATAGATTCAATTTCAGTTCAATCAGTCATGTCTGATTCTTTGAGACCCCATGGACTGCAGCATGCCAGGCTTCCCTGTCTATCAACAACTCCTGTAGCCTGCTCAAACTCATGTCCATTGAGTTGGTGATGGCATCCAACCATCTTATCCTCTGTCATTCCCTTCTCCTCCTACCTTCAATCTTTCCCAGCATCAGGGTCTTTTCCAGGGAGTCAGTTCTTCACATCAGGTGGCCAGAGTTTTGGAGTTTCTGCTTCAGCATCCATCCTTCCAATTAATATTCAGGGTTGGTTTCCTTTAGGATTGACTGGTTTGATCTCCTTGCTGTCCCAGGGACCCTCAAGAGTTTTCTCTAACACCACAGTTCGAAAGCATCAATTCCTTGGTGCTCAGCTTTCTTTATAGTCCAACTCTCACATCCATACATGACTACTGGAAAATCCATAGCTTTGACTAGACAGACCTTTGTTGGCAGAGTAATGTCTCTATTTTCTAAGATGCTGTTGGTCACAGCTTTTCTTCCAAGGAACAAGCATCTCTTAATTTCATGGCTGCAGTCACCATCTGCAGTGATTTTGGAGCCCTTCTGAGCCACAAGGGAAACCCATACAGTAGATTAGGTTCAAAGTTATTTATTCTTTATGGCAATAATTCGCCAAGATATCTCCTTCCTGCCTCCCGATTAAATATTTCTTATGGGAACTTTTAGCTTGTGATAATAAGGAAATATCAGGACCAAGGAGAAGGCATATTGTTGTATTTCCAGGAGATACAATATGTTCCCAGGTGGGAAGTGAAGTGAAACATCTTGTGGGTGGAGCCCACTCATTTCTATCACTGTGCCTGAAACCCAGTTGATCTATTTTTTCAGCACCTTCATTCCCCTGTAAAATGACTTCTAACTTACTAATGGGAATCTTTTGTAAAGAAAATAGAAATATTTTGTGTGTACTCCTGAGGGAGCTAGTCCTTCCAATGAGTGTATGACTCCATTTTTTTTTTTTTTTCTTTCCTTTTTGGTTTGACCTTTCTTTTGATCTGTCATATGGCATTCAGTTAAACCACATCTTTTGGGTTTCTCTGCCTTCCACTGATATTTTGAAGTCCTTTAGGGGCCCAAATCACTTGCGTTCTCAAGTGTCCTCACAATTCCAGAAGCCATTCTGTATTCTGTTAAGATGCAGAAATACAATATGTTTTCACTTTTAGCTCTATTCTTTTCCATGTGTGTGCCAAAGCAGGATTGCTTGTATCCCTATTCCCTTTCGACAACTGAAGCTTTGTTTACTGAAAGCAGTTTGTCTGCCTGGCCACTTCATTCCTTAGGGTTGGTTACCCCCAGGAGGTGCCTCGTCCCTTCCTCCCATTAGATTTTTGATGAGGAGTCTTGCCTTGTATAGATTTATAGCTCTCACTCATAATGGAGTCAAGTCACTTCTACCACCAGCCTCCTTTTTATTTGCTTCTCTCTCACCCACTCCTGCCTCCATAAATTAGTGATCGTATTTCCAAAAATAGGAATCTCTGTTGTCCAGATGAGTACAACTCAATGTTTATTTCTCTGTGCTTCTTCTTCTCCTTTTTTTTTTTTTTGGTAGAATGCAGTTCTAATCCTTGCAGCGTTAGCATGTAGTCCCTAGTAGGAAGAACCACATTTTTCTTCTTATTACCAAGAACAGAGCCATCTAATCATCACAAATAGCGCCATCTCATTCAGGTCACCAAAACGGAGGGGATATATGTATGGTTGGTTCATTATGCTGTGCAGTAGAAGCCAACACAACATTGTAAAGCAGCTATACTCCAATAAAAATTAATTTTAAAAAGAGAATAGAGCCATCTCAATCAGGTGGGAGCAGTAGTGTCCATTTAATTTCAAGGATTCTTGGGTGCTTGCTAGGAGAGTAGGTTAAAATCATCTCTAGGCAGGAGAGTAGATGAACCAGGGTTAGACTTGAAGCAAAGTTACTGAGGTAGGGCTAGGGATGGATGGCAACAGGGCTGGTAGAGTGGAGGGGGCATCTAAGAAGTATGAGAAATAAAATATGAACTCCCTTTCATTATGGTGGCAGATGAATCTTTTTACAAGACACTAAAAGAAGCCTAAAATAAAGCTTCCCAAGAGGGAGGTTAAAAAAAAATTACAAAACTGGAGGAGCAAATATCATTGTATTCTGTTTTAAATTGTTTCCTTTTTATACTATAAATACTAAGCCAAACACATGAAAATCTTCAAATATATATTAACTTTGCTTAAAATACTTTATGTGAAACATTTATTTAAAGCACATAGATGACTATCTATTCAGATAAAAATATTGGTGTCATGGGAATTAGCAAAATAGGTTGTATTCGACACACAGTAAAGATATTTTCAGTTCTTATAAGGTTTAAGGCAAAAAATTTCAGGCTATATGGGGCAGGTATGAAATAAAATAAACTGGAGTTATTTTCCTTATTATCTGCCTTCAAAGGACTGTTTTTTTGACCCTCACAGCATTTTCATTTGCTGGTGCGGAATTGTTCAAGAGGACAAAGCAGGATGGCAGGTCAACATGCTGCAGGTGTTTCCACGCAGATTAAGTCTCTTCAGTGAGCTGGTACCACCCTGTCTAAACCCAGAGCTCCAGGTCTTCTCAGGGTTCTCCTTGAGGGCCTGGGCACACAATTTCGTGCATTACTTTTACTCTTTTGAGCCTGTTCCCTCTTCCAAAAAAAAAAAAAAAAAAAAAAAAGAGAAAATAGGATTTACTCAGCTGGTGATCCTCAGCTTTGGCTGTGAACTAGGATCTTCTGTGCCCAAAGACTCTTCTAGGAGGTTCTGATTGGTAGTTCTGGGGGTGTTGCAGTTTGTATCTTACCAGGTGCTTCTGATGTGTTGCTAAGGTCTAGGGCCACTCAAGTAACTGATGTGTGTGTGTGTGTGTGTGTGTGCGCGCGCGCGCACGTGCTCGCACTAAGCTGGTTCAGTCGTGTCCGACTCTGTGCAACTCTATGGACTGTAGCCTGTCAGGCTCCTCTGTCCATAGGATTTTCCAGGCAAGAATACTGGAGTGGGTTGCCGTGCCCTTCTCCAGGGGATCTTCTCAACCCAGGGATCAAACCCAGGTCTCCTGCATTTCAGGTGGATTCTTTACCATCTGAATGACTATGGAAGCCCCAACTGACTGATATCTTATCCCTAAGACATATGGATTTGGCCCAGAGAGAAATTAGAGTCATCTGTGGACACTTTGGCAAAGAACCCGCCTGCCAATGCAGAATATATAAGAGATGTTAGCTAGATCCCTGGGTAGGGAAGATCCATTGGAGGAGGGCATAGCAACCCACTCCAGTATTCATGCCTGGAAAATCCCATGGACAGAGGAGCCTGGTGGGCTATGGTCCATAGGGTCTCAAAGAGTTGGATATGACTGAAGTGACTTTGCACAGCACAGCACAGTGGAGACTTTGCTGCCTTTTTAATAAGAATTTGTTAGGGACAATGAGATGAGAAGGGTTTGCCTTTCTGACCTGGTAACCACCTTAGTCTAGTTCATTGATCAGTTCAGCATCATTATTTCATGACATGACATTCCTGGCACAAGCCTTTGATTTATGCTTGTTTGTATGACTAAAACAAGTTCCCTTTGATTACAAATTAAGGAGGAGTTTGATATTAATATAAATTGGTTTAGGACTGTGATGGGAGGGCTGCCATTGTTCTGGCGGCATTCCTAATTAGAAATGGATTAGAAATGGAGTTCTGGTTAGTGTCTGGGATCTGGGCCAAGAGAATGCGTGAGCTTCCAGTCATCTTCCTTTCCAGCATTGCTTTGTAAAAAACATCCCCTTGCATTGGGTGAATGTGCTCAGTTGGTGGCAGCAAAGTTCTGTTACAGAAAATTCTGAGAGGCTCTTGTCTTAGATGTTTTGAAGAAAGCCAGAGGAACAAAGCGGCATGTATAATAACATCCATGTTTTCTGTTAACCCGCAGAGCTATAAATATACTGCATGTGCTCAGAAAAAGGAAAATTATGTAAAAGAAAGATTTTTTACTGTCCTTGTCTAAATATAATCCCCTAAATATGTTCTTTGTTTCCAAATATAGAAGTATTGTAGCACCAGCTTCAGACAAAAGATTTAGTCAGGTCATGATCCAAAAAGGTGTGCGTCTTAGGATTTATTATTGGTTGCCATGTAAATTTGTTAAAATGGAAGCTTTGATCTTGAAATATCAATATATTCAAATAAGATTAATGATTTAGTATCTAGAGAAATCAAGATTTTGATGCAATGAATGGATAAGGAAGGTTTTGCAATTTTACATTGGTAAAGATAAAAACTCAACATTTGAAAAGCTGCTTTAGAATTTTAGTTTAATGGGAACTGTAGTAAGTACCAAAGTGAAAGAAAGTAAAAATGAAAGTCGCTCAGTTGTTTTCGACTCCTTGCAACCCCATGGGCTATATAGTCCATGCAATTCTCTAGGCCAGAATACTGGAGTGGGTAGCCTTTCCCTTCTCCAGGGGATCAAAGGTTAGGTGGTATCTGACTAATGTATTGACTAGAAGGGTTTGTAAGGAATAAACAGATGGAAATAAATGAACACAAATGAAATGATAATCAGTAAGTTGGTAACTGTGGATAGATAGTGACATTTTATGATTTGTGTCCACTATTTTCTGCATATGCCCTGGTGCATAATGATTAATTAATCATTGCATCTGAAAAACTGGGTGTTATTTCAATCAGAAAGATTGAAGGCAGGAGGAGAAGGGGACGACAGAGGATGAGATGGTTGGATGGCATCACCGACTAGATGGACTTGAGTTTGAGTAAACTCCGGGAGTTGGTGACGATGATCAGTCCATGGGGTCGCAAGGAGTCACACACAACTGAGTGACTGAACTGAACTGAACTGAATTCAGGGACAAATGGATAATTGAACCCTAATCTGGCGGTCAGATTGCCTTGTAGTTGTGTGGCTAACTTTAAGTGATTATCATCCCAAATGATTCCTGCTCTTGGAGACAGTGTCCCCAGTACTGACACCATCACTGTTAGACGTGGGGGTGACAGGAAAAGCCATATGTAAATGCAGAAAATGGAAACCCAGGGAGCAGCTCCCGCAAAACTGCCAATAAATTATCAGGAGACTACTGACCTCCTAATGAGAGACTACCAACTCGAAAAATGGTTAAAATGTAAAAACATTCTAGGTTAGCAACTTGAATCGTGAATATAAATGTTCTGATGTGATGTTTTTATTATAATGCAAAGCATGAAAGCATCAATGATTACTAATATCTCCAAGTTCAGATTGTAATCCTTTTTAATCTCTTTTTTTAATACTGTTTTAATTACATAAAGTTTTTCAGAAATAGTTTTGGTTTTTGCTATAAAATAACTTTTACTTAAGTTGATAATAATGTTAAAATTGATTAAAAGCTTAAAAATGTTAGATGGTTATTTAACTTCAAAGCACTTGTGTGTTGAAATAGTGACTTGTAAAAAACAGTAAGTTATCTAATGTGAGCTTAAGTCAAATAGACACCATCAAATTTGAATATTCTAGGTTAAAATTTCAAAGGCATTCAAAATGTGATCTTGTAAATGCCACTTAAAATAATGGGATTTTCTAAGTTGGAAATATCATTCCATGTACACAATTTTGAAAATATGTCCTAAAAAATACTCTTTCTGTCCCTGTCATGATTTTGTCAGTCAGATTAAAGTCTTTATTCTTCATCTTTCAATTTTGAAAATATAGAAAAACAACAGACTTGTGACTATAAACTTTTCACTTGTGAGGAATTTATAACTAGATATCAGGAAAAAATTTCAAGGAATTTTTTAAATGAGATGTTTCTTTTTATTAATGGTGATTCTAAAAAGAATTTGGTGCCATCTAGTTTCCTATTTAAACACAGAAATAGATTATTTCATTTATTTAATGAAATCGATGTGGTAGTTACCTAGTTTCAAGATGAGATTTCAGAAACAGACTTTCCAATGTAAATCATAGACACAATTAAATGCTGAATCTTCCAGGCTAAAATTTCAGAGTAATTTGAAATGTACAGTCACCTTAGAAAATTCTGGTTTGAGTGGTCTTGATACATACACACACGCACACACACACATACAGAATCATAACTGAGCCTCATAGGCAACGTGGTTGAAAATCATTGGCCCATAGCTTTTAGAGAAGGTTATGGCCAATGACCATGCTGCTGCTGCTACTGCTGCTAAGTCGCTTCAGTTGTGCGACCCCATGGCACACCATTAATTAGCTGATTTTTTCCTGTTCTGCTGGTGATTTGCTGCCAACGTAATTAAGAAATAGGGGTATTTGAGAATGCAGGTTGCAGAGAGATAAGGAAGTTTTTCTCCATTTTTATCCACATTGTCTCTCTCCTCTATTTTTCCTTTGTCAAGGGTTGCCTTCCTTTCCCCAAGGGTTGTCTAACTTATTTTGCCTTTCCTCTTCTCACCTGTGTATTGTAAGCACATATATAACAGTGATTCTAACTGGTTTGTGATAGTCAATTGTTAAGTTTTCAGGAATTTTGTTAACCAGTTGTTAAACACAGTCATTATAAAAAATTAAATTATATAAACATATTGTCACATATATTATATAACTAATTCATATTGAAACAAAAGTATTCAATATTCAAAACTCATTAATATCTAATTATTTTATTACCTTTAATCATTAACTCTGTTTTTGAGGTTATATGTATCATTTGTCTGGTGGAAGAGACTACTGCACATCTCTTCAAAACTTGGGCCTCAGTGATGTCATGTTGGTAGCTTGAAACTGATCAAGTGGGAGTCTTTAGGCCACAGAAATCAGCAAATAGTGCAGATTAGGATTTGATTTAGTCTTGTTGACTGTTTCAGTTTTAAAACTTATGGAGAAAATGTTAATGCTGATTAAATAAAGTGTTTCATGCCTGTAGTTATTAAATTGTGAATAGCATTAAAAAATGAGGAAATTTTCTCCTAGTATTCACAAACTATTTCCAGTTTAGCCAAGAAGGTACTCTCAACATCGATGAGTGAAGTTCCTATGTTGGCCTTTCTTATTTCACTTTAATCTTATTCCTTAATGTAAAGTGAAAGTGAAAGTCACTCAGTTGTGTCCAACTCTTTGTGACCCCATCGACTGTATAGTCCATGGAATTCTCCAGGTCAGAGTACTGGAGTGGGTAGCCTTTCCCTTCTTCAGGGGATCTTCCCAACCCAGGGATTGAACCCAGGTCCTCTGCATTGCAGGTGGATTCTTTACCAGCTGAGCCACCAGGAACACCCATAATGTAAAGAAAATTATAAATCAACTTCATGTAAACAAAGTTATAAATCAACTTTTGTGCTACAACTACACTCTTGTATTAATGATATGAGGAAATTCTTGGCTGAATTGGATAATAATCAAGCATATATTCATAGTCTCATTGTGACACTTTGGCTGGCAATAGAATTGTAAAAACTGGTAGTGGATATTCAAAAAGCGACATCACACTGAAGTTTTGGGTATGTGGAATTTACGATAAAGATATTATATATTTTGTTTTTATTTGTAAATTGTGCATTATGGTTGTTATTTAGTCGCTAAGTTGTGTCTGGCTCTTTTATAAACCCATGGACTATAGCCCTTCAAGCTCCTCCGTCCATGCAATTTTCCAGGTAAGATTACTGGAATGAGTTGCCGTTTCCTTCTCCAGGGGATCTTCCTGACCTAGGGATCAAACTTGCATCTCCTGCATTGGCAGGTGGATTCTTTACCACTGAACCACCAGAGAAGCCCAAAATTGTGTTGCCTCTTAACTAGCAAAATTTATAATAAGCATGTATAGACCCACACACTGCATCTTTCCCCAGATATATGGTTGTTAAACATTTACGAGCTCATCACTGCATATAATCCTTGAAGCAGGGATGGAAAAGTCATTTAGTCCAATTTTTTTACATTCACATATTGGCTAGATGAAAATTTAAAATAGCTCAACCTGGTTAGGTTTCCCGCAAGGGAAGATAGGTAGCTGCTAATGTGTGATTGTTCCTCCAAAATTTTTGTTTTCATTGCCCATGTGTTAAATGCATTATTAGAGATTTATTACTTTGGATTCTGTTGCTTTTTGATTTCCTAAGTACTGATTCATAAGTGGGAGTGTTTTTACTGGGAATACCAGTTAAAATACAGTTTTCTGGCAGGCCCTCTGCCCCATCCACCCGACACACTGAATCATAACTGCAGTGTGGTGGAAAGAAACTGTATTTGAATGTTTCCTAGACCAGGGTTTGGGAACCATCCCTTGTGCCTTGTGTTAAATATAAATAGCCCTAGAGGAGAAAGAATGTAACTCAGCTTCTGCCATCATTAGACTGGATTAACAGATAGCAGAGATCAAGACCATGTAGATATAACCTTTCTCCCCACCTCCCTGAGGCACCTGAAACGGAGTGGGATAATGAATCTTAGTAGGAGGCATGCCAAGCACAGTCAAGCTAACTCTAAGTGGAAATTCTCTAGACACTTCATATTTAACTATCTGGAAAAATTTTAGAAAGGAGTCTTTCCTATTTCCTTGTCCTTATTGCTCAGGCATGAAATATGCTGTGTCTTCAAGTGTGGTGTTATGAAAATCAGGGATTGTTCATCCGCTTTGAGTCGGCCAGCTATATGCCTTCCCAGCATGCATGCCCATCTGTCAGCAATAAAACCTTTAATTGTCTATGCTTGTAGTTTCTACAAAACTACTGGCAGAAAATGAAATGATCATAATTCTGTATATCTGGTTGGTCCTTTTGAGTCCATATTGTGCTTTTCTGAGACTGGTAAGGGGTCATCTAAAGAACTTACCAGGTGTCCAAGTTAAATCAATGAGAACAATCATTCTTTTTCTAACCTGACATATCCAGTTTGCCTTGAAATCAGCAGGTTTTCCTTCTAACCATCCAATTAGCACCTAATTGCTTTCCTTCCAAGGAGAAGGTGAAGGTTGCTAAAACTACCAGGTTGGAAGCTTATCTAACTTTTATTTTTATACATAGGTTTGGAGTTGTGAAAAACAAAAAGTTTGTGCCTAAAAATCTACTAAGTAATGTATAAAGGGTGTAAATATAAATTTCACATTTCTTGAGTGGCTGAGCAAGAGTAATTATGCAATTTGTAAGGATAGAACCTAAGCAAAATGCTATACCGTGTGAATATCTCCTTTCTTACTACCCAAAGGAAAACTGGATCCATATATCTTAACTTTAAAATTTTAGTTATGTGCTTGATATATTATTTTGGTTACACTGTCTTACCACATTAATGCTTTTATCTGCAGTTCTTAATTTATTGTAGTTTATGAACTCCCAAAGAGTAGAGACTCTAATTATTCAAGCTCTTTGTGTATAGGATGACCATAGCATTTGAAATCACAGATATTGTTTCAATGTGCCCTGTAATATGATACTGATATTCATTCTGTATTTGTGTTTCTCACTTGGTACTCACTCCTTATAACCTCGAGTAAGTTACACGTAGGGTCTCATTAGAGCTAAAAGCAAGGAGGGGTGTTTGCTCCTATTTCAAGGCAGTTGTCATTTGGTGGGACAGATAATGGCCTTACATGTATGTTCTATGGTCACATCACTTGTGGATTTAAGGTAAATTTAGTAAGAGGAAGCAGGAGAGAGAGGAAGTAAAGAGTGAAATTTAAATTATAGGAGCAATTTCACCCTTCTACTCAGGGTGTCTATAATCCAGAGTGTAATGGGAGGTGTTAAGCTGCTGTTCTTCCTAGGTGTTCTCAGTTCTTTCATGCCTCTAATAGCACAAGATCTTACAGACAGATTGTGATTCTAATGTCTAAGGATAATTATTTATTAATACAATTTAGACTCTAAACACAAGCTAAGTCTTTCATCAGGTGTTAAGCCAAAAAGAGTAATGGAGTCCAGCCCTGAAAGAAAAGCTATGATTGATTTATTGTAAGATGTAATACTGGTTTTCGATGGGGGGCTTCTAAGAGACTTTCAAGGGTGATTTTGTCTCTTTGTCCTATGAGGTATGAAAATAGAAAATCTAAGTAGGAGGAGGCAAGTTTACAATTTATTTTCCCTCCTACTATATAGCTATAGCTGAGGACACTAAAGAATGAAGACAATTCACAATGACTAGTCTCAAGAATCCTATATTCATAGGATTTCTTGGGGTAATTGTCTTCTGGTGCCATTATCAGGAAAACATAGGATTTTGGAGAGAAATAAATTGTTTTTCCACGTTGAACAAAAGTAAGGAAGGAGAAGTTGTGCAGAGAACAGAGAGAACCAGGGTCAAATGTGGTATTCAGTTCAGTTTATTTGTTCAGTCATGTCTAAATCTTTGTGACCCCACAGACTGCAGCACGCCAGGCCTCCCTGTCCATCACCAACTCCTGGAGTTTACCCAAACTCATGTCCATTGAGTCAGTGATGCCATCCAACCATCTCATCCTCTGTCATCCCCTTTTTCTCCTGCTTTCAATCTTTCCCAGCATCAGAGTCTTTTCAAATGAGTCAGTTCTTTGCATCAGCTGGCCAAAGTATTGTAGTTTCAGCTTCAGCATCAGTCCTTCCAATGAACACTCAGGACTGATCTCCTTTAGGATGGACTGCTTGGATCTCCTTGCAGTCCAAGGGACTCTTAAGATGTCTTCTCTAACACCACAGTTCAAAAGTATCAATTCTTCGGTGCTCAGCTTTCTTTATAGTCCAACTCTCACATCCATACATGACCACTGGGAAAACCATAGCCTTGACTAGATGGACCTTTGTTGGCAAAGCAATGTCTCTGCTTTTGAATATGCTATCTAGGTTGGTCATAACTTTCCTTCCAAGGAGTAAGCGTCTTTTAATTTCATGGATGCAGTCACCATCTGCAGTGATTTTGGAGCCCAAAAAAATAAAGTCTGTCACTGTTTCCATTGTTTCCCCATCTATTTGCCCTGAAGTGATGGGACTGGATGCCATGATCTTAGTTTTCTGAATGTTGAACTTTAAGCCAACTTTTTCCACTCTCCTCTTTCACTTTCAAGAGGCTCTTTAGTTCTTCACTTTCTGCCATAAGGGTGGTGTCATCTGCATATCTGAGGTTATTGATATTTCTCCCGGCAATCTTGATTCCAGCTTGTCTTTCATTCAGACCAGCGTTTCTCATGATGTACTCTGCATATAAGTTAAATAAGCAGGGTGACAATATACAGCCTTGACATACTCCTACTTAATACATAGGATTGAGAAAGAAACTTCAAGAGAAGCAGAGAGGAGCAGAAAAAGGAAGAGACAAAGGAGGGCACTGAGTCTTAGCAAGCACAATAAGAGGTAGTTGCCAGCAGAGGCAGAATCATGGTTAATACAACTGCAGTGTCTGAGTGCTGAGCCTGGTGCAGTGGGTGTGTGTGGCCCCTTTTAATACACAGCTATCTAAAGTCAGTACCAGTTCAGTAGGAGAGATAATTTGTGACATTGTGTGACAGAGAATAAAGACAGATCAGAGAGATGAATTTGCCTAGATATCTGTGGTTAATGTAATCTGGTTAGAGAAACTAGGGGTGTAAATAAAGTCAAACTTGCTTATCTTATTTACAGATATAGTGTGGATGTTTTATTAGAGTTGTTTGATAAGCTTTAATTTTATTCTTACCTATAATCTAAAATCTTCAGTGTCCCATTTTTATTTCTTAGTGCTTATATTATTCAGCTATTCCCTAACTTTTTTTGTCTTTTTTTTAAATTTTATTTTATTTTTAAATTTTACATAATTGTATTAGTTTTGCCAAACTTTTTTAACCTATGAGTTTATCTTTTATTCCCTTGAGATCATATTCTTCCTTGGCTTGTAAATTGCAACAACTCCAAGACCAGACTGATAGAAAAAGACCAGTGTGGGGAAGTGAAAAGAAGTGAAGGTGATCATGTGGTGTGTATTGTATTATAGTTTCAATGTGATACCACCAATTTTGTGACTATATGATTAGTACCATTCACTCTGCTTTAGATATATTAAGTAACCAGTAAGAGGAGTTACACATAGTTAAGGAGGGATTTTTAAGTAGGAGAGTACTGTGGTTTGATTCACATTTTAAAAGTTCATTCTTCCTGCTACATGAAATGCAGACTTGGCAATAAAACTCCAAGGAAGCAAGGAACCAGTTAGGCCATAAGTTTGTCCAGGCCAGAGATAATGGTGGCAAAGATGAGGGTAGTCATAATGAGATGGAGAGAAGTAGGCAGATTGGAGTATTTTTTAGAGGAAGAGCTTTATAATATCAAAATCATATCTTTTAAATGGACTTATTTACAAAACAGAGACAGAGTCACAGACTTAAAAGAATGAACTTATAGTTGTCCAGGGGAGAGAATTGGGGAACATAAATTGGAAATCGACATGTACACTCTGCTGTATTTAAAATGGATAACCAACAAGGTCCTATTGTATAGCACAGGGGACTCAGTGTTATGTGGCAGCCTGGAAGGGAGGGGAGTCTGGGGAGAATGGATACATATATAAGGATGGCTGAGTCCCTTTGTTGTCCACTTGAAACTATTACAACAATGTTAATTGACTATACTCCAATATAATGTTAAAAAAACATACCTTTTATTGGTTAAAATTATTCTTTTGTATATTGTTATAAAACTGGTCTCTCAAAGTTGTTATTAGGGTTAGCTGAGCTAATATATGTAAAATTTCAATATATGAATGAGCTTTTAAATAAAGATTTGAGAGACACTACAAGTAATAGAAAGAGCATATACTTTATCAGTCAGCAATCAGTTTATAATCCTTGTTTTTGCCAAATTTACTGAGACCTATGTGTACTAGTTATCTATAGCAGTTACAAGTTATCCCCCAATTTAGCAGCTTTAACAACAAATATTTATGTTCTCATACTGTTTCTCACAGTAAAGAATTTAGAATAGGCTTAGTTAGGTGGCTCTGGCTCAGGACCTCTCATGAGGTCCGTTTAAGATATTGACCTGGGCAGCAGTTGTCTGAAGGCTTGACTGTAGCTGTAAGAACTGCTTCCAAGTTGGCTCATTCACGTGGCTGTCTTCAATTGCTAGACATGTGAACTTCATCATGTTGTTGTCATTCAGTTGCTAAGTCACGTCCAACTCTTTGTGACCCCATGGACTGCAGCATACAAGGCCTCCTTGTCCCTCACTATATTCTGGAGTTTGCCCAAGTTCATGTTCATTGAGTTGGTGATGCTATCCAACCATCTCATCCTTTGCCACCCTCTTCTCCTTTTGGACTGGGACCCTCCTTTCTCAGTATCAGGGTCTTTTCCAATGGGTCAACTGTTCTCATCAGGTGGCCAAAATATTGGAGCCTCAGCTTCAGCAGAGGCTTCAGAACTTTTCCATAGGGTTGAATAATGGACTGACTGTATCTCTCCAAAATTCATACATTGAAGCTTTAGCCACTAATGTGACTATACTTGGAGACAGAGCCTTTGATGAGGTGTGTGTGTTTGAGTGCTGAATCACTTCAGTTGTGTCCGACTCTCTGTGACCCTATGGACCATGGCCTGCCAGGCTCCTCTGTCTATGGGATTCTCCAGGTGTGAACACTGGAGTAGGTTTCCATGCCCTTCTCCAGGGCATCTTCTCAATTCAGGAATCGAAACTGCATCTCTTATATCTACCTGCATTGGCTGGTAATTTCTTTACCACTAGTGCCACCTGGAAAGTCCTTTGAGGAGGTGATAAAAGTTAAATGAAGTCATAAGGATTGGGCCCTAATTCGGTAGATCTGGCACCTTATAAGAAGAAGAAACACCAGAGCTAGATCTCTCTACCACATGAGGACGTAGTGTGAAGATAGCTGTCTGTGAGCCAGAAAGAGAGCCCTCAGTGGGAACTGAATCAGATGGCACATTGATCTTGTACTTCCTATCCTCTAGAACTGTGAGAGAGAAATTTCTGTTGTTTAAGCCACCTGGTCTGTGGTATTTTGTTACGGCAGCCTGAACTGACTAGTGCAGGCTGCTCGGCAGCAGTTAGCATGCCCAGAATGAACCCTCCAAAAGGAAGTCTCAATGTTTTTTTTATCATCCAGTCTCAGAAATCACTAAGCCACGCTTCTGCCATATTCTAGGTCAGTGAGGTCCAGCCCATACTCATGAAGAAGAGAGTAAGATTATATTTCTGCAAAGAATTTGTGAACATATTTTAAAATCACCTCAAGACCTTTATGGAAGGTTCTTTTTTTTCTTTTATGAAGGGAGGCTAATAATAAAGTACAATGAAAGGATTAGATAAATGTGTATTGTCATTTGCCTAGCTAGGTGCTCCTCAGTAAATGTTACTTTCTTTTCTTGATAATTTAGAGATCATTTGGAAACTAAGAGAGGAAAAGTAGGACAGTGCAGTTCTTTTGGGGGGCCCCTAAGAGTGTCTCTTATCCTTCTCTGTTCATGATAGCAATTTTTGCATCAAGTAACATATCTTAAACCCTACTTATCTAATTTAATTAGGCACATGAATTTAATTGTGACTCTTCCTTTTTTTTTTCTTTGAGATGAAAATATAAGCCTCTCAGGAGTTTTCTGAATGTAGAAACTCTTACATATGTCGATGATGTATTTTCTTAATTTTCTATATGTAGGAATTTAAAAGAATGAAACTTCAAATTAAAATAACGTATCTCTGAAACAAGTAAGTGAAGATCAGTACTATCTAAAAATAGGAAAGAAATTCATAATTAAAAAAACAGTTCCAACTGTAGCCTTATTATTTCAGCATGTTTCCAGCTGTGGGTGACTTTACATATCTTCAGGCATAATCACATATCAGTATGCATGAAGCAACTCTTTTAATGTCCATTAATTCTTGCATAAACTCTTTGCATAAATCTGTACCAATCAGGATGTGATTAGAACCTTATTGTCTTGCACAATCTAACTAATATTAAAGTCAGATTCAGAAAGAAGCTCTGACTTTTTTGGTCTTTACTTTTTAAGGAAATTCATTCTCTAAAGTAGAGCATTTAAATGAGATGTTGGAGAGTATCTTATGAAGTGGGACACTTACAACATCAGGAGGCCATTGTCTTGATTGTTTTGAAGGTCAGCATTTGTGGTTGGAAGGAAATACTTAAGGTATTTTAAAATTTGGATTGACTATAATATTTGAATATCATTTCTTTTAATGTATGTCATAATATTTCATTTTTTGTAGACAATTAAAAAAAAATCTAGAGCAGAACAATGCACATTAAAGTGAAAAGAAGTGTCCCAGATATGGGCAAGGCGTGTCTTGCCCAGGATCTCAGGAGTAAGATCAGGACTATACTATTGATATTTGAGCTATGTTAATTAGCAAATATATAAGTTTAATGCATAAATGAATAGAACCTAGGAGAATAGAGAGAATCTAGGGTTGATAAACTTCAAGGTTTAAGATAACATGGTTTCACTTAGAAAGAATTGTATTGATTCATCTTAGAAGACAGAATCTACTGTCTTAGTGACTCCAAATGGTTCTTATTGTTAGTCTCCATTTGGGCAGAATTTCTATCCACATCTGATTTCTATGTATGATACTTTTGTGTATGATTTCCATTTCCAATGGTGGTTTAGGGGAAGTTTCGCTTAAACTACTACCTATATGCCTTATGTGTCGTGGTCTGACCTTTGTCCTGAAATCCTAACCTATACGTAGCAACCTCCAGTTTATCTGCAGTAGGGTACCCCACAGGCTATTGATATTTGACAGACTCTTCATTTTGACCTCCAAACCTTCTCCTGCCCCTTAATCTTTTAGCCCAGTGAAGGCATGGCCATCATCCATTCACTGTGCTGGAAACCCAAGTATTATGCTTGACTCTTTCTTCTCTGTTACTGCCCCCTGCCACCACCTTTGCACTTTCTCCTCCACATACAAATTAATCATCTGATCCTATTCATTTTATCTCTTAAATGTCTCTCTTGTCCATCTGCTCTGCTTCCACCCTCTGGCCGCTGCTAGAGTTAGGCTCTTACATCTCTTAGCTGGCCATCTGGTTTGTTGTCTTTCTCCGATTTTTCCTTTATTATGGTCAGAGTGATTTTTGTGAAGTGCATATCTGATTATGCTCCTCTCCTGTGTAAAATTCTTTTGTGGTTCCGCATTCAGCATCTCACACTAAAGGCCAGTCTTTAATGTGGTGTATTAGCTGATTGCAGTGGCTCAGTGGTAAAGACTCCTCACGCAAGGCCGGAGACCCGGGTGTGATCCTTGGGCTGTGAACATCCTCTGCGGAAGAAAGTGGCAACACGCTCCAGTATTCTCGCCTGGGAGATCCCAGGGACAGAGGAGCCTGGTGGGCTACAGTCCATGGAGTTGCAAAGAGACACAGCTTAGCAACTAAACAACAGCAACAACAACAAAAATTCGGTGATTCTAGATTGTGCTCTTGTGTTTCTTACTGAGCCTTATTTCCTTTACTTAATTATAAATACCTGGTTTCTTAGATATATTGTTAGGTTGCACTTCCATGACCTAGCACATATGGTGGCAGGTCAATTACCATCCAACTTGTAGGTCTTTGGTCTGGCAAATAGCTCAGATGTCATACTTTATGTGAGGACTGTCCAGATTCCACAGGTGGAGTTAAATCTTCTCTTTTCTCAGTTTCCACTGTACCTTTGTTTCTGTTATGGTATTTATAAAATTATACAAAAATTAGTTGTGTGCCTGTTGTTTCCTCCACAGACTCTGGATGACTCTAGAAGAGGGACTATCTTACTTTTCTTTATATCGCTAATGCCTAGCAAGGAGCTTCAAAGATAATAGAAATTTGGCCATGCTCACTAAATAAATAACTAAATCAAAGTGTCTTAATTAGCAGCACAATAACAGTGCTTAGAGAAAGGATTCTATAGACATGAGATCATTTCTTATGTCTACTTTTCATAAAAGTATAGACTTAAAAATTCATCACTATTGGAACTATGATAAACAAAGACTCATTACATTCATTTACAGTAAACTTTGGCTATCGGTACCCTCAAGCATCTGAGGAACACTGAGCCCAGAAGTAAGGAAAATAAAAAATGAAAGTGTCCTTATTTGAAAAAATATTCCAAATCCATTTGTGCAATAAGCACAGACAACCGAAACCATGACACAGTACTGATTAGTCCATTGTCTGGACAGAAGGTGAAGAGAGCTCTGTAAGATAGTGATGTTAGAAAAAGGCAGACTTTCCTATGTGAAGCCTGAGAGCCAGAGAAAAAGCGACAGGTGACAGAAGAAAAGCAAGGAGGACAGAGAAGAGGGAGAGATCAGGTGCAAAGGTGACGACAACAACAATGACCGTGTCAGAGGTTTCATATCATGTGCTCCAACGGCCTTAGAGAAACCCAGAAATGATATCAGAGGTTAAAATAGATTTTCTGTGTGTGCATGTGTGTGTGAATTTGCTTACATCCACCTACACTTTATAGTTCCAGTCCTTAACATAGAATCCAGAAAAAGAGCATTTTCCTAGAATAAGACAATGCTGGATAATACAGGATAATGAAGATTTTCATGTAGGAGGTATTTATGAACACGAGTTATGATTTAAAGCCCAGTTTTTTACACTTTGCTATGTATCTTCTCGGAGAAGGCAATGGCACCCCACTCCAGTGTTCTTGCCTGGAGAATCCCAGGGACAGGGGAGCTTAGTGGGCTGCCGTCTATGGGGTTGCACAGAGTCGGACATGACTGAAGCAACTTAGCAGCAGCAGCAGCAACATGTATCTTCTTCTTTGTGACCCCATGGACTGTAGGCCATCAGGTCCCTCTGTCCATGGGATTCTCCAGGCAATAATACTGTACTGGGTTGCCATGCCCTTCTCCATTGCTATGTGTGCTGCTGCTGCTGCTGCTAAGTCGCTTCAGTCATGTCTGACTCTGTGCAACCCCACAGACGGCAGCCCACCAGGCTCCCCCGTCCCTGAGATTCTCCAGGCAAGAACACTGGAGTGGGTTGCCATTTCCTTCTCCAATGCATGAAAGTGAAAAGTGAAAGTGAAGCCGCTCAGTCGTGTCCGACTCTTCGAGACGCCATGGACTACAGTCTACCAGGCTCCTCCATCCATGGGATTTTCCAGGCAAGAGTACTGGAGTGGGGTGCCATTGCCTTCTCCTATTGCCTTGTGTAGGTAAGTCCTAAATAAATATTTTCTTGACTGAGTTATGAATTGCTGTGATTCCTAAGGAATGTCTGTATTCAGATCCTATTTAGTCTTATGTATTTCTAGATCAGTGGTTCTCAGCAGAGATAGTTTGGCCTGGCTATAGGAAAAATGATAGAGATTGTCTTGTATGTTTCTTGTTTAAGCTACCCAGTGCTGGGTGTTTTTGTTATAGCAGCCCAAACATAAACACAAAACTCAGAGTTTCTCAACACTGTCATTAAAACCCATCTACTGGAGGGATCTTCAACCACCACTGTATTTCAAAGTCATTCCTGAGTGGGACTGTACACTGGCAGCAATATTTTCAGCAAAAGTTAATCAGTAGGATTAATTTGTGAAACAGGCTCAGGTTTTTCCCCTCCTTAATCAGCTGGTTGTAAGAAGGCCACACAAAGCCATAGGAATGAGTTGAGAGGTTGGAATAACTGCAACAGAGCTTTGTTGTCGTTCAGTCTATGTCATGTCCGACTCCTTGTGACCCCATGGACTGCAGCACAACAGGATTCTTTGTCCTTCACTATCTCCTGGAGTTTGCTCAAGCCTGTGTCCATTGAATCCTTCATGCCATCCAATCATCTCATCCTCTTTTGTCCCCTTCTCCTCCTGCCTTCAATCTTTCCCAGCATCAGGGTCTTTTCCGATGAGTTGGCTCACGTCAAGTGGCCAAAGTATTGGAGCTTTAGCTTCAGCATCAGTCCTTCCAATGTATATTCAGGGCTGATTTCCTTTAGGATTGACTGGTTTGATCTCCTTGCTATCCAAGGGACTCTCAAGAGTCTCCAGTAGCACAGTTCAAAAGCATCAGTTCTTCAGCACTCAACCTTCTTGATGGTCCAGCTCTGACATCCATACATGACTACTGGAAAACCCACAGCTTTAACTACAGGGACTTTGTTGGCAAAGTTATAGCTCTGCTTTTTAATGCAACAGGGCCAAGTAACATGAGGGTCAGAGCCACTTGTTTGTAATTGTTCCTTTTGGGCCTGCTCTGGTCTGACTCTGAAAGTAGCCTGTGCATCATGTGATGAGTTGCTGCAGTGTCATGCAGACCTTATCACTTGGTGGCTGACAATACCCAGCTCATTATTAGCATCTCCAATGCATAGTGTCTTGATGTCCCCTAGTCAGGAGCTCAGTCTCCATTCAGTTTCAGTTTAGTCGCTCAGTCATGTCTGACTCTCTGCGACCCCATGGACTGCAGCATGCCAGGCCTCCCTGTCCATCACCAACTCCTGGAGTCTACCCAAACTCATGTTCATTGAGTCAGTTAGGACTCAGTTTATGTTGGTAACTGCCATTTTAATTGAGTACAGTTTTCTGTTTCAGACAGCATAGCCTTGTTCTAGAACTGTAGGAATCTGCACAGTCTTTATCCTATTGGAGCTGACCAGAGAATCCACAGGGCTTCCTAACAGATCATGGGTACCTCTTACACCTTTGGATTTGCAGGGTCATATATTCAGAGGTTGAGGGATGCTTATGTAATAATTTGAATCTGCTGCAGAGTCATCTGTTGCTTTGGGTAAACTCAAAGCCATCAGTCTGCTTCCTTACTCAATAACTAATTTAGAATAATTTTGCTAAGTGTGGTATGCAGTCTGTAAAATCCAAAGGGATACATAAGTGCTGTGCCTCTTTCTTAGTGATAGGAAGGCAAGATGCAGTAACTTATCCTTTACTTAAAAAAATGTATCCTTTTACTTTTTTTTGGTTACTTATCCTTTACTATTTTATATCTTTTATATATTTGCTCAAGGCTCTTCCTTATACCTGTATAAATATATACTGAGTCAGTCTTAGTAAATGTGATGTTATAGCATGCCAAAGATAATTGCCACCTACTTAGTCCTAAAAATGAGGTTATTGTTACCTCTGGAAGGTATGTGATCCAATTCTAGATTCTTGGATAGAATCCAATTCTAGCCAAGATAGATACCCTCTATCTTGGTTGGATTCTATTAGAAGCAGATGGCAAAACAAGGATTCATGTGCAAGTGATTGTTTGGAAGATGTAGGATATACTGGTAAAGGATGGGGGAACTGAGGCAGAAAAGGGAATGCAGACAACAATATGTGCATAATCAAGCCAATTATCACTGTAATTGGAATTAACCGCACTGGAGAAACTCTGGAGCAGTGTGTGTGTGTGTGTATGCTCAGTTGTGTCCAAAACTTTGCAACTCTGTGGACTGTAGCCTGCCTGTCCTCTCTGTCCATGGAATTTTCCAGGCAAGAATACTGGAGTGGCTTGCCATACCCTCTTCCAGGGGAATCTTCCTGACCCAGGGATCAAACTTGTGTCTTCTGCATCTTCTGCAAAGGCAGGTGGGTTCTTTACCACTGCACCATCTGGGAAGCCCCCTGAAGCAGTGTAGGCACAGACTTCAGGATGTACTTCAGTGGTGTACGACTTCAGTGGTGTACCACTGAAGGAGGTACACCAGTTTCCTTCAGTCATTGGGTGAGAGTTTCTTGGGCTTTAGGATCATTAATTCCCCAACACTCTAGTCTGTCACATGGGTGGGGAAAGTAGACTTCAAAATCCAGAGAAGGTTGTCAGGTCTTCAGTTGGAAATCTAGATAACTGTGCTTAAATAGGAAGGAGAAAAGAATATAGCTCAGTTCAGCTCAGTTCAGTTGCTCAGTCGTGTCTTACTCTTTGTGACCCCATGAATTGCAGCATGCCAGGCCTCCCTGTCCATCACCAACTCCTGGAGTTCACTCAAACTCATGTCCATCGAGTTGGTGATGCCATCCAGCCATCTCATACTCTATCATCCCCTTCTGCTCCTGTCCCCAATCCCTCCTAGCAGAGTTGACTCCAATGAGTCAACTCTTTTCATGAGGTGGCCAAAGTATTGCAGTTTCAGCTTCAGCATCAGTCCTTCCAAAGAACACCCAGGACTGATCTCCTTTACAATGGTTGGATCTCCTTGCAGTCCTAGGGACTGTCAAGAGTCTTCTCCAATACTACAGTTCAAAAGCATCAATTCTTTAGTGCTCAGCTTTCCTTA
Organism: Bubalus bubalis; assembly: GCF_019923935.1. Taxonomy (NCBI): domain Eukaryota; kingdom Metazoa; phylum Chordata; class Mammalia; order Artiodactyla; family Bovidae; genus Bubalus; species Bubalus bubalis. The sequence continues at coordinate 15,916,208 of NC_059176.1, forward strand.
TAGTCCAACTCTCACATCCATTGGAGAAGGCAATGGCACCCCACTCCAGTACTCTTGCCTGGAAAATCCCATTGCCGGAGGAGCCTGGTGGGCTGCAGTCCATGGGGTCACTAAGAGTTGGACACAACTGAGTGATTTCCCTTTCACTTTTCACTTTCATGCATTGGAGAAGGAAATGGCAACCCACTCCAGTGTTCTTGCCTGGAGAATCCCAGGGACAGGGGAGCCTGATGGGCTGCCGTCTATGGGGTCGCACAGAGTTGGACTCGACTGAAGTGACTTAGCAGCAGCTCACATCCATACATGACCACTAGAAAAACCATAGCTTTGACTAGATGGACCTTTGTTGGCAAAGTAATGTCTCTGCTTTTTAATATGCTGTCTAGGTTGTTCATAGCTTTTCTTCCAAAGAGCAAGTGACTTTTAATTTCATGGCTGCTGTCACCATCTGCAGTGATTTTCAGTTCAGTTCAGTTCAGTTCAGTTGCTCAGTCGGACTCTTTGTGACCCCATGAATCGCAGCATGCCAGGCCTCCCTGTCCATCAACAACTCCCGGAGTTCACTCAAACTCACGTCCATCGAGTCAGTGATGCCATCCAGCCATCTCATCCTCTGTCATCCCCTTTTCCTCCTGCCCCCAATCCCTCCCAGCGTCAGGCTTTTCCAATGAGTCAACTCTTCGCATGAGGTGGCCAAAGTACTGGAGTTTCAGCTTCAGCATCAGTCTTCCAGTGAACACCCAGGACTGATCTCCTTTAGGATGGGCTGATTAGATCTTCTTGCATTCCAAGGGACTCTCAAGAATCTTCTCCAACACCACAGTTCAAAAGCATCAATTCTTTGGCACTCAGCTTTCTTCACAGTCCAACTCTCACATCCATACATGACCACTGGAAAAACCATAGCCTTGATTAGATGGACCTTTGTTGGCAAAGTAATGTCTCTGCTTTTGAATATGCTATCTAGGTTGGTCATAACTTTCCTTCCAAGGAGTAAGCGTCTTTTAATTTCATGGCTGCAATCACCATCTGTAGTGATTTTGGAGTCCCCCAAAATAAAGTCTGACACTGTTTCCACGGTTTCCCCATCCACTTCCCCTGAAGTGATGGGGCCAGATGCCATGATCTTAGTTTTCATGTAGTTTCCTAATTTTCAGATGTTCCTTAAAAACAGCAAGTAATGAGCTATTTTTTGAACTAAAGTTCAAAATCTGTAAATTCATACTATGCAGCTTCATGAACAGACTGACTTTGCTCGCATTTAAAAGAGTTAAAAAATTTGTCGTGTTTCCATCACTTTGAGAGTAAAGAAAAGAGAATCAGTGTCAGAGTATTTTTGGGATTGTCTTTATTTTAATGTGAGAGCAACATTCAAAATGTTAAGATTTAGAAACTGAATATTTTGGTTATTTTGTACAATAAATTATAAGTAATTTGCTACAGGTTACCATGACCCAGGATTAATTTTGTCATCATTAAAATCAGTCTTCCTAAGCAGGACCAAGTACTGAGTTAATCATGATTCTCTAGGTTGGTCTAAAGAAGAGGAATAAACCTTGTCTTAGAATGCCTTGGCGGGGTGGAGATGGGGGGGCTGAAAGAAGCAGAATGCAGAGCATTGTAACAGGACACAGTCCTGCTCAGGGGATGCGACCAGTCTGAGCTCCTTTTTTAACTCTTTCAAATAATGGTTTGAGGCTGATACTTGATTGTATTCATATTCATGGAGAAAGTGCAGGTTAAGTCTGGAAGTGCTGACTACCTGTCCTTTGTATTAGGCTGAGAGAAGTAGCCTGCAGGGTACCTTGAGGAACCATTTCTAAAGGGATAAGGGATTTATTCTAATGGTCCAGAGGTAGATCAGTTGTTTTAGAGCAGATGTCTTGGCCTGTGAATGAAAGTAAGCACAGCATCTCAGTGGAGGGCCAGAGAGTTTGGGGAAGAGAGAGGGAAAACAGGAGAGGAGTAATTCTATAGGCATACATCATAGATCTTATAGATTTTTGCTCCTCTTTCCATTGGCATCCTCTCTACCCCCTGGCTTGGCTCTTGGGTCTCTTCTGGGCTTATTTAGATAGACTAGGGCTCTGGCCAATAGCAGACTTTATTGCAAAATTTTTGGGTTGCTGCTTTCTCTTTCCATCTTCCAGAAAAATCACTAAGATCTCTGCTCAGTGAATAGTGCTCTTAGGACTTTTTGTCATTATATATTTTTTAAAACATAATTTCATTGGGAATTTTAGGGATTAAAAGGTAGATAAGTACATTTAGCTCTTAATTTTTACCAGAGGTTAAGTTTTTTGATGGTGACAGAATATTTTTATGCAGATTTTTTCCTTTGTAACTCGCTGGATAGTCCTGTAGGAATTTTTCTAAAAACAGTTAGTTCTGTATTAACATAATTTTCAGATAATCACACGTACCAAGAAAGAAACTACTGCTGATCCTGACTGGAATATCAAACAACTAAAACAGAGAAAAGTAATTTTATTCTTGCATCAGCATGCTTGTGCTCACATACACATGTTTCTATGGGCAGGTGAACATGCATAATACACATTGGATAGTGATTGGCACTTGAGTGATAACCAAGTGATCATGTTTTGAATTTTTATTAGAAGTGCAATTTTTTACTATGTCACAGAACAGACGTATGACTTCAGTTTCATGACTTACAGAGTTGGTTTTACATACTTTTGACAGTCAATTCATATTTCTGACATTATCATTTCTTTTTCCATTGAGAAGTTGTATGTAGTTAGGTTTTGTACTCTTTCCAAGATAAGTCATTGTAATCCTACCCTTCTGCAGGACAATGTTTTCTTGTTTCTTGTGGTCAGTTCCCTGAGGGTTTTCATTCTTTTTTCCACCATTCATGCCATTAGTGCTATATGGACTTTTTGTAAAAGCATCCTAGGACATGTCAGAAAGTTTTCACATGTCAGAACTCTAAGTTTCTCTACATAAGTTTTTTTTTTTTTTTTTAAGTTTCCTGTAACAAAAATATCTATACTTATTTTGTTATCTACTTCATTTTTTCCTTTCTCTCTCCAGGTATCAATTGTTTGTTGTCAGTGACTAACATAATGCTTGATTTTTAGGCTTCAGATAGGAAAAAAATGACAATTCTGTTTCCTTTTGTTAAAACTAATGTTGATGCCAATCTGAGTCTAGGCACAACAAAGGGTCCTTAAATTGCTGTAGAATTATCTTATAGGATGTGTGAGTTAAATTTGTATTATGTCCTGACTGTTTACTATGTCAGGAATAGTAGGTTAGGTGTAGGAATTCAAAGTTGAATAAAACCTAATTACTGTTCTCCTAAGAGTTTGTAATTAAGTCTGTGTGGGATGTGAAAATGAGAACATAATATATGTACACTTTTGTTAGAAATTTAACTGTGGAAAGCCCATCTAAAATAGTGCAGTTACTTCTATAATTATTGTATTCTTTAAATTTTTAAGTAATTTTTCCCCTTGCATAACTCTTGGTTCACAGCTTTGGGAGCTTCCCAGGTAAAATCTGAAATGGACCCCATACATGGAGGGCAAGAAGAGATGGAAGAAAGAGGCAGACAACTGTAGTTTGGTAGATGGTAGGTTTAGTGATCAAAGGAACTTACATATGAGGCTTGTCTTGGGTGATTGCGAGATGAGTAGATTTCTGCACCTGCCTGCCAGAATCCTGAAGGTTTATATAGACACTCTAATGGGGTTCAGTCATGTATTCTATCCAGATGATCTTAACAACATCTCACTCTCTCAAGGCTGTGTCCATGAAACCAGCTCCTCCAATAGTAATGGTGGGAAGAAGGTGTATTCCAAAGATGAGGGGAGGGGGAAGAGAAGCCTCCAGTTGCCTGGGTCCAGTTTTTAGGTTAAATGGCAGTTGTGTCCTCTCCACTACTTCCTCCAACAGGGCCAGGTATAGTCAGTCTGTTGAATGGTGGCCTCCATTCTGAACCAGTAAGTGTGATTGTATTCGGAAAAAGACTCTTTGCATATGTAATTAAGGAATTTGAGATGAAGTCATCCTAGATTACCTTGGTGAGCCTTAATTCCAGTGAAAAATGTCCTTACAAGAGACAGAAGAGAAGACACAGACATACAAAGGAGAAGGTGACATGAAGATGGAGCAGATATTGAAGTGATGGGGGTCAAAAGCCAAGGAAACCAAGGAATGCTGATGGCCACCAGAACTGGAGGAAGCAAGGAAGAATTTTCCTTTGGAGCTTTTGAAAGGAGTATGGCTCTGTTGGCACCTTGCTTTTTGGACATCTGGTCTCCAGATCTGTGAGAGAATGCATTTATGTTATTTTTGGTCACTAAGTTTTCCATGCTGTTTTATGGCAGCCTCAGAAAACTAATATAATAGGAGAGAGCATGGCCAAGGCTTGTGGTTGAGAATAGTTTCTGTGTGATATGTTTTACCAATGAAAAAATCAACTAAATATAAAAAAATTTTATGAGGCAATTTGGAGAGTTAAAAGACAGTTTCCTAGGGTTACATATTAATAATACTGATATAGATAGGAGACTGAGGTTTATACCTATTACCTGAGCAAGGAGAATCAGGTAAAGGTAATGGTTAATTTCTTAACTTCCTTCTTATGGCATTCCCAGATGTGTCATTTTAATTTTATTCCTTCAGTGAGGGGTAAAGCCCAATGTGAATGCAAAGAAATATTGGTTGCATATGCAGAGACTTAAAATGAACTGATAACATTGTAGTGATGTTCAGACATTTAAATATTAAATATTGTTGGGCTAGAATACTGGGAACCATTTGGATGGATGTAACAATAGAAACTTTTATATCTCTTGAAAGCTTGTACTAGAGTAAGATAGATAAGAAGTCATAGCTGAAATAATCTATGAAAGATGTAATAGGCTAAGAACAAATTACTTGTAGCAGTGTGGCAAATATAATGCTATTATCCAAATATATAAGGAAAATAATAGTTCTTTCTAGTCTTTTAAATTGTAAACCATAACATGAATATGAAGAAATAAATAAAATATAGATTCAGATTAATGAATCACTGAAACATAAAACTCTTTTAAACCTCCATTTAGGTGAAGAATAGAATGTTACCACCACTGTAGAAACCCCATTGGCCTTCTTTTTTTTTTTTTTTAATTTAATTTTATTTTTAAACTTTACATAACTGTATTAGTTTTGCCAAATATCAAAATGAATCCGCCACAGGTATACATGTGTTCCCCATCCTGAACCCTCCTCCCTCCTCCCTCCCCATTCCATCCCTCTGGGTCGTCCCAGTGCACCAGCCCCAAGCATCCAGTATCGTGCTTCGAACCTGGACTGGCAACTCGTTTCATACATGATATTTTACAAGTTTCAATGCCATTCTACAATCTTCTTAGTTTTCATCCCTAAATGCTGGAGCGTTGCTTTGCTTGCTTTTGAATTTTGTATTAATACAGTTATATAGCAGGGAGTCCTTTGGTATGGTTTCTTATGATAAATATGTTTATTTTTCCTTCCATATTTCTTGAGTTGTAACACTCATTTTCATTGCAGTAGAGTATGCTATTGCAGGGAGTATACACGGTTTATGTATTGATGGGAATCTGGGTTAGTTTCAGTTTGGAACTTTTACAAATAATGCTACTACAGATATTCTTGTACAAGTGAAGTGGTACACAAATGTACACATTTGTATTGGGTGTATTCCTGGGAAGAGAAATTGCCAGGTGTGATGGGAAATTACTATATATGTATATCTTCACCTTTGGTTAATAATGATAATTCGATTAAAAAATTATTTATTTATTTTGCACATGGGCTTAGTTGCTCTGTGGCATATGGGATCTTCCAAGATCAGGGGTCGAACCTGAGTCTCCTGCATTGGTGGGTAGATTCTTTATCACTAAGCCATCTTGGTAATTTGATTTTCAAATTGGTTACATCAAAACTGAACTCTGTAGGAGATTTCCTTGATTTCACATCCTTGTAAAACTTGGTATTACCAATCTTTTAGCCATTTCTAGTGGATGTATAGTCATATCTCATTATGATTTTTAACTTCGATTTTTACTATTTTAATGGGATTGAATACCTTGTCATATGCTTATTGGCCATTAAAAATCTAGGTTGTCTTTTTTTATTGATTTGTAGTAGATGTCTTCCACATTTTGTTTACCAGTCCTTTGTTAGCTTTTTGTGTTGCCAAAATATTTTCTCCCACTCCATGCCTTACCTTTAATTTTCTTAATGGTGTATTTTAATGAACAGTTTTAATTTTAGTGTAGTCCAGTTATTCTTTCGGAGAAGGCAATGGCAACCCACTCCAGTACTCTTGCCTGGAAAATCTCATGGATGGAGGAGCCTGGTGGGCTGCAGTCCATGAGGTCGCTAAGAGTTGGACACGACTGAGCGACTTCACTTTCCCTTTTCACTTTCATGCATTGGAGGAGAAAATGGCAACCCACTTCAGTGTTCTTGCCTGGAGAATCCCAGGGACGGGGGAGCCTGGTGGGCTGCCGTCTATGGGGTCACACAGAGATGGACACGACTGAAGCGACTTAGCGGCAGCAGCAGCAGTTATTCTTTTCCTTTATGATAAGTGATTTTTATGTTCAATTTAAATAATCTTTTTAACATGAAATAAGATATTCTCCAATGTTTTCTTCAAGCCTAGAGCTGTCCAAGAGATATATGAGGGCCACATGTATAACTTGAAAATTCCCACATTTAAAAAAATAGAAGGAATCAAGTAATTTAATTTTAATGATACATTTTATTTTATGCAATGTATTCCAAATATTATAATTTCAATGTTACCAATACAAAAATCATTAATGAAATATTTTACATTTAAAACTCAGTTTTGAACCACTATTCAAAATTTAGTATGTATTTTGTAATTATAGCACATTTCAATCCTTAGGACTCAATTTCAAAATTTCAAGTGTTAAATAGCCATTGATGGCTAGTCTTTATCACACTGGTCAGCACAGTTCTAGAAGACATTTTGTTTTGCCACTTGGAATTCATGTTTGGGTACGGAGCAATGTTGAGTCATTTCCTATTTTTCCCCATACGGTAATATGGTAATCTATTATTCCCAGCTACATAAGTTGAAAAGAACATCTTTCCCTGATGCTCTGCAGTGCCATATTTGTCAAAATAAAAGTTCATATGTGAGTATGTCTATTTCTGATCTTAGTAATAAATGCTTATCTTCTACGGTATATTTCATTTTTCTTACAAACTCCACCATGCTGGCTGGTGGGATAAAAAGGAACAAGCTATGACTTTCCAATCAATTGAATCTGAGTCTCTGCTAGTTTGAATAGTTACTTTTTGGAAACCCCTCGTTCTCTTTTAGTAAGCGCTCAATGTTTCTGGTTTCTCTCCATTCCTCTTGCTTTTCCTGAAATGATACTTAGATATGTGGGGGCATTACCATGACCTAATGGTGCTGGGGAGGAAGGATCTCTATATGCCAGAAGGTCCTTTGGTAGCCATGTGCCTTTTTGGTTCCTACTGAAGTGTAGACAGTTGATCCTTGAACAATGAACTGCGCATGTCTATTTTATATGGATTTTTTTTCCAGTAAATATTATTGGAAAAATTTGGTGATTTGTGATAATGTGATAAAACTTTCAGGTGAACCACATAGCTTAAAAATATAAAAAAATTTAAGAGAATGATATGTCATGAATGCATAAAATATACATAGATACATATATAGCATACAAAATATATGTTAACCATTATGTTATAAGTAAGGCTTTCAGTCAACAGTGGACTATTTAGTAGTTATATTTTGTGGAATCGGAAGTTATCAGATTTTCTACAGCAAGGGGTCAGAACCCCTAACCTCCTCATTGCTTAAGGGTCAACTATTCATCAAGGTATAGTTCTTGGCACCTTGAGCTGGAGTCTGCTGCTGTGTGATTGGCATCAGGCAGAGCCTGGTCATCCATGCAGATCTGGAGTCACTGTCATTCCCTTGAGCTACAGTCCTCTTGCAGTCCAAGTTATGCTCCACTTCCTTCCCTGAAACCCATAGCCACCCAGTTCACATCCTCTGAAGGGGTCTTATTGCTCATCATCAGAGTTGTTCTATGAGAGTACCAAAGGCCATCAACTCAGCTCCTTCCCTGCTACTGCTGCTGCTAAGTCACTTCAGTCATGTCTGACTCTGTGCGACCCCATAGATGGCAGCCCACCAGGCTCCCCCGTCCCTGGGATTCTCCAGGCAAGAACACTGGAGTGGGTTGCCATTTCCTTCTCCAATGTACGAAAGTGAATAGTGAAAGTGAAGTCGCTCAGTTGTGTCCGACTCTTAGTGACCCCATGGACTGCAGCCCACCAGGCTCCTCCATCCATGGGATTTTCCAGGCAAGAGTACTGGAGTGGGTTGCCACTGCCTTCTCCGGCAGCTCCTCCCCTGGGCTTGTGGTAACTTTGAGGTCCTTTTCATTGCCTAGCCACCAAAGGAGGCTAAGGAGTGCCTAAGCCATTCTTCTCTCTGCCTTTCCTCAGTGCCCTTTCAATATAGGATCTTGCATTGGTATGGGACCATCTTGTGTTCCTGCCTTCTCCCAGAGTTCCAAATGGAGTATATCACATCAATTCAGTTCAGTTCAGTCCCTCAGTTGTGTCCAAATCTTTGCAACCCCATGGACTGCAGCACGCCAGGCCTCCCTGTCCATCACCAACTCCCGGAGTTTACCCAAACTCATGTCCATTGAGTCGGTGAGGCCATCCAACCATCTCATCCTCTGTCATTTCCTTCTTCTCCTGCCTTAAATCTTTTCCAGCATCAGCATCTTTTCCAGTGATACAGCTCTTCAAATGAGGTGGCCAAAGTCTTGGAGTTTCAGCTTCAACATCAGTCCTTCCAATGAACACCCAGGACTGATCTCCTTTAGAATGGACTGGTTGGATCTCTTTGCAGTCCAAAAGACTCTCAAGAGTCTTCTCCAACACCACAGTTCAAAAGCATCAATTTTTCGGTGCTCAGCTTTCTTCAAAGTCCAACTCTCACATCCATACATGACTACTGGAAAAACCATAGCCTTGACTAGACGTCCCTTTGCTGGCAAGTAATGTCTCTGCTTTTTAATATGCTGTCTAGGTTGTTCATAACTTTCCTTCCAAGGAGTAAGCATCTTTTAATTTCATGGCTGCAATCACCATCTGCAGTGATTTTGGAGCCCCCCAAAATAAAGCCTGTCACTGCTTCCACTGTTTCCCTGTTTATTTGCTATGAAATGATGGGACCAGATACCATGATCTTAGTTTTCTGAATGTTGAGCTTGAAGCCAACTTTTTCACTCTTTCACTTTCATCTAGAGGCTCTTTAGTTCTTCCTCACTTTCTGCCGTATGGGTGGTGTCATCTGCATATCTGAGGTTATTGATATTTCTCCCGGCAATCTTGATTCCAGTTTGTGCTTCTTCCAGCCCAGCGTTTCTCATGATGTACTCTGCATAGAAGTTAAATAAACAGGGTGACAATATACAGCCTTTAGGTACTCCTTTTCCTATTTGGAACCAGTCTGTTGTTCCATGTCCAATTCTAACTGTTGCTTCCTGACCAGCAGATCTCTCAACTCATCTGATATACGTCTTTCCTGGAATTTTGTACCAGATGTTTGTGTCTGATGCTTTGCTCTATTTCTGTCCCCATTCTTTTTTGCAGTCCACAGGCCTCAGCGGGCAGGGTGTCCTGCTTCATGCACATGAGGGACAATTCCTATATCACAGACTGAGCTACTTCTGCCCATGGCTCAGAGACAGAGGTCTGGCTCTTACTATGTTCACTGGAGCTTAAAGAATTTATAAAATGCTTGTTTTTCAACCTAGGCTAGCTTTCAAGACCCTTCTCTTGTTAGAGACTTGGAAAAAAAAATCGAATTTGACAGTCAGTGCTAAGTGGTGACTCTATTGTTCTAGCTGATCTTAGTCCTTTCTCAGGCAGTGAGTCACAGGACAGTGTGATTTACAGGGCATGAAAGTGCACTGGAAAATATTTCAAAAATATCATTCTCATTACTTTATTGAAAAAGAGAAAAGAAGGAAAAAACCCTTCATTTCCTGCTTATGCCTGCCAAATAAGTAAAAGTGAAAGCTAAAAGAGAAGCCTGGGAACAGAATTATGAATCTGTCCTTTAAGCAGGGACACCTTCGTGGGAATTCATTTTCTACATGAAGGCAGCTGCAGAGTTTTAAAGTCCTAAGAAAACAGGGAAATCACCTGTGCAAATAGATGATGCTGATTTGATTGTAGCGAGGGTAAACATCAAGTTATGCATAGGTATGGAATAACAGCACATGGTGTGTGATCTGAGGAATATTGCAACATTGAGCGCAATAACTTAAAAAAATCGTGTTTCTTGTAGATACTTTAGAAAATACAGATGCAAATAAAGAAATAAAAACTACCCATAATCCCCATCAGGCAGAGAATTTGTTTCCAGTCCTTACTTTTATGAAGATCAAAGGAGTGGTTGAGCAGGAGAACGGAAGGAAATAGAGAGGCTGACTCATTGGAGAAAGTAGAGAGCTGCTGGTAGGGAAAAAGACGAAACATGAAAGGAGGGAAAATTAGCCTGTCTAGAGGAATTTGGAAATGTTTTGCTGGGTAGTTTACAGGATGGATTGGAAAGAGACTTTGAGGACAATTGCCTTTTATAGGAAGGAGAGAACGAAGGCCCAAAATGAATTTTAAGTTTTTCTTTTTGACTTCTACTTCCAGTAATGATGGACGTAGCTCTTTGGAGCAGCCCTCCCACTGAGGAATATTACAGAAGCTGCCCACACTCCTCAGTTATATATATGTGTGTGTGTGTGTGTGTGTATTTAAAGGCATTACAAAGCTGATAAGAATTGTGAAGAATTATGGGACTAGGATCTGGGAGAAGATAAAAACCTGGAGAGTCAAATAAAGAATTTGGGCCACATTTCTCCTAGGGGGTCTCTGCTTAATCAGGAAGAGGGTGATGTAGTAGTTTTTTTTTAATTTTTTTTTTTTTTAACACTCTGCAGGACATGTGGGATCTTAGTTCCCCAACTAGGGATTGAGCCTGCACCCACTGGAGTGGAAGCCCAGAGTCTTAACCACTGGACAACCAGGGAAATCCCAGATGTGCTCTTTTGATATGATGGCAAAAATTGACTTTCAGAGCTATCCAAGTGTGTGCCCTGATAATTTTTCTATATCTTGAGTTTTGACCTTGAAACATTTTACCCTGGAATTATAAGAGAATAGCTCTCAGTCCTTATAGAGACTGTAGCTCAGCTTTGAGTCATCTTATCCCCTGGGGTTGAATGAAGATGATCTTGGATTGCTAATTTTTTCAACAGTCAGCTTCGAGTAAATAACTCTTCTTTAGGGAAAAAAAAGAAAAAAACATGTTAAAATGTTCATACAGCTTTTCTTTTAAAATATGTAAAAATTTCTGTTGACTTACAACCTTTTCAACTCTTTATATTGTCAGGTTTCTTAATTTTTGCTTATTTAGTGGATTTAATTAGTGGATTTAAAATTATACTTTGTTAATATCTTAATTTACATTTTTTTCTGATTAAAGGTGAGCATCTTTTTACTTGTTTATACATGTTTGTACGTCCTCTTTTGTAAATTACTTGTTCATGTCTTTTGCACATTTATCTACTGGATGTTCTTTTCCTATTGATTTGTGGAGGTTCTTTATATTGTATATTAATTCTTTGTCATTTATAAATACTTTGCAGTTCTTTTTCATTAATATTTTTAGATTAATAAAAATTTAAATTATATTGCAGTTATATTTGTCTTTTATGGTGATACCTTTTCTGTTCTTTTAAAGAAATTCTTCCCTATCCTGGGGTGACTGAGATATTCTCTATATTTTCTTTCAAGCATTAAAGAAGCAGTAAAAAGGGTGTTCTTTTTCTTTTAAAAAAGATTTTGAAGGGAATGTTTCAGAGTTTTGTAACTTCTTTTTATCAAGTTAAGAATGTCTCTTTCAAAGTTTCTAAGAGTTTTCTTTTAAATGATGAATGGATATTGATTATATTAAATGTCTTTTCTGCATCTACTTAAGATCATCATTATTTTTCTTCTTAATCTCTTCTGCTGATTCTAGTCTGCCCTTTAACCATTCAGTTGTTAATTTCTACTATAGTTTATGATTCTAAATATTTTATTATTTCTAATATATTTTATTTGACTTTTTCTATAAGTCTACATGATCATTTTGACATCTCTTGTTGATTGCTCATTTTCAAGGTTTTATTTTTTATGTATTCAAACATTTCATATGATTATTTATATTTGGCATTTAAAAATCCCTACAAATCCAATGTTTATCATTTTTTTCTTTTCCTCTTTATGGCTTAATTCTTTTTGTAATTTTTAATTGTGAGTTCATATTTGATTTTATCCATGGAAATCCTGAAAGCTTGAAGTGGTGATCTTTTCCTTGGAAAACACTTTGCATTGCTTCTACAGGGAGTTGGGTGTTGGTATACAACTATTAGTGCTTTAGAAACCTTGGAGGGCCCCAGAACTAAGTCTTGAAATTTAAGGTTCATTTTATCAAAGAATTATTCTCTTATTTGCTGAAGTATTGTCAGTTATTGCCTTCCGGAAAACTTTGACTTTCCATTCTTCTTAAAGATCATTATTCTAAGCTCCAAATTGTGAATTTGTGTGCATGATATGGTGGGTGTGTCTGTATATGTGTGGGTGAGAGGGAAGAAAGTCCAGCCATAATGTTTTCTCTTACTTTCTGTGAACCTAGAAATGCATTAAATAGTATTAAATGCATTTTAAAATATAATATTAAATGCAGTAAAAATGACATAGCTGTTTTGTGATTGAAGGACCACTATAGCTAGCCTATAGTGCTGGCAAAAGTGGGTATCTCCTACCTTTTTCTATATAAATATTTTTTCTTCCTAAGTTGACCTCCATACTATCTCCTAAATATGTTTATATTTCCTTTCTTTTTAACGATTTTTTAGGTTTACAACAAAATTGAGAGGAAGGTTGAGCGGTTTCCCTGACCCAATACATGCATAGACTCCCCCATTATCAACATCACTCATCTGAATATTTTTTCCCCAGGGATAAACCTACACTGATACATCAGAGTTACCCAAAGTCCACAGTTTACCTTCAGTTCAGTTCAGTTCAGTCACTCAGTTGTGTCCGACTCTTTGCGACCACATGAATTGCAGCACGCCAGGCCTCCCTGTCCTTCACCAACTCCCAGAGTTTACCCAAACTCATGTCCATCGAGTTGGTGACGCCATCCAGCCATCTCATCCTCTGTTGTCTGCTTCTCCTCCTGCCCCCAATCCCTCCCAGCATCAGAGTCTTTTCCAATGAGTCAACTCTTCGCATGAGGTGGCCAAAGTATTGGAGTTTTAGCCTCAGCATCAGTCCTTCCAATGAACACCCAGGACTGATCACCTTTAGAATGGACTGGTTGGATCTCTTTGGAGCCCAAGGGACTCTCAAGAGTCTTCTCCAACACCACAGTTCAAAAGCATCAATTCTTCGGCACTCAGCCTTCTTCATAGTCCAACTCTCACATCCATGCATGACCACTGGAAAAACAGTGGGTTTGTTATTAATATTGTATGTTCTATAGGTTTCAACAAATCTATCCATTATATACCTATCGTTATATCATATATATCATTTTTCATTGCCCTAAAATTCTCTGTGCTCTGCCTATTTACTTTGCTTCTCCTCTGTGCCTGTCTCTGGAAACCACTGATATTTTTATTGTCTCCATAGTTTTTCTCTTTCAGAATGTTGTATAGTTGGGATCATAGAATATACAGCCTTTTCAGATAGGCTTCTTTCACTTAGTAATATGAATATTAGTATTTAAGGTTAGTATTTAAGTTAGTATTTAAAGTTATTATTTAACCTTAGTATTTAATGTTCCTCCATGTCTTTTCTGGAGAAGGCAATGGCACCCCACTCCAGTACTCTTGTCTGGAAAATCCCACGGACAGAGGAGCCTGGTGGGCTGCAGTCCATGGGGTCGCGAAGAGTCGGACATGACTGAAATGACTTAGCAGTAGGAGCAGCAGCAGCAGCAGCAGTAGCAGCCATGTCTTTTCATAGCTTGATAGCTTATTTCTTTTTGGTGCTGAATAATATTCCATTGTCCGCATGTATCACAGTTTATTTATTCACCTACTGAAGGACATCTTGGTTGCTTCCAAGTTTTGGTAATTATTAATAAAGCTGCTATTAACATCCTTGTGCAGGTTTTGTGTCAGCAAAAATTTTCAACTTCTTTAGGTAGATACTAAGGAGCACAGTTGCTGGATTGTATTGTAAGAGTATGATTAGTTTTGTAAGAAACCACCAAAATGTTTTCCAAAGTGAGTATGCCTATAGGGGATTTGCTGTAGTCTTAAAGACACACATAAACTGAGAGTGAAAGGATGGAAAAAGACATTTCAAGCAAATGATAGCCCAAAAAAAGGGGGGGGGTAGCTGTACTTATATCTGACAAAATAGATTTTACACTAAGAATAGTAAAATGAAGCAACGGAGGTCATTATGTAGTGATAAAGGGGTTAATCCATCAAGAGGATATAGTAACTATAAATATTTATGCCCACCATTGAAACACCTGAATATTTAGAGCAAAAACTAACAAAGCAGTATATCAGTTTGCATTCCCACCGGCAATGAGAGTTCCTGTTGCTCCATATTCTCACAAGCACTTGGTGTCGTCAGTGTTCCGGATATTGGGAATTCTAATAGGCATGCAGAGGTAGCTTTGTTTTTTGGATTTCTCTGATAACACATGATGTGGTATATGTTTGCATATGCTCATTTGCCATCTGTATATCTTCTTTGGTGAGATGCCTATTAAGATCTTTGGCTCATTTTAAAATTGCATTGTTTTCCTATTATGTTTTAAAATTTCATTGTATATTTTGGTTAACAGTCCTTTATCAGATATACTTCTGCAGATATTTTCTCCTGGTTGAGCTTGTCTTCTAATTCTCTTAATATTGTCTTTTGAAGAACAGACATTTTTAATTTTAAGGAAGTCTAGCTTATTAATTGGAGAAGGCAATGGCTCCCCACTCCAGTACTTTTGCCTGGAAAATCCCATGGACGGGGGAGCCTGGTAGGCTGCAGTCCATGGGGTCGCACAGAGTCGGACACGACTGAAGCGACTTAGCAGCAGCAGCAGCAGCAGCAGCAGCTTATTAATTATTGTTTTTTGTGGATCATGTTTTTGGTGCTAGGTCTAAAAAAGCATCAAAATACTCAAGGTCATCTAGGTTTTCTACTAGGTTGTATGTTCTAGGACTTTTGTACTTTCGTGTTTTACATTTAAAAGAAATGCAACAGGGCAAAATGGTTGTCTGAGGAGGCCTTACAAATAGCTGAGAAAAGAAGAGACACTAAAGGCAAAGGAGAAAGGGAGAGATATACTCATCCGAATGCAGAATTCCAAAGAACAGCAAGGAGAGATAAGAAAGACTTCCTAATTGAACAATGCAAAGAAATAGAGGGAAGCAATAGAATGGGGAAGACTAGAGATCTCTTCAAGAAAATTAGAGACACCAAGGGAATATTTCATGCAAAGATGGGCACAATAAAGGACAGAAATGGTATTACCTCTCCTTCTCTAACAAAAGGAGAAGATATTAAGAAGAGGTGGCAAGAATACACAGAACTATACAAAAAAGATATTAATGACCCAGATAACCATGATGGTGTGATCACTCACCTAAAGCCAGACATCCTCGAATATGAAGTGAAAAGAGCCTTAGGAAGCATCACTATGAACAAAGCTAGTGGAGGTGATGGAATTCCAGCTGAGCTATTTCAAATTCTAAAATATCATGCTGTGAAAGTGTTGTACTCAATATGCCAGCAAATTTGGAAAACTCAGCAGTGGTCACAGGACTGGAAAAGGTCAGTTTTCATTCCAATCCCAAAGAAAGGCAATTGCACAATTGCACTCATCTCACATGCTAGCAAGGTAATGCCCAAAATCCTTTAAGCTAGGTTTCAGCAGTCTGTGAACTGAAAACTTCCAAATGTACAAGCTAAGTTTAGAAAAGGCAGAGGAACCAGAGATCAAATTGCCAACATCCGAAGGCAATGGCAACCCACTCCAGTACTCTTGCCTGGCAAATCCCATGGATGGAGGAGCCTGGTAGGCTGCAGTCCATGGGGTCACTAGGAGTCGGACACGACTGAACGACCTCACTTTCATTTTTCACTTTCATGCATTGGAGAAGGAAATGGCAACCCACTCTAGTGTTCTTGCCTGGAGAATCCCAGGGACTGGGGAGCCTGGTGGGCTGCCGTCTCTGGGGTTGCACAGAGTCGGACACGACTGAAGTGACTTAGCAGCAGCATTGGATCGTAGAAAAAGCAAGAGAATTCCAGAAAAAAATCTGCTTCCTTGACTGTGCTAAAGCCTTTGACTGTGTGGATCACAACCAACTGTGGAAAATTCTTAAAGAGATGGGAATATCAGAACACCTTACCTGCCTCCTGAGAAACCTGTATGAAGGTCAAAAAGCAAAAATTATAACTGGACATAGGACAATGGACTGGTTTAAAACTGAGAAAGGAGTAGTCAAGGCTGTATATTGTCATCCTGCTTATTTAACTTATATGCAGAGTACATCATGAGAAATGCTGGGCTGGCTGAAGCTCAAGCTTGAATCAAGATTGCCAGGAGAAATATCAATAACCTCAGATATGCAGATAATACCACCCTTATGGCAGAAACCAAAGAGGAACTAAATATCCTCTTGATGAGAGTGAAAGAGAGTGAAAAAGCTGGCTTAAAACTCAAAATGAAAAAAACTAAGATCATGGCATCTGGTCCTATCACTTCATGGCAAATAGAAGGGGAAAATGTGGAAACAGTGGCAGATTTTATATTCTTGGACTCCAAAATTACTGTGGACGGTAACTGCACTCATGAAATTAAAAGATGCTTGCTCTTGGAAGAAAAGCTATGACCAACCTAGACAGTGTATTAAAAAGCAAAGACATCACTTTGCCAACAAAGGTCCATCTAGTCAAAGCTATTGTTTTTCCAGTAGTCATGTATGGATGTGAGGGTTGGACCATAAAGAAGGCTGAGAGCCAAAGAACAGATGCTTTTGAACTGTGGTGTTGGAGAAGACTCTTGAGAGTCCCTTGGACAGCAAGGAGATACAACCAGTCAGTCCTAAAGGAAATAAATTCTGAATAGTCACTGGAAGGATTGATACTGAAGCTGAAGCTCTAATACTTTGGCCGCCTGATGCGAAGAGCTGACTCATTAGAAAAGACCCTGATGCTGGGAAAGATTGAAGGCAGGAGGAGAAGGGGATGACAGAGGATGAGATGTTTGGATGGCATCAGCGACTCAATGGACATGAGTTTGAGCAAGCTCCGGCAGATGGTGAAGGGCAGGGAACCCTGATGTGCTGCAGTCCATGGAGTGGAAGAGCTGGACACAACTAGTGACTGAGCAACAACAACAGTACATTGGCCACTTGATACGAAGAGCTGACTCAGTGGAGAAGACCTGATATGGGAAAGATTGAGGGCAGGATGAGAAGGGGGTGACAGAGAATGAGATGGTTGGATGGCATCACTGTCTCAATGGACATGAACTTGAGCCAACTCTGGGAAATAGTGGAGGGAAGCCTGGCATGCTCCAGTTCATGAGGCTACAGAGTTGGGCATAATTTAGCAACTGAATAATAACCACAGCAATAGAGAATTCACCCTTACTTTGCTAAATCTTTCCAGATTTAGGTAGATAAATCTTGATTGTCCTAGTCTGGTCATGATTGTCTTCCCTGGACTATTTAGTCCTAGGCTGGAGTTGTAATTCTGGACCATGACATAAGAGAACTTATTATGAAAGGCTTTTAGGGAAATTTTCTGGCTTTTAACATGGGATTCAAGATGGGGAAATGGCAAATTATACCTCTGTTCACTGTTGTCTGAATGTGAAAAGGTATAAGATAAGAATCGCTTGGAATTTTAAGGTTTGCAAAGCTAAGAGAATTGCAGAGAAACCAACCTGGAGCTCTGATGCTGAATCAGTGAATTTTCCAGTCCTTGAGATTACCTCAGGTTTTCTACACTGGTGAGATAATATGTCCTTATTGTTTAAGTCACCTATAGTTGGGTCTTGTTACTTGCTGCTGAAAGCATCCTTGCTGATTTAGGAAGGTAAATGATAGCAGAAAGAAGAGAATTATGGATTTACAATGGGCCTTAGAGACCATTTATTCCAACTCTTTTCCCCTACCATGAATCCTCTGTATAATATCTGATAGTGAGGGAAAAATGCATAAAACAAGTCTAATTACTAGTAAAGGATGGTATTCTGGTGCCATTTAGAATAAAGGCAAATATTCATGTAGAGCTCAGTGGGCCCAGAGGACATGTTCTTCACAAAAAAATTTTAGGTCAGTGAAAGGCCAAATTATATTGTATCTTACTGTGGCTAAAAAGACAAGGAATAGCTCAAGAAAGGTTCCTATTCCAAATGATAAAAATAAAAATAATTTGCTTTTTAAAACTATACATTTAACTCTTTAGAATGACTACTTTTCTGAGGATTTTAGATACCTGAGAATTAACTACACTACATAGTTTTCTGAATGGAATTCAAATACAGAAGTAAGGTATAGAAAATCACCAACTTCTGAAAGTCTGCATTCATAGAGTGCAGTTTTATGTTGTTGTTTGGCACTTGGAATGCATATACCTGCACGTATCAGGATACCAATAGTACCTAACTTTCCAGGTTATTTTGTGATATATCTTTACTCCAAGATCTTCCCTGGTGCCTCAGATGGTAAAAGCGTCTGCCTACAACGCAGGAGACATGGGTTCAGCCCCTGGGTTGGGAAGATCCCCTGGAGAAGGAAATGGCAACCCACTCCAGTACTCTTGCCTGGAAAATCCCATGGACGGAGAAGCCTGGTCGGCTGCAATCCATGGGGTTCCCTTGGGGCTCAGCTGGTAAAGACTCTTCCTGTAATGTGGGAGACCTGGGTTCAATCCCTGGGTTGGGAAGATCCCCTGGAGAAGGGAAAGTCCCTACTCCAGTATTCTGGCTTGGAGAATTCCATGGACTGTATAGTCTATGGGGTTGCAAAGAGTCGGTCACAACTGAGCGACTTTCCCTTTCACTTTACTCCAACGGAAATACATACATATGTACTTATGTATGTATATGTATGTATATTGACAGTAAAAACAATACTGTTATTTCTCACTCTCTAACATTATGTGGTTGCCCGTTTCTTATGTCGCTTTTACTTTCTAATTTTTTTTTAAACCTTTGTTACTTTTAACTTAAACTTTAGGATTTATTTTTTATTTTTTTTAATTTATTTATTTTAATTAGAGGCTAATTACTTTAGCTCATTTTGATCTTACTCTCTGTCCACTGATGTGCATTCTATCCTGCTGGGGTGTGGTAGAAGGGGAATATAATATAAGCAGATTGACTTCTTAGACCATTTGGCTATTCTTTAATTATGCTAATCACTTTTAATCTTATAACTTTTTCCAGAATATAATACATACTACTTACTTACAAAAATATAATTCTCTAAAGTAAGATATTTAAAATATTTGTGATAGCCATAAGATTTTATTTTTATTTGGCTACAATAAATTACAAGGACATTTTTTTGGAAGAAACACTTCAATAGGAGGGCTGTAACGTGGGCTCCAGAGAAGGCAATGGCACCCCACTCTAGTACTCTTGCCTGGAAAATCCGACGGACGGAGGAGCCTCGTACGCTGCAGTCCATGGGGTTGCTAAGAGTCGGACACAACTGAACGACTTCACTTTCATTTTTCACTTTCATGCACTGGAGAAGGAAATGGCAACCCACTCCAGTGTTCTTGCCTGGAGTATCCCAGGGACGGGGGAGCCTGGTGGGCTGCCGTCTATGGGGTCGCACAGAGTCAGACACGACTGAAGTGACTTAGCAGCAGCAGCAGCAGCAGCAGCAACCTGGGCTCTAATATTAGGTCCTCCACTTAACTCTGTGACCTTGTATGAGCCACTTAATTTCTGTAGTCCTCCGTTGCCCGTCTCTAAGATAAGATATTGTGGGACAATATCTTATTTGAGGATGGAAGGAGATTGCATAAACATAAATTTATTCCCTTTTAGCTTCAGTGTCCCATGGCTTTGAATTTTCTGAATAAAGTCAGTAAACGTATTCAGTTCAGTTTAGTTGCTCAGTCCTGTCCGAATCTTTGTGACCCCATGGACTGTAGCACGCCAGGCCTCCCTGTCCATCACCAACTCCCGGAGTCCACCCAAACTCATGTCCGTTGAGTTGGTGATGCCATCCAACCATCTCATCCTGTCATTCCCTTCTCTGCCTGCCCTCAATCTTTCCCAGCATCAGGGTCTTTTTCAAATGAGTCAGTTCTTCGCATCAGGTGGCCAATGGATTGGAGTTTCAGCTTTAGCATCAGTCTTTCCAATGAACACCCAGGACTGATCTCCTTTAGAATGGACTGGTTGAATCACCTTGCAGTCCAAGGGACTCTCAAGAGTCTTCTCTAATAGCATAGTTCAAAAGCATCAATTCTTTGGCGCTCAGCTTTCTTTACAGTCCAACTCTCACATCCATACATGACAACTGGAAAAACCATAGCCTTGACTAGATGGATGGTTAGATGTCTTTATTTCCTAGGAAATTTCCCAGAAATGTACATGTTCTGTAAGATGTAGTCCATCTGTACTTTTAATGAAAATTTCTTTCTGATGAAATATATATCTTCAGATATTTCTTGCATTTCAAAAGCTGGTTCATATTTCAAAGAGAATGTAGTCCGACTAACCATGTTATTTATTTTTTTTAGTTGTTTCAAACTTGAAGAAAGAATATTTGATTTGATAAATACTGTGTTATCTTTGCTTTTGTTTAAAGAAATGGTGATCAACTAATTGTTTTGTTATTTATCTACTTGGGCCTATAGGGAAGGTGTGCAAGTGAAAGTATTAGTCACTCAATTGTGTCTGACACTTTGTGACCCCATGTACTGTAGCCCGCCAGGGTCCTCTGTCCGTGAAATTCTCTGGGCAAGAATCCTGGAGTGGGTTGCCATTTCCTTCTCCAGGGAGATCTTCTTGACCCAGGGATCGAACCTAGGTCTTCTACATTGCAGGCAGATTCTTTACCATCTGAGTCACCAGGAAAGGGATTAGGTCCATCTAAAAGGGCAGATGGTCATTTTCACGTGAATCTGTGGGAAAACTATGAAAGATGAACTATAGATGTCTGTGTGGGATTCATTATGAAAATTTGATTAGTCTAATCCTTAGAGGATCCTTGAACTCTGTCGTAGGGTTTGCCTCTTGGTTAGGGAACATTGTTTTGTTATTTACCTCTAAGTAGTTAGGGTTTGTGGCTGAGTAACAAGTGCATATGGTGATTGCAGCCATGAAATTAAAAGACTCTTACTCCTTGGAAGGAAAGTTATGACCAACCTAGATAGCATATTCAAAAGCAGAGACATTACTTTGCCAACAAAGGTCCGTCTAGTTAAGGCTATGGTTTTTCCAGTGGTCATGTATGGATGTGAGAGTTGGACTGTGAAGAAAGCTAAGTGCCTAAGAATTGATGTTTTGAACCGTGGTGTTGGAGAAGACTCTTGAGAGTCCCTTGGACTGCAAGGAGATCCATTCAGTCCATTCTAAAGGAGATTAGTTCTGGGTGTTCATTGGAAGGAATGATGCTAAAGCTGAAACTCCAGTACTTTGGCCACCTCATGCAAAGAGTTGACTCATTGGAAAAGACTCTGATGCTGGGAGGGATTGGGGGCAGGAGGAGAAGGGGATGACAGAGGATGAGATGGCTGGATGGCATCACCAGCTCGATGGGCATGAGTTTGAGTGAACTCTGGGAGTTGGTGATGGACAGGGAGGCCTGGTGTGCTGTGATTCATGGGGTCGCAAAGAGTCGGACATGACTGAGTGACTGAACTGAACTCAACAAGTTAGTTTTAACCATTGGCTTGGGAAATTCAGAAGAGGAGTAAGGCATAGCATGGAGATTTTTGGTCTAGTCCCTTGTCTCCCACGGAAGAGCTTTTCAAACTCCTACTTTATAGGCCCACAAACTCCTCTTTCACTTGACAGTTCTTAGAAACCATGAGGTGATGGGAACATATGTTCACGTGGCCTATGTGATGGCTGTTCTGACTCTGGAAACCTTAGGACAGAGAATAAAGTTGAAAAAGAGGGCTAGAAGCAGTTCACGGAACTCCAATTCCTACCTGCATTCGAATTCAGAAATAGCGCTTTCAGTGTGTGTCTGACAGAAAAAACAACAACAATGACTTGGATTTGTGGCTGTGTTCCCTGGGAGAGGAAGATGCTTTTCATGTTCTCATAGGATGTCTTTGAGGAAATTCATTTTTTTTCCATTGGATTTTGGAGAAATTGACAATCAAACTTTCTTTTTAGAGAAAATTATTGATCATTTTGATAAGAAAGTTCAGCTATTTCTGTGATAACACAGTTGCCTCAGGCATGGATGCAGGGGAGTTTTATAAAATTTCTCAAATTGATCTGAGCAGAGACTTCTGTGAGTGTGTCCTGCTTGGCAGCTTTACCAGGTCATCCCTACCCAGTGCTGGAAGTCACAGGTGCTGTTGAAAGGGCATCCAGGTAGGCAGAGAGGCTTCGGGGACTGTTCCATTCCAAACTTATGCTGAGTCCTCTCTCCATCCATACTTTCTGTTCTGCTGTAACATTCCCAGCTTTCACATGATTTCTTACCTCTGTGCCTGGTCCTCGTGCCCTGATGCCTAAACTAGCTGCCTGGACATGGTCTCCTGGTAAACCTTGGGTCTACACTCTGGTCCTCTGGCCAGTATAATTCACTCTGAGACTGACCGAGACAACCATACTCTAGTTCAGATCAGCAACCAGGTTAGCTGAAATAGCCATTTTTATGGCAATTGAAAAAATAATCTTTATTTCTCAAATGAAAGCTTTCATTCCTTTATTCATTCAAGGACATTTACCAAAGTGCAAATAGTAATAAAAATTGTAATAGGAGAGCCTGTGATCATCTCAATGCCCTGTGCTGTCAGTCACCTATCACAGCTAGAAGACAAATTTACCGTGTCTATGTTTCTTTGCACTATTCAGCAAACCTCATACTTGGAAAGCATTTTCCTGCTTGGTGGATAGGCTCTTTTGTAAGAAAAGGGAAGAAAGAGGTTTGCCTATGGAGAGAATATACTAAAACTTTCATGTTGTGCCCTCCTTTCTCTAAGACGTTTCTTTGTCCTGTATCAGGGAAGATAGAGGGAAAAATACCTTGAGAGTAAAAATACGTTTTTCTTAAAAGAAAACATACTTATTTTTATTAGTAAAAGTGTAGATGAAAGTGGCCAAGGCTCCATAATTCTACTCAGTGGTAATGGCTATGTGAGGAATTTTGCAATTTGGAACATAGAATCAGGATTCTTACATTATCCTGTGATTTTTATTGTGTACTAAAGAGGAAAAAGCAAAGAGAAGTCTGTGGGTAAATTCTTTCACTGGATCAATAGTAGAGGTAATCAAGGTGGCATTTAAATTAATTAAGTTTTCTTTGAGTTTAAATTAGATAATGTATTTTGTTTTCTAGATAAACAAACCATGTTTAAATGAGAATTTAAAGGCTTTCCTTTTCTGACTGATGAACTTTTGAAACTTTGCTACATGTATCATTCTGAATTCAGAGTTCAGAATACAGAAGTCCATTTCAGAGTGATAAGAGTTGTCACATAAACAAAGATAAAAGGAAATTTAGCTGAAAGTCTGTTATGGTCTGTGTGCGGATGACTGCTTATTCTGATGACTTTCTCTTTCCAGAATGCTCAAACTAAACCATGGTCTGCGCTTACACAGGCATTTACTCTGTAATCTTCCTTTAAAGGTCTATAGTTTTTAGTGTGGGGTTTTTATGCAGTTTTTTTTTTTTAATGTGGCAAACTACATTTTAGATATTACATAGTACAATGAATTTGTCCTCTATAGAGAGAAAAAAATCCCCTTGAGAGATTTAGGCAAAGTATCTCATCTAGCTATACTAATTAATGCTAAAACCATTAGAGTCACGGTCCTCCACTAAGCACATTTCTGGGCAAGTCAGCACCACATGAATGATGTAACTACCAGTTTATGGAGAAGTCGCAATTCTACCCTGGTACCCAGGTACCTCACACTGAGGGAAATGTGCTCCCAGGGGCTTGAAGAGCTTCTGTGCTCAGACATGTGGAACCCCTTGTTTAACTTCTCTGAGTACCTGGGTATGCCTTTTAAAACACTTACATTATAGCATGCCAGTGGATGGGCTCAGGAGCCTGTGTTTTGATACACCAGTATATTAAATACTTAGCTATAATTGGTGATAGAAGGCAATGGCACCCCACTCCAGTACTCTTGCCCTGGAAAATCCCATGGACGGAGGAGCCTGGTAGGCTGTAATCCATGGGGTTGCGAAGAGTCGGACATGACTGAATGACTTCACTTTCACTTTCTCTTTCTTTAACTTTAGTTCACAGTTTGAAGCCTACCTTCCTAGACTGTTTGCTCCATGGAATATGAGAGAGAAATCTGGGGGAGTGGTTGCTAGAAAGAAAAGTCCTGGAACATCTTGTGGATTGAGTGAAATAAACTTACAAAAATATGATAAAATGTGTCTGACAAGACAGTTAGGATAAAGGAGATCAGCCCTGGGTGTTCTTTGGAAGGAATGATGCTAAAGCTGAAACTCCAGTACTTTGGCCACCTCATGCGAAGAGTTGACTCATTGGAAAAGACCCTGATGCTGGGAGGGATTGGGGGCAGGAGGAGAAGGGCATGACAGAGGATGAGATAGTTGGATGGCATCACAGACTCGATGGATGTGAATCTGAGTGAACTCCGGGAGTTGGTGATGGACAGGGAGGCCTGGCGTGCTGCGATTCATGGGGTTGCAAAGAGTCAGACACAATTGAGCGACTGAACTGAACTGAACTGAATGAATATTGTGGTTGTATCCTCACTAATCCATCTTTCTTTCCCATTTTGTAGTAGCTGTGTACTTAGGGGTAGGATGAGATGGGAGAGAATGTCTGTACCCACAATTCTTGCAGTGGGTCCTAATTCTTTTAATGCTAACAGGCTAATCATATCCTCTTTGCCCCTGGATTTTCCTGACCCAGGGATTGAACTGGGGTCTCCTGCATTGCAGGCAGATTCTTTACCCTCTGAGCCACTAGGGAAGCCCCCAAATAGAACTTTTTTGGCTACACCAGAGAAGAAAGACGCTGGATGATGTTGATTGAAAGAAAAGCAGAGGTCCTTGATAGCAGCTTTGAGCTGCTAAATCAAAACAACAGTGAACCTTCCATTTCTCTGAACTTCCAGTTACACAAGTCAATAAATCCTCTTGATTGTTTAAGCCAGTCTGAATTGGGTTTTCCATTACTTGCAAAATGAGAAGTCTAGGTCGATACAGAATGATAGTTTTGTGATGACTGGAGAAATAAATGGCCTTAACAATTTTGATTGTCCAATTTCAATATTTAGCAAATATTAAAATGCAAAACTGTCATTTTGCATGATATCCTCAACAGTACACTGAATGAAACCTAGAAATATAAAACTGAAAAATAAAACCTTGCCCAGTGGTCTTTTAGTTCAATTTAAAAGGCAAAATGAATAACTTGCCAGATGGAAGAGCATAATAGTCATCATTAAAAGGCTAATTATTTGTCATTCACCCAGATGGAAATTTCCTTTATTATTTAAGAAGTCTTGTTTTGAAAATATTCCTTTAGAGTAAATGCTTTTGCATGTTCTGAGTCTTTTAGGAACAAGGAACTAAATCTTTATTTAGAGAGCTTTTACATGACTGCTTTTCAAATGGATTCTCAATATGAATATGGTTCAGAATAATGGTAGTTATATCAGTAGAACTTGGAGTTTCTGGCTTCATGTAGTGTAGATGATATAA
Source organism: Bubalus bubalis (assembly GCF_019923935.1). NCBI lineage: Eukaryota > Metazoa > Chordata > Mammalia > Artiodactyla > Bovidae > Bubalus > Bubalus bubalis. The sequence continues at coordinate 15,942,205 of NC_059176.1, forward strand.
ACTAAATGTAAAGCAGGGCAGGTAAATTAGGTAAGAAGAAAGTTCATCAGTCAAGGAAAAGATAGAAACAATGAACTTAGAAAGTAGATTCCTAAAATTAAATGCTTTGTTTCGGGCCTAGAGAAACACTTTTTGTTTTATCTGTTCAGTGAGTGTTGGTTAATTATCCATCCTGTGTATAGTCTATACTCAGTGTTGCACAGAATAGTCTTCAATATAAAAGTTACATGTCGTATTCCACCTTGACATCATTGCTTCCATGAACCCTTCCCTTCTTGGTTCAGATTCCTTCTCTGATCCATTGAACTTATAAAAGGTACTGCATCATTTGATTTTGTCATATACTATTCTTTATTGTAATTTAACACATGTGATGCTGTAAACTGTAGAGATTTTGGAGACCACACACCTATATATAAATTCCAGTCCCTCTACTATTACCTAGTCTCTGGTATTCTCTGAAACTATTCTTTGAATCTTGAATGCCTCATCTGTAGAATGAGGATGATTTCTGTCACCCAAAATTGTGGTTATTGTGAGGATTAAATAACATAATGAATGCAAAGCGCTTATGCTAGTGGCTGAAAGCTAACTAGCATCAGATCAGATCAGATCAGTTGCTCAGTCGTGCCCAACTCTTTGCAACCCCATGAATCGCAGCACACCAGGCCTCCCTGTCCATCACCAACTCCCGGAGTTCACTCAGACTCACGTCCATTGAGTCAGTGATGCCATCCAGCCATCTCATCCTCTGTCGTCCCCTTCTCTTCCTGCCCCTAATCCCTCCCAGCATCAGAGTCTTTTCCAATGAGTCAACTCTTCGCATCAGGTGGCCAAAGTACTGGAGTTTCAGCTTTAGCATCATTCCTTCCAAAGAAATTCCTGGGCCGATCTCCTTTAGAATGGACTGGTTGGATCTCCTTGCAGTCCAAGGGACTCTCAAGAGTCTTCTCCAACACCACAGTTCAAAAGCATCAATTCTTCGGCACTCAGCTTTCTTCACAGTCCAACTCTCACATCCATACATGACCACAGGAAAAACCATAGCCTTGACTAGACACACCTTTGTTGGCAAAGTAATGTCTCTGGTTTTGAATATGCTATCTAGGTTGGTCATAACATTTCTTCCAAGGAGTAAGCATCTTTTAATTTCATGGCTGCAGTCACCATCTGCAGTGATTTTGGAGCCCCCCCAAAATAAAGTCTGACACTGTTTCCACTGTTTCCCCATCTATTTCCCATGAAATGATGGGACCAGATGCCATGATCTTTGTTTTCTGAATGTTGAGCTTTAAGCCCACTTTTTCACTCTCCACTTTCACTTTCATCAAAAGGCTTTTGAGTTCCTCTTCACTTTCTGCCATAAGGGTGGTGTCATCTGCATATCTGAGGTTATTGGTATTTCTCCTGGCAATCTTGATTCCAGCTTGTGTTTCTTCCAGTCCAGCGTTTCTCATGATGTACTCTGCATAGAAGTTAAATAAGCAGGGTGACAATATACAGCCTTGATGTACTCCATTTCCTATTTGGAACCAGTCTGTTGTTTCATGTCCAGGTCTAACTGGTGCTTCCTGACCTGCATACAAATTTCTCAAGAGGCAGATCAGGTGTTCTGGTATTCCCATCTCATGAAGAATTTTCCACAGTTTATTGTGATCCACACAGTTAAAGGCTTTGGCATAGTCAATGAAGCAGAAATAGATGTTTTTCTGGAACTCTCTAGCTTTTTCCATGATCCAGCGGATGTTGGCAATTTGATCTCTGGTTCCTCTGCCTTTTCTAAAACCAGCTTGAACATCAGGAAGTTCACGGTTCACATATTGCTGAAGCCTGGCTTGGAGAATTTTGAGCATTACTTTACTAGCATGTGAGATGAGTGCAATTGTGTGGTAGTTTGAGCATTCTTTGGCATTGCCTTTCTTTGGGATTGGAATGATATATAATAGTATATAAATTATAACAGGTTAAATATCAAGAAGTAGATTTTTATAATTAGGCTACCATACTGAGTCAGCAATTTTACACTTAGTCAATAAATATTTATTGAAATTAAATCAGTTTTAGCTTGCACATTGAGAAAATATAAGATTCTGAGACCTTGTTATTTATGTGTATGATTATAATTTCAATTTATCAATTATATATTTAATAATTAGGTATATTGAATTGATTAATATAAAGCACTTGGCTGCTTTTAAAGTAAATCATTTGGCATAATTTGACTCTCTGTCTTTTTCTGGTCTCTTCTGGCTAGGTATTCGTGTGTGCTCAGTCACTTTAATCATGTCCTACTCTTTGTGACCCTGTGGGTTGTAGCCCGCCAGGCTCCCCTGTCCATGGAATTCTCCAGTCAGGAATACTGGAGTAGGTTGCTGTGTGCTCTTCCAGCTGACCTTCCCTACCCGGGGATCTAACCTGAGTCTCCTGCTTTGCAGGCTGAGCCACCTGGGAAGCCCTCAGGGTAGGCATGTTTACCTCCATTTTTTTGAATTGGTCTTTGGGGATCAAGAAGGAGAAAAGATGACACTGTCTGTAAGTGGAAGAGTTGAATTAAAATCTAAATCTTCTGATTGTGATCTATGGCTTCCCTCTAAAAATGACATTGAAGTCATTTATTTTTTATTGTTCTTAATGATTTATCTTTATGAATATGGCAACTACTGCAAACTTTTTTAGGGTAACATTAACTTCTGCAAGGGATTGTGGAGGATAGGGGGGAAAAGAGAAAATGCTTTAAAAAAGCTTTTTGGAGGTGAATAGAAGTTTTTAAGCCACAGACAGGTCTTTAAGAGGGTCTGTATTCTAGTTATATAAATCTAAATTTCTGAAGGTTTTTGGAAGAATATGAATTATTGCTTTCTAAATATTCTCAGCATTTTAGCAACAGCAATTTTTTTTGAAGGCAATTGTTTTTCTTCAGATATTTATCTTGTGGAGAACTAAAAGGGGAAAAGAAAATACTCAATCACTTGAGGGCAGAGCTGCAACCAAAAGGGAAGAAAAATCTTTTCCAGCTTCAGACAGTGGTTTTAGATGACCATCAACAAACTAATTGTTGCCCAACCAACAGTAGAAGCATATCAACAGAATATAAAAATAATATTTCTACATTAAAGCTGTTATATTCTGAGAAGTAGATGAGACCACTGAAATAATTTTTCAAAAAGTAATTGTATCAATGCTAGAAATAGCAGCCTGGTATAGTTCAACTCGATATGAATCAACTGAGTATGCAGGTTTTTACAAGCAGGGCATTTTACCATCCTATTCCTCAGTGAAACTGAATACATGGTCAACACTGAACACATAAAGCCACTTGTGCAGAGTTATTTTAAAACTGCGATTCAGAAGGAGGTAATCTTAAGTGTTTAGAAGTGAGTGTGATAGGAAAAAGAAATTGCCTTAATTTAGTTTTAAATAAGATGAATAAAAAATTCATGAATTTTATTCAAGATTTTCTATACAAAGTAGCCAGGGCATATTTTTAATTAATCAAGTACTTAATAATAATTTATTTGATTCTTTTCAGTTCAAAGTGAATTGAACTAGCAAGTCTGAGGATTGAGAGGGGAGGAAATGTGAAACATTGAAGTCAGTGGGTTATTATTCAGAAATAAATATGAGTTCAAAAGTAGTTCATTGATGAGACATAGCATTCTAGACTAGAGATGTTGAAGAAGGCATCAGTGAGGAGGTGGGTCCTGTTCATAAATGGTTAATAGAGAAAGTAAACACCACTAGAGGCAAGACAGATAGTGTGTGTAAAGGTCCTGGGGGTAGGAACAAGCATGATACTTGCAGTAAGCGAGGAGGGGACTGTGCATTTCCGCCACATTAATCTTTCCTTCCTCTGAGTTTTCATATATTTCCTCATCTCTGTTGCTCATTTGACACTAATTATATATTTATATTAGCTTTCTATAGCTATATAATAAATTACCATAAGCTTGTCAGCTTAAAGCAATATCCATTTATTATTTAACAGTTATCTGGATCTGATGTACAGATGGGCTCAACTGGGTTCTCTGCTTAGGGTTTCCCAAGGCTGAAAATAAGGTGTCAACCTCTTTCTGGAGACTATAATGAAGAATCTGCATCTAAGCTCATTCCAGGTAGAGCAGCTTGTTGGTAGAGTTTGGTTTCTTGAGGTTTTAGGACTGTGGTTTCTGTTTCCCTGTTGGCTTTCAGCTGGAGGCCTCTCAGGTTCCAGAGGCTGCTTGCATTCCTTGGTACATGGCTTTCTCCATCTCTATTCCAGCATGTCAAATCCTTTTTATTCTTTGAATCTTTCTGACCTCCTCTTCTGGGACTAGCCAGAGAAAATTCTACTTTTAAAGGACTTGTTTGATTACATTAGTTTCACATGGATAATCTCTTAAGATATTAAGGTCAACTGATGAGAAACCTTAGTTCCATCAGCAAAATCCCTTTTGCCATGCAGTATAATATAATCACAGGTATAACAAGAGGAGCTGAACATCATGGGAGCTGTCTTACAATTCTGCCTATCGTATTTACATTATTTTTATTTAGCAATTTCATGAATAGGTATATTTACTTCTCACAACTCAATTGTAAGCTGCCTGAAGATAGGAAGCTTTCCTCTACTTCGTTAAAGTTCTCCACAGCATTTATAAGGATGCATTCTTGGTAAATACTTTTGAATTAAGTTGCTCTGTGCTAGAAGAAGAAGAATGAAATGTGTCGGTCATCTTCAAGGCTTTTTATTCATTAAATTTGGGTCCTCAGATCTAAAGTTAAGTGAAATGTCATTCAGCTGTCTTGAAGCATTCAGACTGGTTCAGCTAACTTGTCCAGTTATTTCAGGCAATCTGCTTTTGTGCTTGAATAGTGATTGCTGTGGGACATTGGGCTTTAAAATGCAAATTTAGAGAAGAAAGTCATACATGTTCTATGGAAAGACTTCTGTTGTTAAGGCTAAATAAATAAAGCTGGAATAGGGTAAAATAACATGTTTTTGAGTTTTATGATATTGATGTATCTGACTTTTACCTTACAGTTTTAGGTTATATGATTAGAAAGTCAAACCTATCTTTCCAATTTTTTGAATGTTATAAATGTTTAAGAAGAAATTTGAAACCCTACTACTAATAAAGATGGGTGAAATGTATTTTACAGCAATGCTATAGACATTTCCTTCTATAGGAAAGAATATGTCCTTGCCAAACGCTGCTATCATCAGGGTGGTTAGCTGTATGATAAACGTTCTGAATTTCAGGAGGGGAAAGAAAACTTATCTTTAAGAAACTTGTATGCTTTAAGAAGAAAGAAAGAAAAACTAGTCTACAGACAGAAGCATCAGAAGAGCTAAGAAATTACTTCAGTTGGTAATTACAAATAGCTTTTGAGATAGATTCAGAAAAATAAGAATGATAATAACTGTCTACTCCATCACTGGTATGAATTGTCCAGAAGAGATTTCAGTTATATTTTATACCTCAGAGTAAGTCATCATTATTTTAGATGGTCTTTATTTGCAAGTCAGAAAATTCCCTGCCGAAAGGAATTTATATCTTCCCATAGCTGTTTCCTATCTCAACCTTGATTCCAGGACTACCACTATTTTAACCCTCTGTAACCAACAACACATGAGGACAAAAATATGTGCTATAAGCTTCTCAAAAGATTGTGCAAATGATTCAATGATCTCTTTTTCCAGCCGAAAAAACTGTTAACCAGATGCATCTGAAATCCCTTAGCAAATTTATGCTGAATTTGGCAGGTTTCATAGAGTCCCTGTCACCTGGCTGCCATTTCTCTAATCGTTAACTTCCTTCATGCTTAGCCCCAATAATTAGCTTTCTCTAAGGAACAAAGAATGAAATAATCACCTTTCATAGTCCAAGGTGATGCAGCCAACATTTATTGTCTGCAGGTTATTTATTATCACAACAAACTTGAGCTTGACTTGTTTATGGAGATGAGAATTTGAATCATGTCTTCCTCAGTTACCTTTTTTTGGCCAGTGGAAAGAAAGACAGACAGCCTGATGAAAAAGAATATAACCATGACTATGATGAGATTCGCTGGTGCTTTCAAGGAAACAATAATAAGAAGTGAATCTTGTAATCACAAAGGCTATGTTATGTACAAATGCAACAGTTTGCAACATTATCTGTTTCCCTTAAAGAACACTTACATCTCTGTAAAGATCTCTTCATTATAGAACATATGAAATAACTGACTTGTTTACTTATGTTTTACAGTTGCCTTTCTCAGGTTTTAAATGAAACCTTTCAATAAATCTCTCTCTCTGAAAAGGAATGTGTCTAAACTCAGCAGCGGCACTTAATGACACAAGAACAGTTCTTTTTCTTTCCACTAGTGCCACTATCTAGAACAGAATAAGAGCAAATGATAATAGCAAGAAGTTGAGTTCTTAGAGGCGTTTTCATTAGAATTGCAGAAATGGGTAAGCTGGTGTGTTTGCTAAGCTGAATTTCAAATAGCTGACTAGGGATAACATGGTTAGACTCTTCTGTTTTCTTACAAACTTACTATAGAAAAAGGCTGTAGAAATGTCATAGATTACTTGTGGCATCATTAGTATTTTAAAGTGTGGCATTATAAAATATTTAAATGTAAATATTTTGATGTGAGCGTCTTAATACAATTGTAGCACAGTAAGATTAGGAAGGTCTCATATACAGCATTTTAATTAAATCCATAAAGAATGCTCCTTTAACTTCCATGCAAGCTCTTGTTCAAATCCAATATAAAGCTTGCATTTCATTGATTGCTTCCACAAATTATGTGTTTCACGGTCACACTTTTTTTTTTTTCTCTTTTCAGAGACAAATGATAATTCTTTTGCTTCAAGTTTTTCCTCAAGCAATTTATTTAAGAGTATTAAGTTTGCAATTAAGTTGTATGAACCTTACTGATGATACACCTCTTTGGGTTCAGAGGGACAGGTTTCCTTAAGTGTCATGTTTAACAGACAAGCCTTTGTGTCTTGATGGGGGCAATGAAAGAACCTACCTCCTTTTAACATATTTACTCTATTTTGGTATCAGCATTGTCATTTTCCATAAAGAAGTGTCTTGTAGTGACTTTGACCATCAGCAGGGGCAGCAGAGGCAGCATTTACTGTGTGCCTAAAAGTGGGCTTCCCTGGTAGCTCAGTGGTAAAGAATCTGCCTGCTAATACAGGAGACTCAGGAGACGTGGGTTTGATTCCTGGGTCAGGAAAATTCCCTTGGAGAGGGAAACGGCAACTGACTCCAGTATTTTTGGCTGGAAAATCCCAAAGACAGAGGAGCCAGAGTCAGACTGAGAAAGTAAACAACAACAGCAACAAAAGTGGAAATAGAATGGCTAGAATATTTTCTCTCTCAGAACACAAATGTGTTTAAAGTATGTATACCATATATTTATCTTGTATCCTTATATAAGTGTGAACCATGGTGATGGACAGCTGGAAAGTTAATATTTTATAAATTTTTCCCACTCATTTCTTCCTTCTTTCATTCATCCTCTTAACAAGTACTCACTGAGCATTTGCTCTGAGCCAGGGACTGTGCCAGGCTTTGAGGGAATAAAGCAATGAAACAGATATAATTTCTATCCTCAAGAAGCTTACATCAAATTCAGGAAATAGATAAACATGAAATGTCTTTTAGTTCCATACACAGTATCGATTTTGCCCATATTCCTTGCCCAGTAGCATGCCCAGTCCCAGATGGTGTACCATGGTCAGTCTCAGGTCTCAACTTAGCATTGAGGCCTTTGTCTTCACAGTCATGCCATCCCCTACTTTCCCAGCCTGCCCTGGTTGGTCATCTGACAGAACTGACCAGTTATGGTTAATAATACATCAGATCTGATCAGATCAGTCGCTCAGTCGTGTCTGACTCTTTGCGACCCCATGAATCGCAGCACGCCAGGCCTCCCTGTCCATCACCAACTCCCGGAGTTCACTCAGACTCACGTCCATTGAGTCAGTGATGCCATCCAGCCATCTCATCCTCTGTCGTCCCCTCTCCTCCTGCCCCCAATCCCTCCCAGCATCAAAGTCTTTTCCAATGAGTCAACTCTTCGCATGAGGTGGCCAAAGTACTGGAGTTTCAGCTTTAGCATCATTCCTTCCAAAGAAATCCCAGGGCTGATCTCCTCCAGAATGGACTGGTTGGATCTCCTTGCAGTCCAAGGGACTCTCAAGAGTCTTCTCCAACACCACAGTTCAAAAGCATCAATTCTTTGGCGCTCAGCTTTCTTCACAGTCCAACTCTCACATCCATACATGACCACAGGAAAAACCATAGCCTTGACTAGACGGACCTTTGTTGGCAAAGTAATGTCTCTGCTTTTGAATATGCTGTCTAGGTTGGTCATAACATTTCTTCCAAGGAGTAAGCGTCTTTTAATTTCATGGATGCAGTCACCATCTGCAGTGATTTTGGAGCCCAGAAAAATAAAGTCTGACACTGTTTCCACTGTTTCCCCATCTATTTGCCATGAAGTGGTGGGACCGGATGCCATGATCTTCGTTTTCTGAATGTTGAACTTTAAGCCAACTTTTTCACTCTCCACTTTCACTTTCATCAAGAGGCTTTTGAGTTCCTCTTCACTTTCTGCCATAAGGGTGGTGTCATCTGCATATCTGAGGTTATTGATATTTCTCCCGGCAATCTTGATTCCAGCTTGTGTTTCTTCCAGTCCAGCGTTTCTCATGATGTACTCTGCATATAAGTTAAATAAGCAGGGTGACAATATACAGCCTTGACGAACTCCTTTTCCTATTTGGAACCAGTCTGTTATTCCATGTCCAGTTCTAACTGTTGCTTCCTGACCGGAAATAAGTTTCTGGGTAGGTTTCTTACCAGGAAACACTTACACTGTCTTGGTAAATGAAACCACACTGATGGCACCACCTGTTCTCTGCTCCCTTCTCCTGTCTTAAGTGTGGACATGAAGCGTTAGCAGACATCGGGTGACCATGAGGGAAAGGCCCAAGGGGATCTAGAGACACCATTGAACTGACCCAATGCCGACAATCTCTTATCTCTAGACTTACTGTTACATGAGAAAAATAAATTCCCATTGTTTGAATCACTATTAGTCTGATTCTCAGTTACTTGAATTAGAATGCAATACAAGGAGTAAGCACAGGGCAATAAATGCTGCCATAGAGTAAGTACAGGTGCTGTTTGAACTCGTAAATTATATTCCTGTGTTTTATTTATTTATTTTTATTTATTTTTAAATTTTATTTTATTTTTAAACTTTACATAATTGTATTAGTTTTGCCAAATATCAAAATGAATCCGCCACAGGTATACCTGTGTTCCCCATCCTGAACCCTCCTCCCTCCTCCCTCCCCATTCCATCCCTCTGGGTCATCACAGTGCACCAGCCCCAAGCATCCAGTATCGTGCATCGAACCTGGACTGGCGACTCGTTTCATACATGATATTATATATGTTTCAATGCCATTCTCCCAAATCCTCCCACCCTCTCCCTCTCCCACAGAGTCCATAAGACTGTTCTATACATCAGTGTCTCTTTTGCTGTCTCGTACACAGGGTTATTGTTACCATCTTTCTAAATTCCATATATATGCGTTAGTATACTGTATTGGTGTTTTTCTTTCTGGCTTATTCACTCTGTATAATCGGCTCCAGTTTCATCCACCTCATTAGAACTGATTCAAATGTATTCTTTTTAATGGCTGAGTAATACTCCATTGTGTATATGTACCACTGCTTTCTTATCCATTCATCTGCTGATGGACATCTAGGTTGCTTCCATGTCCTGGCTATTCCTGTATTCCTGTGTTTTAGATTCAGAGCAGCTTCCTGGAGGACTAATGCCTATGATGATGCTCAATTTAATTAGGATCTCTGGCAAATTCACTGTAGTGAGTCACAAATATTGTAATCCTGATGTCCACTAAGAATTTTTGTATGGACTGTGTCAATTTCTTAGTTTTTATAGCCAGGCAGCAGTGTTCTGAAGGCTTCCAAGGTGGTGCGGTGGTAAAGAACCCACATGCCAATGAAGGAGACACAGGAGACGTGGGTTCAATCCCCGGGTTGGGAAGATCCTCTGGGGTAGGAAATGGCAACCCACTCCAGTTTTCTTGCCTGAAAAAATCCCATGGACAGAGGAACCTGGCAGGTTACAGTCCATGGGGTCACAGAGCATTGGACATGACTGAGCATGCGTGCGCACACACACACACACACACACACACCCCTATATTTCTAAGAGGATTTTGTTATCTCCCAGTTCACAAACGATCCTGGCAATTTAAATTTGTTGCAAGATGAGTTGGTCATGATGCTGTCAAAAAGCATAGGGAGCTGCATTTAGCTTGCAACCTAGAATAATAACAACCTGGATACTTGCTAGAGACATTATCTGGGGCTCACCATCACTCAATACTTACTAAAAGCTCAGTTGGAAGAAAGAGTATATATGCAGGTTTTCTCAAAGGATTTGCAGTTCATTTCAAAATTTGATTGCTGGGTCATTCCAGGAGAGCAGAGAACTGGAACCGCACTCTGTCTCTGGTCTCCTATGTAGAATTGATTTTGCTCACTTGCACTTTGACATTGCATCACTTGACTACATTGAAGGTGTTAAAAGAAACAGTCCTGTGAGACACGCTGTCACATTCACGGTAAGGCTGCTATGGAGGGTAAAGTTTACTCTCTCACGCAGTTTACCACCTCTCAGATCCATGTGGAAAACATCTCTTTGTTCTTTGTATCAGTGAGTTGTGCCTCGTCTCAGGGATGGGTGGGTTTTATCTTACAGACACTGAGAAGCATGGAACTGTTTATGGTTTCCTTCCCGGTATGATTGACATAATTTCTAATTTTTGGCTCTCCTCGGGCAAATGAATAGCCTTGAGACATGCTTGCCTGTATTAATTTTTCTTCCCGCCTTCCCCTCTTCCTTCCTTCCTTCCTAATCTCGCACATGGGTTCATTTTATGTTTCTTGATTGCATACTTCTTTTTCCTCTCTAATTCATCCTTATGTTAAAATTTGGCTTTATTGTATTTTGTGTTACTGCATGAATTTTTGCGAAATATTTCACAGCCTTGCTGGTGTAAGGCAGGATATTCTTGCATAAGTACAAACAAGAATACATGAGAGGAAGCATTCTGCCTGTAGCACTTCAAAGTCAAAACATTTTTCCCATTGGTTGATTTAAGTGAGTTTACAGTAGGAGTTGCTTTTGAAAGTATGTCCTCAACATGACTCAATAATACAGGAAATGTTTTTAACCTTTCTCTCCCCTCTTGAGTTAACTTTACTTTGGCTTAAAAGTGTGTTTGGTTGATAAAGAAAGCCTGCAATTGATAGTTCTCACAGCAGTGTTTGCAATTAAAGTAGAAGCTTGGGGTGAGGAGGTTGGGGAATGCGTAAGGAAGATTTTCCATATTCTTTTTCCCTCATTAAGTTTTAACTCCAAATCCTACCTTTTCCTGACTTTAAAGTATTTGTTTGAAATTATCTGGAAATCTGAGTTTCTATCACTTAAAATACTTTCCTTTAGTAATCCTAGAATTAATAACAACAAAACATCTGAGCTAGCACATTTACTTTCGATGTCTAGCTCTTTTGAATTTAATACTAGATTAATTTATGGTTAACCATGCATTTAATTACATTGGATTTGTTATAAGAGACCTAAGAGAAGAGGAGTAATTTTTTATGAAGACATTTTTTTTCCCTGAAATTTTTAGTGATTGTTGCAAAACTAGGAAGAAATGGGCATATTTTGAACAATGAAAGCATGAAATATAATAGAGGAATCCTACTTAATCAGGAATTTGTTCCCCTGCCACCCAGTAAGATGCCAAAAGAACCCAAGGGGATTACTTTCTACAAGGGCTTATGGCTCCCATATTAAGGTAGTAAGAAGGTAGAGAAGGATTTTCTTCATTCATTTGTTGACGTTCTACCTCATCACAGACACTAAGGTGAAGCTAGGGGGAGATGATGATTCTGAGCAGGAAGAAGACACTTGGGTTGGATCCTACCTTTCTTGATCAAGAATGATCAGGCTTTTTGCTGAAGACAGCTGCTCAGCAGTTGTATTTCTCTAGATCCATGCGAGGATTATGTAGTCAGGGGCAAGGCTTCCTTTCTGTGGCTGAGTTCTCTGTTGTAAGGAATCAGTGCTGGTGGGGAAGAGAAACTCCAAAGGAAGGTTGTGAGATGGTCTCCCTCCATCTCTAACACACACACACACACACACACACACACACACACACACACTGCAGTGGAGAGAAATTTGCCATGTTAGACTCTATACTCAACCCTTAGGGGGCTTGAGGCAAATACCTATTTCAGCCTCTGAGGACGTTGGAAATTGGAGACTAGAAGTACTGGAGTTGGCAGGAATCGCATTTATGAAAAGAACATCTTATTCATAAGGACATAAAATATTTATTAAGGAAAGAGCATGATTAAGATAATATTCTGAGGTATGTCCTTTTTATTCTTCCTCTATTGTCCATATTTCCTTCCAGGGAGTCAAGCGGATAATGTGCCCTCTTGTGCTTGTTGTCTCAGGGGAAGGATGTAGCAGGCCAACCAGGAGAGTGTTGGATGTCAAACATTGCCCCTTCATGGCTTTTATCTCCTCAAGACTCAACCCCAGAGTTAGGAGAGGATTTGTGGGTGCAGATGCAGTGTCTCATCCAGGAGGGAAGAGAGTGGAGCTCTCCTTCATGTCCGCCATTGTGCCAGCCAAGTCACAGAGACTGGGGAGGGGTGAGCCTCTGGCATCATCCTTAGCCTTTTCTAACATAGTTTGCTGATAAGATATTAACATCTTTATCTTAGGACTTACCAATCCAGAAGTTCACTTGGGCCTCCAGGAATCTTTTGCACGGCTGCCTGCGGTCCTGTCTGCGTCTCTACTGCATACAGCTGTTTTCTCTTAGGGCCTTTGCTGCTTCCCCTAGTGGTCCTGCTGGAGAGCAGAGGAAAGCTCTTCCGTGCTCTGCAGACCCACAGAGCTCTGTTTCTCTCTCTCTCTCTGACTCTGTTTCTCGCTCTCTGGTGTGCTCTCTCTCTGACTGTTCGAAGAAGGAGTCCTTTCCCCTCCACTCCCCCCAGGGGAAATCCCTTTCCTTTCTTCTTTCTGGCTAGTAGCTTGTCACTGTTGAGGGTTCCCATTTTTAAAATCTTGTCTATGGTGCTCCAAAATTTAGGCTTTGGAAGAAAATAGCAAAATTGTAGGCTGCTTTTCTCCTTTTTCCATATTTATCTTGAGCAAAGAGCACAGTCTACTTGCTTACTTGAATTAAAGGAAGGAAAAAAGGGAAGATTGCAGGAAGAAAAGAGTAATTACAGATTGGTATTTTAAAATGTTATCCTAACCAAACAGGGGTATGAGGTATGTACATGAGAAGTGCAGACTAGTCATAGGAAATTTGGCAAATGTTTACTTAGTCCATCTGTGCAAGAACTACTGGAAACACAAATTTTCCTTTCTTCCCACCATGACCTTATACACTTTTAGTATTTTTCAAGTTGGATGGTATCAGTGATACTTCCAGCACTTAGTAAGTGAGTGCAGAAGGTACTGCCTTCTACAATCTGTGGAGCCTGAACACATTGCAGATTATAATATATGGGTCTTCTAGTTTCCAAATAATATGTGCACTGAAGAGGGGAAAGGAATAGGACAGAGAATGGAGGTGGAGGAATGCCATTCCTTCCACATTTCAGGACAATGCAAAGTTTAATCTCTTAATGTGAGGAAGCTACTGAGTCCTGTCCATATTTACAGCTACTTTTTATGAGTGGCCTTATAGCCTCTTACTATTTCTGATCTGTACTCTCTGTATTTAACCTTTGAGATTTTCCAGTTTTTCCCTCTAATTTTGAACTTCTATTAAAGCAAGGTTTCACATACGAGGTTTACTTGAAAGCTTTGGATTTAGCCCTTTACCCAAAGACCGAGCTTTGATGTAAAGCTGTGCTCTTTGTGAAGTCTGTCCTTCCCTCATACATAAACTCCTTTTGTTTATACCTGGGCATGAAATGTACCTGATGATCTACTGAGCCACTGTAAAGGAGCTCTGAAAAGTAGAGAAAATGATTGTGCTGGCAGCTCCTGAAGTGTTCCTACACTGTGACTGAAGCAATTCCAAACCTCCCCACTGCACGGCCCATAGCTGATGTATCCCCAGGGGGGCTGCCTTCCTGGGAGCTGGCACTGGCCCACTATGGTTTGGGTTAATGTGTCTGAATGAGGAGGCATTGCTGTTTTCTTCAATTCCTGCTTTACTTTGAAACAGGTGAGGGATACCTATTGATCAGTTGGCTCCAGGAGAGGGGTCTTGCCAAAATGAGTCTACAGGCGTTTCCAACAGAGCTCTTTATGTCTTTGGTGTGCAATGGCCAGATATACACCAATCCCAGGGTGCTTTTTAATTGGAATGGCTGTTCAAACAGTAAGCATGATTCCACAGTTTTCATTTCCCCTAGCTATGCTCCAGGCTGTTGCTCTTTAACTAGGAGAAAGAACAGTTTATTTTTTAATATTGAATTCTCTTTTCTGTTTGAAAACAGCCCATAGAATGTTTTTAAAGAAGTTCAGGAAAATGGGAATGGTTGACTCAATTATCTATACTAGAGGAAATTAGCAGATTATAAAAAAACAAAGCATGTTGATGTATGGCAAAACCAATACAATATTGTAAAGTAAAAATAATAATAATAAAAAAAAACACAAAAAAACAAAGGAAACTCTTTTAGTCCCAATTACTATAGGGTTATCAGCAAATCTACCTTTTCTTCTGAGAGCAAAGATTGCTGAGGAAGCAGAATATGTTCACCTACCAAGCATTCAAGGATATTTAAGAAAAAGGGTCAGTTGAAGGGTTCTTTGAAAAGAAAGTACAGTGTTTGGGCCTTCTTCCCTCCATGCGCACTTGAGGTCTACATCTGCCTATGGTGGAAACAGCCTTGTCCAAGCCTTAGGAGTTCAAAATTCTGGCAGCCTGGTTCTTACTAATTGAGTCATCTTGAGCAGGTTATTTTGCCTCTCTGTGCATAGTTTTCACATCTATAAAACTGGAAGAATGATAATGGATTTGATGCTATTACTTGCTGGCATCAGGTTACCTGTGTTGTCTGCTCATGTTGCCCTTAGATTGCCTGACAGTCTGGCGGCCTCGGCCTGTGTGATCTCACCCTTGTGTCTCAGATCTAGGTGTGGAAGGGGAGAATGCTCCAAAGTGTTCTATTGATCTATCTTACTATTGCCTTGGGATTTATGCCTATTATTACTGATAAACCTTTGTGTGGCCTGTACTGTTTACAGAGAATTTTTACTTTCTTTACAGAGTTTTACGTTCATACCAATACTGTATTGTTAAGAATTGGTAGGATGCAATGTCTGCAAAATGGTAGGAGGTTTTTTTTTTTTTTTTTGCCATTATCCCTCCACAGAGTATTGATTTTGACAGTCACCACAGATGAGAATACCCAAGTAGGAGTCTGGGAGTTTCAGCACAACTTTTCTTTAATTATTAATTTTTGTTGGAGTACAGTTGCTTCACAGTGTTGTGTTAGTGTCTGCTGTGCAGTGAAGTGAATCAGCCGTATGTATACATATATTCCCGCATTTTAAAATTTCCTTCCCATTAATGCTCTTCACCACAGAGCATTGAGTAGGGTTCCTTGTGCTATATAATAGGTTCTCATTAGTTATCTATTTTATATACAGTAGTGTGTATAGGCCAATCCCAATTTCCCAATTCATCCCAACCCTCCCTTCCCCTCTTGTTAACCATAAAGTTATTTTCTATATCTGTGACTCTATTTCTGCTTTGCAAATAAGTTCATCTGTACCATTTTTCTGGATTCCACATATAAGCATTATTATGTCTTTTTCTTTCTGACTTACCTCATTCTGTATGACAGTCTCTAGGTCCGTCCATGTCTCTGTAAAGTGACATTACTTTGTTCCTTTGTATGACTTGAGTAATATTACACTGTAGATGTGTACCACATCTTCTTTATCCATTCATCTGTTGATGGACATTTAGGTTGCTTCCACGTCATGGCTATTGTAGATAGTGCTTCAGTGAATATCAGGGTGCGTGCATCCTTTTGAGTTATGATTTTTTCCAAATACATGCCCAAGGGTGGGATTGCTGGGTCATATGGTAGCTCTGTTTTTAGTTTTTGTTTTAAGGAACCTCCATACTTTTCTTCTTAGTGGCTGCAACTTACATTCCCACTAACAGTGTAGGAGGGTTCCCTTTTCTCCACACCCTCTCCAGCATTTACTGTTTGTAGATTTTTTAATGATAGCCATTCTGACCAGTATGAGGTGATACATTATAGTTTTGGTTTGTATTTCTATAATAAGTAGTGATGTTGAGCATCTTTTCCTGTGTTTATTGAGTATCTGTATGTCGTCTTTGAAGAGATGTCTATTAAGGTCTTCTGCCCATTTTTTGATTGGGTTGTTTGATTGTTTGATATTGAGTTGCATGAGCTGTTTATGTATTTTGGAGATTAATTCCTTGACAATTGCTTTATTTGCAAATATTTTCTCCCATTCTGAGGGTTGCCTTTTCATCTTGTCTGTGGTCTCCTTTGCTAAGCAAAAGCTTTTAAATTTAATTAGGTCCTGTTTATTTTTGTTTTTATTTTCATTACTCTAGGAGGTGAGTCAAAAAGATCTTGCCGCATCTTAGGTCAAAGAGTGTTTTCACTGTCTTCCTATAAGAGTTTTATAGAATCCAGCTTTACATTTAGGTCTTTAATTCATTTTGAGCTTATTTTCGAGTATGGTGTTAGGGAGTGTTCTAATTGCATTTTTCTTTTACATGCAGCTGTCTAGTTTTCCTAGCACCACTTTTTGAAAGGATTATCTTTTCTCCATTGTATATTCTTACCTCCTTTGTCATAGATTAGGTGACCATGGATGTTTGGGTTTATCTCTGGGCTTTATATCTTGTTCCATTGATCTATATTTCTGCTTTTGTGCCAGTACCATAATGTATTCATCACTGTAGTTTTGTAGTATAATCTGAAGTTTGTATAATCTGTAGTATAATTCCTCCAGCTCCATTTTTCTTTCTTAAGATAGCTTTGGCTATTCAGGGTCTTTTGTGTTTCCATACAAATTGTAAATTTTGTAGTTCTAATTCTGTGAGAAATATCATTGGTAATTTAATAGGGATTGCATTGAATCTGTAGATTGCTTTGGGTAATATAGTCATTTTCACAATATTGATTCTTTCAATGCAAGAACATGGCATATCTCTCCCACTACTTGTGTTGTCTTTGATTTCTTTCATCAGTATCTTATAGTTTTCTGAATACAGGTCTCTGCCTCCTTAGGTAGATTTATTCCTAAGTATTTTATTCTTTTTGTTGTAATGATAAAGGGAATTGTTTCTTGAATTTCTCTTTCTGATTTTTCACTGTTAGTATATAGGAATACAAGAGATTTCTGTGTATTAATTTTGTATTCTGTAGCTTTCCCAAATTCATTGTTTAGCTCTAGGAGTTTTCTTGTGGCATCTTTAGGATTTTCTACTTATAATATTATGTCATCTGTTAACAGTGATACCAGCATAACTTTTGGAACAAACAATTTAAGATCTGTTACTTTGAAGATGGTAAGAAGAACAGATTTATGTTACCCATGTTGCTTCTTGCCCAAGGTGGCCCTGGGCACTCAGTGCCCAGGAGATTCCCTTGTCCTGAGGTTTCTTCCATGGGGAAGGAGAGAATTTTGAAATCAGCAAGAGACAAAAAGCTTGTCACATGTTAAAGAATCCCAATAAGGTATCAGAGGGTTTCACAGCAGAAATCTTGCAGACTGGCAAAGACTGCAATGATATATTCAAAGTACTGAATGAAAAAAGCTACCAACAAAGAATACTTTACCCTGCAAAACTGTCCTTCAAAATGAAAGAGATATAGACTTTCAGAGTCCAAAAAAGCTTTCAGAGTTCATCACCACTACCACTTGACATACTTTACAAGAAATGCTAAAAGGAACTCAAGCTGAAATGAAAGGACATTAATTAGTAACACGAAAACATGAAAACACAGAACTCACTGGTAAGAAAAGTATACGGTCAAATTCTGAATATTCTGTGTGTGTGTTATTTGCTCAGTTGTGTATGACTTTTTGTGACCCTCCATGGTCTGTCCATGGAATTCTCTAGGCAAGAATACTGGAGTAGGTTGCCATTCCCTTCTCCTGCACTGCAGGCGGATTCTTTGCTGTCTGAGCTACAAGGTAAGCTCTAATACACTAATACTCTATAATCAGAATATACTAATACTCTATAAATCACTTAACTCTAAAATAAAGGTTAAAAGAGAAAATAATTAAAAATAACTATTACTCTCTTGATTTTTTGATGAATACACAACGTAAAAAAATGAAAATCATGATACCAAAAAATAAAATACGTTGGGGGAAGTAAAAAATGGACTTTTTTTTTTATATGACTGAAGTTGTTTTAAGAAATAAATGGCTTCAAAATCAAAAAGGAAGAAGTAAAACTTTATTTTCAGATGACATATATGCCCTCCCTCTTGGACCTCCCTCCAACTCTCCCACTCCATTCCAACCATCTAGGTCATCATAGAGCACTAAGTTGAGCTTCCTGTGCCATACAGAAGCTTCCCACTAGTTATTTTACACATGGTGGTGTATTTATGTCACACCTAATCTCCCAATTCAGCCCATCATCCCACCCATCATGTCCACATATCCTTTCTCTACATCTGTGTCTCTATTACTGCCCTGGAACTAGATACATCTGTACCATTTTTCTAGATTCCACACACATGTATTAATATACAATAATTGTTTTTCTCTTTCTGACAGACTGTACAACAGACTCTAGATTCATCCACATCTCTGTAAATGACCCAATTCCATTCCCTTTCATGGCTGAGTCATATTCCATTATCAGATGTTCAAGCTGGTTTTAGAAAAGGCAGAGGAACCAAAGATCAAATTGCCAACGTCTGCTGGATCTTGGAAAAAGCAAGAGAGTTTCAGAAAAACATCTATTTCTGCTTTATTGACTATGCCAAAGCCTTTGACTGTGTGGATCACAATAAACTGTGGAAAATTCTTCAAGAGATGGGAATCCCAGACCACCTGACCTGCCTCTTGAGAAACCTGTATGCAGGCCAGGAAGCAACAGTTAGAACTGGACATGGAACAACAGACTGGTTCCAAATAGGAAAAGGGGTACATCAAGGCTGTATATTGTCACCTTGCTTTTTTAACTTACATGCAGAGTACATCATGAGAAATGCTGGGCTGGAAGAAGCACAAGCTGGAATCAAGATTGCCAGGAGAAGTATCAATAACCTCAGATATGCAGATGACACCACCCTTATGGCAGAAAGTGAAGAGGAACTACAAAGCCTCTTGATGAAAGTGAAAGAGGAGAGTGAAAAAGTTGTCTTAAAGCTCAATATTCAGAAAACGAAGATCATGGCATCTGGTCCCATCACTTCATGGGAAATAGATGGGGAAACAGTGGAAACAGTGTCAGCCTTTATTTTTGGGGGCTCCAAAATCACTGCAGATGGTGATTGCAGCCATGAAATTAAAAGACACTTACTCCTTGGAAGGAAAGTTATGTCCAACCTAGATAGCATATTCAAAAGCAGAGACATTACTTTGCCAACAAAGGTCCGTCTAGTCAAGGCTATGGTTTTTCCAGTGGTCATGTATGGATGTGAGAGTTGGACTGTGAAGAAAGCTGAACACTGAAGAATTGATGCTTTTGAACTGTGGTGTTAGAGAATACTGTTGAGAGTCCCTTGGACTGCAAGGAGATTCAACCAGTCCAATCTAAAGGAGATCAGTCCTGGGTATTCTTTGGAAGGACTGATGCTAAAGCTGAAACTCCAATACTTTGGCCACCTCATGTGAAGAGTTGACTCATTGGAAAAGACTTTGATGCTGGGAGGGATTAGGGGCAGGAGGAGAAGGGGATGACAGAGGATGAGATGGCTGGATGGCATCACCGACTTGATGGATGTTAAGTCTGAGTGAACTCTGGGAGTTGGTGATGGACAGGGAGGCCTGACATGCTGCAATTCATGGGGTCACAAAGAGTCGGACACGACTGAGCGACTGAACTGAACTGAACTGAACTGAACCACATCTTCTTTATCCATTCTTCTGTTGATGGGCATTTAAGTTGTTTCCATGTCCTAGCTATTGTAAATAGTGCTGCAGTTAACACTGGGGTACATTGTCTTTCTGAATTATGGTCTTCTCAGGGTAAATGCCCAGCTGTGTCCAGAAATCCCAGTTTTAGGTGTATATCTAAACAAAATCAATATGTTAAGAAGCAAACAAAATCGGTATGTTGAGATTTTTACACTCCCATGTTCATTTCAATATTATTCACTGTAGTGAAGATATGGAAACAACCTAAATGTCTGTTTACAGATGAATGAATAGAGAAAATGTGATACATATATTATACATAATTATCTGGTATAAGAGTATTATTGAGCCATAAAATAGAAAACATAGAAGAACATAGATGAATCTTGATGACATTATGCTAAGTGAAAGAAGTCAGACAAAGACAAATAGTGCATAATCTCACTTACATGTGAAAATAAAAAAAAATCAAATTCACAGAAACAGGTGGGATGATGGTTGATATGGAGTGGAGGGTGTGGAAAATGGGGTGATATTGGTCAAATGGTATAAACTTTCAGCTATAAGTTGAATAATTTCTTGTGATCGAACACAATATGGTGACTATAATTAGTAATACTGTACTAGAATACTGTATAGTACTACTGTATACTAGAAACAGAGTAAGGCATTCTCAGAACAAGAACAAAAATGACAACTGTGAAATGATGGATGTGTTAATTAACTTTATTGTGGTGATCATTTCACAATGTATCAGTTCAGTTCAGTTCAGTCGCTCAGTTGTGTCTGACTCTTTGCAACCCCATGAACCACAGCACGCCAGGCCTCCCTGTCCATCACCAACTCCCACAAGTCACCCAAACCTGTGTCCATTGAGTCAGTGATGCCATCTAACCATCTCATCCTCTGTCGTCCCCTTCTCCTCCTTCCCTCAATCTTTCCCAACATCACGGTCTTTTCCAATGAGTCAGCTCTTCACAACAGGTGGTCAAAGTATTGGAGTTTCAGCTTCAACATCAGTCCTTCTAATGAACACCCAGGACTGATCTCCTTTAAGTGGACAGGTTGGATCTCCTTGCAGTCCAAGGGACTCTCAAGAGTCTTCTCCAACACCAAAGTTCAAAAGCATCAATTCTTCGGCACTCAGCTTTCTTTATAGTCCAACTCTCACATCCATACATGACCACTGGAAAAACCATAGCCTTGACTAGACGAACCTTTGTTAACAAAGTAATGTCTCTGCTTTTTAATAAGCTGTCTCGGTTGGTCATAACTTTCCTCCCAAGGAGTAAGCATCTTTTAATTTCATGGCTGCAATCACCATCTGCAGTGATTTTGGAGCCCAGAAAAATAGTCAGCCACTGTTTCCACTGTTTCCCCATCTATTTCCCATGAAGTGATGGGACCAGATGCCATGATCTTCGTTTTCTGAATATTGAGCTTTAAGCCAACTTTTTCACTCTCCTCTTCACTTTCATCAAGAGACTCTTTAGTTCTTCTTCACTTTCTGCTATAAAGGTGGTGTCATCTGCATATCTGAGGTTATTGATACTTGTCCTGGCAATCTTGATTCCAGCGTGTGCTTCTTCCAGCCCAGCATTTCTCATGATGTACTCTACATATAAGTTAAATAAATAGGGTGACAATATACAGCCTTGACGTACTCCTTTTCCTGTTTGGAACCAGTCTGTTGTTCCATGTCCAGTTCTAACTGTTGCTTCCTGACCTGCATACAGGTTTCTCAAGAGGCAGGCCAGGTGGTCTGGTATCAAGCATCATGTTGCATACTTTAAATACATACCTCAATAAAGCTGAGGAAAAATTGGTAGAAGATAAGAAGACATCATGCTCCGACACAGTCTATGATAAAATTACATGATAATACTAAGTGAGCTATACATGAAGAATACCAAAAGAACAAGGTTCAGGGCAAAAATGAAATGGATATTTTTACTTAACAGAAACATAGTATGGTATTAACACAATAGAGCTGCTGGACTCTAGATTCAGAAAGAGAGCAATGGCAGTAGGGACTTGGCTTCTGTGTAGAATATGGCCCTATATGTTTTTTATGTGAGATGGAAGACTAAATTCAGGATCATAGCCTAAAACCAGAGCCTACAGTAGAGCATTCTGCACATAGAAAGTGGCTGAAAAGCCCATATGGCCACAACTGCTGCTTAGAGCTATGGCTTTTAAGAAGCAAGAAGTTTAAGGAGAAAACAAAATTTCAGCCTTGTAGCCAGGCACTAATAAAGCCACTCAAAGCTTCCTAGGGTGTATGAAATATTTTTGTATCACAATAGGTCATTGGAAAGCTGATGTGGGACAAAGGGAGGGTGGGGGAGGTTAGGAAACACTGGATGCAGAACTACTTGACAAAGAGGAGTCAATTTTCATTAGATTTAAGAAGAAGACTATTGACGATCTTAAGCTTAGTAGTTTCATGAAATAGTGGATCCAAAAACCAGAATAAAATGGTAAGGTGTTGAAGGTAAAATGGGGGATTCAAACGTAGAGAGTGTAGATATCTTGAAATATAGACTATGCTTCCTCTATGGAGAGTCAGGTGGGGGGAACACTGACGGACTTCATCCTACTTATTTACAAATGGGAAGGGCCAGTAAAGAAGGGATGGGTGGAAGTCCAGAGGGTGGGCTAAGGTGGCAGAGACAGATGACAAAGCAAGTCCCTAAGAAGAAGTCTGTGACCCTTTGGGCTAGAGAGCTTTGGCAGTGGAATCTTTTATTAAGAATAACACAGAGTAACACAATTATTTTCCCTCTCACTTCACAGGAGATCATCAAGATGTTAGGATACTGTGGGGACTAGAGTGAATGAAATGGATCTTTGGTATATTGAAGGCTGAGGTCTGCAAGGAGTGAGAACTCGGGTTAAACATGGGGCAGAGGGTGAAATGCAGAAGAATGAGGCTGGAGACAGTAGAAGCAAAGGACATAGCATTTAAATCCAGTCCAAGTGGAATGGCTAAGGAAGGGCAGCAGGGTCCTGGAGCAGGAAGAACTCCTACATATTCTATGCATGTAGCAAACACATGCGTTTCAAAGACAAATTTTGTTGCTGGTGAGGATAAAGGAAAAGATTCTCAAGGGACTAGATTTTCTGTGTTGCCGGTAGCAGGCATATTGCATATTGAGTGCATATTGCATATTGAGTGCAGCACTTTCCACAGCATCATCTTTCAGGATCTGGAATAGCTCAGCTGGAATTCTATCACTGCCGGGAGCCAGCGTGAGGAACTCCGCCCATGACAAAGGTCATGAGGAAGGAGGCTCAGCATATGCAAAGGCGGGATCGAGCCTCAGGAGTCCCCCTGGAAATTCTCGAGCATCTACCCCCAAAACCAGAGTCTGCCTACTTTCTGCTTTGTGCTTTCACCTACACCTCTGACTTTACGGGGGGCTGTCCCCCACTACCTCTCTCTGAAAAAAGAGTTAGCTTACAGCTCCAGTTAATAATTCCTGGGTGTGACAGTGTTTAACCTACAAACTCCTTTGGAAATCCTCTAGCCTGCCTGAATAGGTTTTTCCGGCCACATGTGATTGTTCAGAGCCTCCCAACTGTGAGAGTCAGGAGATGTTCTAAACTGCCTAAACACAGATTCCTTTGAGTAGTTAAGAGATTGATTAGAAATTGTATTGGTGAAGGGTTTTTCACTTGTTGGGCCAATGTTTGCTGCTAAGTCTCCATACTCCTTACCTACTGTGTCCTTGGCAGTGTATTGATTGCTATAATGGGTGTATAGAAATGTAAAATGCAGCTTTGTCCAATGCTTTTTTGGAGGCTGGTGCCTGACTTTAGAATAATCACCTTTAGAGAAAAATAAGCTTCTTAAAATGTTAACAGGCCTCCGGGCCAGAAGATGATGTCAATCACCTGAACTTTTG
Source organism: Bubalus bubalis (assembly GCF_019923935.1). NCBI lineage: Eukaryota > Metazoa > Chordata > Mammalia > Artiodactyla > Bovidae > Bubalus > Bubalus bubalis. The sequence continues at coordinate 15,966,276 of NC_059176.1, forward strand.
CATATGATAAGTTTGAAAGCCTGGCTTCGATTAGGACCAGGAACTGCTGTCCTTGCATGACTCCACCCCTTCCCCCATTATCCTCTATGCATAACTTAAGGTATAAAAACTACTTTGGAAAATAAAGTGCGGGCCTTGTTCACTGAAACTTGGTCTCCCCATGTCGCTCTCTCTCTCAAATTCTGGCTGAGTCTCCATCTGGAGCGCGGAACCCACCATGCTTGCTAATTATGCCTGGGCTTCTAAGATCCGACCGGGGAGGCCTCAGTGTCTCCTCTCCTTCGGGAGAACGGAAGGACGCCTGCGGCCTACGCAAGTGGTGCAAACTTCTTGTCTTGAAGTGTTATTGGTCTCCCGTGTAAACCAAGCTACTCAGCCTCTTTTCTCCACTGAATTTTCCTACTGAGCTATCCTCATTCTATTACTCTTTATATCTTTAATTAATATCTAATTGAAGCTATTGTATCCTTACCCTCGCCGACGCCGTCCCCGCTTCGAATACCCTGGATCAGCCGGGGCTGGACCCCGGCACTGTGTGAACTTGTAGAATTTGGAACTAGCAAGATTTGTGTATTTGTCAGTGTGATATTCAAGCTCTTGTTTATATTTGGGGGGCATTTTGAATATTAATTAGATATTAATTATATATCTATCTCCTTATATTATACTTTCCTGAATGCAGAGACTATATATTACCTACCACAGTTGGTAGTACTTATTGACTGAAGGAATGTCGTGAAGGATGTTAGCAAGTACTTCCCAGACAATTAGTTCTGTCAAAACTTGAAACAATTCATATAAAAGACAATGTAAAAATCTGCAAATTAACCTTACCACTTGGAATTAAATCTTTGAAGATTTATTTAGTTTTTTGAACAAGAACTTATTCTTAAAGTATTTCTAAGATTATATCTTTAATGTGATATCACTGTTTCATTGTCATTATATAATGTTAGGATTTTTTTATACATTGCCACTTTATTACTCTTAACTGTATGATATGATGAGCTAGGTTATTTGGGAGTAATAGGCAATCCTCCAAGTTTCAGCATCTTAAAGAGAAAGAAAAGGAAAGTTTACCATTTTTTTCCTGTTGCCTGTCTGTTGTGGATTGGCTATAGCTCTGTTCCATGCCATCTTCACTCCAGGAGCCAGGCTAATAGAGCAGCTTTTCACTTGAAAATTGCCAATTGTTGTGGAAGCAGGAAATGATAGAATGGCAAAGCATGCTTTACCCTGAAAGCCTCTGCTTGAAGTGATCCATGTCCCTGCCCACACTGAATTGGCTGAAGCAAGTCATATGCTTCACTCCTGACTTCAGCACCGTGAGGATGTTTAATTCCTGCTGGAGGAAAGGCAGTCCATTTCTGTGAATAGTTACACGATCTACTACAGCATAAAAACTGTTACATTTTCCAAAAACATTCTTGGGAGGAATATTTTAAAGCATTTTAAAGCTGAGAGTCAGACATTTTACTTACAGAAAGTGATACCAAAACAGTGGTGGCTAAGAAACTCATACTCTGAGAAATATATTTGTACTTACTGTAAAGCAGTTTCCCTCAAGTATATAACGAGTACAGGAACACTATAATTCCTTACTGTGTGTCGAGGTCTGCCTGTCTCAATGACTCCCCTCTTGCCCTGGTGTCAGAGTTAACCTCGCAGGTCCCCTCCCTGTGGACTTCAGGGCAGCCGTGCCAGTACATCTCTGCCAGTGAGGCCACTGGGTCTTGTTGGTCTCTGTCCTTTTGTCCTGACTCAGCTCTTACCACAATCAATGAGGATAAATAACACTGGTTTAACGTAAAATAGTCTATTTGTCATGCAGTGTTTACTTTCTTTAAGGGATTTCTTTTTACAAATGGTTAACAACCCCCCCCCCCTTTTTTTCCCTTAAATATGCATTCTAGGTAAGGACGGTGAAAGAGTAGATGACAGGTTACTACTTAGGTGTGTTTCTTTCAGGACTTGGTGAGTTATTTAGATTTTCATGTGATATGCGATAGGTTTCTGTACTAGCTCTGAGCTATTTATACTACATAGGGGAAGCATGCTATTGCTTCCCCTATGTAGTACACATAATTTATAACTTTCAAATGATTTTTATTTTTGGTACATTTACTTTCTTAACAAAACCTCATGGCAGTAGTGTTAAAATTAGTTTGTTTTCTTAGAGGAGGTGCAAGTGTGGTTCATAGCAAATACAATTTTTCCTCAGCTTCCCCTCTTGTTATCTCTCCTTTGCAGTGAATCAGTTATCACCTTCTAGAACATCCACTGTTATGGTCCACATAAATTATTTCTCTCCCTTAGCAGCAGTGAATACTTTGGGTTCTTCCTGTGGCAACATCTGTCCTCTAAAAAGATCTTTTTCCAAACCCTCAGAATCTTGTTCTAAATATTTGCTTGTTGGTTAAACAAATCTAGTAAATATAATAGTGGATTAACGTATTTTCCCTCTAATATAATGCATTTGCCTTTGAAGTTTTCTCAAAGACTGTGACTTAAGCATCGTCAGTGCAGGAATGAAACATTTGTGTGTGGATGTGGTCACGACCTTGTTGTTTATCCTAATTTAATTCTCAGAACAACCATGTGGGGTAGATAAAGTTATTATCTCCATTTTACAGTTGAGAAATATTATGACCACATTTTTTTTCTGATACTGATAGAATCCAATCCTTCTATCCATTCATTCTTCATTTATTGGATGCCAAATATGTGTTCGGTAGAAAGATAACAAAGAAATCAATAGTTTTTGCCAACCAGAGGATTATAACTAAGTGTGGGAAGAGACACAAAGAAATGAAGCAACTAGAGGACTCGGTAACAGTGGTGTGAATAAAGTGCCGTGGGAACACTGATATCTGCAGAGGTCTCGGAAAGCAAACTTTGGGAGATAGTGAAGGGCAGGGAAGCCTGGCACGCTGCAGTCCATGGAGCTGCAAAGACAGGACTTAGTGACGAAACAACAACCTGGAAGGTTCTGTAAGGTAAGGCTGTTGAGCGGAGTTTTGAGGAGTGGGCAAGAGTTGTTCAAGTGAAAAGAGAGGGCAGAGAGGCAGTCTGGGAAGGGGTGATACTGTGTCAGAGTGTGGAGGAGGGAAAGAGAGAGGCTGTCTCAGGAAACTGCTTACAATCTGGCCTGGGGAGCCCTGGTGTGTGTGTGGAATCAGAGCTGTGAAATGAGATTAGAAAGCAGAAACCAGATGGAGATGGAAAGCATCTCAAGGATTTGGAATGTGGTAGAGATTTGTGCTTTAGGAAGGTCACCTTTGCAATTGTAGAAAATTTGCATGCCAGAGAAAAATTGACCTCAGATTAAGGAGATAAAAAAAAACCACGTATAAAATCCTAAGCACACCAAACATAGTAATCAATGATTAATTAAATTTCTTTAACTTTTGGTTAATAACTAATATTTACCTGAAATTTACTCTGAACAAGAATAATTACTTGTATTTTTTTTCAGAATGTAGAATTAGATATTATTTAGAAGTTATTATATTATAATTGTTTTAATTCCTGCTATACAGAAAAATGATTCAGTTATACATATGTGTGTGTGCATGCTTCAGTCACGTCCAGCTCTTTGCGACCCAGTGACTGTAGCCTGCCAGGTTCCTCTGTCCATAGGGTTTTCCAGGCAAAAATACTGAAGTGGGTTGCCATGCCCTCCTCTGGGGATCTTCCTGACCCAGGGTTCAAACCCATGGCTCCTGTGTCCCCTACATTGCAGGCAGATTCTTTTTCCATTGAGCCACCTGAAAAGTCCATCTGTTAATATATATGTACATTCTTTTTCATTATGGTTTATCACAGGATATTGAATATAACTCCCTATGTTATACAGTGGGACCTTGTTGCTTATCCTAATTTAATTCTTAGAACAACCATGTAGGGTAGATAAAGTTATTATCTCCATTTTACAGTTGAGAAATATTATGCCCAAATAAGTTAGATAATTTGTTACATAAATTACAAAATGAAGGAATGAAGTATTCGAATAAACTTCTGACAACCACAAATTCAATGCTCCTTCCACAATACCTCTTTTTTCTCTCTGCTTTCAGAATTTGTACTCATGACACAGGAAAGGAAATATATCTCTTTAAAGAAGGATTTTTGTGGTTTAGTGTTTTGTGTTGAGTCCTAGACTAACAATCAAACTGGGGGACTTAGATTGAGTGGGTAAAATAAAGTTTTATGATTAGAATAGTCTTTGCTGAAAGTAACTCATTCATAAGAAGAAGACTGATTGTAATAGAGGATGACAGAAGAATGCAATCTGAGCAGACTCAGGAAGTTCATTGATAGGTGCCCGGTAAGCCATGGCACATTTTGCACCAAGAAGTTAAAATGTTTCACATAGTGTTTAATTAACACCAACTTCTCTTAACTGAATAAGATATGCCAAAGGAAGAAAGGTGAAGGGAGAAATGTGACAAAGAGGGAACTCAAAGCCCCAGAGTGTTGTGGGTGCATTTTAGCTGTCCACTAATGTCCCAGTCAATGCCTACTTGCTTACATGTTAGTTTTCAAGCATGGAAATTTCATTAAATTTTCTATGACCAATACAGTATTTTTATGCCTGCTCAAACAGTTTCTTGACAGTGATATTTACTTAACATATTGAAAAATTATTTTAATTTCAGAAAATCTGTGTTTTCCCTAACAAACTGTCATTGCTTAAGATAGCAAAACAATGAACATTTATCATTTATTTCATGCATTTCTAAACATCTCTCAGACCACTCTGTGAAAATGTATTAATATTTCTTTTATAATGCATTTTGTGGTACATTTCAACTCTCAGTGAGGTCTGAGTTCCTAGACTATATCTCTAGTTTTTAGGGTATACTAAAAAAAAAAAAAAAAAAAAAAAGATGACATAATGTTTCAAAAATTACCTGGTTTTAAAAGTCTGTAAATACCAACCAAATATTAATTCTATGATAAATATGAATATAAAAAATAGCTTTTTTGCTGTATAGTTTACATCTTAAAGGCAGACATGAGACATTATAATATTAATTATGTGCTCTTACTCATTATAATTCTACTGATTTCTATTGAGTCATTTAATTGAATATGTTTGTATGTTACAATTGAAGTTTTTTTTTTTTTTCCTGAGTAAGACTTTATTCCAAAGGCTGTTACAAATAAAATTCTACTTCAAATAATTTTTAGGCATTCATTTTTTTAAGGTATGCTATAGTTCATGTTGAGTGTTGCAAGGTATGGTCTGCTAGTTCTTTAAGATTTAAGTAAAATGATACTTGATTTATAATATGATGAACCACATAAATAATAATTTTATTTCATGTACTATGTCTTCATAGTGTGTTAATATGCCATGCACCTATAATGTTCCATATACTTTACTTCAATATTCCAAAGACTATGAAAATAAAATGTTTACTTTGGAAACTCAGAAACACAGAAAAGATATATTTCTTTAAAAGATGAAAAGAATATTTAAATTATCCTCTTTCACCAGAAGAATATAATGTAACCACTATTTTTTTTTTTTAAGGGATTAACTCTAAAGAAAAAAGCAGGCAGGAAATTTCTTGAAAGAAAATCAAGTCTTTGCGTTGCAGTGATTACTGAAATTTTGCAAGGAGATGATATTTGGTGGCTAAAATATAAAAATGAAAATCTCCATTGCCTAAAGTGAAACAGTAACTATTCTAAATGTCTTATCCACATGACACTGAGAATAATAATGGAAAACTTTCTTAGTTTCTTTTAGTTCAACCATTTAGCTCAGACTACACTCTAAAACATATATGGACACGACTGAGAGACTGAACTGAACTGAACAGAACACTCTAAAACATATACTTATACCTACCAAGAATTACTTACCAGGCTTTGTCTGTTAGGAAAAAAAAGTGAAAGTGTTAGTTGATCAGTCATGTCTGATTGTTTGTGACCCTGTAAACTGTAGCCTGCCAGGCTCTCTGTCCGTGGAATTCTCTAGGCAAGAATACTGGAGTGGGTTGCCATTTCCTTCTCTAGAAGATCTTCCCGACTCTGGGATTAACTGTCTGAGTCACCAGGGAAGCCCCAATTTCTACCTCAAAAGAGAAACTGGTAATTCAACTAATTTCATTTGCTTTTAGTAAAAATCATCTGATATTTAATTTGGAAAGAAATTAAAAGTAAAAGGGACACTATGAAACTTTTGAGGGATATGAGTATGTTTAGTAACTTGATCATGCTTGTGGTTTCATGGGTAAATGCATACATTAAAACGTAGTAAAATTTGCACTTTAAATATTTATAGTTTTTTGGTATGTCAGTTAAATCCAATAAATATGTTTAAAAATATGTGTGAGTGTATTGTATATATTGTGTATCAATACACAATATGAGTATATTGGAACAACAATAATAAGCTCATACAGAGATTTAACTTTGAAAATAATTTCACTAATTACAGGATGGGAAGACAACCCAGGGGTCTTTCTGCATTTCCTCATGTCTTATGAGCAGGGACCCTGGCTACTTTTGTTCCAGGCTATCTTTTCAGTGATGTTTGTATAGTAAACAGTCTTGGAAGGTAAAAGTGTCTCCCTCTAAAGCAAAGGGCAGGTTTGTTTACTGTCTGGTATGAAAAAGATAATGTGTCCCTCTGGGGCAAAGGGCAGTCATGCTTATTGCACATTATAAGAGATCTGGGTTCCCTTTGCTTGGGGCTTCTTTCTATAATATGACCCATGGCACATACCTTCTTGATACTACACTTAGAGACTGAGGTCTGGGACATGGTGCAAATCCTGATACTCTAGCTACTATATTGCTGCAAGTAATAAATTGACCTTTGTCTCTGACATAGGAGTCTCATGTCTTTTGCCAGCCTTTGTGAACTATGGCTGTCTAACTTTCAGGTATAGTAAAATACCAGATCCTTTATAAAGTTCTTGACAGCTTTGATGATAAGGATAGGATGCTGAAAGAGACATTGCTTTCTGGAAGAGGAAAAATGAGGGCCTCACCACCGATAAATGGGATCTCAAGGAATTCCATGAGGAACTGATAAATATGGAATGAACTGCATGATCAACTGGGCAATAAATGATCATCCACTTTACCACTAGCCAATGCGGAAGGATTTTGAGAGGTTGTTGCAGGTTGAACTCTCTTGCTTTTTTGATGATCCAGCGGATGTTGGCAATTTGATCTCTGGTTCCTCTTCCTTTTCTAAAACCAGCTTGAACATCTGGAAGTTCACAGTTCATGTATTGCTGGTTTGGAGAATTTTAAGCATTACTTTACTAGCATGTGAGATGAGTGCAATTGTGCAGTAGTTTGAGCATTCTTTGGCATTGCCTTTCTTTGGGATTGGAATGAAAACTAACCTTTTCCAGTCCTGTGGCCACTGCTGACTTTTCCAAATTTTCTGGCATATTGAGTGCAGCATTTTCACAGCATCATCTTTCAGGATTTGAAATAGCTCAACTGGAATTCCATCACCTCCACTAGCTTTGTTCATAGTGATGCTTTCTAAGGCCCACTTGATTTCACATTCCAGGATGTCTGTCTCTAGGTGAGTGATCACACCATCGTAATAATCTTGGTCGTGAAGATCTTTTTTGTACAGTTCTTCTGTGTATTCTTGCAACCTATTCTTAATACCTTCTTCTGTTAGGTCCCTACCATTTCTGTCCTTTAGTGAGCCCATCTTTGCATGAAATGTTCCCTTGGTATCTCTAATTTTCTTGAAGAGATCTCTAGTCTTTCCCATTCTATTGTTTTCCTCTATTTCTTCGCATTGATCCCTGAGGAAGGCTTTCTTATCTCTCCTTGCTATTCTTTGGAACTCTGCATTCAAATGGGTATATCTTTCCTTTTCTCCTTTGCTTTTCACTTCCCTTTTTTTCACAGCTATTTGTAAGGCCTCCCCAGACAGCCATTTTGCTTTTTTGTATTTCTTTTTCTTGAGGATGGTCTTGATTCTTGTCTCCTGTACAAGGTCACGAACCTCATTCCATATTTCATCAGGCACTCTGTCAGATCTAGTCCGTTAAATCTATTTCTCACTTCCACTGTATAATCATAAGAGATTTGATTTAGGTCATACCTGAATGGTCTAATTGTTTTCTCCACTTTCTTCAATTTCAATCTGAATTTGGCAATAAGGAGTTCATGATCTGAGCCACAGTCAGCTCCCAGTCTTGTTTTTGCTGACTGTATAGAGCTTCTCCATCTTTGGCTGCAAAGAATATAATCAATCTGATTTTGGTGTCGTCATTCAGAAAACTAAGATCATGGCATCCAGTCCCATCTCTTCATGGCATAGATGGGGAAACAGTGGCTGACTTTATTTTTCTGGGCTCCAAAATCACTGCAGATGGTGATTGCAGTCATGAAATTAAAAGATGCTTACTCCTTGGAAGGAAAGTTATGACCAACCTAGACAGCGTATTCAAAAGCAGAGACATTACTTTGCCAACAAAGGTGCATCTAGTCAAGGCTATGGTTTTTCCAGTGGTCATGTATGGATGTGAGAGTTGGACTATAAAGAAAGCTGAGTGCTGAAGAATTGATGCTTTTGAACTGTGGTGTTGGAGAAGACTCTTGAGAGTCCCTTGGACTGCAAGGAAATCCAATCAGTCCATCCTAAAGGAGATCAGTCCTGGGTGTTCATTGGAAGGACTGATGTTGAAGCTGAAACTCCAATACTTTGGCCACCTGATGTGAAGAGCTGACTCATTGGAAAAGACCCTGATGCTGGAAAAGATTGAGGGCAGGAGAAGGGGACGACAGAGGATGAGATGTTTGGATGGCATCACTGACTCTATGGACACGGGTTTGGGTGAATTGTGGGAGTTGGGGATGGACAGGGAGGCCTGGCATGCTGCAGTTCATGGGGTTGCAAAGAGTTGGACACGACTGAGTGACTGAACTGAACTGCGGGTTGAACACTAGGGAGTAAATTGAAAAGTAGCTGTATGAATTGTGCCCTTGTCCTCTGGGTGGGAGACTTTTGTGTCAATTTGGTGGCCAGCATCAGGCCTGCCCCTTCAGGTTTTAGATGCATCACTTCCTTTACATTGATACCTGGCACATTCCTTTAGAAGAACACCTAATAGCTTTCTCTAGTCAAAATTGAATATCTAACTGATAGAGGCCTTTTGACTCTCTATCCTGAGAGTCCCATTTTAGGGTGGGTCAACTCAGATTTAACAATAAGATGAGAAGTCAAAAGTCATAGTCATAGTCAAAGTTCCAGTTTTTCCAGTAGTGATGTATGGATGTGGGAGTTGGAACATGAAGGTTGAGTGCCAAAGAATTGATGCTTTCAAATTGGGGTGCTGGAGAAGACTTTTAGGAGTCTCTTTGCCTGGAGGGAGATCAAATCAGTCAATCCTAAAGGAAATCAACACTGAATATTCACTGAAAGGACTGATGATGAAGCTGAAGTTACAATATTTGGCCACCTGATGCAAAGAGCTGACTCATTGGAAAAGACCCTGATGCTGGGAAAGATTGAAGGCAGGAGGTGAAGGGGATTACAGAGGATGAGGTAGTTGGATGGCGTCACTGACTCAATGGACATGAGTTTGAGGAAACTCCAGGAGATAGTGAAAAACAGGGAAGTCTGGCATGCTGCAGTTCATGAGGTCGCAAAGACTCAGACATGACTAGTGACTGAACAACAACAACAACAACAACAACAACAACAACAACAACAAGAGAAGGATTCCTAGAGTTTCACTTGTCAAATATTCAAGACTGGGCTTGAATATTTGACAAGTGGGCTTCCCAGGTGGCACAGTAATAAAGAATCTGCCTGCCAATGCAGGATACACAGAATACAAAGGTTCAATAATCCCTGGGTCAGGAAGATCCCTGGAAGGAGGCAATGACAACCTGCTCCAGAATTCTTGCCTGGAAAATCCCATGGACAGAGGAGCCTGGCAGGCTACAGTCCATGGGATCGCAAAGAGTTGGATATGACAGCGACTGAGCATGCAGCTAATGTGGTCTGTGCAGTATCTTGGCTTTATATGAAAAAGTGATAGCTATCCATCCGGGGAATGGGACTCTCAGTTCACAGAGGTTTTTCTGTTTGTCTGGGCTTAGTTCACTGATGGTTTGTCTAGGCTGAAATAAAAACATGAGCTGCAGTAACTGTTCAGCCTAAAGACCAGCTGTATAGAACTAAAAATGGACATGTTTACCCTGCATAGTGGTCAGAAATCAAGGCCATTCTCATGCCTCTGGCCAAGACTCCCCTTGATAACCTTGTTATATCCTTACCAATTGTAGGCTATAATGAATGTCCTAGCTGGTAGTCTGTCACATAGAAAATTATAAGTGATAAATAAAAGACATGCCTCTTTGGGCCTGTGAAACTGTGGAAACAGATTGTTAAAACTGTTGGTTGAACTGTTTCTGGATCACTCACATAGTGCCCATGAGAAGAACTCAATCTATGATGAGAACAGTTAGAACTAACTATGGATGCTCTGCCCAGATTGTTATCATTGCTTTGTGATCCATCATTGTCCTGGACATGACAACATATCCACCATTATAGATTCGGTATAAATATTTCTGATGCAGAGGCTACTCCTGCATAGAAGACTTTTGGCTCTTGGCAAAAGTAAACCCATCTGTCCTTCCATAAGGGTGTCACATGACACGGGGTTGGGGCCCTCACTCACTTCTGGCAGGCTGACTATATATCAGAGGAATTTGTGTCACTCCAAAAGCAAGAACTGAACTGAGTTATTCTGATTGAACCAAGGACCTTAAGGTTTACCACCTGGCCAGGAGACCATATTGAATTATTGTCAATCTCTGCCTTCAGATTGACATAGGTGCCTCTTAGCTGCTGCTGCTGCTAGGTCGCTTCAGTTGTGTCCGACTCTGTGCGACCCCATAGATGGAAGCCCACCAGTCTCCCCCATCCCTGGGATTCTCCAGGCAAGAACACTGGAGTGGGTTGCCATTTCCTTCTCCAATGCATGAAAGTGAAAAGTGAAAAGTGAAAGTGAAGTCGTTTAGTCGTGTCCGACTCCTAGCGACCCCATGGACTACAGCCTACCAGGCTCCTCCGTCCATGGGATTTTCCAGGCAAGAGTACTGGAGTGGGGTGCCATTGCCTTCTCTGAGGTGCCTCTTAGAGACTCCCATGATTTTGAACAGCATTTTCTTTTCAGGGGTACCAACTGTGGTCAGGACTGTGCATTAATGGGGAAGCTGGGCATTAGTTTGTTTTCTTGCCAAAAATACAGTGACCTGTACCTTAGGGTGGTCTAAGAGAACTTCAGATATTTTATGCAGTTAGAAAAGGTGGTACAAAATTTATCCTTGACTTTCAGTAACACTGCCTTGACCCTGAAGGCATTTAAGTCAGCCTCAACTCACTAGCCAAGGTTGTTGTAGATATAAAATTGCCTCACTCTTCTTCCCATACTTTTCTGTTGTGAGATTAAATTATTCTTTGTGAGAAGGCTTTTCCCTGAGGTAGATTTTCTTATAGTGTAGATTTGAGAGTTCCAAATCTTTACAGATAGGAAAACATTGTTTTTGTCCATATTGCTTCCCATATCTTTGTTTCCTTCCCAAATATGTGTCAACCCCAAAGTTTTTCTGTCAGTCTGCAAAACATGGAAAGTATAAGCTCTTTTTCTCGTTTGTACTTTTGTGTCATAAATTAGGTTTTGTGAAAGTGTTCAGTTACCATGGTGATAGCCACTAAATAATGTAAAGGAACAGAATTCTCTCTTTTAAATATAAATTGTGCATTCGTAACACATCAAATAGGCACTAGATTCACTGGCTTCTTCAGCATCAGAAATACCTGACAATAATGCCAAATTATCACGGCTTCTTCTTAAAGAGAGCAACAACTAATGATAAGAAATGTTTTGAGATATATAATGGAATATGTGCGGACTTAAAAAAGATGTAAATTCAAGGAATGTAAACGAACTAGTGGTGGGAAAGTATACCATGTATACTATCTAAAGTGTGTTATTTCAATTCTAATCTTATGTTTCTGGCACAAAAAGCATCTAAAGAAAACATTCCTTTTAGTTCTCCCTTTATATAGTCTGCCTTATCAGATTCTATTTCCTATTTGAAAATATAACTGAATATAAATCAAGATGGTTTTAAAAGTATATATGAATTTAGAATGCTATAACATTTTCTGTGAAATGTACTATATCTGATGTCACCTAAAATAGCATTAGAAGTGACCAGATCTGATAATAGCCTAGATTATTTTTCATCTCTTTTTATGGGGCTGAATTAAGTGACACACTACTAGAGAACTAGTAACAGTACCCTGAACTGGTCTTTAAAGTTTAGTAAAGATAATTTTTTTAATAGAATAAGAAGAAAATTTTAGCTGTTCTAAGGGTCATAGCTCAAAATTGGTGGTACAATTTTAAAAATATATATTTATTTTGTCTTTGTCTGCGCTGGATCTTCATTGCTGCACTCAGGCTTTCTCTAGTTGTGGCCAGCAGGGGCTACTCTTCATTTCAGTTCACAGGCTTCTCATTGCCGTGGCTTCTCCAGAAGCGTGGGTTTCTAGATCCTGGGCTCTAGGCGCACAGGCTTCAGTTGTGGCTCAGGCTCTTAGTTGCTCCGTGGCATGTGGAATCTTCTCAGGTGAAGGTTTGAACCCATGTCTCCTGCATTGACAGGTGACTTCTTATCTCCTGTGCCACCAGGGAAGTCCCGGTGGTAAAATTTTTTAAGTTCACAGGATGTGGCAAAAGACTACTCAAACTTTCATTGTGGTTAAGTGAGTGTGGGGGCCCAGGGTGAGAAAACTTTTCTACTTTTGATGCATCCTTGCACGTGGAGGTTCCCAGTAGGTTAGCACTCCTGCCCTCTTGGCTTTCCCTTCCTGCTCTTTCATAAAGGGAGGGGAGTGACTTAATCTTATTGCTGAATTTGGAAGGGCAAACTGAACATACCAAGAATAAACCGTCTTTTCTCTCCCTTCTTTTGGGAAGCCAGCTGACCGCAGAAGGTAGGCACATATTCTAGCCTATTCCTCTGTGACGACCCACGTCAGATAGTCTGATGAAACTGAGTGCTATGAATAACTAAGACTACTTCCATGGTTAGTCTTAAGGAGCCCTAAAGCTTTTGGATTTAAGTCATAATCTACAATGTCAGCTTTGTAGTAACCGTAAGGGTAAAGTTTTCATCTTCAGGCTTTTCTTGTTACTGCAGCACAGCTTTGCCTAACATGACGAATATAATATATTTGCTTGAATTACCTTTTTTAAATACCAGTAGTTGAAATAGCTTTACTTAATGACATTTAACATAATTCATCTGTGCAATTCCACTATTTAGTTTTATTCATTTTCTTTTCATTTCTGATTCATATGTTCAATTCTTTCTTCCCTGTAGGCACTCATTCTAATGTGCTTTTTGTATGCCCTTGAATATTTATGCACCGTTACAAAATATGATTCATTGTGTTATATATATTTTTAAAATTTACATAAGTATTACGTATAAAAAGCTATGTAACTTTTTCCAAGTTTTACATTTTTCTCTCAAAATAATGTTGCTATGCACATATGGCTAGAGATGTGTTTCTTTGCAGAATATCTGAACTTTTGATGGACTTGTTTCATGAGAGCAGGGAAATGTCTGAGAACAGGAGTGTGGAAAATGGCAAATGCTGAGTGGTAGCTCTTAAGGGTATATCTCTGTAAGAAATCTCATGGTTTTGCTTATTGTATGTCCTTCATGTGGTGGACATAAGACACTTAACTTGCAGGTGAGCTGAATGGGTGAATCTAAACACAGTTCTAGATTCAGGTAGTTTGTTTCTGTTATTTGGGGAAAGTTTCTTATTTGGTGAATTTAATGGGGAAAGGGGAAGGAAAAGAAAAACACTTAGGTGAAAGATAGGAAGTTGATACAGTGGATAGGTGTTGGGGTATTGGGAAAGAGCAAGAACTAGGCTTGACAAATATCAGTTACCCCTTCCCCTACTTAAAGCCACTGATTGACACATGAAGGAAACTGCAGAGAATAGGCACAGTCCTATAGTACCCATGCAACATGGACCTGAACAATGACTGTTTGACCAGAACTAGAGATAAAATCCTAAGACGTTGAGAGAGAATGTTTGTATTTCAAAAATAACTTTTGTTTACTGATTGAATACCTTCTATGTTGTATGCATTTTACATGGATTCTCACATTAATCCTCATACAGATTCTGAAGACAGTATAATTCTTATTCTCATTTTATAGCGAGTAAGTTGAAGATGTATCATGAGTAGAGTCAAATCCAGGATTTAAAATCTGTCCGTATTTTTTGGGGCTCCAAAATCACTGCAGATGGTGACTGCAGCCATGACATTAAAAGACGCTTGCTCCTTGGAAGAAGAGCTATGACCAACCTAGACAGCATATTAAAAAGCAGAGATGTTACTTTGCCAACAAAGGTCCGTCTAGTCAAAGCTATGGTTTTTCCAGTAGTCATATATGGATGTAAGAGTTGGACTATAAAGAAAGCTGAGCACTGAAGAATTGATGGTTTTGAATTGTTGTGTTGGAGAAGACTCTTGAGAGTCACTTGGACTGCAAGGAGATCAAACCAGTTAATCCTGAAGGAAGTCAGTCCTGAATATTTCCTGATACTGAAGCTGAAACTCCAGTACTTTGGCCACGTGATGCAAAGAACTGACTTGTTGGAAAAGACCCTGATGCTGGGAAAGATTGAAGGCAGGAGGAGAAGGGGATGCCAGAGGATGAGATGGTTGGATGGCATCACCAACTCGATGGACATGAGTTTGAGCAAGCTCTGGGAGTTGGTGATGGACAGGAAAGGCTGGTGTACTGTAGTCCATGGGGTTGCAAAGAGCTGGACATGACTGAGTGACTGAACTGAACTGAATTATATTGTCTAAAATCCATGTTTCCAGTATGTGATGGTACCTCTCTATTTCAAGGAGAGAAATTTTACGGATTTCTCTTTGCAGTCAGAATATTAGAGCACTCCTGGTGTGCAGTTCAGGAGCAAACAACATGGTTTAGAGACAAGAAGAGTCCCTTAAAAAAGAGAGATGAATCAGTATCACATTGAGAACAGTAACCTTTATGTACCTGATGCAGAGTGGGAGTTTGATAACTATTGAATGGATGTTTGTTAAATAAACCACAACCAGAACCATACCGTTATACCATTTGTAATTTGGTGTGTATTTATATAAACTACTTGCTACTTAACCAAAGGCAGTTCTTTCCATTATATGCCTTTAGTTTTCCCTGAACTAACAGCTTGTAGGCCATTTGAAGTCCCAAGGCAAGCAAACAAGTAGGCAATCAGAGAATCTCCCTGGGCATTGTTCGGGAACAATACCTGAACCAGGTGTACTCAGCTGACAACGACAGCCACTTAGCTATGGCTTCAGGTGAGCAACAAAGTAAGCAACTGCCTAAGACATAGAGCCAAAAATGGCTTATGCATTCCAACTGATGGTCAGGCTTCATAGTTTCTATGTGAGAAGATACTGGAGCATGTCAAAATATCTAACAGCCCCATTATTTCTTTCATTTGTTTCTTGTCTGTTTCTTCTTCCTATCTTCCTTTCTTAATATTTCAATTTGTTTCCCCTCTTAAAATTTTCTTTTGATTTCAGTAATTAGCAAGTTAATGATAAATTTTACTAAAGCATTTCTCAGACTCTATGGAAAGGATTTAAAAAAATATTCTCATTCTACAAAAGGGGAATAATCATTATGGCACCATTAGGCATGTAAATACAGTATTTAATCAAATTACATGTTGAATACTAATGCGAGCATGTGGATATACTATCTGAGGAAGGAGAGAGAATTTAGGTTAGGACATTCTGGATTTTGCCCTTCTGGTGAAAACATAATGGCTTTTCTTTATCTAAATCTTTTCCTTCCTCTGGAAGGCTTTCAGCAGACCATTTTCTTACCCCAAAAGACGCAAAGAACTGTCTGAAAGTGAATTTTTGTCTGTTCTTTTCAAATGGAATAAGGAGCCTATTGAGATTATCTCACTGCAAAGTTAAGCTTGATGTGATTTAGAATAATGCCTCTTATTAACAGAAGGTTCCAGACCTGATTGTTACCAATGTTTGTATACCTCAGTGCCAAATACTAGGTATTTAAGTTTCAATTAATTGTGAAATACAGATTAGGTATGAGTAAATAAAGATCCTAGATAATTAAAAAGTATGATTTTGGGGGCCATGTTTTGTATCAAAATATAAACATGTGGCATAATTTAAATTTAATCAATAAATTTATATTTATTCATATTCTTTTTCCACTTACGTAGAATAGAGAATGATTTGTGTATAATTTATTGGGAAGATGAAAAGGGCAAGATGAAAAGCTTTGTATTGAGTGGAAAACCTAAATATATTGCTTAACCTTTTCTACTTAAAAAAAATTCACTGCATTTTGCTATCTATGTAAAGTGGAAGAGGGTTTATGGTTAAAAAGTCAGAAAACTTACCAAGAACTTTGAAATCAAATGATCTTTTGAAAACAGTAACTATGATTTATTTTTCTTTTAACAAACTCAGAATTACTTTTAGAGGAATTCATGATAATATTGACCTGTATGACTCTATATCAAAGCTGCTGCTGCTGCTGCTAAGTCGCATCAGTCGTGTCCAACTCTGTGCGACCCCATAGATGGCAGCCCACCAGGCTGCTCTGTCCCTGGGATTCTCCAGGCAAGAACACTGGAGTGGGTTGCCATTTCCTTCTCCAATGCATGAAAGGGAAAAGTGAAAGTGAAGTCCCTCAGTTGTATCTGACTCTTAATGACCCCATGGACTGTAGTCCACCAGGCTCCTCTGTCCATGGGATTTTCCAGGCAAGAGTACTGGAGTGGGGTGCCATGATGTTTAAACAAAAAATACTATATACTCAATGATATTCAAGAAATATTTATTCAGTAATTAGAGGAAAATGAATGCTAGAAATACATCTATCACATAACTACATAAAACTTGCAATTGTTTTAGATGCTTTGATAGTAACATATGAGTATCCTCCTGAAAAGTTGGTATATATGGATGATGCCTGATTGATTGAAATTCATGGACTTTTCCTATTTGATATTGTCTAATGAAATAAAATTCCACTCAATTCACAATTCTTTCATAGTTATGGTTGTATTAGGAGAAGAGTACTGGTAAGAATGGTAATGCAGTCCTCTGGGCATGAAATTCTGTGAGCCCAGATTAAGATTATGGCAGTGGAGTTAAAGAGAGAGCTATGGACACAAGAGATTTTACCACTGGAATGGATAGAACTTGGTGGATAGTTGAACGTGGTATCTGAGAGAGACAATTCAGGTTTCTAGTTTATGTAACTTGGTGGATAAGTTAGAAACAGGGAACACAGCACAGGCGAGGTTTGGGATCAGGAAAAGAGGAATTCAGTTTTGAACATGATGACTCTGTTGGGTGACCTGCCCGCCTTTTTCTTAGTTTCCTTCATATTTATTTGGGGGTCATTCTGGCTGAACTTTGATAATCTATAGGTGTTGCTTTGTCAGTTGCTCTTAAGAAATTTTTGTTAATATGATTGTCTTTCCAACTAGATTTTTTCCTCTTCTCTTTGAGGTATACTTCCTTAACTTCTTGTGGAATCTTGGTACAGTAGAAATCAATATAATCAGTGTAACAATTTCCCCATGAAATGCATGAGCCTTTGCTGACAGACATGGTTCACCAATTCTTCATCATTACTCATATTTAAAAAAATGAAAAAACTTTAAAAACATGTAAAAATGGAGATGGTTTTGGAGGGCTTAATGGAAAATAGAATACAATTTAGAAATGCTGTTACATTTTAATATTATGCTATATTACTTATATAATAAGTAATGGAATATTCTATTACTCTATTACTTATGTCCATCTAGTCAAAGCTATGGTTTTTCCAGTAGTCATATATGGATGTGAGAATTGGACTATAAAGAAAGGTGAGCACTGAAGAACTGATGCTTTTAAACTGTGGTGTTAGAGGGAGGAGCTAAGATGGCGGAGGAGTAGGACGGGGAGAACACTTTCTCCCCTACGAATTCATCAAAAGAACATTTAAATGCCGAGTAAATTCCACAAAACAACTTCTGAATGCTGGCAGAGGACATCAGGCACCCAGAAAAGCAACCCAAGTCTTCAAAAGGAGGTAGGAAAAAAATATAAAAGACAAAAAAAGAGACAAAAGAGGGAGGGACGGAGTTCCGTCTCGGGAAGGGAGTCTGAAAAACAAAGTTTCCAAACACCAGGAAACCTTCTCACTGCCGAATCTGTGCTGAGCCTTGGAAGCACAGAGGGCAACATAAAGGGAGGAAAAATAAATAAACAATTAAAACCTGCACATTGCGAGCCCTACGGTAACTCCCCCAGCGGAGAAGCAGCGCAGACTCCTGCATCTGCCATTAGCAAGCGGGGGCTGGGCAGGGAGGCGCGGCGCGGGCTGCATCGCTTAGAGTAATGATCTGGCCTGAATACCCTGAGCGCTATCTGAGCGAAATAATTTGGGCTAGCAAACCAGACTGTGGGATATCTACCACGTGAAAAGCCAGCCCTACCCTAAGACACCGCCAGACCCGCACACGGAACAAAGGACTGAACAGAGATAGCTGGCGGCAGATCATCCTCCTCCGGTGACAGGAAGCCAGAGCCGAAAGGGGACAATCGTAGCCCCATAGAGACATTATCTATAAAACTGTAAGCAGGCTTTTTTGCTAACTAAAACTTCTTGTGGGTCTGGACGTCAACACCTGCCTGAGAAGGTGCGCCGGTTGCACACCTAGATAACCGAGCTGCGGGGAGGCGATAAGTCGCAGCAATTGCGCACGCCAAACACCTCATCACCTGAGCTGCTCGGATCTGGGAAGGGCACAAAACGCAGGCCCAACCAAAAGTCTGCGCCTCTGAGGACTACCCGAGTGCCTGAACCTGAGCGGCTTGGACCTGGGAAGTGCAGGCAGCCCAGGGCCGGCTACGGATGGTTCCCGGTGGAGCAACCTAGAGCCTGAGCAGCGTGGGCAGGGAGGCTACACGCACCCTGAACGGGGGCAGACCCAGTGTGGCTGAGGTACTGCGAGTGCACGCCAGTGTTATTTGTTTGCAGCATCCCTCCCTCCCTCCCCACAGAGCGACTGAACAAGTGAGCCTAAAAAAAAAAAAAAAAGTGTCCCCCACCGTCTCCTTTGTGTCAGGGCGGAAACCAGACACTGAAGAGACCAGCAAACAGAAGAAACTATAACAGAGGGAAATGCCTTGGAAGCTACAGGCAATAGATTAAAACCCGGTGAGAAACAGTTCATCTTTAATGTAGATGTTTTATCAATGGTGCTGTATAGAAGGAGAAGCTTTGAAACTACTGTAGAAATAAGACCGATAACTGGAAGCAGGAGGCTTAAGTCCAAACTCTGACTCCAGGGAAATCCTGACTCCAAGGAACATTAATTGACAGGAGCTCATCAAATGCCTCCATACCTGCACTGAAACCAAGCACCACACAAGGGCCAACAAGTTTCAGGGCAAGACATACCAAGCAAATTCTCCAGCAACAAGGAACACAGCCCTGAGCTCCAAGACACAGGCAGCCCAAAGTCACCCCAAAACCATAGACATCCCATAACTCATTACTGGACATTTCATTGCACTTCAGAGAGAAGAAATACAGCTCCACCCACCAGAACACCGACACAATCTTCCCTAACCAAGAAACCTTGACAAGCCACCTGTACAAACCCACCCAGAGTGAGGAAACGCCACAATAAAGAGAACTCCACAAACTGCCAGAATACAGAAAGGACACGCCAAACTCAGCAATTTAAACAAGATGAAGAGACAGAGGAATACCCAGCAGATAAAGGAACAGGATAAATGCCCACCAAACCAAACAAAAGAGGAAGAGATAGGGAATCTACCTGATAAAGAATTCCGAATAATGATAGTGAAATTGACCCAAAATCTTGAAATCAAAATGGAATCACAGATAAATAGCCTGGAGACAAGAATTGAGAAGATGCAAGAAAGGTTTAACAAGGACCTAGAAGAAATAAAAGAGAGTCAATATATAATGAATAATGCAATAAGTGAAATTAAAAACACTCTGGAGGCAACAAATAGTAGAATAACAGAGGCAGAAGATAGGATTAGTGAATTAGAAGATAGAACGATAGAAATAAATGAATCAGAGAGGATAAAAGAAAAACAAATTAAAAGAAATGAGGACAATCTCAGAGACCTCCAGGACAATATTAAACGCTACAACATTCGAATCATAGGGGTCCCAGAAGAAGAAGACAAAAAGAAAGACCATGAGAAAATACTTGAGGAGATAATAGTTGAAAACTTCCCTAAAATGGGGAAGGAAATAATCACCCAAGTCCAAGAAACCCAGAGAGTCCCAAACAGGATAAACCCAAGGCGAAACATCCCAAGACACATATTAATCAAATTAACAAAGATCAAACACAAAGAACAAATATTAAAAGCAGCAAGGGAAAAACAACAAATAACACACAAGGGAATTCCCATAAGGATAACAGCTGATCTTTCAATAGAAACTCTTCAAGCCAGGAGGGAATGGCAAGACATACTTAAAGTGATGAAAGAAAATAACCTACAGCCCAGATTATTGTACCCAGCAAGGATCTCATTCAAATATGAAGGAGAAATCAAAAGCTTTACAGACAAGCAAAAGCTGAGAGAATTCTGCACCACCAAACCAGCTCTCCAACAAATACTAAAGGATATTCTCTAGACAGGAAACACAAAAACGGTGGATAAAATCGAACCCCAAACAATAGAGTAAATGGCAACGGGATCATACTTATCAGTAATTACCTTAAACGTAAATGGGTTGAATGCCCCAACCAAAAGACAAAGACTGGCTGAATGGATACAAAAACAAGACCCCTACATATGTTGTCTACAAGAGACCCACCTCAAAACAGGGGACACATATAGACTGAAAGTGAAGGGCTGGAAAAAGATTTTCCATGCAAATAGGGACCAAAAGAAAGCAGGAGTAGCAATACTCATATCAGATAAAATAGACTTTAAAACAAAGGCTGTGAAAAGAGACAAAGATGGTCACTACCTAATGATCAAAGGATCAATCCAAGAAGAAGATATAACAATTATAAATATATATGCACCCAACATGGGAGCGCCACAATATGTAAGACAAATGCTAACAAGTATGAAAGGAGAAATTAACAATAACACAATAATAGTGGGAGACTTTAATACCCCACTCACACCTATGGATAGATCCACTAAACAGAAAATTAACAAGGAAACACAAACTTTAAATGATACAATAGACCAGTTAGACCTAATTGATATCTATAGGACATTTCATCCCAAAACAATGAATTTCACCTTTTTCTCAAGCGCACATGGAACCTTCTCCAGGATAGATCACATCCTGGGCCATAAATCTAGCCTTGGTAAATTCAAAAAAATAGAAATCATTCCAAGCATCTTTTCTGACCACAATGCAGTAAGATTAGATCTCAATTACAAGAGAAAAACTACTAAAAATTCCAACATATGGAGGCTGAACAACACGCTGCTGAATAACCAACAAATTACAGAAGAAATAAAAAAAGAAATCAAAATTTGCATAGAAACTAATGAAAATGAAAACACAACAACCCAAAACCTATGGGACACAGGCATACCTCAAGAAACAAGAAAAAAGTCAAATAAATAACCTAACCCTACACCTAAAGAAACTAGAAAAGGAAGAAATGAAGAACCCCAGGGTTAGCAGAAGGAAAGAAATCTTAAAAATTAGAGCAGAAATAAATGCAAAAGAAACAAAAGAGACCATAGCAAAAGTCAACAAAGCCAAAACCTGGTTCTTTGAAAGGATAAATAAAATTGACAAACCATTAGCCAGACTCATCAAGAAACAAAGGGAGAAAAATAAAATCCATAAAATTAGAAATGAAAATGGAGAGATCACAACAGACAACACAGAAATACAAAGGATCATAAGAGACTACTATCAACAATTATATGCCAATAAAATGGACAACGTGGAAGAAATGGACAAATTCTTAGAAAAGTACAACTTTCCAAAACTCGACCAGGAAGAAATAGAAAATCTTAACAGAGCCATCACAAGCACAGAAATTGAAACTGTAATCAGAAATCTTCCAGCAAACAAAAGCCCAGGTACAGACGGCTTCACAGCTGAATTCTACCAAAAATTTAGAGAAGAGCTAACACCTATCCTGCTCAAACTCTTCCAGAAAATTGCAGAGGAAGGTAAACTTCCAAACTCATTCTATGAGGCCACCATCACCCTAATACCAAAACCTGACAAAGATCCCACAGAAAAAGAAAACTACAGGCCAATATCACTGATGAACATAGATGCAAAAATCCTTAACAAAATTCTAGCAATCAGAATCCAACAACACATTAAAAAGATCATACACCATGACCAAGTGGGCTTTATCCTAGGGATGCAAGGATTCTTCAATATCCGCAAATCAATGAATGTAATACACCACATTAACAAATTGAAAAATAAAAACCATATGATTATCTCAATAGATGCAGAGAAAGCCTTTGACAAAATTCAACATCCATTTATGATAAAAACTCTCCAGAAAGCAGGAATAGAAGGAACATACCTCAACATAATCAAAGCTATATATGACAAACCCACAGCAAACATTATCCTCAATGGTGAAAAATTGAAAGCATTTCCTCTAAAGTCAGGAACAAGACAAGGGTGCCCACTTTCACCAGTACTATTCAACATAGTTTTGGAAGTTTTGGCCACAGCAATCAGCAGAAAAAGAAATAAAAGGAATCCAAATTGGAAAAGAAGAAGTAAAACTCTCACTATTTGCAGATGACATGATCCTCTACATAGAAAACCCTAAAGACTCCACCAGAAAATTACTAGAACTAATCAATGACTATAGTAAAGTTGCAGGATATAAAATCAACACACAGAAATCCCTTGCATTCCTATACACTAATAATGAGAAAACAGAAAGAGAAATTAAGGAAACAATTCCATTCACCATTGCAACGGAAAGAATAAAATACTTAGGAATATATCTACCTAAAGAAACTAAAGACCTATGTATAGAAAACTATAAAACACTGGTGAAAGATATCAAAGAGGACACTAATAGATGGAGAAATATACCATGTTCATGGATTGGAAGAATCAATATAGTGAAAATGAGTATACTACCCAAAGCAATTTATAGATTCATTGCAATCCCTATCAAGCTACCAACGGTATTCTTCACAGAACTAGAACAAATAATTTCCCAATTTGTATGGAAATACAAAAAACCTCAAATAGCCAAAGCAATCTTGAGAAAGAAGAATGGAACTGGAGGAATCAACCTACCTGACTTCAGGCTCTACTACAAAGCCACAGTTATCAAGATAGTATGGTACTGGCACAAAGACAGAAATATTGATCAATGGAACAAAATAGAAAGCCCAGAGATAAATCCACGCACATATGGACACCTTATCTTTGACAAAGGAGGCAAGAATATACAATGGATTAAAGACAATCTCTTTAACAAGTTGGTGCTGGGAAAACTGGTCAACCACTTGTAAAAGAATGAAACTAGAACACTTTCTAACACCCTACACAAAAATAAACTCAAAATGGATTAAAGATCTCAACGTAAGACCAGAAACTATACAACTCCTAGAGGAGAACATAGGCAAAACACTCTCTGACATACATCACAGCAGGATCCTCTATGACCCACCTCCCAGAATATTGGAAATAAAAGCAAAAATAAACAAATGGGACCTAATTAACCTTAAAAGCTTCTGCACATCAAAGGAAACTATTAGCAAGGTGAAAAGACAGCCTTCAGAATGGGAGAAGATAATAGCAAATGAAGCAACTGACAAACAACTAATCTCAAAAACATACAAGCAACTCCTACAGCTCAACTCCAGAAAAATAAATGACCCAATCAAAAAATGGGCCAAAGAACTAAATAGACATTTCTCCAAAGAAGACATACAGATGGCTAACAAACACATGAAAAGATGCTCAACATCACTCATTATCAGAGAAATGCAAATCAAAACCACTATGAGGTACCATTTCACACCAGTCAGAATGGCTGCGATCCAAAAGTCTACAAGCAATAAATGCTGGAGAGGGTGTGGAGAAAAGGGAACCCTCTTACACTGTTGGTGGGAATGCAAACTAGTACAGCCACTATGGAGAGCAGTGTGGAGATTCCTTAAAAAACTGGAAATAGAACTGCCTTATGATCCAGCAATCCCACTGCTGGGCATACACACTGAGGAAACCAGAAGGGAAAGAGACACGAGTACCCCAGTGTTCATCGCAGCACTGTTTATAATAGCCAGGACATGGAAGCAACCTAGATGTCCATCAGCAGATGAATGGATAAGAAAGCAGTGGTACATATACACAATGGAGTATTACTCAGCCATTAAAAAGAATACATTTGAATCAGTTCTAATGAGGTGGATGAAACTGGAGCCGATTATACAGAGTGAATAAGCCAGAAAGAAAAACACCAATACAGTATACTAACGCATATATATGGAATTTAGAAAGATGGTAACAATAACCCTGTGTACGAGACAGCAAAAGAGACACTGATGTATAGAACAGTCTTATGGACTCTGTGGGAGAGGGAGAGGGTGGGAGGATTTGGGAGAATGGCATTGAAACATATATAATATCATGTATGAAACGAGTCGCCAGTCCAGGTTCGATGCACGATACTGGATGCTTGGGGCTGGTGCACTGTGATGACCCAGAGGGATGGAATGGGGAGGGAGGAGGGAGGAGGGTTCAGGATGGGGAACACAGGTATACCTGTGGCGGATTCATTTCGATATTTGGCAAAACTAATACAATATTGTAAAGTTTAAAAAAAAATAAAGAAAATAAACTGTGGTGTTGTAGGAGACTCTTGAGAGTCCCTTGGACTGCAAGGAGATCCAACTAGTCAATCCTAAAGGAAATCAGTCCTGAATATTCATCAGAAAGACTGATACTGAAGCTGAAACTCCAATTCTTTGGCCACCTGATGTGAAGAACTGACTCATTTGCAAAGACCCTGATGCTGGGAAAGATCAAAGACAGGAGGGGAAGGGGACGACAGAGGATGAGTTGATTGGATGGCATCACTGACTCAATGGACATGAGTTTGAGTAAGCTCCAGGAGTTGGTGATGGACAGGGAAGCCTGGCATGCTGCAGTCCATGGGGTCACAAAGAGTTGGACATGACTGAACGACTGAACTGAACAATTACTTATGTGAATTCAAAAATACTGAAAATAAGACACGTTTTTTCAATTCAGCCGAGAAAGAAGGAAGATTATAGACAAATCACTCTCTGATAAATGTATTTTGATTTTACATCTTAATGTTTCTTTTCTAAGAATTTTTCCATTTTTACTATCAGATAGGCACCCCACTCCAGTACTCTTGCCTGGAAAATCTGATGGACGGAGGAGCCTGGTGGGCTGCAGTCCATGGGGTCCCTAAGAGTCGGACACGACTGTGTGACTTCACTTTCACTTTTCACTTTTATGCATTGGAGAAGGAAATGGCACCCCACTCCAGTGTTCTTACCTGGAGAATCCCAGGGATGGGGGAGCCTGGTGGGCTGCCGTCTATGGGGTTGCACAGAGTCGGACACTACTGAAGCAACTTAGCAGCAGCAGCAGCAGCAGGCAGCAATTAAAAGTGATGGTATTTAATGCCAGTGAATGTAGTGGGAAATCTCATATGTTTTTTTTGGTTATATATACTCTTCAAAGAAACTAATTTGGCTGTATGAACTAAGACTCCTAAGATGTTTATTAATTTTGACCCAGGGACTTCATTTAGGAATCTATGTGAAATGATCAAAATTTTTGATAATGAATTTTTTGCAAAGATGTTCATAACCTTATGTAATCATTAAAAATTTTAAGTAACACATTTTCAAATAGGTTTATTAAATCATATTGACTGTGCTTTCTCTTCCTGTTCTCTTTGTTTCCAGCTTAAAGTCCACTCTTCATTATAGTCACTGTCTAGGAAATTCTTCATTAGCTTTGCTTCTTCTTCTTCTTCTTTTTTTTTTTTGGCTCTACTCCCTGGCAAAATTCCAGCTGTGGAAAAACTCAACTACCAGATTTCTCCATGCCCATATTGTTGCAACTAAGAATTATTGGAGAAAACCACCCATCTTCTAAGTTATCTTTCATTTAATCTGGGCCTTTGAAACTGACAATGCAGTTGTCTTGCACTCAGGAAAGATTATTTCCTGTTTGCCTTCTCTAATCATTTCAAATCTCTATTCTCTACTTTTTACATAGATACTTTTTTTTTTTTTTGGCCGGGCCCTGCAGCCTGTGGAATTTTAGTTCCTCAGCAGTGAGAGTACAGAGCCTAACCACTGGACAGCCAGGGAATTCTATTCTCTTTATTTTTCACTCTGTGTACTATATAGAAAAAGTAGGCATTGCACGGTAGTTGCAAATCTATTTGCACTGGCCACCCCTCCTTTTTCTTTCTGAGATAGTATGACGGATCCCATTCCCACTGAAAGATGAAGTTCTCTATGTGGTTCTGGATTCCATTCTTTCTTATCTTCTTTAGGACCTTGTTCAAATGATTATTTTGTTTCTCCTCCCTTTAACCTTTGCTATCATTTTCAGCATTCATACATGCTTTTTGAGTCATCCTTTAAGAGAAAAGGGCTTCCCTGATAGCTCAGATAGTAAAGAATCTATCTGCAATGCAGGAGAACTGGGTTCAATCCCTGGGTTGGGAAGATCCCCTGGAGAAAGAAATGGCGACTTGCTCCTAGGTATTCTTGCCTGGAAAATCCTGTGGACAGAGGAGCCTGGTAGGCTGCAGTCCATGGGATCACAAAGAGTTGGACAAAACTGAGTGACTAACACTTCTACTTTTAAGAGAAAAAAAAAAGCAATCAATCAACTTTTCCTTGAACTCAGCTCTCTTTCTGTAATGCTCTTTGTAACCAAGATCTTAGAAGAGCTGTCTACATATGCTGACTTCCCTATCTCATCCCTTCTTTCCTCTTATTAGACTTCTGCGAACTCTTACCTAACCTCCTCTCACTGAGATCATTACAGATTCTATGTTGTTATACCCAGTTGATTATTTTCAGTCATCAAAATACTTAATCTCTTGTTAACATGGTGGATAATGTCCTGTCTTTGGAATAGTCTCTTTCCTTGGTTTCCTTGATACTACACTACCCTGATTTTGCTCTTACCTTTCTGGCCATTCCTAATAAAAAATATTTTTGTCTAAAATATTTTTGTCTCTTTTTGACATCTGAGTTCCTACTGTACATCTTTGCTTACTTTACATACTCTTCCTAAAATATTTCACTGATTCTGAGGACATGAGATATTATCTACTTATTAATGACTTCAAAATCTAATCTTCTACACACATCCTCTCCTAAGGGCCAAACTTCTCTGTTCATCCAACTATCAGCTTTAGGTCTTCACTTTGGTATCTCATGGGTAGCCCAAATTTGTTGTCTTCCTGACTGAACTCTTGATTGTCCCCCTCTTATTCACTTCTCAGCCAGTCTTTCCCAGTTTAGCAAATGAGGCCTTAATTGGTTAGTTTCTCCTGCTGTGAGTTATCCTACACATCATCCTTTTACTTACCTCCCAGAACGAATTCATCACCAAGTCCTGTTCATTCTATTTTCAATATATATTTTGAAATGCCTGTTTCTGTCTTTTTCCATTTCTCTGTCTTGATCCTAACCAATAGCTCTGTTGTTCAGTTGCTAGGTCATGTCCCACTTTTGCAACCCCATGGACTGTAGCTCATCAGGCTCCTCTCTCCATGGGATTTCCCAGACAAGAATACTGGAGTGGGTTGCCATTTCCTTCTCCAGGGATCTTCCCAACCTAGGAATTGCAAGTGGTCTCATGCATTGCAGGCAGATTCTTTACTGGCTGAGCCACCAGAGATATTTTGAAATGTCTGTTTCTCTCTTTTTCCATTTCTCTGTCTTAATCCTAACCAATAGCTCTAACTGAATTATTATAATTGCTCTCTTATTGTCTCTCAGCTGCTACTTTTCTCTCCTATAATTTATTTTCTGCCCAGCAGTCACAGAGGTCTTTTTAAAATGCAAATCTGATCATATCACTTTGGTGTAAATCCATTTGTTTAGTTTTGCATTACAGTTAGGATAAAACCCACAATCCTCAACGTGCCCTAACAGACCTTGGGGCTTTGACCCTGACTGCCCTGGCAGCCTGATCTCTTGCCGAACTCCCCCAGTCCCTGCCAGCTTCCTACTGTCCCATCACTCACATATTTCTGTTGTTCCTCAAACACTCTGGAGTCCTTTCTCAATTTAAGTATTTCACACACCTTGTTTTGTTTGCTTACTTTCCTGTCTTCTCTTTACTAGGCTGATTTGTACTCATCCATCAGGTCCCATTTTAAATTGTACCTCCCAGGAAACCATTTCCTGATTTTCTAGATTAGTCTGAGCTCCTGTATTATTTCCTCTCATAGGACCTTAAAAAATAGCTATTGAAGTATTCAGGTTTGTAATTAACACTTTAGGGTCTGTTTTTCCATCAGGATCCATTCAGAAATGGGTACTAAGAACTTAGCATAGTGCCTGGCCAGCATTAGGTCTTCAATAAAATTTTTTTTTTTAAATGAAAGGGTTTGTAAAATATTATACAGCTGTCAATAATCATATTTTATAATTAATGATGTAAGGAAATGTTTATAATTCTGTTCATAAAAACAAAGAATAAAAAATGGCATTTAGAATAAGATCTTAGTGTGGAAAATAAAGTTACCCATTTATTTGCCTATTAAAAAGTCTGGAAGAAATCCCCCTGGCTCACCTTAGAATTTAACATTTGGGGAAGGATTGTTGGTTGCTAGAATTTTACTATTTTTGGCTGTAGGATTATAGGTGATTTCTATTTTTTATACTTTTGTATATTTTCTGTAGTTTTCCAATGAAACCCCATTATCATCAAAAAAACTAAAAGTCACTTAAAAAGAAAAATCAATGATTGGCACTGTACTCAAATATCAATGCATGCTTACTTCAGACCTTTTATATTATTGCCTTTTATATCCTTAAGCCTTTGCAAATCTCTATTTTAAAATATGTGATGCATCTTACTCCAGTTGAAAATATCTCTGTGCTCAGTGATCGGCGGCATGGAGAGGATACAGCAGCTCAAAAATATGATGCCAGTGAATCACAGGGCACCAGGGTTTGTAACAGACATCTGACTAGCAGGAGAATTAGTCAGGGTCACTGAACAAAGACAATTTGTTCAAATAGATTCAGTAAACTGCTCACTGGCATATGAACAAAAATCCCTTATCTTTGGGAAATGTATGGCTTATTTATTAGTGCAGGTTCTGTGAGGAAATATATAGGTAACAAGCTGTGAAAGTCTTCGGCTGTTTCATTCTTTACAGTGCAGTGCTTAAACATTTAGAAAGAAAACCCTAATTTGCAAAGTTACATTGACATTGTAATTTTTGCATATTTAATAAACCTTAGCTACTTTAACTGAAAAGTGGAATTTTTCATGGAATGCTACCCTTTTCATTCCTGCATACATCTTAGATTTAATTTGGCATGGGACACATCAACCTTGGCTCTTAGAGACAAGGTTAGACTCTGTAGTGCATGAAAACGAGCTCTTCTAAACATTTTTTTTTTTTTTTCCGGTTTGCCACACATTCTGTGCCAGCTTTGGAGAGAACATAAAGAATGAGAATGATCCTTTTTCTTAGTTTGACAGAAAATTATGAGAGTAGATGCAAATATTTTCCTTTTTAGAATAGAGAGGATAGCATTTCTCCATACCCCATTCCCTTTAGAATGCAAACAAGAGAGGACTTGTCATATTGTAAAGTAAAACAGCAATTGAGAAGCTTTTACATGTTTTGAATAAAGCTGTGATGTCTAATGTATAGTCTTCTGATTTTTTGTTTTAAATAGAAATTCAGACTGGCCTCATTATTATCAAAAAGATATTCTTTGGCTTGATAACTGAAAAATTTTAATGCTGTCTTAAAAAATTGGATGTGTATCAAAGCAACCTTTTTGGTTGAATTTAAGATTTGGAAAGATCAAATTCTCTAAATGATTCATATTGTTACTCCAGTTTTTCCTTAGAAGGAAAATTTATCTCCACTTATGATGATATATCAGAGAAGGTGATGGCACCCCACTCCAGTACTCTTGCCTGGAAAATCCCATGGATGGAGGAGCCTGGTTGGCTGTGGTCCATGGGGTTGTGAAGAGTCGGACACGACTGAGCAACTTCACTTTCACTTTTCACTTTCATGCATTGGAGAAGGAAATGGCAACCCACTCCAGTGTTCTTGCCTGGAGAATCCCAGGGATGGGGGAGCCTGGTGGGCTGCCCTCTATGGGGTCGCACAGAGTCAGACACGACTGAAGTGACTTACCTGCAGCATGATGATATATACCCAGTGTACCCATTTATAGGAAACTTAGTAAAATTAGCTTTCTTTGAAAAGTCTGCATTATGATTTGTCTGAAAAGTGTGATTTGAATGAAGCTAGTGAAAGTTTAATAAAATTGTATAGTGAGGACTCTTCATTGCATGTAATATAAGCTGGCTTAAAGGGAAGAAGCAGTTTATGGACTCTGATAACTGAAAGTTCCAGGCATAGGTCAGGCTTCAGGCAAAACTTATCTGAGCTAAAGTAAGATCCTCAAGACTTAGTCTCTCATTAGCTCTTAGCTGTTTTACCTCCTTATTTCCACATTAGCTTCATCTCAGGCAGGCCAACTAACTGCACTCTCTCTACCTTTCTCCCCCTTTCAGGGCAAACATTTCTGTTTCCTAAAATAATAATAAAATACACTTGGGACTGAGTTCCTTTGGCCTTGATTGATTAGCTTGGATTCCCTAAATTAAATCACTCTGTTCAACAGGTGTGATGCTTTGATGGGCAAGACCCAAGGCACCTGCAAGTCTGGAGCCAGGGTTAGATCCAACCACTGCTCTATATGGTCTGATAATGGGCAGAAGCAAGATATCCAAAATGCTATTATGTGAATGCACATTTGTCGTGGACAGAGAAAAATGATAAATACCTAATACAACTATGAAATATTCTACATATAGAAGTCATGATGTTGTTGTTCATTCCCTCAGTCATGTCCGACTCTTTGTGACCCCATGGACTGCAGCATGCTAGGCTTCTGTGTCCTTCACTATATCCCGAAGTTTGGTCAAATTCATGTCCATAGAGTCAGTGATGCCATCCAACTATCTCATCCTCTTTCAATCCCTTCTCTTCCTGCCCTCAATCTTTCACAGCATCAAGGTTTTTACCAATTACTCTGCATCAGGTGGCCAAAAGTACTGGAGCTTCAGCTTCAGCATCAGTCCTTCCAATGAATATTCAGGGTTGATTTCCTTTAGGATTGAGTGGTTTGATCTCCTTGTGGTCCAAGGGACTCTCTACAGTCTTCTCCAGCACCACAGTTGGAAAGCATCAATTCTTCAGCACTCAGCCTTCTTTGTCCTCTCTCACATCTGTACATGACTACTTGAAAAACTATAGCTTTGACTATACAGACCTTTGTTGGCAAAGTGATGTCTCTGCTTTTTAATACACTGTCTAGGTTGGTCATAGCTTTTCTTCAAAGTAGCAAGTGTCTTTTAATTTCATGGCTGCAGTCACCATCTGCAGTGATTTTGAAGCCAAAGAAAATAAAGTCTGTCACTGTTTCCATTTTTTTTCCTTCTATTTGCCATGAAGTGATGGGACTGGATACAATGATCTTAGTTTTTTGAATGTTGAGTTTTAAGCCAGCTTTTTCACTGTCCTTATTCACTATCATCAAGAGGCTCTTTAGTTCCTCTTCAATTTTTGCCATAAGGGTGGTGTCATCATATCTTAGGTTATTGATATTCCTCCTGGCAGTCTTGATTTCAGCTTGTAATTCATCCAGCCCAGCATTTCACATGATGTACTCTGCATATAAATTAAATAAGCAGAGTGACATTATACAGCCTTGAAGTACTCCTTTCCCAATTTTGAACCAGTTCATTGTTCCATGTTCGGTTCTAACTGTTGCTTCTTTTCTGGCAGACAGGTTTTTAGGAGGCAGGTCAGGTAGTCTGGTAGTCGCATCCCTCAGAATTTTCCACAGTTTATTGTGATCAATGTGAAGCCTTATTTGAAGGATTTTGAGCATTGCCTTGGTAGGTAATGTGAAATGAGTGCAATCATGTGGTACTTTGAACATTCTTTGGCATTGCCCTTCTTTGGGATTGGAATGAAAACTGACCTTTTCCAGTCCTGTGGCCACTGCTGAGTTTTCCACATTTGCTGGCATAATGTGCAGCACTTTCACAGCATCTTTTAGGATTTGAAATAGCTCAGCTGGAATTCCACCACCTCCACTAGCTTTGTTTGTAGTAATGCTTTGTAAGGCCCACTATACTTCAAACTCCAAAATGTCTGCCTCTAGGTGAGTGACCACACCATCGTGGTTGTCCAGGTCATTAAGACCTTTTGGTACAGTTCTTCTGTGTGTTCTTGCCACTGCTTCTTAAACTCTTCTGCTTATGTTAGGTCCATAATGATTCTGTCCTTTATCGTGCCCATCTTTGCCTGAAATGTTTCTTTGGTATCTCTGATTTTTCTTGAAGATATCTCTAGTCTTTCCCATTCTATTGTTTTCCTTTGTTTCTTTGCATTGTTCACTTAAGAAGGCTGTTTTAAGTGAATCTCTCCTTGCTATTCCTTGGAACTCTGCATTCGGATGGGTATATCTTTCCTTTTTCTCCTTTGCCTTTCCCTTCTCTTCTTTTCTCAGTTACTTGTAAAGCTTCCTAGGACAACCTTTGTGCCTTGTTGCATTTCTTTGTCTTGAGGATGATTTTGGTCACTGCCTCCTGTACAGTGTTACAAACCTCCGTCCATAGTTCTTCAGGCACTCTGTCTATCACATCTAATCCTTTGAGTCTGTTTGTTACTTCCACTGTATAATCATAAGGGATTTGATTTAGGTCATACCTGAATAGCCTAGTGGTTTTCCCTACTTTTTTCAATTTAAGTCTGAATTTTGCAATAAGGTCTTCATGATCTGAGCCACAGTCAGCTCCCGGTCTTGTTTTTGCTGACTGAATAGAGCTTCTCCTTCTTTGGCTAAAGATTATAATCAATCTGATTTCAGTATTGACCATCTGGTGATGTCCATGTGTAGAGTCGTCTCTTGTGTTGCTGGAAGAGGCTGTTTGCTCTGACCAATGTGTTCTGTTGGCAAAACTATTGGCTTTTGCCAAGGCCAAACTTGCCTGTTACTTCAGGTGTCTCTTCACTTCTTACTTTTTCATTCCAGTCCCCTATGATGGAAAGGACATCTTTTTTGGTGTTAGTTCTCAAAGGTCTTGTAAGTCTTCATAGAACCATCTAACTTCAGCTTCTTTGGCTTTAGTGTTTGGGGCATGGTTTTGGATTACTGCGATACTGAATAATTTGCTTTGGAAATGAACCTAGATTACTCTGTCGTTTTTGAGATTGCACCCAAGTACTACATTTTGGACTCTTTTGTTGAGTATGAGGGCTACTCCATTTCTTCTAAGGGATTCTTGCCCACAGTAGTAGATATAATGTTTATCTGAATTAAATTTGCCATTTCAGTTCACTGATTCCTAAAATGTTGATGTTCACCCTTGCCATCTCCTGTTTGACCACTTCCAGTTTACCTTGATTTGTGGACCTAATATTTCAGGTTCCTATGCAGTATTGTTCTTTTCAGCATCAGAATTTATGTACACATATATGTATGTATATATGGCTGATCTCAGAGTAGGAGAGATGAAGGAATTGGAAGACAAAAAAAATTTGACACTAATGAAGACTAGGAGGCAATTTTTCTTGATGCCCTGAAAACTTATCATTATGGAGGCTAAAAAAGAGTATGTCCCCTAGGTGATTGCTACTGACTGGGCTATTGAGGGATCATTGTGAAAGGGTATCTTTTGATCAGATGGTGGTTTTGTGGAATTTAAGTTTTCTCGTGCCTAACTGGTTCCTTTTAACTAAACATATTAATTTGAATACCTCTTATGAGTGAAACAGTCTGGGGCTCAAAAAATAGTCCATAATGAAATACTAGGTCATCTTTGTATTTCAAAGTTATGGACTTTATATCACTTATTGCTAATTTTGGGCAGCTTGTCATAAATTGGAGGCACACATTATTTGGAGTATCTTTAGCAGGTTATCTTATCTGGGAATTGGCCTGAGAAATCTAAAGAACCTTCAGACCCATTAGGGAGCCTTATTGAGTGGGATGTATTTATAACTGTATTTAATCTTAGTCCTTATGTTTGTTCTCAGTCTTCCCTTGAGGCTCAGCTGGTAAAAAATCTGCCTGCAATGCGGGAGATCTGGGTTTGATCCCTGGGTTGGGAAGATCCCCTGGAGAAGGCAAAGGCTACCCACTCCAGTATTCTGGCCTGGAGAATTCCATGGACTGTAGGGGTCACAATGAGTCGGATATGACTGAGTGACTTTCACTTTAACTTTTCGCGTTTCTTCTCTATATCTTTGTCTCTGTTTCTGGAAAGGTGGGTGAAAGGAATGGGAGATTGAGACTGACATATATACACTACTATGTGCAAAATAGATAATTAATGAAAACCTAGTATATAGCATAGGGAGCTCTACTAAATCCTCTGTGGTGACCTAAATGGGAAGGAAATCCAAAAAGGGGGGCATATATGTATAAGTATGACTGATTCATTTTGCTGTATAGCAGAAAATAACAAAACATTGTAAAGCAACTATACTCCAATAAAAAGTTTATACACACACACACAGTACTTATATTAGGTATTGTAAAATGTGTGTGTGTGTGAGATATTTGTAAGACTGTTTATAGGATCATGTGTGATCCCTTACAAATTTATTTTTGTCAGTTATCCTGGTAATTTTATGTTGTTCTGCCTCTTCATTCTTATGTTTGTTTGGATGGGCCTAAGTATTCCAGTGAGGATGGGGAGGACAGTCTCTTGGGGTTTGTCTTTTATTTTTAAGTCATGCTATCTGAGATATTATGGAATCTCTTGGAATCCTGTGAGGGGTCCAGAATAAATACCAGATATTACCTAAGACTAGTTTGAGCCTTCTCAAGTGAATCTCATCAAAGATATTTTCCTAAGCCTTCTTGCTTCATATTCTTCCCTTTTCTCAGTTTCCTTTTTCTTCAAGTTTCTAGGAAATAAGAAGGTATGGGTTCTGTCTTGAAATTCAGAGTTGTTTGATTACTATTTACTTTCACCTTTGAGTCACAATATGAAAGTCATCTAGTTCAATTTAGTTCAGTCGCTCAGTCATGTCTGACTCTTTGCGACCCCATGAATCGCAGCACGCCAGGCCTCCCTGTCCATCACCAACTCCCGGAGTTCACTCAGACTCACATCCATCGAGTCAGTGATGCCATCCAGCCATCTCATCCTCTGTTGTCCCCTTCTCCTCTTGCCCCCAATCCTTCCCAGCATCAGAGTCTTTTCCAATGAGTCAACTCTTTGCATGAGGTGGCCAAAGTACTGGAGTTTCAGCTTTAGTATCATTCCTTCCAAAGAAATCCCAGGGCTGATCTCCTTCAGAATGGACTGGTTGGATCTCCTTGCAGTCCAAGGGACTCTCAAGAGTCCTCTCCAACACCAAAGTTCAAAAGCTTTAATTCTTCGGCGCTCAGCCCTCTTCACAGTCCAACTCTCACATCCATACATGATCACAGGAAAAACCATAGCCTTGACTAGACGGACCTTTGTTAGCAAAGTAATGTCTCTGCTTTTGAATATGCTATCTAGGTTGGACATAACTTTCCTTCCAAGGAGTAAGCATCTTTTAATTTCATGGCTGCAGTCACTATCTGCAGTGATTTTGGAGCCCAGAAAAATAAAGTCTGACACTGTTTCCACTGTTTCCCCATCTATTTCCCATGAAGTGATGGGACCGGATGCCATGATCTTCGTTTTCTGAATGTTGAGCTTTAAGCCAACTTTTTCACTCTCCACTTTCACTTTCATCAAGAGGCTTTTTAGTTCTTCCTCACTTTCTGCCATAAGGGTGGTGTCATCTGCATATCTGAGGTTATTGATATTTCTCCCGGCAATCTTGATTCCAGCTTGTGTTTCTTCCAGTCCAGTGTTTCTCATGATGTACTCTGCATAGAAGTTAAATAAGCAGGGTGACAATATACAGCCTTGACGTACTCCTTTTCCTATTTGGAACCAGTCTGTTGTTCCATGTCCAGTTCTAACTGTTGCTTCCTGACCTGCATACAGATTTCTCAAGAGGCAGGTCTGTTCATTTCCAAGGTAAACCATTCAATATCACAGTAATACAAGTCTATGCCCCAACCAGTAACGCTGAAGAAGCTGAAGTTGAATGGTTCTATGAAGACCTACAAGAACTTTTAGAACTAACATCCATAAAAGATGTCCTTTTCATTATAGGGGACTGGAATGCCAAAGTGGGAAGTCAAGAAACACCTGGAGTAACAGGCAAATTTGGCCTTGGAATACAGAATGAAACAGGGCAAAGACTAATAGAGTTTTGCCAAGAAAATGCACTGGTCATAGCAAACACCCTCTTCCAAAAACACAAGAGAAGACTCTACACATGCACATCACCAGATGGTCAACACCGAAATCAGATTGATTATGTTCTTTGCAGCCAAAGATGGAGAAGCTCTATACAGTCAACAAAAACAAGACCAGGAGCTGATTGTGGCTCAGATCATGAACTCCTTATTACCAAATTCAGACTGAAATTGAAGAAAGTAGGGAAAACCACTAGACCATTCAGATATGACCTAAATCCAATCCCTTATGGCTATACAGTGGAAGTGAGAAATAGATTTAAAGGCCTAGATCTGATAGATAGAGTGCCTGATGAACTATGGAATGAGGTTCGTGACATTGTACAAGAGATAGGGATCAAGACCATCCCCATGGAAAAGAAATGCAAAAAAGCAAAATGGCTGTCTGGAGAGGCCTTACAAATAGCTGTGAAAAGAAGAGAAGCAAAAAGCAAAGGAGAAAAGGAAAGATATAAGCATCTGAATGCAGAGTTCCAAAGAATAGCAAGAAGAGATAAGAAAGCCTTCCTCAGCGATCAATGCAAATAAATAGAGGAAAAGAACAGAATGGGAAAGACTAGAGATCTCTTCAAGAAAATTAGAGATACCAAGGGAACATTTCATGCAAAGATGGGCTCGATAAAGGACAGAAATGGTATGGACCTAACAGAAGCAGAAGATATCAAAAAGAGGTGGCAAGAATACACAGAAGAACTGTACAAAAAAGATCTTTGTGTCCCAGATAATCACGATGGTGTGATCACTGACCTACAGCCAGACATCCTGGAATGTGAAATCAAGTGGGCCTTAGAAAGCATCACTATGAACAAAGCTAGTGGAGGTGATGGAATTCCAGTTGAGCTATTCCAAATCCTGAAAGATGATGCTGTGAAAGTGCTGCACTCAATATACTAGCAAATTTGGAAAACTCAGCAGTGGCCACAGGACTGGAAAAGGTCAGTTTTCATTCCAATCCCAAAGAAAGGCAATGCCAAAGAAAGCTCAAACTACCGCACAATTGCACTCATCTCGCATGCTAGTAAAGTAATGCTCAAAATTCTCCAAGCCAGGCTTCAGCAATATGTGAACCGTGAACTTCCTGATGTTCAAGCTGGTTTTAGAAAAGGCAGAGGAACCAGAGACCAAATTGCCAAAATCTGCTGGATCATGGAAAAAGCAAGAGAGTTCCAGAAAAACATCTATTTCTGCTTTGTTGACTATGGCAAAACCTTTGACTGTGTGGATCACAATAAACTGTGGAAAATTCTGAAATTCATCTAAGGACACCCTAAAATGATCAAGATGGTGCTATGATAGCCAAAACTGGTGGTTAGCAAGTATCACAATATTAACTTTGTAAAGATAAGACTATTTGTGAGAATTCAGTTCTCACTTTTGCCCACAATTAGAAAATGTATTATTGATGCTAGGAATAAATATTCAGTTCAGTTCAGTCGCTCAGTTGTGTCAGACTTTTTGCGACCCCATGGAATGCAGCACACCAGGCATCCCTGTCCATCACCAACACCTGGAACTTACTCAAACTCATGTCCATCAAGTGGGTGATGCCATTCAGCCATCTCATCCTCCGTCTTCCCCTTTCCCTCCTGCCTTCAATCTTTCCCAGCATCAGGGTCTTTTCTAATGAGTCAGTTCTTCGAATCAGGTGGCCAAACTATTGGAGTTTCAGCTTCAGCATCAGTCCTTTCAATGAATATTCAGGACTGATTTTCTTTAGGATGACTGGTTGGATCTCCTTGCAGTCCAAGGGACTCTCAAGAGTCTTCTCCAACACCACATTTCAAAAACATCAATTCTTCAGTGCTCAGCTTTCTTCATCGTTCAAGTCTCACATCCACATGACTACTGGAAAAACCATAGCTTTGACTAGATGGACCAGTTGGCAAAGTAATGTCTCTGCTTTTTAATATGCTGTTTAGGTTGATCATAACTCTCCTTCCAAGGAGCAAGCATCTTTTAATTTCATGGCTGCAATCACCATCTGCAGTGATTTTGGAGCCCCCCAAAATAAAGTCTGACACTGTTTCCACTGTTTCCCCATCTATTTGCCATGAAGTGATGGGACCGGATGCCATGATCCTAGTTTTCTGAATGCTGATTTTAAGCCAATTTTTTCACTCTCCTCTTTTCACTTTCATCAAGAGGCTTTTTAGTGCCTCTTCACTTTCTTCCATAAGGGTGGTGTCATCTGCATATCTGAGATTATTGATATTTCTCCCAGCAATCTTGATTCCAGTTTGTGCTTCATCCAGCCTGGTATTTCTCATTATGTACTCTATATATAAGTTAAATAAACAGGGTGACAATATAAAGCCTTAATGTGCTCCTTTCCTGATTTGGAACCAGTCTGTTGTTCCATGCCCAGTTCTAACTGTTGCTTCTTCACCTGCATACAGATTTCTCAAGAGGCAGGTCAGGTGGTCTGGTATTTCCATCTCTTTAAGAGTTTTCCAGTTTGTTGTGATCCACACAGTCAAAGGCTTTGGCATAGTCAATATGCATAGTAAATATTGCATGATTCTAAAATGTATTTTGAAAATAAAACATTGCATTTACAGTTTTCTTTCCTTACTGGTAGCATGGATAAGATGCAATTTATATATTAGGCATCTTGATTATTTTGGAAAACAGCCATAATGAAATGTTTAGGGTTGTTTGTTTCAAGAACAAATTTTAGAAAAAGTTTGCCTTAGTAAGGTTTTTAATTTTACCCCTACTGGGCAGAAATTATGTTTCTTGAATAAGAAAATTAACATTTTCCCCCAGAAAATTGGAATGAAGAAAATCAGTAAGGGCTTAGAATTTGGGAAAGAAAATAAAGTGTCGACTCTAGATATGATAGGTCCTCCTTTCCATCTGGTGGTGACGTTGGTGTAAATTGTTGAGCTGGATAATTTAATTAAAAAGCAGATGATGCTGTCTTTCCTACTGACTAGGGTCTATTTCAAGTTCTCATTACCATAGGCACAAAATGTACTGAAGAAAGTAAATAGGTCAACGAACCTCAAGTGCAATTAAGTTCTCATGTGTAGGGCAATAACTTTAGCCTATGTCTTCCAAACTTTAAAATTACCCCAGTGAACCAACAGCAACTTTTTAATGAGATGCAAGAAAGGAACACTAAGAATCTGTAAGATGGAAAATCAGATAGCTATGGCGAAATCACTGCTCTGCTACACGTAGGTTTACTCCATTTGCTCTTAATGAAGCATGGCCACTTTCTGTGTTTCTGCATTTAATTCCACTTTCTGTATGTGCTAGTTTCACCTTCCTAGGGATAAAGAGACACATACACTCCAAAGAAATGAATCAACAAAGAGGAGGAGCATCTTTTTGGTACAACATTAAAATAGAAACAAGAGAGAAGAAAAGCAAACAAGATGTTTGATTGAAAGACCAGTGAATTAAAATCAGAAGTCTGGGTTAATTTAGCTTTAGTTCTGCTATTTAGGAGCCATGTGGATCTTGGGTAAATTATTCACCTTCTCCTGTTCTCAATAACATTATCTATAAAATTAGAGGTGATTTACATAACCCAACTTAATTTTATATTATGATATTCAAATAACATTTTTTAAAATGACTGAATAACTTAAAAAGTCAGGACTTTTTTTCATTTGTTTTTGAGCTCATTTTTAAAGGAAGTATAGTTGATTTACAATGTTGTATTAGTTTCAAGTATACAACAAAGTGACTCATATATATATATATATATATATGTTTTTTTTCAGATTATTTTCCTTTATAGGTTAGGAAATATAGCTGGATATAGTTCCCTGTGCTATACAGTAGGTCCTTGTTGGTTATCTATTTTCTGTATAGTAATATGTATATGTTAATCACAAGCTTCTAATTTATCCCTCACCCATTTTCCCCTTTGATAAGCGGAAGTTTGCTTTCTATGTCTGTGAATCTTTTTATGTTCTGTAAGTAAGTTCATTTGTATCTTTTTCTTTAAGATCCCACATATAAGCAACATTGTATATTTTTCTTCACTTAGTATGATAATCTCTAAGAGTGCCCTTTGCATTAAAATTGTCATTTGGGATTCACAGTTGGTTTTACTTTTGGTGTGTGATGATAAGCAGGCAATTTTGAATTTTAGAATAGTGCTTGGAATTACTTAGAAGTAGCATCACTGACTCGATGGATGTGAGTCTGAGTGAACTCCGGGAGTTGGTGATGGACAGGGAGGCCTGGCGTGCTGCGATTCATGGGGTCGCAAAGAGTCGGACATGACTGAGCGACTGAACTGAACTGAACTGAGGAAAAAAGCATGAGATTTTGGAAACTATGGCATTGTGCTTTATTAGTTTCTATACGGCCTATTCTCTGCCCATGCCTAGCTTTCTTTTATGGTGTTAACTTCCTAGCTAAAGCAATGGCAAACCTAGAACTGTATGAATTTCGTCAGTCTTATATTTATGTATTTGTTTTCTTTTAGTTCTCCTTTTCCTTGGGACAGCTCCTAATACTGGTAATAGCAGTTTTTGAGGAGTGTACATTTGTTGTCTTTTTTCCTTTATCTTTATGAGGTATGTGTCATTATCATTATCATTATGTAATGTGTCCAGGGCTGCAAAGTCAGGGCTCAAGGCCTGGTTTGTTTGTTTCCAGAGCCCTTCCTATCTACCTTGCTGCTAAGTTGCTTCAGTTGTGTCCGACTCTGTGTGACCCCATAGATGGAAGCCCTCTAGGATCCCTTGTCCCTGGGATTCTCCAGACAAGAACACTGGAGTGGGTTGCCATTTCCTTCTCCAATGCATGAAAGCGAAAAGTGAAAGTGAAGTCGCTCAGTCCTACCCGACTCTTAGCGACCCTGTGGACTGCAGCCTACCAGGCTCCTCCGTCCATGGGATTTTCCAGGCAAGAGTACTGGAATGGGGTGCCATTGCCTTCTCCGTCTATCTACCTTAGGAGGCAGCATTACATGGTGGTTGCCAGTAAGAACAGTAAAAGTACATGCTTATCTCATGCTCACTGTATGTCAGGTGTAGTTCTAAGCCCTTCAGATATACTAAGACCCACAATCCTTTTAACAATTCTATGATGCATGTCCTATTAATATATGCATGTGACAGATGAAGAAATAGCTGCAGGGAAGTTAAGTAATTTTCCCAAGATCACACAGAGAGTGCCAGAGCTGGAGTTTGAATCCGTGAGTGCAGCTCTCCAGTCTATAATCTCATATATTGACACTACCTCTCTATGAAGCTACTACTATTCTAGGAGGAGAATTTTGTAGATAATTCTTGCATTTTACAATAGTTGTGTTCTTGGAACATTTCCTGAATTAGTTATTCATTCTGACTTCCTTAAAAAATGAAGCACAGGTTATTTATGTTAACACAAGAGATTAAAGTGAATGAAGTGAGGAAAAAAAAAAGAGCCCCGAGGTGGTAATGAAGAGAATTATTATGGCAAGAGTATTGCAAGTGGAGACAATTTATCTGGTAGTGAAGGTATAGTAAGAATGAAGAGAAGATATTTCAACTTTCTTGAAAGGTGCTTGTCTGGGAGCTCTGACATGTTTCCACATTTCTTGGCCCAGGTTACCCTTGGTGTGTGGCGCCAACCTGGGTTTGGTGGAATGCCCTCACTAACGTGAAGGGCTGGAGTTTGGACTTGATTTCTTTCATACTGGAGTCATCTCTAGTGATGCAGGGCATGCAGAACAGTGTGATTTGCACACGCTCTGTACCATTTATTAGTCAGGAAGATGGGCACTGTATAGTGTGTCTAGTCCGGTTTGGTAGGAAAAAATCAATGGAACAAAGTGGTGTGTGGAAGAGTTTGCTTTTTATAGGTCTCTAGATTTTATAGATTTTTTTGTATTGGGGCCTAGGAATTAATTGTTCTTTTGGTGGATTGAATGGAGTGGAGACATTTGTTCAATAACCATATTTCCTCTTGTTTATATTGAGAATTCCTCAGTGACCCTTGGTTTTGCGTTTACTTTGTAGTCCTTTGTCCTACTGAAGACATGCTTCTTAAAGTTCCTGCTGTTGCTGAGGGAGGCAAACGAGATGAGAATCTCCGAACACCTTGATTGGAACTTAGTTTGGCTGGAAGAAGGTGTCTCATTAAATCAAACATGGTGAACTTAGTGAGGAGGAGTTTGTGATATAGGACCATGGGTAGTGTTCCATAATGTGAGGGATGTATCTGACATTAGGCAAGATCTACTTTTACTGGTAGAAAAAAAGCGAAACTGTTTAAAGTAGAAAACAAACGAGTCCATGCCATGGTCACCTGGGAATGGAGCTGGCAGAGGCAGCAAACTCAGAGTGCACTCATACAGACAGAAGCAGTTATAAGAGAGGTCCAAGATATGGACGGTTTTTGAGTGTGTCAGTGACCATGGACATGGAATTTCTTCCCTGAATGGCAGGGAAGCCCTGGTACCATTTATTATGACAGAGGCCTGTAATGGCTTTGAGTTCAGCAGGCAGTAGAGAAGCCCTTTATGCTTCCATATCTGGGTTTTGGGTGTTCCCACACCCCACACTTTTTGATGGGATGCTTTATGTCCTTCAAGACCTGGGGTAACTAAAAATTTTAGGTTTTAGAGTTAAGGGTTTTAAATAGGCCAAAAGAGGATGCAGGCTCGTGGCAAGCATGGAAGATATAGGAGTGAATGTTTTTGGCCAGAATATGGAGAATAAGAGTCTCCAACTAAGTTTAAAAAAAAATTTAAGTTAGATTTTTTTAGCACCAAAAATATTTTGTATTGGGGTATAGCCAATTAACGACGTTGTCATAGTTTCAGATGAACCATGAAGGGACTCAGCCATACATATACATGTATCCATTCTCCCCTAGAATCCCTCCCATCCAGGCGGCCACATAACATTGAGCAGAGTTCTATGTGCTAAACAATAGGTTTTTGTTGGTTATCCATTTTAAATATACTAGTGTATATATGGCCTTCCCAACTAACTTTTTTTTTTTTTTGTAGGGAAACTATTTGGTGTACTGGAATACTGAGCTCTGCATCTGAGGAGAGCAGCGTTGCTGCTGCTTGACCTTGCTAATGTCATGTTGACAATGGCAAGCCTACAGGATGGACTCTAGGTGGCAGTGTTGCTGCCAATTTTTAAACAGGGCTTTCTAGGCCTTCTAGGGCTTCCCTGGTGGCTCAGAGGTTAAAGCGTCTGCCTGCAATGAGGGAGACCGGGGTTTGATCCCTGGGTTGAGAAGATCCCCTGGAGAAGGAAATGGCAACCCACTCCAGTACTCTTGTCTGGAGAATCCCATGCAGGGAGGAGCCTGGTAGGCTACAGTCCATGGGGTCGCAGATTCAGACACAACTGAGCAACTTCACTTTCTTGCTTTAGGACCTCCCTTGTGGCTCAGCTGGTAAAAGAATCCGCCTGCAATGAGGGAGATCTGGGTTTGATCCCTGGGTTGGGAAAATCCCCTGGAGAAGGGGAAGGCTAAACACTCCCGTATTCTGGCCTGGAGAATCCCATGGACTGTATAGTCCATGAGGTTGCAAAGAGTCAGACACGACTGAGTCACTTTCACTTTCACTTTTCTAGGCACCCAGCTCCTTTTCTAGATGGTATATAGTAGCATTAACACTTAAACAGCTCTCAGCCTGTTACTTGATGTATTTCTTATTTTACACATTTTAACTTAAACAGAGTTAAAGCTATAGCTATAATAGCTATAGCTCAGCATGTGAGCTATTATAGCCTCAGTTTTAAGATTAGGAAACCAAGGCACAAAGAGCTTATGGAATTGGCCCAAGTTGAGTGGCAGAAACAGAATTTGAACCCAGGCCATGTGACTCCAGAGTTGGTACTATTAATTAACATACTTTTTTCCAGCAGTCATGTATGGATGTGAGAGTTGGACTATAAAGAAAGCTGAGCACCGAAGAATTGATGCTTTTGAACTGTGATGTTGGAGAAGACTCTTGAGAGTCCCTTGGACTGCAAGGAGATCCAAACAGTCCATCCTAAAGGAGATCGTCCCTGGGTATTCTTTGGAAGGACTGATGCTGAAGTTGAAGCTCCAATACTTTGGCCACCTGATGCGAAGAGCTGACTCATTGGAAAAGACCC
The DNA here is from genome assembly GCF_019923935.1 of Bubalus bubalis. Classification (NCBI taxonomy): domain Eukaryota; kingdom Metazoa; phylum Chordata; class Mammalia; order Artiodactyla; family Bovidae; genus Bubalus; species Bubalus bubalis. Next base: position 16,011,046 of record NC_059176.1, read on the forward strand.
TGATGCTGGGAAAGATTGAGGGCAGGAGGAGAAGGGGACGACAGAGGATGAGATGGTTGGATGGCATCACTGACTCAATGGACATGGGTTTGGGTGGACTCCAGCAGTTGGTGATGGACAGGGAGGCCTGGCGTGCTGTGTTTCATGGGGTTGCAAAGACTTGGACACACCTGAGCGACTGAACTGAACTGAACTGCTTCTTGTGGGTTAATTTTCGGGTTCTAATGAACCCAGACACTGTAGGGGGGCATGTGCAGGGGCAACTTGATGCAGATTACCTGTACCCACCAAGCTGGGCACTATACTTCTGTTTTGTTGGGTCAGCAGCTTTTCACTAGATGTCCATCTTGTCAAGTGCTGTACCTCACCTAGCATCTTTTGCTGATGTCTCCTTCAGACACAGAAAGGGTGTTTTCTACTCCTAAGTGTACCTCCAAACAGATAAAAAAATCCCCTGCTGGGCTGTGGACATTATGGATCAGGCACTGACCCAATAGGCCCTACTGTGCAGTGCTGCTGCTGCTGCTAAGTCGCTTCAGTCGTGTCCGACTCTGTGCGACCCCATAGACGGCAGCCCACCAGGCTCCCCCATCCCTGGGATTCTCCAGGCAAGAACACTGGAGTGGGTTGCCATTTCCTTCTCCAATGCATGAAAGTGAAAAGTGAAAGTGAAGTCGCTCAGTCGTGTCCGACTCTTAGAGACCCCATGGACTGCAGCCTACCAGGCTCCTCTGTCCCTGGGATTCTCCAGGCAAGAGTACTGGAGTGGGTTGCCATTGCTTTCTCTGACTAGAGGTGTGGCCTTATTTTAAATCCAAATGGCAGTGATTACATTTGAAACAGAAGCTTTGTAGAAATCAAGGGAACTACTGAAGTTTATTGGCCACAGTAAATTGTCTGGAGATGAGCATTCTATTTGACAGCAAATGGAAGAAAATACTAAGTGGCTGTTTTCTCATCTCATCTGCTGGTCCTCAACTTCCACTGCTCTTTCCTTGTTGGAGAGTCCCTGGCATGAAGTTTTCATGCTTCTTCTTTGTGTCAGAATTCTGTTGTATGCCTTGCCTGTGTACCCCTCTTGGGTTCTCTTCATTTTGCCACCCCGGATTTGGGGCCCTCACATGGGGAGATGTTTTCAAATGCAGAAGTAGAGTCTCATATTAGGAGAGTGAGTGCACAGCTGACCTCCTGCCTGGTATCTCTGTTCCTACCAGGAATGCACAGCCCTGTATTTTTAAGCCTGTGGTCCTCTGACCTGTGGGATGGGTGCATCAGGTCCTCTTTCTGCATTTTGAGGGTACTGGTACTCATTGCAAAGAAGGAAAAAAATGAGGCTCTATCACTTTGTCAGGTGTATCAGCCATAGTGTGGTAACTAACCGAGATTTCTGCTCAGTTCCTAAATCTGCTGGCTTCCTATGGTCTTTGTCTCACTGAAGGGACCACCATCTAGCCTGCTACATATGCCTGGACATCTTTGCTGTCAGTTATCTCTTAAGCTGTATTCACTAAATCTTAAGTACTCCACCTTGATACTATTTTTTTTAATTATTTATTTTTAATTGAAGGATAATTGGTTTACAATATTGGTTTGCTTTTTGCCATACATCAATATGAATCAGCCATAGGTATACATATGTTCCTTTCATCTTAAACCTCCCTTTCACCTCCCACCCTTTTCCACCCCTCTAGGTTGTTACAGAGCCCTGGTTTGAGTTCCCTGAGTCATACAGCAAATTTCCATTGGTTATCTATTTTATATATGGTAGTGTATATATGGAGAAGGCAATGGCACCCCACTCCAGTACTCTTGCCTGGAAAATCCCACGGGAGGAGCTTGGTAGGCTGGAGTCCATGGAGTCGCTAAGAGTCGGACATGACTGAGCGGCTTCACTTTTGCTTTTCACTTTCACGCATTGGAGAAAGAAATGGCAACCCACTCCAGTGTTCTTGCCTGGAGAATCCCAGAGATGGGGGTGCCTGGTGGGCTGCTGTCTATGGGATCGCACAGAGTCGGACATGACTGAAGCTTTTTAGCAGCAGCAGTGTATATACGCTTCCATGGTACTCTCTCCACTCTTTTCACCCTCTCCTTACTCTGTCTCTTACATCTGACCTCTCTTCCCCATTTGCATTGCCCTGTTTACCTCAGGCCTGCCTTGTTTCTTATCTGCATTAACATAGTAGCCTCTATACTATTGTTGCCATTCTATTTTAATTTCTACTTCAAGCATGATGATGTCAACCTTCTACCTAAAATCCTAAATGTTCTCTATGATATTCAGTTTAAGGTTAATCTGTTATGATATGGTCTAAAATAACCTTTAATATCTTCCCCTACTTACCTGTCCTGTCCTACATCCTTTCTTATTCACACATGAATAATTTGTCAGCCATTCCAATCACTTGTACTCTCCTGAACTTGCTCTGTTTTGTGATTTTTATACAAGTTTTCTTTGTCCCTGAAATAACTTTATCTCCTTGCTTCACTCCTGATCTTTTTTTTTTTTTTTGTAGACTCAACCCAGATGTCATCATCTCTGGGAAACCTGCCTTAATCTTCTGGTTTGACTTTTTGCCCTTATGTTTTATTCCCAAAGCACATTTGCAGACAAATACACCAGCCATTATTTCATTATTTTATAATCACATATGTTTTCTGTTTTTCACTTGTCTCATACTTTATTTGATATCTTCCTCAGCATGCTGTGAGCTTTTTGAGAGAGGGATGACATATTATTCTTCAGTTTCCTGTACTTAGCATAGTACTTGTTTTATAGTAGATATCTAGATATCTTTGTTGAATGGAGGAGTAAAGATAGCACAGATCCAAGTGTACTGTACATATTGCTGACAGGTGGGACAGAGGCTGCTCTTCAGGTTATGTTCAATTTACCTGAGGAATTTGGAACTAGACCATCACTGCTGCATCAAAGAAAGATGAGTGAGGGTCTTTGCCATCTGAGGAATGGGTGATATAACTTGACTGAGGCTGCACCTATCCTGGTAGAGGCCGAGAACTCTACATCTAGGGATCTGTAGCATTAAGACAGCAGTCAAGAAATGTTTTGACCCTCTCTGTTTGAGAAAATTTATCCTGGACATGATGGCTGAGACTGTCCTAGAATTGATTATCAAGGGTACCAGTGTTCCAATCTTACTCGTTTTGGAAATAAGAAGCGGTAAACCTGAGCTTGTGTTGGAAACAATGCATAGCATTATTAAGATGATGAAGATTTCCCCATATCCATCTTAGGAGGTTGGGGTAATAATTAGAATGGACAAGGGGTCTTTCCTGGGACTAGATAGAACCTGAATTGCCAAAACTCCCAGAGTCTCTTTGATTTGTTGGCTGGAGTTGGACCAAAAACCTTGAAATAGACTCTGTATTAATTAGCATATAGAGTACATTGCTGGAAGAGAGAGACCTGAAAATATATCCTCTAATGTAACAGTCCAGAAATATATGGCCAGTCCAGGGTAGGTATGGACTCTGTTCCTGAAGTCATTGACAGCCCTAGTTCCTTTTTTCTCATTGTTTTTATTCCTTATATCAGAGGTTGTCTATACACATTTTGTTTGTACATCAGAATTATGTGCAGGATATGCTGGGCTGCATCGCTAATTTCTGATTCAGGTTTGGGGTATCAGAGAATTTGCCTGTCCAACAATTTCCCTGGAGATGCTCAGGCTTCCCAGAAGGCACTAGTGTTAAAGAACCCGCCTGCCAATGCAGGAGACTTAAGAGACTTGGGCTCGATCCCTGGGTCAGGAAGAACCTCTGGGGGAGGACATGGAAACCCACTCCAATATTCTTGCCTGGAGAATCCCATGGACAGAGGAGCCTGGTGGGCTATAGACCATAGCGTCGCAAAGAGCTGGACACTACAGAAGTGACTTAGCACACACACACACACACACATGCTCATGCTCCTGGCCTTGGAACCATACTTTGAGAGCCACTGTTATAAAATATGGTTCCTGCCCATGTGGTTGAAGCTGGTTTGCCTGCACCATGCCCATATTCCAACCCTGGGAGAAGAGGCAAAGAAGAAAAGACAAGAAGCAGAACACTCCCACCTCACTTGAGAATAGGTCCTGGAAGTTGCACATGTCCCTTCTGTTCACATTCATTGGCAAGAAATTTGTAACACAACTATCTGCAAGGGATACCAGGAAATGTATCTTTTAAATGACAGATCATGTTCCCAGCAGAAATGTGGGGACTCTGTTGCCAAAAGGAGGAAGGGGAGAAATAGTGGTCTTCGTCCAGCCCTGCCCGCATTTGGGCTTTCATATGCCCTCTGGTGGTCTGGGATGTGGAGGCAGGCTACTCTGCACGTTCAGAACAGTACGCCCAGGACTTGAGAAAAATCCTGAACTCAGCCAAGATCCTGGGGAGTCCTCGGAACCTTAAATTTAGCTTGTGTGCCGCAGCAGTGGCTCAAAGCATTGGTTTTCTTTGTTTCCTCTGCTACCCTACTCCTTTTCTCTCTACATCAGACCTCCCCACAGGAGGAGGTGTGGCCCTTCCTCACAGCTGATCCTTCAGCAGTTGGGTTCTTAGCCTACTGATGCTGCTTCCAGTTTTGATAGTGGTTGGCTGCTTGAGTAGGAATAAAATTTTTCTTGTTCTTCTTGTGGGTAGCTGAGCTCTTAAATCTATTGCTCCAACCTGAAGTATGACCTTCAAAAACATGAAATTGTTTTAACTGCCAGGTTGCCTAGCACAGAGAGGTAAAGAACTATATTACATCTAATAAAAGGGTTTATGATATGTAACAAAAGTGGTCCCTAATGTGGGTCTCACTGACCTCTGTGTAAAAGTGAATAAATTTTCCTTCCTTAAAATTCTTAGCAGTAGAGCTACCTTTTGTCAACAAAAAGCCAGTGAACTTGAAGGTTTTAATATCTCAGGGTTTTGTTAAAACATTTCTTTCACTTTATTCTCACTTGCTAAGTTTTCATGACCCTAAATTCTATTTCCATTGAAGTTTGTGTAGCATCATTCTCTTTAAAAGATGTTGTCTGAGAAAGATTAACTTAGTCTGTTTCTCTGTTGCTAACCTACATCTTTATAAGCTGTAAAAGCCTAGTAGAACATCACCCCAGTTGAACTCTTTCTGCAGTTGAAGCATAATTTGAAGCTGAACAGAGTTTTCCTGTAAAGGACAGTGGCTGAAGTCAGCCTCTGAAGTTCTAATATCTTTCTTCAAATTCTGGCACTTATTGTTCATACTCAAACTTTTTATTTGAATTCTCTGAGCCTCAGATTTCTCTCAGTAAAATGGGGATACAAACATCCACCCTACATAGTTGTATTAAAGAAAAATTATTCTGTCACTTGTTAAAATGCTGAGGAATATTTTATTCAAGATTACTACAACGTGATCATGCCTGTCATAATAGGAGAGAAAGAGTGGATTCAAGCCTAAATACAGCAAAGGCAGCTGGGGATTTTGTAGCCCAAACCAGAGTGAGAAGGTCAGTGGATGGAGAATTACTAACAGGAGACATCAGGGGAAGAAGGATTCTTGCTAACCTGGTCTTACAGAATTCTAGCTAAAGGCAAGCTAAGGACTGAAACATCAAAAGTGAGGGATGAAATACTTGGTCAGATATCCAGGTAGGGGGGATTCTTACTAAACTGATTTGGTAGGATTCTTTATGACAAAGAAGGGGCCAATGTCAAGGCAGAGTTGAATAGAAGGCTCAGAGAAGCCTGACGAAACTCAGTCAAGTAGGGAAACTTTGTCATTTGTGAGGCTTGAATTAAATAACATTAAGTCACTATATTAAATCAGTCCCTAGTACCCAGTAAAGGCTGATTGATTTAATGGTAACTAATTTTATTATTAAAATTAACAATGGTTATATTTCCCTGCCATTTCCTGAATGTATATAAATTGGAGAACTTTTTTTGTATCAAAATCCAGAGCAAATGCCATTCAGGTGTCCTTATGAATTTACTAGAATGAATATATGCTTTACGGCTTGTCTACTCTGGCTCCCCTGATGCGATGGTGTTGTGGAAGGCAGGACCTTTGACCACCTGGTATTTGGGAGCTATATTTGAAAACTGAGTTGTGAGCTAGACCCTCACCTGCTGAGGGAGAATACTGAGCCTTGAAAGAGAATGCTGATGTCAACCCAGAAACATGTCTAAACCTGTCTCAGCTGTAAGATGAAACTGAGGTGAAATAATAGTAACTTGAACATGGGATTGAACTGGGGTTAGAGGACCACTAAACCAGTACTCTTGCCTGGAAAATCCCACGGACAGAGGAGCCTGGTGGGCTGCAGTCCATGGGGTCGCTAAGAGTTGGGCACGACTGAGCAACTTTACTTTCACTTTTCACTTTCATGCATTGGAGAAGGAAATGGCAACCCACTCCAGTGTTCTTGCCTGGAGAATCCCAGGGATGGGGGAGCCTGGTGGGCTGCCATCTATGGGGTCGCACAGAGTCGGACACGACTGAAGTGACTTAGCAGCAGCAGACCAGAAAAAGTATGATGGAAAATTTAGATAAATATCTAAATTCCACAGCTGACAGAACCTGGAATAAGTTTTTTAATGCATTCAGATAGAATAAATGCAGTGTAGGCTAGATCTATTTAAATAGCATATTAAAGGACAGGTACAGCTCAGTTTCCTGGGAGCTGAAAATAGAAACTTTGGATCTGGGGTGCTGAAAGCCAAAGGGTATGACGGATTACCTTTTTAAAAATCAGATTTTTCTTTTTTTGTTATTGAGTGTTATGAATTCTTTACATATTTTGGATTCTAGTCTCTAATCAGGCATATGGTTGAATATTTTATTCTAATATTTTCTCTAATTTCTCATTTGATTTTTTTCATTATATTTTTCTGTGTAGAAGCTTTTTAGTTTGATGTAGCCCATCTGCTTATTTTTGGTTCTGTTGCTTGGCTTTGGTGCCATATCCCCAAAATTATTGTGAATCCAATGTTAAGAAGCTTTTCCCTTATGATCACGTCTAGTAGTTTTATATAGATCTTACATTTAAGTCTTTAATTCATTTCAAGATAATTTTTGTGAGTGGTATAAGGGTCCAATTTTATTCTTTTGCATGTGAATATCCAGTTTTCCCAATGCCATTTATTGAAGATCTGAGATTTCCCATTGAGTGTTTTGATTCCCTTATCAAATATTAGTAGCCACGGGAGCATGGGTTTGTTTCTGAAATATCAATTCTGTTCCATTGGTCTATGTGTCTGTTTTCATTCCTGTACCATACTATTTTAATTATGATAGCTTTGCAGTATTGTTTAAAATAAGGAATTGTGATGCAACCTCTTAGTTGTTTTTTTTTTAATCAGTATTTCTTTGTCAATATAGGATCTTTTGTGTCTTCACATGAATCTTTATGTTTTCTTCTATTTCTATGAAAAATGTCATTGGAATTTTGATAGAGATGACTTTGAATCTGTAGATGGATTTGGATAGTATGAATATTTTAACAGTATTAATTCTACCAATCCATGAGCACAGAATATCTTTCCATTTATTTGTGTCTTCTTTAATTTCTTTCATCAATATATAATAGTTTTCAGTTAAATTTATTCCAAATTATATTATTGTTTTTGATGCTACTGCAAAAGAGATTGTTTTCTTAATTTGTCTTTCTGATAGTTAATTGTTAGTGTATAGAAATGCAACTAATTTTTATATGTTAATTTTTTTTGTCCCACAATTTTATTGAATTTGTTTATTAGTCCTAAGAAGGTTTTGGTAGAGTTTTAAGGTTTTTCTATATATAACATCATATCTGCAAACAGAGACAATTTTACTTCCTTTTTAATTTAAGTGCTTTCTATTTCTTTTTCTATTTTTATGATTCTGGTTAAAACTTCTAGTACTATATTGAAAATAAGTTGGAAGAATGGACACCTATGTCTTGTGCTTGATTGTAAAGAAAAATCTTTCAAACTGTTCAAGTCGAATATAATGTTAGCTGTAAACTCAACATATATGATCTTTATTATGTTGAACTATGCTGTTAAAGTGCTGCACTCAATATGCCAGCAAATTTGGAAAACTCAGCAGTGGCCACAGGACTGGAAAAGGTCAGTTTTTATTCCAGTCCTAAAGAAAGGCAATGGCAAAGAATGTTCAAACTACCGCACAATTGTTCTCATTTCACATGCTAGCAAGGTAATGCTAAACATTCTTCAAGCCAGGCTTCAGCAGTACATGAACCAAGAACTTCCAGATGCACAAGCTGGATTTTGAAGAGGCAGAGGAACCAGAGATCAAATTGCCAACATCTGTTGGGTCATAGAAAAAGCAAGAGAATGCCAGAAAAACATCTGCTTCTTTGACTACACTAAAGCCTTTGACAGTGTGGATCACAACCAACTGTCGAAAATTCTTCAAGAGATGGGAATACCAGACCACTTACCTGCCTCCTGTGAAACCTGTATGCAGGTCAAGAATCAACAGTGAGAACTGAACATGGAACAACAGACTGGTTCCAAATCGGGAAAGGAGTATGTCAAGGCTGTATATTGTCGCCCTGCTTATTTAACTTCTATGCAGAGTACATCATGCAAAATGCCAGGCTGGGTGAATCAAGAGTCAGAATCAAGCTTGCTGGAAGAAATATCAATACACCAGATATGCAGATGGCATCACTCTAATGGCAGAAAGCAAAGAAGAACTAAAGAGCCTCTTGATGAAGGTGAAAGAGGAGATTGAAAAAACTGGCTTAAAACTCAGCATTCAAAAAACTAAGGTCATGGCATGTGATCCCATCACTTCATGGCAAATAGAAGGGGAAAATGGGGAAACTGACAGATTTTATTCTCTTGGGCTCCAAAGTCACTGCGGATAGTGACGGCAGCCATGAAATTAAAAGTACTAGCTACTTTGAAGAAAAGCTATAACAAACCTCAACAGCATATTAAAAAGCAGAGACGTCACTTTGCGGACAAAAGGTTCATCTAGTCAAGGCTATGGTTTTTCCAGTAGTCGTGTATGGATGTGAGTTAGACAATGAAGGAGGCCGAGCATGGAAGAATTGATGCTTTCACGTTTTGGTGTTGGAGAAGACTCTTGAGAGTCCCTTGGATTGCAAGGAGATCAAACCAGTCATTCATAAAAGAAATCAACCCTGAATAATCATTGGAAGAACTGATGCTGAAGCTGAAGCTCCAATACTTTGGCCACCTGATATGATGAGCTGACTTATTGGAAAAGACCCTGATGCTGGGAAAGATTGAGGGCAGGAGGACAAGGGGACAACAGAGGGTAAGATGGTTGGATGGCATCACTGACTCAATGGACAAGAGTTTAAGCAAACTCTGGGAGATAATGAAGACAGGGAAGCCTGGTGTGCTGCAGTCCATGGGGTCACAGATTCAGACATGATTTAGGGACTGAACAACAACAACATATTCTTTCTATACCAAAATTTTTCAGAGCTATTATTATGGAAGCATGTTCAATTCTGTCTGTTTTTCCTTCATCTATTGTGGTGATGATATTATTTTAATCTTTCATTCAATTAATGTAGTGTACTACATCCAGTCATTTTCTATGTTGAATCATCCTCAAACCTCAGGGGTAAATCCCCCTTCACCATGGTGTATTATCTTTTTAATGTATTGTTGAATTCAGTTTGCTAGTAATATTTTGTTGAGAAATTTTGCATCTATATTCATCAGGTTTATTTACCTGTAGTTTTTCTGTAATACCCTTCTCTAGCTTTGGTATCAGGGTACTGTTGACCTTGTAAAATGAATTAGGGTATGTTGCCTCCTCTTCATTTTTTAAAAGAGTTTGAGAAGGACTGATAATAATTCTTCAAATGTTTGCTGGAATTAATCAGTGAAATTATTTGGCCCTGGAATTTTTTTGTTCAGTGGTTTCTGACTCCTTATGAAATATTCTTATTTGTTTTAGGATTGTTAAGATTTTATATTTCTTTATGATTAAGTCTTGGCAGGTTGTATGTTTCTAGGAATTTGTTTCCAATAGGTTATTTAATTTATATATGCGCATGCTGTGCTCACTCAGTCATGTCCGACTCTTTGCGACCCCATGGAGCCCACTAGGCTCCTCTGTCCATGGGGATTCTGCAGGCAAGAACACTGTAGTAGGTTGCCATGCTCTCCTTCAGGAATTTATATATATTCCTGGTCAGGTTCATCTCTCAGGTTGGTTCAGGTCCACTGTTTTTTGAAAGTGGGATATTATTAAAGTCCCCTAGTATTATTGTGTGATTTCCATTTCTCTCTTCAGATTTGTTAGTTTTTGCTGAATATATGTAGGTGCTCTGATGCTGAGTTTATTTATAATGAAATTATAAAGTTTATAATTGCTATATAGTTTATATTTATAATAATTATAACCTCTTGATGAATTGACCCCTTTTTTCATTTTATAATGACTATTTTTTGCTATATTTTTTACTTAAAATCTTAGTTTGGCATAAGTGTAGCTACCCTCACTTTCTTTTGGTTTCATTGTTGTAGAATATCTTTTTCATCCTTCACTTTAGGATAAGAGGTGTTCATCCAGCTAAATGAGTCTCTTTTATGTGCCATATAGTTGGCTTCAACAGCCACTCTATGCCTTTTGATTTGTGAATTTAATCTTTTAAACACTTAAAGTAATTATTGATAGATAAGGTGGCTCAGATGGTAAAGAATTTGTGTGCAATGCAGGAGACCTGGGTTTGATCCCCTGGATCAGGAAGATCCCCTAGAGAAGGGGATGCCTACCCACTCCAGTTTTCTTGCCTGGAGAATTCCATGGACAGAGGAGCCTGGCAGGCTACAGTCCATGGGTTTGCAGAGAGTCAGACATGACTGAGCAACTAACAGTCTCTTTCACAAGAAAATAATATTGCTATCATATTATTTTCTCACTTTTTTGTAGTTCCCTTGTTATTATCCTCTCTGTTTTCCTCTGTGAATTGATGATTTTTTCAAAGTGGTATGCTTTAATTCTCTTTTATTTATCTTTAGTATACATCCTATATGTTTTTGTTTTGGAGTTACCATTAGGCTTACATAAAACATACATATAATAGTCTATTTTAAGCTGATAACAATTTAACCTAGATTGCATACAAAAATTCACCCTCCAACTTTTTTACTTTAATGTCACAATTTATAACTTTTTAATTGTTGTAATATTAACAATTATTTTAATTATAGTAACTTTTAATACTTTTGCCCTTTAGTTTTATACTGGTGATAAGAGGTTAATACATAACCATTTTTACACTATTTGTGTATTGTGAATTTGCCCATGAATTTACTTTACCAGTGTGCTTCATATTTTCCTGTTTTCATGTTACTAATTAGCATCTTTTGATTTCAGCTTGAAGAACTCTTTTCAGCATTTGTCAGGCAGGTCTAGTGGTGATTAACCCCCTTAGCTTTTTTTAAATTTGTCTGAGAGAGTCTTTATCTCTCCTTCATTACTGAAGGACAGCTTTGCTAGGTAAGTTTTTCTTAGTTGGAAGGTTTTGTTTGTTTGTTTCTCCTTTCAGGACCATCAGTATATCTTGTCACTCTCTCTTGACCTTCAAGGTTTCTGCTGAGACATCTACTTATAGCTTTTTGGGAGCTCCCATGTATGTGAGGATTTCTTTTTCTCTTATTGCTTTTAAAATTTTCTTGTCTTTGATTTTAGACAATTTTATTATAATGTGTCGTGGAGAGGTTCTCTACATTGACTTTGTTTGTTGACTTATGAGCTTCATGAACTTGAATGTCTAAATTACTCTCTGGATTTGGGAGGTTCTCAGCTATTACTTTTTTTAAATAAGATTTTTGTTCCTTTCTTTCTTTTCCTCTGGGACTTCAATAATTCATATATTGTTTTTATCAATGATATCCTATGGTTCACATAGCTTTTCTACCTATTTTAAAAAAATTCTTTTAAACTTATTCTCACCTGACCAGATCATTTCAAATGATTCTACTTCACAGACTCTTTCTTCTGCTTAGATAAAATCTGTTTTTGCTTTCTATTGTATTTTAAATTTCATTATTCTTCAGCTCTAGTATTTCAGTTTGCTTCTTTTTAAAATGCTTTTTAATCTGTCAAATTTCTTATTTTGTTCATGTATTAGTTTCCTGATTTAGTTAAATTGTTTTCTGTATTTTCTTGTGGCTCACTGAGCTTCCTTAAAATAATTATTTTGAATTCTTAATCTGGCAAATCATAGGTCTCCATTTATTTGGGGTTGGTTCCTAGAAAATTATGATGTTCCTTTGATGGTGTCATGTTTCTTTGACTTTTTATGCCCCTTGAAGTCTTGTATTGCTGTCTTTGTACTTGAAGAAGGAGTCTTCCGCTCCAGTGTTTACTGACTTCTCCAACGTGTCCAACCTCAGATTGCTTCTGCTCTAAATGGCGTGCTGGTGTTTCTCGACTTGCCTATTATACCTCTTCAAAGGCTCTCTCATCCATGAGTAATTGTCAAAATCAGTATTCTTTGTGGTAAAACATGCTAGAAAACTTTTTGCCATTTTGCCATTTTGATGACATTACTCTCTGATTTACCTTGTTTTGATATCATATTCCTCATGGCTCCGGCTCTTGTTATAGGAAATCTGGGAAGTATGCCTTCCAAATATGCCAGTATTTCTCAGTGGGAAGCATTCTTTAACCCTCAGAAAGTAAATTTGGATAATAAGTGGAGCATTGCCTCATTTCGTTAGTACTAACTATTTCCTTCCCTTTGTGCCTGTTTTGATATTCTCTTTCCTGTCTCTGCGTTTGAGTGCTGCCTTCATCTAGCACGTGTCTGCCTGTTGCTGCTGAACTCAGCTTGTGTGTCCACTCTCTGTACTCATTGTTGTCCTGTGCTGTCAGGCACCTGTGTCCTTGTCCCTCTTCAGTTAGATTCACTGGCTATTAATAGGAAGGCACTTATATATTACATTCTGTATTCTAGGAGGATTATTTTTGACATTTTATTGAAGTATATACATAAACATATAGAAAACATTAGTATATAGGTCACCGAATTTTCACAAGTTCTACACGTCCACTCAGCCAGCACCCAGTTCAAGAAACAGATTATTACCAGTGCCTCAGAAACCTCTTGCATGTTAATCTCCCATCACCATTGCCTATACATGCTGAACTCTAACAGCATATTTTAGCTTTGCTGTGTTTTTGTACTTTATATGTCTAACTATATAGTAAGTATTCTTTTGGGTGTACTTCTATTGCTTAACATGTTTGTGAGATTCATCTATATTGTTGAAAGTAAAAGTGTTTATTTTCATTGCTCCCCCTACTTTGTGTGATAATATTATTTTATTTATTTTGGTGTCATAGATACATCTGGCATTACCATATTATCTATATTTTGAATAATGCTTCTAGTTTTTTTTTTTAAAACAGAATTTAAAGATTTTGCTATTAAAGTTGGTAAGCATATTTGGAAAATGACAAAGATGCCATTATAGGTTGTCTTATTGGTAACCTCAGGAAACAAAACATTATTTACTGCTCCACCTTTATTTATTTTTTATTTATTCTGCTTGGTGGTAGTGATTTCCACTGTTCAGTCTTCTAGCTCACTTATTCTTCTGCCTCATTTATTCTGCTATTGATTAACAGTTAGAACTGGACATGGAACAACAGACTGGTTCCAAATAGGAAAAGGAGTACATCAACGCTGTATATTGTCACCCTGCTTATTTAACTTACATGCAGAGTACATCATGAGAAACGCTGGGCTGGATGAAGCACAAGCTGGAATCAAGATTGCTGGGAGAAATATCAATAACCTCAGATATGCAGATGACACCACCCTTATGGCAGAAAGTGAAGAGGAACCAAAAAGCCTCTTGATGAAAGTGAAAGAGGAGAGTGAAAAAGTTGGCTTACAACTCAACATTCAGAAAACGAAGATCATGGCATCTGGTCCCATCACTTCATGGGAAATAGATGGGGAAACAGTGGAAACAGTGTCAGACTTTATTTTTCTGGGCTCCAAAATCACTGCAGATGGTGACTGCAGCCATGAAATTAAAAGACGCTTACTCCTTGGAAGCAAAGTTATGACCAACCTAGATAGCATATTCAAAAGCAGAGAGATTACTTTGCCAACAAAGGTTCATCTAGTCAAGGCTATGGTTTTTCCCGTGGTCATGTATGGATGTGAGAGTTGGACTGTGAAGAAAGCTGAGCGCTGAAGAATTGATGCTTTTGAAGTGTGGTGTTGGAGAAGACTCTTGAGAGTCCCCTGGACTCCAAGGAGGTCTAACCAGTCCATTCTAAAGGAGATTAGTCCTGGGTGTTCATTGGAAGGACTGATGCTAAAGCTGAAACTCTAATACTTTGGCCACCTCATGCAAAGTGTTGACTCATTGGAAAAGACCCTGATGCTGGGAGGGATTGGGGGCAGGATAAGAAGGGGATGACAGAGGATGAGATGGTTGGATGGCATCACTGACTCGATGGACATGGGTTTGGGTGAACTCTGGGAGTTGGTGATGGACAGGGAGGCCTGGTGTGATGCAATTCATGGGGTCGCAAAGAGTTGGACGTGACTGAGCAACTGAACTGAACTGAACTGAACTGAATATATTCTTTATTTCAGCTATTGTATTTTTCAATGTTGTTTGTTTTTTTTTATATCTTCTAGCTCTTAGTTAAACATTTCTTATATCTTCCCAGTCTGTGCCTCCATTCTTTTTCTGAAATCTTGGATTGTCTTTTCTATCATTACTCAGTTATTTTTCCAGTATATTGCCTGACTCTACTTCACTTAGTTGTTCTTCTGTGGTTTTATCTTGTTCCTCTGTCTGAAATATGTTCCTCTGTCTTCTCATTTTGTCTAACTTTGTGTTTGTGGTCTTCGTGGCACAGGCTGCAGGATTCTAGTTCCTTTTGCTTTGAGTGTCTGCCACCTGGTGAGTAAGTCTGCTCTAAGATGCTTATGCAGGCTCCTGCCTGGTAGGAGAGACTAGTGCCTGCCCACTAGTGAGTGGAAATGGATCTTGTCCCTCTGGTGGGCAGAGTCATGTCAAAGGGTTTGTTTAGATGTGGCTTGGAGCTCAGGAAGAGTTTAGGCATCCTGTCTGTTGATGGATGGGGTTGTGTTCTCACCCTCTTGGCTGTTTGACCTGAGGTGTCCCAGAACTGGAGCTTATAGGCTGTTGGGTGGAGCCAGGTCTTGGTATCACAATGGCAGCCTCCAGGAGAGCTCATGTCAATGAGCTCCCCAGTACCTCCCCAGTACCTCTCCACTAGCGTCCTTGTCCCCATAGTGAGCCACCCTCACTTCCCTGTTTCCCTAGGAGATCCTCCAAGATCTATGAGCAGGTAGGTCTGGCCCAGGATCCAGTGAAGTCACTACGTTTTTCCCTGGGTTCCAGTGCACATAAGACCTTGTGTGTGCCCTTCAGGTGTAGAGTTTCTCTTTCCCCTAGTCTTGTGTAGTACCTGTGATCAAGCCCTATGGGTCTTTAAAGCCAAATGCTCTGGGGCTCCTCCTCTTGATGCCAGGCTCTCAGGCTGTGGAGCCTGAAGTGGGGCTCAGAACTCTCCTTTCTGTGGGAGAACCTGTGATATATAATTATTTTCCAATATATGGATCACCCACTTGGTGGGTAAGGGATTTAATTATATTCTGAATGAACCTGTCTTACCTTCTCATTGTGGCTTGTCTTTGGATGTAGAATACCTGTGATATATAATTATTTTCCAATATATGGATCACCCACTTGGTGGGTAAGGGATTTAATTATATTCTGAATGAACCTGTCTTACCTTCTCATTGTGGCTTGTCTTTGGATGTAGAATATCTTTTTTTGGTAGGTTCAAGTTCTTTTGGTCTGTGGTTATTCAGCCATTAGCTGTGAATTTGGTGTTTTCCTGACAGAAGGTGAGCTCAAGTCCTTCTACTTTCTCATCTTGTCTCCAACCTCCTTCTCCCACTGCTCCAACTTTAAAGTATAATCAGCCTACTTTTAATGTTTCAATACTGAAGAAAATGATAATTTGAATATACCTTATATAAAATTTCCTTTGGGTTTCCTCCCTTTTACTATTACTCAGGGTACTTAGCAGTGCTAATCAGGAGATATTTCTTGACAGGAAATCAATAATTTGTTATAAGGTGTTATCAAGAACAGGCTTCCCTGATGGCTCAGTGGTAAACAATCTGCTCACCAGTGCAGGAGATGTGGGTTCAATCCCTGGGTTAGAAAGATCCCCCGGAGGAGGAAATGGCAACCCGCTCCAGTATTCTTGCCTGGAAATCCCATGGACACAGGAGCCTGGCAGGCTATAGTCCATGGGGTCACAAAGAGTTAGACATGACCAAACAATAAAGATCATCAAGAACAGGGAGTGGACATTGGTGTACGAAGGGAATCACAGATTTATCTGGTTACAGAGCTGTTTTGGCAAATTTCATTTGAGATAACATAAAAAAGGGGGATTGAGAGTAGGATATTTGAATATTGAAAATTTGTTTTCTAGAAACATGTAAATGTGTACTATTTAATTGATCTCCATTCCAAGATTTCCCCATGGGCTCTGCCAAGGGCACGGTGGTAAATCACACATAAAAGTTGCATATGCCATGATATTATGAAGAGAATTTGACATTATTCAGCCATACTTGTGCTTGTGCATGTCTGCAAACTAAACACTGGTTATCAATGATTAATGGACAACATACTTGGACAATGCTCTCCTACTTGAGCTAATGAACTAAATAGTTTATTTCATGCTCCATTTCCACAAATAAATGGCTGTAATACATAATGTGATAATTCCTGATCTCCTTGCAGTGCATTTTCTTGTCTATAATGAACACAAAAATTTTTGAAAATCAGATTAATCAGGCATTGCATTGTAATTTTATACATTGAATAGACTATGAAATATTGCTGAAATCAAAATGTTAACACTGAAAGGAAAAGAGGTGGTAAAATTGAGAAACATCTTGAAAGGACTCAATGAAGAGCTTTAAAAAAGCCTCATAATGGGCTTTTTTTTCCCTTCTATTTTTTTTTTTTTTTTGAACTATCCTCTTGGGTAAAACTGTAGTTATTCTACATGTTTGTGTAAACTTATAAATAAACACCATTCTTTCCTTAATCATTTTGGGATATTTCTATGCAGCAGAATTATGATTTAACTTCATATATCTAATGTGCACATTTTCACTTGTGGTTTTGTTTATTTTTCATAGGTCTTGTGTAATCTTTGTGTTGAACAAGAACAATCTGTGGGATGGAATTGTCATTCCACCTTAATTTAGACTCCTCTTGTCTAGATTGCCCTTTAAATCTAACTATGGAGTTAATTCTTCCCCTGCTCCTGGTAAAAACTTGGGCACACTAAAATACTTCTCTGGTCTCTCTTAGATAATATTAACACTTAAGATTTACCAGTCACTGTCACAATTTAGCAACCAAAAATTTCTGTTCTCCATAGCAGTCAAATATTCAGTCTTGCTTTAAAGTTGAGGCTTCTCCTAATTAGCATTTCTACTTCATCCTCATTTAACAAATGCTGTTTCTAGCCCTCCAGGGTGGGTGGAAGTAGGTGGATTCTCTTTTGATTGGTACTGTCAACCTGATCTGGTTCTCTTTTGGGCTCAACAGATGTTTGAAAATGAGTTTATTTTTTGTAGGTGCTAGGAATATCTTATCAAAGACAGATTTCCTTAAAAAGGACAATGCATATAATTGCCACCTGGTCATTTATTTCTCTTTCAGACCAGATACTTTTAGTTTTGTGTGTGTGTGTGTGTGTGAGAGAGAGAGATCTATTTTACCCTCTGCGGGTTTTTTGGATGAGGCAAAAAATAATTGGAAAAGTTAAACTGTTAATCACTCAGTGGTGTCTGATTCTCTGTGATACCATGGACCAGCCCCTCTGTCCATGGAATTCTCCAGGCAAGAATACTAGAGTGGCTAGCCATTCCCTTCTCCAGAGGATTTTCCCTACCCAGGGATCAAACCCAGGTCTTTTGTATTGCAGACAGATTCTTTACCCTCTGAACCAACAGTGAAGCCAGTTCTTCTCCTTGTTCTTGAAGGGAAACAATTTTACATTCTCTGGAGTGTAAGTCATATGCCACTCAAGATTTACATCCTTGCTCTGACTCTGGGACAGCTAGTCAGAGGAAATCACACTAGACTGCACAGATGTGAGCCGACAAACCACTAGACCACTAGGCACTCCAATTGCAGGGGACACAAATTAAATCCTCTGAGTTATCTCATTAAAATATTTTTTCCTGAGATGAAAGTTCATTTCTTCCTTGCAGAGAGTGAAATCTGCAACACAGCTTCAGGCCTCTTTAAAGAAATACTTTCCTCTCTCTTCTTCAGCTCCAAATCCTTTTATACCTTCAATTATGAGTGAGAGGCTTGAGGGCTGTGGATTTTTTAAAGTCCATTTTTAAATGATATGTCCTATCATTTCCTTTGGATGTATTACCTATTGTCTCTCATTGACACAACAAAAATTTACTTTTTTAACATACAGTTGTACTTATTTTCATAATGTCAATGAAAGTATTAATCAGTTGATCTAAGCAAAAGTGGAAAAAATGTTTTGAGCTAAATTGGAGGATTAAACACTGGGAACAGCCTCTCAGAAAACTCTGAGAACTGTTCTGCTTGTTAGAGGTCAAAGCACAGTTATATAAGTTTTTGAGATAAAGGACTGTACATTAAATGACATATTATTGACAGTTTATACAATCCAGATCTAAGCATACAAAACAAATGGTGGATCATGGATCATCACAGCCCCTTACAAGATTAAGAAGGAAAATTATCTCCTAAGAAGTTGTGACCCTTGATGAGATTAAAAAGGGATACTATTTCCTAAGGAGATCTGCTTACTGCAGGTCTACAATACACACTGAAGTGGAAAAAGGAGGCCCAAACAGACATAGAAAGCTTTTGCTTAAATTTTTCTCTTCTTGCCATAAATTATGAATTTTATTTCACCAATAGCATCTTTGATAAAGCATCAGTTCAGTTCAGTTCAGTCGCTCAGTCGTGTCCTACTCTTTGTGACCCCATGAATCACAGCACACCAGGCCTCCCTGTCCATCACCAGCTCCCGGAGTTCACTCAGACTCACATCCATCGAGTCAGAAATGCCATCCAGCCATCTCATCCTCTGTCATCCCCTTCTCCTCCTGCCCCCAATCCCTCCCAGCATCAGAGTCTTTTCCAATGAGTCAACTCTTTGCATGAGGTGGCCAAAGTACTGGAGTTTCAGCCTTACCATCATTTCTTCTAAAGAAATCCCAGGGCTGATCTCCTTCAGAATGGACTGGTTGGATCTCCTTGCAGTCCAAGGGACTCTCAAGAGTCTTCTCCAACACCACAGTTCAATAGTATCAATTCTTTAGCGCTCAGCTTTCTTCACAGTCCAACTCTCACATCCATACATGACCACGGGAAGAACAATAGCCTTGACTAGACGGACCTTTGTTGGCAAAGTAATCTCTCTGCTTTTGAATATGCTCTCTAGGTTGGTCATAACTTTCCTTCCAAGGAGTAAGCGTCTTTTAATTTCATGGCTGCAGTCACCATCTGCAGTGATTTTGGAGCCCAGAAAAATAAAGTCTGACACTGTTTCCACTGTTTCCCCATCTATTTCCCATGAAGTGATGGGACCAGACGCCATGATCTTTGTTTTCTCAATGTTGAGCTTTAAGCCAACTTTTTAACTCTCCACTTTCACTTTCATCAAGAGGCTTTTTAGTACCTCTTCACTTTCTTCCATAAAGGTGGTGTCATCTGCATATCTGAGGTTATTGATATTTCTCCCGGCAATCTTGATTCCAGCTTGGTCTTCTTCTAGCCCAGCATTTCTCATGATGTACTCTGCATGTAAGTTAAATAAGCAGGGTGACAATATACAGCCTTTAGGTACTCCTTTTCCTATTTGGAACCAGTCTGTTGTTCCATGTCCAGTTCTAACTGCTGCTTCCTGACCTGCATATAGGTTTCTCAAGAGGCAGGTCAGGTGGTCTTGTAGTCCCATTTCTTTCAGAATTTTCCACAGTTTATTGTGATCCACACAGTCAACGGCTTTGGCATAGAAACCACTAAATGCAAAGATGAAAAGAACATATTCCATGACATAGGTTTCAATGAAGTTTAAGTTTTTCATCTACAAAAGAATAAGACTTCTGCCATGACAGAGTAACAAGGACCAGATTTGACCTCCCAATGTAAACAACAACAGAAAAATAAATACCTAAAGCAAGCATTTTCGGGACCTCCCTTGTGGTCTGTGGTTGAGAATCTGCTTGCCAGTGGAAGGGACACAGGTTCTATCCCTGGTACATGAGGATCCCACATGTTGCAGAACAAATAAGCTTGTGTGCCACAACGGATGAGCCCGTGCTGTAACTAATGAAGCCTGTGTGCCTAGAAGTTCCACAAGAAGAGAAGCTACCGCAGTGAGAGACCCATGCATCGCAACAAAGAGTAGCCCCTGCTCACTGCAAATGGGAAAAAGCCCGTGCAACTATGAAGACCCAGCCCAGTCAAAAATAATGTAAATAAATTAAAAAAAAACAAAAACACAAGCATTTTCAGACACTGAATAATTTGGCAACACTGGACAGTGATTCCTGAGAGGGAAATAGGGTTAATTCTGAAGTTGCCTCTGGATACTTTCTTGAGAGGTTTCTAGATTGCAGCAAAGGCTGAAAGAATTCATTATGAACACACAAGCATTACAATAAATTTTAAAGAAAGTCCTTCAGGCAGAAGGACGATGATATTGGACAGAAACATGGAGAAATGAAGAGCACCAGAAAGTATAAATCTGTGGGTAAGTATAGCTGAATTGGAAGTCATCTCCAATGTCTCCACTTGAATCCAGTGGACAGTGATATCCAGTTCAGTCGCTCAGTCGTGTCTGACTCTTTGCAGCCCCATGAACCGCAGCATCCCCGGCCTCCCTATCCATCACCAACTGCCAGAGTCTACCCAAACCTGTGTCCATTGAGTTGGTGATGCCATTCAGCCATCTCATCCTCTGTCGTCCCCTTCTCCTCCTATCCTCAATCTTTCCCAGCATCAGGGTCTTTTCCAATGAGTCAGCTCTTCGCATCAGGTGGCCAAAGTATTGGAGTTTCAGCTTCAGCATCAGTCCTTCCAATGAATATTCAGGACTGGTTTCCTTTAGGATGGACTGGTTGGATCTCCTTGCAGTCCAAGGGACTCTCAAGAATCTTCTCCAACACCACAGTTCAAAAGCATCAATTCTTCAGTGCTCAGCTTTCTTTACAGTCCAACTCTCACATCCATACACGGCCACTGGAAAAACCATAGCCTTGACTAGACGGACCTTTGTTGACAAAGAAATGTCTCTGTTTTCAATAGGCTATCGAGGTTGGTCATAACTTTCCTTCCAAGGAGCAAGCATCTTTTAATTTCATGGCTGCAATCACTGATTAACAAAAGAAGGAAAAAACTGTTAATATAACCCTTTGGGGAAACTGACAGATTGTATAGTGACCAAGTGACCATGATTTCCAAATCAAACAATGTCTACAAAGTCTTTTAATACCATTCATGCTTATCTGGAAAGACAAGAGCAAACATATTGAAATCTTGAGGGAGGATTGGATGAAGGTAATCAAAATATACAAACTTCCAGTTATAAGGTAAATTAGTACTAGGGATGTAATGTAAAATGTGATAGATATAATTGATACTATTGTGTGTTATACTCAAAAGTTGTTAAGAGAGTGGATCCTGGCAGTTCTCATCACAAGGAAAAAAATTTTTTTCTTTTATTTTGTATCTATGTGAAATGATAGATGTTTACTAAACTTATTGTAGTTATTATTTCATGATGTATATAAGTCAAATAGTTATGCTTTCCCCCTAAACATATACAGTGCTATATGTCAATTTTTGTTACCAAATCCACTTGTGTGCAGTAAAGCCAATCTACTGTCACCAGGTTGTAGTGAAGGAAAGTGTAATGTTTACTGCAGAAGCCAAGCAGGCAGTTTGAGAGGCTAATGCTCAAAAGACTAGAACTTCCCAATGGGTTTCAGGGAGAGGGTTTTAATGGCAACGTGAGGGAGAGAGTCTCAGGGTGCCTAATCAGCTTGTTCACATTCCTCTCTGGTTGATGATGAAGCAACAGGGTACGGTTGACATCGTCAATTTTCAGACTCTAGCTGTTCTGGGGGCAAGTGCTCATGATCATCACACATTTAACTTCTTCCATCTGGTGGGGGTTTTAGTATCTGCAAAACAACTGAGGAATGTGCAACAGACACTTGTCTATGTCCTTCAGGGAGGAGCTGAAGATTCTCTGACTGCCGTATGTCTGATTTACTGTTTAAATTGCTACCAGTTCTCCTGACTCAATTGCTATTTTATTTTTGTTAGTATATATTCACATTCTTTCAATCATTAGTTCTTGAACCAGGCTTTTGTGACTTAAGGGAGGCCTGGGAGATTAAAACTTTTCTACCAGCAAGAGCAGGCAGAGGACACAGGAGTGTCTGTCCCAGAAGGGGACTGTAGGGTCCTGCTTGGTTACTTTATATCTCAATAAAATGTTAACACACACACACACACACAACAAAAAACCTAGTGAAGTCTTTGTATTGAGAAAGCTCACAACTTTGAGATATTCATTACTTTTCAGCTCTGTGTTCTACATGTTTAAGAGGAAAACAACAAAAATCCGCTGTTTGCATACATTGAACATGTTGCTTAATGCATATTGTACAGTCATTTTAAACATTTCATGATACTCAGCTTTAGGCAATGTGTCTTCTCTGTAAGTGACTAGGAGACAATTTGATTCTATTCTGTGGGCTGTGTGTGTTTAGTCGATTCAGTCATGTCTGACTCTTTGTGACCCCATGGACTGTAGTTTGCCAGGACCCTCTGTTCATGACAGTGTCCCAGTGAGGATACTGGAGTGGGTTGAATGTGCTCCTCCAGGGGATCTTCCCGACCCAGGGACTGAACACACGTCTCCTGCAATGCAGGTGAATTCTTTACCACTGAGCCACCAGAGAAGCCCTTGAATCTGTTAGTTGCCTGGAAAGCATATTGGAGAGATGGAGTTAGTCATTTTAGTCTGGGAGTCCATGTTCTACAGAGAGGAAAGGACTTATTGTAGGTGGACTTCATAACTGCTCAATGGGGATATGATGTCTAGTGATTGCTAGAAACATCTGCACTCTTCCATAATACAACAAAGCAAGTATGTCATCTCTGAAACACTAAAGTATTAGATGATCATGTAAGTCAAGAAAATTTTCTGTATTTTTGTAATTACAATCACTGATCCAGTGAACAGTAAAAGTAAAAAAATCATTTCTGATTATTGATAAATGTTTGAGTAGTAGACAAGTATTTAAATAGCAAAACATTAAATTAAGCAAAAGCCTCTAAACATGCTGTTAGTAATAGGGCTTAAAAGTATTTTTTTCTAATTTGCAATTCTATTTAAGGGAAAGCTGTGGACATATTTACATACCATACGATTGGAGTGGTGTTTTGGCTTTTGTGCTTATACATTTACATCTCCCTGAATTTGCTAGTCCATTTTCCATAAAGGTATTCATTTATGTTGGTTACCATAGAAACCAGAAGTGCTCCATTTGTACATAATTCTTTCCATATAGTCCCTCCCCTTTCTTGCTTTTCAAGTCAGCTGAATTGCCTTATGGGGCATTTTATGTAGAATAACCTTTGTGTGCTTAAGTCTTTCATGAAACAAAGCTTCAACTGTGCTACTTTATATTAATCTAAATCATAATTTTGACTTGTGAATTTTGCTGAAAAAAAGGACTGAATAAAAGAGAAATGTTTTCTAAATGGAATAGCACTCACACTTCAGAGTTAAAATTGAGTAGGAAAATCAAGACAAGGGTAGTCTGCTTTAGAAAAGCCCTAAATGTTGCTTCACTAAACCATGAGGAAATGTTTAAATAATTGGCATAGTCAAGGGGTGAATATTTTTTTGACAAGCATTACAATCAGCTACATAGGAAGCAGTAATTGAATAACTGTGTACCCAAGCTCTGTGCTGGGTCAAGGGAATATAAAGACTTGGAAGATGGAGTCTCTGTCTTCAAGGTGTTTTCAAATCAGTTTGAATGCAGAGACTATAGGTTTGATAAGAAGCTGTGGAAATAAGATACTTTTAAGCCATGTCACTTGAGAAATATGCATAATATGTGTGCATTTTACACAATGGTTAAACATACTAATGAGTCACTTTTGTCCTTTGTTAACTTAGTCATAAGCCTCCTGTAAAAGATGTCTTCCCCACCACTATTTCTTTTTCTATGTCTGTTTTGATTTCCAATTATTAACATCTGCCTTTGCTTGTGTAATTCTCCCAGTAATCCTAGGAGAGGGTAACAGATAGAGCTGAAAGAGAATGTTGGATCAGTATTCAGGAAACCAGAATTCAGCCCTGCCTCTGCCACTAAATATGAATCTCTGTGCCCTTGAGCAAGTTACTTTACTTCATTGGACTTCATAGTTCAAATCTGTAAAGTCAGAGACTGATTGGGAGTTCTTCAACATCCTGTGTCCCTCTAGGAAATGGATTCTGATTCTGTTATTCGAAAAAGCTATCTTCAGGATACTGTACACCCCAAGTGATTTATATGAAACACCTGTTAGAATTTCCCAGAAGTTTCTTAAAGTTATGGCAGGAAGGCAGTGGACAGGGCTTTTTGGCCTGAGTCATCTGTGGCTGTAGCATATTGACAGGTATGCAGAATGACCAAATATTAGAAGAATGGCACCTGTCACATCAGTAAACAAAGGATGGTGTGGCCATCAAAGAGTCAGCCACTGTAGCCACTCCCAACTGTATACCTTGAGGAGGTTCAGAATGGAGAAAAACATGCTACTGGCCCTAGATAGTTGAGATGCAAATCAAAGAAATGATTTCAATGAACCCAGACTCTTGCATCTTCCCATATACAGAAAAGCCTTAAATTCATTAACTTGAGATGCCTGTTTTTAATTAATGTAATCTTTGACATTCTGATGCTTCTTTTTTTTTTTTTTTTTTTTTTTTTTTTGCATAAACGCCTATGTATTCTGGCTCCTCCCTTAATGTCTTCATGGTAGTCCCTCAGAACTATCTGAGGGGCCCTCTCCTGGGCCTAGGTCCTCAGCAAATCCTAATAAAACATAATTCTCAACTTTAAGGTTTTTTCCCCAGTGGACACTGCCGAGGTAATTTGTGGTTTAATTAGAGTATTGTTCCACCTAAGAGCCTTTTAAATTTACATATACCATCAGCTCAGAATCCACCAAAAGTTTCACAGATATGATGTGAAAACATCTAAGTGTCTACAGTGTATTTTCTCTAAGACCTTAGTTTAGCCTTCAGTAGACACAGTCACTCTCCTGGCAGCTGTCAAATATTTAGGAGTTATTGGGCTACTGCTAGGTTTGCCCATGTCTTCACTCTCATAGTGAATATGTTATCTGCCAGTTTCACAGAGAGTGGATATGAAACATTTTGTAAACTGGAAAGTGTAATAGAAATATATATATATATATATATTATTGTTCATAAGTGTTTTGGTGGTCTTAACACCAGGGGACTATTATCATTTTAATCATGATGTTCTTACTTTTGGTGAAATTGAGGTAGTAAGTGGTAAATCGGAGAAGGCAATGGCACCCCACTCCAGTACTCTTGCCTGGAAAATCCCACAGACGGAAGAGCCTGGTGGGCTGCAGTCCATGGGGTCGCTAAGAGTCGGACATGACTGAGCAACTTCATTTTCACTTTTCACTTTCATGCATTGGAGAAGGAAATGGCAACCCACTCCAGTGTTCTTGCCTGGAGAATCCCAGGGACGGGGGAGCCTGTTGGGCTGCCGTCTATGGGGTCGCACAGAGTCGGACACAACTGAAGCGACTTAGCAGCAGCAGCAGCAGCAGCAAGTGGTAAATACCTGTTTCACACCTCTACGTTCTCTTTCTCTAAATTGCTCCCATTACCATCTGCCTCTCAATATCCTTAGTCTTTTTTTCTGAATGTGGTTTCTATATTTTTAACTTAAACTTGTCTCCGCCTTGAAGACAACCTCCCTAGAAGACCTCTCAAGTGGTGGCTGTTTTCTCTTTTGTATGGTTTATAACACTGGCCTGGAGATGAAGCCAGTGTTTTCTTTGTTTCTCACAGCTGCTTCCACATCTTTTATCTCTTCTTTTACCTTAACCTCCCACCCCACTCCCACTGTCTGCAGCCTTTGCCATTAAACCATAACACACATTAACAATATGACACTCACTATGTTCTAATTACTTTATAGATACCCACTTGTTCAATCTTTACACCATTCCCATGAGATTGATATTTTTATTGTCATCATTATTTCCATTTGACACACATAGCAACAGAGATGCAGAGAGTTTAAGTAACTTGCCTAAGATTGTAGAGTTGGTAAGGAGGAGAGCTAGGATTCAAACCCTTGCAGTCTGGCTTTACTCTCCATATTTTTTCTTTACTGCCTTTATCTATACTGCCTCTGGCCCTCTTTCTGTCCATCCTCTCATCCTGATTTAATATTTTGTTGAACACATTTACCATTTAAAAATATTGAATATTTGTCTATTTGTTTAGTATCTGTCTCCCCTGCCAAAATGTCAGCTCCATGAAAACAGGGACTTTATTCTCTTGTTCACTGTTTATAAATGCCGGGAATATAGTAGGTATTTAAAAATGTTTTGTAAATCAACGAATGAATGGATGAATATTATACTATGTGCTGATTATTTAGCAGCTACCTCTCAGGTGGAGCTGGGGCACTGTGAACCACCTTTCTGCTTTCAGCCTCGCTGCTTCTATATTAGAATCTGCCAGTAGGGAGCATTCGACGGAGTTTGCAAGACTGAAGAGAAAGTGGGGAGACTGAGTCCTCCCTGTCTGTTGCCTTCTGTCAGTATCTCCCCTGCAAAGCTTCTTCATGTCAACAGTAGCAGCTTCTTCCTGTAGCTGCAGTTGATACCAGATCACAGTTTGTCTAATGCTTGCAGAACCAACCCCATTCATGACCACTCAGAGATGCCCAGCCAGTGAGCAGTAAACTCTCCTCACAGGTCTGAGTTTTAGGTCGATGGGTCCCTCCTCCAAGGATCCAAATTTTAGTCATTATAACCTCTTCTCTTTGTCCCCCTAACAGTTAAGAATGGTCCTTGTGGTGTTTCCATGATTTCTTGGTATTCTCTTTTATGTTTTAGATTAGATTATTTCTATTCCAATAACTTGGAGAAGGAAATGGCAACCCACTCCAGTACTCTTGCCTGGAGAATCCTGTGGACAGAGGAGCCTGGTGGGCTGCTGTCCATGGGGTTGCACAGAGTCAGACATGACTGAAGCGACTTAGCATGCATGCATGCATTGGAGAAGGAAATGGCAACTCACTCCAGTATTCTTGCCTGGAGAATCCCAGGGACAGAGGAGCCAGGTGGGCTGCCGTCTATGGGGTCACACAGAGTCAGACACGACTGAAGCGACTTAGTGGCAGCAGCAGCAGCATTCCAATAACTAGTATGGTTTCTGCCTTCTGATTTTCCTGACCAATACAAAATTGGTAATAGGAATAGGCTCAGGAAATAGAGCCTCAAAGATGAGATTTGAAACCTAAGGGCAGTGCTGAGTTCTATGCAAATGTGTAATGGGATGTTAATAATCCATGGTTCCATGGTATGCAGTGGTATCAGGATTAATTAAAATTTATTCTGCTATTGATAGTGTTGAATACCTAATAGTCAAGTGCATTAGTAGCTCCTAACCAGTATGCAGTGATGACTATACGCATTGTGGTAAGGGATGGCTTCCTTCGAATGTACAGGAATACTCCCAGAAGAAATTCAAATTCAGACCTTTAAACTCTCAACCAAAGTTATTATCCAAGAACCAGAGGTCTTTGTAAAAGAACCTTTTATTTCTTATAGCTTACTGAAAATCAGACACAAAATTTTATTGTGCCAATTGCAGAAATACAACATAATTGCATTATTGCCAAGTCTCTTACATGAAAAGGCATTGATTGTGAAGGAGTAAAACCTGAAAGCTTAGAGTGAGGACATCTGAGTGGATTTACACTGAATATGAAGTATTAGTCAATGGAGATTTCCTTGAAAACCAATAAAGATCAGGGAGAAAAATATCATGCTTTAAATAATTAATAGTGAAAATACAGTACACTTCAGTGTTCTTTAGTAGAGAGATCTCTTGGGTCAGTCCAAATGTTATACTGTCTCTGCCAATGAGTCACCGGAAATGAGAATGTTTGAGAATGTCAGCACTGAAAAAATGGTGTCTGTGGGCTGTACGGGTAGGAACCATTATTGAGAGCTCTGTGTCATTCACGGAGCCTGATGTGCTGCCGTAGCCCACCTGCTTGTCATCAGCAGCTGTCAGAATGCCTCCCTGCTTCATTGCTCACAACTACATGTGCAAAACTAGTCTTGCTCCTGCTTTTAGTCACTGTCCTGTTTTATACCATCTTCATTAGGGCAGTAGTCTGAACCAGCTGCTTCATGTCTTGATATATATTAAGACCCTAGTGATGGAATTTTCTTTCAAAATAAATATATGATGAGGAGTTGGAATGTTGAGTTGATGGTAATATCAACACATAAGAGAAGAATTATGGTATAGTAATTGATGAGTGGTCTTTGGAATCAGAATAGTTTTGAATCTTGTGCCGGTACCCACTAGCTGTATAACCTTGGGCAGGTTACCTAAACTAAGACTCAAGTTTCTCCATCATTAAAGTAGCAACAATAATAATCAATTTATAGAATTTAATGTTAAATGAAATAATGGAAAATTCCATATATTTATTTCTTATTGATACCCTAACAAATTACCACAAACTTAGTGGCTTATGCAATACAACTTTATTCTCTTACAGTCCACGAGGTCAGAGGTCTGAAATGGGTATTTCTAGGGAAAAATTAAAGTGTCAGCAGGGCATTGTTATTTCTGGAGACTCTAGGGGGGAATCCATTTCCTCCATTTTCTAGTTTCTAGAGACCATTTACATTCCTTGGCTTCATTCTTCCACTTTGAAAGTCAGCAGTGTAGCATCTTTTTTTTTTTTTAAATTGGAGTATAATTGCTTTACAATGTTATTATTTTATGCTGTACAGCAAAGTGAAGGACCTATATGTATACATATATCCTCCTCCTCTTGAGCCTCCCTCTCACCCCTCCCCCGCCACACCACCCCTCTAGGTCATCACGGAACACTGAGCTAAGCTCCCTGTGCTATATAGCAGCTTCCCATTAATCATTTTACACATGAGCAGCATAGCATGTTTAAATCTTACTTTTCTGCCCTCTTTTTCACTTTAAAACCATCCTTGTTATTATATTTGGCGCATCTGAATAATCTAGGGATAATCTCCCCATCTCAAGGTCAGCTAATTAAAAACCTTAATTCCATTTGCAACCTTAATTTTCTTTTGTTGGGTAAGCTAATATATTCATAGGTTCTGGATATTAAGACATGAACATCATTGGGAGGCCTTTATTCTGCTTATTGCACTCAATATTATTAAATAATGCATATGAAGTACTTAGCATGGAGACTGGCATATCGGTTCACTTCAGTTCAGTCGCTCAGTCGTGTCCGGCTCTTTGCAGCACGCCAGGCTTCCCTATCCATCACCAAGTCCCGGAGCTTGCTCAGACGCATGTCCGTCAAGTCGGTGAGGCCATCCAACCATCTCATCCTCTGTCGTCCCCTTCTCCTCCTGCCTTCAATCTTTCCCAGCATCAGGGTCTTTTCCAGTGAGTTGGCTCTTCACATTAGGTGGACAAAGTATTGGAGTTTCAGCTTCAACATCAGTCCTTCCAATGAACACCGAGGACTGATATCCTTTAGTATGGACTGGTTGGATCTCCTTGCTATCCAAGGGACTCTCAAGAGTCTTCTCCAACACCACAATTCAAAAGCATCAATTCTTTGGTGTTCAACTTTCTTTATAGTCCAACTCTCATATCCATACATGACCACTGGAAAAACCATAGCTTTGACTAGATGGACCTTTGTTGGCAATGTAATGTCTTTGCTTTTTAATATGCTGTCTAGGTTTGTCATAGCTTTTCTTCCAAGGAGCAAGCCCTTTTTAATTTCATGGCTGCAATCACCATCTGCAGTGATTTTGGAGCCCCCCAAAATAAAGTCTCTCATTGTTTCCATTGTTTCCCCATCTACTTGCCATGAAGTGATGGGACCGGATGCCTTGATCTTAGTTTTCTGAATGTTGAGTTTTAAGCCAACTTTCTCACTCTCTTTCATCTGGGATATGGTAGGTCATTAATAGAGATACCATTTTTCAGTACCATCAAAGTTCTCCAAATACTTCTTTAGATTAAATATACACACACATACACACACAAGCCATCTGAGGAATTATAAGCAAATGGTGACTAGTATATAGATATACACATTCTTTGTTGGAGGAGGAAAGTATTAGTCACCTACTGCTGTTCACTGTGGTCCATTTTGTCCTCTCTCCCTCTCCAACCTTTATGAAAATTATCTCACATGAGAGAGCCCCATATCTTTGAACTTATTTTTTTGTTGTTAATCATAATTTGTATTGGTATTCTTTAAAGTTCTACCAGCTATTCTGATGTCACTACTATTTGTCTGGTTGAATGTAAAAGATATTTAGTAACATTTATTTCATGAACATTCAGAAAAATTGGCAGTATTATTAATAATGCAACTTAATATTGTTGAGGATATTTGCTTAAACTGAGAAATTGCTCTCTGACAAAAAGTCAGTGGTCTAGCAATGAATTTTCCCTAGTATCTATTTTTTTTTACTGTTTTATGTTAGAAACTTAAATTTTGTTTCAGTATTTTTAATGATACATAAAAACAGATTATTAGAGGCTTCAATGTGTTAGTATATTTTTGGGTAATTTTCTATGATGAGATTAAACCTTGATGAAATTATGAAATAGGTAATCTATTTTCAGTATCATCCATCCCATTTTACGTGTGTCACCTATTTCCCCCTTTTTAAAGATATTTAGTACCTACATGGTTTGTTTTCTCTTTCTACTACCAAGATCTGTTCTGAAAAAAACAAAACAAAACAAAACACTCAAAGTCTCATTTATGTATTGATTGCAAAATTAAATCAATATTTGTCCTCTCTGAAAGATATTTACATGTTACATTGCATTCTATATTATGAAATTGCTTTGCCTCTTTTTAATAAAACTTTCAGCTGGTTAGGAAAAGGCATTTGTGTTTATAAGTACATGAATATATGTGCAGAATTAAACTACCATTTTCTGACTTAACCTGAATCCAATCCCTCTTTTAGAAATTCAGAAATTTCTATTTTATCTTTGGTGTACCATCAATAGTTGATATCAATATACTTGATTTCAGTTAATGCCTACTTGAAATCTCTGCTCCTGGTTGAGCCTGTTTGAGTTTGATACCTCTTCATTGACTTGGCAGTCACTTTAAAGCTGCCTTTGAAGAGAACTGTTTTACATAGCTCTTTTAAAACAATAGAACATGAAACAGAAAGGTAGTGGTATAGCTGCTTGTTTGCATGATTGAAGCAGAAAACGTTTGTTTATTATTTAGAGTTAAGATGAGGATGCTTTCCAGTTTCTGTCCAGCATCATCAAATTTTTCTCTTGAGCTCTGTGGGCTTCATGCACAGTTGAAGCGATCTAGCCATGCACGGAATGTGCAATAGCATAATGTCATGTGAAATCCAAGGGAGGAGGGATCCCGTTTCCTCAGCCTGCCTTTTATTGCAGTCAGTGGTTTCCAGTGTGACTCCTGCTGCCAAGTAGTCAGAAACAATGTTATCATCAGAGAACAGTGCGTGGATTTTAATGCCTTGCAATGCTAGAGCTGACAAGTCATACTTTCTAAATGAATCTCCAGAGTCATGTGCTATGCTCCATTTGTGTACACAGTAGCTTGTGTTGTCCACAGAGAGCTTTGACCTTGCAGCAAGAACTGAGCATGTCCAATACAAAAGGGTTATGGTTGTTCAGCTGAGTCAGAACTTTAGTACTTTATAAATCCCACCCTTTAAACAAAGGATTATTTAAAATCTCTTCATTTCATCAGGATATATATTTTTTCTCAGCTGCTCTAATGCCATTTTTGTTATGTGTTTATTAGGTCATATAGTAATACTTTCAGGAACAGCTGCTGTGAGGATTTTTTTTTATATCTGCTTGACACCTCTGGGGTCTTTAATGCCATGGCTTAGTTGGTTAAAGCGCATACCTTTGGGCTGTTTGAAGGAAGGAAGTTCTGGAAGGTAGTTGGGAGATGTTTTTCCTATGGGTGAAATAGTCAAGGAGCACTTGAGTTCTGAGGTTCAGATACAGGTTGGGGAAAAGACAGCCACACCTCAGATCTTACTACCTTTTTGCAGAAACTTTGGTCTTGCTGGGCCTCTTTCACCTTCTCTTCAATTGAAGGCTTTTGTAGGGCACAGAGATAAGCAGATGAGTTTATTCTGGACAGGGCAGCAGGTATTTCACAATTAGAATTTAGTTCATACTCTTTTCATAGAAACTTCTGGTGAGTATATTTATGGAAATGATCTGCAGTTATCCATGATCTAAAGTCAGAATGGATGGAAGGGATACTTACATCCTTTTAAAGTTCTTTCTCAGCAAGTTCATAATTTGTCCCTGGAGGATATTTCTAAGCAATTTTTTTTCTTGGCATGTTTAAAAACTCTGGTTTTCTCTTTCTAATAAAGAATTTTTAATAGCCTCTCAAATTGCTGAATTTGCATTTTTAATAGTTTCTGCTCAAACATTTCTGCCTCTGTATAATTAGAATATTTCAAAGTAGAACTTATGTGCACTTTTTTTCATATTCCTGTGAAAATGATGCTCCATTTTAACTATATAATGTTAAAAGTTTTAAAACTAGTGATAGACTAAATAGAAATTTTTTATTCAAATTGCTATATATGGAACAATTAATTATTTAAACAAACTCATATATCATTTTGTCATATGTATTTTATATATTGGGTTTAATTCTCTTACATTTTCTTTGTAGTTAATTGTCTCAGGAGAAGAGTGAAAGAGGGTAAATGTTAAGTATGGATAAGAATTGTAAATTTTTAGATTAAAAATAGGAATCAGTTCAGTTCAGTTCAGTCGTTCAGTCGTGTCTGACTCTTTGTGACTCCATGAACTGGAGCACACCAGGCCTCCCTGTCCATCACCAGCTCCCAGAGTTTACCCAAACTCATATCGCTTGAGTCGGTGATGCCATCCAACCATCTCATCTTCTGTTGTCCCCTTCTCCTCCCGCCTTCAATCTTTCCCAGCATCAGGGTCTTTTCAAATGAGTCAGCTCTTCACATCAGGTGGCCAAAGTATTGGAGTTTCAGCCTCATCATGAGTCCTTCCAATGAGCACTCAGGACTGATCTCCTTTAGGATATACTGTTTGGATCTCCTTGCATTCCAACGAATACTAAGACCTTATATTGACCAGAGATTGTTGCCTACAAGAATGTTCTAGTCTTTTGTGATAGAAAAATATTTTCCACTAAACAAGAAAAAAGCACTTTAATTTTTTAATAAAATAAGTAATTTAATTCCTATTAAATTCCTTTTCTGATGTAGTAACTTTTGGGTTAAACCAAGGAGCAGAACCTACTTCTGGTGAAGAAATTACTGTGTAACACATTGAGGACTGCTTGGTTAAGGATGAGACTCCTGGGTGTGCATCCTACATTGTCCACACAACTGAGATCTTTTGTAAAAGAGATTAACCTGGGGCCCAGTAGCAACTATATCATGGCCCCAAAGGAATTACTACTGTCCTAATTTGTATCTATCTCAAAGGAGAATTCCTGGATTGCTTTAGAAGGACTAGAGAAGGAAGTAAAGGAGATGATTCTTGTCACTAAAGCCCCCTCTTCTGACCTGCATAATGTAGCCTATTTATTAAGAGCTTGCTTGATTGTTAATATAACCAATACTCAACTTGATTTTCCTGTGTGAGTGGACTGAAAAGAATTGACATATGCTGCTTTCACAACTCCTGTATTTCTCTAGCTAAACTTGGGTATGCTCTAAAACAAATTACCATTGATCAGAAATATTTAGAGAAAGGGGTGTTTTGCTAACTAAACATTCTTATTACTCAGGATTTATAATTTAAACTATATATCACAAAATGATTTCAAAGTTTATGATATAATAACATTCTCAGATCCCTAAATTTATATGTGTATTATTCTTCACAGGAAAATACAAAATTTAGGTAATTTCAGGAGTGCTTAATAAGGGCACTAATTATAAAAGTCTAGGCAGAGTATAAAGAAAATATGACTAGTACAGGACCCTGAACCAGTAACATTACTATCCCTAAGATGAAGGGGCAGGGGAAACGTTTACTGGTGAGAGAGAGACAATGAGCAAGAGTGGAGGCAGAGAGGGGGAGAGACAGAGAGAAAGACAGAGTGTGAGAGAATTGTATGAAAAGAGCTATCTGCAAAAGATCTTCCAAGAGCTGTAACCTTTGGCAGACAGACTCAGTCAGCTTCAAGCAGCTCTTCAGTGAAGGAGCTGGAGGAACCTCACTCTCCTGTCTCCTTCAGATCGCCTCACAAGTGTACTCCATTTGCTGAGTGCAAAAGGCAAGGTTACCCATTGTGGCAGTTCATTTGGGCCATGCTTCTGGGGTACAGTGTGGTGTAAAAGAGTGAATAGAAGATCTAGAATGACAAACAAAAGACATCAGAATTGTTCGTAATTTAAAATGTGAAGATTCAGAAGACACAAGTGTTTCTGAATGTTTGTGAAAAATCAGTACGAACATTGATCCTCACTGTATAATATTCTGACTGTGTACTAATTCATTGACATATTCTGGAAATGACTGACTTTGTGTATTTTTCTATTTATCTATATAAAATATAGATATATTTGTATCTATATAAATATGTATTTGGGTTGGCATCTTGTTATAAAAGTAAAGGATTCAAAAAACATCCACGGAAAAGACCATTATCCTTCTACCTCAATCACTAGTTCTCTGTATTTACAGTTGCCAGCTATTTCCTTTAGTAAAATAATAATGACAAAAATAATATCTTAAAAGATCAAACCCTGTCATATATACAGTATGTCTTTCTATCATAAACACTTAATAGAAGGATGAGTGGGGCAAAAATAGTTCGGTAGTCTCTGATTAAACAAGGGTTACTAGAATAAGGCATTGCAATCTGCACCTACAATGAAACATTTTTTAATCTGAGATATTTTGAGAACATTGTGGTCAAAATATCTCAGTGCTTCACATCCTTGATGTATTTTGACACAATCCATACAGAACTTTCCTCGTGTAATCTATTCTTTTACTCTATCAAGGCAAAATGTTGTACTAAACAACGTTAAACAGGTGAGGAAGACTTTACTCAAGGCCATTGGAATAGAGATGAGAGACCAAAAGATGCTGTCTGAACTCAACCCTACTGAAACAAAGGGCTGGATAATTTTTAAGAGATTGATTGGGTGAATTTTAGGCCATCTGTGTTTTTTTTCACTTTTTATTCTATATTGGAGTATTAACAATGTATTAGTTTCAAGTGTACAACAAAGTGATTCAATTACACATGTACATGTGTATCTATTCTTTTTCAAATTCTTTTCCCAATTAGATTTTTATAGAATATGAAGCAATTTCCCTGTGTTATGATTCTTACATCTTCATGACAGCAGGTAGTTTTACAACTTGGAGCAAGGCACCCACTGCTCACCAGAGATAGGCCACTGCCCTCCCACAGAAACTGAAGGATAGGGACACTGTCTTCTATGAGGGAGATGTGAAAAATGGACAGCTCCCAGGTCATTGAGAAAGAGCCCTGAGTTGTAAAACTGGCAAGAGGCTTTAAAAAGATTTACATTTCTAAGAGGCAGGGGAAATTTTCAAAGTTTTATAAAGAAACTACCAAGAAAATGGAGATCAGAGACAGACTGAGGAGGAAGCCTGTCTAAAGTTTAGAGGGAAACGGTAAGGCCATCTTGGTCATACATTTCTCACTTGTCTCCTATTTTAATCTTCCGTTGATTCCATCCAGCTCAAGCATGTGCTTTGTGCATTTCTCCACCCACTATGGAAGCTCCCATACATTGTCAATATATTGGTAGCCTCCTACATCCATCGTTTTGCTTTAACTGATGGTATAACTTTTAATTGCAAATTTCTTCAGCAGAAGCCCCTTATTTCCTCAAACAACAAGTACTTTGGGATAGGGAGGAAGAGTCCATGAGTGCTTCAGTCCTTCCCTTATCTGTTATACAAAATATATTTACTTATTGAAGATTTTACTGATACACTGTGGCAATCTATTACTTCTTATTTCTATGCTTAATCACCTTCCGCAGTACTTCTGCAAATTCACTGAAATCACTGGCTTCAGACTTGGAATCATTGTTCTTATTCCTTGTACTTGGTTCACTCAATGTCAGATTTCAAGGTCTTACTTCTAAGTTCCTTGAAGTCCTCAAGTTTAGAGACTTACACCCCATCATATCCTTGGCTTTATTGTAAGCCTACACTACTTGGCCTTTTTTAAAAAAGCTTAAATTATAGCTTACTACCCTCTCACCATCTGTTCCTATCTTTTCCATTTTCTCACTCATTTGCTCCCACTATGCTTTTTCACTGGGCTTCTGTCCCTGTTCCCTTTTATTTTTTCCTTGAAAAAGTGAAAGTGTTTTGTCCAACTCTGAGACCCCATGGACTGTGCCTGCCAGGTTCCTCTGTGCATGGCATTCTCCAGGCAAGAATACTGGAGTGGGTAGCCGTTCCCTTTTCCAGAGGACCTTCCTGATTCAGGGATTGAACCTGGGTCTCCCGCATTGCAGGCAGATTCATTACTGTCTGAGCTTCCTTTATACCTGTCTTCACTTCCCATCATATCTGACTTTAGGTTGTAGTTAACTCCTTTGTTCTTTGTTCCTTTTCATTTTATTGCTCCACTAACCTAATAAACCCCTAAAACTTGTGTCAATCAAACTCTTATTCTTCTATGGATTTGTGCATAGGTTTGCTGAACACAGTTTAAAAAAAAAATATATATCTTGGCCATTGTGAACAATGGTGAAATGAACATGGGAATGTAGATATCTCTTCAAGGTAGTGATTTCATTTCCTTTGGATATATCCAGAAATGAGACTGCTGGATTATTTGGTAATTCTGCTTCTAATTTCTTGAGAAACTGCAGTATTATTTTTGTAATAACTGTACCAGTTTACAATCCCACAACAGTATACAAGTGTCCCCTTTTCTCCACATCCTCTCCTGTGTTTGCTATTTCTTATCTTTTTGAGAATAGCATCCTAATAGATATAACGTAATGTTTCACTGTGTCTTTTATTTGCATTTTGTTGATAAGTGTGTTTTTTTTTTAACTGAAGTGTAGTTGATTTATTAATGTTGTGTTAGTTTCAGGTGTATAGCCAAGTGATTCAGTTATACATATACATATTCTTTTCCAGATTTCTTTCCCTAATGTGTTATTACAAAACGCTGAGTATAGTGCCATGTGCTATACAGCAGGTCTTGTTGGTTTTCTGTTTTATATAGAGTAGTGTGTATATGTTAATCCTAAAGACCTAGTTTATTCCTTCCCCTTTCTCCTTTGGTATCCATAGGTTTATTTTATATGTCTATGGGTCTATTTATGTTTAATTAATTAAGTTCATTTTATCATTCTTTTTAAGTTCCACATATAAGTGATATCATACTTTGTCTTTTGCTGTCTGACTTACTTTTGTTGTAGTTGTTTAGTTGCTCAGTTGTGTCTGACGCTTTACAACCCCATGGACTGCAGAACACCCGGCTTCCCTATCCTTCACCATCTCCTGGAGCTTGCCCAAACTCATGTCCGTTGAGTCAGTGATGCCATTCAACCATCTGGTTCTCTGTTGTCCCCTTCTCCTCCTGCCCTCAGTCTTTCTGGGTGTCAGAGTTTTTCCTAATGAGTCAGCTCTTTGCATCAGGTGGCCAAAGTATTGGAGCTTCATTTTCAGCATAAGTCCTTCTAATGAATATTCAGGATGGATTTCAATTATGATTGACTAGTTTGATCACCTTGTTGTCAAAGGGGCTCTCAAGAGTCTTCTCCAATGCCACAGTTCAAAAGCATCAATTCTTCAACGTTCAGCATTCTTTCTGGTCCAACTCTCACATCCATACATGACTACTGGAAAAACCATAGCTTTGACTATACAGACTTACTCTACTTACTATAACAATCTCTAGTCCATCCATGTTGCTGCAAATGGCATTATTTAATTTCTATCAGTCCAGTTTAGTTCAGTCGCTCAGTCATGTCCAACTCTTTGTGACTCCATGGACTGCATCATGCCAGGCTTCCCAGTCCATCACCAGCTCCTGGAGCTTGCTCAAACTCATGTTCATAGAGTCAGTGATGCCGTCCAACCATCTCATCTTCTGTTGTTCCATTCTCCTCCTGCCTTCAATCTTTCCCAGCACCAGTGTCTTTGCAAATGAGTCAGTTCTTCATATCAGGTGGTCAAAGTATTGGAGCTTCAACATCAGCATCAGTCCTTCCAGTGAATACTCAGGACTGATTTCCTGTAGGGTTTACTGGTTGGGTCTCCTTGCAGTCCAAGAGACTCTCAAGAGTCTACTCCAACACCACGATTCAAAAAATCAATTCTTCAGTGCTCAGTTTTCCTTATAGTCCACATCTCATATTCATACATGACTACTGGAAAAACCATAGCTTTGACTAGATGGACCTTTGTTGGCAAAATAATGTCTCTGCTTTTTAATATGCTGTCTAGGTTGTTCATAGCTTTTCTTTCAAGGAGCAAGTGTCTTTTAATTTCGTGGCTGCAGTCACCATCTGCAGTGATTTGGGAGCCACCAAAAATAAAGTCTCTCACTGTTTCCATTGTTTCCCCATCTGTTTTCCATGAAGTGAAGGGACTGGATGCCATGATCTTTATTTTTTGAATGTTGAGTTTTAAGCCAGCTTTTTCACTCTCCTCTTTCACTTTCATCACAAGGTTCTCTAGTTCTTCACTTTCTGCCATAAGGGTGATGTCATCTGTGTATCTGGGGTTATTGATATTTCGCCCAGCAATCTTGATTCCAACTTTTGCTTCATCCAGCCCAGCATTTCATGTGATGTACTCTGCATATAAGTTAAATAAACAGGGTGACAGTGTACAGCCTTGACATATTCCTTTCCCAATTTGGAGCCAGTCTGTTGTTCCATGTTCAGTTCTAACTGTTGCTACTTGACCTACATACAGATTTCTCCGGAGGCAGGTCAGGTGGTCTGGTATTTTCATCTCTTTTTCCGCAGTTTGTTGTGATCCACACAGTCAGAGTGTTTGGCATAATCAATAAAGTAGAAGTAGATGTTTTTTCTGGAACTCTCTTGCTTTTTTGAGAATCCAGTGGATGTTGTCAATTTGATCTCTGGTTCCTCTGCCTTTTCTAAAACCAGCTTGAACATCTGGAAGTTCACGGTTTACATATTGTTGAAGCTTGGCTTGGGGAATTTTGAGCATTACTTTACTATCATGTGAGCAGGTATGACCTAAGTCAAATCCCTTACAATTATACAGTGGAAGTGACAAATAGATGCAAGGGATTAGATCTGATAGACAGAGTGCCTGAAGAACTATGGATGGAGGTTCATGACATTTTACAGGAGGCAGTGATCAAGACCATCCCCAAGAAAAAGAAATGCAAAAAGGTTGTCTGACAAGGCCTTACAAATAGCTGAGAAAAGAGGAGAAGCTAAAGGCAAAGGAGAAGAGGAAAGTTATACACATTTGAATGCAGGGTTCCAAAGAATAGCAAGGAGAAATAAGAAAGCCTTCCTCAGAGATCAATGCAAAGAAGTAGAAGAAAACAATAGAATGGGAAAGACTAGAGATCTCCTCAAGAAAATTAGAGATACCAAGGGAACATTTCATGCAAAGATGGGTGCAATAAAGGACAGAAATGATGGACCTAACAGAAGCAGAAGATATTAAGAAGAGGTAGCAAGAATACACAGGATAACTGTACTAAAAAGATCTTCATGACCCAGATAAGCACGATGGTGTGATCACTCATCTAGAGCCAGACATTCTGAAAAGTGAAGTCAAGCGGGCCTTAGGAAGCATCACTACGAACAAAGCTAGTGGAGGTGATGCAATACCAGCTGAGCTATTACAAATTGTAAAAGATGATGCTGTGAAAGTGCTGCATCCAATACGCTAGCAAATCTGGAAAACTCATCAGTGGCCACAGGACTGGAAAAGGTCAGTTTTCATTCCAATCCCAAAGAAAGGCAATGCCAAAGAATGCTCAAACTACTGCACAATTGCACTCATCTCACACACTAGGAAATCAATGCTCAAATTCCCCAAGCCAGGCTTCAACAGTATGTAACCCGTGAAATTCCATATGTTCAAGCTGGTTTTAGAAAAGGCAGAGGAACCAGAGATCAAATTGCCAACATCTGTTGGATCATTGAAAAAGCCAGAGAGTTCCAGAAAAACATCTGCTTCTGATTTATTGATTATGCCAAGTCTTTGACTGTGTGGATCTCAACAAACTGTGGAAAATTCTGAAAGAGATGGGAATACCAGAGCACCTGACCTGCCTCCTTAGAAATCGGTATGCAAGTCAAGCAGCAACAGTTAGAACTGGACATAGAACAGACTGGTTGCAAATCAGGAAAGGAGTCTGTCAAGATTGTATATTGTCACCCTGCTTATTTAACTTATATGCAGAGTACATCATCTGAAATGCTGGCCTGGATGAAGCACAAGGTAGAATCAAGATTGCCAGGAGAATTATCCTTAACCTCAGATATTCAGATACACCACCCTTATGGTAGAAAGTGAAGAAGAACTAAAGAGCTTCTTGATGAAAGTGAAAGAGGAGAGTGAAAAAGTTGGCTTAAAACTCAACATTCAGAAAACTAAAATCATGGCATACAGTTCCATCATTTTATGGCAAATAGATAGGGAGACAATGGAAACAGTGAGAGACTTTTTTTGTGGGGTTCCCAAATTACTGCAGATGGTGACTGCAGCCATGAAACTAAAAGATGCTTGCTCCTTGGAAAAAAAAAACTATGACCAATCTAGACAGCACATTAAAAAGCAGAGACATTACTTTGCTGACAAAGGTCTGTCTAGTCAAAACTATGGTTTTTCCAGTAGTCATGTATGGATGTGAGAATTGGACTATAAAGAAAGTTCAGTGTTGAAGAATTGATGCTTTTGAACTCTAGTGTTAGGGAAAACTCTTGAGAGTCCCTTGGATCGGAGGGAGATCCAACCAGTCAATCCTAAAGGAAATCAGTCCTGAATATTCATTGGAAGGACTGCTGCTGAAGCTGACATTCCAATACTTTGGCGACCTGATGCAAAGAACCAACTCATTGGAGAAGACCCTGATGCTGGGAAAGATTGAAGGCGGGAGGAGAATGAGACAACAGAGGATGAGATGGTTGGATGGCATCACCGATGGGACCAACATGAGTTTGAGCAGGCTCTGTGAGTTGGTGATGTACAGGGAGGCCTGTCGTGATGCAGTCCATGGGGTTACAAAGAGTTGGACACAACTGAGTGACTGCACTCAAACTGAGATGGGTCCAATTGTGCAGTAGTTTCAACATTCTTTGGCATTACCTTTCTTTGGGATTGGAATGAAAACTGACATTTTCCAGTCCTGTGGCCACTGCTGCATTTTCTAGATTTGGTGGCATATTGAGTGCAGCACTTTCACAGCATCATCTTTTATGATTGAAATAACTCAACTGGAATTCCATCACCTCCACTAGCTTTGTTTGTAGTGATGCTTCCTAAGGCCCACTTGACTTGCATTCTAAAGTGTCTGGCTCTGGGTGAATGATCAGACCATCGTGGTTATCTGGGTCATGAAGATCTTTTTAGTATAGTTCTTCTGTGTATTCTTGCCACTTCTTAATATCTTCTGCTTCTGTTAGGTCCATATCATTTCTGTCCTTTATTGCACCCATCTTTGCATGAAATGTTCTCTTGGTATCTCGAATTTTCTTGAAGAGATCTCTAGTCTTTCCCATTCTGTTGTTTACCTCTATTCCTTTGTGCTGAACACTGAGAAAGTCTTTCTTTTCTTTCCTTGTGATTCTTTGGTACCCTGCTTTCAAATGGATACATCTTTCCTTTTCTCCTTTGCCTTTTGCTTCTCTTCTTTTCTCAGCTCTTTGTACAGCTTCCTTAGGCAACCATTTTGCTTTTTTGCATTTCTTTTTTGGGGGATGGTCTTGATCCCTGCCTCCTGCACAGTGTCACGAACAATCGTCCATAGTTCTTCAGGCTCTCTGTTTATCAGATCTAATCCCTTGCATCTATTTGTCACTTCCACTGTGTAACTGCGAGGGATTTGATTTAGGTCATACCTGAATGGTCTAGTGGTTTCCCCTAATTTCTTCAGTTTAAGTCTGAATTTTCCAATTCAGATGAGTAATAGTCCCTAGTGCATAGTGGTAAAGTATCTGCCTGCATTGCAGCAGATGTGGGTTCGATCCCTGCATCAGGAAGATCCCCTGCAGAAGGAAATGGTAGTGCAGTCCAGTATTTTTCCCTGTGAAATCCCATGGACAGAGGAGCCTGGTAGGCTATAGTCCATGGGGTTGCAAAAGAGTCAGACATGACTTAGTGACTAAGCAAATAAGCAAAAAACCAAAAAAGGCCCTCCCTTATTCCATTGTGTATATGTGTCCGGGTATGTGTGTATCACATCTTTATCCATTCATCTCTCAATGGACATTTAGTTTGCTTCCATATTTTGGCTATTGTCAACAGTGGGTTGCATGTGTCTTTTGAATTATGGTTTTCTCTGGATATATGCCCATGTGTGGGCTTCCATGGTAGCTCAGATGGTAAAAAGTCTGCCTTCAACACAGAAAACCTGAGTTCAATCCATGGGACAGGAAGATCCCCTAGAGAATGGAGTGGCCACCACTCCAGTATTCTTGCTTGGAGAATCCCTAGGACAGAGGAACCTGCCAGGCTACAATCCATGTGTTGCAAAGAGTAGGATATGACTGAGCCACTAAGCACTACCATGCCCATGTGTGGGATTGCAGGATCATATGTTAATTCTATTTTTAGTTTTTTAAGGAACTTTTGTACTATTCTCCATAATGGTTGTGCCAATTTACATTCCTACCAACAGTGTAGGAGGGATTCTTTTTCTCCTTACCCTTTCTAGCATTTATTATTTGTAGACGTTTTGATGCTGGCCATTCTGACTGCTGTGATGTGATACCTCATTTTAATCTTGATTTGCATTTTTCTATAGTTAGTGACATGGGACATCTTTTCATGTGTTTGTTGGCCATTTCATGTGTCTGTTGAGGAAATGTCTGTTTGGACTTCTGCCCATTTTTTGATTGGGTTGTTTGTTTTCTCCTGTATTGAGCTGCATGAACTGTTTGTATATTTTGGAGATTAATCCCTCGTCAGTCTTATCATTTGCAAGTATTTACATATCATTTGATATTTTCTCCCAATTCGAAAGTTGTCTTTTCATTTTATTTATGATTTCCTTTGCTGTGCAAAAGCTACTAAGTTTGATTAAGTCCCATTTGTTTGTTTTCATTCTTATTTTCATTAATCTGGAGATGGATCTAAAAGATAATGCTTATCTGTTGACCATTTGTATGTCTTCTTTGGAAAAATATTATTCAGATCATTTGCTCCTTTTTGATTGGTGAATTTGTTTTTTTGCCACCAAGTTGTATGAGTTCTTTACATAATTTTAATATTAATATTAAATAGAACTTGCCATGGAATAATGGACTGGTTCAAAATTGAGAAAGTAGTACATCAAGGCTGTATATTGTCACCCTGCTTATTTAACTTGATATGCAGAGTACATCATGCAAAATGCCAGGCTGGATGAAGCACAAGCTGGAATCAAGATTTCTGGGAGAAATATTAATAACCTCAGAGGTGCAGATGACACTACCCTTATGACAGAAAGTGAAGAGGAAATAAAGAGCTCCTTAATGAAAGTGAAAGAGGAGAGTGAAAAAGCTGGCTTAAAACTCAACATTCAAAAAGCTAAGATCATTGCATCTGATCCCATCACTTCATGACAAATAGATAAGGAAACAATGGAAACAGTGACAGACTTTATTTTCTTAGGCTCCCAAATCACTGCAGATGGTGACTTCAGTCATGAAATTAAAAGATGCTTGTTCTTTGGAAGAAAAGCTATGACCAACTTAGACAGCATATTAAAAAACAGAGACATTACTTTGCCAACAAAGGTCTGTCTAGTCAAAGTTTTTCCAGTAGTCATGTATGGATGTGAGAATTGGACCATAAAGAAAGCTGAATGTTGAAGAATTGATGCTTTTGAACTATAGTGTTGGAGAAGACTCCTGAGGGTCCCTTGGACTTCAAGAAGATGAAACCAGTCAATCCTAAAGAAATCAATCCTAAATATTCATTAGAAGTGCTGATGCTGAAGCTGAAACCGAAGGTCCAAAACTTTGGCCACTTGATGCGAAGAGCCAACTCACTGGGAAAGACCCTG
The DNA here is from genome assembly GCF_019923935.1 of Bubalus bubalis. NCBI lineage: Eukaryota > Metazoa > Chordata > Mammalia > Artiodactyla > Bovidae > Bubalus > Bubalus bubalis. The sequence continues at coordinate 16,055,652 of NC_059176.1, forward strand.
ATGCTGGGAAAGACTGAGGGCAGGAGGAGAAGGGGGTGACAGAGAATGAAATGGTTGGGTGGCACCTTGGACTCAATAGACATGAATTTGAACAAACTCTGGGAAATAACAAAGGATAGGGAAGAGTGGCATGTGGCAGTCCATAGGGTCACAAAGAGTTAGCAACTGAACAACACAATATTAATATTAATCCCTGATTGAGTAAATGATTTGGCATACACTTTATCCTATTCAATAAGTCACTTTTTCATTTTATTAATGGTTTCTTTTGTTTTGTATAAGCTTTTAAATCTGATTTTGTTCCATCTGCTTAGTTTTGCATTTGTTTTGCTTTTGCTTTGGTGTCAAATCTCCCCAAATCATTGCCAAACCAATGTCAAGGATCTTGTTCGCCATGCTTTCTTCTAGGAGTTTAATGGTTTCAGGTATTATATTCATCTCTAATCCATTTTGAATTAATTTTTGTGAGTGTAATTTTGTAAGATAGGGGTTCAATTTCATTTTTTTGCACATGAATACTTAGTTTTTCCAACACCACTTATTAAAGTGACTCTTTCTCCCATTGTGTTCTTGGTGCCGACTTAAAAATTAACTAATCATACATGTTTTGGCTTATTTCTGGGTTCTCCATTGATCTGTTAATCTTTTTTTCTGTCAGTACCTCAGTGTTTGATTACTATAGTTTTGTAGTATAGTTTGAAATCAGGAAGTGTGATGCCTCCACCTTTGTTTTTCTTGAGGTTGCTTTGGCAATTTACAGTCTTTCATGGTTCCAAATGAATTTTAGGATTGTTTTTTATATTTCTGTGAAAAATGTCATTGAAATTTTTATAAAGATTGTGTGTGTGTTAGTTGCTCAGTTGTGTCTGACTCTCTACGACCCCATGGACTGTAGCCCGCCAGGCTCCTCTGTCCATGGAATTCTCCAGGCAAGAATACTGGAGTGGGTTGCCACTTCCTCCTTCAAGGGATCTTCCTGACCCAGGGATCAAACCTGGGTCTACTGTGTTACAAGCAGATTCTTTACCGTCTGAGCCACCAGGGAAGCTAATTGAAGCTAGAGATGGCTTTGGGGGGTATAGACATTTTCTTTTTTTTTTTAATTTTATTTTTTAACTTTACAATATTGTATTGGTTTTGCCCTATATCAACATGAATCTGCCACAGGTATACACATGTTCCCCATCCTGAACCCTCCTCCTTCCCTGTATTATCCCTCTGGGTCGTCCCAGTGCACCAGCCCCAAGCATCCAGTATCGTGCATCGAACCTGGACTGGTGACTCGTTTCATATATGATATTATACATGTTTCAATGCCATTCTCCTAAATCATCCCACCCTCTCCCTCTCCCACAGAGTCCAAAAGACTGTTCTATACATCTGTGTCTCTTTTGCTGTCTCGCATACAGGGTTGTCACTACTATCTTTCTAAATTCCATATATATGTGTTAGTATACTGTATTGGTGTTTTTCTTTCTGGCTTACTTCACTCTGTATAATAGGCTCCAGTTTCATCCACCTCGTTAGAACTGATTCAAATGTATTCTTTTTAATGGCTGAGTAATACTCCATTGTGTATATGTACCACCGCTTTCTTATCCATTCATCTGCTGATGGACATCTAGGTTGCTTCCATGTCCTGACTATTATAAACAGTGCTGCGATGAACATTGGGGTACACGTGTCTCTTTCAATTCTGGTTTCCTTGAATGGGTATGCCCAGCAGTGGGATTGCTGGGACATAAGGCAGTTCTATTTCCAGTTTTTAAAGGAATCTCCACACTGTTCTCCATAGTGGCTGTACTAGTTTGCATTCCCGCCAACAGTGTTAAGAGGGTTCCCTTTTCTCCACACCCTCTCCAGCATTTATTGCTTGTAGACTTTTGGATCGCAGCCATTCTGACTGGCGTGAAATGGTACCTCATAGTGGTTTTGATTTGCATTTCTCTGATAATGAGTGATGTTGAGCATCTTTTCATGTGTTTGTTAGCCATCTGTATGTCTTCTTTGGAGAAATGTCTATTTAGTTCTTTGGCCCATTTTTTGATTGGGTCGTTTATTTTTCTGGAATTGAGCTGCAGGAGTTCCTTGTATATTTTTGAGATTAGTTGTTTGTCAGTTGCTTCATTTGCTATTATCTTCTCCCATTCTGAAGGCTGTCTTTTCACCTTGCTTATAGTTTCTTTTGTTGTGCAGAAGCTTTTAAGGTTAATTAGGTCCCATTTGTTTATTTTTGCTTTTATTTCCAATATTCTGGGAGGTGGGTCATAGAGGATCCTGCTGTGATGTATGTCAGAGAGTGTTTTGCCTATGTTCTCCTCTAGGAGTTTTTATAGTTTCTGGTCTTACATTTAGATTCTTAATCCATTTTGAGTTTATTTTTGTGTATGGTGTTAGAAAGTGTTCTAGTTTCATTCTTTTACAAGTGGTTGACCAGTTTTCCCAGCACCACTTGTTAAAGAGATTGTCTTTAATCCATTGTATATTCTTGCCATAGACATTTTAAAAATATTGATTCTTCTAGTCTGTGAACATGGAATGTCTTTCCATTTATTTATGCCTTTTTAAGTTTCTTTCATCAATGCCTTATAGTTTTCAGTGGACAGATCTTTAATTTCTTTGTTTAAATTTATTCCAAAGTATATTATTTTTGATGGTACGATAAAATGGATTATCTTCTTAACTTTTTCTTCATAGTTATTATCAGTGTATAAGAATGTAATTGATTTTGTATGTTGATTTTTAAAAATTCTGTGACTTTACTGAATTTTAAAATTGGTTTTAACATGTTTGCAGGCTGCATTTTTAGGGTTTTTATATATTAAATATGTTGTTTGCAGAGACTGTTCTATTTCCTCTTTTCCAATTTGAATGCTGTTTATTTCTTTTTCTTGTGTAATTGCTCTGATTAGCACTTCTAATACTCTGTTGAATAGAAGTGGTGAGAGTAATCATCCTTGTTTTTTCCTGATGCCAGAACAAAAACTTTAGCTTTTCACGGTTGAGTATATTATTAGCTTCATATATGGCCTTTATGGGAGAAGGAAATGGCAACCCACTTCAGTGTTCTTGCCTGGAGAATCCCAGGGGCAGAGGAGCCTGGTGGGCTCTCATCTATGGGGTCGCACAGAATCGGACATTACTGAAGTGACTTAGTAGAGTAGATGTGGCCTTTATAATGTTGAGGTATTTTTCATCTGTATCTAATTTGTTGAGTATTTTCATCATGGAAATATGTTTTGTTAAATTTTTTTTGTTGTTGTTAAATGCTTTTCTGCATCTGTGGATATAATCATATGATGTATCCTTCATTTTGTTAGTGTGATAAGTCACATTTCTTGATGTGTGTATGTTGAAGCATCCTTGCATTCCAGAGATAAATGCTATTTGATCATAATGTATTATCCCTTTCATATGTTGAATTCAGTTTGCTAATATTCTGTTAAGGATTTTTTCTTTTATGTTCATCAGGGATGTTGACCAGTAATTTTCATTTCCCATAGTGTTCTTACAAGCTTTGGTGTTAGGATGATGCTGGCCTCATAAAGAGAAATTTGGAATTTTTCTCGTGTTTTAAATTTTTTGGAAGACTGAGAGAATTGATATTAATTGCCTTTAAATGTTTGATAGAATTCACTAGTGAAGGCATCTTGTTTTGGGCTTTTCTCTGTTGGGAGGTTTTTAATAACTATTAAATCTCCTTGTCATTGATCTGTTCAGATTTTCTATTTCTTCATGATTCAGTTTTTATAGGTTCTATTTCTGGGAATCTATTAATTTCTTCTCAGTTATCCAATTTATTGGTGTATAATTACAGTCCTTGAGGGCTTCCCAGTGGCTCAGACAGTAAAGAGTCTGACTGCAATGTGGGAGACCCAGGTTTGATCCCTGAGTCAGGAAGATCCCCTGGAGAAGGAAATGGCAACCCACTCCAGTGTTCTTGCTTGGAAAATTCCATGGATGGAGAAACCTGGTGGGTTGCCCGTCCATGGGGTTGCAAAGAGTCAGACACGACTGAGTGACTAACACACACACACAATTATAGTTCTCTCTTATGATCCTTAGTGTTTCTATGTATCAGCTGTAAGTCTCCTCTTTCATTTCAGATTTTATTTGAATCTTCTCTCAGTCTAGCTAGAAGCTTATCACTGTTATGTCTTAAAAAAAATCATCAGAGTTTTATTTTTTTATTGTCTTTCTAATCTATTTCAACTGGAATTCCATCACCTCCACTAGCTTTGTTCGTAGTGACGCTTTCTAAGGCCAACTTGACTTCACATTCTAGGATGTCTGGCTCTAGGTCAGTGATCACACCATCATGATTATCTGGGTCGTGAAGATCTTTTTGGTACAGTTCTTCTGTGTATTCTTGCCATCTCTTCTTAATATCTTCTGCTTCTGTTAGGTCCATACCATTTCTGTCCTTTATCGAGCCCATCTTTGCATGAAATGTTCCCTTGGTATCTAATTTTCTTGAAGAGCTCTCTAGTCTTTCCCATTCTGTTGTTTTCCTCTATTTCTTTGCATTGATCACTGAAGAAGGCTTTCTTATCCCTTCTTGCTATTCTTTGGAACTGTGCATTCAGATGCTTATATGTTTCCTTTTCTCCTTTGCTTTTTGCTTCTCTTCTTTTCACAGCTATTTGTAAGGCCTCCCCAGACAGCCATTTTGCTTTTTTGCATTTCTTTTCCATGGGGATGGTCTTGATCCCTGTCTCCTGTACAAGGTCATGAACCTCATTCCATAGTTCATCAGGCACTCTATCTATCAGATCTAGGCCCTTAAATCTATTTCTTACTTCCACTGTATAATCATAAGGGATCTCACACGTTAGTAAAGTAATGCTCAAAATTCTCCAAGCCAGGCTTCAGCAATATGTGAACCATGAACTTCCTGATGTTCAAGCTGGTTTTAGAAAAGGCAGAAGAACCAGAGATCAAATTGCCAACATCCACTGGATCATAGAAAAAGGAAGAGAGTTCCAGAAAAATATCTATTTCTGCTTTATTGACTATGCCAAAGCCTTTGACTGTGTGGATCACAATAAATTGTGGAAAATTCTTCTAGAGATAGGAATACCAGACCACCTGATCTGCCTCTTGAGAAATTTGTATACAGGTCAGGAAGCAGCAGTTAGAACTGGACATGGAACAACAGACTGGTTCCAAATAGGAAAAGGAGTATGTCAAGGCTGTATATTATCACCTTGCTTATTTAACTTATATGCAAAGTACATAATGAGAAAGGCTGGACTGGAAGAAACACAAGCTGGAATCAAGATTTCCGGGAGAAATATCAATAACCTCAGATACGCAGATGACACCACCCTTATGGCAGAAAGTGAAGAAGAACTAAAAAACCACTTGATGAAAGTGAAAGTGAAGAGTGAAAAAGTTGGCTTACAACTCAACATTCAGAAAACAAAGATCATGGCATCCGGTCCCACCACTTCATGGGAAATAGATGGGGAAACAGTGGAAACAGTGTCAGACTTTATTTTTCTGGGCTCCAAAATCACTACAGATGGTGACTGCAGCCAGGAAATTAAAAGACGCTTACTCCTTGGAAGGAAAGTTATGACCAACCTAGATAGCATATTCAAAAGCAGGGATATTACTTTGCCAACAAAAGTTCATGTAGTCAAGGCTATGGTTTTTCCAGTGGTCATATATGGATGTGAGAGTTGGACTGTGAAGAAGGCTGAGCGCTGAAGAATTCATGCTTTTAAACTGTGGTGTTGGAGAAGACTCTTGAGAGTCCCTTAGACTGCAAGGAGATCCACCCAGTCCATTCTGAAGGAGATCAGCCCTGGGATTTCTTTGGAAGGAATGATGCTAAAGCTGAAACTCCAGTACTTTGGCCACCTCATGGGAACAGTTGACTCATTGGAAAAGACTCTGATGCTGGGAGGGATTGGGGGCAGGAGGAGAAGGGGACGACAGAGGATGAAATGGCTGGATGGTATCACTGACTCGATGGACGTGAGTCTGGGTGAACTCCAGGAGTTGGTGATGGACAGGGAGGCCTGGCGTGCTGCGATTCATGGGGTCTCAAAGAGTCGGACAGGACTGAGTGACTGAACTGAACTGAATTGAACTTATTAGATAACATAATCTGTCATAGAGAATGTTCAAAGTATGCTTGAAGAGAATGTTTAGTTTGCTGCTATGGGAAGGGATGTTTATACGTGTCTGTTAAAAGTGTAATTCAAGTTTAGTGTTTTCTTATTCATTTTTTATCTGAATTATCTACTCTTTAATGAAAGTGATATAATCAAGTCTCCTATTATTATTGCATTGTTGTCTACTCATCCCTTCAGGTCTCTTAATATCTGCTTTTTAAATTTAAGTGCTCTGATATTGGGTGCCTAAATATTTACAATAGTTATATCCAAAATAACAATACCTTATAGAGTCTTAAATCAGTGCACCACCAGGCTGCTATCTACTTCTTCAAGCACATCTAAAAAATGTCTTCCTTTTTTGCTTTGCCTTTCCTCTTGCCACAGCAGATTTCTCATAATTCCTAGAGCATGTCATTTTTTTCTTACTGTTTCTCTTTTGGATTCTTTCTCAATTTGATGCTCTCTACTATAAACCATTCTGGTCCTATTACTCTAGGTAAAGTATATTCCCTGTTTACTAATTAATACTATTTTCACTTTTTTTTTTCTTACTATTTTGTTTCTTCCACTAGACTGTGAGATTCATAAGGACAGGAAATAATGTCCTTTTGTATTCTGTTGTTTCTCCAAAATGTAGAAGCTGTCCCTGGAATAAATAGGTATTCAGTAAATATTTCTTGAGGAAATAATTATTTCTAAAAAAGTTTCTTGGAAACAGAATTATTGGCAAATGGTATGCATGTTTTAGAAATTTTTCATACTTACTTTCAAATTCTCTAGAATAAGGATTGTATCAATTTAAACTCCTCTCAGTAATGTAGGAGACCATCCATTTAATAATATTTTCATTTTTGAGGGGAGGGTAGATTATCTTTAAAATAGTTTTTGCTAGTTTTACATTGATATTATTTTAATCTTAATTTTAGAAGTGAAGTTGATCTCTTTTATAGGCTTATTGGTCAGTTATTTTTCCTCTATACATCTTCTATTCATGTTCTTTAATTTTTTTTTCTATTGTATTATGTGTATATTGATTTTCTAAAACTTTTTAGTGTTTTAAGTATAGCTCTTTGTCTATGTGGTATTTTACACTTATTTTTTAACTGCAATTTAATTAAAAAAAAAACTTAATTCACAGAAGTCCTACTGTTTTATCACTTGTTTCCCACCCTTCCACTGAAATTGCTCTTACACAAATTACCAATTTCCTTATAGTTACCATATCCAATGGACATTTTTCAGACTTCATCTTATTTGGTCTATTCAGTTTAGAACGAAGCAATGTAGGCCACAGTTTAGATATTTGGTCTATATTGATTTGAAATATCTCTGCTATCTCTAAATCATAGCTTTCAAAGTCATCATAATTATAAATGAAATTACATGCTACTCAACAAATTTGTTTTTGGTAAAATTAAATACAAGTCATCAGGTAGAGGTATTTAGCAAATCCCTCTGGTTTTATAATTGCAGAAATTGGTCAAATATTGTATGAAACTAAATGCCAAGACTGAGTCAGAAATAAGGAAACTAGTATTAGAGACTGAGAGAGTCAGAAGTACATCATGTCAAGTGGGAGTCAGAAATATGGGGTTATGAGATGTTCTGTTGTTTTCCTAGGGCCGCCATAAGAAAGTACCAAAAACAAGGTTAAAACAACAGGAATGTACTCTAGTTTTAGAGGCTTAATGCCCCTAAGTCAAGGTGTTGGCAGGATTATGCTCCCTCTGAAGCCTCAAAAGGAAGATCCTTTATTGCCTCTTCCAACTTCTGGTAGTCCTAGGTGTTCCTTGCCTTGTAACAATATAACTTTAATTTTTGCTTCCATCTCATATGGCCATTTTCTCTGTGTATTTTTTTGTCCAAATTTTCTTCTTTTTAGGATTCCATCTTACCCTGATTACATTTGCAAATACCTTATTTCCAAATAAGGTCACATTCGGAGGTACTATAGGTTGGGACTTCAGCTTATCTTTTGGGGGATACGTAATTGAACCTGCAACAGATGTGAACCAAGTCAAGGAGAGAGACCTAATCATGTGAGATTTCTTAAACAAAAGTTAGAACATCAACCTAAAATTGACCAGATATTCAATAATGTAATTGTTGGTTAGATTAGTAGGACAAAAGGATCATTTGTGGATCTTAAAAAATATGATGAGAAATTGTTTTATGAAATCACTCATAATTCTATTTGGAATAGCAAGTAGATTGATTGACTGGGAATGCTAATTTGCTTCTATGAATAAGCTAGTAGCAACAGGCTGTTTACTATGATAGTTTGGTGTGCAATTAAGAAAGATCAAGTTCTTCATTATTACTTAGAGGGGAAAACAAAAAAATCAAATAATTAGAAGTTGGTTTACATCTATGGAAATCTTGGCAAAATCTTATTTAAGTTGAAGCAGCAAAATTAATCCAGTACTTGTAATGTTATATCAACTCAATTAAGGCAGTGTTGGTTTTGACATTTATTTCTTGTTATGAGTTGGCCCAGAATAGACTTTGAAGATACCACATAAAATGTCAGAAACTTGATTGCAAAATATACATTCAGTGTTTGACAGATGCAATTGAGTGGAAAACCAGATCACAAAGAGGCTGATTAACAATCTAGTTTTCAACAGGTTGGATTAAAACCTACATCAATACTTCTGTAAAGTGACTCTGGTTTTACTTCATTTTGTTAAATCTTAGAAAGATAAAATGTGGTGGAACAAAATAGACAAAAATGAAAGCAAAGCAAGTTGAGATGTAGAACAAGCAGCATGGTTTCTAATTGCATTCCTCCCAATTACACCCAACAACTATTCACTGTTCCTTGTTTAGAGATAGAGTGTGCTTTAGGGGCTGGATCAAAGACTGTGGAAGGTGCTTATTTATTTGGCTAGGATTAAAAACTTATTAACCTTCAAGTAATTAATCATCAGGAATGACAAATGTAACAGATACTTAAGCCTTTGCTTTCCTCATTAAGTGTTCTTCTATTGAGCTACCTCAGCAAAAATTAGTTCATAAATTATTACATTCTGTACTACACTCCTGTTGGATCCCACCTCATTTAGGTTTCCACCTCATTTAGGATCCCACCTCATCTTTCCTGTTTAATCTCTGGTTATGACTAAAATTTTAAAATATTAGGAATTTAAATATATTCTTAGGTTAATGAAGTCATAATAATTGTTAAGTAATGTTTATTACATTGTCTCTTGTGACTACATTTTTTAAAGTCTATTTGCTCTTCATTAACATTTCTTAGACTAAAGGAATAGGATTTTGCACATCTTTTGACCAATTCATCTTTCTTGTAAAATTTCTGTGTGATGTATGTTAAAGTTTATTTATATTTTAAATCTATTATAATTCCATTTACAGTATGCTTAACTGGGATTTCTCTTTTTCAAAGCTTCAATTAAATGATTTCATCTTCAATGGGAATTCATTCCCATGTAGTTATTCAGCAGAGTATATAGTGGTTGCATCAAAAAAATGCATTTTTTTTCACTTGACATGTATTTAGACTCAACATTATTTTATTTGTCAAACTTTGGGTGGACCTATTTTCTGAGATAATTGAAAATTAGGCTATCTCAAGTTATTTGAGAAGGCAAACATGCCATGCATGTATACAAACATTGAGAGTAGGCTCCTGTGGTTACTGAATACTAAGGAGATAATGAACTTACATGGGTATGGACCTCAGAACTCAAGTTTTTCAAACAATATTGACTTTCCCTCAAATTATATAAATATATATTGATAGAACATTGCCACACATATATTACCAGTTATTTTCTCAAACAATTGAGAGTACACTGCAGAATTCTGAATTCTGCATTACAGCTGTCTTTACAGTAGGATGAAGTGAACAGAATTAAAAGTTCAAAAGCATCGACTCCAACTAAAACAAAGCAGCATTACCAGAGTTTCCTTCATATTCCTCTGCTAGACAAATGCTTGTTTTCAACTTGATGTTTCAAGCAGTAGATTTCTCACTTGTGGCCAGCATCTGTGAGTTGTTTTCCAGGTTAAAAAGTTCTGGATATATCATTGATGGAACCTTGTAGTGACAACTGGCTGTGATGTCATAGACTCTTAAACTTCTAGAAGTTATATTTAGTCATACCAGAGATTAAACAGGAAAGATGCTTACTAAATGAGGTGGGATCCAACAGGAGTGTAGTACAGAATGTAATAATTTATGAACTAACTTTTTCCTGAGGTAGCTCAACAGAAGAACTTTTAATGAGGAAGGCAAAGGCTTAAGTATCTGGTACATTTGTCATTCCTGATGGTTAATTTACTTGAAGGTTAATAAGTTTGAAATCTACCAGTCTTAGAGATGGAAGAAAAGGATGAATCTGAACAGTCTATCTCGGCAGGGAGGCAAGAAATTCGAAAGAGAAGACAACCCAGCCAGCCCATGGTAGATAAATCCCAGCAGACTGAAGTGACAGAGAAAAAGAAACAATTGTCTATACCACAATCATCTGGCCCCAAAGCTGCCCTTAGTATTGGTAATATTCCTGGAAGCAAATTAAACTATGAATGTAGAGTATCTTCTCAACTTCAGCAAACTTGGGTAAAGAGAAAGCGTGTACAGGATATGGCTGATAAGTCTCTGCAGACAGAAACTATTGCAGAAGAGAAAAAAGAAGAAATCAAGTTAGTTTGTGAAGCAGTAGTACCTGAGGAAAAGCCAGCTGCTGTTGAAGTAGGTCCTGAATTTCCAGAGAGTGTTCAGGAAGTAGAAGTTCCACCAAGCAGATACTCTGTTCAGGTCAAAACAGACAGATCTCAGCAGACTACTTGTACTGGAGACTGGACAATGATGAACTGTCCTCAAAAAGATAAACTAGACAAGGAACAGCAGACATACTTTAGTGAATCAGAAATAGTGGTTATTGGATGGCCGACTAATTCTTTTTCAAAGTCAAAGGAAGGTGCACAGAAGCGCAAATCTTCAGGGAATATTTTTGTTAGTGAACATCCTGAATTTCAACCCACAACAAGTAGCAATGAAGAAATTAGGCAGCAAAGTATTAGCAGAACATTATCTATTTCACCAACCAAAAAAGATTCTCCTGTACCTTTAGAAGATGAGAAAGATGTTCCAGGTGAAGTACAGCCTCCTGCTGCAGAAGAGATCTCTGCTGAAGAACAGCTTCCACTAGCTGAGACCACTGCAGAAGAGGTTCCTGTGGCAGTTCAGCCTCCACCAGCTGAAGAGGCTCCTCTTGAAGTACAGCCTTCCCCAACTGAAGAGGCTGCTGGAGATGAGGCCCCTGCTAAAGTAGAGGCCACCTCATCTGAAGAGACTCTTTTAAAAGAGCCTCTTACTGAAGTTCAGCTTCCTGCAGCTGAAGAGGCTCCTATACAAGAGGCCCCAGAACTTCAACTTTCACCAGCTGTGGAGTCCCCTTCAGAAGAGGCCCCAGCTGACATTGAGCCTCCACCAGCTGAGGAGGCCCCTGCAGAAGAGGCCCCAGCTGAAGTTGAGCCTCAACCAGCTGAAGAGGCCCCTTCAGGAGAGCCCCCAGAGGTTCAATCTCCACCAGCTGACGAGGCCCCTGCAGAAGAGCCCCCAGAAGTTCAGTCTCCACCATCTGAGGAGTCCCCTGCAGAAGAGGCCCCAGCTGAAGTTGAGCCTCCACCAGCTGAAGAGGCCCCTTCAGGAGAGCCCCCAGAGATTCAATCTCCACCAGCTGAAGAGGCCCCTTCAGGAGAGCCCCCAGAGGTTCAATCTCCACCAGCTGACGAGGCCCCTGCAGAAGAGCCCCCAGAAGTTCAGTCTCCACCATCTGAGGAGTCCCCTGCAGAAGAGGCCCCAGCTGAAGTTGAGCCTCCACCAGCTGAAGAGGCCCCTTCAGGAGAGCCCCCAGAGATTCAATCTCCACCAGCTGAAGAGGCTCCTGCAGGAGAGCCCCCAGAGATTCAATCTCCACCAGCTGAGGAGGCTCCTGCAGAAGAGGCCCCAGAAGTTCAGTCTCCACCATCTGAGGAGGCCCCTGAAAAAGAGGACCCAGAAGTTCAATCTGTACCAGCTGGGCAGGCCCCTGCAGAAGAGCCCCTGGAAGTTCAGCCTCCACCAGCTGAGGATGCCACTGAAGAGGAGGCCTCAGAAGTTCAGTCTCCACCAGCTAAAGAGACCCCTGAAGAAGCAGCCCTAGAAGTTCAGTCTCCACCAGCTGAGGAGGCCCCTGCAGAAGAGCCCCCAGAAGTTCAGTCTCCACCAGCTGAGGAGGCCCCTGCAGAAGAGCCCCCAGAAGTTCAGTCTCCACCAGCTGAGGAGGCCCCTGCAGAAGAAGCCACAGAAGAAGTTCAATCTCCACCCACTGAGGAGGCTCCTGCAGAAGAGGCCCCTGCTGAACTTCAGCCTCCATCAACTGAAGAAACTACTTCAGAAATGGTCTCTGTTGAGAAACAGCCTTCACTCACTGAAGAGCCCTTTATTACAGCAATCTCCTTAGAGGAAACCTCTGCTGAAGTTCTGCTTCCACCATTTGAGCAAACCCCTGCAGATGAGGCTCTGGTAGAGAATGTGTCTCCAGTAGATCAGGCTCCAAAGGAAGCAGACGTCCTGGTGGCAAAATTAGAATCAGGGAATTTGGATGATAAGCCAAAATCTGAAGAGCCTTTAGAACGGGATACTGTTCCTAAAGATTCATCTGGTACCAAGAATGAAGGGGTTTCTTTTGAAATAAAGGGTGTCATCCATATAGAACTGGAATAGGGGCGGCCTCCTCAGCTGTGGTCTGATCTTAACTAAGCTAACAATCAGAAACCAGGAGGTTCTGGGAAGTACGTACGTAAGAAAATGGTAGGTATATTTGAAGGTATTTGGAGAGAGCTTTGTGAAGAAGGAAGTGAATGGAAATCCTAAGACATGGTTCCAAACATAGTTTGGAAAATGAGCAATAAAAACTAGTGATTTAAAATTACTCTACTATTTTTATTCAAATCTAAAGTGTAATAAAATATCTATTTTGAAATGAAGTAATTTTATAATTGAAAGAATTAAAATATCCTTTTGACACTAAATCCTGTTGACAAGGATAAAATATTCTCTACAGTCATTTTTTTCTTTCTCTACCTGTAGCTTGTAGTGGAAAAGGCATTTTCTTTTCTTCAGTTCTCTCATCTACTTTATGTTTCTTGAGTTTTGGTCACACATCTAAAGTTATGGACTGTTTTCTTTCTCCTTAAAATTCATCATGTCTATTATTCTCTTTCTATTTGATTTCTTCTGAGACATTATTTCTTTTTTGCTTTCGTTCCTGTCTTGCACATTTCACCGTCTGGATAAGGACACTTCCTTTATAAAAATCTTCACTTCAATGAAGCTAACAGTGGATGAAGTATTTTAAAAAGTGTATAATCATAAACAAAAATATACTGAGACAGCCTTGAGGGCATATTCCTGTTTAGTTTTTTACATTCCAATTTTATTGAGATTTAATTGACATATAGCACTACTTAAGTTTAAAGTATACAGCATAGTGATTTGACTTAGATACATCATGAAATGATTACTGCAATAAGTTTAGTGAACATCAATCACCTCATATAGATATAAAATTAAAAAAATGAAAAAAACTTCCTTGTGATGAGAACTCTTAGGATTTACTCTCATAAATAATATGCTACAGTATGAATTATATCATGTACTTTATATCCCTAGTTTGTATCTTTCATACCTTTTGCCCACCTTTATCTAATTCTCCCTTCCCCCACATTTCATGTCTTATAACCGGAAACCTGATCTCTGTTTCTATCAGTTTGTGTGTGTGTTTGGTTGGGTGGCTTTGAGTTATAACTGACCTGCAAAACTATATTCATTCTTGGTATACAACATAGTGACTTAACATTTCTAGACGTTGCAAAATGATCATCACAGTTAAGTCTAGTTACCATCCATCACCATACAAAGACATAATATAATTATTGACTATATATCCCACACTGTGCATTTCATATCTGTGATTCATTTATTTTATAGCTAGAAGTTTGTACCTGTTAATCTCCCTCATGTATTTCTTTCATCGCCTCAATACCCTGCCCTCTGGCAACTACCTGTTTGTTTTCCATATCTATGACTCTGTTTCTACTTTGTTATATTTGTTCATTTAAAAAAAAGTTCTTTTGTTTTTGATTGAGATATAGCCAGTGCAAAATATTATGTAAGTTTCAGAAGGTTATAGTCAATTTATAGTTACTATAAAATCTTGAATATATTCACTGTGTTGGGAATATAGTTTTTATAAAATATTGACTATATCTGTAGCTTATTTTATCCATAGAAGTTTGTCTTAACTCCCCACACTTATCTTGTCCCTCTACACTTCCTTCTCCTCCCTGGTGACCAATAGTGTTTTCTCAATATTTGTGAGTCTTTTTTTTTGTTGTTGTTGTTTTGTTTACTAGTCTGTCTTATTTTTTAGATTCCACATATAAATGATCATACAGTTTTGCCTTTCTCTCTCTGACTTATTTCACTTAGCACAATGCCTTCCAAGTCCACCCATGTTATTGCAAGTGCATCCATGTTCTGGCAAAATTTAGTCCCTTTTTATGACTGAGTAGTATGAAATGGCAACGCACAACAGTGTTCTTGCCTGGAGAATCCCAGGGACGCTGGAGCCTGGTGGGCTGCTGTCTATGGGATCGCACAGAGTCGGACACGACTGAAGTGACTTAGCAGCAGCAGCAGCAGTATTTCATTGTGTATGTATGTATGTGTGTGTGTGTATATATACATATATTATATATATATACACATACCAGAGAAGGCAATGGCACCCCACTCCAGTACTCTTGCTTGGAAAATCCCATGGACGGAGGAGCCTGGTAGGCTGCAGTCCATGGGGTCGCTAAGAGTCAGACACGACTGGGCGACTTCACTTTCACCTTTCACTTTCATGCATTGGAGAAGGAAATGGCAACCCACTCTGGTGTTCTTGCCTGGAGAATCCCAGGGATGGCTGAGCCTGGCAGGCTGCTGTCTATGGGGTCGCACAGAGTCGGACACGACTGAAGCGACTTAGCAGCATATATATATATATATACACACACCACATATTTATCCATTCATCTGTTGAGGGACATTGAGGTTGTTTCCATATTTTGGCATTTATAAATACTGCTACTATGAAAATTGGGGGTGCATGTATCTTTTTGAATTAGTAAGTTTGTTTTTTTCAGATGTATACCCAGGAGTGGAATGGCTATGTCATATGGTAGTTTTATTTGTAGTTTTTGAGAAGTCTTCATGATATTTCCCATAGTGGTTGCACCAATTTTCATTCCTACCAACAGTGTATGATGGTTTCCTTTTCTATACATCCTTGCCAACATTTGTTGTTTGTGTTCTTTTTGGTAATAACCATTCTGACAGGTGTGAGGTGATATCTCATTGTGGTTTTGATTTGCATTTCCCTGATGGTTAGCAGTGTTGAATATCTTTTCATGTACCTGTTGTCCATCAGCATGTACTTTTTTTTTTAAAAGTCTATTCAGTTCATCTGCCCCTTTTTTAATTGGATTGCTTGTTTTTTTATTTTTTATTTTGAATTGTATGAACTGTTTACATATGTTGTATATTAACCCTTATTGGTCATATCACTTGAAAATATTTTCTCCCAATCAGTAAGTTGCATTTTCACTTCATCAATGGTTTTATTTGCTTCACAAATGTTTTAAGATTAATTAGGTCTCATTTGTTTATTTTTGCTTTTATTTCCTTTGCTTTAGGAGGCAGATCCAAAAAATATCTTGCTGTAACTTATGTCAAAGAATGTTTCGCTTATGTTTTCTTCTAGGAGTTTTATGGTTTCCAGTCTTATACTTAGGTCTTTAATCCATTTTGAGTCTATTTTTGTGTATGGTGATAAAGTTCTAATTTCATTCTATGACATGCATCTGTTCAGTTTTCCCAGAACCACTTATTGAAGAGCCTGTCTTTTCTCCATGGTATATTCGTGCCTCCTATCTTGTAGATTAATTGACCATAAGTTTTTTTTTTCTTTCTTTCTGGGCTCTCTATCCTGTTTCATGATCTGTGTCTCTTTGTGCCTCTGTTTTGATGAGTATAGCTTTAGTCTGATATCTAGGAGCATGTTTTCTTTAGCTATGTTCTCTCTCTCAATATTATTTTAGCTATTTGAAGTCTTTTGTGTAACCATACAAATTTTAGAATTATTTGTTCTAGTTTGGTGAAAAATGCACTTGGTATTTTGATAGGGATTGCATCAAAACTTTGTTATTTTTTATGTAAAAATAAGAAGTTTAATATTTTAATTTTAAATAGAACACTCAAAAATCAAGATGACATAAATAAATAGAAGAAAATGAGCAAGAGACAAGGAAGAGTGTTTCATAATGGAAGAAGAATGACTGAGTGTTAAATACATGGAAGTATGTGCAACTTTAGCAATCAAAGAAATATAAATTACTGTTGGGAGACAGTATTTTTAGCTAATTTAATTGACAGAATGGTTTTTTTTTTTAAATAAAAGATATATTACTTCAGTATATAGTATTAAATAATCTACCGGATTATATGAATAAAAACAAGATTGGATCCCTACCTATCAGCACATTAAAAAGATAATCCCAAAGAATTCCCTGAGAGTCCAGTGGTTAGGATAGGTGCTTTTGCCCTGAGGGCCTGGGTTCAATCCCTGGTTGGGGAACTAAGATCCCACAGCTGGCATGGCACCCCCCCCAAATGATTCCAAAAGAATTAAAAATTAAATGTAGAGGTAATACTATAAAAATATTTGTAAGGTATGTTAAAATTTTTTCATGATAAGAGAGGACTTTTTGAATTTCAAAAGCACAAAGCATAGAGGGGAAAATTTGTTTATTACATTACATAAATTTAAGAATTCATATCCAGGATGGACTCTGAACAGAATTGTTGTTATTCTTGTTCAGTCATTTTGTCTGACTCTTTGCGACCCCGTGGACTGCAGCATGCCGGGCTTCTGTGTCCGTCATTATCTCCCAGAGTTTGCTCAAACACATGTGCATTGAGTCAGTGATGATATCCAACCATCTCATCCTGTCACCCTCTTCTCCTTTTGCCTTCAACCTTTCCCAGTATCAGGGTCTTTTCCAATGAATCAGCTTTTCTCATCAGGTGGCCAAAGTATTGGAGCTTCAGCTTAAGCATCAGTCCTTCCAGTGAACATACAGGGTTGATTTCCTTTAGGATTGACTGATTTGATCTCCTTGTTGTCCAAGGGACTCTCAAGAGTGTTCTCCAGCACCACAGTTTGAAAGCATCAATTCTTTGGCACTCAGCCTTCTTTATGGTCCAATTCTCACATCTGTACATGACTACTGGAAAAGCCATAGCTTTGACAATATGGGCCTTTGTCAGCAAAGTGATATCTCTACTTTCTAATATGCTGTTTGTCATAGTTTTCCTTCCAAGGAACAAGTGTCTTTCAATATAATGGCTGCAGTTACTATTCACAGTGATTTTGGAGCCCAAGGGAAAAAAAAATCTGCCACTGTTTCCAGTTTTTGAGTATCTTGACTGAGATGCAAATTTTCCTTGGTCACTGCTAGTATATTAGAAATTGCTTTAGTCCTTTTAACTAAATGTACTTTCAGTTTCCAGCATGAAATATGGCATACTTGCTGGATCCATGAAATGTTTACCAGCAAAGTTGTCTTTTGCATTTTCAGTCTCTGTAGTTGTAATATGAGAACATGAAGACAGGATTTGTTATGATCTTCTCTTAATATACTATTTTTTTACTTAATTAAAAAAAATATTTCGTACTGGACTAGAGTTGACTTACAGTGTTGTATTAGTTTCAGGGGATACAGCAAAGAGATTCAGTTATACATATATGTATATCTTCTCTTTTTCAGATTCTTTCCCATATACATTATTACAGAGTATTGAGTAGAGTTCCCTGTGCTATACAGTAGGTATTTGTTGATTATCTATTTTATATATGAGAGTGTGTTTATGTTAACCTCTACTAACTCCTAATTTATCCCTCCCTATTTACCCTTTGTTAACCGTAAGTTTATTTTCCAAGTCCGCAAATCTCTGCTTTCTTTTTTCTTTTATTTTATTTAACTTTACAATATTGTATTGGTTTTGCCATATATCAACATGAATCTGCCACAGGTATTCATGTGTTCCACATCCTGAACCCTCCTTCCTCCTCCCTCCCCATACCATCCCTCTGGGTTGCCCCAGTGCACCAGCCCCAAGCATCCAGTATCGTGCATTGAACCTGGACTGGTGACTCGTTTCATATATGATATTATACATGTTTCAATGCCATTCTCCCAAATCATCCCACCCTCTCCCTCTCCCACAGAGTCCAAAAGACTGTTCTATACATCAGTGTCTCTTTTGCTGTCTCGTATACAGGGTTATTGTTACCATCTTTCTAAATTCCATATATATGTGTTAGTATACTGTATTGGTGTTTTTCTTTCTGGCTTACATCACTCTGTATAATAGACTCCAGTTTCATCCACCTCATTAGAACGGATTCAAATGTATTCTTTTTAATGGCTGAGTAATACTCCATTGTGTATATGTACCACAGCTTTCTTATCCATTCATCTGCTGATGGACATCTAGGTTGCTTCCATGTCCTGGCTATTATAAACAGTGCTGCGATGAACATTGGGGTACACGTGTCTCTTTCCCTTCTGGTTTCCTCAGTGTGTATGCCCAGCAGTGGGATTGCTGGATCATAAGGCAGGTCTATTTCCAGTTTTTTAAGGAATCTCCACACTGCTCTCCATAGTGGCTGTACTAGTTTGCATTCCCACCAAGAGTGTAAGAGGGTTCCCTTTTCTCCACACCCTCTCCAGCATTTATTGCTTGTAGACTTTAGGATCGCAAGCTCTCTGCTTTCTAAGTTCATTTGTATCTTTCTTTTTAAGATTCCACATATAAATGATATGATCTTTGTTTTTCTCTAACTTACTTCATTTAGTATGATAATCTCTAGTCTATCCATGTTGTTGCACATTGATATTATTTCATTTATTTATAAAACTGAGTAATATCCTATTGTATATATGTACCATCTCTTCTTTATCCATTGACCAGGTGGCTGTGGGTTTGGAAGACTTTAGGCTGCCTGTCTGCCCATGGGTGGGGCTGTGTTCCTGCTCCTTTGGTTGTTTGGCCCGAGGCATCCTAACAATGGAGCCTGCAGTATGCTGTGTGGGACCAGGTCTTGGTGTCAAAATGGTAGTTTCCAGGAGAAGTAAAAGTCGCTCATTTTCACTTAGAGGAAAAAAAAGTCGCGTCCGACTCTTTGCGACTCTTCACCAGCTGAGCCAGAAGGGAAACCCCAGGAGAGACCATGCCAATTAGTACTCCTCAGTCCAGTATGTCTGACTTGGTTTTCCTGGTGGTTCAGATGATAAAGAATCTGCCTGCAATGTAGGATACCTGGGTTCTATCTCTGGGTCAGGAAGATTCCTTGGAAAAGGGAATGGCTACCCCCTCCAATATTCTTGCCAGGAGAATCCCATGAACAAAGGAGTCTGGCAGGCTATAGTCCATGGTGCTGCAAAGAGTGAGACATGACTGACCAGCTAAGCACAGCCACCTCGACACCATGTCCTCGTCCCCGCAGTCAGCGGCAGCTGTCGCCTGTCTCCTCAGGGGACCCTCATTTTGTGGTTTGATGATTTTCTTCTGTTTTATGCTTGTGTTTTCTCTCTCTCTCTCTTTTTTTTTTGTTAATCTACTGTATCATTTTGATTTGTGGTTATCGTGTTTTTCAATTATGTTAATCCATTATTATATCTACTTGCTTTAGACTGGTAATCATATAGGCTCAAACACATTCTAGAAAAAGATCTACATTTTCTTACTCTCCTCCTCCACATTTTATGATTTTGATGTACTCTTTTATATAATCATTTTTATTCTTTTGCTATTCATTGTAGTTATCCTCACTTTCATAAACATTTTTTATTTTTTAATCTGTGTAGTGGCTTATTTAAGTGATTTACTTTCCAATTATAATTTTCTCTTTCCTATAGATTCTTGCTTATTTTCTATTTAGAGAAGACCTTTCAGTATTACTTTTGGGCTTAGCGTTTAGGTTTAGTGTTGTTATATTCTTTTTTTTTTTTAATTTATTTTTAATTGGAGCATAACTGCTTTACAGTGTTGTGTTGGTTTCTGCTGTGCAACAATATAAATCAGCTATAAGAACACATATATCCCCTCCCTTTTGAGCTGATCCTCTAGGTCATCCCAGAGCGCCAAGTTGAGCTCCCTGTGTTATAGAGCAGTGTCCCATCAGGTATTTGCTTGTCTGAGAAATTCTTTATTTATCCTTCTATTCTAAATGATAATCTTGCTGGGTAGAATATCCTAAGTTGCATGTTTTTCCCTTTTAGGACTTTGACTATATCTGGCCTCTCCCTTCTGGCCTGCAACTTTTCTGTAAAGAAATCAGCTGATATCCCTTTTAGCTAACTCTTTGTTTTTCTCTTGCTGCATTTTTTAAAAAATTTTTATTTATTTGGCTGTGCCAGGCCTTAGCTATGGCACATGGAATCTTCAATCTTGATTGTGGCATGTGGTATCTAGTTCCTTGCCCAGGGATTAAACCCAGGCCCCCTGCCTTGGGAGCACAGAGTCTTAGCCAGTGGACCACCAGGCAAGTCCCCTCTCTTGTTGCATTTAGAATTGTCTCTAACTTTTGCCATTTTAACTATAGTATGTCTTATTGTAGGTCTTGTTTGAGTTCATCTTGTTTGGTACTCTCTGTGCTTCCTGCTCCTGGATATCTGTTTCCTTCTTTAAGTTTGGGAAGTTTTCAGGCATAATTTTTTCAAATGCATTTTTGATCCCCCTTTCTCCTTCTTCCCCCTTTGGGATCTCAACTATGAATGATTGTCATGCTTTTTATTATTGCATTGGTCTCATATATTGCTTTCATTTTTTTCATTTGTCTTTCTGTCTTCTGTTCTAATTGGATAGTTTTCATTATTTTATCTTGCAGATCACTTATTTGTTCTTCTACATTATTCAGTTTGCTATGCCTAGGCTTTAGCTCAGCTTTCGTCTCAGCAAATGAGTTTTCTAATTTTACTTTGTTCCTTTTTATAGTTTCTAGTTCCTTTTGACAGTAATCTGCATTTATATCAATAGCCTTTCTTAATTCCTTCATTATTTTTTATTACCTCCTTTTAAACCAGTGTCTATTAGAGTAAAGAGAACTGTTTCATCATTTGTTCTTTCAAGGGAATTCTCTTAATCTTTTAGTTGGGAGTGGTTCCTCTGTTTCTTCATTTTACTTATTTTCTCTGTCTCTATGAGTTTAGGGGAAACATTTATCTACTGTGATCATGGAGGGTTGCATCCCCATGTAGCCCCACGTGTCTAATATTTTTGGTGCAAGAGCTGTTTTTAGTAAGGATATCTGCTGCGTTTTGCTCAGTGTATGCTGGTGGTTTTCGCTTTGACAGAGGCTATGACTGCTGTGCTGACCGTATTTGCCGTGGATTTCGAGACAGGCTTCCTCTTTGCTCTGTGACTGTCACAGTCCTCGCAGGGGCAGGTTCGACTCCCCAGTTGTTGGTGTACAAGACCCCAGATTCCCTTCTGAGCTGTACTGTGAGGTAGGCGGGACTGGAGCACTCCTGCTGGGAGAGGAGCCACTGAGCCTTCCCCGGCAGGAGCTTTCCACTGGGAAGTGTGCGTGCTCGTGTTGCCTGCCACCCGTTGTATGGGCTGACAAAGTACACTGCTGTTGACACCATCCTCAACCTCGCCTCGGTCATGGAAAGGCAGGCAGTAGGCCCTGGTGTGGTCACAAAACCACCTGCCCAGATCCACTGAGCCAGGTACCAGGATCACAGGAGTCATGCACCTGGATGCACCTTGGGAGCTACAGAAGCAGCCCAGACTGTGACCCGGCCCATGGGTGCTAATACTGGACCGGCCTTAGCCATAGGAACATGAGTATTCTGTTCAGATGTCCCACAGGTGCTGAGTTTAAACTGGTCCTGGTGGTGGTGGCATAAATCTGTATATTGTACAACCATGCGGGAAGAGAGCTCAAATTTCAGCCTTGCCTCCATGTGTGGGCAAGCACTTGCCTGCTCCTAGAACTTGCAGAGGCGGAGCCATGCTCACTGTGATTGAAAATGAGGCTGCTATGGTGTGCCTTGCCCCTACCTTTGAGTGCTTGCATTAATAAGGAGGCTTCAACAATCAACCTCAGCTCGTTTCTGCACATACCCTCAGTTGTAGGTAGCTTGGGCCATACTCTGCCCTCTTCAGGTTTCAGCCAACCCCAGTTCTCTCTCCGTGTGTGTCCTCTGAAGCCTGAATTTGAGCACCCAGCCCCTGCACACATTAACAGACTTTGTCTCAGGCTGGGGAGTGCAGGAAGGTGGCATGGTCCCTTTGTTCTGGTCTCTCTCTGTTCTGCTTGCTGCAAGATGGCTGCCGCACTCTCCTCCGAGCCTCTGAAGCTCCCTTTCTGTTCCAGCTCATGTCCCCACCAGTGAAGGGGCTTCCCAGGGCCAGGGAACCTCTCCTCTTTCACAGCTCTTTCCCAGCATACACGTTCCCATTCCAATTCCTTTTTTCTTTCTCTTTCATCCTAGCTGGGTATGTGGTGATCTTTATTGCAATTTGACTTTTATACTATCATCTGCCAGTATTCACCAGGTAATCTGTGAGAAGCATTCCACACGTAGATGTATTTTTGATGTATTTATGGGAGGAGGTGAGCTCCATATCCTCCTATTCTGCCATCTTGATCTGGTCCCTTAGACCAGAACCCAAGATTTCTTTGTGAAGTCAACTACACATAAGTGAACTGGCAAAACTAAGCATATCTCTGTGAATGTGTAAATGTTGTAGTCTCCTTTTATAATAGCATATAAGTAAACATTTTAAAATTTAATAATAAACTCTTGGTTATTAGAATGGCAGTTTAATTTGACACAAGAAACTTCTTTCAAAATGCTTTTATTTGTTAGTTTCTATCATAGGATTTGTATGTGTAATCCCATTTATGCCTAGAAAAAGATTGAGGGAAGTGTTATATGGTTGAATGGCTAATATTATTGTTAATTTAGCTAGGCTATAGTATCTGTTATTTAATCAAATACTTATCCAAGTGTTGTTGTGATGGTATTTTGAACTTGTGATAAATAGCTGTAATAAATTGTCTTTAAGTAAAGGAGACTACCCTTGATAATGTGAGTGAGTCTTTTCTGATCTTTTGAAGGGGTTTAAGAAATAGAAATTTCATGGTGAGGAAATTTTGCCTCAAGACTGAAGCCTTAGTGCCTGTCTGGGTTTTCAGCCTCCCAGACTCTCTCGTATAATTTTTGGGCTCAAGACTGACACATGAATGCCTGCTGGCCTACTCTGTGATTTTAAACCTGCCAGCCCCACAGTCATGGGAGCCAATTCCTTAAAGTAATTCTCTTTACACATATACATGCAGTTATGATAAAAGATACCATATACATATGTGTATATATATATACCTATATATATATATATATATATATATATCTAAGTCTATATTTGCATCTATCCTATTGATTCTGTTTCTCTGGAGAAGTCTGACTGATACATTTGTTAACTTTGAGTGTGGGATTATGGGTATCATTTTTACTTCTTACTTTGCTATTAAGCACATTGTCCTCAGTGAACACTGCTGTTTAAGTAAAAGAGCATAAACTTTGTTTGATAGCTTTCCAACAACTTAGAAACTGCTAAGAAATTCTGGAAATTAAATTCCAACAATAAAGGGACATGATTTCTACAATAAGAAATTATAACTTTTGACTCTCCTAGAGAGGTTTTTGCTTGTTGGAACAACCCAAATTATGTATTTGAAGTTTTTAAAAAAATTTTTATTAGAGTATAATTGCTTTGGGCTTCCCAGGTGGGCTAGTGGTAAAGAACCTGCCTGCCAGTGCATGGGCAGAGACAGATGCAGTTTTGATCCCTGGATTGGGAAGATCTCCTGGAGGAGAGCATGGCAACCCACTCCAGTATTCTTGCCTAAAGAATCCCATGGACAGGGGAGCCTGGTGGGCTATTTAGTTCATGGGATAGCAGATTTGGACACAACTGAAGTGACTTAGCACGCAGGCATAATTGCTTTACAATGTTGTGTTAGTTGCTGCTGTACAGTGAGGTAAATCATATATATATATATATATATATATATATATATATATATACACACACACACACACACACGCACACATATGTCCTCTCTCCCTGAACTTCTCTTCCACCCTCAATCCCACCCCTCTAGGTCATCACAGAACTCTGAGCTGAGCTCCCTGTGCTATACAGCTGCTTCTCGCCAACTCTCTATTTTACACATGGTAGTGTATAAAAACAAGAGAAGACTCTATACATGGACATCACCAGATGGTCAACACCTAAGTCAGATTGATTATATTCTTTGCAGCCAAAGATGGAGAAGCTCTATACAGTCAGCAAAAACAAGACCAGAGCTGACTGTGGCTCAGACCATGAACTCCTTATTGCCAAATTCAGACTGAAATTGAAGAAAGTAGGGAAAACCACTAGACCATTCAGGTATGACCTAAATCAAATCCCTTATGATTATACAGTGGAAGTGAGAAATAGATTTAAGGGCCTAGATCTGATAGATAGAGTGCCTGATGAACTATGGACTGAGGTTCATGACCTTGTACAGGAGACAGGGATCAAGACCATCCCCATGGAAAAGAAATGCAAAAAAGCAAAATGGCTGTCTGGGGAGGCCTTACAAATAGCTGTGAAAAGAAGAGAAGCAAAAGCAAAGGAGAAAAGGAAAGATGTAAACATCTGAATGCAGAGTTCCAAAGAATAGCAAGAAGAGATAAGAAAGCCTTCTTCAGTGATCAATGCAAAGAAATAGAGGAAAACAACAGAATGGGAAAGACTAGAGATCTCTTCAAGAAAATCAGAGATACCAAAGGAACATTTCATGCAAAGATGGGCTCGATAAAGGACAGAAATGGTATGGACCTAACAGAAGCAGAAGATATTAAGAAGAGATGGCAAGAATACACAGAAGAACTGTACAAAAAAGATCTTCACGACACAGATAATCACGATGGTGTGATCACTGACCTAGAGCCAGACATCCTAGAATGTGAAGTGAAGTGGGCCTTAGAAAGCATCACTACGAACAAAGCTAGTGGAGGTGATAGAATTCCAGTTGAGCTATTCCACATCCTGAAAGATGCTGCTGTGAAAGTGCTGCACTCAATATGCCAGCAAATTTGGAAAACTCAGCAGTGGCCACAGGACTGGAAAAGGTCAGTTTTCATTCCAATCCCAAAGAAAGGCAATGCCAAAGAATGCTCAAACTACCGCACAATTGCACTCATCTCACACGCTAGTAAAGTAATGCTGAAAATTCTCCAAGGCAGGCTTCAGCAATATGTGAACCGTGAACTTCCTGATGTTCAAGCTGGTTTTAGAAAAGGCGGAGGAACCAGGGATCAAATTGCCAACATCTGCTGGATCATGGAAAAAGCAAGAGAGTTCCAGAAAAACATCTATTTCTGCTTTATTGACTATGCCAAAGCCTTTGACTGTGTGGATCACAATAAACTGTGGATAATTCTGAAAGAGATGGGAATACCAGACCACCTGATCTGCCTGTTGAGAAACCTGTATGCAGGTCAGGAAGCAACAGTTAGAACTGGTCGTGGAACAACAGACTGGTTCCAAATAGGAAAAGGAGTATGTCAAGGCTGTATATTGTCACCCTGTTTATTTAACTTCTATGCAGAGTACATCATGAGAAACGCTGGACTGAAAGAAACACAAGCTGGAATCAAGATTGCCGGGAGAAATATAAATAACCTCAGATATGCAGATGACACCACCCTTATGGCAGAAAGTGAAGAGGAACTCAAAAGCCTCTTGATGAAAGTGAAAGTGGAGAGTGAAAAAGTGGGCTTAAAGCTCAATATTCAGAAAATGAAGATCATGGCATCCGGTCCCACCACTTCATGGGAAATAGATGGGGAAACAGTGGAAACAGTGTCAGACTTTATTTTTCTGGGCTCCAAAACCACTGCAGATGGTGACTGCAGCCATGAAATTAAAAGACGCTTACTCCTTGGAAGGAAAGTTATGACCAACCTAGATAGCATATTCAAAAGCAGAGACATTACTTTGCCAACAGAGGTCCATCTAGTCAAGGCTATGGTTTTTCCTGTGGTCATGTATGGTTGTGAGAGTTGGACTGTGAAGAAGGCTGAGCGCTGAAGAATTGATGCTTTTGAACTGTGGTGGTGGAGAAGACTCTTGAGAGTCCCTTGGACTGCAAGGAGATCCAACTAGTCCATTCTGAAGGAGATCAGCCCTGGGATTTCTTTGGAAGGAATGATGCTAAAGCTGAAACTCCAGTACTTTGGCCACCTCATGCCAAGAGTTGACTCATTGGAAAAGACTCTGATGCTGGGAGGGTTGGGGGCAACAGGAGAAGGGGACGCCAGAGGATGAAATGGGTGGATGGCATCACTGACTCGATGGACATGAGTCTGGGTGAACTCCGGGAGTTGGTGATAGACTGGGAGGCCTGGCGTGCTGTGATTCATGGGGTCTCAAAGAGTCAGACACGACTGAGTGACTGATCTGATCTGAGTGTATAAACAGTGCTGCTCTCCCAATCTGTCCAAGCTTCTCCTTTCTCCCCTGTGTCCACATGTCTATTCTCTCTGTCTGTGTCTCTATTCCTGCCCTGCAAATAGGCTGATCTGTACCGTCTTTCTAGATTCTGCACATATATGTTAATATACGATATATGTTTTTCTCTTCCTGACTTACTTCACTCTGTATGACAGACTCTAGGTCCATCCTCACCACTACAAATGACCCAATTTTATTTCTTTTTATGGCTGAGTAATGTTCCACTGTATACATGTACCACATCTTCTTTATCCGTTCGTCTGTCTATAGACATTTAAGTAGCTTTCACGTCCTGGCTATTTTAAATAGTGCTGCAAAGATTATTGGGAAACATGCTTCTTTGGAGCTTCCTTAAAAAACTAAAAAAAAAAAAAAAAAAAAAACCCAACCACCATATAACCAGCAATCCCACTACTTGGCATATACCCCAAGAAAACCATAACATATTTGGAGTTGTAAACAAATCTTGATATTTTCCCCCTAAAACTTGTTTAAAAATGTTATGGAACTTGAGAATCAGAAAGCTCTATGGCAAACCCTGTGACTATGGGTTTGAACTGGCATAGAGAGAAAAAACAAAACCTCCAAAACCCACCAAAACAAAAGCAACAAAGAAAAACAGATAAAATGTGTAGTATCCAAATAATATCACATAAATTATATTATCATATTGCTGGCTCATTTCCTTTACTTTTGAGGTTTTTGAACTAGCAGATGAGGAAATGTGTTAGACTTGTATCCTTTCACCAAGATTTGATGAGATTTCTTTTGATGACTGGAAAATATGGAGAACTCTGGGCTGGATATGACTTGATTGAGATGTTGCATTATTGAGCTTAAATGACAAAGTCTTGAACTGATGCATTGTTTGTGGGCAGTGAAAAGGAAATGGATTTGAGATTTATCATGAAGACAAATGTGTGTTAGTTGCTCAATAGTGTCTGACTCTGCAACCCCAAGAACTGTAGCCTGCCAGGCTTCTCTGTTTATGGGATTCTCCAGGCGAGATTGCTGGAGTGGATTGCCATTCCCCTTCTCCAGAGGATCTTCCTGACCCAGGGATCGAACCCTGGTCTCCTGCATTGCAGGCAGATTCTTTACCATTTGAGCTACAGGGAGAAAGAGGAATTTCACATGATTTCTAGTTTGGAAATTTAGCTATATGTATATTTGTCTCATTAAAACGGGGATACAGACACAGAAACACATGTTGGGGAAGAGGAGTTAGGGGTGACAATTTCAGATTAGGACATTCTGAACTTTAGGCACCTATCTGACACACAGATGGAGTTATTTATTTGGCGATGAAAAATGTCTTCTATAACTCAGGAAGCACCCAAATACCCATTTGATGAGTAACAGCCACATTTAGGTCTAATAAGTGTCTAGAATTTTAGTTGTAGTAAAGAAAAAGGGACTATTAGGTATCTCAGGGATAAAAAATGTATTGAGGAATAGTTTCAATATGGGAGAGAATGGATATACTTATGTGGTAAGATAAAAATGCTGGTAGATAGGAATATGTGGTAGCTATATAGAGGGTGTAATAAAAGAGAACATAATAGGGGAAAAACTGTATCAGAGGGCATAATGAAAAGAATAGTTGAGGCAAAGAAGGCTGCTATGAGATTGCCATTAGCTGAGTCTGGGCTGCTGCTCACAGCTGCTCTGGGCATATACTGCACTGATCTAGGCAGCTCCCATCATGTGGATCACATAAATGATACCTGCTGGAGTTGTGCAGTGTGGTGGCTCTAGGGATGTAACTCTGGGCAGATTTTACAGGTGTTGAGATAAGTTCCTAGTCAGGTCATCTTTGGGCTGGTCAGATTCTTTGACGAGCTCAGCAGGTGAAAACATTCCTGTATATGATTAGTTCTAAGGTCTAAGTTCTGCATACTGATCACTTGGCTTTATAGAAGATTGGGCATGCCATAACAGTACCTAGTTTTTTTCTAAGTAAGTCTGCAAATGTGATTAGAGACTCTCCCCAGATGACCGTTGTGTATGGGAGATTCTTCTGCCAAAAAAAAAAAAAAAAAAGAATAGTTGAGGGAATGATATTCAGAGCACCTGATTAATGTAAATAAATATCTTAGAGGGCTTCTTCCTCTAAGACATGAATAAATAAGGAATAAGTATAGATGTTGGGGAGCAAGGAGTTAAAGCATCAAGCCAGTGATTCATTTCTACCCTGGTCTGCCTTTGCTTTTACCATTAGGTTAACATTTACAAATCTGGATGTAGAATACAAAGCAGTGACTGAGAATAGTCTCTAATATCCACAGAAAGGGAAATTTACTGATGACACTTCTCTCCACAAAGTCCATTTCCAACATTTCTAAGCCTAGTATCTCCACAGAGGAGAGGTCAAGTGCTATCTTCCATGAAGTCCTATCAGACTTCTTCAATGATTGCTGCTGCTCTGGGATGTGACGGGCTGAGCTTAGCTTTTAACATGTTTTTCTTTTAGTTGTGTCATCCTATGAAAGGATGCTGCTCTTTCTGTAAGTTTTGATCACAGATCCTGATTTTTTGGTATTCTCTTAACCAATGTTTCCCAAACCTGCCTATGATGAGTCATCTGAAGACATGTTAAAAATACAACTTCTTAGGTCTCACCTCTGGAAAT
Source organism: Bubalus bubalis (assembly GCF_019923935.1). Taxonomy (NCBI): domain Eukaryota; kingdom Metazoa; phylum Chordata; class Mammalia; order Artiodactyla; family Bovidae; genus Bubalus; species Bubalus bubalis. The sequence goes on from NC_059176.1 coordinate 16,085,107, forward strand.
TCTGATTCAGTGTCTCTACTAGGGCAGGCATGATAATCTGTATTTTCAACAAGGACTGCAAATGCCTCTCCAGATTAGCAGTTCCCAGTGGTGGCTTCTAATTAGCATCATCTCGCGAGTGATCACACATAAAAATTCTAAAGTCCTAACCCATACATATTGATTAAGAATCGCTGAAAAAGGAGCTTGCGAAATATATATTTTCAGTTTCCCTAAAGGACTGTTGAGTGTAGCCAGTCTTCAGATAAGGATGGACATTTGATTTAGGCCTGTAGGAATGGTGGCCCCATTAAATATAGGAAGAACAGTGAAATCTTCAGAAAGAACCAAGATGAAATCCTCCTGAACTGATGTCATTGATAAAAATTCAGTTTGACTGAGATTGTGATATCTCTAGAGCAGGATTTCTCAACCTCAGAATTATTGACATTTGAGGGTGGATGATTCTTTGCTGTGGGAAGCTTCCCTGTGCCTCATAGAATGTTTATCAGCATCTCTGGCTTCTACCCACCAGATGCCAATATTATCGCCTCACACTTACCACAACTAAAAAGTATTTATCTCTACACATGGCCCTATCCCCGGGGGATACAATCACACTCAGTTAATACCACTGTTCTAGAGAAAGGTTAGAGCACTGATTGTAATTTAATCAAACTTTGAAAGGCTTTATAGTATCAATAAAAAGGGCTCCTATAATGACCTGGTCTTTTATACTGTGGCCTCTCCGGATGTTCCAGGATATGGTATATACTCTCAAGCTTGATATTGGTGGGATATGTATGCTTCCAAATACAGAAAAGGTGGGATATTGTTTCTTGAATTTAAGATATCTGTAGGTTAGGTATTGTAGGACTCTGGCCTGGACATTGTGATTTAGACCAATTTATCATGATTTTCTAAAAAGACAAAACCTTGATAACAGAGTAACACTTCTAATTTGCAAAAACCTTGAATATTTGGATAGCTGATATAGGCATGGCCTTTACATCTGTCTTCACAGATATAAAATATTTTCAATCAGAAAAAAGCATTAAGTATTGTACTTGGGGAGGTATTTTTTTAAATTAGGTAACTCCCAATAGTAATAAAATGTATGATTGATAGAATACTAGTATTTAAGAAAGATTCAGTAATTTGCTTATTTTATCTTTTCTTTCTTGTTTTTTTTTGAGATTTTACCACAAAGGGTAAATTCTTAGTTAAGGATTGTTATTTACATGAACTTAAATGATAGAGATCATTTTTACTCAGTGTTAGCAAACTATGAGGTTTGAGGGTTCCTAATACTGCTCTTACATCTGAGACCAATTGCAAATTTGAAGAGACTTTCTAAGACATCCTCAGTTTTGATAATTCACCTGAAAGTTCCACATAACTCACTGAAAATTATTATAGTCACAATTATGGCTTATGAGAGGGAAAGGATCTAGTCAAGGGTGAAGACCCATAAGGCAGAGTCTGGGGTAGGTTCCAAATGGGAAGCCTCTTTTGTTCTCTGAATATGTTACCCTCCTTCAATTGATATGTGACATAAGCACATAGTATTGCCAACCAAGGAATCTCATCCAAGTTTCAGTGTTCAGGTTTTCATCTGGGGCTCCATTGCTGCTGCTGCTGCTAAGTCGCTTCAGTCGTGTCCGACTCTGTGTGACCCCAGAGACGGCAGCCCATCAGGCTCCCCCGTCCCTGGGATTCTCCAGGCAAGAACACTGGAGTGGGCTGCCACTTCCTTATCCAATGCATGAAAGTGAAATTGCTCAGTTGTGTCTGACTCCTATCGACCCCATGGACTGCAGCCTACCAGGCTCCTCTGTCCATGGGATTTTCCAGGCAAGAGTACTAGAGTGGGGTGCCATTGCCTTCTCCCCAGAATTAACTGATTGATTGATTGCTCATATGTTTGATTGCAGATGCTAGGTTGCAGATGCTGTATGACCCAACTATCACACTGTAAAACATGGTTGGCCTTTCTAGCATAGCCAGCCCGACTGTTGGGTGTGGCCAGCCCCTTCCCTAAACAAAGATACCCCTATCAGGTATGTCATAGATTGTGTCCCAAAAGTTGAATGTAAAGTCAGATCTGTTTTCGGGCAAAGCCAAATTTTTTGCTACACATAGTTGAGCCATGGAAACTTATATAGGCTGAGTTTGACATCAGATCAGATCAGATCAGTCGCTCAGTCGTGTCCGACTCTTTGAGACCCCATGAATCGCAGCACACCAGGCCTCCCTGTCCATCACCAACTCCCGGAGTTCACTGAGACTCACGTCCATCGAGTTAGTGATGCCATCCAGCCATCTCATCCTTTGGCGTCCCCTTCTCCTCTTGCCCCCAATCCCTCCCAGCATCAGAGTCTTTTCCAATGAGTCAACTCTTCGCATGAGGTGGCCAAAGTACTGGAGTTTCAGCTTTAGTATCATTCCTTCCAAAGAAATCCCAGGGCTGATCTCCTTCAGAATGGACTGGTTGGATCTCCTTGCAGTCCAAGGGACTCTCTAGAGTCTTCTCCAACACCACAGTTCAAAAGCATCAATTCTTTGGTGCTCAGCCTTCTTCACAGTCCAACTCTCACATCCATACATGACCACAGGAAAAACCATAGCCTTGACTAGACGAACCTTTGTTGGCAAAGTAATGTCTCTGCTTTTCAATATGCTATCTAGGTTGGTCATAACTTTCCTTCCAAGGAGTAAGCGTCTTTTAATTTCATGGCTGCAGTCACCATCTGTAGCGATTTTGGAGCCCAGAAAAATAAAGTCTGACACTGTTTCCACTGTTTCCCCATCTATTTCCCATGAAGTAGTGGGACTGGATGCCATGATCTTCATTTTCTGAATGTTGAGCTTTAAGCCAACTTTTTCACTCTCCACTTTCACTTTCTTTTTTTTTTTTTTAATTTAATTTTATTTTTAAACTTTACATAATTGTATTAGTTTTGCCAAATATCAAAATGAATCCGCCACAGGTATACATGTGTTCCCCTTCCTGAACCCTCCTCCCTCCCCATTCCATCCCTCTGGGTCTTCCCAGAGCACCAGCCCCAAGCATCCAGTATCGTGCACTTTCACTTTCATCAAGAGGCTTTTGAGTTCCTCTTTACTTTCTGCCATAAGGGTGGTGTCATCTGCATATCTGAGGTTATTGATATTTCTCCCGGCAATCTTGATTCCAGCTTGTGTTTCTTCCAGTCCAGTGTTTCTCATGATGTACTCTGCATATAAGTTAAATAAGCAGGGTGATACTATACAGCCTTGACGAACTCCTTTTCCTATTTGGAACCAGTCTGTTGTTCCATGTCCAGTTGTGTGCAAATTATTGAGGATTCACTATGCTTCAGATGTTTTTACACATATTCTTTTCTAAAATCCTTATATTAGCTTATAAACAATTGTATCAGATTTGAACTCACATGTTGTGTTATTATTATTATTTTAAATTTTTAAAATTTAAACAAGTTTAAAGTCCTCCAGTTTAAATAGTAGCAGGATTTGTCTGTTATTATGCAACATATGACTTACCAACCTGAAATCTTCCAGTTTCTAAGACTAGTATTTCTCCAATCCTTTCCATTATTCAACTAAAAAATTTAACTTTTAAATAAAAAAATTTTAATTTAATTTAAAATTCTAAATTACCATGAGTAACTTGATCCAAATCACACAGCCAGTACTTAATAAGCCAGGCTGCTGCTGCTAAGTCACTTCAGTCATGTCCGACTCTGTTGGACCCCATAGACGGAAGCCCACCAGGCTCCCCCATCCCTGGGATTCTCCAGGCAAGAACACTGGAGTGGGTTGCCATTTCCTTCTCCAGTGCATGGGAGTGAAAAGTGAAAGTGAAGTCGCTCAGTCGTGTCCGACTCTTTGCGACCCCATGGACTACAGCCCACCAGGCTCCTCCATCCATGGGATTTTCCAGGCAAGACAGGAGTCAAACATAATTATTTAGGTCCTGTGATTTCCCATTATTTCAAAGCTGTATGATGTCATGGAAGGTAGTATTCATAAGACCCTGGAATTGGCTTAGAAGACATAAATAGCCTTTGGAAAATATTTCCAGTGAGTTGTGGAGACTCAGAAAATGCTTGGAAATATTTCTGGTAGCCTGTCATGATGAAGGAAACTGAGAAACATGTTTTTGTGTCTAAAATGAAAGTCCATATGGCAAACCAAAAAATTTGTTTCAGCCAATGGTTCATGATTTTCTTGTTATTGACAGGCTACTTACCATCTGAATTTGAAAAAAAAATATGGGTCATGATGGTCCCTTTTTTCCAAAAGAGCACTGTCTTACTGACTTCTTAATTGCCAAGAATATATTTTTTTGTACTTCTACTGACACTTGAGTACAATAACATCAGGAAGATTATTCTAGGTTATATCAGTACTACAGAACATTTCTTCTAAATATAAAAACTGCTAGAACTTGGAGAATCATTTGTGACTTTATAAAAAGCTCTTGGTTGTACTCTTTAAACAGTGATAAAATTTGCATATTACTTGTCAGACCAAAATGAATTTCATTTTACAAGAGCATTGTCTTCATCTCCTATTCTCCACATAAACTATGATTATTTTCTCCTTGTGTAGTTTTATAGATAAAATTATTAAAATTATTATGGCTTATCAGTCCTAGTCGGAGAAGGCAATGGCACCCCACCCCAGTGTTCTTGCCTGGAGAATCCCAGGGACAGAGGAGCCTAGTGGGCTGCCGTCTATGGGGTCGCACAGAGTCAGACAGGACTGAAGCGACTTAGCAGCAGCAGCAGCATCAGTCCTAGTAGCTGTTGAGTGACTTGAATAGTTTTAAGACATGCAATAAAGAGGTTTATTAATGGGCAAATAATCCCTCTAGGTTAAGCTGAAAAAAACTAAATCATAATACACAGTAGTCCCCGAATATCTTAGATCATAAACAACAGAGTTGGAAACTTTCTTGGCGGAAAGTGAACTGAGCTTCTTTGAAATGTCTAATTCTGTGAGCCGCATTTATCATAGCCTTTTTAAGAAATACTTTTCTCAGATAAGTAGGGCTCACTGAACCCTGCCACAGGCAAAAGGAGTACATTAGGCGTTAATATGAAGGTGGTAATAATCATACCTTGTGTTGCATAGTTCTTTGCATTTTCCAGAATGTTTTCAAATATATCTAGTCAACAAGAAAGAACAGTAAAAAATTGTCATTCAGACTTTTAGCTGGTTGTCTTTGAGGCCTAGTTCAGTGTCCTGTGGTTGCTTCGACATAGGGACATTTCAGAGAAAAATATGTTTGGCCTCCTGAAGAGGTATTCATTGTAGTTACCAGAAAACTTGTGTTTTGTATCCCAAATCACAAAATTTTCCTGAGATCTATTTGTCTCTCACCAGTAAAGAAGAAATACAGAAAGAAATAAATCTGTAACCAACAATATCAGTGATAAAATAAAGAAGTAGGGTTGAAAATATTCCTTAGCAGTGGCTTTAAAATTCTGGTTCTGGGATCAGATCCACTTGAATTATATTGGGCATTTATTAAAAATACAGAATCACCAGAGATGGGACTCAGCAAATCTTTTGTTTAATAAGTGATAGCAGGTTATTCTCATGTGTATGCATTTTTCAGAACCGCTGTCTTAATGAATCACAAAACCTGAGAATTCATTTTAGGGAGCAAGTATACACAACTATTGAGGATCTGAAGCTAGGAGGTAGTCAGTACAGGCATGAGAATAATTGATATTAAAATTAGGAGGGCTAGAACATGGGGGTCACCTCTGTTGAGATGGAAGGTATCCAAAAAAAAGCTATATATTTCCTATGCAACAGAGGGACATCATCTAGAAGAGAAAACTGGCAGATCCACATAGGATCATCAATAGTGTTCCTATTTCTTACCTGCGTATGGAGCATAGGACAGGAGCTTCAGCCTTCTAGGCCCATGGTTGACTGGAGATCTTGAGAAAATTGTTTGTGTGAGACACTGAGAAATCACGGACATCACTGAACTTCCAGGGACTGAAAGGTGATGTAGAAACTTTGTATAACATGATATGCCCTATTGCAGGCCCTATAGTTTTTAGGACTTTTCTCCCTTTCTTTTAAACTTATAACACTAAATTGTATGTTTGAATTCTACAAATGCTAGGCTGTCTAATAGGTTATGTTTCCCTAAATTTCTAGGTAGGGGCTCATACTAAGACATATAACAATTTCTCTTTGTTGTCATGTAACCCAGCTTCATCATGCTTTTGGCTAAATGTTTATATATATTATATAATGTGATTTCATAGCTCTAAAATTATACCTTATAGAAACCTAGATTTGACTACATGAATGCAGTTTCCATGGACTGGGGATAAAGATGTAAGAGATTAGTCCCTACTTTCAGAGTTCTTACTGAAGTGGGGGAAAAATGAATAGATGCACTATTACTATACAATATGATGGGGAACTGAAAGAAGTTACTGCAGGTCACTGTGAGCTCAGAGAGGAGAGATTACTGGGTCAGTTTGGGGATGGCATAGGGACGGATTTAATGAGGAGATATCTGAAACAAAGGGATATGCTAAGGAGAGAGGTTTCCTAGGCAAATGAGGGGGTAGTGATGATAGGCAGGTGGCTTTGAAACCAGAAGGAACAATATGAGAGGGAAGCCAGCAGGTGACAGAAAGCACGCTGCGTTCTTGCAGCTTCAGATAGTTGTTTGTTCAGGGTGTATATTTTGAGCATAAGAGTGGTGAGAGATATTGCTACCAAATAAGCAGGCAGAAGATTCTGAAAGAGCTTATTTGTCATCATAATGAATTTGGATTTTTATCATGAAGTGAGAGGATGTCTGTTGAAGGATTTGAATCAGGATGCTAACAATGATTGGAAATGCAGCTTAGAAAGAATTTCTCTGATAGAAGCATAAAGATTGTATTTCAGTCAGAGGACTTGTAACATAGAGAAATTTGTTGGATGGCTACTGAAATAATTCAGATGAGCAATGAGGATGGAAGTAAAGCATTGACAGCAGGAGCAGAGAAGATGTGAAAGACTGACCAGCTATTAGGGAGAGGGGATAGACAAAACTTGTTGACAGACTGGGTAGGGGAAAGAAGAGGGGTCTACGAATACTGTATGGATGGAGGTGTCATTTATAAGATGGGAAATCATAGTGAGATTAGCGTGTTTGGGGTAAGAAGATACACTGAATTGGGGGCATGTTGAGTTTTAAATGTGATCCAGTACTCTTGCCTGGAAAATCCCATGGACGGAAGAGCCTGGTGGGCTGCAGTCCATGGGGTCGCTAAGAGTCGGATACGACTGAGCGACTTCACTTTGACTTTTCACTTTCATGCATTGGAGAAGGAAATGGCAACCCACTCCAGTATTCTTGCATGGAGAATCCCAGGGACAGAGGAGCCTAGTGGGCTGCTGTCTGTGGGATCACATAGGGTTGGCCACGACTGAAGGGACTTAGCAGCACATGTGATATTCAAATGGAGATGAGAAGTAGATGATATGATCCAGGGAGCAGAGGAACAGCGTAACTAACACGGTGAGTGTGATTGTGCAACAGAATTAAACTGCTATAGTAGTGGTTCAGTTCAGTGCAGTCGCTCAGTCGTGTCTGACTCTTTGCGACCCCATGAATCGCAGCACGCCAGGCCTCCCTGTCCATCACCAACTCCCGGAGTTCACTCAGACTCACGTGCATCGAGTCAGTGATGCCATCCAGCCATCTCATCCTCTGTCGTCCCCTTCTCCTCCTGCCCCCAATCCCTCCCAGCATCAGTCTTTTCCAATGAGTCAACTCTTCGCATGAGGTGGCCAAAGTACTGGAGTTTCAGCTTCAGCCCCAGTCCTTCCAAAGAACGTAGTGGTAGATTTAGTCAAAAGGGCAGTTTTCCTATTGTGTTACTTTTGATTTTGATGAAGAATTGCAAATGTTATAGTGACACAGGACACACAGAACGGCTGTTGGTGCTTCACAAATTTGCAGCTTATTTAATACTCAGTTGGGGTTTTCCTGTGTCTGGTGAACAAGAAATACTTTTTTTTCCCTGAGAAGTTATGATATTTGCTTTGGGATGGCAAAAGTGATTTTTATAATAGAATGTTACAGTATAAACAGAAGAAAAAAGGAAGTGAGAGAAGAAACCTGTATAACAAGTTAAAAAGCAATTCAACAGAGAAAGACTTCCAGTTGCTCTAAGAAATATCTGAAAAGATGGAAGAACCAGGCAAGTATGTTGTAAAGACATTTAAGAGGAGGAGAACCCCTCAAAGAGATATCAATCAACAGACAGAATGAGGAAAATAAAAATTGTTATATTGATATTAGCTTTAGTATGTGAAACTTTAGTGAAAGTAGGTTCATTGGCAAAAGAGATTTCCAACACAATAAACTTGTTAGTCTTTCCTCAAGCACTTTCCCTTTCTCTGAGTTTCTTGTATTCTACAAGAAGTGTATTCAGAGTAACACATTTAATGTTAAAATCATATCATTAACTTGAAAGTATATAATATATGTGAGATTAATGTGACTGCTATATTTTACATGATGTGTGCATGTGTGTGTGCTAGGTCACTTCAGTTGTGTCTGACTCTTTGTGACCAACCCTATGGACTGCAGTCTGCCAGGCTCCTCTGTACATGGGATTCTACAGGCAAGAATACTGGAGTTGCCATGCTCTCCTCCAAGGGATCTCCCCTACCCAGGGATCGAACTTGTATCTCTTACATCTCTTGTATTGGCAGGCAGAGTTTTGACCACTAGCCCCATTTTACCTGATACTATCCTTTTTTCATCCATTCATCCACACATTCAGATAACTAACAAATATTTGGCCAGTACTATGTTTGACCCTGGAAATATGGAAATGATTAACGATACTGTACAAAATCTGTTGACTACTTGTTATGTGCCAGATGCTGTGCTAAGTGTTTTGCATATTGTAATTCATGCAACAAAATAATTACGTGAAAACAAACAAACAAACAAACAAACAAACCAGAGCTCTAATAACAAAACTAATTACACTAAGGAACTGGCTGGCAAATCTGAAAACTGTAGGACAGTTTGATAGGCTGGAGACTCAGGGAAGAGCTGATGTTGCAGCTCAAGTCCAAATGCAGTATTTTTTTTTTTTTTAATTTTTTTTTCTAATTTTATTTTATTTTTAAACTTTACATAACTCTATTGAGACAGAAATCTCCCTTTGAGTACATGCATCTTTTTCTCCTAATGCTTTCAACAGATTGGATGAGGCCCACCCATATTATGAAGAGTAGTCTGCTTTACTTAAAGTCTACTGATTTAAATGTTGCTCTCATCTGAAAAATAACCTTCTGAGTGATATCTAAACTGATATTTGACCAAATATCCAGGTACTGTGGCCTAGCTAAGTTGACACGGAAACTTAATCATTACACTCTTTATAGATCGTTAACATCTCTCAACAACCTTATGAGGTATTATTACCAATGCTATTTTACAGATGAAGAATTGAAGGAAAAGGAAAAGGGGTTTGCCTTGGATAACAGAATTAGTAAGTTATAGAACAAGTATTCAAACAGCTAATCTAATTCAAAGTGGAGTGAAAGTCGTGTGAGACTCTTTGCAACCCCATGGATTATACAGTCCATGGAATTCTCCAGGCCAGAATACTGGAGTGGGTAGTCTTTTCTTTCTCCAGGGGATCTTCCCAACCCAGGGATCAAACCCAGGTCTCCTGAATCGCTGGCAGGTTCTTTACTAGCTGAACCACAAGTTCAGTTCAGTTCAGTCACTCAGTCCTGTCTGACTCTTTGCGACCCCATGAATTGCAGCACACCAGGCCTCCCTGTCCATCACCAACTCCCAGAGTTCATGCAAATTCACGTCCATCGAATCGGTGATGCCATCCAGCCATTTCATCCTCTGTCGTCCCCTTCTCCTCCTGCCCCCGATCCCTCCCAGTATCAGAGTCTTTTCCAATGAGTCAACTCTTCGCATGAGGTGGCCAAAGTACTGGAGTTTCAGCTTTAGCATCATTCCTTCCAAAGAACATCCAGGACTGATTTCCTTTAGAATGGACTGGTTGGATCTCCTTGCAGTTCAAGGGACTCTCAAGAGTCTTCTCCAACACTACAGTTCAAAAGCATCAATTCTTCGGTGCTCAGCTTTCTTCACAGTCCAACTCTCACATCCATACATGACTACTGGAAAAACCATAGCCTCGACTAGACGGACCACAAGGGACCCCATCTAATTTAAAGCCAGCACTCAAAGCTACAATGCTTCCATTTACAGGTGAAGAAACTAAGGAAGAGAGAGGTTAACTTACTTGCCCACATCATTCAGCTAGTAGGTGATGGATTCAGAACATGAACTCAAATCTGATTATAAAGTCTCTATTGTTAATAGCAACACAATAAATATTTTCAATATTTGTCCCCAAAGCAGTTCTTGGTCTATTAGGGAAATCATACATGAAAACAATTTGCACTGATAGAGAGGAAATGATTAATTTTATTTGGAGAGGCAAGAACATTCCTGGGAAATAAGGCCTCTGAACTTGGCTTTGAAATTAATAACCCTTTAAAAGCACATTCTAGGAAGAGGTTATGGACTGTGTAAGGTGATGAGTATAAAACAGCTAGGTGTATTTGGGAAAGCTTAATAGTTTTGGTACTGCTTCCACTGGCGTGAAGTACCTGTGGATGTGAGGGTGGGGTGAGTAGAGATCAGGAGATGATGGTGGCCATCCTACCCAGTTGAGGTGGGACTGGATTTTATTTTGTGGTTGGTAGGAAGCCACAAGAAATTTTGAACAGGAGAGAAATATTATTACACTTTAGTTTTAGTAAGATGCTAAAGTCTGTCAGAAAAAAATTATGAAAGACTTTGAAGTAAACCAAACACATTACTAGGTGTCTTCAATCAAAATGTATGTGCTGTCTAGAGCACACTCTTCTGGGTTATTTTGATTTTATAGAATTTGCATCTTTCATTGTCTGAGCTATTTAAAACTGTAAATTGTAGATCACGGCAATGAAAATGACTCTGATCCATAGATGTGCAAATGAATTCTGTCTGGTGGAAGGAAAATCAATTTCCCTCCCTGCTGTGGAAAAAGCAAGTTTTGCAACTATTTATAAATTTAGTTCAGCATTCCTGATTAGCCTATGTAAGTGTGGTTTGACTTCTTTGACTACTCCTTTGAGCCCATTCCAGCATCTTATCAGTTGCCTCATTAATTAGTCAATTAAATAAAATCCTTGATAAATATTATTCTATATTTGTATAAAGTTAATCATCTTAATCTTTAAATTTTGTTCTTTAACAAGTCTGTCCTAAGGGATGAGATGATGTAATCTGTACAAAGGCAGTGCTAGTACATAGGGTTGGAGGGAAGTTGATAAATTAGAGATGACTTTGGGATGTATACTCTGAAGTTATGGGAAATGACAACATATGAGGGTTCAAAAAGGATTCCCAGATTTCTGATATGATTGATAGCAAAGATAGCAGTTTCTTATATCAAAACATGACTATTGGGGAAAAAGATATGAAGGTAGACATAATGAAAAATGATCAGATATTTAATTGTGGAGTTCAGAAGTATCTGAGGCTAGAGATTCTGATTTGAGGCTCAAATTTATACTTGTAAACTTGTGGGATTAGATTGAAACACAAAGGAAGAAATGTAGATGAAAACCCAAGTGGGTCTGGTGTAGAGGATTTTAGGCATGAGCAGAATGAAAGGATCCATTAAAAGAGACTGAAAGTAAATCTCTTTTATTTAGGATGGTGTTATTTATGGCAGCAAAGGAAGGGCAATATTTTCAGAGGGAAAGTCTAATCAATAGTGTCAAATGCTAGAACTTTCAGTCCATTGGATTTGGCAATGTGGCTATTGCCAAGAAAGTTTAACTTTCAAGATGGGAGGATGGAAGCAAACTGCATGACAATGTTGGGAATTAGATAATTGGATAGAAAATAAAGAAAGGTATGGGAAAGGAGGTAAGGATGGATACAGGATTAAGGGAGAAATTTTTAAGAGTGAGCATAAGGAGAAAGAGCCATCTGAAAACAATGAAAAGAGAGAATAAAATTGTACAAATAACTCAGAGTCCAAGTGGAGATATCAACCTTCAATAGGAGGAAGAACGTGTTCTATCCTCATACTCAGGAAAGGAGAAATAGCTAGGAGTAGCACAGGTACCTTTTAAAGCTGGAAAGTAGGAAGGCAATAGATATCTTACTTGATTTTCTTCTTTTTTTTTAAATTTTATTTTATTTTTAAACTTTACATAATTGTATTAGTTTTGCCAAATATCAAAATGAATCTGCCACAGGTATACATGTGTTCCCCATCCTGAACCCTCCTCCCTCCTCCCTCCCCATACCATCCCTCTGGGTCGTCCCAGTGCACCAGCCCCAAGCATCCAATTTTCAATATTATGTACTCAGAATGGAGGTATAGAATTCAAGAGGAATGGCAAAATTATGACTAGTCCTTGAAATGAATGGGAATGGGAACTAATGAAAGGTAAAACCTACATGATAAAATTAATTTGTCAAAGTAGCTTTGGTTCTGGTGTATTGCTCTTTCCAAAGTTTTGTTTTGCAGATGTAGAACATTGAGCCATGAATGATTGCTAAGCAGTTTGCCTACTCTTAAATATCTTTTTTCACCCTTCTGTATTCTTTTTTTACCAATAGTCTTTATAGTATATTAGAAAACTATAGGGACAAGGATTAGTCCACCAAATCTCAGATATGCATAGCTGGCAACACTCCTTCTAATGTGGCAACGTATAATTTTAGGTCTGTGATTGGAAATATTGGGTCATGAGATAATGTAGTATAGAACATATAATATTCAGTGGGGTAAAAATGTAACAGCAAGCTGTGGGAAGATGAGAACACCATAGTGTCTAGGTTAGGAAAGGCAGATGGAGAAGGAACATGAAAGAGATCCAAGAAAGAAAGATATCAAATAGGGAGAAGATGATGTCAAGAATGAACCTCATATCTCAAGTTTTCTTAGAAACAACCCAGGATATGGCTAATGATGGCGGTATAATATTCATGGATAAGGTCTCAGAACTTTTAGAATGACTCACCTATAACAATGCTTTCCCAGGGCCAATCAATTTTTTCTTTAGAAGAAATAAGTGATAGAAAGTCCTGAAATTCCTGTGACAACATCTTATTCAGAAGCCCTCTGATTTTGAGATAATTAGTTTTTAAAAGAAAAGATTCTAAGCTGCAACTGTGATGAAGAATTGGGAAAAAGGCTTGACTTCAGAAAGGTCTATCCACTTAACACCGAGCCTGATGAAGTTTCTATTGCTTGGTGCTAGAATTTTCCCATGAAAATTCTATTTCATGGATTTGGTTTTTTTTTTTTTTGAGGGAGTTTGCAACTGAGCCAAACTTGGGGGAATAGTAATTTTTACTTTTCAGGAGAAAAGTATATGAATTTCTTTTAATCAAGGAATCATCAAAAATAGGTTGTATAAAATACTCATGACTTTTTTTTCTCTATAAATTACTGTATTTTAATGAAAGGAGTATGTCAAGGCTGTATATCGTCACCCTGCTTATTTAACTAATATGTAGAGTATATCATTCAAAATGCCAGGCTGGATGACTCACAGGCTGGAATCAAGATTGCTGGGAGAAATATCAACAACCTCAGATATGAAGATGATACCACTCTAATGGCAGAAAGTGAAGAAGAACTAAAGAGCCTCTTGATGAGGGTGAATGAAGAGAGTGAAAAAACTGGCTTAAAACTCAACATTCAAAAAACGAAGATCATGGCATCTGGTCCGATCATTTCATGGCAAATAGGTGGAGAAACAATGGAAACAGTGACAGATTTTATTTTCTTGGGCTTCAAAATCAATGTAGCCAGTGACTGTAGCCAGGAAATTAAAAGATGGTTGCCCCTTAGAAGAAAAGCTATGGCAAACGTAGACAACATATTAAAAAGTAGAGACATCACTTTGCCAAAAAAGGTTTGTCTAGTCAAAGCTATGCTTTTTTCCAGTAGTCATGTATGGATTTAAGAGCTGGACCATAAAAAAGGCTGAGCGCTGAAGAATTGATGCTTTTGAACTATGGTATTGGAGAAGACTCTTGAGAGTCCCTTGGATTCCTAGGGGATCAAATCAGTCAACCCTAAAGGAAATTAACACTAAAGCACCCTACTCCAGTACTCTTGCCTGGAAAATCCCATGGATGGAGGAGCCTGGTAGGCTGCAGACCATGGGGTCGCTAAGAGTCGGACATGACTGAGAGACTTCACTTTCACTTTTCACTTTCATGCATTGGAGAAGGAAATGGCAACCCACTCCAGTGTTCTTGCCTGGAGAATCCCAGGGACGGGGGACCCTGGTGGGCTGCCGTCTATGGGGTCACACAGAGTCGGACACAACTGAAGCGACTTAGCAGCAGCAGCAGCAGCATTCATTGGAAGGACTGATGCTGAAGTTGAAGCTCCAATATTTTGGCCATATGATGTGAAGAGCCAACTTGTTGGAAAAGACTCTGATGCTGGGAAAGATTGAGGGCAGGAGGACAAGGGGGTGATGGAGGATGAGATGGTTGTTTGGCATCACTGACTCAATGGAAATGAGTTTGAGCAAACTCTGGGAGATAGTGAAGGGCAGGGAAGCGTGGCGTGCTGCACTTCATGAAGTCGCAAAGATTCAGACGTGACTTAGTGACTGAACAACAACATCAATGACTTGATACTCACTTTCACAGAATTGGATAATAAGCATTTTCAAAGTTGAATCAATGATTTTATTCTCTCAGGAGACTATTTTTGACCAATAAGACTTAACATATATTTAGTGTTGGACATTGTTCTAAGTGCTTTACGTGTTTTAAATTGTTTAATCCCCGAAATTACTCTATGAGTTAGAGACTGTCATCCTTATTTTATGAATGTGGAAACTGAGCCATATATTTTATTTTTTAATTTTTTAAAATTATTTTTCTTTGAAATACATTTGATTTACAATGTTATGTTAGTTTCTCCTGTACAGCAAAGGGAGGCAGTTATACATACACATATATTCACGTTTTAGATTCTATTCCCACATAGGTCATTACAGAGTACTGAATAGAGTTCCCTATGGCTATTCAGTAGGTTCTTATTAGTTATTAATATTTATTCTAATTAGAGTAGTATGTACACGTCAATCCTAATCTCCTAATTCATTCCTCTTCCCCTTTCCCCTCTGGTAACCACAAGTTTATTTTCTACATCTATACCTCAACTTCTGTTTTGTAAATAGGCTCATTGGTACCATTTCTTTAGATTCCAAATATAAGTGGTAAATGGTATTATTTTTTCGTGCCTGACTTACTTCAGTCAGTATGACAATCTCTAGGTCCGTCTATGTTTCTGCAAGTGGCATTATTTTATTCTTTTTATGGCTAAGTAATACACCATTGTATATATGTACCACCTTTTCTTTGCACATTCCTTGTTGATGGATGTTTGGATTTCTTCCATGTCGTGGCTATTGTAGACAGTGCTCCAGTGAGCACTGAGGTCTATGTATTCTTTTGAATTATGGTTTTCTCCAGCTATATACTCAGGAGTGGGATTGAAAGATCATGTTGTAATTCTATTTTTAGTTTTTTTTTAAGATCATTTTTCTTAGTCTTTACTGAACTTGTTACAAGATTGCTTCTTTATGTTTTGGTTTTTTGGTCATGAGAATTGTGGGATCCTAGCTGCCCAACCAAGGTCAAAGCTACACCCCTTGCCTTAGAAGGCAGTCTTACCCACTGGACCACCAAGAAAGTCCCTATTTTTAGTTTTTAAAGGAATATGGATAGTTTTCTCTATAGTGACTGTACCAATTTATTCTACCAACAGTGTAGGAGGGTTCTATAGATTTTTTAAAACTTTATAATTGTCATAGCCAGCACATAGTAAAGCTTCAAACCCAATTGCATTGATGTACTCATGGAAGATACCCCACCATATCTTGTTCACTGCCTGCTTCCTTGGATATTATCCATTGCCTGTTATGAAGAATCTCCCCACTTGTAGCTTAGACTGTCTGCTTTTCATCTTTATTCTCCTGGTGCTGTGATTCTCAAACTTTAGTGTGCTTAGAATCAAGAGATCTTTGAAAGAAATTAGATTCCAGGATCCCAACCCCAGAAATTCTAATTCTAGAAGTCTGAATGTTTGCCATAAATTCGTGCTCTAAACAGACTTCCCAGATAACTCTGAAGCACATGGTCTGTGGGTCACACTTAAGAACTACACTAGGGAATGGAACTAATTTTAGATTCTGGTCCTTTCTGGTGTGTCCTGCTATAAAAAAACTGGGGCCTGATGAGTTAAATTCCACAGTTAACATTGTGTAAGTTTTTTTTATGACCAAAAATGAAATGGGTAATTTTCATAGTTATATTAGTAATCTAAGGGCTTTTAGAAGGCCTTCTACTTTTATTAGACATTTTAATTATGTAAATATGTTGGCTGAACCTTGCTCTTTTTTGTGAAATCTTTAAAGTTTTATATATAGTAGACAGTCCTGGCCAAAATCATGACATTATAGCTTACCCAAATGTTAACTTGGGGAACACATTAAGTGAAATATCATGAATTTACTATTCTTTCCCCTTACTGTTGTGCTTTTAAAACTATAACTGTTATGTATTTATACCATTATGTATATATTTCATAGTTACATATGCATTGAAGTAATCCATTTCTACTTAGTCACTTTTCACCTTTCATTTCATTTTAAAAATAAAGGTGTATATTTTTATCAAGATCAGGAATCCAGTCTCTATTTAGTGTTGAAGTAGTCTGCAGGGGAATTATGAGTTATTTCTTAATATCAATGATCACCTCTCAATAGAGCTCTATGGTGGTAAATATCACATTTTTGAATTTGGGTGGTAGCAGTGGTAATTGGATGCCAGGCATTTAAGAATTTCATTCTAGTGTGGAAGGATAGAGCATGAACCAGGTAAGGTAGGTGCTGAGGAAATTAATCAGCCTCTATAAGCTGTTTCTCATAAGGCGGTAGGTTGGTCAAATGCACAGTGCATAACATGTGAGGCAGGTGTAGACTGGACCATCCAAAATACCATCACGATAACTGACTGGTATCAGGCTGATCCTGGCCTAGCAACAGAAAATGTTCTGGAAGCAATAATACTTGAAATCAGATTGATGAAGACAGTGCTGATGTAGGTGATCTGTCCATTCAAGACAGAATACCAGTTGAATTCGGATAAAAACAGCAAGAATTTGATGTGATTATAGTGGTAAAAAAAGGAGTTTAGAGACTATAAGTACTATAAATAACTATAAGTAACCCAGGACTCACCTCAATCTAATTCTAGATAGATATTGATATATTTATCTTACTACAGATTATTTAGAAGTCATGATTGGTGATTTGGACTGCCAGAAAAGGCTTGTTGGCAGATATATGTGAGAATCTGGGAAACAGAAATGAATGACATGATGACAGAATCTTTTTCTTGCCACCAGTAAATTAATAACATAGCTTTAAAAAAATTATGGCATTTCCTCCAATACTTCTAAGCTCTAAGGAGACAATCAAATTATAATGCACTATGATGAATAAAATACTTATACATATGTAAGTCTGTGCGTGTGTGCGTGCACACATGTGCTAAGTCACCTTAGTCATGTCTGACTCCTTTGCGACCCCATGGACTGCAGCCCATCAGGCTCCTCTGTCCATGGAATTCTCCAGGCAAGAATACTGGAGTGGGTTGCAATACCCTTCTCCAGGGGACCTTCCCGACCCAGGGATTGAACATGAGTCTCCATTGCAGGCAGATTCTTTACTGTAAACACACACATAACAGACAAAGTAAAAGGAAATAAGGAAGAAAAATAAAATGGGATTACAGGAAAAGTAAATAGATTCCCACATATGCTATAACTTTTTCATTATGTGTCAAGGTAGGACAACAAATCAATTCTAAGTTTCCTAATAGTCAAAACAAAGCTGGAATTAGGACAAATTGGATGAATCATGTTCAGATGTTAAGACATAACTGCTTGAGGGGAGGCCCTGGCCTTGAAGTCTAGAGAAAATTTATTCCAAACTTGTTATAATAGAGCTATAGAGTGAAATAGTGGATAATAAGATTTTCTTACAGGATTTCCTGCTAGCATTTTTCAATGTAGGATCAATCATCAAACTAAAGCATAATTTAATAAAAAGGATTATATGGAAGGCCCAGATAGTGTAGCCTGGATTGTTTCTTGGATGACACATATAGGAGCCAAATAGAATTGCACCTTCTTTAGGCCATGCTCCACAAGGGCATCTCTGGCAGACAGACAGAGCTGATAACTTCTGGAAAAACCCTTGAGTGGAGCTATTCTATAGTGATGGAGGAAAGATTCCTATTCTTAAGTTCAGTTCAGTTCAGTTCAGTCGCTCAGTCGTGTCCGACTCTTTGCGACCCCATGAATTGCAGCACGCCAGGCCTCCCTGTCCATCACCAACTCCCGGAGTTCACTCAGACTCACGTCCATTGAATTGGCGATGCTATCCAGCCATCTCATCCTCTGTCGTCCCCTTCTCCTCCTGCCCCCAAATATCTACTAAATGGAGGATAGATTTCTCATAATTTTATTAAAATTAAGAAGTTTAACTAAAACACTGTATTAAAGAGATAACTTCCGTAGGCCTAGCCACGGGCACAGTCAAAAGTGTTTAAAACTGGACTCAGTCTTCCCTTGGCTCCAAAACTTGAACAAATGAAAGAACTGCTGCTGCTGCTGCTAAGTCACTTCAGTCATGTCCAACTCTTTGCGACCCCATAGACCACAGCCCACCAGGTTCCCCCGTCCCTGGGATTCTCCAGGCAAGAATACTGGAGTGGGTTGCCATTTCCTTCTCCAATGCATGAAGGTGAAAAGTGAAAGTGAAGTCGCTCAGTCCTGTCCGACTCTGAGTGACCCCATGGACTGCAGCCTACCGGGCTCCTCCGTCCATGGGATTTTCCAGGCAAGAGTACTGGAGTGGGGTGCCATTGCCTTCTCCGAATGAAAGAACAAGGACTTCAAATTCCAGTTCTTAGAGAATCTGTGAGACTGTTGTCATTGGTCATTTTCCTCTGTGAAAATAATTAAATGCTTATTGAGGCTGTAAACAAATTTCACTAGGATATCTAATTTTAAGTACAGTAGTGTGGGTCAGTGACAATACAGATTAAATTACTGTTCAGTAAGTAAGGGATATTATATCAATTCATATGACAGATATCTGTCAAAATTATGATAGCCAGCTTCCCAGGTGGTGCTAGTGGTAGAGAATCCACCTGCCAAGCAGGAGAAGAAAGAGACATGGGTTTGATCCCTGGATTGGAAAGATCCCCTGAAGTAGGAAATGGCAATCCACTCCAGTATTCTTGTCTGAACATTTCCATGGACAGAGGATCCTGTTGGGCTGCAGTCCATGGGGCTGCAGAAAGTGGACGTGACTAAGCACACACAAAGAGTAAAATAATACAAATAATGAACATTCTTTCTGCTATTAGTTAGCTCACAAGGCTCTTCAACTGCTGAGGCCTGCCTGGGTCTATATATTATATTCCTAGCACTGAGGAGAGCACTTAATTATTCTTTTAGGAGTTATATATGGATAGACAGCATATGTTGGATTATCTACCACATGTAAGTGGTGTGTATACTCTAATACCATGACAATGAAAGGATATAATAATGGTGACCATTTATTGGTATTTACTATTTTACTATATACTTGAAATCTGCTAAGCACATCATATACATTATTTCATTTAATCTTCAGCAACTATTTAGTTGATAAAATTTAGTGTAAGTGTGTTGACTTCCCAGGTAGATCAGTTGGTGAAGAATCTACCTGCAATGCAGGAGACCCTGACTCGATTCCTGGATTAGGAAGTTCCCTTGGAGAAGGGCTACCCACTCCAGTATTTTCGGGCTTCCGGGGTCAGACACAACTGCACCACTCAGCACAGCACAGCAGCATAAATGTGCTAGTTGCTCAGTTGTTTCCAACTCTCAATTCTTTGTGACCCCATGGACTGTAGCCCACCAGGATTCTCTGTCCATGGGATTCTCCAGCAAGAATACCAGATTGGGTTTCTATTTCCTTCTCCATGGGATCTTCTCAGCCCAGGGATCGAACCTGTGTCTCATGTCTCCTGCATTGGCAGGCAGGTTCTTTACCACTAGCGCCACCTGGAAATATTAAGTATAATTGTCCTTAATTTACAGTTATAGAAAGAGAAGTTTAAATTTTAAACAGCTTATCTACATTCCCACCACTACAAAGTAGAACATTCGCTCCTGTGGACTTATTCCAAAGCCTGTGTTCTTTCCTCTTCACCAGCAGTATTTGGCTTTGCTTTTCAGTTTCAGCATCTACAAACTGTAGGTCTCAGATCAGAGTGCAGATCAAAGGGTTTTGGCCACTCTCAGGACAGAATGGTATTGCCAGACCCAAGGGTAGCCAATTGCTAGGATAGGGGGTGGGGTTGCCTCACAAATTTCTGGGCAAATGATTGTTTATTATAATCAACCTGGTAGATTCGATTTTTTGATTCAATTTTCAAATATATTTTCCATGTACATTCAGAATCCTTGATAATTAATATATGATCTAGATCTTTTAAATAATTTTATAGACTATGAATTATGCTTTATTGTTAAATTAAAAATTTTAAAGTTTTTGAATTATTAAAGTACTTCATTTATCTTTTTAAAATCTACAATTATATTCATTAAAATAATTTTTTGGGCTGCAGAGCTTGCAGAATTTTAGTTCCCTCACTAGGGATTGAACATAGGGCCGTAGCAGTGAATGTGCTGAGTCCTAACCATTGGACAGCCAGGAAATTCCCAAGAACTTTATATTTCTTAATGCATCTTTAAAGTATCATTATCTATGACTTACTTGATTTGGGGTTCTTTGTTGAGGTTCATCACTGATGTGATAGACTTTCAATGAACAATTCTGATTCACATTACGGCAATCTAGTTTACAAAATGATTTCCAGGAAGACATTATGATAAATAAACAGGAGTTGCTTGTACATTTTGTCTTCATGGTGTAACCCTTGGCATCATGCAAAACTGTCTGCTCTAAAGATATACTATTCACACACACAAAAATGTAAGGATGAAAAATGTTTGTGTATATATACTGTTAAAAAAATAACTCTCTGCAGTTGTTAGTTTTATGCTTTAGAAACAAACTCTGAAAGGTACTGATAAATTGCCTTAAGGCAGTTTTTCTTTTAGGCAGTATATCCTAATTCATTTCTAGTGTGGAGTCATACATTCTCCTTCACTTCATGACAATACTGCCCTAGTGTCTGAGATCTTGGAACTACATGGAAAGATTAATCAGATAAGGCTTCTTGGAGGAGCAAACTTTTTTTTTTTTATTGACGTATAGTTGATTTACTATATTAGTTTCTGGTATACAGCAAAGTGGTTCAGATTCTATTCCTTTATAGTTTATTACAGGATATGAAATATAGTTCCTTATGCTATACAGTAAAACCTTGTTTTTTTTAATCAGTTCTATATATATAGTTTATATCTGCTAATCTCGAATTCCTAATTTATCCCTCCATCCTCCCTTTCCCCTTTGGTCTTCATGTTTGCTTTCTGTCTGTAAATCTGTTTCTGTTTTGTAAATAAGTTTATTGTTTCATTATTTTTAAATACCACATATAAGTGATATCATATGATATTTGTCTTTCCCTAAAACTGCTTCACTTAGTACAATAATCTCTAGGTCCATCCGTGTTGCTGCATGTGACGTTTATTTCATTATTTCAAAGGCTGAGTATTATTCCACTGTATATCTGTGCCACATGTTCTTTATCCATTCTTCTGTCGATGGACATTTAGGTTGCTTCCATGTCTTGGCTATTGTAAATAGTGCTGCAATGAACTTCAGGATGCATGTATCTTTTCAAATGAGAGTTTTCTTGGGATATACACCCAGGAGTGGTGTTGCTGGATCATATGGTAACTCTGTTTTTAGTTCTGAAGAAAACTCCATACTCTTCTCCCTAGTAGCTGCACCAGCTTACATTCCCACCAACAGTGTAGGAGGGTTCCCTTTTTCTCCACACTTCTTGGAGGAGGAAACTTTTACGTTAGATCCTGAAACCATTGGTAAAGAAGGATATTTCATGGGATGCAAGTAAAGACTGGAATTTAAAAACTCTGGGATGTCAAGGAGGAGGAACACTGGGATAAGTTACATATCAGGAGTTAAGAAAGATGGGAGGGAGCTGTGGCTGCTGCTGCTGCTGCTGCTGCTGCTGCATTGCTTCAGTCGTTTCCAACTCCGTGTGACCCCATAGATGGCAGCCCACCAGGCTCCTCTGTCCTTGGGATTTGCCAGGTAAGAGTACTGGAGTGGGGTGCCATTGCCTTCTCCATGCAATGGCTAGTAATGCAAAGTCTTGAGTAAAAGACTGAAGCATTTAAATTGGATTTACAGGCAGTGGAAAATTATGTGCTTACATGTTTTTGTGTAGCAGCTGCAGTGAAAACAAATTAAAGACTAATTTGTGTGACACAGATGATAAGAGTAACAGAGAGTTGTTCAATAAACTTCAAGTTTATTCAAGTTCCTCTATTTGGCACTAAGATATAGCAATGAATAAAAGATAATTCCTTTCTTCAATTCACTTTGGTCATAGTCTTTTAAAAGGAGACTGGAGTATATGTAATACGAAGAGAGGTATGCTAGAAGAACAAAAAGAAATTTGAAAAATTTAATTTGAGGAATTGAGGATCATTTAATGGAGGAGGTGACTTTTATTCTAGTCTTTGAAGAATTAGTAGGATTTCAATAGGCCTGGAAAGACATTCTAGGTGGAAGGACCAGGACTGGCCAGTGGAGGGGTCAACAGACACAGGGCAGTTGGTTAATGCAATGGAAGGAATATGTGAGCTATTAAGAGGTATTTTAAATCCATTGTAAAATCACAGTGTCTTTAGATCTACTTGTCAATCAAGGCTGGGTAAATGGGAATATTTACCAAACAAAATATTCAGTTTGACAATGACTTTCTTCCTGCACTCTTTTGTTATATGAGAATTATGAGGTAATTGAAAAATAAAATTGTAAAGTGTCAATAAAGCTAGATAGGCTAGTATCACAATATCTTAAACACATAAAGCAATTTAAAATGTATACAGTGTCTTTACATACATTTTCGAATTCCATTCTCTCAAAAACCTACTCTACTTCATACAAGGGAATTTAGATTTAGGAACACTTTCTCAGGATTACTCAGTTGGTAAGTGGGGTGGAAGGATTTGGACCCAGGTTACTGTTGTCAAGTCTAGTCTTGTTATATCACATATGCAAATGACAGAGAAATACCCATCAGAAATTGTGTAAGTGGAGAGGCAATATAGACAAGAATACAAAAACTTACTTGAAAATCTCATCAACCAATGGAACAGAGTAAATGCTTTCTTTTTAAAATCAGAATTATAAAAAAGAGAGTTTTATAATTCTGATTTTAAAAAGAAAGCATTTACTCTGTTCCATTGGTTGATGGGCTAGTTATGAAAAAGCCAACTGCTGAGATATACCATTAAACTGCTCTATCTGAATTTGAAATCAGTTCGTCTGGTCATGCCCCATTTAGTTGCTATCTGAATGGACAATGGTGAGCCTATCTTTTCTACTGAATAGAAATGAATGGACTCTTATTAAAAGGCATGTGTATTCTATCAAGCTCATGTTTTCTCCTAATTTTATTACAAGGACAAAAGAGAGAAAATAATTCTTCAAGGGATTATTGTAGGATGTTTAGAAAAAGAGAAAAACAAATGCAACACTACTATCTTTCATTATACAGTCATCTTTTAAAACCAAAAGCAAGGAATTTCAAGTGTTTTATTCATGGTCTTATCAATCTTCACAATGTTCCTGTAAGTCACTTAGGTGGTAAGAGTTTCTGTTAAGAGGAGAAGAAATTTAATATGTTTATTCATTGAGAGAAAAAAGATACATGGAGACAAGAGACTTGCAAGAAGAACACTTTAGTTTGAAACATTACACATAATAACAAGGAATAAAGAATTATCCAAGGAAAGAAAAAATTACATCTAACTATTGGAATATGGAAATGTTTTCTCATAATAAGTGAAAATAGAAAATAAATCATAGTGAAGATTAAAAATAGAAAAATTCATGACACTTCAGCTAAATTCAATAAGCATTTATTGAATGTCTAATGAATTTAAACTTTAATCATTTTCTGTTTCTATAGTTATGTTGAAAAATGTTGTTCTTTAAATGCTAAGTATTAAAAATATTTTTTAAATGCTGAAGAAGTTTCCCTGAAATTATGAGCAGTATATGAAGATGAGCTTTAATAATGATTCTGGTTGTGAATGGTTGTAAGGTAGGAGAAGTAATAAAAATTCTTAGGAGGACTTTTGCTGAATCATTGCATAAATCACCAAATAGTGAGAGAGTCAATTCCTAGGCAGATTGAAAAGAAGTACAGGGTCTCCAAGGAGGAGAAATGGGTCTAGGACTCTCAAAGTGGAGATAAGGGTCTGGAATTCTCAAGGAGGTGGAAAGGGCAAACTTTTTTTGTCTACATTCCTTAGTCTTAGTCAATTACACAACTCAGTTTAAATTCTGTACTAGGGATTATAGGAGAAGGCAATGGAACCCCACTCCAGTACTCTTGCCTGGGAAATCCTATGGATGGAGGAGCCTGGTAGGCTGCAGTCCATGGGGTAGCTAAGAGTCGGACACGACTGAGTGACTTCACTTTCACTTTTCACTTTTATGCATTGGAGAAGGAAATGGCAACCCACTCCAGTATTCTTGCCTGGAGAATCCCAGGGACTGCGGAGCCTGGTGGGCTGCCGTCTGTGGGGTTGCACAGAGTAGGACACAACTGAAGCAACTTAGCAGCAGCAGCAGCAGGGATTATATAACAACAGTGTATCTTGCTTGAGGACAGTTTCTCCTTCCTGAAAACCTTCTGACTAATCCTGATATTTTAGAATGTATATTATGGGAGTGGATCTGGTAGGATCTTTCCTTTGTTAAATTCTAAACTTGTTATCCTAAAATGTAAATTGTGGGAATGGGTCTGGTAAAATTTTCACAAACTTGATACATTCTTTTGATTCATTGTAATAACTAATTAAAAGGTATATAACTCCATTGCTAACACTATCAAGGGGGTATTCTTTTTGCCCACTTCTGATGTCTATGTCAGAAGCTTTCTCTATCTCTTTTATACTTCAGTAAAACTTTATTACACAAAAGCTATGAGCCATCAAGCCTTGTCTCTGGCCCAGTTGAATTCTTCTCTGGAGGCCAAGAATTCCAGCGTCTTTTGTGGTTCAGCAACAACCTTTCAATAGGAAACAAACACAAGGATAGACTCTGTACCTAGGTACAGACTAAGGAAAAGTGTTAAATGACAGATTGTGATTAGCTATTCATTTTCACTATGCAGAAAATGAACAGAAAATCAATTAAGTCATGACATGAGGAATTTTTAGTTGATACTTGAAAAGATTTTCCAACAATGATTATCACCTAATATGACCCTATATTGGGCTTTTATTAAGGTAGGTTTTGGAACATTCTTTAAGTGATAAAGAAGGGAGATCAGATCAGTCCCTCAGTCATGTCTGACTCTTTGTGACCCCACCCCATGAATCACAGCACACCAGGCCTCCCTGTCCATCACCAACTCCCGGAGTTCACCCAGACTCACGTCCATCGAGTCAGTGATGCCATCCAGTCATCTCATCCTTTGTCGTCCCCTTCTCCTCTTGCCCTCAATCCCTCCCAGTATCAGAGTCTTTTCCAATGAGTCAACTCTTCGCATGAGGTGGCCAAAGTACTGGGGTTTCAGCTTTAGCATCATTCCTTCCAAAGAAATCCCAGGGCTGATCTCCTTCAGAATGGACTGGTTGGATCTCGTTGCAGTCCAAGGGACTCTCAAGAGTCTTCTCCAACACCACAGTTCAAAAGCATCAATTCTTCGGTGCTCAGCCTTCTTCACAGTCCAACCCTCACATCCATACATTACCACAGGAAAAACCATAGCCTTGACTAGATGAACCTTTGTTGGCAAAGTAATGTCTCTGCTTTTGAATATGCTGTCTAGGTTGGTCATAACTTTCCTTCCAAGGAGTAAGCGTCTTTTAATTTCATGGCTGCAGTCACCATCTGCAGTGGTTTTGGAGCCCAGAAAAATAAAGTCTGACACTGTTTCCCCATCTATTTCCCATGAAGTGATGGGACCGGATGCCATGATCTTCATTTTCTGAATGTTGAGCTTTAAGCCCACTTTTTCACTCTCCACTTTCACTTTCATCAAGAGGCTTTTGAGTTCCTCTTCACTTTCTGCCATAAGGGTGGTGTCATCTGCATATCTGAGGTTATTGATATTTCTCCCGGCAATCTTGATTCCAGTTTGTGTTTCTTCCAGTCCAGCGTTTCTCATGATGTACTCTGCATGCAAGTTAAATAAGCAGGGTGACAATATACAGCCTTGACATACTCCTTTTCCTATTTGGAACCAGTCTGTTGTTCCATGTCCAGTTCTAACTGTTGCTTCCTGGCATGCACACAGGTTTCTCAAGAGGCAGATCAGGTGGTCTGGTATTCCCATCTCTTTCAGAATTTTCCACAGTTTATTGTTATCCACACAGTCAAAGGCTTTGGCATAGTCAATAAAGCAGAAATAGATGTTTTTCTGGAACTCTCTTGCTTTCTCCATGATCCAGCGGATGTTGGCAATTTGATCCCTGGTTCCTCTGCCTTTTCTAAAACCAGCTTGAACATCAGGAAGTTCACGGTTCACATATTGCTGAAGCCTGGCTTGGAGAATTTTGAGCATTACTTTACTAGCGTGTGAGATGAGTGCAATTGTGCGGTAGTTTGAGATAGGGGTGTATAATTCTGAGGATCATTAGCCTTAGTGTGTTTGTATGTGTGTGTGTGTATTTTAAACTATTTTCTAAGAGATTTTTCAGTTCATTGTTTAATTCCATTAATTCGTGGATTGTTGTTCTCCTCAACTTCTTTCTTTAGCTTTTCTGAGTCCACGAGTCTAGGGAAAAAAATTTGGGAAAATGTCAAGTTAAAATTTGTTGTTCCAAACAATCCAAAGTGTGTCCAAAACAATTGATGAAACATGGAAAATCTATTACTCAGTATGTATTTTGTACGTAGTGTGACATGTCTCCAAATTTTAAATTAGGCTAAGATGTCTTCCCTTTATGTCTGTTGGAAGCTCAAATTCTTTCAAGCCTGCTAGTTCCTCACTGTCAGGGAAAAAGGCTTTCTAGCTGATAGTGACTTGATCATCTGGTAGTATATATCCCTTCTAGAAGCATATAGATTTTTAAAAGAGAACTTGATAGGGATAAGGCAATAATCAACCTAAAAGAAAGAAGCTCTAAAATTTCTGCTAGAGGGAGAAGGGAAGCCAGTATGGACAGAAGTCCTTTTAATCACACTATAAAGTGACTACCTGTATTTATGGTGGACACAGGAGCAAGACATAATAAAATAGGAAATTTATAATGTGACCAGGAGAAAATGACTGGAAAGAGTGAAAAAAATCCCAAAAGGAAAGCTGAGGAAAGTCAGGTGAACTGATTATGGGAGAGAGAGATAAAGAGAATAAAAAATAGATTGTAAAGGACTATGTATTGTTGTATAGTAGCCAAAGGCAGTGTCTATATGTTACTAAACAATTTCATGTGAAAGTTAAATTATTGTTTTCCATTTTTTAGACTTAACATTCAGTTCAGTTCAATTCAGTTCGGTCGCTCAGTCGTGTCCGACTTTTGCGTATTAAAAATTTTCCATTTTCTCTTCTTTTCAGTCTCCTTTCTCACTTCCCATCTGCCTTTGTGTTTCTTCCCATTGGATTCCAGTCTGTCTGTGTATCTATCTTTCTCCTTCTTGTTCTTCAACTCTATGTGTTTTGAAATTTGATCAGTTGTGTCTGACTCTTTGTGACCCCATGGACAGTAGCCCACCAGGCCCCTCTGTCCATGGAATTCTCCAGGCAAGAATACTGGAGTGGTTTGCCATTTCCTTCTCCCTATGAGTTTAATTCTTATATCAATGCCTTCAAGATGTTACAGGTTAAAGTTGATTATATTCTTCATAACAATAGCTTCTTCTTGAGAATTCGAGTTCAGTTCAGTTCAGTTCAGTTCAGTCACTCAGTCATAGCCAACTCTTTGCGACCCCCTGGACTGCAGCATGCCAGGCCTCCCTGTCCATCACCCACTCCCAGAGTTTACTCAAACTCATATCCTTCAGAGTCAGTGATGCCATCCAACCATCTCATCCTCTGTCATCCCCTCTTCCTCCTGCCTTCAGACATTCCCAACATCAGGGTCTTTTCCAATGAGTCAATTCTTTGCAGCAGGTGGCCAGAGTATTGGAGTTTCAGCTTCAGCATCAGTCCTTCCAATGAGTATCCAGGACTGATTTCCTTTAGGATGGACTGGTTTGATCTTGTGGTCTAAGGGACTCTCAAGAGTCTTCAACACCACAGTTCAAAAGCATCAATTCTTTGGCACACAGCTTTCTTTACAGAATGTGAGTGAGAACCTCAAATTATTTGATCAGTGTTTTTCCAACTTTGAAAAAATTACATATTTATTAAAATGTAGACCTATTGATTAAGAATCTTTGGTAATGATTGTGCTGATGATCTATGTGCTAGATCCTATAATTTTTAACAAATTTACATGATGAGTTTTATATACTTTAATACTTGAGATACATTACTGTAAAGAAATACAAACTTAAAAGTAATACATTTTAATGATTTTAGGTATACATCCTTTTTGGAATACCAATATTAAGTGTTGAAGCCAGAAAAATGAAGCTGGATGGTATTCTGAGGACTGCTTTCAGAAGACAACAAACAGGTTAAGGTGAATGTGTTACTGTTTTCTACATTCTCCTTACTGCTGTGAAAAAAAAATCATGACAATGCTGAATGCTTAGCTTCTTTCAGTGATACCACTCATAAGAATGTCAATACAAATTTAATAATTATTTTTCCTGTCCTTTTTTTTTTCTATCTTGCACATCTTTCATCACCCTGCCTCTTTCCCTACAAAATTTTTCTCCCTGAAAATTAAGCTCTGCTTTCATTACTTTTGTGATTATGCAAAGGTTATTTAGGAAAAAATCTTTTATAAAAGTTTTACACATTTATTTTACTTTTGACAGTATTCTCAAAAACTAGAATTGGTTACTGCTACCTCAATGAAATTATCATTCTGTAAATGCTTCAAATGTGATTTCCAAGCAGTTTGATTGCTTATTGAATTCTGAGTATAACAGAACATTAATTATTTCTTTTTGAGGAAAGGGAATGTTTAAATCGCCTGAAGCTAGATTGTTTTTTCATCTAAACCTTTACAGTGGCTGAGATTAATTGCATTTTCAAACTGCAGGGTCTGGCCATGTGATGAAGCCATGGCCAACCAATTTCTCCATCAGTTTGCTAATGAATTAAAGGGTCATTTTTTGATAAGCCCTATAATCTTCTCTTACATTAGATTGAAGGATTAGATTTTCCTCTAATTCTTTTAAAATGATAATTAGCTAAAGAAAAAGTATTGAGGACTGAATATTCATGCAAAGTGATTCTATTGGTTTTTGTAACTATAGTAGATGAAAGTGAAGGCCTTTTCAAGCATACATGGACTTTGGTGAAATATGATATGTATGGTTGTGATATTTTACCTATCTCATGTAATATTATAAGCTTATTACTTTGGAAGAAAGATTTCATATCCTTATGGGTCCCCAAGTAGTCTCTTCTACCAAAGAAAGAACATAAAACATTAGTTCAGCCTCTTGGTTTATAAACTGTACAGCTTTGAGTATATTGTTAGCATTTTAAAAACAAGAAAATGCTAATTATAAAGAAGCTTTATGAGTTGTGGCTGAATGCAAAAATTAGTTAATTTGGGAAGTATGTTGGCTCCATCCTGTAAGCTAATTATCCACATCTTATTAAGATTGGATGTATTTCTATTGCAGAGTTCTTTCTTGGTAGTTGGCTTGGGATAGTTCCATACTGGTAGAGGGAAACAGAGAATTAAAATAATTACCTGACTACTTCAACTGAAAAAGTGATTCTCCTTAAATATTCAGTTTAATGAGGCTAAAAAGTTGTTTAAGTGACTGCTGAGCCACTCTTTCCTCATCAGCACTCCATGGTCAACCAAATTCAGTATTCAGTGCAATTTTTGAAAAAGAAGAAATGAGGCCTTTAACAGGGAATACTAGACAAAGAATTAGAGAAAAGGTAACATTCTAGTTAGAATACCAGCTACTTATGCCCCCAATTTCCCACACGAGCCTCTGAAGCAGGTTTCTTACATGTGGCATGAGTTCTCTTGCATGGATGGGGCTGCCAGGACTTTGGGGATCTCCTGAAGACCATTATGGAACTGTTCCCAGGAGCCAGGCTTTATGTCTGAACTTTGCTCATTTTCTTCCCTGCTTTGTTGACTAGAATTGAGGTGTTCTCACTATTTCAAGTACCTGAAGCTTTTACATAAGACATGGGGCTTATTTCTCACTGACTTTTGAATGTAAAAAATGATGTTAAACTGGAGGCTTTAATGGTGACATAGATATATCTGCAAGATATCCAAGTGGGTCATGAAACAGAGGACACTGTAGGAAGTTTAAAATGAAGTTTACAAACCTTCAGAATGTTTCTCTTCCCATGGGGCATGCTCCTCTTCATTTATGTTATGAGAGAAGGGATTCAAGGAGTTTATCAGGAAAGCTTGATTGGATATCTGTCGGCAAATGAAACAAGGAGGACTTTAGGTTCACTAGGTTCATTAGGTTCTGTTCTGGATGTAAAGGTTGAGGCAATGTTTTCCTGGACTGGAGTGGACCACAAGCTAAAGCGAGCTAGAATGGAGTGTTCCTAATACTACCTCTAGGGCAGCCCAGAGGGCAATCAAGAGAAGTTAGAAGTGACTGCTGAGTTAGTAGAGACTGAGAAGAATAGAAACCCTGGAAGAGGTTAGGTTCACTTGGAATAAGAAACCACCTCTAAGTGTCCACTCTAATGCTGGACATTTCCGAAGAATCCACAAATTGGTTCCATTAGAGAAAGTCAGATGTAAACATTTGTTGTATCAAGAGAGGATGAAGCCAGTTCAGGACCATGTAGTCAACAAGTGCCAGGCAAATCACTGAGCTGGCTGTTTTCAGCCAAGGGCAGAGGATAAAGTAGCCCAATGAATACAGTAAATGGTGGTGGGAGACAAAAGCATGACATTGTATTCCAATTAAATTCCATTGGTCTTACTTGGTAAAAAATCATATGCATAACTCCTAAGACTTGCTTAATTAATCAGGAGTTAATGATTACTGCTTCAGCTGTTTTAAGGAAGCAATGTTTAACACAAATAGAAATCAAAAATTTTAAATGTTTAACTGGTAAGAATTTTAATTGTCTTCATATAATAAAGCAACATAATCTAAACAAAACTACCTATGGTATACATTTTTTCAAGATGAATAATCATAAATCTAGTACTTTCTTACTTAATTTTGTCTTATCAAGGTTCCATTTTATTTTATTATAGTGTAAGTTAGCATATCATTTTTAAATGTAAGAAGACCTTTTTTTTTTTTTTTTTTAAATCCCCAAAACCTTTCAGTGACAGCAAGTGGGGAAGCCAGGAGACCCTGAAGCCAAGTCACTGCCAAGATCTTCCCCATGTGATATGTTGCATTCCAGTTGAATTGCTTAATTATTGAGTCATCCTCTCTGAGACTGGCATCTTGCAAGAACAAGATGGTAGTGGTTGTACTTGTTCCTGGTGTAGACTTTAATTTTGCTTTATTTTATACAAATCATTTTAGAAAAGTGAATGAAAGCAACACAAAATATGCATAATCTTTAAAAAGTATTCTGTGTAGAGTACTAATCTGAGGATCCGACAATGAGCTGACTACAGAGAGTTATTTTCAATTGCTCCACTCTGCTGTATTTTTAGTCTTGCAGTTTCTGTGATCATGTTCAAAGCCACTGCTATGGCTACTGTTGCCATTCTCCGTTTCCCCCTCCCCACACCCCACCCAGGATATTGACTAGAGTTCCCTGTGCGATACACTAGGACCTTGTTGATCATAAAACCATTCTCTTTGGATTATTTTCATCTTAGAATTCTCCTTGGTTTCCCTCAAGGGCTTCTTACTCTATTTTGATTTCTCTGGGGTTCATTTCTTGATCTTTATGTTGGACACAGTTGCTGCTCTACTCAGATCCCTTTTACCTGCAGGTCACCCAGTTCCTCAGCTGTTGTTTGTGCTGGCTACTAATGGTTCACAGTTGACCCTGTTCTCTGAAGACTTGTCTGCATAGAGCTACCTGTCCTGGAAGTCATGATTTGCTCCCTTCCCAGAGTAGCCTGTACCTAACATCTCTGATGGGAGAAGGACTCCAAAAAACTGACTTTTGCCTCAAAATGGGGCCAACTCTGTAATACTTTGGTGGTTCAGACTTTACTGTGGGATTAAGATGAAGCTTGACTCCATCTGAGACTATATCCTCCTTAGCTTTCTCCCCCCTGTACAGCCCGCTTCTTCTACTCCCTTTTTCCTGAGAATACTCTTCAATAAATACTTTGAACGAGAATTCCTATCTTGGACTATTCCTAGGAAACCCAACCTGAGACAGTCATTTTAATCTCTCCATAGAGCTCCTCTCTAAGCAATCCCATGACTTCAACGAAAGCCTATAATATACTGCCTTTCAGACTAATATTCTCCCACTCATATCTCTTGTCTAAATTCCAGACTGAGAAGGACAACTGACTACTTTTTTAGATTTTGTTAAATTTAGGACTACCTCTTTTCACTGGGAGAGATTATATTTTGGTATTTTTAAATTGCAGTGAATTAGAAATTTTAGGATCATAGAAGTCTGAGGTCAACTGAAAGCTTCATATACTATTTGTGTGTTATATGTGTTAGTTGCTCAGTTGTGTCTGACTCTTTGCTACCCTATGGACTGTAGCCTGTCAGGGAAATGGTCTTGTGAGTATAACATATTCCTATGGACACATCAAGATTGTGCACAGCAGCATAAATCATATAGACTTGAGTTATGTATAGTTTCTGAAGTTTCCACCTTCTTGAGAAAGCCTATCGGTGTTCAAAAAAATGGAAGTGACATTATTATAGGGAACATCACTTCACTGAAATTAAAAAAAAAACCCAAATCATTCCAAACAATACTTTGATCATTCTTAGCAATAAGTTACTTGCTATAAGCCTCACAATACTGCTATGCTACAGCATAATACAGTTAATCTGCCTGCTAGAAGCCTTCCTTGAGATCCTTGGGCAGAGCTTAATTTGGCGAACAGACCTCTGTTACAATCTCATCACATTACATTTCAATCATTCTTTTCCTTGTTTTGCATCCTCTATTGTCCCTTGAGGATACTGATTGCATTTTTTCATCTTTTCTTGATTAATAGTAGATACTCAGTAAATATTACTTTTTAAAAGAATGTGAAAAATGAAGAGTGCAAGAAAAATAGAAAAAGAAGGATTCACAGGCTAGAGAAGAGTTGACTTAGCTTTTGACTATCAGTTATTAATTTATTGACTCTCAGCTCTTCATGCACCTTTCAATATATCCTTTGTATTAAGGAAATTCCTTCCCTATATCTCCTTTAAAGTGAGTATAATGTTAAGCTCCCACCCAGGACAGAACACTGGGCAGACATTGCAGGAGGAGGAAGCTGTCTTTCAGTTTCTTGTGTGGCAGTGGGGCTTGGTGGTATGGGTATCAGAACACTGGGTGCCTCTTGACCCAGCCATAGGCCCAAAACACGGTTCTTACAGCCTTGGCAGGGCCACCAGCTTCCCATAGTCATCTTGGCATGGAAGCCAGAGCTACCATGTGCCTGATTCTCTGAAGGCCTCTTCCTCCCACCAGCAACTCAGACTCCCATGCCACTGGTTGCTATTCACCTGCTCCCCCACCTGTAATATGGAAGTTGCCTGTTTTTTGCCCAGCCACTCCAGACCAGCCCAGGCCTGATGGAACCAGTGAAATTCTTTATTATCCAGTGGCCAAACTACACCTTCTCCAAGTCTGAATGCCTTCCAAGTTTGGGCTTCCTTGGTGCTCTCCCTCTGCCCTAGGGTGCCATAGAGCATTTTCCTTGTATCTTATGGTTACTCTTTTATCATATGTAATACTTCTTTATGTTCATCTTCCCCCTTTAAACCTTCTGTGTGGTTTCTACATCCTCCTTGTATTCAGACTGCTGCAATCTGTGGTGTAGCATACCTTTGACAGGTTAGCCTAAGTGGCATACCTAAAACTAGATCCCCACATTTGTTTGTTTATCAAAATATATTGGAGCCTAAAGAAAAGTCAGAAAGAACTTTCACGATTTAATTCTTGGCCATAAAATTGTTGTATTTACTTTCATTCTAGTTATTATTCCAGATTAGATATTTACAGGATTTTTGGTTTTGTTTTTGCTTAAGGCTTGTCATAAAACAACAGTTTTGACCTGTGAGCCTTATAGACATACTTAAAAGCAAATGGAGATGTGGCATCCACATGTGTAAAACTAAAGATATTTTATTCCTTCTGTTGGAAAGATTATTTTGGAATATTTGGAAAAAAAGACACTACCAAAATCAGATGTAGGCTAATCAAGAACATGAGAAAGGATACACAAAGCCAATCAAAAACATTGGAGAGAGTCATTAAGCTTGCTATGAATCTGTCAGATTTGACTATTTCAGTTTTTGCCTGCTATAGAAATGATGCTTTCAAGCAGCAGATTCAGTCTTTCTCAGTTCCCTAAGTATATCAGTTAAGATTCTTTTGCACATGACAGAAAATCAATCCTAACTGGCTTAAAAACTAAGAGAAATTTATTAGCTCACATAGCTTGAAAATCCAGAGAATAGTTTCATTTTAAGTGTGGTTTGGTCAGGGGATCAAACAGTGTCATCAGGACTTCATCCTCCTCTTTCCTTCTTATCTTCTGTTCTGTTGCCTTCATTCTTCATCTCTACATGAAAGAGAGTGTCACCCAGAAGATCTAAGCCTACGTCATCCTAGGTAAACACAGTAGAAGTGAAAACTTTCTCTGGGAACTCCCATCAAATACTGGCATTCATTTTGATGGAGCAGTTTGGGTTACATGCCTAATCATGAATGAAAGGACTAGTAGAACAGGGGTTATGCTCCTTTTATTTATTTATTTTTTGAGATTGGATCATTGTTGGAGCCAGACAGAGTTAGTAAGGGATGATTCTCTAGAGAGTCTTAGAGAAATCTTGTCTAAAGTATTGTACCCTAAAGAAAAGATAAATGTTTGGTTGGCAAGTAACAAATCTTAACTGAATTAAGAAAATCCTAAACCAGACTTCCTGATCTCAGCAGCCCATGGCAGTTAGCCTACTTGGACAAATCTTGCTGCCCCTAACCCAAGCATTCAACATGACCAATATAAGCACCAATGTGACAAACCACAATCTGACCCTAATCCTTGCCAATAATACATTCCTCTGGCAACTAGCTGGATTCTTCCATTGAAATATGCATATCACCTGTCAGGTCTGCTAGACTTTTAATAAAGGAGTCCAGAGTGGGCAGCAGTCTTTGTGTACTTAACCCACATGGAAAAGTAGCTTGTGTGTTTTTGAAAACAACCTGTCTTTGTTAACTGTTTTTGGTCATTCATTGTGCTTTAAGGGTCTCAAACTTGCCAACCTAAGATGATAAGAGCAGATGGTGGAGGGAAGATGCCTTTTGCTTCTCATCTCCATTACCTGTTGAAGATAAAGTTACTTATTGAATGTGTTTCATCATGAGAAAAGCTGGACTGGATGAAGTCCAAGCTGGAATCAAGATTGCCAGGAGAAATATCAATAACTTCAGGTAAGCAGATGACACCATACTTATGGCAGAAAGCAAAGAAGAACTAAAGAGCCTCTTGATGAAACTGAAAGAGGAGAGTGAAAAGTTGGCTTAAAGCTCAACATTCAGAAAACTAAGATCATGGCATTTGGTCCCATCACTTCATGGCAAATAGATGGGGAAACAGTGGAAACAATGACAGACTATTTTTGGGGGCTCCAAAGTCACTGCAGATGGTGACTGCAGCCATGAAATTAAAAGACACTGGCTCCTTGGAAGAAAAGCCATGACCAACTTAGCATATTAAAAAGCAGAGACATTACTTTACCAAAAATGGTCAGTCTAGTCAAAGCTATGGTTTTTCCAGTAGTCATGTATGGATGTGAGAGTTGGACAATAAAGAAAGCTGAGCACTGAAGAACTGATGCTTTTGAACTGTGGTGTTGGAGAAGACTCTTGAGAGTCCCTTGGACTGCAAGGAGATCCAACCAGTCCATCCTAAAGGAAATCAGTCCTGAATATTAATTAGAAGGACTGATGCTGAAGCGGAAACTCCAATACTTGGGCCACTTGATGTGAAGAGCTGACTCATTGGAAAAGACACTGATACTGGGAAAGATTGAAGGTGGGAGGAGGAGGGGATGACAGAGGATGAGATGGTTGGATGGCATCACTGACTCAATGGACATGAATTTGAGTAAACTCCAGAAGTTGGTGTTGGACAGGGAGGCCTGGTGTGCTGCAGTCTATGGGGTCGCATAGAGTTGGACATGAATGAGCGACTGAACTGAACTGATGCTGAGTTGTGAGCATACTTTATGTAATTTTATATTATATATATATGAACTTTATATATATGAACTTATTTCATCCTCACCATAAACCTGTGAAATAATACTGTACTTATAAATGAGGAAACTGAGGTTGAAGAACTCAGGCAATTTGGCCAATGACACACAAGTATAAAGAGGTGGATCAGGAATTCTCCTTCAGGTAGTTTGAAACTTGTCTTCACAACCATCACACAGTGCTATCTCTGCTGCTGCTGCTGCTGCTGCTAAGTTGCTTCAGTTGTGTCCGACTCTGTGCGACCCCATAGATAGCAGCCCACCAGGCTCCCCCATCCCTGGGATTCTCCAGGCAAGAACACTGGAATGGGTTGCCATTTCCTTCTCCAATGCATGAAAGTGAAAAGTGAAAGGGAAGTCATTCAGTCGTGTCCGACTCTTAGAGACCCCATGGACTGCAGTCCACCAGGCCCCTCTAGTGGTCACCAATAGAATCATCCTCGGTTCATTTCTGATAACTTGGTGCTTGATGTGCCCTGACTATTTTATTAAGGAATTGGCCTTTTCAGATTGAACATAGGGACACAACTTTCTCGTGTATTTGTTGTTTTTGCACAGCTGCTTAAATATATAAGGCACATTTTGGGTACAAAAATAGGGTCAGAAACAGATCCTGTTTAACCTCCTTTGTTTACTGCCGCATTTTTTCTTTTTTAATTGAAGCATAGTTGGTTTACAATGTTGTGTTAATTTCCGGTATATAGCAAAGTGATTCAGTTTTATGTATCTATCTTTTTCCTAGTCTTTTCCATTATAATTTATTACAGGCTATTGACTATAGTTTCCTGTGCTCTATAGTAGGACCCTGTTGTTTATCTATTCTAAATATAATAGTTTGCATCTTCTAATCCCAAACTCCCAATACAACCATGCCCCATCCCCCATCCATACTGGCA
Source organism: Bubalus bubalis (assembly GCF_019923935.1). NCBI lineage: Eukaryota > Metazoa > Chordata > Mammalia > Artiodactyla > Bovidae > Bubalus > Bubalus bubalis. Next base: position 16,122,807 of record NC_059176.1, read on the forward strand.
ACCACACAAAGCTTTGAATCTAAAAAGTCATCTCCCATGTATAAATATATACAGACTGCTGGCCCCTTGGCACTTCTTATTTACATTGAACTTCCCATTGCCTTAGCTGTTCTACTAGCTAAGATATAGAATAATATGGAAGGTCAGAGCAGGGTACTGGGAATCAGATAGACCTTGCTTCAGGTTCTGACCTGGCAATTTAGATCTATGTGAACTTGTGTAGATGTACTCTCTCTAAGCTATAATCTTCTTATATGTAAAGTGGTGGGGAAACAGAACTTAAGAAACAAAAAACTTGATTCAGCTTACTCCTTGGAAGGAAAGTTATGACCAACCTAGATAGCATATTCAAAAGCAGAAACATTACTTTGCCAACAAAGGTCCGTCTAGTCAAGGCTATGGTTTTTCCAGTGGTCATGTATAGATGTGAGAGTTGGACTTTGAAGAAAGCTGAGTGCCAAAGAATTGATGTTTTTGAACTGGGATTTTGGAGAAGACTCTTGAGAGTCCCTTGGACTGCAAGGAAATCCAACCAGTCCATCCTAAAGGAGCCCAGTCCTGGGTGTTCATTGGAAGGACTGATGCTGAGGCTGAAACTCCAATAATTTGGCCACCTCATGTGAAGAGTTGACTCATTGGAAAATTCCCTGATGCTGGGAGGGATTGGGGGCAGGAGAAGGGGACGACAGAGGATGAGATGGCTGGATGGCATCACTGACTCGATGGACGTGAGTCTGAGTGAACTCTGGGAGTTGGTGATGGACAGGGAGGCCTGGCGTGCTGTGATTCATGGGGTCGCAAAGAGTTGGACACGACTGAGTGACTGAACTGAACTGAACTGAAGGAGAAAAAAAGCTACATTTTACAATAGTTAAAAAAAAGACTGTTCCTATGAGACTCTTACTCTGGGATAAGTACCTGGAAACATTATATTTTTATTTAATTTATATAATAGATTCGGTGTAGGAAGTGGAATTTCTTTGTTTATGTTGTAGAAGAACTCACCAGCTTTGTTTCTTTGTGTGAGTTGTATTGGGTTCTAGCCCAGGTTTCCTTGCCAGCCTTTGAACAAACAAGAACAACAACCAGGGCTTCCAGATCCAAGCATGATGGGAGCTTGGTTTCTTTGATAACAGGAATAATAAATAGTGGGTTTTTTTCATAGCATTTATTATAAAGATTTAATGAGATAATAGATGCTCAACAAACACAGTTATAAACTTTGAATCCACAGCCCTTACTCTGACCTGGAGCCTATACCTGTATTTCTTCTCACACACTCCCATCCTCTCTCCCTCCCTAAACTGGACTCTCATCTTCTGGTTCATTCTGCAAAAGTGCCAACAGTGTAGATTGTACAAGCAAAACCTTACTCAAAATTCAGTGCTCCTTTTGGTCTTAGCAGGATTTGGCTTTCATCCTTCGGGTCCCACTAATATTTCTGAGCTAGGATCTGATAAGGCACCTGAATTATTCTCTAATTCCTATGGGCTCTGTGCTTCCTTAGTCTCCAGCCTAAAATGTGACAAGATTTCCTGGTAGCTCCTGCATCTTGTAAATTGGAAAGACTGATTACAGTTCTCCCAAGTCATTTCTGGGATGTCAGAGCTTAGAATCTTTGCTGCAGCTAAGCAAAGCTGCCTGTGGTTATTTCTGGTTTCTCAGTGGCAGAAGCTACTGAGCCACAGAGGCCACAGTTTGATATCATTTCTGTACAATGTCTATAGTCTACGTGTTTACCAAATGGCTCTGTAATTGTGTTCCTAAACTATCCATAGTGTAAAATAAGTAAGATTTAAATACAAAAATGGATCCTGTAGAGGCAGGCACAAATGTGGCTTTTTTGTTATTTAACCTGAGGTGCCTAACAAAGATTTCTATTTTATCTGCAGTATTTTGTTCTCAGTTATTAATGAATTAGTTTTTTTTTTCCAGAGTGCCTACCTGTTCTTTACCTAACCTTGGATTTTAACTTGATTTTTTTATGTTAGTTAATCTCACAAATGCACTGCAGTTTCTGAAGACAACACGATGCCACTTAAGCCCCCCTGTTGTGGATGAAACAGGATTTTGTGATATGACCATTATCATCAGCAGGAAAGAGATTAGTGGGAAATTGAAGTTCAAGCTCATGGTATACTTGGAAAGATGACTTACTATTTTTTTTTATATGGACACTCCCTAAAATGAAATAAAAGAGCCATGAGATAGGAGAGGTGGACAGTCCAAATCATTTAGACCAAGTTCAGAATCAAGACAGAAATGTCCCTTTCAAAAATTTTGCTTTTACATTTTGATTCACTTCTATTCTTCACTTCACCTTAATGAAGACCTCAAATTTATGTGGACTCAAGCTTTTTCCTCCCTAGTGTGACCTTACTTAATTTCCTTCTCCTACCATCTTCATTAAATCTCCAAATTTTTCTGTGAGGGCTTCATTAATAAGTTATAAATTCATAATTTAATGAAACCTAAAGGGAATTAAAAAATTATTTTAGGTATATTTTCTGTGGATTAAGCATCTGAAAGTCAGGTTTTAAAATGAAGTTTATATGTTAAACTTCTTATTGATATTTGGAAAATGCTTGATTATTTTAGATAGTATAACATTAACAATTTTTAAATTGACAAATTCCCTTGATAATGTCTCCAGTCACTCCCTGATGTCTAATACTGGGTATCTTTATATATTACATTGCCTTTCTGGATTTTTTATGAGTTTGGGATTCCTATAGTAGAGCTCTCAGGGGCAGGTGATGGGGTGGATGCACATCAGATTTTTAATATTCTTTTTAAGGTGAATTATACCAATTACTTCCATATGTGTTACAGTTTAGTTTCTTCAAAAAAAGTATGAAATATAATCATGATACTTGCTGACAACTAAAAGTAGCACAGAAGAATTGAGGATGAGTATTGAGGCAGCTTTATGTAACACTAAATGAGAGGGCCACAGTATTTCTGAGGCTGGGTATATTTAGTAACTAGAGAAATTCCTATAATATTATAAATTCCTAAATAATTTTATAAGAAACTGTCTAAATGTTTTCCTCAGTGGTTGTACCATTTTACAGTCTAGTTAGCAATATATCAGAATTTCAGTTCCATCTAGTATGAGTTTCTTATAGATTTTGAATATATATAACCACTTATTGGATACGGTTTACAAATATTTTCTCTGCTTCCATAGGTTGTCTTTACATTTGGTTAATAGTTTCCTTTGCTGTACAGAGATTTTTAGTTTGATATAGTCTCACTTGTTAATTTTTGCTTTTGTTCCCTGTGCTTTTGATGTAGTATCCAAAAAATTACTACCAAAACCCACATCAAGGAGCTTTTTCTCTGTGTTTCCTTCTAAGAGTTTTATTGATTTACATATATTGAGGCATCCTTGCATCCCAGGAGTAAATGTTGCTTGATCATAGTGTTTGATCCTTTTGATGTGCTGTTGAATTTGGTTTACTGGATTTTGTTGAGGAAATTTGCATTTATGTTCATCAGGACTTTATGTTCATCAGGCCTGTGATTTTCTTCTCTTGTGGTATCCTCCTCTGGATTCAGTGCAAGGGCAAAGCTGTTCTCATAAAATGAGTTTGGAAAAGTTCCCTCATTTTAATTTTTTGAAATAACTGAGAAGGATCAATTTTAATTCTTTAAATATTTGGTAGAATTCATTCATGAGGCCATCTGGTCGTGCATTTTCTTTGTTGGGAGGATTTTGATTTCTGCTTCCATCTCCTTACTCTTGATTGGTCTATTTAGACTTCCTGTTTCTTCATGATCAGGCCCTGGTTAGTTCTATGTTTCTAGGTTTATTCATTTTTTCTAGGTTATCCAATTTGTTGGTATAATTTTGATAGTAGTCTGTTATGATCCTTTGTGTTATTGTGTATCTGTTTTAATGTCTCCTCTTTATAATAGCTTCAGGTCTTTTGTTTACATCTTTAATCCATTTTGGGTGAATTTAAATATAATGTAAGATAAGGATATAATTTCATTCTTTTGTACTTGGATATTCAGTTTATTGAAGAGATTATCCTTCCCCATTGTGTACTCTTGGTACTTTTCATTCCCCTACCTGGCTAATTTCAAATGACCTGCCTCTGAGTTTGCTTATTCTTTCTTCTGCATGATCGAGTATGTTGTTGAAGGTTTCTATTGAATTTTTTTATTACTGTTATTGTATTCTTCAGCTCCAGAATTTGTTTGCCTCTTTTTAATGTTTTCCATTTCTTTATTAAGCTTCTCATTTTGTTCATCCATTGTTCCTTAATATTGTTTAGCTGTTTATATGTCTTCTCTTTCACCTCATTGAACTTATGTAAGATGCTCATTTGAATTCTTTTCTGGGTCTTTATTTCTTCAGTGTTGGCTATTGAATCTTCATTAGTTTCCTTTGATGATGTCATGTTTGCTGATTCTTCATGATCTGCGCAGTCTTGCAATTCTGTCCCTGCATCTGAAGGATCAAACACCTCTTTCAGTCGTTACAGGGTGCTTTTGGTATGTAAAGACCTCTCTTGTGTCTCAGACTGATGGCATTACCTTCATGGCTGCAGTTGAGTGAGCCTGGAGCCAGGTCCAGTGTCTGCTACTTGGTCTACATTGAGGTCGTCTACCAACTACAGTTGGTAGTTCTGGTACTAGGGGCTCAGGTGAATGCGGTTTCTATCTGATCTATGGGTAGATGGGACTGCCTCCAGCACCTCGGTCTGCAGGGCTTGAGAAGGCTTAAATGTCTACTCAGGATCTGCAGATGGCAGGCCTGTTACCAGATGTGTAGGTGGGTATGGCTCCCACTGGGTCCCTGGGAAGGCTCCTGAGATGACACTGGGTGGTCCTCCGGGTAGGCATGATTGGACCCAGCTGCAATCGAGAGGGCTTAGAACTGAGTCACAGGACTGCTTCAGGGCCCATGGCTAGAGCAGATCTACAGGCCTGTGGTCAGGGGCACAGACAGGTGTGCCTTCTGTCGAATTTGTGGATAAACAGGACTGCTCCTGGCTGCCCATGACTGAGCGGGTCTGGATCCTGGCCACAGGGCTCCCTCATTGATCAGCAGTTGGATTAAAGTCAGTGGGTCTCCCTTTGGGGGTACAGAGGAGTGTTTATCCCACTGACTCCCTGGATAGGCAGGACTGCTTGTACATTGTGGATCTACAGAGCTAGAGCTGAATCACAGGGTTGCTTTAGGATGTGTTGTCACACAGAGGTCAGCAGGGCACAGATAGATAGATGTGTCTACGTCTAGGTCCCTGGATGGGCAGAACTGCTTTCTGATGCAGATTCAAGGGGCTGGAGCCAGGTTATAGGGCTTGCATAAGACCTGCAGTTGGGCCAATGTTGGAGGACCTGCCTCAGGGGTATGGACATGTGTGTCTCTCAGTCTGTCCTGGGCAGGCAGGACCAGCAGCTGAGAGGGGCTAGAGACAGGTCACAGGCTGTCTCTGGGTTCATATCTGGGACTGAGGTGAGCCTTCTAGTTGGAATGTAGGCAGGTGTGACTCTTTATAATTTCTCAGCAGATGGTGTTGGTGGCAGAACTGAGACCAAATAGGGCTGTAGCTGAGTCAACAGGGGTGTTTTGAGGCTCTTTGTAAGTCTGCAGCCTGCATCATGGTCAGTGAGTCTGTCACCTGGGTACTGACTTGCCTTCTCAAAGTGGCCTTCCTCAGTTCCTTTAGTTCCACCAGGGTTTTACAGTTTTCTACCTGGATCTTACAAATCCCACAAAGGTAATTTTGATTGTGAGTGGCTGCTAAATTGTTGTTGCTGAGGGCAGATATGAGTGGGAGTGGTGGTTTCCAATTCTGCCATCCTGCTTGCAAGTCTCATTAGAAATTTTCAGTAACCTGATATTCCTTTCTCAGGCTTAGCTAGAGGGTCGGTTGCCTTCCTCCTTTGCCTCAGTCAGTAGGTGAAGAATGTTGGCTGGTTATTATTACATGACTCACTCCCCATCATGCCCCAAATTGATGTTCTGCTACAGAGCTTTGGTCTTGAAGAGTGAGTGCACATCAAATGCTGGTCCTCTGGGCTGTCACTCAAGCAGGTAAATTAGGTCAAAAATCTGGAAATGTAAATCTAATATTATATAACTGAATTAACTTTTATTCTCTAAGTTGGAGAGCTAGAAAATTTTGCTCTGTCATGTGTGGAAAGATTCTATATTCGGGTGGCAGAATAATCTCAGCTGTGGCCACTTGATAAGTATACTTTTTCTCATCTGTGGAAGATGGGGTAATAATACCCATTTTATAGGATGGTTGAGGATTAGAAACAATTTTGTAAAGCAATCTATCATAATTCCCAGCATACAGTAGTCCAGTAGTGTTACCAATAACTAGATCATTGTCATCATTATTATTATCAGCAGCAGCATTATCATAACTAGGATTGTGTAAAAAAGAGGTGTGTGTGTGTGTGTTTAGTGTTAGTCTAGTGAGACTATACTAAATAGTTCATGCTCAAATATTGGCTATCTTCTTATAACTGAAAATTAGATTCTCAGAATTATTAACTAATGCAGTTGTTAGTCTCCTCTTAGATTTTCCCTCCCTCTCCAAATTTTAAGGCAGATGACATTATTTACAAATACCCAGCCATGGACTATTTGTTGTGGTGATGGTTCTTCATAGGCAAAACTTACTTTGATCTTAAATAAATAATTTAGTTGTTGCTTAGATGGGTAATACCAACTAAAATCTAAGGAATATGCCAAGGCTAACACTTAGATATTAGTTGCAGCTCAACAACTCTATGTGCCACTTTTTGCCCTTTGTTATTTTCACCTGGGCCAGGGATCATTCTCATTCTTGCTAAATAAAGTGACACGAATGTCCAGTTTCTGTCAAATGTCTTTCTGCCTCTAAACCAGAGGTTGGCAAACTAGGATCCATAAGCTACACAGGTCCTGCCATCTACTTTTGTGAATAAAGCTTTACTGGAACACACGTTCTCTCTTCTGTTTATGTATTATCTGTGGCTACTTTGATCCTGCTTTGATCCTACAGTGGTGGAGTTGAGGAGTTGCAACAGAAATCACATGGCCCACAAAGTCTAAAATATCTACTATCTAGCCATTTACAGAAAAAGTTTGCCAATCCCTTCTCTGAATCAACAAAACCCACATTTTGGAACTCTGATACCCCCAGGGGCTGCTTGTTGGCCTGCTTCATCTTGACTGTTTATAACCTAGGAGTGTTTTTTCAGAAAGAATATTGAAAGAGTTTAAAACTTTTTAAAAAAAGTAGACATTGACATCCCAATTATATTTTGATTGCAAAAAGTATTTTAAAATAATCATGAGTAGCATCATTGTTTTATAGCTTACCAGAGGTACACTCTTAACAAATGCTAACAATGATTTTAAGAAGCAGGATGAGGGAGAAAAAGAGATAGAGAAGGATAAATAGGCCTCTATTTGTGTCCATAAGGATATGAAGAAACTACACACCATTTGTAATCTTACTTGCAATTGTTTTTAGTTTCCTAATTTTCAAAGCAAAGGAAAGGACACTGTTTTCAAGAAAAGATTAGGGTCCCTCAGTTGGTACTCCATGCTTGCTGTGGAGTGATAAGAAGTTCATTTTGCAAAATAATTTCTTGGAGATGCAAGTTGTAGCTGTTATGTGTCGATGGAACAAAAAGCCATCTTTGTTGTTCACTTATCTGGCTATTGCAATTTTTCTATTCAGAGAACAGATTACTAACACTCTATGATGCTAGTTATACAAGCTACCTTTGAACTTGTAGGATGAAAGTGGGAAAGCAATCATTGTTGGTGGCTTGGGTGCAGAAAAACCAAACTTTCATACTTTCACCTTAACTTTAATAACAGTTATGGGGGACTAAAGCAGTATACTTTTATCCAGGAAACTTCTCTCTCACTCTTGCTTTGCAAAACCCTTTTGAATAGAGGATGCTGAACTTAGGCAGCTAGAAAACACATGCAAACTCTTGATTGTGGTAAATCACCTTAGAGCAGACAGGTGCATGATCCAACAGGTGGCTCTAAAGGATGTGAAAATAAAATGGCATAGATGTCAAGAGAAATCCTCTCTCAAAAGTCAGGCTCCTGTTTGAGTTTGTGCCAAGGGTTAGAGCTTAAAAGTTTTACAAAAAGTCATCTTGTTTCCAGTGTGACTTTGCTTTTTTAAAGCTCCATTTCTTCTGTATCTATTTGAATTGAATTTTGCATTCTCTGATTCATTTTATATTTCACAGAGACATTTGCCTAAGTAGTAAAATGTTTTCTTCACCTTGCTCTTTTCAGAATTATTAATATTTTTCACTTCATCACTGCATGCCATTTTGATGAGTTTGATTAAAATAAACTTTTCCATTTCCTCTTTAATTCTTTCCAGAATAGTTTCAGGAAAATATTTTCCCCCATGAAAGATATCTAAATTTTAATAGCTTTAATTTCAAGATGTATTTATTAAATGTATTTTACTATCAAAATCCTGTTCTTGGAGTTTGGGGAGGTTAAAAAAAAGGCCAAAGCATAGACATTTCCTCAAAATTCTTAAAATTCAGTGATGTGAATTTTTACTGTTATAAAGTTTAGGAAGAAAGATGGATTGATAATGAAAGAATTAAATAGCATCAGTGTTTCAATGTCTGAGTAGGTCCTGATAATAGTGCAGGCAAGATAAACTGCTAAGTAACATTTTCTGTAGTTTTGAAAGGCGGTAATTCTTCACATGTTGTGGTGGCCTTTGCTCTGTCTCCCTTGCCATTTCTCCACAACAGAAAATGTCTGCATAGTTTATATGTTTAGTTATTGTTTCATGTCAGTCTCTCTTGGATTATAGTTCTTATGCTCAGTTCTCTTAAATTTGTAGCAACAATGTGGACCTACTATGAGTACTTTTTATTCTTTCTTCAAGTCTGTCCATGCCTGGACTTGCACTGGCTTGGAATGCATGGGGTAATAATTGCTGGTCCCTGTCTCCCACTTTCTCTGCCTTAATTCCTATAACAAGAAGTAGTTAACAATGCACTCATCTTGTGTATGTTCCCACCTGAGTCATAAGAGTCAGAACTGTCATATACTGAAGAGGAAGAGTAGAGCCATGGTTGAGGTCAGTTCAGTTCAGTTGCTCAGTCGTGTCTGACTCTTTGAGACCCCATGGACTGCAGACACCAGGCCTTCCTGTCCATTACTAACTCCTGGAGTTTACCCAAACTCATGTCCATTGAGTCGGTGATGCCATCTAACCATGTCATCCTCTGTTGTCTCCTTCTCCTCCTGCCTTCAATCTTTCCCAGCATCAGGGTCTTTTCAAATGAGTCAGTTCTTCGCATCAGGTGGCCAAAGTATTAGAGTTTCAGCTTCAACATCAGTCCTTCCAATAAACACTCAGGACTGATATCCTTTAGGATGGACTGATTGGATCTCCTTGCTCCAAGGGACTCTCAAGAGTCTTCTCCAACACCTCAGTTCAAAAGCATCAATTCTTCAGTGTTCAGCTTTCTTTATAGTCCAACTCTCTCATCCATACATGACTGCTGGAAAAACCACAGCTTTGACTAGATGGACCTTTGTTGGGAAAGTAATGTCTCTGCTATCTAATACACTGTCTAGGTTTGTCATAACTTTTCTTCCAAGGAGCAAGCGTCTTTTAATTTCATGACTACAGTTACCATCCAGAGTGATTTTGAAGCCCAAGAAAATAAAATCTGCCACTGTTTCCACTTTTCCCCCATATAATTACCATGAAGTGATAGAACCGGATGTCATGATCTTCATCTTTTGAATACTGAGTTTTAAGCCAACCTTTTCATTCTCCTCTTTGATCTTCATCAAAAGGCTCTTTAGTTCCTCTTTGCTTTCTGCCATTAGGGTGGTATCATCTGCATATCTGAGTTGTTGATATTTCTTCTGGCAATCTTGATTCCAGCTTGTGATTTAACCAGCCTGGATTTTCCCATGATGAACTAATCTGCATATAAGTTAAATAAGCAGGGTGACAAAATACAGCCTTGATGTACTCCTTTCCCAATTTTGAACCAGTCAGTACCATGTCCAGTTCTAACTGTTGCTTCTTGATGTGCATACAGGTTTTGCAGGAGGCAGTTAAGGTGATCTGGTATTCTCATCTCTTTAAGAATTTTCCAGTTTATTGTGATCCACACAGTCAAAAACTTTAGCATAGATGATGAAGCAGATGTTTTGGAATTTTCTTACTTTTCCTGTGATCCAGGAGATGTTGGCAATTTGATCTCTGGTTTCTCTGTCTTTTCTAAATGTAGCTTGCACATCTGAAAGTTCTCAATTCATGTACTGTGGTAGCCTAGCTTGGAGAATTATGAGCATTACCTTAGTAGAATGTGAAATGAGCATGATTTTATGGTAGTTTGAACATTTTTTGGCATTGCCCTTCTTTGGGATTGGAATGAAAACCGACCTTTTCCAGTCCTGTGGCCATTGCTGAGTTTTCCAAATTTGGTAGCATACTTAATGCAGCACTTTAACAGTATTATCTTTTAAGATTTGATATTAGCTGGTGTCATCTCTTAGAAATTTTATACATCTTGATCATGGGTCTTTTTAACTTTTCTTGAGGTCTGAAGGATCTCTCTATAGCTAGGTGACCTATTCCTCTGTTGGGCAGTTGTGATTATCTACAGGGCATTTAAATTTAGAGCCGTGGACAGTGTCCTAGTTACTTATCCTTGCGGTGGAGCAGTCACTTCCTTTGACTCCTGCAGCAGTTTGTCTGAATGTGTATGCTGGCAATAGCAATATGATATAAGTTAATGGATAGTTTACTTGCCTCTCTCTCCCATCAGACCCTGAATTCCTGGGTACCAGGGATGTGTCTTTCCTTTTGTTTCTTTAGATCTGATAGACAGAGTACCTGATGAACTATGGACAGAGGTTCATGACATTGTACAGCAGACAGGGATCAAGACCATCCCCATGGAAAAGAAATGCAAAAAAGCAAAATGGCTGTCTGAGGAGGCCTTAAAAATAGCTGTGAAAAGAAGAGGAGTGAAAAGCAAAGGAGAAAAAGGAAAGATATTGCCATTTGAATGCAGAGTTCCAAAGAATAGCAAGGGGAGATAAGAAAGCCTTCCTCAGCGATCAATGCAAAGACATAGAGGAAAAGAACAGAATGGGAAAGACTAGAGAGCTCTTCAAGAAAATTAGAGATACCAAGGGAAATTTTCATGCAAAGATGGGCTCGATAAAGGACAGGAATGGTATGGACCTAACAGAAGCAGGGGATATTAAGAAGAGGTGGCAAGAATACACAGAAGAACTGTACAAAAAAAGATCTTCATGACCAAGATAATCACGATGGTGTGATCACTGACCTAGAGCCAGACATCCTGGAATGTGAAGTCAAGTGGGCCTTAGAAAGTATCACTACGAACAAAGCTAGTGGAGGTGATGGAATTCCAGTTGAGCTGTTTCAAATCCTAAAAGATGATGCTGTGAAAGTGCTGCACTCAATATGCCAGCAAATTTGGAAAACTCAGCAGTGGCCACAGGACTGGAAAAGGTCAGTTTTCATTCCAATCCCAAAGAAAGGCAATGCCAAAGAATGCTCAAACTACCACACGATTGCACTCATCTCACACTCTAGTAAAGTGATGCTCAAAATTCTCCAAGCCAGGCTTCAGCAATACGTGAATCGTGAACTTCCAGATGTTCAATCTGGTTTTAGAAAAGACAGAGGAACCAGAGATCAAATTGCCAACATCCTCTGGATCATTGGAAAAGCAAGAGAGTTCCAGAAAAACATCTATTTCTGCTTCATTGACTACTCTAAAGCCTTTGACTGTGTGGATCACAATAAACTGTGGAAAATTCTGAAAGAGATGGGAATACCAGATCACCCAACCTGCCTCCTGAGAAACCTGTATGCAGGTCAGGAAGCAACAGTTAGAACTGGACATGGAACAACAGACTGGTTCCAAAGTGGAAAAGGAGTACGTCAAGGCTGTATATTGTCACCCTGCTTATTTAACTTCTATGCAGAGTACATCATGAGAAACGCTGGACTGGAACACAAGCTGGAATCAAGATTGCCTGGAGAAATATCAATCACCTCAGATGTGCAGATGACACCACCCTTATGGCAGAAAGTGAAGAGGAACTAAAAAGTCTCTTGATGAAAGTGAAAGAGGAGAGTGAAAAAGTGGGCTTAAAGCTCAACATTCAGAAAACAAAGATCATGGCATCCAGTCCCATCAGTTCATGAGAAATAGATGGGGAAACAGTGGAAACAGTGTCTGACTTTATTTTTCTGGGCTCCAAAATCACTGAAGATGGTGACTGCAGCCATGAAATTAAAAGATGCTTTCTCCTTGGAAGGAAAGTTATGACCAACCTATATAGCATATTAAAAAGAAGAGCCAACAAAGGTCCGTCTAGTCAAGGCTATGGTTTTTCCAGTGGTCGTGTATGGATGTGAGAGTTGGACTGTGAAGAAAGCTGAGTGCTGAAGAATTGATGTTTTTGAACTGTGGTGCTGGAGAAGACTCTTGTGAGTCCCTTGGACTGCAAGGAGATCCAACCAGTCCATCCTAAAGGAGACCAGTCCTGCGTGTTCATTGGAAGGACTGATGCTGAGGCTGAAACTCCAATACTTTGGCTACTTCATGCGAAGAGTTGACTCATTGGAAAAGACCCTGATGCTGGGAGGGATTGGGGGCAGGAGGAAAAGGGGATGACAGAGGATGAGATGGCTGGATGGCATCACCGACTCGAAGGACGTGAGTTTGACTAAACTCTGGGAGTTGGTGATGGACAGGGAGGCCTGGTGTGCTGCAATTCATGGGGTCACAAAGAGTCGGACATAACTGAGCGACTGAACTGAACTGATGGATTCCAACTGGATATCGATGCTCACTTATTGTTAATATACTAGAGCTATACTGACCAAGGCGAATCCCTGTAACAACTGACAAGTCATCAAAACTTTGAAGACAACTCTGATTATAAACATGTCTCAAATAATATTTATGCATCTATAAATAGTATTATTTGTGGAAATACAGCCTGGTATATATTTTTAACCATTCAGTTTTACTGTCTGTTCTGGGAAATGTTTATATTTTATGCTTATTCCAGCTTGTGTACATCTTGAGTGAGTCATAACAGTGTTAACTGAAGGTGCTTGTTACCTCCTTAAGTCACTATTTGAAAGCTTGCTGTTATCCGTGGCTTATCAGAGGGATTTCTGAATTCATTCCAGACAGACTATGGTTTCTTTCACTTTAGGGAAAGCTTTTCTTCTTGGTAGCTCTTGTGCCTAATGCAGTGCCTAGCCCTATGTAAAGTTTCAGTGTTTACCCACTGATGAATAATTTAATGACTATTTCCACTAAAACTTAAATTCAATCATTTTTCTTAGAGAAAAGGTGAATCTATGTTACTTTCACCTTTCCCCAAATAATTAGAGGGGACTTAGGGTTAGGGTTCCCCTGGGAACTTAGTATAGTTGCAGTCAGTTTGTCTTTAGTATTTTTGCTTATGATTATTTCTTTCGTTTCTTGAGTGCAAATTTTGAGTTATTTCAGAAACTGAATTTTGGAACCTCTGAGCCTTACCATTAACCAAGTCATTTAACAGTATGAAAATGCTTTCAGAGAGATAGACTCAGGGTTTCCAGAGGAAATAATTTCCCTTCTCACCACTGACTAGAACTTTGGAAACTACCTTTTTACCTCCTGAAGTTAGTGATAGCAGTGAGTGGTTTCTGTATCTATTCTAAACGCAGCCTTGCACAGCAGTGGTATAAAGCATGCATCCGTGTCCCTGAACATCCTGTTAATTAAGAATTCACAGCCTTGTTTCTCCTTCCTTCTCTTCAGCAGCCTGGACTGTCAGGTTCTGCTCCTCTTCCTTAGTAACAGAAACTGAAATTAGAATTCCAAGTGGAGGCGTCACTCCCTGAGGAGGCTGAGAACACCACACTCCTCTGAACTTGTTCTCTTTCAGAGCATCTGTCAGTAATAGCTCACTTGTTAAAAGGTGGACATTTCACCATTCTGTCACTCACTGAGAAATAGTGTCTGCCCCTTGGACAAGTGGTGTCTCTGTAGAAGGAAGTGTAGAAGGAAGAAAGCCTCAAAGTTACTAAACCATCATGCCACACACAAACATTTTCCTGGAGTTGCCTATTGGTAGATAACCCTAATTTAAAGTCATTTGGGGATAACTTTTTAATAGCTACCCTACTGGGTTGTTATGACTATTAATAAGTTAATGTGTTTTAATTGCTTTGCACTATGGTTAAAAGATAATAATCAGTCAAAATTTAGCTATTGCTATTTTTATAGTACTAAGTACATATACAACATAAATCACATAAATTGCTGATTATTTGACTAAGTTTCTAGACAGCCTAGGGAGGGAGCAATAATCTTATTATAACTCAGTTCAAAGATTATAGTCATAAAAATGCAGTTTAACTTGCATTTTATTATATTTTATATATTTCTTTCAGAGAAGGCAATGGTACCCCACTCCAGTACTCTTGCCTGGAAAATCCCATGGACGGAGGAGCCTGGTGGGCTGCAGTCCATGGGGTTGCGAAGAGTCAGACATGACTGAGTGACTTCACTTTCACTTTTCACTTTTATGCATTGGAGAAGGAAATGGCAACCCACTCCATTCTTGCCTGTAGAATCCCAGGGACGGGAGAGCCTGGTGGGCTGCCGTCTGTGGATCGCACAGAGTTGGACACAACTGAAGCGACTTAGCAGCAGCAGCAGCAGCAGCATACATTTCTTTTAATAGATTAAGTTGGATACATTGTGAATAGAAAATAGATAATTGACTAGAATAAAGGAGCTATCAGATCATTATAAATGAAGGTATGAATGTAAAATGAGCTTGATGTATCATGGTGAAGATGTAAGCTGATACAATCCTGTATATTCTAAGATGTAATATTTTTATTTTCTGATTTAACACCTAAAAGAACTAGTGTATGTTTAATGAGACACACCAAATATATTTAGGCTGTTGATCACTTTTCTAATTAATACTAATTTTGCTTTTATTTTGCATACTTCCAATTTAATGTGCCATTGGAGTGATAACGTTTTTTCAGTTAGAAGAAGCTGATTTTTTCACTTTAATTTCTGTTTGAAAGAGCTAGAGCAACCTGTTTTCCAAAAACAGGTAATCATTAAGGTGGGAAAGACTTCGGTTAAATTTGAGGTATTGCTTTAGAAAAGGTAGCACAGCCCAGTTTGTAAACTTGCTAATTATCTTGGCATTTTCTGGACCTGGGTTAGTTCCAAAAGATATTCATATATTTTTACTGTCATAGTCAGAGTTTCTGTGCCAAAACTGACTTAGACAGGCAAAGCTTAGCATGTTTTACAAAAGAGGATTAAATTTATTTTTAGTAATCTGCCTTCATTTCCTCATTTACCATTTCAGACTTGCTGGGGCAGACATGTAATTTTCCTGGAGCTTTTCAGATTTTTTGTGTGAAACTGTTAAGTATATAATTAAAGGCAATTCCCAATCTCTCAACTGTATTAACTCTGTATTTATTTTTTAAAAAATATAGGTAATGAGTAGGAACAGGAATATCATTCAAAAAGCAGAATTATATGTCATTTTTACTGTAAGTATCAAAATTAGGGACCATATTCATCTGTATACATAGATGAATTTTCATAGGTGTTTCCTAAAAGTTGACCACAAAGATGTTTTAACAATACTGCCTGTTGTTGTGGAAGTTCAGTCAAGAGGTAATGGTTTTACAAAGATGCTAGGAAGTGTCAATGGCACCCCACTCCAGTACTCTTGCCTGGAAAATCCATGGATGTGGGCTGCAGTCCATGGGGTCGCTAAGAGTCAGACATGACTGAGCGACTTTACCTTCATTTTACTCTTTCATGCATTGGAGAAGGAAATGGCAACCCACTCCAGTGTTCTTGCCTGGAGAATCCCAGGGACGGGGGAGCCTGGTGGGCTGCCATGTATGGGGTCGCACAGGGTTGGACACGACTGAAGCGACTTAGCAGCAGCAGCAGCAGGAAGTGTTAACCCTCTGGATATACAGCTGTCCTGCAGTATCTCCAGGTGATTAATTCCGGGATGCCCAGGGGTACCAAAATGTATGGATTCTCAAGTTTTTTATATGAAATGACCTAGTATTGCATATAACCTAGGCACATCCTCCCATTTACTTTATCTCTAGATTACTTAACATGCCTAACACAATATAAACAAATGTAAATACTCGCAGATACACGTGCACGCTGTGCTTTGTCGCTCAGTTGTATCCGACTTTTTGCGACCCCATGGACTGTAGTACACCAGGCTCCTCTGTCCATGGGGATTCTCCAGGCAAGAATACTGGAGTGGGTTGCCATGCCCTCTTCCAGAGAATCTTCCTAACCCAGGTACTGGATTCTTTACCATCTGAACCATGTGGTATAAATGCTATAAAATAGATGTTAGTGAGAGGCAAATTCAAATTTTGCTTTTTGGAACTTTCTGTATTTTTCTTTTTTATTAAATGGTTGGGTATCCAGAACTTGTGGATAGGGAGGCTGACTGTATTTCAAACATAGAAACCACAGAGCTTCCTGACAGAATGTAGTTTTGAGAGAAATAGCGGAGTCAAGAATGGCAAGAATGACCCCAAGAGATTTGGTCTAAGCAACCGGAAGGATGAAGTCACCATCCTGTGACTGGGAAGGCTAAAGGTGGAGCAGGTTTTTGGGGAAAATGTTGAGCTTTAGAAATGTTAATCTTGAGGTGTCTGTTACATGTGAATGTAGAATATTTTCCTTTTGTTCCTAAGATTCTTTCTCTAGTCTTCTTTACTTTGCTCCCTGCCCCAGGAAACTGATGTATGCTCATTTCATCAGTGGGATCCCTTTGCTCTTCAGCCTCTGATTATGTTTAGCTTATGAGGGGCACAGAGACTAGAGAGGAAGGAGACTGATCTATAAACTGGATCTATTTCATTGGCTTCCTCACAGTGAAGTTTTACTCTAGGTCTCTGTGTTCCCCCATGTTATTAATACTTCTAGTCTCCTGGTGGTCTCATCTACACAGTTCTCACCTTCCACTTTCTAGTAACAATCCCTTTCCCTCATCACTTCATACTTATGGTCTTAATAACTCTGCTGCTAATGACCTAGAGTCACTGCAGTATGTACTATGAGGCCCCTAGGCTGTGCTCACACCTTTGTGAATGGTTATCTTGCCCATAAGCACTCCTCAAATGTCTAATTTTAGTGTGCCTGTTTCTGTTTCTTATTTGGACCCTGTATGATATAATATCCAAGTTGTGTTGAAGAGTAAGAGGTTGATTATACAGGTCTGGAGTTCAGAGAGAGGGCTGGCTTAGAGGTATAAGTTGGGAGTTCAGTTCAGTTCAGTCACTCAGTCCTGTCTGACTCTGCCACCCCATGAACTGCAGCACACCAGGCCTCCCTGTCAATCATCAACTCCCAGAGTCCACCCAAACCCATGTCCATCAAGTTGGTGATGCCATCCAACCACCTCATCCTCTGTCTTCCTTTTCTCCTCCTGCCCTCAAGCTTTCCCAGCATCAGGGTCTTTTCAAATGAGTCAGCCCTTCGCATCAGGTGGCCAAAGTATTGGCCTTTCAGCTTCAACATCAGCCCTTCCAATGAACACCCAGGACTGATCTTCTTTAGGATTGGACTGGTTGCATCTCCTTGCAGTCCAGGGAACTCTCAAGAGTCTTCTCCAACACCACAGTTCAAAAGCATCAATTCTTTGGCACTCAGCTTTCTTTATAGTCCAACTCTCACATCCATACATGACCACTGGAAAAACTGTAGCCTTGACTAGATGGACCTTTGTTGGCAAAGTAATGTCTCTGCTTTTTAATATGTTGTCTAGGTTGCTCATAACTTTCCTTCCAAGGAGTAAGCATCTTTTAATTTTATGGCAGCAGTCACCACCTGCAGTGATTTTGGAGCCCATAAAAATAAAGTCAGCCATGGTTCCCACTGTTTCCCCATCTATTTGCCATGAAGTGATGGGACCAGATGCCATGATCTTAGTTTTCTGGATGTTGAGCTTTAAGCCAACTTTTTCACTCTCCTCTTTCACTTTCATCAAGAGGCTCTTTAGTTCTTCTTCACTTTCTGCCCTAAGGGTGGTGTCATCTGCATATCTGAGGTTTTGATATTTCTCCTGGAAATCTTGATTCCAGGTTGTGCTTCTTCCAGTCCAGTGTTTCTCATAATGTACTCTGCATAGAAGTTAAATAAACAGGGTGACAATATACAGCCTTGATGTACTCCTTTTCCTATTTGGAACCAGTCTGTTGTTGGAAGTTACTAGCATATAAATGATATTTAAAGTCATGAATCTCAAAGAGACTAGTAAAAGGATAAATGTAGATAGAGAATAGAAAAAGACCAAATACTGGATTAATTCTGGAAGGAAATAGGAACCTGTAAAGGAATCCAAGAAGAAGTAACCACTGAGGTTAAAGGAAAAGTATTGAGTGTGGTATCTAGCCAAATGAAGAGAGCACAGGAAAGAGGGAGGGTGTGATCAGCTGTATCAAATGCTAACCAGATCAGATCAGTCGCTCAGTCGTGTCACTCTTTGCGACCCCATGAATTGCAACACGCCAGGCCTCCCTGTCCATCACCAACTCCCGGAGTTTACTCAGACTCACGTCCATCGAGTCAGTGATGCCATCCAACCATCTCATCCTCTGTCGTCCCCTTCTCCTCCTGCCCCCAATCCCTCCCAGCATCAGAGTCTTTTCCAATGAGTCAACTCTTCGCATGAGCTGGTGAAAGTACTGGAGTTTCAGCCTTACCATAATTCCTTCCAAAGAAATCCCAGGGCTGATCTCCTTCAGAATGGACTGGTTGGATCTCCCTGCAGTCCAAGGGACTCTCAAGAGTCTTCTCCAACACCACAGTTCAAAAGCATCAATTCTTCGGTGCTCAGCCTTCTTCACAGTCCAACTCTCACATCCATACATGACCACAGGAAAAACCATAGCCTTGACTAGACGGACCTTTGTTGGCAAAGTAATGTCTCTGCTTTTGAATATGCTATCTAGTTTGGTCATAACTTTCCTTCCAAGGAGTAAGCGTCTTTTAATTTCATGGCTGCAGTCACCATCTGCAGTGATTTTGGAGCCCAGAAAAATAAAGTCTAACACTGTTTCCACTGTTTCCCCATCTATTTCCCATGAAGTGATGGGATCAGATGCCATGATCTTCGTTTTCTGAATGTTGAACTTTCAGCCAACTTTTTCACTCTCCACTTTCACCTTCATCAAGAGGCTTTTTGGTTCCTCTTCACTTTCTGCCATAAGGGTGGTGTCATCTGCATATCTGAGGTTATTGATACTTCTCCCTGCAATCTTGATTCCAGCTTGTGTTTCTTCCAGTCCAGCGTTTCTCATGATGTACTCTGCATAGAAGTTAAATAAACAGGGTGACAATATACAGCCTTGACGAACTTCTTTTCCTATTTGGAACCAGTCTATTGTTCCATGTCCAGTTCTAACTGTTGCTTCCTGACCTGCATACAAATTTCTCAAGAGGCAGATCAGGTTGTCTGGTATTCCCTTCTCTTTCAGAATTTTCCACACTTTATTGTGATCCACACAGTCAAAGGCTTTGGCATAGTCAATAAAGCAGAAATAGATGTTTTTCTGGAACTCTCTTGCTTTTTCCATGATCCAGCAGATAGTCAAGTATTAACTCCAATATTTCACCACCTGATGCGAAGAACTGACTCATTGAAAAAGACCCTGGGGTTTTTTTTTTCAATCTGCTGGGACAGATTGAAGGCAGGAGAAGGGATGAGAGAGGATGAGATGGTTGGATGGCATCACCGACTCAAAGGACATGAGTTTGAGTAAACTCTGGGAGTTGGTGTTGGACAGGGAGACCTAGCATTCTGCAGTCCATGGAGTCACAAAGAGCTGGACACGACTGAGCAACTGAACTGAACTGAGGAATTATCAGGACAGAGAACTGGCCATTGGATTGAACAACATGACAGAGATAAACACCCAACTGAAGTAGTTTCAAGAGAGAATGGGTGGCGGGGATTGAACACAAAAGAGTTGCTCTTGTTGTTCAGTCACTCATTCATGTCCAACTCTTTGTGACCTCATGGACTGCAGCATGCCAGGCTTCCCTGTCCTTCACCATCTCCCAGAGCTTGCTCGAACTCATGTCCATTGAGTCAGTGATGCCATCCAACCATCCTGTCCTCTGTCACCCACTTCTCCTCCTGCCTTCAATCTTTCCCAGCATCAGGATCTTTTCTAATGAGTTGGCTCTTCCCATCAGGTGGCCAAAGTTCTGGAGCTTCAGCTCAGCATCAGTCCATCCAGTGAATATTCAGGACTGATTTGCTTTAGGATTGATTGGTTTGGTCTCTTTGCAGTCCAAGGGACTCTCAAGAGCCTGCTCCAACACCATAGTTCAAAAGCATCAATTCTTTGGTGCTCAGCCTTGTTTATGGTCCAACTCTTACATCCATACATGACTACTGGAAAAACCATAGCTTTGACTAGATGGACCTTTGTCAGCAAAGTAATGTCTCTGTTTTACACAAAAGAGTACAGATAACTGCTGCAATGGGATGTAAAGCAATGGGATGGTAGCTGATGACAGGGGCAGCTGCTACTGCTGCTCCTAAGTTGCTTCAGTCATGTCCGACTCTGTGCGACCCCATAGACGGCAGCCCACCAGGCTCCCCCGTCCCTGGGATTCTCCAGGCAAGAACACTGGAGTGGGTTGCCATTTCCTTCTCCAATGCATGAAAGTGAAAAGTGAAAGTGAAGTCTCTCAGTCGTGGACTCTTCTCTACCCCATGGACTGCAGCCCACCAGGCTCCTCCATCCATGGGATTTTCCAGGCAAGAGCACTGGAGTGGGGTGCCATTGCCTTCTCCGACAGGGGCAGAGTCAACATAAAAATAATGGAGAACTTTTTATACTTATTTTCTTGAGAATCTCTTCTAGACCCAAAACTTTAAGTATGACATGTATGCATACACTTTACTACAAGTGAAATTCCAGGGAATGAAAATAGAATGTGCCAAGGTCTGGATCAGAGGGAAATCATGGTGAACTGGGGGAACTGAGTGACTGCAATTAGCTCATCCTGGCTGTAGGATGGAACCAGGCAGAGCTGAGGCCCTTTGTGGGATAGTCTAAGAGGCACTGAGTCCTGTCAGCGACTTGTGAATGAACATGTGAGTGGATCCTCCTTCAGTTGAGGCTTGAGTTCTCTGCAGCTTCAGCTGACACCCCGATTATTGCCTTGTGTAAGATTCTGAGTGAGGAGACCTCACTAAACCATGCCCAGATTTATAATCTACAAAACTAGGAGATAATAAAGTTTAAATCACTTGATTGTAGAGTCACTAACAAATATAATATTTCAGAAAGTCACTCCAGGTGACATCAAGGATAGATTAAAGAGAGGCGAGACTGGAAGCAGTCACTCCAATAAGGAGGCTGTGTGCAGAAACGCAGGTGAGAAGTGACTGTTGCAGGTTGTTTTACTCACCTGACACCTGCTGGAATGACCTTTCTCCCTTCTACATTTCCCTGATGTTGTCAGTCCTCAGAATATTGTGCTCATTTCTGGAGGCCAGCCTAATTTCCAGTCCTAGTCTCTCTGACATTGACCTGTTCTGCTACAATGAAGTCTTCTGTACTCACCTTTATCATAAGAAACATCCTATGGCCCCAAAAATTCTAGAAAAGAAGATTTCAAATTAATTTACTTGGCTGCTTAAAATTCAGCACGTACGTATGAAGTGCTGTACATCATTTGAAAGGTAGCGGATTATACAGTTTTCACCCATCAATATCATAGCATGAGTAACTTTATTAAAATAACAGGAACAGGACCCCCAGAGAGCAGAACACAGAACAGATGGCTATTTTCATGCGTGAAAGAAAAGCATACTTACTCCAGTATCTAATGCCTGGCACATAGTCAATATTCAGTAATTATTGAATGAATTCACAAACTAGTACATAAGAGCTGGGAGGAGGAGACTCTTACATTCAGGAAAGAATATGAGAGCCCAGGAGGAGGTGGGGGTATTAGTGGAAGGAGAAAGTGAGGCATCGAAAAGGAATCTGGGAGAAGGTACGGACTTCACAGTTTCGTCTAGACCTATCCATACTTAACTGTTAAGAAAAAATGGAGACATCATAATAAAGCTGAAGATTAGCATATTGTTCAGAAGATCTGAAGCAGTGCTTTCTGTTGCAGAGAGAAAAAAATGGGCTATTTTGTTTCTTAAATATTCATGTGGTAGCTAGAGATACAGTTTCTAGAGAAGTATCACTTGACTTTGTTAATATCAGGTAAAGGTCAATTGAAAGAGGCTTCCAGTGTGATCTTTGATTGCAGGTAAAATTCTATAAATTTTCTGATACACAGAATGAAAAGAAGTCCTTCTTATTTTCTTTCTGGTAGGTTTGGAGAGTTTTAGTGTAGGGTTGTGTTGAACTGTATCTAATATTATGCTGAATAGGCTGTGTTACAGGGACCAGAAGGGATTGTAGGATTATTGTGATTGAAAAAATTCAGCTAATAATGGAATATACTAAGCAACAATGCCAAAAGGATTAAATATTTTTTGTTTCCCATTTGTAATTATACAATTGTCATTTCTGTTTAATTTTGGAATGCTCATGGCATGATTTAATTATGAGTTCAATTTCACTATCATATACTGAGGATAGAGATTAAGGACTTAGTATTTTCTCCAAATTTTATTATTTTTCATTGGATTTTTCACTTAAATGTGCAAAATAGCGATATGATTTATTTTAACCATAAGAGTAAGCAAATGGATGGTGCATCATATTGATGATATTAGAAGGTAATGTGTTTTTGTCCTGTTTCTAAATAAAAAGAAGAGGTTAAATGTACTGGGATCACACTTTGTAATGGAAAAAGTTTTTACAGCGTGCCCTGTATTTTGAATGTAGCTTTTAGTAATTTATGCTTGGGGAAACAAATGAATATGTTAAAATTCCACTCTTGACACCACATGCAGTAGTTATTAGTGAAGTCAACATATTGCTTGACTGTCTTCATTATTACTTTATGACTATTTGTGTTTAACTAATAGCTTTTTTTGTTTTATCCTTCCAATGTACTGAAACTTCCAAAATACTCAATACAGCTGTTCCATGTAATGACGCAGCCTCATTAGTTTGATGCATTTGAGCATACATACTAATAAGGACAGTCACAAGGAAAAAATACTTCATTTTGTTCTTCCCTGGTGTTCTTTTTTGAAATAAGAACATTTGCCGCTAGTGGATGTTGCAGCTCAAATGTAACCAAAGGAAAAATCTCAGGAAAAAGCACAGATGGTCTCATTGGACTCTGGAGGAACTACTTTCTGTATCAGTGGCAATTTCTCCCTGGTGTATCTACCTAACTGTTTGCACAGCATAAAAATTAATTTTTCAGGTAACACTTCCATAGCTATAATTAACATCAAGGCTGTAATTTCCTGGAGTGGGTAGATAAAGAGTTGCTTGGCTAAAAATAGATCTGCCTAACAGTCTCTAGATAACCTTGTAGTCCCTTTCTATTGAAATTTTCTTGAAATGCATGGCTGCATGCATGTGCATGCGTTGTTCATATGTATTCCTGCTTCAGACATTGTCATGCATCATGGATTGCACCATGGGGGTCCACCCTTTTCTGAGGAGGAGGAGGAAGTTTGTTCTTCTCAGACAAATCCTAAATTGGATTTTCTGGACCATAACTGGCACTGATGGTTTTGTCTGTAATAGACTGGAAAAACAGTTTTATTTTTCCACTGTGAAATCTGATATTTGTTAGAAAGCTATGTCCATATAAAAGTAGAGATCTACGCTGTTGTATTTGAAATTTAATGTCTATTCAATTTCACTGAAATATTTTGAGAAAGAAGGTCCCTGTGTACATATACAACATCTAGGAAGAGAAAAATTTCAAGCTGCCAAACTTCAAATTGCAGTTGCAGCCAAACACCAATCTTTGGATATACATATATATTTTAATTGAAGTGTAGTTGACTTACAATATGTTATTTGTTTAAGGTGTACAACATAGTCATGCATATTTTTAAAGATTGTATACCATCCATACAAAGATTCTGTATCTTTTCTTTAGTTGAAGTATAGCTGAGTTACAATATTGTGTCACTTGCAGGTATATGCAAAGTGACTCAGTTACATATATATACATATTCAGATTTACTTCCACAATAGATTATTATAACTTTATTATGATGAGTTGTTATTATGGTTCCCTTTGCTATATAGTAAGTCCTTGTTGTCTTATCTATTTTATATATGGTACTGTGTAACTGTTAATCCTAAACTTCTAACTTATCCCTTCCTTCCTCCTTCCCTCTTTGGTAAACCACAAATTTCTGTCTGTGGATGTTTATGGGTCTATTTCTGTTTTGTAAATAAGTTCATTTGTACATTTTTTTTTAGATTACACGTATGAGTGATATAATAGAATATTTATCTTTCTCTGTCATTTAGTATGTCAATCATCCATGTTGCTGCAAATGGCAGTATTTCATTCCTTTTAATGGCTGAGTAATATTCAAGTGTGTATATGTATATGTACCATTTCTTTGGGGCTTCCCTAGTGGCTCAGAGGGTAAAGCGTCTGCCTGCAATGCGGGAGACCTGGGTTCGATCCCTGGGTCAGGAAGATCCCCTAGAGAAGGAAATGGCAACCCACTCCAGTACTCTTGCCTGGCAAATCCCATGGACAGAGAAGCCTGGTAGGCTACAGTCCATGGGGTCACAAAGAGTTGGACATGACTGAGCAACTTCACTTTCACCTTTCACCATTTCTTTATCCATTCATCTTTTGATGAACCCTTACTTTGCCTCAATGTCTTCATTATTATAAATAGTGCTGCAGTGAACATTGGGGTGCATATATCTTTTTGAATTAGAGTTTTTGTCTTTTATGAATATATGTCCAAGAGTGGGATTGCTAGATCATATGATAACTGTATTTTTAGTTTTTAAGAAACCACCATACTATTTTCCTTTGTCATTCTTTGGCATTATCTGTATGCAGGTCAGGAAGCAAGAGTTAGAACTGGACATGGAACAACAGACTGGTTCCAAATTGGGAAAGGAGTATGTCAAGGCTGTATATTGTCACCCTGCTTATTTAACTTACATACAGAGTACATCATGAAGAATGCTGGGCTGGATGAAGCACAAGCTGGAATCAAGATTGCTGGGAGAAATAGCAATAACCTCAGATATGCAGATGACACCACCCTTATGGCAGAAAGTGAAGAGGAACTAAAAAGCCTCTTGACGAAAGTGAAAGAGGAGAGTGGAAAAGTTGGCTTAAAGCTTAGCATACAGAAAAATAAGACCATGGCATTCGGTCCCATCACTTCATGGCAAATAGATGGGGAAACAGTGGAAACAGCGGCTGACTTTATTTTCTTGGGCTCCAAAATCACTGCAGATGGTGATTGCAATCATGAAATTAAAAGATGCTTGCTCTAGGGAAGTAGAGTTATGACCAACCTAGACAGCATATTCAAAAGCAGACACATTACTTTGCCAACAAAGGTCCGTCTAGTGAAGGCTATGGTTTTTCCAGTAGTCATGTATGGATGTGAGAGTTGGACTATAAAGAGAGCTGAGTGCCAAAGAATTGATGCTTTTGAACTGTGGTGTTGGAGAAGACTCTTTGAGAGTCCCTTGGACTGCAAGGAGATCCAACCAGACCATCCTAAAGGAGATCCGTCCTGGGTGTTCAATGGAAGGGCTGATGTTGAAGCTGAAACGCCAAATATTTTGTCCACCTGATGTGGAGAGCTGACTCATTTGAAAAGACCCTGTTGCTGGGAAAGATTGAGGGCAGGAGGAGAAGGGGACGACAGAAGAAGAGATGGCTGGATGGCATTACCAACTCAATGGACATGGGTTTGGGTGGACTCTGGGAGTTGGTGATGGACAGGGAGGCCTGGCGTGTTGTAGTTCATGGGGTCACAAAGAGTCAGACATGACTGAGAGACTGATGTGAACTGAACTGAAGGCATATATATGAAATCTAGAAGGATGGTACTGATGAACCTATTTGTAGAGCAGCAGTGGAGACACAGACATTGAGAACAGATTTATGGACATGGGGTCGGGAGGGGAGGAAGGAGAGGGTAGGATGTATGGAAAGAGTAACATGGAAACATACATTACCATACATAAAATAGATAGCCAATGGGATTTTGCTATATGACTCATGGATCTCAAACAGGGCTCAGTAACAACCTAGAGGGGTGGGATGAGGAGTGAGGTGGGAGGGATGTTCAAATGGGAGGTGACTTGGGTAAACTTTGGCTGATTCATGTTAATGTTTTGTAGAAAACAACACAATACTGTAAAGCAATTATCCTTTAATTAAAAATAAATAATAATAAAAATAACAATAACAAGAAAAAAACCTAAAAAAATGACTACATCTCCATATTGTATGCAAATAGCTGAGAAAAGAAGAGAAGTGAAAGGCAAGGGAGCAAAGGAAAGACATATTCATCTGAATGCAGAGTTCCAAAGAATGGCGAGATAAGAAAGCCTTCCTAAGTGAACAAGGCAAAGAAATAGAGGAAAAAAATAGAATGGGAAAGACTAGAGACCTCGTCAAGAAAATCAAGGGAACATTTCATGTAAAGATAGGTACAATAAAGGACAAAAATGGTATGGACCTGACAGAAGTAGAAGATATTAAGAGGAGGTGCTAAGAATACATAGAACTATACAACAAAGATCTTTATGACTCAGATATCCATGATGGTGTGATCTGTCATCTAGAGCAACACATCTTGGAGTGTGAAGTCAAGTGGACCTTAGGAAGCATCACTATGAACAAAGCTAATGGAGGTGATGTAATTCCAGCTGAGCTATTTTAAATCCTAAAAGATGATGCTGTTAAAGTGCTGCATTCAATATGCCAGTAAATTTGAAAAACTCAGCAGTGGCCACAGGACTGGAAAAGGTCAGTTTTCATTCCAGTCCCAATATAAGGGCAATGTCAGAGAATGTTTAAAATTGCATAAGTGCACTCATTTCACATGCTAGCAAAGTAATGCTCAAAATTCTTCTTGCCAGGCTTCAACAGTTCATGAACCGAGAACTTCTAGATGTACAAGGTGGATTTACAAAAGGCAGAGAAACCAGAGATCAAATTGCCAACATCCTTTGGATCATAGAAAAAGCAAAAGAATTCCATAAAAAATCTACTTCTGCTTCATTGACTATGCTGAAGCCTTTGACTGTGTCGATCACAACAAACTGTAGAAAATTCTTCAAGAGATGAGAATACCAGAACACCTCACCTGCCTCCTGTGAAACATGTATGCAGGTCAAGCTGCAACAGTTAGAACATGTATGCACGTCAAGCAGCAACAGTTAGTCCATGGAAAAGTGGACTGGTTCCTAATTGCGAAAGGAGTATATCAAGGCTGAATATTGTCACCCTGCTATTTAACTTATATTCAGAGTACATCACACAAAATGTTGGACTGGATGAAACACAAGCTGGAATCAAGATTGCAGGGAGAAATATCAATAACATCAGATATGCAGATGACACCACTCTTATGGCAGAAAGCAAAGAGGAACTAAAGAGCTTCTTGATGAAAATGAAAGAGGAGAGTGAAAAAGCTGGCTTAAAACTCAACTTTCAAAAAATGAAGATCATGACATCCAATCCCATCACTTCATGGCAAATAGATGGGGAAGCAATGGAAATAGTGACAGATTTAATTTTCTTGGGCTCCAAAATCACTGCAGATAGTGACTGCAACCATGAAATTAAGATGCTTTCTCCTTGGAAGAAAAGCTCTGACAAACTTAGACAACATATGAAAAAGCAGAGACATTACTTTGATGACAAAAGTCCATCTAGTCAAAGCTATGGTTTTTCCAGTAGTCATTTATGGATCTGAGAGTTGAACCATAAAGAAGGTTGAATGCCAAAAAATTGATGCTTTTGAACTGTGGTGTTGGAGAAGCCTCGAGGACAGCAAGGAGATCAAACCAGTTAATCCTAAAGGAAATCAGTCCTGAATATTCATTGGAAGGACTGCTGCTAAAACTGAAACTCCAATACTTTGGCCACCTGATGCAAAGAGCTGACTCATTAGAAAAGACCCTGATGCTGGGAAAGAGTGAAGGCAGGAGGAGGAGGGCATCCCCTCCTTCTGAGGATGAGATGGTTGGATGGCATCAGTGACTCAATGGCTATGAATTTGAACAAGCTCCAGGAAATGGTGAAGGATAATGAAGCATGGCGTGCTGCAGTTCATGGAGTCACAGAGTTGGATACAACTGTGCAACTGAACAACAATGACCACATACTGTATAATTAATTTTAAAATCATGCTGCTATAGCCTCAGTAGTGTTTGGGTTTTTCTGCCCAAGCTGACTCTGATTGTTTTATCAATTAGAGTAACTATCATTGCTGAGCAAATCCCAATTGATGGGATGTAGTTTCTTGTCTAAACTCCGTTTTTACAAAGGACAATTCTACTCCCCCAAATTAAAGGTGATTATTTTATTTCTTAGATGACCCCATTGAAAATGTTGCTGCCTAATTTCATGATTCATTAGTTTCAAGCTTGCATTTTTCCAAGTAACAAGTCCAAGACACCATTATTCCTCTATAGACCATTGTCATACAATATTGAGATTATATTTTGAGATATATGTGTATTTGTGTGTGTACATATATATAATTTGATAAGTGTCTCCTCAAGGCCTCTGTGCATAATTTATATTGGAGAAGTAAATGGCAACCCACTCCAGTGTTCTTGCCTGGAGAATCCCAGGGATGGGGGAGCCTGGTGGGCTGCCATCTATGGGGTTGCACAGAGTTGGATGTGACTGAAGTGATGCAGCAGCAGCAGCAGCAGTTCATTTCAGTTCAGTTGCTCAGTCCTGTCTGACTCTTTGAGACCCCAAGGACTGCAGCACATCAGGCCTCCCTGTCCATCACTAACTCCCAGAGTTTACTCAAACTCATGTCCATTCAGTCGGTGATGCCATCCAACCAACTCATCCTCTCTTGTCCCATTCTCCTCCCTCCTTCAATCTTTTCCAGCATCAGGGTCTTTTCCAATGAGTCAGCTCTTCGCATCAGGGGGCCAAAGTATTGGAGTTCAGCATCAGTCCTCCCAATGAATATTCAGAAGTGATTTCATTTAGAATGGACTGGTTGGATCTCCTTGCAGTCCAAGGGACTCTCAAGAGTCTTCACCAACACCACAGTTCAAAAGCATCAATTCTTCATTGCTCAGCTTTCTATGTAGAGGGCCAGAATACAGCAAAGCTTTTGTTCCAAATTCCTAGATGGAACTTTGATGACTTAGGCTTGGGCAAACAGATAGCTCCTTCTGCCCATTTTATTGACAATAGGGAGAGCAAGATACTAGCTCAATAAAAAGAGAGAAGAGACAGTGTAATCTGCCTACCCAGGATTTTTATGGAGGCAGCAGTTCTGGCCAGCAGTTTCAGAGTGTCTTACCTCACGTATGTGGGAGAAAGTTACAAGGGAGGAAAGGAGAGGGGACTGGCTGGAATTTCTCCCAGAAGGATAACATCTAAACTTATTTCTATTTTTCAGTCTATTACAATCAAGAATGGATAAGAAAAATTGTCTGCCACTTTTCTGGTCTTTAATTTCCTTATCAGAGTGAATACTCCATCCATTAGCAGAATGGACAAAAAATATTCTTGGTTTTGAGTAGTACTCTATTTCCTTTGAAATAGATTGAAATGAAATAGCCTTAGAGTCAGGTAGTAGAAGCAGAGTGGAACAAAATTTCATTCCAACTGTGGACATGATATATTATTAAAATTTTAAAATGAATATAGCCTAAAATTGTTATGCTCTTATCAGGTGCTATTGATCTTTGGTACTTTGATGATCCTTTTATTTCTGAGCAGAAAAGTAATTACTCTTCGAAAAGAATCTCGGCCCTACCCAGTAGGTATCCCTTGTTTATATCCATGTGAAGATGGAGTGACTTTCTCTTCAAGCATATGTTCTTTTCAGACTCGTCAGCTTTCACAAGAAAATGTCAATCCAGCCTCTGCGTTGAGGGGCTGTTAAAACATATGGCTTTGCACTTAACCGGAAAAACAGAATAGCTGCATTCCAGGTACTTGTCAGGGAATATAATCTTCAACTCACCACCATTCAGCACTTATCAGAAGCTCAGCTGAGAGAAACACTATTTTTTAAAGATTGTCTGAAGGACATGCAGTCTGTCCATTCACTTAGCTACTCTTAAATCTACCCTATCTAAGCCAGACAAGCATAAATTCTGGAAAACTATTTTGGCCCTCATGGGAAGGCTTTTACTAAATTGCAGAGTGGCATATTGCCATAAACTTAAACTGAGTGAAGACAGAAGGGACAGATTTTTGAGACCCATGGTTTTACTGTGAGGCCATGTTAATAATTCTTCCCTACCTTACACAATTAGCTTTCTCTTCATGAGGGTCCACAGGAAAATTCTCTCTCATGTCAGTATCAGCCCATAGATGTTTTTTCCTTCACAACTTGTTTGTGTATAAGCACTTAAACTCTGAATCATCAGCACTTATATAAACACACACGCTGATTGTGATTCTGCCTCTTGAATTGTTAGCAAGTATAAAGCTAAGATTGTGACTCTTCTGGAAAGTGAAAAGTAAGTGAAGTCGCTCAGTCGTGACCGACTCTTTGCGACCCCATGGACTGTAGCCTACCAGGCTTCTCTGTTCATGGGATTTTCCAGGCAAGAATACTGGAGTGGGCTGTCATTTCCTTCTCCAGATCTTTCTGACCCAGGGATTGAACCCAGGTCTCTCGCATTATAGGCAAACACTTTACCGTCTGAGCCACCAGGAAAGTAGGTTGTGACTCTTCCGGAAACATACAGGAAATTCCAAACATATATTTTGAGGCCTAATTTCATGTCTGGCTTCAATTTATTTGATGTTATGGAATTTACTCTTCGTTCTTTTTAAGATGGGGAAGGGCAAGGAATCTTCAAAGAACTGATTGGTGGAGTATGGAAGTCAGTAGTTCCCGGATGTAGAAGAGGCATCCACTTGTAGAGAGCAATGCATTGGTCCACAGGTATATTCATGCATAGATAACACTTCCTAGAAACCCAGGTCATATTATTATATCTCACTGATGTGTCGCCGTCTGTCTGGCACTCAAACATTCTGCCTCCGATGACCCACTTTTTGTTTCTTCTGGTTCTTTATGAAGAGAGAGACCTTCTGGAGAATTGGAAGTATTTGGCAAAGGGGTAGGTGAGGAGAAGATGGTGTCTAGAGATGTTAAGAGGATAAAATCCATGGGAGTTATGTTGCTTTCAGAGTTCCATTCAGCAATTGTTTGATAGAAACATCAGAGTCTGAAGCTAAGCACCCAGACAAAATATTGGCACTCAGCCACGGAGTGAATGTATGTGCCGGGTCATTAGTCACACAAATGCCTCTTTCATAGCTTGTGTCAAGATCCGTCACTGATTTTGGCAGAGGCAGGTAAGTCACTCTTTCGGGGACATAACTGCATGCTACAGAAATTATAAACATTAGTTTCCACTAAATGTTAGAGGACCTTCTGCTTTTCTAAAGTAACACTTAGAGCATTCTTTTTCAAACTCAGGTCTGTGGAAGAGGATACTCATTTTCTTTCCTTCGCCTTTGATATAAGCAGAATGTGATGCGAGGAAGATGCAGGGAGCTTTTCATGAAGCTAAAGTTGTTTCATTTAACAGTCTGTGTTAAGTTCTGAGATTGTGTGCTTCCTATTTTGAGATGTTCATGCATTGTTTCTTTTATGATACTGTGATAATAGATGTTTAAAAGTGCCTCCTATTGTTAAATAATAATAATAATGACCTAAGTGTGTCTCTAGGGTTGGCAAGTATGGTAGCTCAGGTTGTTTACTGCATAAGGCAGTAAAATTATGTGTGAATTATATGTTTGGTGATTATCCAAATTCTGGAAACCAGAAATTATGTACCAGATATACTCTTTTTTTTCCTCATAGTTCGAAAGTTTAGCTATCATTTCCCACTAAACATTGCCTCTTCATAAATGATTCTTGTGAAAACATTGTGAAGATGAGAAGGCAATTATCCACAGCTTTGTCAAACAATATGGAACAGAGTAATACGCTTCACTGATGTGAGGAATATGACAGCTGGAACCCTTTAAAAGACAGCTTCTGTAACTCAGGACCTCGAAGCTTCCAGTTGTCAATAGCAACGCTTCTTTCTCCATTGTTGATTGGCACTGAAAGCACTTGCCAGCTCCTCAAATTTATTTGATTCACTGCAACAGAGTGAAAGGCAGAAGGGTTTGTGCACAGTGTCTGCTGCCCTACTGTGTGTACAGGAAACAAGGGAAAATTATTTTCTCCTAGGTTTCTAGTCATCTTTTTATAAAGGCATGTATTGTATGATAGATGGCCTTTGGGCACATGCCTGCTCTTACACACACAGTCTGTGTCAAGTCTGCCTTTCCTGAGCCCTGAGGGCAGACAAGTACAACTGAAATGAATGGGATCAGACTTACTGAAGGGTGAGGACAAGCTGTTATTATGCAGTAAGCACACTGGATATAAAATGAGTGCTTCATCAATTTTAGAAATTAGATCCCAGGTCATACAAACCACACCACTATATGTCATGGCGTGATTACTTACTACTAGGATAAGGAAACATGCTTTTCAGTGTCACTGAAGTTTGTGTAGAACTCCTAATCCTAACTCAACGCACTACATTGAAAAGCTGAAGAAACACGTCTCACCCAGGAAGGGTTTTGCAAGATTGAATGACTACAGGTGATATTTTAAGCAAAATGATCTTTCATCCTCTTTCTACTGGAAAAGTGAAAATGTACCCAGTGTGGGTAAAATATGCTGTAGAATTAGTCATCCTTGTAGAATTCAGTTTCCCTGTCGTATTTCTATAGGAGATTATTTTCAGAATATAGTAAAAATTTTCTGTATGATTCCTATATTCCTGGATTTGTGAATAATGTTTAATGTATGAGAATAAAAAGTTACCTGTAGCAATTAATCTTGCTAAGAAAGTCACTTTAATAAGGCATAAAGGTTTGACTTTCCCTTCTGTAAGAACATCACATGGTAAGCTGCTTCTTTACCATGTGCAGTTGGGTTTCAAAGCAATAAGTGTTTTACAAAGGTGCACCTTAACAATGATTTTGGAAAAAAAAATTTTATATATGGATGAAATAAAAGTCTAATCTTGTTTGAAATGTCAGTCATGATTTCAATAGTTTATTTTTTCCTTGAAAATTTAAGTGTTTGATAATATAAATATCACTATCCTATTAAAATTTTCAGGAAACAGATATAAAATAAAAATAAAAATAAAAATTAAATTCTATTAGCTTTTGTAACAATACATGTCTTTTTCCATGTGCCCCTTCTCTTTCTTTTCTTCCACTTCTTCACTTTACACCCTTACTACCTATGACCTTTAACTTTTCTCTCCTCTTTGAGTATTTTTTTCTTCCAGTTGCTCAGATCTCTGATTATAAAGTCTGCCTTCTTCTGTGTAGTAGTACTGATTGTGAGGGAGTGTGTTGCTAAGATGAAATGTCTATATCTGGAAACTTTTGAGACTGCCTTTTAAGGAAATTTAAAAAATTAAAGCAAAGAGATAGTTGTGATTTCCTCATGGGGACCTTTCTAAAATGATGACATCATTTTCTATCAAGGAAAATCTTGATAGAAAACTCATCCATAGAATCCAAATAATTTCCAAACAAATAAGATAATACTGATCTCAAATGAAGTAAAATTAAAATGAATCATAAACCTTTCCTCTTTCCATGAATGGAAACAAGAGATTGTGCTATCATCCTTGGCAATTCTTTTACCAATACTAATGTGTTTTGCTTTGCTTTCTTTTACTTTTGCAATAACATCTGGATTTGATTTCCTCTAGAGTATTTTAGAATCTTATAGACCAGTAAAATAGGCATCATATCAATTTTTTTAAAATTTTATATATTTTTTAAATTTAATTTTATTTTTAAACTTTACATAATTGTATTAGTTTTGCCAAATATCAAAATTTTTTTAGTGGGCTGAGAAATTGAAATTTATAGTTTTATTTCATGAGTGGTATCAGTCTAGCCTCCTGTAGTGTTTATTCCCTCATCTCCATTTGAGCTTATTATTTTATTCTGCTTATTTATTTAATAGGCTCTCAAAAAATAGTGGTCTGTTCTGGAAAGCTTAAATGAGAAGCTTTTAGAACTGACCAGTTCAAAATGAAAAGAAAAAAAAGAAATAATATCTCAACATGACAAAACAAAATAACTTTTGAACTAACTATGTATGTTAAATGTAAACTACAGTGGTAAACATTACTTTAGATCACAATAACTGAAATGTTTTCCTTTAAATAAGTTGCTAAAAGGCAAAGTTAACACAGTCTGATCAATAGTGCTTTTTTAAAATAAGAACTTGCAACAGGCTTTGTAGATGGGTAAATATATTTTCTCCTCAGCAGTCTTCAATACAAATAATTTTTTCTTCTCTTTTCTGTTGTGGTTGAGTACAATAGCCAATAGCAAACCATTATTTTTTTTCTTGCCTTAAAACTTGCTTACCTGGGTTAATATACTAACATCAATCATGATGATGCTCAGAAGGAAATAAATAGCTATAAACTCTCCCACATTTTACTCCTTATTGCAGCATAGAAAATGTGAGCTTCATTCCTTACAGTGTTTTAAAGAGTTATGACCTGGTTTATAAAGGAATCTGTGGGTGAGATTTTAGTATTCATAGCCTTAGATATTCTCTAGTTCTAATGTAGTTAATTACTATTCAGTATTAGTTTATCACAGTGTCTTTTGAAGTGGGATCCATGAACAACTAGAACCCTTTAAACCTCCTATGGAATGGTTTAAAATGCAGGGATCAGGCAATATATATTTTTTTTTACATATTTAAAAATTTTTATTGAACTATAGTTGCTTTACATTGTTGTATTAGTCTCTAATGTACAGCAAAATGAATCAGCTATATGCATACATATATCCTCTCTTTTTTTTGCAATATTTATTTATTTATTTTATTAAAACTTTTTTTTAATTTATTTTTTTTATTGAGTTACAGTTGATTTTCAATATTGTATGTTTCAGGTGTCAAGTGATTCAGTCATGAATATATATATATTTTCTTTTTCAGGTTCTTTCGCCATATAGTTTATTATAAAACACTGGATGCATTTTTCCCTATGCTGTACTGTAGGTCCTTGTTGGTTATCTATTTTATACATAATAGTGTGTATCTATTAATCACAACATCCTGATTTATCCCTGCCCCCCTTTTCCCTTTGGTAAATATAAGTTTGTTTTATATGTCTGGGGTCTTTTTATGTTTTGCATATAAGCTCATTCATATAATTTTTTTGTTTTAGATTCCACATATAAACAATATCATATGATATTTGTCTTTGAATGGCTAGCTTTATTTAGTGTGATAAAGTCCCAAGTCAAGATGGACAGAGAGGTGGGTAGTGATAGATTTCAATCTCATTGCAGCCGGTTGATTGGTTGCCTTTAATGAAATGTGTGTTCTCCCATAGTTCATTGAAGAGAGTCAATTTATTTTTGAACAGTTCTGTGCAGCCTTTAATATTAATAGTATCACATATTTTTCTCATTTAAATGAATCTTGGAACTTTCAGGCAGTCAGTAGGAGAGTGGTTGTCATTAAGTATCTACTGTTGAAATGTACTGTGTATTTCTAATAAATACTACTGAACACAATGCTAATAATATAAACCAAGAAAAAAAAAAGTAGGAACTTAAAATTAAACTGAAACCAAGCATTTATTTAAATAACCACTCATTTAAATAACTTTATTCTTTTTCTGAATTTAAAAGATAATTATTCATATCATGGGCAATAAAAGTGTATGTATGGGAGTGAATTCCAGTGTGTTGAAGATGGGAGATTAGAGGTCAAAGGGCAGATAGAGCTAGTCAGGGGCAGAGACTGAGTTTCTTTCCAAATCAAGTCTTATGCTATTATTTGAATTAAAGAAGGATTTACATAACAAATTGTAAACAGATTAATTACAAACATAGTGACATTTGACTGTATTTTTCAAGCAATTTATGTGACATTTAGCATTGCTATATAGTTTATATCATTTTATACTTACAGATTATGTTCCTTGAGTATGTATCTAAAATATTAGATATAATTTTAACTCAATTTTACATTTAAATAATTTTGTAACATGTTTTCAAGAGTTTTATTTCATTTTTGACTGGTGGTTTTGCTTATATCCTGTTTCCCACCTTCTTCTCCTAGTACATTGATTGTGAAGTAGTTGCATAGCAATATCACTGTAATGTCTATGCATTTTTCATCCATCATTCCACAAACATTTGTCGAGAACTTGCAATGGGCCATGCACTTTATAAACCTTGGGCATATAGCTGTGATAACATGAGAGAAATGTCTTGTGTGCTTTATATTCTATCAAAAGAGACAGCATACATATAAAAAGTAATGCTAAGTGATCAGTGTTATAGAGAAAAAAAGGAAAAAAATAAAGAGTGATAGGGTGTGCTTTTCCTGTCAAGGGGCAGGAGATCTTTAAACAAAATCCCAGGAGCTGAGGGACAATCTAAGCTGTGAATGAAGGATTAGAAGCAAGCTCAGGATAAAGTGTGCTGGTTTCTATTGGGAAGGCAGCACCAAAGTTCTAAGTCATTAATTCAATTCTAAGATAAATCAGCTTTTCAAAAGAATGTTTGGTAGCTTCTTTTTACTTGATTGAAACAACTGCAGTACTGTAAGCTGGAAACATATTTTTCATTGAAAAAGTTCTTCATTTACGCTTTAGACAATTTCAGGTTGACTTTCTAAAATGAACTAGGATGTAATTTTATCGCGACTGTAGGAAGTTTGTTAAATTTTGCAGCTCATTTAGATTTATGAAGAGAAAGCCATATAATGAATTCTGATATGATTTTAGCTAAATATGGAAGTCAGTTTCTTAAGAAATAATGTGTTGCATTACTTACCTGGGCTCACTAAAAGTCAGCCTCGTTTCTTTAAGAACATGCACGCATGTATGCTCAGTAGCTTCAGTCATGTCTAACTCTTTGCGACCCTACAGACTGTAGCCTGCCAGGCTCCTCTGTCCATGGGATTCTCCAGGCAGGAATACTAGAGTGGGTTGCCATTTCTTCTACTCCAGGGTATCTTCCTGACCCAGGGATCAAACCCAAATCTCCTGCATCTCCTGCATTGGAGATAGGTTCTTTACCCACTGAGCCACCTGGGAAGCCCATTTCAAGACAAGTAATGCCCTTTATAAGATGTCTTCTATAGTAAAATCTCTCATATTCAACCTCTGCTTGATCATTGCTAGGACTTTCTGGGTGGCACAGTGGTAAAGAACCTGCCTGCCAATGCAGGAGACATAAGAGATATAGGTTTGATCCTTAGGTTGAGAAGATCCCCTGGAGTAGCAAATGGCAACCCACTCCAGTATTCTTGCCTGCGAAATCCCATGGACAGAAGAGCCTGGTGGGGAAAAAGCAAAGTTGTTGTTTCTATGAAAACAAGTTTAGTCCTTGGGAATACACCATGGATGCAAATTTTATTTTAAAAAATATTGCCAATTTAGATGAAGGGAAACAATTTTAAAAACAATAAAAATGTTGCCAAACTGCTTGAAGATGTACATTCATTGCCTCCTAAATGTCCCTTTTTAATTCTTTGAAGAAGCTGAAACTAGAAATTTTAGAAGATAAATTATGAACATGATTTATGCAAGAAAAATAAGATTGCAATCATTGGAGTCTTTCAAAGAAAGGATTTTAGCATCACATCAAAAGACAGGAAATTAAGACTACCCTTACACATTTTAAATTAAAATGTTTATAATATATATTTGGAGTTTTTAAAACTGGGATTCAGTTTATTTGACAGGAGGGCAGAATAGATGTTGGGTAAAGAACTAGGAAATCTGTTCTTAATAGTAGTATTTTCTTTTGGTAAATATTGAGCTTCTCAGCTTCAGTAGCTAGCAGCAAGAAGCCCTGGGACAGGAAACATTCCGATCATGTTCTCCTAAAAACAAATGGCCGAATTCTAGCACAACTGTCTTTGATGCTTGCTTTTTAGAATGACAGGCATGGGATCTGAGTCTTAATTGCCTTTAGAGTTTATGACTGATTTTTACTGCATCAAATGTTTGACCAGGCAAAGTGCATTTCAGTGGATAGTTTCACTCCCTTTTAAAAGAAACTGAAAAGTCTAGCTGAAACTCCTATCAACTGAGTTGGGATCATGGCGTTCATTTTGGATGAAGCAGTGTGCTCCTTCATTTGGTCAGCTCCATTTGACATTTCTGGGCTAGGTACCACCCTTAAAAGTTACATAATGAGTTTTAATTAAACAGTCCTGCTTGCCTCTGATAAAAGTGATTAAAGTAGTGATAAGAATGATCACTAGTTAGAATCCTATTTAACAAATACTTCCCATTTATCTGATCTCTAAGGAGAATTTAGGTTATTTGTCTAGTGAAATCCATTTGATAGCAGGATTTTTTATATGCTACAACAATGCTAATACCTGTATGGTGCCCATTACTTCCAGCAACGGTGATAGTGTTTTATTTACTCACTCGGTCTTCTTTGCCACTTTAAGAGGTGGATACCATTGTTACCATTTTTTTCAGATGAGAGAATTGAGGCACATAGAGATTAAATAATTTATCCAAGATGATACAGCTGGCAAATAGTAGAACTGGTTAACATCACAGTTTCATAAGTTACGTGTAATGATATGTGGAGCTAGAAAAAGTCTCAAAATATTTTGACTTAAAAATGACTGCCATTTTATTAAGAAATTATATAAATAAATATCTCTGATACATTCTTTATTAAGCTTACTAAATATCATTCACCATGGGTAAGGAAACATGTGAATAGGCTTTGAAAGTGAAAGTCCCTTAGTAGGGTCCGACTCTTTGCTACCCCATGGACTATAGAGACCATGGAATTCTCCAGGCCAGAATACTGGCATGGGTAGCCTTTCCCTTCTCCAGGGGATCTTCCTGATCCAGGGATCGAACCCAGGTCACCTGCATTGTAGGCAGATTCTTTACCAGCTGAGACCCAAGGGAGCCTAAGAATACTGGAGTAGGTAGCCTATCCTTTCTCCAGTGGATCTTCCTGACCCAGGATTTGAACCAGGGTCTCTTGCATTGGCAGTGGATTCTTTACTTCCTGGTGGCTCAGACAGTAAAAGCGTCTGCCTACAATGTGGGAGACCCAGCTTCGATCCCTGGATGGGGAGGATCCTCTGGAGGAGGAAATGGCAACCCACTTCAGTACTCTTGCCTGGACAATACCATGGACGGAGGAGCCTACAGTCCATGGGATCGCAAATAGTCAGGCACGACCCTGAGACTTCACTTTCACTTCACTTTCTTTACCAACTGAGCTATAAGGGAAGTGACCTGATGTGAAAGTCGCTCAGTCATGTCCGACTCTTAGACTATACAGTCCATGGAAATCTCCAGGCCAGAATACTGGAGTGGGTAGCCTTTCCCTTCTCCAGGAGATCTTCCCAACCCAGGGATTGAACCCAGCTCTCCCGCATTGCAGGCAGATTCTTTACCAGCTGAGCCACAAGGGAAGCGCTTAGTTTTTAGAATATGCTTTAGTTTTTATTAAATATTTCAGTGATGAGCAACTGATGGGTGGAGTTGGTATCAAATGGTCTGGAGGTCTTTTCAGCTAAAAGTCTTGTTGCTGTTTCCTCATGTCCTTTCATATGCTTTCCCCTCACATGTAGACCTTATTACAGTAGTGAATCAAATGCTGTTGGTGGTGTCTTGTATCCCTCAGGTGTGCTTTAGCTGAGAAAGGTTGAAAGCTACTGAGATGTATTGTTCTGCTATTTTCCTAAATAATCTTCTGATGACTATTGATTTATATATTGCTTAATGGCATTATATTTAGAGCATTGCTTAGGAAGTTGTTATTTTAAATCTTTTAAATTGTATGTGTATCATGGAGCCATGTAGACACTGGCAATGAAGAAGACTTTGTATTGGCTTGGCCAAAGAGTTAGTTTGGGTTTTTCCATAATATGTTAAGGAAAAACCCTAATGAATTTTTTGGCCAACCCAATAAAACCTTGAATTCATGAATACCACAGTTCTGGTTATCTATGTAACAATTATCTTCCCCTCCTCCCCCTCCCCTGACCAACTCACCCAAATAGTGACAATTTTTTTTTTTTTTTTACTATTTCTCATGATTCTGTGGTTGACTGGGATTGCATTCAGCTAGCAGCTGGGACCCGAGTAATCCAAAAGTTCCACTGGATTGATGGCTTTGTTCTTGCATGTATCTAGTGCATTTGAGCTCCCCAGTACTCCCTTCCCACCCTGTGTCTCATCCTCCAGCCTCTCCATATGGCTTGGGCTTCTTGTTGCTTAATTGTGCAAGGTGATCAAATTTCTAATGTGGGGCATGCCTTTCAAGGTGCACAAAGTGGGTTCTTCTAGGCCAATTAAAGGCTATGTTAACACTAACATCTTATCATTTCCACTGTATTTTAGTGGTTAAAATAGGGCCTGATCAGATTCAAGGAGGTGGAGAAATAGATGCCACATCATAATGGGTGTGTACTAAAGGTGTATTTCACAAGTGCAAGTAAGATGGGAGCTACTGTTGTAACCATCATAAGAAATATGATCTGCCACAAGAACTGTGGCACCTAATCAGACGTGCTTTGCATGTGATGACAGGGAGAGAATAATACAAATATGTTGAAATGTGCTTGAACTTCGCTTACCAGCCACGTGACTTGCTTACATTCAAGATCATAAATTTTGGGGAGTCTAAAAAGAATGGTCAGAAATTCCTGATTAGTCATCTTCAATTATGCAATCCTTCCCACTCAAATAAGATTGGAATGGATATCTTTGGGAGTCAGTCAAGAATGGACCAAAATCTGTAATTGATCTGTTTCACTTATTGTCTAATCTTTCCATCTTTGGGGAAGCTGGGCACAGGAGCCTAGACTGGATGTATGGTGGAGAATAAGTATCTGTGTCTGGAATCCAAATCAAACCTATAGCATCTTAGTCAAAATTAAGGAACAAATGGGTAGAAACACAGGAAACTTTGTAGGACAATAAGGACTAAAATACAATATGAAGCATAGCCTAAAAAATTCTGAATTGAGAGACTAATAATCCAAATACTCTTTTACTAAATTTTAGAATATTAGGATAGAACTTACTCTGCTTACAAACAGAATTGGTTCAAGATACTGGATTGGGGTCAAGATAGAAAAGATAGAAGGTAGAGGCTTGCCCTAGCTAGGAAGAGAGGCTAAAGAGAATACCAGGGAGGAATTGACATTTGAAATATTGAGTTTTCTACCTCAGAACTTTTATAGCAATTGATGACTGATTTGTTAAAGGTCAGTGCTTACGTGCGTTGTATGCTAAGTCACTTCAGTCATGTCCTGCTCTTTATGACCCTATGGACTATAGCCTGCCAGGCTTGCTGTCCATAGGATTCTCCAAGCAAGAACACTGGAGTGGGTTGCCATTTCTTTCTTCAAAGGATCTTCCTGACCTAGGGATTGAACCTGTTTCTCCTGCATTGCAGGAGGATTCTTTATGACTGAGCAACCAGGGAAGCCCATTAAAGGTCAGAGAAAGACTCAAAGACATTATCAATCATTTTGTTAAGTAAAATATAGTTATTCATAGGATGTTTTTCTAGATGGTGTATATAATTTTGAGAGGTTAAACAGTAGGATGTGAAAGTATACTTTATTTATACATTCTTTTCTGAATTTTCTAAGAACTAAGTATTACATTTGAATATAATGTGAATAATGTACATTTGTGAATGTCCTTGATTACATTATTCTCTACAACTATTGCTTAGAACAGTACCAATCTGCATTATTGGAAAAAAAAAAAAGAACTTAGGTTTTGTTGATTTAGTTCTGATGATTTTATTATTTTGATAAGTGATGAAATCCTATTATTGCATGGTCTGGTTGATTTTTGTACAACTTTTGTGAGACTAATCAGAGGAAATATAGGGCAATTTAGTTTTTGAGTTTAAACCCAAGTCAAAGTTTTGAATTCCTACAGAGGAAGTGCTTTCTGAGTTTGCTAGAATTGTTCTAGTGAAAAAGAAGTATTAAATAATGATGCATTTTTCT
Source organism: Bubalus bubalis (assembly GCF_019923935.1). Taxonomy (NCBI): domain Eukaryota; kingdom Metazoa; phylum Chordata; class Mammalia; order Artiodactyla; family Bovidae; genus Bubalus; species Bubalus bubalis. The sequence goes on from NC_059176.1 coordinate 16,165,093, forward strand.
TAAGCTCAGCTAATCTATTTTTAGGCATAACATAGTGCTGCTGCTTCTGCTACTAAGTTGCTTCAGTCATGAATGAGAATCAAATCATGTCTTCTGAGAAAAATGGCAATAGTAATATATACATTTATAGAGTAGTAGTTGCATTTGGATGGAACTTTTTCTCCCAGTCATGTGGATCATTAGCTAATATTTCAGTTAATTAATTAGAAAACTGTGAGTTAAAAGCTCTCAAAACCTAAAGACAGAAACCAAAATCCAGCCTTCTCCTTGCTCTGATTTTTATATATGAAACAGCACAAAGTAATTAAAGACAAAATGATTCACAAAATAATTACAGCATATTTCTGATCTTAAGGAAAAATAATAAAATAACTTACTTAGGTTTTGAGGCTATTAAAGGTATGCATGCCAAAGAAATAAACCTAAAGTTTATTTAACTTGATTATAAAAATATTGTCCTTGAAAATGAGGATACCCATATACATATGTTTTATATATATATATATAATGTATATTATATATAATAGTAGGATGAATAAATCTTAACATAGTTTATATTTTAAGAGTCTATATGTAGACTTCTATGATACTGAAAAAGTATTTGAATGCATTATATTGCTTTTTATTTAGTTATAATCTTCTATTAATGAGTTTATGATTATATGTGAGCTCTATTACCATTCTTCATTTTGTGAGTTCTTTTAATAGGCTTTATTTTTTTAGAACAGTTTTACATTTTGTGGTTTTTATATAAAATTTATTTTACAAAAATTTAACTAGAAAAGCTACATTTAGGTCACCAGAGGAGTTCTTAAAAGTTTCTCAAGTTTTATAACTTTTTGTTTTACCTTTGCTTAGAATTTATATCCTGCCTATTTCTGAACAGATTTGAAGTGGCTTATGAGATTAGGCATAATGCAAAAAAAGGCAATTAGGGATAGAATGAAAAGATGTCATCTAACTATAGCAGAGGGGATGAGGTGAACAGACATCCAAGAGGAGATGATTGTTAAAATTGGGGCACTGATCTTGGCTCTTTATTTCCAAGTAGCCAAGGCAAAGAGGAAAAACTGATGGGTGTACAGAATTTTAATTTCTGAATAGAGAAAGCATTTAGATATTAGGATTTCTTTTTAATTGGGCCTAAACTCAAGTTGCAGTTTGATAACTTATGTGATACACTGTATAAAGTTCAGAACAATATTACTGATTCATTTAAAACAAATACACTCATTCTGTTTAAATATAATCATAAAATCCTATGTCTCCAATTAATGTTTTCTTTAGCTGGTTAATTTGAAAAGTCATACATGAGTATGGAAGTAAAATTCTAAACTTTACAAAATGGCATAACTTTAGAAGTTAAAGTATCTTTAGTATCTTTACTTTCTCTCACTTCCTTTTCCTACCTCATAAGTATCAGTTTTTGACATTCTCCTTCAAGTTCTCTCTCTGGAAGTCCAGCTGTAAATGCTATCAGTTCAGTTCAGTTCAGTCCAGTCGCTCAGTCGTGTCCGACTCTGCAACTTCATGGAATGCAGACGCCAGGCCTCCCTGTCCATCACCAACTCCCGGAGTTCACTCAGACTCAGGTCCATTGAGTCAGTGATGCCATCCAGCTATCTCATCCTCAGTCTTCCCCTTCTCCTCCCGCCTTCAATCTTCCCCAGTATCAGGATCTTTTCAAATGAGTCAGTTCTTCACATCAGGTGGCCAAAGTATTGGAGTTTCAGCTTCAGCATCAGTCCTTCCAATGAATATTCAGGACTGATTTCCTTTAGGATGACTGGTTAGATATCCTTGCAGTCCAAGGGACTCTCAAGAGTCTTCTCCAACACTACAATTCAAAAGCATCAGTTCTTCAGCACTCAGATTTCTTTATAGTTCAACTCTCACGTCCATACATGACTACTGAAAAAACCATAGCTTTGACTAGACGGACCTTTGTTGGCAAAGTAATGTCTCTGCTTTTTAATATGCTGTCTAGGTTGGTCAAGGTTTCTTCCAAGGAGCAAGTGTCTTAATTTCATGGCTGAAGTCACCATCTGCAGTGATTTTGGAGCCCCCCCCCCAAAAAAAAATTAAGTCTGTCACTGTTTCCATTGTTTCCCCATCCATTTGCCATGAAGTGATGGGACCGGATGCCATAATCTTAGTTTTCTGAATGTTGAGCTTTAAGCCAACTTTTTCACTCTCCTCTTTCACTTTCATCAAGAGACTCTTTAGTTCCTCTTCACTTTCTGCCATAAGGGTGGTGTCATCTGCACATCTGAGGTGATTGATATTTATCCTGGCAATCTTGATTCCAGCTTGTGCTTCTTCCAGCCCAGCGTTTCTCATGATGTACTCTGTATATAAGTTAAATAAGCAGGGTGACAATATACAGCCTTGACGTACTCCTTTCCTGATTTGGAACCAATCTGTTGTTCCATGTCCAGTTCTAACTCTTGCTTCCTGACCTGCATATGGATTTCTCAAGAGGCAGGTCAGGTGGTCTGGTAAATGATATAGTCACACTTTATTTCTTGATTATCAAATTAAGCAGTATTGATACTTTCTACTATTGACAAAGAATGGAACTAAGTTACTCTGCCAACATTTTCTCCTCACTCTTTGTCCCATTTTTATTAGTCATGTTGAGAGGGTAACAGGCAGGAAGGCCAGAGGTCCCCAAGCAGCAGGAAGAAATAAATTGCAAGTGGCAAATGTGTTTGTTTGTTTTTTTTCTTTCTCTATACAAAGCCTCCTTTAATTCTGCGTTGATATCAGATTCTGCCTTGAGCTAACCAATGAGGTTTTCTTATGTTAATGAAACTATGTATTTGCTTTGGAATTTGTCTTTCTTCAAAATGGGTCTGCCTAAGACTAACTTTTCTTTTCTTAAACCTTGAGCTGATAATAGCTCAACAAACCAGGATTCCTGTCAGTTGCCTTATGGCTGGGGGATGACACACTTTGTGCCATCCTATCTCAAAAATGCATATTGTGGGAGAAGGGTCTTGGTGAATCTTCTTCAACCTTGAGTTGTCTCTCTTATCTGATGAATAGCTTTCTAACAGACATAAAACACCTTGCTATAAACTAGCAAAGGAGCACTCTTTCTGTCCCCTTCTGATGTCCATGTCAGAAGCTTTCCCTGTTTCTATTATACTTTAATATAAACTTTGCTACACAAAAAGCTCCAAGTAGTCAAGCCTCGTCTCTGATCCTGGATCAAAATCCTCCCCTGTGGAGGTCATGATTCCCGGTGTAAATCCCAGCATAACACACAGCCCACAGTGGCAACCTTTCAATATTGTTATATTTTAGTTCTTTATTCAGAAAATTAAAATTTGTATTTTTCCGATTTATCCACTTGAAACAATATCTCTTGACTCCTCCAGAACAAAAAGTGTTCAGTGTTCTTACAGTTCCTTCCTTCTCGAAATTTTCCCAGCTTTGCCAGCTCTATGCTACTTATCCATGTATTTAGTTGCTCAGTTGTATTCAACTCTTTGTGACCCTTTGGACTGTAGCCCACCAGGCTCCTCTGTCCATGGGATTTTTCAGGCGAGAATACTGAAGTGGATTGCCATTTCATCCTCCAGGGGATCTTCCTGACCCAGGGATTGAACCTGTATCTTTAGATTCTTTACCCACTGAGCCATTAGGGAAGCCCCTACTTATCTGTAATCAATGTTTAAACTATAGAAGTTAAAAACTGATGGTGGGAGGGCCAGATACAGGTGTTCAGAAGTATTATGTTTGACTCACAAGATGACTATTTTTAAAGGAAATTTATTTAATAGTTAGTAAGTGAAACTACAGAGATTTCATATGCATATGCTTTGTTTTTCTTTAGAAAAATAGAAGAAGAGCTGGTACTATTGAGTCCATATTTCTGCATGGCAGTAATTGTCTCCTTTTGATGAGGCTTATGTTCATTTCTTCCCAGGTGCTTTGATGCATTTACTTCACCCTGCTGTCCCTGTCAGCATCTGAGTTTGTGTGTGGTCCTTAGTTTTCAATATTTTGTTTTATTCTGTAATTATTAAATGGGAGAAGGCAATGGCACCCCACTCCAGTACTCTTGCCTGGAAAATCCCATGGGCGGAGGAGCCTGGTGGGCTGCAATCCATGGGGTTGCAAAGAGTTGGACACGACTGAGTGACTTCACTTTCACTTTTCACTTTCATGCATTGGAGAAGGAAATGGCAACCCACTCCAGCGTTCTTGCCTGGAGAATCCCAGGGACAGGGGAGCCTGGTGGGCTGCTGTCTATGGGGTCGCACAGAGTTGGACAAGACTGAAGTGACTTAGCAGCATCATTAAATGATCCATGCTTTGTTTATAAAGTGAATCTACTCCATGTTCTGGGACACTTCCTTGTATATTTCTTATAGATTTTTATTAGCTTTTTGAAAAGAAAACATTATTTCACTAGTCATTTTATTTAACTATGAACACTTTGTTATTTTCTGACTACAGTTTATCATTGCAGATTATTTTTGTTTCCTGGAAATAATGGATATAATAAAAATTCCACTGATTAGAGGTCTCTTCTGTTTTTCAGTTTTCCTCCAGTTCCCTGAATTATCTGTTTCCTCTAAAGTCAGTTGTTCTCATTGTTCATTTCCATCCACTTTTCTTGTATTAATTTGTTATTTTGGTTCTTTCATATTTGCGAATGTAAGACTGTGACCAGATTAATATCACTAGTTCATTGTCTCTTATCACCAGCTCCTTTTCAGCTTCTTTCTTGGCCCTTTTCTTCTCTGTTGCTTCATGATTAACTATTGATACTTGGGGTGCTGCAGGGCTCCATTCTCCCTTGTCATCTACATTCCTGTCTCCCAGGTGATCTCATGTATTTCCATGGCAATAGCAAGTAAACCAAGGTCACTCAGCTTAAAATCTTCCAGCAGTTTCTTATTATGTTTTAATAAAGTTTACTCTATCCTAAAAGCCCCACAATATCTGGCTGTTACTTCCCCTTTAATCTAACTCCTACCTCTTTCTCCTTATCCGACATACTACAGACACAGTAGCTTCTTCCTGTCACTCAAGCATACTCATCTATCAATAATTCCTACTCTAGGACTTTATAATTACCTGTTGCCTCATTTTAGAATGTACTCCTTTTGTTTACCTCTGGTTATATAGGTCTCAGCTTTGGTGCCAGAGCTTTTCTTGCCTCTCTTTTTAGAGAGGTGATTCCTAAATACCTCATCTAAGATGGCTTCCAAGTCCCTTACACTCATATGGTAATTCACTTTATGGCACCTATTGTGATTTTAGTATTTTTCCTGGTCGCTTAAAAATGTACATTCATCCCTTGGTATTGGTTCCAGGATCTTCATAGATACCCAGATTCTTTCCTCCTTTGTTGAAGCTATGTGGGTTTATTTCTTGGCTCTCTATTCTGTTGCATTGATTCATGTATATGTCTTTATGTGCCAATGCCATGCTATTTTCATTACTATAGCTTTGTAGTATTATTGGAATTCTGGGAGGGTTATGTTTCCAGCTTTTTTTCCCCTTCAGGATTACTTTTGCAATTCTGGATCTTCGATGGTTTCATATAAATTTTAAGATGATATCTAGTTCTGTGAAAAATGTCATGAGTAATTTGATAAGGATCACATAAATTTGTAGATTTTTTTTTGGAACTATGGCCATTTTAGCAATATCAATTATTTCAACCCAAGAGCATGAGAATATCTTTCCATTTCTTTGTATCATATTTGGTTTCTTTTATCAATGTTTTCTAGTCCATTTATCAATATTTTTTAGCACATGAGTCTCTCACTTCCTCAGCCTGGTTTATTCCTAAGTATTTTATTCTTTTATGTGATTAAAAAAATTTTTTTTAACTTTCCTTTTCTGGTATTTCATTCTTAGTGTAAAGAAATGCAACAGATTTCTGTATGTTAATTCTGTATCCTGCTACCTTGCTGATAGGTCTAGTAGCTTTTGTGTGGAGTCTTCAAGGTTTTTTATATAGAGTATCATGTCATATGCATATAATGACAGTTACCTTTTCCCTTCCAATTTAGATGCCTTTTATTTCTTTTTCTTGTCTGATTACTGTGGCTATACCCTATACCCACTTTGGTAAGAGTTTTTATTATGAATGGGTGTTGAATTTTATCAAATGCTTTTTCTACACACCTATTGAGATAATCATTTTTTTTTTTTTTTTTTGTCTTTCTTTTGTTGATGTGGTGTATCACATTGATTGACTTGCATGTGATGAATCATCCTTGTAACCCTGGGATGAATCCAATTTTTTTGTAATGTATGATTTTTTAGTCAATATATGTTGTTGGATTCAGTTTGCTTATATTTTGTTTAGAGTTTTTGCATTTATATTCATCAAATATATTGGCCTATAATTTTCTTTTTTGGCAGTGTCTTTGTTTTGGTAGCAGGGTGATGGTAGTATCAAAGGATGATGTTGGGAGTGTTCCATACTCTTCAGTCTTTTGGAAGAGTTTGAGATGGAATGATATAAGTTCTTTTTTGTATGTTTTGTAGAATTCCCTAGTGAAGCCATCTGGTCCTGGACTTTGGTTTTCAGGACATTTTTTTCTTTTTTTGTTATAAATTCTGTTTCACTTCTTGTGATCTGTCTGTTCACATTGACTGTTATTTCTTCTTGATTCAGTCTATTCTTTAAAGGAACTGTTTGTCCTACTTCAAAATATAACATGGGCATTTTTTCCTCCTCCTCCTCCTTTTTCCTTCTTTTCTAATAGTAATAATGATAATAATAATTATCATTATAATTGAAAATATAAATAGTTATCAACTCTTCACTGTCAGATAAAGTGCTATATTATTAAAAATACTGTTTTATTGTGTTATATGAGATAAACATTCGTTAACCATGATTTTATAAATGAGAAACCCGAAACAAGAACACGTTGTTATTTGTCTGAAATCATAGAGCTGCCATGTAATGAAACTGGAGCCTGAATCTAGCTTTTTTTTTAACCTGTTATCACCTGTGATACTCCTTTGGACATCACAGGCTCATGTACACTGAAATATAAAACACAATTAGTTGTGCTATTAAGTTGTGTGTTTAAGTTACTATGATGGGTGTCAGGAGTCCTCCATAGGACATTCTGCAGAGTGTTCTTGTCTTTCAGGAGTACCAGAATCTTAACTCAGTTAACAGTCGCAGTCAATATGGTCTAAGCATGTAGTTATAATGATATCAGAAAGAGCTTTTTAATTCAAAGACATAAGAAATAGATTACCTACGAGTGAGTGCACAGTACAGCATATAGAATATATAACAGTACAGAGCACTTACTCTGTGATTAGTGTCATGTCAGGCAAAGCTGAATTATGAATCTTTGCCCGATGAGCTTATAATATAATGAATGTTACTAAGTTTTGTACAGAGAATTTATAAATAGTTAAGTGCTATGATATTGACATGCAATAGACTACACTTCCTACATTCTTGGTATTTTAGAAAATATCTTTTAGTCCCTGCTTGCTAAGACGTGGGTGAAATTTGTGGTTAGGATTTCCTGAGGGAAAACTTGACTGACTTTAATTTTGAATTTTATGATCTTCATGCCTAACCTTATTTGGCACTGAAGTGCAGCTAATACTAATATCAGAGATTTCTCTTTTCTTACTACTATGCAAAATTCAGAATTTTTAAAATACTGTGTATTAAATCTGTCTTTTAAGAGGGGTAAAAAAAAACAAAACCAAAATCCTGATTGTCTTTCTCCATAGCCTTTCAAACCCTATCCTTACTGAGGGTAGGTGGTTCTGTTTGCTCTAAACTAGTGAGAAATTTGTGTCTTTACTTGAGCAGAGACTAATGCAGAGAATGATCCTGGGGAGTAAGTGGGCAAAGAGAATATGAAATATTTAGATTTGTTATTGAATTGCATTAGAATAAAGAGTACGGAAACATCCCTTCATATCTGAAAATGGGAAGCTAACAATTTTTGTGTTGCCTATGGTTTATTTTTGGTGCTTGGGAATTTGCTGTCATAAAATAATTTAAAGGGATGGAAAACGCAATAGTGGTGAAGTTGAATGGTCATTTTTGGAGCATTGGATAACTTATAGCATGAAGAGGAAAAGCCCAGTTTCCAAAATATCTGGCTCAGGAAACAAAAGAAAGACATTATGTAACCATGTCACAGGAATTTATTTCTGTCTGCAGTTGGTACACTGGAACTGCTGAAAAGAAATTGCAGAAATTGATGTTTAAGAAGTATACTTTACAACATACTTTGGTGCATACACATGTGTGTCGGGCATATATAAATAGAAACAAAAATTTCCAGAAACAATACCAACCCTTACAATGTTCCAGTCACTGATACTTTTCATTCTATTCTGTTCTATTGAAAGAAGAATATCATTACAGACAATTTTATGAATGTAGTCATTAGGCCCTTTAGGGGAGGGAATAATGGAAAATTTGGAAGAGACTATGTTTGAAAGTCAATCATGGGGGTTTAAGCAGATCATATTTCTCTGTCATTTCCTTTCTAATTAATTCACTATTCACTTCCAACTCATTTTATTCCTGTCTTTATACTCCTATTGATACCTCGTAACCCTCCCTATCAGGGACTGCAGCTGATTGGACTATGGGTGGATACCTAAAGAAATCAATCCATAGGATAAATTGTGCCAATCAGATGCCTAGATTGTTCAGATTTTTCTAGGATTCTGATAGATTTGTATCTCTTTACAAATTCATTTTTGGAGTCAGTTTGAGATTTCTTTTCCTTGTATCCAAATATGGATTTCCCTGGTGGCTCAGACAGTAAAATGGCTGCCTACAATGCGGGAGACCCTGGTTCAGTCCCTGGGTTGGGAAGATCAACTGGAGAAGGAAATGGCAACCCACTCCATTATTCTTGCCTGGAAAATCCCATAGATGGAGAAGCCTGGTGAGCTACAGTCCATGGGGTGGCAAAGTGTCGGACACAGTTGAGTGACTTCACTTTCACTTTCAAACATGACTTGAAAACTGTACAGATATTTCCATTGCTGTCATTTAGAACTCATTTCATCCACAGATGAAACATGCTGTCTTCTAGTTTATATTATAATTGTCGACTAATCAATGAACTATTACTATGGCAATACTCTTTAGAACACTGGCCAACAAGTTTTAATCCCAATTTCAGTAAATTTTTATTCTTCTATGTGCTTCATCACCTCTTCACACAGTCAGGCTAATAAGATCATGTTTTCTGAGTCTGATTCTGTTTTTGCTGGCTGAGTAGTCAATAGTTTCTGTTGAGTGACTGGCAGGTCATAGCCTCTCTTTCTTCCGGTTGTCTTGTCTTTTCTTCTTAAGCACTTTCCCCTTAAGGTTTTAAATGGGATCTTTGATGTCCTGACATGTTGGGAGGTTTAACCATGGAAACCATAGCTTGCTTTTTTCTCTTCTTGAGGCATGAATTTAGGGCTATTCTATAATACTGAAGTTTCTTTAATATTTGGAAAGGTGACTTATTTTGAGGATAGAATAATATTAAGCACCTCAAGTAACTTTGGAAAAGGTTACTTGAGGTACTTAATATTTCAAAAGTCATCTATTTTCAACTTGTTTAATTTTTCAGTTTCTAAGGCCCTAAAACTGCTCCATTTTGGTCTGTTGCCAAATATGTAGACACCCTGCAAAGGAATCCCATTATGAATCTCTCATTCAATTACCTATTTTCAAAGGGCAGAGGAGAACAGAAATGTAGTCTCCTTTTTGAGAGAGCAGATAAGAGTTTTATTTGCTAAATGGTTTTTGAAAGAAAATTTTGGGTAATTTTTGTCAATGAGTTAGTTTTATAGTGAATACATTTTTGTATTAAAATTCCTGGGATGTGGATTCATTTCCCTTCTTATTTAAAAATAAGCAAGAGTTGAGTAAGTATACTGATTAGTTTAGAAGACATTTTTGTGTTTCTGTTTCTATAGAAGTGTTAGAGCTAGTGGTTTTCTTCCAGGGAGAGTTATAATTTTGTTGAACATTTTATTTGAGGAATTACATTAATGTGTAGTTTTTGATATATTTTATATTCAAATATTTATCTCTTCTCCTTACCTTCCCCATTTCATCAGACTAAAAATTAAATAAATTTCCAAATGAATCCCAATTATATTTTCATTCTCCTGGTGACAAAGAATTATATATGCACTCATGCTTTAAGATATTTTAAAGTCAAGAGGAGAATTTTGTTTCCAGGTGATCTAGAACTAATATTTCAAATTTTCTGATAAAATTTTTTCCAACTTATAAGACAGTGAACTTGGTAGCTGGGAGAATTTGGGCTATGCATTCTGTGTAATGAGATTTTAGATACTTTTCATTTTTTCCTTTTTAAACTTTCTGAATCATCTTATTTTTAATAATAAATAATATTAATTTTTAAAATAAAATATCAAAACCATTTTCAGCCTAGCTTTTTTCCTTAGAAGATTATGAATAAGCTAGAGGCAGTGATAAGAACATCATTTGTTCAATTTCACTCTGTTCACTTTGACTTTTAATGTATATTTTCTTTTCCCCACCCTTTAATAGAAACATTTTATGAATATGAATTAAATTGGTTGATAGAGGAAGTTTGGTTTTGCCTATGTGCATTAACAAATCTAAGAATACAAAAAATAAGAAAATAAACCAACTTCTGCCTACAAATCTTCAAGTTCTACTTGAAGTATATTTATCTACTGTATTTTTCCCTAAATAGACTGCAGTAGTTTGAGGATTAGCTGTTTCTTGGGTTAAAATGTAAGAGAAGATAAGGGTAAAAGTTTTCTTGCAAATTCTAATAGCCATCAGTATTAATATGGCACATGGAATTTTTATATCAACAGATTTTTAAATCCTAGCTTACAAATGCCTGTAGGATTGGTAATGTATTTTATTATATTGGTAATATATTTTTACTTGTATTTCACTTCTGCAATTTACTCTATAAGATTCTTTGGATTTCCACTTTTATTTTCTCTTATTCTGGAAAGAGCACCTTGGTTTCTATAAGGATTTACTCCTCACTTTGTGCAATCTTAGTGAAATTGCCAAAGTGTCCTCTACTCTCTTGGTAAAAGAATGGTCATTCTCCCTAATGAGCCAATCAGAATCTCTCTTCCAGAATTTGAATCTTGAGTCATAAGGCCTTATGACAGAAAATAGTTGGATTATTAATTATGGGCTGCATGGTGAAGAAAGTCTCATTAGTTTTTCTACCATGATTCCCAGCATTGCTATGGCTGTCATACTGTTTGAAGCCTGATCTTTTGAATTTTCATCTGATTATGTTAGCAATTTTTTCCTTATTCCAAATTCATGCCTTTTTTTAAAAAATTGATCTTTCTTTTTAAAATAAAACACAGATACAGAAAGCCACAACAAACAAAAAGCTAAATAAACTATTATAAATAGACACCCTTACAATCATCATCTAATGGAAGAAACAAAACTTTAGTAGAAGAAAGGAATAGACCCACCACCCAAGAATTCCCCTTTACCACCATCTGTCGCATCTGAGTCATAGCTGCTTGCTTCATAATGTAATTGACCACTATATTGACATTTAAAATAATCACTCCTTGAATTTATCATCCAAGGATAGATCCCTAGTTTAGTTTTTGCTTTTAAAATTTTTCATAATTTTTTTGTAGTTTTTCCACTTTTTACAATATTCCTTGAAATGAATTTCTTATAGTCAAGACATCACTGGGTTTTTAAAAGTCTACTGTGTCAACCTCTGTCTTTTAAGTGGTATATTTACAAAGTTTTCATCTAATTACTGATAGGTTAGGGCTTAAGTTTGCCATTTTATTTTATTTTTTTCTATTTGTCCCCTTTGTTTTGGTTCCCTGTTATCTTTTTCCCTAACTCCCTATAGGTTAAACATTTTTTTAAAAATTCTGTTTTGATTTATCTATAATCTTTTTTTTTCTACTCTATCTTTTTGTTTAGGTCTTTCAGTGTTTGCTTTAGGTATTACATTACACATACATAACATCATAATCTGCTGATTTCATGCTGTTTTCTCACAATGTGAATGTAAGATTAAATATATGACTTTAAGATGTCTGGTCTAATGCTAACTCAAGCAAAACAAGAGCCTTTATTTGATGCTGTAGTGAAAAAATATAGTAATTCTAATAAAAGTTTATGATTAATTGTGGTTTGTACAATAGATTTCAATCTCATGCAAACTTTTATATTGTAAAAGTGATTATGAGTCTACTTTTCTGATATGAAAATTAAATCCTGAAATGTGAAAAATATTGGAATTATAAAATAGCACAAGGTATACTTAATGTTAAATGAAATGATATTTTGAAATATCATTTTTTAAAAGGAAATATTTTTTAAAAAGGAAAAATAATTATGTTATAAAAACAAGATAAATTTATACTTTTTCTTGAAGTTAATACAGTTGGACACTGAAAGTTGAAATAATCACTTGTTTGGCATTCAGAAAATTCATGTTTATTTGAAGGCCTTGGCTAATATGTGGAATTTTTTGGATTATACAGAACCAAGTTGAACAGAATTTCTGGAACAGAACCATTATATAATATAACACTATATATATAATGTGTTATATAATATATAATGTCTTCTATAATATAACACAATATATATAATGTATATATATATATGTATATATATATACATACATGTGTGTGTTCTGATATTTTCATATCAGTACTGATATGAAATACTGATATTTTCATATACATTTGGCTTTAAAGTTTGATGTAATCATTAGCTATTGACTTTATAGGAGTATTTCCAAATCTTGTAAATCCAAGTTTAAACTATATCTTACATATTCTTTTAAAATTAATTTATGATTTATGTATTAGTTAAATTTTGAGTATTTGGACTCAAATTATACTGAAACAAAAAATGGTTTAAATAAATGGAATAAAATGAGTCAGAGAGACTATTTGGTATCTAATAAATTGGAGGTGATTTCAGATGCTTCTTAGAATTGAGGAAAATAGAAAATGGACATCTGATTTCCCTGGACATGGAATAGTGCATTAAGCCTGTTCCCTCATCCTGCAGACCAGAATAGCTCTTGGCTCTTTTCCTGAGCCTTCAGACTTATGACTGTCTTTCTGCCTGAGGACACTCTGATTTGGAAATGCAGCATATTTAAAGTTGACTCGTTCTGCCGCATGTCCATGAAGGGTGCTCCTGTTGAGTCCTAAATCCTTTGTCACCAGTGTGGTCTTCTGGGTTGCTTATTCTTGATCCCTTTTCTCTACATTTTGCCTTGTCACACACAGTATTGACTCAGGTCCCTGGTGCATTGCCAGTGTTCCTCTGAAGTCCAGAAAATAGAGACTATGGCATATTTTCTTACTGAGAGTCCTCCTGCTGTTCGACATCTAATTTGAGTTGAAATTGAGAATATAATTATTTATGTCCTTGGTTCTTGGCTTGAGGTGTCTTATTGCTTATGACCATTGTGCATAGGTCATGCAGCAGAAGAGGTAACAAGTCCCTGATTCTTGGAGACCCTGGAGGTGTACTCAGCTGGAAAAGCTATGATCGTGAGTCCAGTTCTCCCCTTTGCTTTCACTATGATTCATTCTGCTTCACTCTCAGCAATGTATTACTGGTTATTTATTCCTTGCTAAGTTTTAAGAAAGCTCAATTTTTATATTGTTTAATTGCTTATTTCCAAAGTTAAGTTCATTTTTTTTTTTTTACTTTAAGACCTTCAAATAGATTTTCCTTTCTTACTTGAAACATCTTTCAGCTAAGATAAATGAACCAAAAGAACGACACTCACTGATATGCCTCTCTTCTTGCTGGCTTGATGAAAGCTCTTTCTTTCTTTTTGGAATAGACTGTTCAAGATCTAGTCCGGCAGGAAGTCAGTCTCTGCAATGTTTTCTCTGCTGGAGGCATTGATCTTCATTCTTTTCTCTTTTCAGTTCTTCCTTCTTGATATTGGTCTAGGGACCATAATTCCTGATTGTGGCTGACAAAGCTCCCGATGTAAAATATTCCTTTTCTCTACCTGAGCTCTGCATCATCAGAGATCTGCAGCTGAGAGGCTATCTCTGGGAAGTATCTTTGTAGTTCTCCTCCACTTATTCACAGCTCATATTATTTGTTTGCCTCTAACCTCTCCGTACTGCTGGGGAAGATTTTAAACTTAGAAACGAGAAGCACCGGCAACAAAATTGGTGTAATATGTTGCCTAGCCCATACTTTTTATTGTTTCAAGTCATCATATCAGCTGATTGTAGAAACACTCATTGCTGAATGCTGAAATGAAGTTTCAAAATAAAGTATTAATGTTATTCTGGTAAACATAGTTTAAAGGTTGACTACACTCCTAATTTCGAGTTGACAATGAACTACATTGTGAATTTGGATTGGCTTAATGACACAGCGATTATCATTACTCTGCTGGGGTACTTTAATGATTATAAACAACATACCAGTTAAACAGGGGCGTTTTGAGTTGATAACTTAAAATGTACTCAACAAAGCTTGATTATAAAGGAGACCATATCATTCACCACTTTCACAGATTAAATTGTCTGTAAATAAGATTTTCCCTATAGTGAAAAAGATCAAGATGTCAAAATAACTTGAACATGTGTATCTGTACAAACTTCTAAGCAATGCTAAATGCTTCTCCAACACAGTAAATACTTAAGGAAAAGTCAATTTCTTTGTATTATTTGCATATAATGTTAGTTTTATATTTGCTCCATAAAATTCAGTGCTCTGTTAAAAAATATATTTTTAGTGTTTGCAGAGGAAACAGTTTTTTGATTTATAACCCAAATCTCTTAAATTCGTAAATATTCTTTATCAGTCTATAGGCCTTGACAGAAATGTAGAGAGGCAATTTATGTCTCATTAATTAAGACATTTGACAACTTAAAAAGCTATCATATATCTTTAATTCCTCCCCATGCTCAGAGAAAAATGAGATTGGAATATTTGTTGCAAAGATAGTTCTATGGTTTTGTTCATGTTACAGTGTTTGATGTTCTTCATTTGCTCCTCCAATCCTACTCTTCTGTCTTCCCCATCCTGCTCTGTGAACTTCCCATCTTGCTTCCCTTGATTTGACCAACAAGAGGTATTGGCAGGTATCAGAGGGTGGAAGAGAGTGAAGGCAGGCTTATTTTTTCCCTTCTCTCCTATCAGGGTCATCAGTTATTAGAGGCTGCTTCTCTCTGGATTGTCTTTCTTCTGACTTTTAAAACCTAGGAGTGGCAATGGTCTCCTATTCCTCTTTCACTAAACAAGGCACATCTTGTTTTGGTAGTTTGTCTTAACTCTTGAGAAATCTTTGTCAATAGTCTCTGTACTAATTTCCTAGGGCTGCCATAACAAATTAATACAAACTTGGTAACTTAAGAAGGCCAAGGGTCTGAAGTGAGTCAGCAGCATCCTTTTCCTCTGGAGGAGAGCAGGCAGAATCTGTCCCATACCCCTCTCTCAGCTTCTGGTGGCTGTCAGAAATCCTTGGTATTCCTTTCTTGTGATTGCATCACTCCAGCCTCTGTCTTGGTCTCCACATGGCCTTCTCCGTGTCTCTCAGTATCTTTTCCTCTTCTGTGTCTTATAGAACATCTATCATCCAATTTAGAGCCAGCTGTGACCTAGGATGAGCTCACCTTGAGATTTTCACCTTAATTTCATCAGCAAAGCCCCTTATTCCAAATAATATCACATTCCAAGGTTCCAGGTAGAAATGTTTTGGGGGCTCACTATTCAACCCAGTACAGTCTCTTCATTAAACTCTCCTCACTTAAGCCTGTTGCGTGCGTGTGTGCTCAGCCATGAAGTCATGTTTGACTGTCTGCGACCCCATGGACTATAGCCTACCAGACTCCTCTATCCATGGGATTTTCTGGGCAAGGATATGGGAGTGGGTTGCCATTTCTCTCTTCAGGGGTCTGCCCAACCCAGGTATCAAACTCATGTTTCCTGCATTGGCAGGCAGGTTCTTTACCACTGAGCCACCAGGGAAGCCCTAAGCCTGCTGGGCCCCTGACTAATACAGGTAATGGTTTTAATATATCAGATTTTTTTTTAAAAACTGGAAGATTAAAATAAGATATGTGAGGAAAGAAGATATTCAAAACAACATAGTGGCGTGGCGAGACTCATGCTACAATAAAAACTAGAAATACATTGTCTATAAAGAACTAGCAAAACTGTGTATCTACTGTCTTAAAGGAACAGTTTTCTTTAGCGTCCCTTTAAGATAATATACTTCTAGTTGTCTTTGGAAAATCTATTTTAGAAAAATAAGATTATTTGATTTATTTGAAGTCAATCCCCCTGCTAGAGAGAGTTTAGTAATAATAATAAACCCCCTAAAAACTGGTATAGATTCTTCCATCTAACATATATGAACTGTTGGGGTTCATATATAGGCCTCACATTCCTAAGTCTAAGATGAATAAACAGTATACGCTCCCCACTCTGTGATCTTAGGGGCTTGAAATGTGTGGTTGAGTTGTACAGTATTCAACATAACTCTCTAATAGAACTTGAGGAAGTGCAAGATGCCAATTAGGATGGTATTTTTTCCTGATAGTGACAGAAAACACTCACAGACTCAAAAGAGCCACTCAGAACAGAGGATAAGACTGTGTCCCTGAACAACCTGGGCCTTGGGTAAGTGAGGCCAAAAACTTTCTGTAGAAATAGAGATATAGGAAGCCTGTAAAGGATATGTAGAATAGGAGGTATGAGAGGACCACAGAATCTGGACCCAACCAGAGTCAAGACTGCTCCTTCAGTCATAGTGGGTGAAGTATTTTCATCAGTTTATGTTAAATCTTTCTCTCCTCCCACTGTGTTATAGTTCAAAAATTTGTGCTTATTAGCTTTAGAGAAAAATGTTCAAATTCTAACTCCAGAGTGTTCAGCCATTGTCAATGACTCCTTTATAATTCTTTTAGCCTTGCCAACTAAAGAACCCCTCCAGGTTTTGTTAAAAATAGATCTTGAATGCATTCTTCTCATCTCTTTAAGCTGAATCTGGTGAGCTAAAGAAAACTAAAAGTCCATGAGACCCCTCTCTTTTAGAATGTGGCTTTAATAAACTATTTTATACAAAATCCTGATGTGCTGCGTGGTGTGTACAGACAAAGTCCTATTCTTGTTACTCAGTTGAATACACTAGGATGTTTCAATGAGGGAAAGTAATCTCTTTGCTTCTTCATTGTTCTTTGAATAATCTATTTAAAGTGACACTTTCCTTATTGTAAAAAATGCAAATCTTTTCATGTTTCTAAATATTTTATTTACATTGAACAGTTTAGGCAAAAGTCTTTCTCTCATAGTAGAAATGAAAAATTATGGAACTGTAAATCTGTATATATTTTCATTCAAATAAAGGAAAATGAATTACCATTTCACAGGGCAAAAATATTTTGATGACTAACTGAGATAAACATGGCATGAAATAAATTACTTAATAAACAGCTCACAAATGTGACTTGCTTAATACATTATAGTTGACTCATCCTGCCTATTCACAGTAATGGATGAGCATAAACCATTTTTGTCAGTGAAATTTTGTTCAGATTTAAAAAGAATAATGTAGTTTATGACAGATTTAACTACCGTCATCAACTATATACCATCCTGTTGCTTTCAGATTGTAGATTGAACATATGTTTTTAAAATCTTAATATGTCATATAATCAGAAGTGTTTTATGTTAATATATGGCTTTGTTCATTTGATTACAGCACTGGAAGAACATTAAAGTTTTATGAGAGTCCTATAAAATTCAACAGTTTGATGGAATACTAAACAGAGTAATCACCATACTTTATGGAACTTTATTCTGAGATGAGTTAGATTTTCTCTAATGATTTTTAGGTGGCGTGACTCAGATCATTAGCATATCGTATTCTATACATGAAAAGGAAGGGTACCTGGGTCTAGAGTCCTGAAAAATAAAGAGCATCTCTCAAACTATCTATCATATTACCAAAAAGTAACTCAAACATGGAACAAACAAACAAACATTGCCTTATGTATGAGACAATAGGATTTTTTTTAATGAGCACTTCATGATAATCCCCTGTCCTCTTTCTCTCCAGAAGGTGAGGAAACCTTTTCTATAAAAGACCAGGTAGTACATATTTTTAGTTTTATGGGCCATACTACACTCTCTACCTCAACTACTTAATTCTGCCTTTGTGAAAACTGCATAGATAACATGTAAACAAATGGAGTACATGTGTTCCAATAAAATTTTATTTATAGAAACAATGGGGCAGGCCTGATTTGGGCAACAGGTTATAGTTTGCCAAAGTGAAAGTTAAGTCGCTCAGTCATGTCCAACTCTTTGCGACCCCATGGACTATAGCCTACCAGGCTCCTCCATCCATGGGATTTCCAGGCAAGAGTACTGGAGTGGGTTGCTATTTCCTTCTCGCTTGTAAACCTTTTGGCTAGCTGTGCTTTTCTTGATGATAGCATTCGGAGAGAGGATCAAGGAATCAGGCTGTTCCACTTTTCTTCAAAATTTTTAAGACAGTAATCAAAGCCACACAACAGAAGAATAAGACTTATCAGTCTCAGGATTTTCAACCATGTGGTCCTGACCATTAATACATTTAGTTTATTTATTTTAACTGGTAAGTTAGTGAGTGAAAGAACAGGTTTGAGTCTGCATCATTTGAGAATTCCCTCCATATTGGCTCATTAAATTATGTACTATCCCTCTGTCCCTTAAATACTTCCAAACTTCTTTCCAGACATTTCCTGAAGGATGAACTGGCTAAAACTCATGTAGCTGTATCCCTGACTACCATTTATTTCATTCACATGAAGATTTTCTAACAATAATAACATGGGTGAGAGGGCTCTGTAACCTGACTTGTAACCTGGAAAGTTCACGTGCATTTTAATCTTTGTGGCGAAATTCAGCCCACTGAATTCAACTATTACCTTAATTTATTGGCAAAACAATGTACCTAGGTCTGCTTCCTTATCTCAGTTATGCTAACAGCCATTCAGACTCTCTCTCCTTATTTTACTGAACAGAGCTTTTCAAAATTCTCTCTCCTCTTTGCTTGCAATCCCAGATGAGTAACACTCTTTGTTGTGTATTTTTCTTATTTAATAAACTGCTTTTGTCATTTCATGAGATCCTAGCAACTACAGCTGATCTAGTAGTATTTGGCAGTCACACTTCTGTACCTCTGAGTTCTGTACCTCATCTCTGATGAGATAGATACTGACTTCCAGGGAATAGACATTCTTCAGACAGCATCAAAGGACTCCGTCAAGGATGGGGAGAGGGCAGAGCTTGTAGGCTTGCTCTTTGTGAACTCTCTTCCTACTGAGTTGGAGTTGTTACATGGTCCTGCTTTTCAACTGCAGGTCACCTTCTTTTGTAGGCACCAATTTCTGTTTATATAGTACCTTTGGAACTGATGGTATCTGGGGAGATGGTACAAACCATGTACATATAAGAAAATTGGAAATGCCAAAGAATATTTTTTCAGATATTTTATTCATTCAAGAAATATTTATAAATAAATTGACGATATAATTTACTGTGTATATCATAACCTGACCTTTTTTTTTTCTTGGGAAGATATAAGATGGTAAATACAGACAAAAGGATGGTAATTGCTTTTAAGGAATGCTCCCTGTCTGTTCCAGACACCAGAGAAATAGTGGTAGTCAAAGCCTGCCCACAAAGAGCTTTCACTGAAGTAAGGAGAGACATAGTAAACAAGCAATAAAAAAGTTAACCTTTAAAAATAAAATTTCCTACTTATATAAATATATTTATTACAGAAAAAATGAAATTCAGAGACTTCCTGTTGTTACCCATTGCTTTCTTATTTTTTATACATTAGCATAATGGTGGTTAAGAAATTAACTACTGGTGATTAAGGAAGCCTAAAAGCAGACTTCCTGGGTTTGAGTCCTGCCTCTCCCAGCTGAGATACTAAAAAAGACTGAATGAGTTAACACACGGAAAACTTAACAGTTGTGTTCAGCACATAGTAAGGGCTCAATACTGCTGCTGCTGCTGCTGCTAAGTCACTTCAGTTGTGTCTGACTCTGTGCGACCCCATAGACGGCAGCCCACCAGGCTCCCCCGTCTCTGGGATTCTCCAGGCAAGAACACTGGAGTGGGTTGCCATTTCCTTCTCCAGTGCATGAAAGCGAAAAGTGAAAGTGAAGTTGCTCAGTCATGTCTGACTCTTAGCGACCCCATAGACTGCAGCCCACCAGGCTCCTCCATCCATGGGATTTTCCAGGCAAGAGTACTGGAGTGGGGTGCCATTGCCTTCTCCTTATTACTTGACAAGGACACTACATTGATGAATCTTCTGAGAACCTGGAAATAAGAATGTTGTCACTGTTCAACTGCAAAACCAATGGATCAGAGCAGAGATACACACATTGTCTCAGAAACAAAGGGTAGATTTCCAGGGCAAAAGGAGTATATTGTAACTTTCTGCATGGATTGGTACAGCTGAAACATTACTGTGTCAGATGTGGGCTTTGTTAGCAATGGATGTATAAAGACAAGAGAGAGGAGATGTTGGCACTCTGTGTGTGCGTGCTCAGTTGTGTCTGTCTCTTTGTGACCCCGTGAACTGTAGCCCACCAGGCTCCTCTGTCCATGGGATTTCTCCAGGCAAGACTACTGGAATGGGTTGCCGTTTCCTATTCCAGGGGATCTTCCCACCCCAGGGATCGAGCCCTGTCTCATGTCTCCTGCATTAGCAGGTGGGTTCTTTACCACTGGGAAGCCCAGGTGCTGGCACTGTATTGACTAGCGAGAGAGTTAGGTAGGCTGATAAGGAGTCTGGGGCCCTCAAGGAGGAAAGGGTCCAGAACCCTTAAGGAGGAGAAAAGGGACAAATATTTTTTTCCTACATTGTTTTGTCTCAGTTACATAAGATGTTTTTTGTTAAACTCTGAGTTGTTATGACAACAATATTTAAGACTTTCTTTAAGCCCAGAGCTAATAATTACACAACAAATAACTCATCTTGCTCAAGGGTATGCTTTTCCTTAAGCTCTGTACTAATGATTATATAGAAACTATGTATCTTGCTCTAAGACATGTTTCTCCTTCTTAAGAAGAATCTTCTGATTAATCTTGTTATCTTTAAACTTGTCAGAGTGGGTCTGGTAAAACCTTTCTGTTGTTAGTTCTAATCTTGTTAATTTAATATGTATGTTGTGGGAGTGGGTCTAGTAAAGTATATAAGTCTTATCTCCTTAATAAGACTGGGAGTGGAGCGCTCCATCCCCCTTCTGATGTCTATGTCAGAAGCTTTCTCTGTCCTTTTTTATACTTTAATAAAACTTCTGCCACACAAAGTTCTGAGGGTCTGAAGCCTGATCCCTGGAGATCATAAATTTCCATAAATCATAAATTTTTGGAGATCATAAATCTGACATCATTCACCATAAGCTATTACTAGCAAATGCTTCCAGGAGGAAAGGAGTCTCAATCTGATACCTCTGTCTAGTGTTCCCCTCTGAGTTTACACCTAGAGAAAATCCTTTTTTTTTTTTTTTCTTTCTTTTTTTGTTGGTTGGAAGATAGTACTCTAAAGTAGCTCAACTTATAGTGGGGGCTTGGTTGATTAACTTCCTCACAGCACTTGGCATTTAGTTTCCTTTGCTAGGCTTAAAATCTAAATTGGATTTGAGTTGGACTAAGTTATTCTCCAAAGGAATTGGTGTCTTATGATTTGGTGGGGAGTACAGAATATGTGAACCGTGAAATTCCAGTTGTTCAAGTTGGTTTTAGAAAAGGCAGAGGAACCAGACACCAAATTGCCAACATCCTCTGGATCATCAAAAAAGCAAGAGAGTTCCAGAAAAACATCTATTTCTGCTTTATTGACTATGCCAAAGCCTTTGACTGTGTGGGTCACAATAAACTGTGGAAAATTCTGAAAGAGATGGGAATACCAGACCACCTGACCTGCCTCTTGAGAAATTTGTATGCAGGTCAGGAAGCAACAGTTAGAACTGGTCGTGGAACAACAGACTGGTTCCAAATAGGAAAAGGAGTATGTCAAGGCCGTGTATTGTCACCCTGCTTATTTAACTTATATGCAGAGTATGTCATGAGAAACGCTGGGCTGGATGAAGCACAAACTGGAATTAAGATTGCTGGGAGAAATATCAATAACCTGAGATATGCAGATGACACCACCCTTATGGCAGAAAGTGAAGAGGAACTCAAAAGCCTCTTGATGAAGGTGAAAGAGGAGAGTGAAAAAGTTGGCTTAAAACTCAACATTCAGAAAACGAAGATCATGGCATCTGGTCCCATCACTTCATGGGAAATAGATGGGGAAACAGTGGAAACAGTGTCAGACTTTATTTTTCTGGGCTCCAAAATCACTGCAGATGGTGACTGCAGCCATGAAATTAAAAGACACTTACTCCTTGGAAGGAAAGTTATGACCAACCTAGATAGCATATTGAAAAGCGGAGACATTCCTTTGTCAACAAAGGTCCATCTAGTCAAGGCTATGGTTTTTCTTGTGGTCATGTATGGATGTGAGAGTTGGACTGTGAAGAAAGCTGAGCACCAAAGAATTGATGCTTTTGAACTGTGGTGTTGGATAAGACTCTTGAGAGTCCCTTGGACTGCAACGAGATCCAACCAGTCCATTCTGAAGGAGATCAGCCCTGGGATTTCTTTGGAAGGACTGATGCTAAAGCTGAAACTCCAGTACTTTGGCCACCTCATGCGAAGAGTTGACTCATTGGAAAAGACTTTTGCTGGGAGGGATTGGGGGCAGGAGGAGAAGGGGACGACAGAGGATGAGATGGCTGGATGGCATCACTGACTCGATGGCCGTGAGTCTGGGTGAACTCCGGGAGTTGGTGATGGACAGGGAGGCCTGGCGTGCTGTGATTCATGGGGTCGCAAAGAGTCGGACACAATTGAGTGACTGAACTGAACTGAACTGACAGAGTTTTTGAGAGCTTCCCCAGAAGCTCAGCTGTTAGAGCATCCACCTACAATGCAGGAGACCCTAGTTCAATTCCTGGGTCAGGAAGAGTCCCTGGAAAAGGGATAGACTACCCATTCCAGTATACTTGGACTTCCCTGGTGGCTTACATTGTAAAGGGTCTGCCTGTAATACAGGAGATCTGGGTTCAATGCCTGGGTCAGGATGATCCCCTGAAGAAGGCAATGGCAACACCTTCCAGTATTCTTGCCTGGAGAATTCCACGGACAGAGGAGTCTAGCAGGTTATAGACCATGGGGTTGCAAAGAGTTAGACATGACTGACTGGCTAACACACACACAGAGTCTTTGATTTTATTGCCAACTTGGATATATAGAGTCAACCATATGACAATGCCATTTTTGTAGGTCACAAGAGCCCAGTATTGGCAGTAGACTGTGGTTTAGTTGAAAGCCTGGGCTGCCGCACATGAGCACCTGGTTGTGCTCACTGCAATTCAGCTGCCTGCCTCTGCTTGGCTGGTCTCACAGTCAGAGAGGACTCCAGCCAGCCGGCCAAGCGTGGAGTCTGTCTCTTTAGGACGGCTGAAGGCAACGACCGAACACATCCTGCCTCGAGCCCTCTTGGCGGCGGGCTCAGAGTGAGTAATGCAAATGCTGCTACTGCTCTTGCCAGACACGAAACTCTGCTTCCTTGAGGATTGGTGGACCATGGGGATAAATCCACCCCTTAGGCTCAGCTGTCTATGCGTCCCAGACCCTTTCTGTAGTGATGACAAGCTGTAACCCTTATCTCTCCTCTTCAGCTAGGCATCCTTTTCTTTCCTACTGGGTCTTGAGAGACTGCATGAAAGCACTCTTTGTTTCATCCATGTTGTTTAAGCCCATCCTCATGTGAAGACCCCCTCACCTAGGGGATATGAATCCCCTCTAGCTTCCCCTTTCAGTCACCCGATGACACAGCAAAGCTGATTCTGGCTTGGAGATCAGGGAAGGGAGCCGTAGTTGAATATTCTGGTCCTATTGGAAAGATCATCCTTTTGGTTACAGTCTTGCAGCAGGCTGTTTTCCCTTAATGCCATTAAACATTTCACTCATTAGAGTCCTTCTTCAGATTCCAGTCTGATCCAGCAGCCTTCTACCCATCATGCAGCTTCTCATGTAGATATGCCCTATCCCAGAGGCTTACAAGTATTTTGGTTTCTGTGACATTTATTTCTTCTTGTGAATTAATAAATTTGAATTTGGATTTATATCATAGTCTTAAGAGTTTAGTTCATGTAAGTTTCTGCTTATGAAAGATGCCTCTATTTATAGTGTGCCAACACAATCTGATTTCTAATCTTTTGAGAAAAGAAACTAGGACAAATTCAACAAAGTAAAGCATGAAGGCCTGAGTTCTTTTAAAAGTTAGGCAGATTTTCCTTTTCCTCTCAGACCTTACATCACCATGGGGCTGAGCACAATCAAAAGCTTCTTTTTGCTTAGTTCTTAGTTTTCACATATACTGCCCACCCTTCCCCACCAAATCCCCTCTCCCCCCAAGTCTCACTGCAGACGTTTTGTAGGATCTTCTGCCTAGCTGTTGGAAGCTTCTACTCGGAAAATTTTTAGGATATTTGATATTTGGGGGGGAAAAGGATAATAATGTTAAATAGTTATATAATATGCCAGTTGGTTTCCCTGGTGACTTAGACAGTAAAGAATCTACCTGCAATGCGGGAGACCTGGGTTCAGTCTCTGGGTTGGGAAGATCCCCTGGAGGAGGGCATGGCTACCTACTCCAGTATTCTTGCCTGGAGAATTCCGTGGACAGAGGAGCCTGACAGTCCATGGGGTTGCAAACAGTCAGACACGACTGGGTGACTTTCACTACATAGACATGCCAAATTTGTAGAAAATACCACTGTTGTTGAATATTCAGGTTTTTCATTTTTTTTTTCTGTTACAGCTCTATGATGAACTGTCTTCTTGACACATTCTTGTGCACATCTATTATCTTTCTCTTATTATAAATTCTAAAAGTAAAATTCATGAGTTAATACTGCAGTTATTTTAGGTTCTTGATACATCCTTTTTTTTTTTTTTCCAATGTAAGTATTAATTTACACTCCCACCAACTTTGAAAGAGACTGGACACTCATCAATATTGGTTTTATTCCTATTTTTGCATCTGTGATATTCTTATAGGCAAAACATACTACTGCATTTTTGTAAGTAGATTTTCCCTTATGCCAAGCTAGGCTGAACTTTTTCACATTTTCTGATGATCTTTATTTTTCTTTTAAAAAACACCCACACATTTCTCCCTCCTGATTGATGTCTGTGCAGCAGGCAGGAAGAGAGAGTGATGATCCTGGGAGCCTGAGGCTCAGAGATGCCGGTTATTTGCTTTCCTCCTGAGCAGCGCTGGGATCCTTGGACTGTAGCTCTTCTGTGACAAACCCCGTGACTGGAGGACTAAGCCTATTTCCATCAGAGCTTTTATTGTAGTAGCTGAGGCTTTTACTGTAGTAATGGATGCCTTTTCACACAGCATTGGATGCTATGTCATAGGCTACAAAGGGAGCTACTCAATTTTGTATTAATATACATTAAGTGTTATATATTATAACATTATATGCTATATATTTAATGTACTAATATACATTAACTATCATGTTATATGTTATATATTTAATGTACGATCAGTACAACTGAGTGACTGAACTGACGTTACATGTACCTTCTAACAATCAATTGAATAATTCAGACACATTCTTTTCATGTGTGTGCTCAGTCGTATCCAACTCTTTGTGACCCCCATGGGCCATAGCCCACCAGGCTCCCCTGTCCATGCGTTCTCCAGGCAAGAATACTGGAATTGGTAGCTAAAGGATCTTCTAAAGGATCCCCTCTCTAAAGAACCTTCCTGACCCAGCGGTCAAAACCAGGTCTCTTGTGTCTCCTGCATCGGCAAGCGGATTCTTTTCCACTAGCCCTGCTTTCATTCCAAGCAGCAACCCCAATAGTGGTATTTATTACATTATCCTGGAGCAAAACGTTCTCCTAAAAATCAAACACCGTAGATTTGAAAAGCAAGTTTTTGCCAGAACATCATTGAAAGTGAAGGAGGAAAGGAACAGGCCAAACTGACTCCATCTTGAGAAGGAAACTCCCTTTTGCATTCTTGGTAAACTTTGGACTATATGCTTGGTAGCCAAGGAGACAACATACCTATGGCCGAACAGGCCTCCTGAAATGATAAACACCAGATTCCATACCTAGATTTCCCGTTGCCAGAAATAATGTAATGACCCACTTATGTAGTCAATCACTTTTGTAATCTTTATGGCACCTGTTGATGTAAACTACAATGTGTAACCAGCTGACCTTTTAAATTATGAATCATGACTGTAAAATGATTGTATCTCTAACATTTTCCAGGGTAGGCTTAAGGAATTTGGGGATGTGGGTTTGAGCACATACACTTAAGGTATATAAGATTTTCACTAAAGTTGGTCAGGGTCCCTTGGCTAAAGAGGAAACTCTGTTTCAGACCCGCCGGTGTAATAAACTGCACTCCACGATCCACGCTGTCCTTCCTGGAGCGTTTGACTATAACAAAAGCATCACTCCAAAAAATTTGTTTACAATTCTTGGGCCTACTAAAATGACCTTCTAAAGCTAATCACCTGGAGAACATTATGGAATTTCTTGCTGAAGAAATCAGTCCTTTAAGGGGTATTTTTTTCGTGTCCCCCTTGGACTCTCTTGTCTCTGGTGTTTTCAATATCTGAAGAAAACTTGAAGCGTGCCTTCCTAAATGTCAAAACCCTTAATCTTAGCCAGTGCTCTTTTCGTTCTCAGTCCCTGCTCTTCTCCCTGAGGTAGCACAGAGGGCAAGGCTCTCATCTGTCTCTAGACTGGCTGCTCTCACTGGGAACTAAGAACTTGTAAGAATGCCACAACTTATTGTCTGCGTTATGTTGTGGAACTTTCCCTAAGCTACTGCATCTTTTTTTTTTTTTTCAAGTGACCTGCAGTTCTCACTTGGTTACTTATTGGAATCTACTTTTAAGTATTTTTCAAAACTGTATGCATACTTTTGAATGTACAATGTTTTATAAAACATAAGGTGTGTTATACATTCCTAATGGTGCTATATTGCTCCATTTTTCTATTCATCTTTGTTCCTTTTCCATTCCCCATGGAAGTTACTCTAAACCTTTATCACTTTTGAAATTTCCTATTCAGTACTGGGTTCCTTATTCTCAGCAATAGCCACCTTTCTCAGCTGAGCAAATAGCAGTTATGAGCCCTCCATCTTGCCTTTCTCCATCTCTTAAATACACTTATAGATTCAGACATCCCTCCTAGAGGGGAGGCCTTCCTCTTTTCCAAGATTTAGTCCAATAAATAGTTCCTCTTTCTTATAGATGGAGTTTTTCTCTTTTGATTAATTTCTTTACCTCATTTAAAAAATAAAGCTAAAGTTTCTCCCTCCAAAATGTTAATTTTACTTCCCCTGAAATACTTTCATCCAACTTGAAGCTCATTTCTCTTTACCTTTATCATTAAACTTCTTGATCAACTATCTGTGAAATGAAAGTATCTCCTGCCATGTCAATAAAAAGAAATGTCACCACCATCAGCAATTTCTGGCCTCCAAATGTAAATGAGGTCTCCCAAAACTGTGATCCAGAGGATCCAAGGAAACAGTATTGGCCTCAGATAGCTGAGGTGCGTATGAAAGGAATGATTTCAGTGAGCCCAGAGGCTAGCATCTTCCCATTCTTAGAATGCTAAATTTCTTAACTTGATACCCGATCTTTGACATTCAGACTGACTGCTCCCTTTGTTGCTGACTTGTATATAGCCTGACCTCCCCCTCCTGCCTCCTTGGCACAGTTTTTTTAGAGCTACTGGGAATCTGTCTCCTGGGCTCAGAGTCCTAAACATTCTCACCAAATAGAAGAACTCTCTACTTTCAGGTCGTGAGTATTTCTTTAGTGAACATATCCAAAAGTTTGTTTTCATTTCCTAGTCATTAATTTAAAATGTAATTTGAGGTTTGATTCTGCTTCATTTCTGAGGCAGATGATTCTCAATGGCACTGGTGATATTTTAATCAGATAGTCCATTTGAAGTATTTTCCTTCCTTTCCTTTCTATAACAATAACCAGCTGCCATCATTAAAATAGTTTCTCCCATGGCTTCCATGCTACTAATCTTTCTTTCTATCTTCTTTCTTCCTCTTTGAATATTCCTTTTCAAAGACCTTCACAGGTTTCTCTAATCCTCCATTACTTCCTGGATCTCAGGATTCCAGAATGGCTTCTGTTGTTCTTTTTTTTTTTTTTTTATTCTCTCTTCTCTCTTCTATACATGCACACACACTCCTAGATATTCGTAGCTCTTCCTGTGGCTTCAAATTCCATCTGTTTACCGTCTGTAGTATACATTCTATTGAGTGAGAGATACAACACAAAACATAAATCGGGCAGTTATAATACCAGATGGCAGTTACATGCATTAGTGTGTTACTCTCAAGATATTACTAACCCCAATCATTTCAATTTTCTTAACAATTTACATGGATTACAGAATGGCTAATTTTAATGTGCAAATCAGAATTAAAAGGTACAGTAAAAGAGATGACATGTTCTGTGAGAGCAGAGATTGCCATACTCCTTTGATTCCTTGAAAGTCCCAGAATTAGCATTTTATACATCCTAGGCACTCAGCAACTTCATGACACTGTAAACTCACCGTGACAGTGTGTGACTGTGCTCCCCAGAGAAAGTTGCTTATAAAATAAAATACAAAGGATAAAAAATAGATGCCACTCGTACCAACTGCAATTTTTCCAGATTATTTTTTGAGAACCAAAGCTAAGGGGATAGCTTTAAATTACACACAATAGATTTGTATTCAAATGTGACTTGTTTCTGGAAAGTTGAATAGAAAAATAAGATTCTATAAGCTACTCGGCCCCAGGACCACTATAGATGCTCTGCCTTGCTGATGAGTCTCATTAAGTGGTAGGCAAAAGTGGTTTTACATAATCATGTTAATCAAAAGATGAAGATATAAAAATGTATGAGGTCGTTGAGCACCGCAAATAATTTTAGAAATAATCTGCTCTTACCTCTTCATTTTGTATGAGAGAAAATTGAAGCCAGAGGGATTAAGTGAGTTCTTCAATTTCACTTAGTTAATTAGTAGTGGCAAAGCAGGGAGAAATCAAGTTTCAAGGCTCAAGGTTTAATGTGCTTTACATTATAAAACGGTGCTCATAAATAGCCAAAGTTGTCAATTCTGACAGAAAAATTAGGCTTGTTTTAACATCATTCTCTTAATTAAATAGCCTTCACTCCTTATATCTGAATCTATTTATTTCTTCCATTTTAGACATCTGAGGTACTTTGCAGGTGAAGAAAGTGGAGCACTTGCTTTACTCAGCATGGTGAGTAAAGTTTCTAGGTTATTAATGGTGATGATTATGTTGCTTTTTATATGATATTTTTTGTTCCCCAAATGAACCAGGTAGTTGGTTCTATATCTACCTAAGCTTTATCTCTTATTCAGTCAACAAATATTCATTAAACATGTACTTTATTCCAGTCTTAATACTGGAAACTGAGAGTGGAGAGATTAATTTTAACCCAGTCTTTGCTTATTAAGGTGGTGTCAGCATCCATTGAAAATTAGGTGGTGTCAGCATCCATTGAAAATTAATTGTAATAAGATCTGAAAGTGTTCTCTTAACTGTAAATTATAGTAAATAAACAGTCAAAATCATCAGTTAAAAGCAATTTAAACATTGTAGATGCTATAAATATGATATTATACTAATACAAAGTGAGTAGAAGTGGGAAAGAGGAAGACAAAAGGTCTCCATGGTGATAGTAACCTGTACATTGAGTTGTAAACAATAAATAGATGTTCTTGAGGGGATGATGACGGTGGGAGGGTAGAGGTAGGAAGTAAGGGGTAAGGGATTAGAGGCAGAGAGAGGAGAGGAAGCAAAGCCATGGAGGTGTGAGTTAAAACCAGTTCTGTGAGGTTGGAATTTAAGAAGATGGCGTGGGAGGCGAGAATGGTAAAAGGCTAGAGAAATAGGGAGGAGCCAAATTTTGGAGAGTATTTGTATGTCCATAGTAAGGAATTTGTTCTTCATTCTTTCTGTATGGACCCATAATTATCATCACTTGAAAGCCTTATTGAGGATACCTTATATATGTATGTCTCTATAGTATTTGCTGTGGTATGGAAGGAAGAATCCTGGATTTAGCATGAGTTCAAATTCTTATCCTTTCACTTATTAATGATGAAATTTTGATCATTCATGTAATCTCTTGGGGCCTCAATTCTGTTTGTACAATAGAAATGATCATTCACAGGAGATCAAATAGGATAGAAATTAAAAATTCAAAAGCATACATAGTGAAAGAGTATTGTTATTTTGATTATTTCAGGGGCAGAAAACTTTTGGGGCAAAGAAAAGATTTAATGCATTGATGAAGGTATCATGCTACAGTTTGCTTCCAGTCAATTCTCTGGGATTGCAGAGAGAGGTATAACACATGTTGCTTCAGTGAGAGTTCAGTTAAGAAAATAGAAACCACTTTATATATTCTGGTTTGAGGTTATGGATTATAAGACTTTTGGAAGTGATTGGGGAGTGGATATTAGGAAAGCTGAGGCTGAAAGATAGGGGAGCTGCCTTTTGAAGGTCAAGGAGGTGAACTGTTAAAATTTAGCCTGAAGCACTCAATGGCTGACTTTTAAATGCTTACCTGGAAGCCATTCTGAAACTCTGGTAACATAACCTACATTTTAAAATACATATTCAGAAAAGCTTCACAGTATGTAGAAAGTTTGACCAAATACTGAATCACAGGATTCAGTTGTATGATCACAGGATGAAAGAAAGAAAGAGACACTATAGCAGAAGTTGTATGAGAAAATATCCAAATATTTTATGGAATTTAGGGACTGGAAAATGCAAATAAACTGAATATCATGTCAAATATGATGAATGCAATTTAACGTAATACATTGCAAAATTGAAAGTTAATATGACATGAATATTTTAATGATCCCCATTCAATAGAATATTATGCAGCTGGGATTGTTCATTAGATTAATGGTTGGAGATGGACAATTATAGTTATGATTTTTATAGTGCAGAAGAATATGGAGTTTACAAGTAAATTTTTTGAGCAGATCATTAAAGGAATAATTTTAAGTATTAACAAACAGATACCAATTTGGGGTCTGGGGTAGGAAGTCTCCAAGATGGCCCCCAATGATACCTACTGTTTGGGAGTCAGGTTCTTGTGAAATAGTCTTTCTTTGAATATTCTGGACCTACTGACTTACTTCTAATCAATAGAATCCATAAAAAATGGTGGAATTCCATTTCTGAAATTAGAAGAATACAGAGGACTGTGACTTAGATATTGCAAAGACTATCTTGCTCATGCTTCTTGCTTTCTCACGTGCATGCCATGTGACAGGAAACTGAGGGAGGCCTATGGCTAACAGCCAGGGAGGAATTGCATTTCATATTAATTAATTCCATTATTTAACTCGTACAGTGGACTCTTTCATATTTAGAAAGTCATCACTCACCTTGAGATAAATGTTCACTCACATTTTCTTGAGTTTTTTAATATTTTTATTTTTACATTTGATCCATTTAGAACTTATTTTAGCCTCCTCTTTTTCCAAGTTACATTTCTTACATTCAGAGACCATAATGATCCACTACTGAGAATATCTTCTCAAAGTTACTCAGAGATCCCTGAAATCTAAGGCATTTTCCAAGTGATTTCATTACAATGGCCCATTTACTCAACTAGTGATTTCCTGAGTTGATCCAAATTCTAACCCTGTAAGTATTCTTACTCCAAACGTTGAGCACAGATGTACAGGAAAGAAAGTACACCGTTCTTAAAATAAATGTTAGTAATCATTTCACTTAGATGTGTGATTATTTTCTCCTCACTTAAAAAAGAACAAAAAAACCCTCTATCAGTGCTTCTTCAAAAGTGTTACTTCCTCCATCTCTTTGTGGGGAGCTATAAAGGAATACATTTTACAAATAATTAATACTAAAGACCACATACGGAATCAAGGATAATGAAGAGATAACAATCAACTATCAATTATCACTGCATAATGCATAGCAAAAACCTGACTTTGCTGAAAAGGTGTTATTTTGTAAAACAGGCTGCATATACAGAGCCGGTGCCAGAATAGTTCCATGAATCACTCTTGTATAACTTTCAAACAGATAGGAATTGCCACTCTACATGGCACTCTGATGACAACAAAGAACACTTCAGGAAATATATTTCTTCAAAATTATGCTCATAGGTACAGCCAAATTTTTGTGCTTCAACTATTAAGAATAAAGTTTTGTGTTTAAAGATAAATGTACTCCTGACTGATCAAAAGTCAGCATGCATGTTGAGTTGTCATCTGGGCAGTATAGTTTGCATAGATTCATCACCTTTTCTAGCCTATTTCCCTAGAAGGATACAACATATCATTGCATATTGCCATTTTTATTGCCCACAGAATTCAAATCATAGACCTTTTGTATGTAGTTGAGGATTCATTTTCTCTCCCTTGATTAAACAATTTTAAAATGTATTTGACTTTTGTAGTGTATAAATAATCTAATAAAAAATTACATCTCCAAATTGAAGTTTTTATATTTAGCTTATACAAATGGTCATTTTTGTAAATTAAAAAGTTCAAACATCAGTAACATCACTGAGTTTAACCTAAGTAGTAAGTTTAATGACTAAATAGTGATTAAAGTTCTCCTAAGGAAAGTCGAAAAATTGATGCTTTTGAACTGTGGTGTTGGAGAAGACTCTTTAGAGTCCCTTGGACTACAAGGAGATCAAACCAGTCAATCCTAATGCAAATCAGTTCTGAATACTCATCGGAAGGACTGATGCTGAAACTTCACTTCTTTGGCCACCTGATGCGAAGAACAGACTCATTGGAAAAGACCCTGATGCTGGGAAAGATTGAAGGCGGGAGGAGAAGGGGACGACAGAGGATGAGATGGTTGGATGGCATCACTGACTGAATGGACATGAGGTTAAACAAGTTCCAGGAGTTGGTGATGGACAGGGAAGCCTGGTGTGCTGCAGTCCACGGGGTCACAAAGAGTCAGACACAACTGAGCAACTGAACTGAATTGAGCTGAAGGATAGGAAAAATTAGGAGCACATTCTTAAACAAGCTGTCTCTTTATTTTCTTGTTGTCATATTATAAAAAGAATTTATTCCAGATTGAGAAAAACATGTTAGTCGCCTACCTGAACTTTCTTAATATCAAAACCATTTTTGCAAAAGTTGACAAAGGGTCCAGCTTAGGAAAAACCACAGGAAAATGTGGTTTTCCAACCATCTTTGCAGTTGATTATAGCTTTGTGGTGTACTTCTGTGATGTGTGTGGAACCTAATAAGTTGTCTTCTTGGAAAAATTATAGTTTCATTGATAAAAGGAAGACTCACTTGGCAAGTAGTCATTTTGTAAGTCTGAAGATGAATACTCCGTGTTAAGAATATGTTTGGAAGCTACATAGAACTTAGGTTCTTAGTAATTTCCTTGAGCTACCTCTGACTGCCTGTCTCCATACTTGATCTTCTGTGACAAAAATAAATCCCCACTGGTTAAACCATTATTAGTTGAATTTTTATTATGTGTTTCTTAACTTCACTTCTCAATGAACTACCAGAAGCAGGGCTTCTTCAACTTTAGTGACTACCTGGAGGTCTTGTTGAAACAGATTGCTGCACCTATTCTCAGAGCTGTGATTCAGTGGATCAGGAGGTGGATCCTGTTCTAACAAGTCTCTAGGTGATGCTGATACTGCTGGTCCCAGAACCACACTTAGAGAGGGATTTAGCAGGTTAAAAGACACGAAAACAACTGTAAGATACTATAGAAGCTAATTTCGTTGATTAGGTATCAAGTTAAGAGACGAATAAGAAAAATTGCATCTAAATCTCCCCAAAATTAGAGGAGTGAGTGGAGAGAGAGTTTGAGTTGAAGAGTGAGCATGCTAGGCAAATGGGACGAGATGGAGAGGAAAACGCTGGAGATGATGTGGAAACAGGGGAAAACACTGTGGTTCTGGGAACTATGTAGATGTTGATCTATAAGCTAGAGACACACATACCCATGTGATTAGGAAGATTGTGTGTGTGTATAGCAGGGGCCAGATTATGGTAAGTTTTATACACCATGGTAAGGAATTTAGTTTGTATTCCATAGTCAGTGGGAAAACCATTAAAAATTCTAAGTGTAGGGACATGTTTCATGTGCATGACAGAAAAGATGCTGTTGGCAGTGTGGATGGTAGGCTGGAGGAATAGAAGCATAGACGCAGAAGATTAATAAAGGGTCAATGCAATTGTTCAGGTTGTGCTGATTTTCAGTTGAATGCTTTGATTTGGTTT
Organism: Bubalus bubalis; assembly: GCF_019923935.1. NCBI lineage: Eukaryota > Metazoa > Chordata > Mammalia > Artiodactyla > Bovidae > Bubalus > Bubalus bubalis. The sequence goes on from NC_059176.1 coordinate 16,199,522, forward strand.
TAGTGAGTAGACATGAATCTGAGTAAGAGTATCATCAATCAAGATGGAATTTTTGAAAACCTTACTCTTAGCTGCATCACAGCATTTAATAAAGTACCACCCCTCCCTCCCTCCGGGTGCTGTCCATCAGAGCAGGGCTGGCTTCCTAAGAGCTTTCCTTCTCCAACTTTGAAAGTGTGGGTAGGGGTGAAGCTTCTTAATTATCAAGAGATGTGGAAATCCTAGAATTCAGAACAGTTCTCTGCTGCTGCTGCTGCTAAGTCGCTTCAGTCTTGTCCAACTCTGTGCGACCCCATAGACGGCAGCCCACCAGGCTCTGCTGTCCCTGGGATTCTCCAGGCAAGAACACTGGAGTGGGTTGCCATTTCCTTCTCCAATGCATGAAAGTGAAAAGTGAAAGTGAAGTCGCTCAGTCCTGTCCGACTCTGAGTGACCCCATGGGCTGCAGCCTACCAGGCTCCTCCGTCCATGGGATTTTCCAGGCAAGAGTACTGGAGTGGGGTGCCATTGCCTTCTCCAGAACAGTTCTCTAGGATCTCTTTAATCTATTGTAAATTTAAGCCAAAACATGCATACTATTTCACGAGTGAGTGAGTGAAAGTCGCTCAGTCATGTCTGACTCTTTGTGACGCCATGTATTATACACTCCAAGGGATTCTTCAGGCAGGAATACTGAAGAGGGTTGCCATTCCCTTCTCCAAGGTATTGAGAGGGTAACAGGCAGGAAGGCCAGGGGTCTCCAAATGGAGGAAATACCCTGCAAGTGTCAGACATTTTTATCTCTCTTAAGCGGCAGGAGGAAACAAACTAGCAATATTTTTTTCCTTCTCTATACAAATTTAAAGAGAGGTTTCTCTTAAAATACTGTGTTGCCATAATGACACCTGGTTTCTCCTGAAGTTAGCTATTCTTGAGCCTAGAGATAACCAATGCCTTTTTCTTATGGAAATGTTTGTCTTAAGCTATGCTAATGTACTACGCCTTTACCCCAATCTCGGTCTCCAAGTCGGTTCCGCCTCTGGGCCCAGAACCTACTTGACAAACCAGTATGTTATACTCAGATATTGTTCCCCTAATCTATGTAAATGAAACTATTTGTATGGTGGTCTGCCCTTCTTTAAGATTCAAGTTAATTATTTTATGGCCCAAGATAAACCATTTGGTGCCATTCTAAATTTTAAGACATTCCTTTCTTTCATTAACAGACTGCTAGTGACTATATAACATCCAGCTAAAGACTAGCAAGGGGGTGCTCTTTCTGCCCCCTTCTGATGCCTATGTCAGAAGCTTTCTCTATCTCCTTTATACTTTAATAAAACTTTATTACACAAAAGCTCTGAGCGATCAAGCCTCGTCTCTGGCCCCGGATTAAATTCTTCTCCTCCGGGGGCCAAGAATCCTGGTGTATTCGTGTGATTCAACAACAACCTTTCAGTATCTTCCCAACCCAGGGATTGAACCCAGGTCTCCTGCATTGTAGATAAATTCTTTACCAGCTGAGCCACCAGGGAAGCCAAAAAATATAAACCAATTTCATATATGCTATGCTGAGTCTCTCAGTCATGTCCTACTCTTTGTGACCCCATGGACTGTAGCCCACCAGGCTCCTCTGTCCATGGGATTTCTCAGGCAAGAATACTGGAGTGGGTAACTGTTCCCTTCTCCAGGGGATCTTTCCAATCCAGGGACTGAACCCTGCTCTCACACATTGCAGGCGGATTCTTTACTGCCCGAGTCACCACAGAAGCCCCTGAGCTATCTCAACTGAAGCGTTAATACAGTCTTGGTTGTCTCTTCAACAAGGATAAAGTCCATAAGGACACGTCACAGGGAAAGTCATCTGTCACAGGTTGACACCTGCTCTCCCACACAACATCACCCCGAGACACTCATGAAGCCATAAGAAATATCCTCTCTATACATTTATTAACCACAAATTTATAAAATTTTGTTTTAGCTGGACTTACATAATATTTACATTTACAGTCCTCGCAACAGTCAAACCAAGAGGCAGCAGGATATTTAGGCTTTGGAAAAAAAATGCTAAGACATTAGGGATTTATAAATTGAGCTGCCTCCTTTGTTTCAATTGACATGTTTAGGGGTATCGGTAAAGAGGCCAGGAGGCTAGCTTTCCAGGTTAAAATTAGTGGCATATGTAATAGCTTGGTAATGAGAACCCAGGTGGTTAATTTCTGTGTTTAGAAACGCCTTTTTTTTTTTTTTTCTGTTTACTTAGGGAAAACCAGAGTACACAGAATGCACAGAATGGTTATACAGTACCAAAACCAAAGCAAAACAAAAACCAAGAAATTTGCAATAAAATGATTTATAAATACATGCCAGCTTTTAATTTGTAAGTGGGGAGCATAGAGGTGCTATAGGAGGGCAGTGCTGTCCCAGGAACCAGCATAACCTCTTATCTGCTGGGCCCATGCTCTCTTTCATCAAGATACTAAGGCAATCAAATGATGAATCAGAAGTGTGCTTGGTGAGCAAAGAGACTGGTATCATTTTGCAGGATGTTTAATCTGGATGGGCTGATGTAGAGGCTGATGACCTTCCTCCAGCACGGCGCACTTTCCTATTGCCTGAATCACACAGACCTCTTAGACTGTCTGTCTTTTTCGCAGCTCTGGAGAATCACTCATAAAATGGTCATCTCTGGCTCTCCAGCTTTACACAAACTACCATATTTCTATTGTGAAAACATTTTCCAGACAAGCTGAATATTATTGTATCATAGGTTACTTTAACAATAGTTTAATTTTAGATATTTTGATGCCATTTAAGAGACAAACTTATTTAAGAAATGTGCCTTATTCTTATTAGAAAAAAATGATTTCTTAGTATGCAATTACCTTTAAAATATATATATATCAGGGAGTTTCCATTAATATGAAAACCTAAGTTTGATGCAGGAACACAGGAACACAATAAACTAAATTTAAAAAGAAATCTGAAACATAATAACAGTTGAAATGTTTTTAATATATTGTTTTCCTTACAAAAATGGTACTATGTTGAATAACATTTTATGCACTGGATTTTTAAATTATTTTATGAATAGTATGTTTTCCTATGGTAATATTCTTCTATATTTGTATTTTAATCGATTAGTATTATTCTATGGAGATATCATAATTTACTATGTTCTATTAGTGGACATTTAGACTCGTCCCCAAATTTCAATAGTATAGATAATACTTTAATGAAGGCCTCTGTTTAACTATCCATTATTTACATCTTTCATTCTTTCCTTAGCAACCATATCGCAAAGAGTTTGCCTCATACATTGCTAAGTGAAGATACCACTCTTTCATAGAACCAGTCTGATCCATTGTATACTGATATTTTGTCTCAAATCTGTAGGGTCACAGAATCTGATACTCTAATTGTGTTTGTGAATTTGAAACACACAAATACTTGTGTATATATTACCTGTGTATGTGTATATGTGAGTGTGTATGTTAAATATAACATACATGACAAAGAAAGTGTATATAAATATATATTATATAGCATATATTGTATATACTTTACTTTCTTTTAGCTTAAAATTTGTTTCATTAGCTCCTCTTAGATATCTGTTTTTTAGCTTCTCTCGCAGTTCAAATTTAAGCTTTCTAAGTCTGAATTAAGGAATTGTATTTGAAATAAGTGATATGATTTATATTAAGTTCCACTTTGGGACTATAGCACTAGGTTTTTGACCAAAAATATTTGATATGTTGGAAATAACCTGTGCTAAAAATTCTTTTATTTCCACTCCATCATTTTATTTGTTTGTGATTTAACACTTTTTGAAGGCTACCAATGGTAGAAGATTCCATTGAAAAATATATGTAGTTCTGGATCAAGGTATTTGTGTGTGTGTGAGTACACCTAATTCTATTATGAAAATAGATGTGTGTGTGCCTTTGTATACCATGGAAACACCATATTTTTGTGTATTTTAAAAACTTTTATAGCTATTATCTTAGAGTTGGAATATATAATATAAAATTCTTATGTAAGGAGATGGATCTATCTCACCTCTTTACAAGGGAAAACTTGCAGAACAAAAATTTAGAGGTTTATTGTTTTTAGATGCTTTAATAGGGGTTCAGTCCATTACCTTAGAAACTAAGTTATAAACAGAAAATGCTGTTTCTCACAATAATTGTTGGACATATAGATACCTTGCCTTACCTTTGAAACAAAGGCTTTTAACCTGGGAGAACTAACTCCTAGGAGTGCATGAGTGGGCTTCACAATGCGCCTGAGCCCACCAAAATTCTGTAATCCTAACACTAAGTTCATGTGCATTCATGCGTTTTCTCCTATTGTGAAAATTCTATCATTTAAAATCCCAGTCTCCAAAGGCTCTGTGACACTTAAAATGGTTAAGAATCATAGTTATGAGACATATTAATTATGTACCAGAAAACATAATTAAATAGAGTGTGTTTAAATTGGGAATCCAAGGACTTTAGGATAGTCAGTAACATGGTATTATGTTTTCATATATGGTTTGACCTGTCAGAGTGCAGTTCAATTTTTATTGTATAGCACAAATTGAGAAGTTGAAACAGGCTAGTATATTCCCTTTTTTTTTTTAATAGATTAAGATGTAGAAGAATAACTTAATCATAGCAACTTTTTTGTTGTTCATAGTGAAAGTGAAAGTCGCTCTGTTGTATCTGACTCTTTGCAACCCCATGGACTATACAGTCCATGGACTTCTCCAGGCTGGAATACTGGAGTGGGTAGCTGTTCCCTTCTCCAGGGGATCTTCTCAACTCAGGGATCAAACCCAGGTCTTCCAAATTGCAGATGGAGTTTTTACCAGCTGAGCCACCAGGGAAGCCCTTTGTTGTTCAGGTTGAGGTTAATTTGGATAATTGCCTATAGTCTAACCTTGAGTTTAATTTGTTATTTATTTATTTACCTATTTTTATTTCAGTGAATAAGGGAGCCAGATGAAAAGAAATTTAAACATGTCAAAGAAATTGGTAGCTGTGTAATTTGTTTGGCTAACTAGCTTATAATTAACCTTATATATTTGACCCTGTAGTAAGCAGGGTATTTTTTATACTGAGGACTTGGGGGTCTATGGAGACATGTAAAAGATGGCTGAAAATTTCCAAACCTCACCATCTAGAATGAAAATTAAGTTTATAAGGCCAACCACACCTGAGCATTGTACCTTCTGGGATGGGAAACTAACAAAAGCAAGACTACACCCTGTTTTCTATCCACACTGTCACAACCAGGAACAGTCTCTACTTACAACAGAAATTTGACATGGGGCTATGTTTTAAAATGTAGGTTTTATTATTATTCATGTATGGTGAAGTTAGCAGATCAGGAGATGACCGCAATTGAAAGGATAGTTTGTTGCAGTTCGCAAGAGGAGGGAGTACATTACCTCACTTGGGGTCCCACTGGGAAGCACTAGGTTTGGTCACGGAGAAGGCAATGGCACCCCACTCCAGTACTCTTGCCTGGAAAATTCCATGGATGGATGAGCCTGGTGAGCTGCAGTCCATGGGGTAGAGAAGAGTCAGAGACGACTGAGCGACTTCACTTTCACTTTTCACTTTCATGCATTGGAGAAAGAAATGGCAATCCACTCCAATGTTCTTGCCTGGAGAATGCCAGGGACGGGGGAGCCTGGCGGGCTGCCGTCTATGGAGTCGCTCAGAGTCGGACATGACTGAAGTGACTTAGCAGCAGCAGCAGGGTTGGTCAGGAAGCAGGGGGGGTTGAGGGGGAAACGTGGGCCAGAATCATTATTGTACTTTCTAGAGAAGGAATGGGAGAGGCAGGTTAAAAAAAGTTTAGGATTTGCTAGTTAGATTAATTTCTGTGGGCTCTGGGGTGTAGGGTATAAAGATAAAGAGAAATAGGTAAAATTAATTTTAATATATTATTTATATGTATATTTAGTATATAATTAAAATAATATATTTGATTTAATTCCATATATCCAAAATATAATTTTAGCATAACCAATATAAAATTATTTGGGATTTTTTTCCTTCTTTTTAATGCTATATTTTTGAAATGTGGTATGTATTCTATACTTACATCTCAATTTGGATGCTGAATTTTCATAGAAATACTTATCTGCATTTCAATTTCATGGAATTTACAGTTGATCAAGTATATTTGCATACCCGGAATTATTCCAAATGCACTTGAAAGTTTTCCAATAACTGAACTCTGAGTATTCGTTTTAAACATTTAAATTAAGTAAAATTAAATAAAATTTAAAATTCAATTCTTCAGCAGCACTAGCTGCATTTGATGAATTGTTACTGCATTCACCAGTTCAGGTCCAGAATAATGATTATCAAACTATACTTGATAGTTTGATTTGAACTACATGTTCAAATCGGCCATGAATTAGCTAAAAAATACAGATTGTTGGACTTCACCTTAAACCTACTGAATCAGAATCTACAGGACATTACATGGTCAACAGAATAGTTTGAGCGTCACTGAAAACACCAAACATCACGTGTCTAGAAATTAAGGTTTTTTTATTAGAAAGAAGTCTATAAATTGTTTTATAATTAGGTGCCCCTTAATCTCCAACCTTACTTCCTACCAGTCTCTTCCTAAAGTTCTCTGTTCCAGCCACACTGACCTCTTTGTATCTTTTCCTCTTGTGACTATGAATTCACTTCCTCTGGAATTATCTTCTCCTCCGCAAAAAGCTTGGCACACACAGATGCATTCTCAAAGAAGCATTTCCTGAGCAGGTGAAACATGAAATTAACATCTTTTCCATCATACTCTGTCTCCTCTTTTTTACTCATCAGTTGCAATAACAGACATTTCATATGTTTATACATTTATTGGTTATCTCCCTCTTACTAGAATGTAAGTCTAGTGGGAGATGGGTCTTTGTTTTGTTTATTGCTTTATCACCATTATGGAGGAAAATACTTCAGTTCAGTCGCTTGGTTGTGTCTGACTCTTTGCAACCCCGTGGGACTGCAGCATGCCAGGCTTCCCTGTCCATCACCAACTTCCAGAGTTTGCTCAAACTCATGTCCTTATAGTTGGTGATGCCATCCAACCATCTCATCTTCTGTCATCCCTTCTCCTCTGCCTTCAATCTTTCCCAGCATTAGGGTCTTTTCAAATGAGTCAGTTCTCTGCATCAGGTGGCCAGTATTGGAGTTTCAGCTTCAGCATCAGTCCTTCAAATGAGTATTCAGGACTGATTTCCTTTAGGATTGACTGGTTTGATCTTGCAGTCCAGGGGACTCTCAAGAGTCTTCTCCAACACCACACTTCAAAAGCATCAATTTTTTGGCGCTCAGCTTTCTTTATAGTCCAACTCTCACATCCATACATGACTACTGGAAAAACCATAGCTTTGACTAGATGGACGTTTGTTGTCAAAGTAAAGTCTCTGCTTCTTAATATGCTGTCTAGGTTTGTAATAGCTTTTCTTCCAAGGAGTAAGCGTCTTTTAATTTCATGGCTGCAGTTACCATCTGTAGTGATTTTGGAGCCCAAGAAAATAAAATTTGTCACTGTTTTCTTTGTTTCCCCATCTATTTGCCATGAAGTGATGGGAGTGGATGCCATGATCATAGTTTTCTGAATGTTGAGTTTTAAGCCAACTTTTTCACTCTCCTATTTAACATTCATCAAGAGGCTCTTTAGTTCCTCTTCACTTTCTGCCATAATGGTGTACTTGCCACTCAGTAAATTATATAAAAGGAGAGTACTTGGCACTCAGTAAATTATATAAAAGATATATATGTATGTGTGTTAGTTGCTTAGTTGTGTCCAACTCTTTGCAACCCCATAGACTGTAGCCCACTAGGCCCCTCTGTCCATGGGATTCTCCAGGCAAGAACACTGGAGTGGGTTGCCATTTTCTTCTCCAAAGGGACCTATAGAAAGAAAGAAAGTGAAGTCGCTCAGTCGTGTCTGACTCTTTGCGATCCCATGGACTGTAGCCTACCAGGCTCCTCCGTCCATGGAATTTTCCAGGCAAGAGTACTGGAGTGGGAAATGGCAACCCACTCCAGTATTCTTGTCTCGAGAATTCCACGGATGGAGGAGCCTGGTGGGCTGCAGCCCATGAGATCACAGAGTTGAATATGACTGGACAGCTAACACAGACACACACACTTGAAGTAGTAAATAGTTAACTAAAGCAATGGTGTGACTTCCAACAGACAAGATGGCATAGATTCATTTTCCCCTGCTCTGCCCTGCTAAGCATATCTATAAACCTGGAAATGGTTCAAGAGACAGTGCAAGGAAAACTCTGAAATGTGTTAAAAAGAGTCGAGCTGGTTTATAACACCAGGATGTGAGGCAGAGCATAGCAGCAGGGTGTCTTGAGTCTCTCTGCCCAACAGAGAATGACATTCGGCTCCAGCATTTTCAGATGGAAATGGCAACAGAAGGCAGCCTAGGTATGCTGCTCCTCCCCCAACCCCTGGTGGAATGGGGTAGCTTTGCCAGCATCAGGGGAGCAGGACACCACCCACAAGAGGATCAACTGTGAGCCTCACTAGAAACAAGCATCCAGGGGAGATATTTCTTCCTATGGCCCCGAGACTCTTCTTTTTGCAGAGAGTTACTGAAAGGGGCAGGGAGACTAGGCAGGGGAATTCAGCTATAGCAGGCAGCCTGCTCAGGAAAGACCCTTTATCTCGCAGGGAGACTCTTCTTCCCCAAAGACTCAGGACAGCCAGGAGCCACTGATGAGGGATCCTCCCACAGCCTTCTCCCACTGAGAGACACCCGTGGGCTTCCTGAAGAATCTCGCTTGGTTTCCTCAGGTAGCACCAGCTGGGATCAGTGGAAGCCCCAGGGACACTAGATGGACCAAATTAACAAAAGTAACAGACTAAACCTCTAAAAGTTAGACTGCCATTGGAAGCACAGCCCATGGGTATAAGCCAAGACCCACAGGCTACATCTAGACAGGGTGACTGCTTGTTAAATAAAAGATTTAAATAGGACTCAGAGTCTCCTAACAAAGCAGAGAATATGTCCAAGGTAAGTATCAAATCATAACTCGAATGAGAAAAGACAGTCAATCCACTAATGTCAGCACCAAGATGAATCAGTTATCGGAAATATCTGACAATGATTTTAAAGCAGCTATTAAGAAAATGTGTTGACAATCAACTAAAAATTCTCTTGAGACAAATTAAAAATGTAGAAAATCACAGCCAAGATGTAAACTTATAAAAGAGAACAAAATGGAAATTATAGAACTGAATGACACAAAAATTGAAATTATAAAAACTCACTGGATGAACTCAATACTTAATTAAGCACAGATAATTGATAGAGGATTATGCATTCATTTTTAAAATAGTCACTGAGAATTTACAAAGTGTGAAACAGTCAGATCTATTACCTGTAAAGACCTTCAGTGAAATAGAGGAGATGGGTATTAAATAAATCATTGCAGCAATAATTACAATTGTGACAAGTGCTATGGAGGAAATGCTACAAATAAGAAGTACACACGATCATTCTCAAGGGTGTGGGATTTGAAGAGAAGATGAGGTGAACAGAAGATGATTCTTAAGGAGAGAGTTTTCTCTTTGAAGGGAGTTCAGTGAGTTTCCTGCCGAGTTCCTCCTGCCTTAACCAGCTCACGATTGCCTCAGGCATCTGTTGCCAGTTCTCTTGTTAAGGCAGAGACTATCTGAAATCCTTATGCTTCCTCTGAACCTTAGGATTGTGATGAGGGGCGTTATGGGTGACTTGTAGGTTTCTGGTATGGATGATGGGGTGAATGTGGCAACATTATTAAGACTGGTTGCAGAAGAAGTAGAAACAGAAATGAGGTCACTTTTGCATGCACTGAGATGGAGATGCTCAGTTATCTGTTACACCCTCTGGCAGATTTGTGGTTTGGAGCTTGGCAGAGATTGAAGTTAGTGATATGGATTTACCAGTCTTTAGCATAGATGGAGGAGAAGGCGATGGCACACCACTCCAGTACTCTTGCCTGGAAAATCCCATGGACAGAGGAGCCTGGTAGGCTGCAGTCCATGGGGTCGCTGAGAGTTGGACACGAGTGAGCGACTTCACTTTCACTTTTCACTTTCATGCATTGGAGAAGGAAATGGCAACCCACTCCAGTGTTCTTGCCTGGAGAATCCCAGGGACGGGAGCCTGGTGGGCTGCCGTCTGTGGGGTCACACAGAGTTGGACACGACTGAAACGACTTAGCAGCAGCAGCATAGATGGAAATTAATGCAAGAAAGAAATGAGGTCACAGGAAGAGAGTATGAGAAAATGGTATAGGACATAAATGTAGGAATTTGGAGAAGAGAGCCTGCAAAGAAGATGAATACAGAGAAAACAGAGAGAGGAAATAGAAGCCAGATAATGTTAAAGAAGGAAGGAAAGGTTAATGTCAAATGCTGCATAAATGTCAAGGAGGTAGAAGGACAAAAGCAGTTTGCAATAGAACACTCAGTGCCCTTGGCAGGAGCAGTTTCAATAATTTTTAAATGGAAAAAAATGGGAACAGGACATGTAGACTCAGTTTCTGGGAATTTGGCATAGAGAGAAAAAGAAAAAGGGAGAGGGTCAAGGTAAAGATTTTGTTTTTGATTTTGCTATGAGACACAGCAACTGGAATGTTTCCAGGCTAGGTAGAGAAGGCAAACCAGAAGGAAGAGGTTGGGACCCCAGTAAGAAAGGAAGTGACAGATGAGGCAATGGCCTTAAGTGGCCATGAGAGCTGGGATGATGGAGCAGAGGAAGGGACGTTATCCTTCATGGGACGGGGAGGGAGATTCCTTTTCCAATGAGGGGAGGGTTATTCCTAAAGGGGGCAGGGATTGAAGTGTTATTACTTGAGCCACTTGAAGCTCCTTGTCAGGTGGAAACATTGTGTCCTGCTAAAAATAAAAGGAGAAGTCATGGCTGGTGAAAGTTTGGAAAATATATTGGAAATCCTAAGAGGAATAAGGAAAAGGAAATTAGACATTTTCTGGGACTCACTGACTTACTAGTTGAGGTTAGAGGCATGCATGTGATGAATTCTTTTGAATATTTCTTCAGCAGGTAGTTTTGAATGTGAATGTCAGCTGATCAATTTTGGAATGGGAGTTTAAGGAAGTGTTGGCACCTAACCAAAGTTTTCAGAAACAAAGTGGAATATTTTGTAGCATTGTTACTGTCAGTGTTTACTTCCTGGCAAACCTTGTCAGTTTACTAAATGTATCTCTAATTAGTTGATTAAAAACATGGTTTTCTTTTATTTATTGTCCTGTAGGCCCTAATCCATTGACTACGGTGTGTACAGTACTTGGTCTGTCCCAGCAGGGAAGCCTAGAAAAGTTGCATTTCCTGCTTGCTATAAATTATCTGTTTATTTGGAAGGAAATGATAAATAGTGCAACAATCAGGGAAGATAAGCAAAAATGAAAAGACAACTGTTATTTGTGTTAAGGCTTGCTACGTATCAGACATTGTTTTACAGAGGCAATATCGGGTGATGATTCAGAGTGTGGCCTCTGGAACCAGATTCTAAGTGCCTAATACATAATGGCGATTATTATCATCTGATTGATTTCACAATAAATACAGGGAATAGACATTATTATTCCCATTGTATAAACAAGAAAAGTGAAGCTAGAGGGGTTAGAGAATCTTGCCCAAGATCACGATTGAGGTAGATTAAGATTCTGATTTCTGATTGTGCCTGCATTTATTTCCACGGACTCTGTTGTCACTCCGTTCGTGTATAAAGTTGCACAAGTTGTATTGTCCTTAGAACCTTTGCTTGCAACGTAGGAGGTATGCTCAGCATGTGGTGACACCAATCACAAAAAATGCAGTGATGAAAATGAGTCTTAGGGAGGGATTTGTGTGTTTTAATTAGAGAAACAAAGTTAGAAAGACATTCCAGAAAGAGGAAATAATGTAAATCAAGCAACCGCCATGGGAATGACTTTCTTTTTTAAGGTCTGGAAAATGATAGGGAGGTAATTCTACTGGAGTTGACCTGCATGCGTTGTGAGATGAGAGGGCAAGTAACTGTATGACTGTCCTAAAAATTATGTGATTTGTGAGCTTTTTTTTACTTGCCTGCCCTTTTGATATTATTGCATTGTAAGAAAAATTGGAAATAATAATTTCTTCTCCTTTCAATTTAGATCAGTCCAGTGGGCCTACCCAGTTACATGGCCTTTCTTTCCCTAGGAATCACTAACACTGAACACAATACTTGTGTACAGCAAAATTTGTACATTACTACTTTTCTTATGGATTGCCTCTTAAATACTAAGTATATTCCATTTGAATGGCTTTTGTTTCTAGAATTTTCTAACTGGCTTCTTCATTTCCATCTTGACCCCTCTACAGTAAAGGCTCTTCCCACAGCCATGGTGATTCTTGGAAAATGTAAGTCCAGTCACGTGTGGACTGCTCAACATTTCCAATGACTTTTCTATTTTCTCAAAATGAAATTCAGTGTTCTTACTCTTGCCTATACAACCCTATAGACCTTGTCTCAGGCTAGCAACCTTTCTGACATTGCTGCTGCTGCTTCTTTCTCTATCCACATTGCCTGGTTCATCATTTCCTTCAGCTTTCCACTCACATGCCATCTAATCCATGGGGTCTTTCCTGACTACTTTCTCTAAAATAATCCAGTTCTTCTCACCTCTTCTCACATCTGTCCTGGCAACTTCTATTCTTCTTTACTTTGACTTTGTTAATATTGCTCATCACCACCCAAAGTATTATATATTAATTTGTTTATTGCCTTTCTCTTTTCATTTGAGATAAGCCCCATGAAAATGGGAACTTTGTTTGGTTTACAGTTCTTGGTATACTATAAAGAACACTGACATTTTTTTGTTCACTCACCAAGTTGTATCCATCTCTTTTCAATCCCATGGTTGGCAGCATATCAGGGCTCCCTGTCCCTCGCTATCTCCTAAGTTTGCTCAAACTCGTGTCCATTGAGTCAATGATGCCATCCAACCATCTCATCCTCTGTGCCCTCTTCTCCTCCTGTCCTCAATCTTTCCTAGCTTCAGGGTCTTTTCCAATGAGTAGGCTCTTTGCATCAGGTAGCCAAAGTATTGGAGCTTCAGATTCAGCATCAGTCCTTCCAATGAATATTCAGGGTTTATTTCCTTTAGGACTGACTGGTTTTATCTCCTTGCTGTCAAGGGGACTCTCAAGAGTCTTCTCCAGCACCACAATTTGAAAGCACCAATTCTTAGGCACTTAGCCTTCTTTAGCTCAGTCAATAAAGAATCTGCCTGCCAGTGCAAGAGACACACGACATGTGAGTTCAATCCCTGGGTCAGGAAGATCCCCTGGAGAAGGAAATGGCAACTGACTCCAGTATTCTTGCCAGGAAAATCCTACAGTCCGTGGGGTCACAATAGGACACAACTTAGCAACTAAACCACCCACCATCACAGCCTTCTTTATGGTTCAACTCTTATATCCATACATGACTACTGAAAAATCCATAGCTTTGACTATACGGACATTTGTCAGCAACGTGATGTATTTGCTTTTTAATATGCTGTCTAAGTTTGTTATAGCTTTTCTTATAAGGAGCAAGTGTCTTTTAATTTCATGGCTACAGTCACCATCCACAGTGATTTTGGAGCCCAAGAAGGTAAAAACCTGTCACTATTTCCTTTTTTTCCCCTTTTACTTGCCATGAAGTGATGGGACCAAATGTCATGATCTTAGTTTTTTGAATGTTGAGTCTTAAGCCAGCTTTTTCACTCTCCTCTTTCACGGTTATCAAAAGGCTTTTTAATTCCTCTTTACTTTCGACATTAGGGCAGTATCATCTGCATATCTGAGGTTGTTGATATTTCTCCTGGCAGTCTTGATTCTAGCTTGTGACTCATTCAGCCTGGTTAACTGTTCTTGGTGTAACACCAAGAGCATTGGCATGTAGTAGACTCTAAACTAATATATGTATGTATATGCTTAGTCCCTCAGTTGTGTCTGACTCTTTGTGACCCCATGGACTGTAGCCCATCAGGCTCCTCTGTTCATGGGATTCTCCAGGCAAGAATATTGCAGTGGGTAGCCATTCCATTCTCCAGGGGATCTTCCTGACCCTGGGCTTGAACCTGGGTCTCCTGCACTGCAGGTGGATTCTTTACTGTCTGAACCACCAGGGAAGCCTAAACAAATACTTATTGAATAAATGGAAAGAATGAATAAAACTGTTTGTACCAGTGCTAGTATATTTAATATTTTAAATGTATATTGGGGAGAAATGTGTCTCTAATACGGGAGCTATGCTGTACTAAAGTACTTCTTAAAATCATTGACTAAAACTTGTCATGCAATGCCAGAATTTGTGCCAGCAGGGCTATTTTCCTTATCTAAATAGTATTTAGTACAGTGAAAGCATTTCCTAAAACAGACATGAATGTCTTTTTTAAAAAATTGAAAACCATTAATGTACAGTGGATATATGTCAACCCCAATCTCCCATTTCATCCCATTGTCTCCCCTTCCTCCTTGGTATCTGAAGATTTGTTCTCTACATCTGTATCTCTATTTCAAATAAGTTGATCTGTACCATTTTTTTTTTCTAGATTCCATGTGTAAGTGTTAATATACAGTATTTCTTTTTCTCTTTCCATGCATAAAATAGGTAGCTAATGAGAATCTACTGTATAACACAGAGAACTCTACTCAGTGTTTTATTATGACCTAAATGGGAAGTAAATCTAAAAAAGAAGAGATACACATATAACTGATTCATTTTGCTATACAGCAGAAGCTAAAACAGTATGTAAAGCAACTATATGCAGATAAAAATTAATATAAAGTTTGGATGGGGTTAACAATCCAGGGATATGAACAAAGCAGCAACAACAACAGCAACAAAATTTGCATTTTTCTTTTGGCAGAGTGGTGATATTGTTGTGGAAAATCTGGGAGGGGTTATGAATGAGAAATCTAACATGAAAGTAAGTTGTACTTCAAGCCTCTCTGCTTGAGAGAGTCTAAGAAAGGCTAGAGTGGTTTGTCTATATTTGAGATACAGTAGGAAAAAGAGAGTTATGAAATCCTCCTCAAACATCAACACAGTTTATGAACTTGGGTGGGTTCCCAACAACCACTCAAGGTCTGCCATTTCCCCTTGGGAATGAACCAGACTGTCTCTCCTTTTTCAGGAAGGAGTCAGGAGTTGCTGTTTAGTCATCATAGTGACCTCTGGAGATGGAAGGGTAGACTATAGAACCCTCTGAGGCAAGTCAGCATCCAGGTTTGTGTCTTTCTAGGTGTCCTTGATCTAATCAGTTTAACCTATTTATCTATCTCCTGGATTCAAATGAAAACCGGCAAACAAGAGAGTATTGTTACTAACCTCGAATTCGCGTCTTCCGAGTTTTTCATGTTTTACTTCACTGATCTTAGGCAAGGCTGAGAAAAACACAGTCGTGTACTAATAATAAATTATCAAAGACAATCAGGCCAACCAGCCTGGTTGTGTTGTGTTGAAGAGATTGGCAAATTGGCAAACAGTAGGTTTGTGGGTTGTCGCTGGCTTTTTATGTGTTGCCCGTGCCCCCAAATTTCTTGTTTTGGCATGGCTGTCTTTTATAATGGTTCTATTACAAGTGAAGTTTTCAAATTTAGTATCAAGTGTATTATAGTAGAAATGATAGCTGCATGTGTTTGGTTGTCTACTAGACAAAAACATTAGTTAGAAGTTAGAACTTCTTCCCTGACACCTAAGTTCTCTTGCAATCATGTAAATACAGTGTGTTGTGTCAAGAGACTACAGTCACAGCAGTGATATTCCTTTTTATATTTATGTTCTTAAAGAAATCTCCCTGATGGTAGAATATATGTCAAGTTCCAGCAAACTTCCAGGTTGAGAATGGGAGAGGAATTCCTGGCCCAGCATTATTGGTTAACATAGAACTCATTATGTTAAATTGGGTCATGTGTATTGCCTCCAATACTTGCCAGGTTTTTTCATTCAATAATGCCAACAATGCCACTTCATCATGCAAACAAACAATCGAAGCCTCAAATATTCTTCTGCAGATACTAATGACAGCAATCTCAGAGGGAGGCTAGTTTTTGTTTCAGCGCTGCTGTCCCTCAGAGCATCATGTGGCACTCTGCAAATAGTGAGTTTTAAATGAAAAGTGGTCAGCTGTCTCAGTGACTGCAATTGAAGTCTTGGGATCTGGCTGTGAGTGTCATCCCTGGGATATCCGAATTCACCAGTACATTGGACGCTTGGAGAAGAGCCCTGCCTGTTACCATCTGTTCACTCATGCCATGCCATCCTCTTTTTTCCATGGGGCTCAAAAGACTTCCTTCCCAATAAGGAGAAACTAGAAGTTCAAATTTGAATACTGTTATCATGGTTAGTCATCCACTCATAGATATTTACATTTTCTGGGACCCCACTGGTATGTGGCATGGCTCCTGCATCTTCTGTATCCTTGGCCATTATGATCTAGTCAGAAGGCTTGTTGCTGCTATCAGAGGAGATGTCTGTACCCAAGATGCCCCTTGGGTAACTCAGTTTAACCTGTTCTCTATCTTTAAAATCTTTTACCGTGGGAAAGTAGCATGGATTTATCTCATAGGTGTGGGCGTGTAGTGGTGTTGTAGGTATATCATTGTTTTAATTTGCAGTTAAAAGATGATCAATGATGATAGCATCTTTTCCTATGTTTATTCTTCATCTGTATATCTTCTTTCATGAGATACTTATTCAGATTTTTTTGCTCCTTTAAAAAAAATTGGATTGTTTTTATTTTTATGCTTGAGTTTTAAGTGCTTTTTGAATATTTTGGATACCAGTGCTCTATCAGGTAAGTATTTTGAAAACATTTTCCCTAAGTTTATCACTTATATTTTGATACAGCAAGCCCCCTACCTACGAACTTTCAGGTTGTGAGCTTTCAAAGAGGCGAAATACGTTCCCATGTCCAGTCATGTAAATTAGTTCGTGTGTCTGGCGTACATTGTCACACGTATGCCTCCTCTACAGGAGGCTGTGATTTTCTGCACTTTACTCTACAGCACTGTTGTGCAACATGAGGTGCTTGCTAATGAAGACCTGATGGAACTGGAGGCCCAGAGAACGGGTGAAAAGAGGCAAGAGGAAGAAAAAAGAACCAAAGAGAGTCTCAACACAGAACATGGTGAGGGGGCTTTCTTGATTTGAAGAGGCACTGTTAGCTTTTGAGGCCCCGGACCCAAATGTAGAATGGTACATGAAGGTTGCAGAAGCTGTTCAGAATGCAATCCAGTGTGACCGTGATGAGCAGAAAAGAAGAGCTACTACCCAGATATCACTGGGTTATTTTTTCAAGAGGGTAGAACGAATTGAATCCAGCAAGGAACCAGAACATGTGCCATCAATGTCAGGCATGAGTGAAACTGCAGCCTGCTCTCATTCTCCTATTGCTGAAGATCCTTCAGCTCTACCATCTCCCACCTCCTCTCCTTCCTCCAGTCAGTAGCTCTTCTTGCTTGTTCACTCGATGGCAGTCCCTTTTATGCCAGCCATTGTACTGTACTTCTCAAGGTACTATACTGTAAGATTAAAAATGTTTTGTTTATTTTTTATGTTTACTTCTTTTTATGTATTGTTTGTATAAAAAGTATAAATCTATCACAGTATAGTACTATATATCTGATGGTGTTAGTTGGGTACCTAGGCTAACTTGGTTGGACTTATGAATCAACTGGACTTACAAATGGGCTCTTGAAATGGAACTCATTTATATGTAGGGGACTTACTGTACTTTTAACAATGTATTTTGGAGAGCAGAGGTTTCTCATTTTAATAGAGTCTAACATCACATTTTCTTTAAAATTCATGGATGATGCTTTTTAAGTTGTATCTATAATCTCATCACTAAACTCAAGCTTGTCTAGATTTTGTTCTGTTTCCTTCTAGATATTTTGTAGTATTGAATTTTATATTAAATCTATGACTCATTTGAAGGTAATTTTTGTGAAAGGTATGAGGTATATGAAGGGGTTTATACATTTATTGTATCAGTTCAGTTTAGTTCAGTCGCTCAGTCGTGTCCGACTCTCTGCGACCCCACGAATCGCAGCACGCCAGGCCTCCCTGTCCATCACCAACTCCTGGAGTTCACTCAGACTCACGTCCATCGAGTCAGTGATGCCATCCAGCCATCTCATCCTCTGTCGTCCCCTTCTCCTCCTGCCCCAGATTCCTCCCAGCATCAGAGTCTTTTCCAATGAGTCAACTCTTCGCATGAGGTGGCCAAAGTACTGGAGTTTCAGCTTTAGCATCATTCCTTCCAAAGAAATCCCAGGGCTGATCTCCTTCAGAATGGACTGGTTGGATCTCCTTGCAGTCCAAGGGACTCTCAAGAGTCTTCTCTAACACCACAGTTCAAAAACATTAATTCTTCGGCGCTTAGCCTTCTTCCCAGTCCAACTCCCACATCCATACGTGACCACTGGAAAAACCATAGCCTTGACTAGACAAACCTTTGTTGGCAAAGTAATGTCTCTGCTTTTGAATATGCTATCTAGGTTGGACATAACTTTCCTTCCAAAGAGTAAGTGTCTTTTAATTTCATGGCTGCAGTCACCATCTTCAGTGATTTTGGAGCCCCCAAAAATAAAGTCTGACACTGTTTCCACTGTTTCCTTATCTATTTCCCGTGAAGTGGTGGGACCAGATGCCATGATCTTCGTTTTCTGAATGTTGAGCTTTAAGCCAACTTTTTCACTCTCCTCTTTCACCTTCATCAAGAGGCTTTTGAGTTCCTCTTCACTTTCTGCCATAAGGGTGGTGTCATCTGCATATCTGAGGTTATTGATATTTCTCCCGGCAATCTTGATTCCAGCTTGTGTTTCTTCCAGTCCAGCGTTTCTCATGATGTACTCTGCATATAAGTTAAATAAGCAGGGTGACAATATACAGCCTTGACATACTCCTTTTCCTATTTGGAACCAGTCTGTTGTTCCATGTCCAGTTCTAACTGTTGCTTCCTGACCTGCATACAGGTTTCTCAAGAGGCAGGTCAGGTGGTCTAGTATTCCCATCTCTTTCAGAATTTCCCACATGTATATGGGCATCCAATTGTTCCAGCACCATTTACTGAGAAGTCCATCCTTTCTACATTGTATTGCCTTTGGTCCTTTGTTAAAGAAGTTTCCTTTATTTGCATGGGTCTGTTTCTGGCTTTCTATTTTGTTCTACTGAACTATTTGTTTTCTTTTACCAACACCACACTGTCTTGTTATATTGAGTCTTGAAGTTAGCTTTAATAGTATATGTCTTCCAGTTTTGTTCTTCTTTCGTATTGTGCTGACTACTTCATGTTTCCATATAAAACCCTTAAAACTAGATTTTACAAAATAACTTGTTAGAATTTTGGGAAAAGACTGTGTTGAATCTATAGATCAAGTTGGGAATAAATTACATCTGAGCAATGTTGTCTTCCTATACATGAATATCAAGTATCTTTTCATTTATTTAGATCTTCTTTGATTTCTTTTATAAGAGTTTTGTAGTTTTTCTCATGTAGAGCTTATAATATTTTGTTAGATTTTTACATGATTTTCCTGTAAATGGCATTATATTTTTAACTGAAAAATTCAACTGTTTATTGCTGCTATATAGGAATCAACTAACTTCTGTTTTAAACTTTGTATCCTGAAACCTTGACATTATCACTTATATGTTTCAGGAGTTTCTTGGTCTGTTATTTGGGATTTGGTATAGACACTCATATCATCTGTGAGCTAAAGCCATTTTATTTCTTCCTTTTCAATCTGTATATCCTTTCTTTTTATACTAAATAAGACTTTCAGTTAATATCTCTTGTTTCCTATTTTAGGGGAAAGCATTCAGTTTCTCTCAGTTAATAACAATGTTGGCTGTAGATTTTTGTGAATGTTCTTAAGTTGAGGAAGGTCCCCTCTATTCCTAATTGCTGAGAATTTTTATCATGAATGGGTATTGTGTTTTATCAAATGCTTTTTCTTTTTCAGACTGTTAATGTGATAGATTACATTAGCTCATTTTCAAATGTTGAACAAGCTTTGCATACCTGTAATAAATCCTTTTTTGGTCATGGTGCATAGTTCTTTTTATACATTTTTTGACTCAGTTTATTAATATTTTGTTGAGGAATTTTGCCAATAGGCAAATATCTTTGATTCCCTTTCCTATGTGAATGATATCTTGGCTGAATATTTGATTTGGGGGTGGTATAGTCTTTGCCTCTTTGGAGAATAAGGGTGAGAGATGGCAGGTTGTCAGGCTCCTTTGAAACCACTCAGTTTCCAGTTCTCCTTAGCTGCAAAGTCTAGAGTTCTTCTAAACTTTGAAGTACGAAGTATAAGAAAGAACCAGTCCATCTTTTCAGGGGTAAGTTTCCCCAGCCAAGCTTTCTCCATTAGTGCAGAGCTTTGATATTTCCCCTGAGAGCCTGCATATTTGGTCCTCAGACTGTTGTCAAGAACAATGCACAAGAGAGTTGCTAAGGGCTTCTCTCTCTCTCTCTCACACTCTCTCATTTTCTTTCTCAGGAGAGCCTAAAGCCTGAATCCTTCTTCATACTCTCTAGTCTCTCTGCCTGCTAAATCTAATCACTGCAAAACACAAAACTAAGGAAAATTAATTGGCAATTAGCGTCCAATGAAAGAGGAAGAGAACAAAGACTTATAGTTAGCGCAATAACTTCCCATAATCCCTGCCACATTGTAATCTATTTAGCTCCTCTTTCTCCGCTTCCCAGCGTATAATAAATTTCATTTAATACCTTTTAAATGAAATAGTACAATGCATCAGACAAGCCGCCATTTTTGGTGTCAGCTGTACATAAACTTTAAACTTAGAAAAAAGTATGTTACATATAGCATGGGATTCAATTTAAGCCTGAACTTTACCGATACAGACAGTACAGACAGAAGTAAAATGACTTCATGCAGCTTAATCAGCAACAGGGGCCTTGGAGAAGTGCCTGGAAGTGAGCTGTCATTGAAGTGGGCAAGTGGAAGAGGAGGAAATGGCAGAGTCAAGTGGTAATAGGCAGGACCAGTTCAGGAATACAGGTGAGACCACTCTCAATATCTCCAAAAAGAGTTCACGATATTTTACACAAAACTGGAGATCTTATGGGGATGGAAATTTAGTAGCAAAACTAGCAAAATTCAATCACGACTTGTAATATGATACCCTTTTATTAATGAACACCCAAGTGTGGCTTAGGTGACTCAGGTTACACAGTATTAGAGTGTGAAGATTAACTTTCTTAACAATTATATTTAACAAGCAAGTAGATCTACTTTATCTTTTAACCCATGTTCTTTGGTCTTCAGTATTTTCTTTGTGTGATTTAAAGAGGAAAATTAATTAACACATTTTAATAAACATCTCATTATTTACTTGGAGAATATGACTTTATAAAGTATGCAGGATCGCTTGATCAAGGGAAAGGAATCTTTAGATGGTCAACAGCTGCCAGTGTTCATTTATAAGGAGGCAAAACCTTTTCCTCTGTTATTTTTGCTGTCTTCCCGACACATTCAGCAGACCTTGACAAGTACAGCACATAAAGCTTATTTCTGTAGTGATAGGAGTAGTACTCCCCTCCTCACTAAGAAACCTTTATAGGCAAGGCTTCATTCAGTTCCACAAAAATGAGCTGAGACAATCTTACAGCTTGCAAAACGTAGCTCGCTAGCCTTGCTTCATTTCACTGGGTTTCTGAAAGCAGTCCTGAACCATTGTTGCACCGAGTTATCTCTTTAATTCATCCATCAGTTTGGGGTACCATTTTTTTCTTTTTTTTGATGGAGATCAGATTGCTTAGGAACCAAGATAGAAGTATTTGAAATCCAGGTCTTTGGTGCTTGGGAAGGAGTTCTTTGTGCTTTTCCTACCTGTAAACTCTTAATTTGTATTCATTTACAGTGTTTTAGTTTCTTATACACAAAGAATGGATTTTCCACAGTTGATGAGAAAAGTGAAGAAGAGTGTGAATTTTTGCTGAGCTTAGAGCTAACCTGCTTGAGTTACTAGGAGCATCTTAGAAATACACACTGTCAAGTTTAAGAATGTGATATAATCTTTGGGGGAATATTGTTTGGGTTCTAGAAAGAAGGGATTTGTTTCATTTGATTTGGTAGATAGTATTATATATCTGACAGATAGTGGAGTTGGAAAAAATACAGTTTCTTCTCCTTTCCCTTGCCTTGCATAAAGAAAAGATTAAGATAAAAATAAATAATTTTAAATACTTTAAAATAATACTCTTTCCTTTAATTATATAGAATTGGAATTGAGAATGTGAACTTCATTTGGCATTCGACAATTGAGTTGGAAAATCATTGTAACTTTACTAAGATTGGTGCAAAACAGTGTTTCTCAATGTTCTGATCAGCATCATTTGGGAAATTGTTAGAAATGCAAATTCTTAGACTTCATCCCAGACCTACTCAATCAGAAGCCCTGGGGTAGATGCCCAGCCATCTGTATTTTAATAAGTCCTCTGAATGATTATGATGTAGGATAAAGGGAATCACTGGTGTAGAACACAGGTCTTTCTTAATGCCCTTGCAGATCATTTATTGCTAGGAGCCTGGAAGAAGGTGCTATCGTTCCATTTCACACATGACATGCTAATGAAATGTATATTTCCAAGATCAGTTTGATAGATAATGCTGTATCTAATTAATTCCTGCTTAGACCTTAAGTGCTAAGAGAGTCTGCTTTTGTGGAAGGGTAGATTAGAGTCAAATCTTGTGTATTGAAGGGGGAAACATAGTCATTTTATTAATAGAGAATATACATGGTGAATTGGGGTATAATATATCAGTGGAGATTAAGGGTAAACATAAGAGATGTTTTTTATGCCAGTGTCAGTCACGTTCTCAATCTGACCACCATAGGTGAAATAGCAAATGCTTTCAACCCTGTTCTGGCTATTCTTTCTCCCCCTAATCATCTCTGCTCTTTTTCTCTTCCACTTATTACTTCTGCTGCTGTCACTTCAGTCGTGTCCGACTCTGTGTGACCCCATAGATGGCAGCCCACCAGGCTCTGCCGTCCCTGGGATTCTCCAGGCAAAAACACTGGAGTGGGTTGCCATTTCCTTCTCCAATGCCTGAAAGTGGAAAGTGAAAGTGAAGTCGCTCAGTCGTGTCTGACTCTTAGCGACCCCATGGACTGCAGCCTACCAGGCTCCTCCATCCATGGGATTTTCCAGGCAAGAGTACTGGAGTGGGGTGCCATTGCCTTCTCCAACTTATTACTTCTATTCTATTCTAATTTTCTCATTTATTATTTTTGGTATTTATTGTCTCCCCACCGCAACTGAAGAATGCAAACTTCTCAAGGGATGGTATATTTTTCACTCTCTTGATATCAGTGATAATGAGAGAAAGATAAATAAAACAGTGCCTGACACATAGTTGCTGTTGTTTAGTCACTAAGTCATGTCTGCCTCTTTGCAACCCCTGCCAGGGAGAGTAAGTACTCAATAAATATTTGTACATGACTAGGATATGTAGTGTTTATATTCCTGCCACTGTAAGAGTGAAGAGTTGTGGGAATATAAGCAAGTGAAGGAGATAATTCACCTGAGGTTGATGTGGGGAAGCATTATGCTATTTGTCCAAGTTGTGGGGTTTCCTTATTGCACTAATGATGTTACAATGAATCATGTTACGGGCAAATAATGTGAATCTTAATTAGGAGTGGAGTAACAAGTGTTCCAGCAGGCTTGTACACTAGAGGAGGGTTAAAGCGGGAAGTTTGGGAGGATCTTTTATTGTGGACAAAGAGGTCCCAAGGACTTTTAATGAAAATAATAGGTGTATACATAAAAAAGACTGTCTTATAAATAAAAGAGATTGTATTGGATTGTAAATTCATGAGTTTGGGGGGTCATGCATGTCTGGAGGCTTCACTGAGGAATCAAGACTGGAAGGTAGTGGCTTTTGTGAATGATTGTTATTTTGACCTGTCTTGACTGTTTTTCTTACTCCTTGCTGCTACCCAGCAGCTTACCTGAAGGGATTAGGGTGCTTAGAAAGTGAAGATAAGCACAGAGTATATTGGATTAAGATTCTATTATTACAATCTTTAACTGAGGGAAAATACTTTTTAAAATAATTTTCTTCACAATATTTTTGTCCTAGGTGGTAAATGTAAGAATGTTACAGAATGCTGAGAAAGGTGGATAAATTAAATAGTTAAACACAATTCTATAGTATCATGTGTGTGCTCTGTTGTGTCCAACCCTGTGACCCCATGGACAGTAGCCCGCCAGGCTCCTCTGTCAATGGAATTTTCCAGGCAAGAATACTGGAGTGGGTTGCCATTTCCTCCTCCAGGGGATCTTCCTCCTGACCCAAGGATTGAACCCCTGTCTCTTGAGTCTCCTGCATTGGCAGGTGGATACCTCTAAATTACACTCCTGTCCCATCAGTAACACAAGGAATACTTCTTTTTTTCAAAGTTATGATTTCAAATATTTTCTTTTACTGAAGAGAATGCTAATTATTGAAAGGATGCAGTTAACTTCAGTCATATTTGTAGCCTGAGACTCACTTAGGTTCTTGTGAAGTTGCTTCAGTAACTAAAGCTAATTCTGTTAACAGTGTTTAACACAATTCACCATGGTAGATTCTGAAAAAATTAAATGAACAGCGAGCCAACATTTTTTAAAACTGTTTTATGTTTATCCCTGGGCTTTTCCCGTTCACAGCCCAGTAACAATTAAGAAACATAACCATTTCCCTAAGCTGTGGCTATTCATTTCAGCTGTCACCGACACCCACTCTGGTAAACAAGAATGCCCATGAAAAGAGCCATGTTGGCTTCTGTTCTTTGGGAGACTCCAGAGACAACTTAGCATCTGGCAGATGGAAAATAAAAATAGTGGCTGTGTGCTTTACTAATTATAGACTTCTAAAACAATAGCTATGTCAGGAAAACACATGTTAAAAAAATGAAAAGCAAAGCATAACTATCTACAAGTTTCTTCAGAGGAACATTCTCGCGTTAGGTGTTAAACTTGAGTGCTTGCTAAAAAAGTCATTTTTAGCAGAAGGAAAGAAAACTGCGTCCACAAACATGTCTCTCTGCGTGTGCCCATGTGTATGAGTGAGGTGAGAGGTAAAGAGCAGAAGAGAGGGAACAGGAAGCAGGACAAGAGGCCGAGAGAGGGAGAAAGGGAGAGAGAGACTGATGGATTTCCTTGCAGGAGATTTTGATTACACTTGTTTTCCTGAAAGCAGAGGCCCACGTAGCGGGGGAGCAAAGGTTTGGGACCCACAGATCTTGAGTGACAATTTCAGTAAGAAGGGGATGCTCCAATTTTCTTTGCTGAAAGAGTAGAAGTGGGAAATTTATGCATGGGTTCAACTGTTTGCTTCAGATACCTGTTTGCTTTGAATATCTGTGTGCCCTAGAACTTGGGAAATGCCTGGATGCAAAATATTAATATATGTGGAGATGAAAGAGATGTCCAGAATTTTGCAGAACATTTGTAAATTATGAGGGGCTTTCTGTCTCCAGATAACCTTAAACTTGATCTGTATCAATGAGTTAGCTGAATCTTCAAGGAGCTAGACTGTATTTGTAACTGACGGTATAAACACACTTGATTCTATTTCAAGGTTGCATATTTTTCTGGGTGAAGTTAACAATGTTGAGTAAAGCAAATTAACAGTGGAAAATAGTTATTGTTCAGAAATTTATATTTTAAAATGTGACATCATTAACATTATTCTTTTAATTCTTCTGTGGTATAACTTTAGGACTTGATATACATTTCATTAATAGCAGCAACCGTTGTATCTAGTTAATGGTTCTGGTAAATTTAACCTTTAGTGGAGTAAGGGAGAGGAGGTCATTAACAAAATTAGTAACAATTGCTCTTGTAGACAAAGGCCTCTGAACACACGCTGTGGATGTGGTCTGCTCTAGGGGACAAAGAACCAGCCACATGTCTTGTCTGTAGAGGGTTTTAAAAACAATTATCAAATTAGGTGAAAGTCTCTTATTTATTATCATAAAACACTTGGACAATTCTAAATGTCAATTCATTTAAGACGTTAATTTTCCTAAATAGTAGAATCAAAGGTGGTGTATGAGGATTACACTCATAATCAATATGCCTGAAGGCTTTTCTAAAACAGTTTGGATATTAAACTGCATCAACTTCCCCTTTGCCGCACCATACTTTTTTTCCTACTAAGTCAGGTAAAGGAAATCTGATGAGTTCATAGATTAATTTCTTTCAGATAACTCTGGACTAGAAATTTTTCCATCCTCTGTAAAGCCTTGTAGCAGCACTTGTGAACAGGAATCAAGCTTCAGATTTTTACTCTCAGAAGGAAAAATGACTCATACATCTTATACTGATTTTATTAGATCCTTGTCAGATGTGGTCTTGAATCAAAAGCAGGCATTATAGAGAAAATGCAATAGTCTGCAATTCTTCTCTGGAGTTAGATTGGGTGGTTAGAGATTGCACTGGTCAATCACCGATAAGAAAAGGAGCTTTGTGGATTTTACACATAAGGATAGTTCAGTTCAGCCGCTCAGTCGTGTCTGACTCTGCGACCCCATGAACTGCAGCATGCCAGGCCTCCCTGTCCATCACCAACTCCCAGAGTTTACTCAAACTCATGTGCATCAAGTCGGTGATGCTATCCAATTATCTCATTCTCTATCATCCCCTTCTCCTCCTGCCTTCAATCTTTCCCAGCATCAGGGTCTTTTCAAATGAGTCAGTTCTTCTCATGAGGTGGTCAAAGTATTGGAGTTTCAGCTTTAACATTAGTCCTTCCAATGAATATTCAGGATTGATTTCCTTCAGAATGGACTGGTTGGATCTCCTTGCTGTCCAAGGGACTCTAAAGAGTCTTCTCCAACACCACTGTTCAAATCATCAATTCTGCAGTGCTCAGCTTTCTTTATAGTCTAACTCACATCCATACATGACTCCTGGAAAAACCATAGCCTTGACTAGATGGATCTTTGTTGGCAAAGTAATGTCTCTGCTTTTTAATATGCTGTCTAGGTTGGTCATAACTTTTCTTCCAAGGAGCAAGTGTTTTTTAATTTCATGGCTGCAGTCACCATCTGCAGTGATTTTGAAGCCCCCCCAAATAAAGTCTGTCACTGTTTCCATTGCTTCCCCATCTATTTGCCATGAAGTGATGGGACCAGATGCTGTGATCTTAGTTTTCTGAATGTTGAGTTTTAAGCCAACTTTTTCATTCTCCTCTTTCACTTTGAACAAGAGGCCCTTTAGTCTTCTTCACTTTCTGCCCTAAGGGTGGTGTCATCTGCATATCTGAAGTTATTCATATTTCTCCTAGCAATCTTGATTCCAACTTGTGATTCATCCATACCAGCTTTTCTTATGATGTACTCTGCATATAAGTTAAATAAGCAGGGTGACAATATACAGCCTTGACATACTCCTTTCCCGATTTGGAACCAATCTGTTGTTCCATGTCCAGTTCTAACTGTTGCTTCTTGACCTGCATACAGATTTCTCAAGAGGTAGGTCAGGTGGTCTGGTATTTCCATCTCTTGAAGAATTTTCCACAGTTTGTTGTGATCCACAGAGTCAAAGGCTTTGGCATAGTCAATAGAGCAGAAGTAGATGCTTTTCTGGAACTCTCTTGCTTTTTCTATGATCCAATGGATGTTGACAATTTGATTTCTGGTTCCTCTGCCTTTTCTAAATCCAGCTTGAACATCTGGAAGTTCATGGTTCATGTCCTGTTGAAGCCTGGCTTGGAGAATGTTGAGCATTACTTTGCTAGCATGTGAGATGAGTGCAATTGTGTGGTAGTTTGAGCATTCTTTGGCATTGCCTTTCTTTGGGATTGGAATAAAAACTGACCTTTCCAGTCCTGTGGCCACTGCTGAGTTTCCAAATTTGTTGGCATATTGAGTGCATTACTTTCACAGCATCATCTTTTAGGATTTGAAATAGTTCAACTGAAATTCCATCACCTCCACTAGCTTTGTTTGTATTGATGCTTCCAAAGGCCCACTTGACTTCACATTCCAGGATGTCTGGAATAGTGGTAGATATCTAGGAGATCTAAGTGGAGAGTTTTGAGGACACAAGAGTATGTGTTTGTGTGTGTGTGTGTGTGCACATGTGTACACACATATGCATAGGGATACACAAGTGAGTAAGCATGAAATGAGAGGACCTGAGAAGCAAGTTCCATGTAGTATAATAAACTCTGAGTAACTTGAGGTTTGTGCTAGTAACCTGGGAGTCCAGGCCCAAAGCATAGGATGTGAATGAAGTGACCTGTATTCATAACAGGGAAGGTAGAGGAAAATCCAGCCAGAATACCAGGACCTGGTGAAGTTCCACCTTGGCAAAAGGAAAACAGGATTCCTGCTAGTGTGGAAGTGGGCCAGGACTCAGAGCACTGTCACATCCATTGTGTCTTCCAGCATAAAAACACAAAACAGTTGGGAGATCAAATACATGTGGACATTTTTTAGCCTTTTTTAAACTAAATATCTTTTCCATTTCCCATAAATTTCTTTTCCATGCTTTTGAAACTCCTGCTCTTATTGCTTTTCCCCTCAGAATAAAAATATAATTCCTAATTTTTAATGAACATAAAATTTACAGAGGGGATCTCCTTCAACTTTCAACCAACAAACACAGATTTGGCTCAGTCTACACTGACTTTAAAAAATTTCTTTCTTTCTGTTACAGTGAAATATACCTAGGAATCTCCTAATATTCTTCCAAGTTTTGCTTTTGAGCTCATCTCCTCCCTCCTCAGGGATCTTAATGTACTGATCATTTCCTCTTTCTTGTGTCTTCAATTTCTCCCTACTTTATTCTTCCCAGAAGAATTGAAAAACTCGAGTCTCTTCTATCACAAAACAAACACAAAACATCTGCTTTCTTTACCTGCCCAGTACTCTGTAACTTGCTGTAATCTGGCTTCTGTGTCCACTCAGTTACTGAAATTATTTTCACCAAGATCACCAAATGTCATTATTAAATCTAATAGATACTTTTCAACTTTTTCTAAATGGAACCACTGTCACTCTCTCTCTCTCCTTTAAATACTCCTTGCTTTGTCTTCTAAGTTACCCACTCCTTTTTTTTTATTTCATATTTTTCTGATAGCCACTATACATCTACTTTGCATGGTCTTCTGCTTCTTCTACCAGGAATTTCAGCTCCACCTCTTTCCCTGCCTTGTTACTTGCACTCTTGCTTTATCCACATCACCCCTACTCTTCCTAAAATCAGTTTTGTTCTTACACACTCCAAGAAGTTTTTCCTGAATTTTGAAATGTGTGTTCTGTTCAAGTTTGTATGCTTTCATAACACATTTTCTTCAAATAGCGCTCACCACTGTGGTATTGTAATCGCCTCTATACACACCTGTTTTCCTCATGTTATTGCTGCTCAAATTATGGCTTGGAAATGCTCAGCATCAGCTTCGCTTGAGAACTCCTTAGAAATGCAGAATCGTGGGCACCACCTCAGACCTACTAAATCAGAACCTGCCTTTAAACAAAATCCCAAAGGATTAATATCCACATTAAAATTAGGAATCTTGGTGTGGTCATAGTAGGCATTTGATAAAGATTTGTTCAGTGAAATAGAAAAATCCCTATGTACCCAAAAAATCTGGACAGAAGAAAGCAAATAGGATGGATTGTCTTAAGGTTAAAGTGATATATTTAGATGGAGAAGAAAATGGCAACCCACTCCAGTGTTCTTGCTTGGAGAATCCCAGAGACGGGGGAACCTGGTGGGCTGCCGTCTATAGGGTTGCACAGAGTTGGACATGACTGAAGTGACTTGGCAGCAGCAGCAGCATATATTTAGAAAGACACAACTTAAAAGTACTGCGGAATTGAGAAGGCTCTTTTGATCAGGTTCAGAAAACAATTGCACACAGCTGCTCTGCATCTACTTAATGCAAAGATGAGGGGGTGTGAGTGAGTGAGTGCACGTGTAACAGAGAGAGGGAAAGAGAGAGAGAGAAAGAAACAGAAAGAAGACGGAAAATAAATGTAGTTTAGCTAGTGAGCTTTGGAAATTTTCACTGGTTAAATTTCCTCTGACTGCAGAGCCCCATGGAGTCACTGTCTCAATGGAAACTCCTAGAAGATGCCGAATTCAGAAACTCCTCCTAAGGCAACACCAGGTCTGTTGATTTTATTCCATTTAAAAAATTATCAGAACAGGTTTTGCATTTGGTTAATATTTACTGCTACACAACTTACACAACTTGCAACATGCTCTGCCATCTAATGATAATTCAAAGGAGGGTCAGCAAACTAGGCCCCAGGGCCCAAATTCAGCCTTAGCCTGTTACTGAATAGCCAAAAAGCTAAGAATGGTTCTCATTTCTTTAAATTGTTTTTAAGAAAACAAAGAATAAAATATGACAGACCTAAGTAGCCCTCCAATCCTAAAATGCTTACTGTCTGTGTCTTTACAGAAAATGTATGATAGTCCTAACTCAAAATTAACACTAAGATCCATAACACTATCAGAACCAATTTAGGGCACAATCACACAACAAGGGAAATATTCAGTAACAAGAAAAGATCTTTAAGTCACCATCTGCCATAGCTCTGGTGTGAATGTACACACACCGCCCGCCCCACCCTCCCCTTTCTCTTTCTCTAATATTGACCAGAAACTCCTGGATAACTTTTTTTTTCTTTTTTGGCACAATCATTATCACAGAAAATAAGGAAAATAGAGCTCTTCTTAACAATTCCTTGCTTCTGTTTAAGGGGTAGTATTTAACAAAATTTATTTTGTTTGAAAAATACTCTTCCAGTTTTCACTTAAATTTTATAAAGAAATCATTACTCTGCCAGAAAAAAATTAACTTTTCAAAAAGTAGGTGCAGTCATTTCAGAGTCTTGCACTTGTGTGTTAGTTTGGGTATGTTAGTTTACAACAGCTTCTGGCTTCACTTCTTTTTTTTTTTTAATTTTATTTTATTTTTAAACTTTACAAAATTGTATTAGTTTTGCCAAATATCAAAATGAATCCACCACAGGTTCAATTCTTATGCACACAGTGGTAGCAGTGCTTAGGAAAATACTTTATTCCTGCTGATAAAGTGGATTCTTGTTATGATTTGATATAAAGATGGCAGTTTGTGCAAAAGATCCCAAGATTTGACTGGGTGGAAAGGTGTCTCTATCCCTGTTCAGAATATGTAAAGAAATTTGTTTTAAAATTTGTCAATAGTTTGATCATGGGATATGTGCGCATATGAGTGTAATTTTTGACACATTGCCTATTTTTGATTAATGAAGTAAAAAAATACTTTCTCAAAAGGTAAAGTGATTTTATACTATTTTGTTTCTGTTTAGTCTGGGAATTATGACCTTGTATATATGTAAAATGTAAAATTATCTCTTATCACATTTGTGAAGTGATATTTTGGAAGCACCTGTTGGTATTCATAATTTCTTAGGCCTGCCCGAGCTAGATAATCCAAAATTAAGTGAAAGTGATTTTTAGGGAGCTTTTGTGTATGATCATATGCAGGTTTCCCTGGGTTTCCCTGATAGCTCTGTTGGTAAAGAATCTGCCCTCAATGCAGGAGACCCTGGTTTGATTCCTGTGTCAGGACATGCTGGAGAAGGGATAGGCTACCCACTCCAGTATTCTTGGGCTTCCCTTGTGGCTCAGCTGGAAAAGACTTTGCCTGCAATGCAGGAGACCTGGGTTCAACCCCTGGGTTGGGAAGATCCCCTGGAGAAGGGAAAAGGAAAGGCTACTCACTCCAGTATTCTGGCCTACAGAATTTCATGGACTTGTATAGTCCATGGTGTTGCAAAGAGTCAGACACGACTGAGTGACTTTCACTCACTCATATGCAAGTTATGGAGGGAGGAAATACTCATGACAATGGAAATTATCCCCTAACTTAGATTTCCAGATATTTTGTCTTTATTTCCACTTGAATGCTGAGTGCTTATGCTTGGAAAAATAACTTTACAAAGTACATGTGTCTGTGAAATTATTTGAAAACAGTTTTAATTGTTAGGGTTTCTATGATTAGACTTGAATTGAACTTATCCCCCTTCTGTTTTATACAACATATAATGTGACCCAGAGGGTGCTTTATAAAACTTAATATATTTAAGGAATCAGTAATGATGTTAATTAAATTTGATCTTACCTTAGGGTAGGGTAGAACAATCTTGAAAAAATTAAAAAAAAAAATTAGTTTGTGTAACATTCCAGGCTAATTTTCTCCATATTACATAGCATCCCCAAAGTTAAGGTTAGTCATTACTTTTACCGTATCAGTTTTAGAGAGGAGCATTGACTTCACATCAGGTATTAACGGTTTTTACATAACATACAAAACTGTCAGCTACCTCTCTTATTTTTTGTTTATTATCAACACTCGAGTTGTAATGACTTAAATGATACAAATACCTGTTTTATGACTAATATTTGCACAATAGCATTCAAAGCATGAATGGTAGAAAAAAATGAGTGGGTCATGCTTTCAAAGTAAATTTTATGAGGCCAGGGTAATATCATATTCATCTTTACTGAATAAGATCATGGTACATGGTCTGTACACAGAGAATAATCATTCGATGTACATGTTGAATATGAGTGAATTTGTGATGAATATAATGGGAAGTGGATATAAGAAAAACGCAGAATTAATCGTAAGATAATAGAAGCATGAGAATATAAGTACCTTAGGAAAGGTTCAAAGTGATGTGAGAGTTTCAGGAAGACAGTAATTACATCAGGTTACATACAAACAGACAGGAGAAGAAATGTAGGAAGATTGCATGTCAAAGGAATTCTTCAGATGCCACAGGAGGGTAGGATGGTGAGAAATGGTTAAGGGGCAGTCCAGCCAGAGAGAACTCACATGAAAAAGGCACAGAGATGGGAACACACGGCAGGTGTTAAGGGATTGGTGACTCCTTTGGATGGACTCTACTGTGAGGTACAGATGGGGAGGACATGGGAAGATTGGGATTTAACATGCTCTGCTAGAATCGGAGAAAAAAGAGTAATTTATATCATCTAATCTGTAGGATTGTCAAAATGCTCTACAATAAAGTATTTAAACAAATCTCCTCAAGTTGACAGCAAAAATTATACAGCAGCTTTAGGTAAATTGTTCGAGTTTTTAAAAGGCAGAGTTATCAAGTAAGCACCTTAAATTAAGCCCAGATTTGCTTCAGAAGTAGAAGATGTAACTTTGATAATCCTTTTAGCAAATATGTTCTAAAATTCTCTTTTGTATTAGTTTTACCTTTTGTGAATGGAATGAGCATAGATATTTTTACATCCTCTTAAAGGTAAAATTATCTTACTACTTCTTTGCTTGCTTATTAGAGCATCAAAATACTGGGCAATAAATTTGGTTATAAGACATCTTGCATTTAGTATACATGGTAAAGAATCTGCCTGCCAATGCAGGAGGTGCAAGAGACAATAGTCATGGTTTGGTTCCTTAGTCATGAAGATCCCCTGCAGTAGGAAATGGCAATCTAGCCTGAAAATTCTAGGCTAGAAGAGAAGCTGGTAGGCTGCAGTCCATGAGGTCACAGAGTCAGACACGACTGAGTGACTAAGCACCACACAAAATATGCATTTAAATCTTGATTCCTTATATTTGCTTATTCTTTGCTTTTCATATATCATTAAAAATTATTTCTTGATTATACTTTCATAGGGAGCATTTGAGAATATTTCTTGAACATTTGCATTTCCAGTATATGGCAATGCTGTCATATGGCTGTTTGAAATTGTAAGAACAATCATAATGAAAGGAAGCAGATGTTCATTGCTGCGAAGGAATCGTATGTGATGCTACTACCAAAATATACATCTTCCATCTCAAAAAGATATTTTTCGTTTCTCCTTTCTTAGAATTTCCTATGTATATTATTCACTGCAGGAAATAAAATGTTAGAGGGAATATCATAATAAAATTTAAGTGTCATACCAAAGAAGAGTTTTTGGAAATTAACTTCAGAGATTTGAACAACTGCTTATTTCTTCTTTTTATTTCTAGGAGGTGAAACTTTTAAACTAGATTTTCCTGAGATGGTTTATGGGTGGCTCATATACTAGGGAATATAGAAAGGTGCAGGAATCTAGGGAGAAGAAAATATTTGTGTCTAAAGAATATGTTTAAAAATTATTTCTAGTGAAATATTGTCTTCACATCTTAGTGAATTTTATTGAGATGTTTTGATGTAATATTACTTTATTGAGACGTTTTTCTCAAAACTCACTGGAATAGGAATAGTTTTTTAGTACACATAGAGCATTTATTTGGAGTCAGTTTTGACTCTGAAACGCAGTACTTGGATGCAATCTCAAAAACAACAGAATGATCTCAGTTTGTTTCCAAGGCAAACCATTCAGTATCACAGTAATCCAAATCTATGTCCCAATCAGTAAAGCTGAAGAAGCTGAAGTTGAATGGTTTTATGAAGACGAACAAGACCTTCTAGAACTAGCACACAAAAAAGATGTCCTTTTCATTATAGGGGACTGGAATGCAAAAGTAGGAAGTTAAGAAACACCTGGAGTAACAGGCAAATTTGGCATTGGAGTACAGAATGAAGCAGGGCAAAGGCAAATGGAGTTTTGCCAAAAGAACACGCTGGTCATAGCAAACACCCTCTTCCAACAACACAAGAGAAGACTCTACACATGGACATGACCAGTTGGTTAATACAAAAATCAGAATGATTATATTCTTTGCAGCCAAAGATGGAGAAGCTCTATAGGGTCAACAAAAACAAGACCAGGAGCTGACTGTGGCTAAGATCATGAACTCCTTATAGCCAAATTCAGACTTGAATGGAAGAAACTAGGGAAAACCACTAGACCATTCAGGTATGACCTAATCAAATCCCTTATGATTTTACAGTGGAAGTGAGAAATAGATTCAAGGGATTAGATCTGATAGATAGAGTGCCTGAAGAACTATGGACAGAGGTTCCTGACATTGTACAGGAGGCAGAGATCAAGACCATCCCCATGAAAAAGAAGTGCAAAAAGGCAAAACGGTTGTCTGAGGAGGGCCTTACAAATAGCTGTGAAGAGAAGAGAAGCAAAAGGCAAAGGACAAAAGGAAAGATATACACAGTTGAATGCAGTGTTCCAAAGAATAGCAAGGGCAGATAAGAAAGCCTTCCTCAGTGATCAATGCAAAGAAATAGAGGGAAAAAAATAGAATGGGAAAGACTAGAGATCTCTTAAAAATAATTAGACATACTAAGGAAATCTTTCATGGAAAGATGGGCAAAATAAAGGACAGAAATGGTATGGACCAAATAAAAGCAGAAGATATTAAGAAGAGGTGGCCAAAAATACACAGAAGAACTATACAAAAAAGATCTTCAGGACCCAGATAATCACGATGGTTTGATTCCTCACCTAGATCGAGACATCCTGGAATAAGAAGTCAAGTGGGCCTTAGGAAGCACCACTACGAGCAAAGCTAGTGGAGGTGATGGAATTCCGGTTGAGCTATTTCAAATCCTGAAAGATGATGCTGTTAAAGTGCTGCACTCAATATGCCAGCAAATTTGGAAAACTCAGCAGTGGCCACAGGACTGGAAAAGGTCAGTTTTTATTCCAATCCCAAAGAAAGGCAATGCCAAAGAATGCTCAAACTACCGCACAATTGCACTCATCTCACATACTAGCAAAGTAATGCTTGAAATTCTCCAAGCCAGGCTTCAACAGTATGAGATGTTCAACATGGATTTAGAAAAGGCAGAGGAACCAGACATGAAACTGCCAACATCTATTGGATCATCAAAAAAGCAAGAGAGGTCCAGAAAAACATCTATTTTTGCTTTATTGACTATGCTAAAGCCTTTGACTCTGTGGATCACAGCAAATGGTGGAAAATGCTTCAAGAGATCGGAATACCAGAAAACCTGACCTGCCTCTTGAGAAACCTGTATGCAGGTCAGGAAGCAACAGATAGAACTGGACATGGAACAATAGACTGGTTCCAATTAGGAAAAAGAGTACGTCAAGGCTGTATATTGTCACCCTGCTTGTTTAACTTATATGCAGAGTATGTCATGAGAAACGCTGGGCTGGATGAAGCACAAGCTGGAATTAAGATTGCTGGGAGACATATCAATAACCTCAGATATTCAGATGACACACCACCCTTATGGCAGAAAACAAAGAAGAACTAAAAAGCCTCTTGTTGAAAGTGAAAGAGGAGAGTGAAAAAGTTTTAAAACTCAACATTCAGAAAATTAAGATCATGGCATCTGGTCCTATCACTTCATGGCAAATAGATGGGGAAACTGTGGAAACATCGACAGACTTTATTTTTTTGGGCTCCAAAATCATTGCAGATGATGGTGACTACAGCCATGAAATTAAAAGACACTTGCTCCTTAGAAGAAAAGCTATGACCAACCTAGACAGCATATTAAAAAGCAGAGACATTACTTTGCCAACAAAGGTTCGTCTAGTCAAAGCTGTGGTTTTTCTAGTAGTCATATATGGATGTGAGAGTTGGACTATAAGGAAAGCTGAGCACCAAAGAATTGATGCTTTTAAACTGTAGTGTTGGAGAAGACTCTTAAGAGTTCCTTGGACTGCAAGGAGATCCAATCAGTCCATCCTAAAGGAAGTCAGTCCTGAATATTCATTGGAGGGACTGATGTTGAAGCTGAAACTCGAATACTTTGGCCACCTGATACGAAGAACTGACTCATCTGAAAAGAGTCTGATGCTGAGAAAGATTGAAGGGGCAAGGAGAAGTAGAGGACAGAGGATGAGATGGTTGAATTGCATCACTGACTTGATGAACATGAGTTTGTGTAAGCTCTGGTGTTGGTGATGGACATGGAAGCCTGGCGTGCTGTAGTCCATGGGGTTGCAAAGAGTCAGACAGGACTGAGTGAAATGAACTGAACTGAATTTTAATTGTTTTATGATTCTTATTTGATAAGATGGGATCAAGGATCTTCTCAGTATCATCTCCTGGTGCCTTGTGTGTTGTCTTGGGTGCATGACCACATATGGGCACAAAGTTCCAATAATGTAATAATGATAAAAATATTTATTAAAAGTCAAAACTAAGAATATTGCTTATATTTGATTCTCCAATCAAAGATCAGTTGTTCTGATCTTAGCCTAGCAGAGACAATAACTAAATGATGATAATACTTTAGATTTAGACTAACATTTGCAGGTAACAATATTATTTACATTAACAATGTAACTAACAAGTAGGAATAAAAATAATATTTATATTGCTGATAACTAATTATAGGTAACAGGTGTTTTAATTTGTGCATTAGGAAAGTGATTAAGTTCTTAATCTCAGTGAGTCTCAGTTTTTCCAACTGTAAAACAGGCTTTAGTAATCATTCTCACTTGTTTTGAGTTTACACAGCTAATGAGTATGAGAGCTGGGACTCTAATCTAGGACTGCTGAATCTGAAATGATGGCACTTTCTCTTTAGTAAAAGGTTAGTTGTCCTAAGACATGACTTTATCTTATCTATTCAAAGGCTGTTGACTCCAGCTTTCACGTTATTTTTATTGTATCATATATTTGAGCTAATTGCATGGTAGCAAACATTCAAAAATGAAAACGTTCAGTTAAGAATGCAGACATTTTTGACTGTGATATTCACCACATGGTAGATGTAAAAACTCAGAATCAAGACAATTTTGAACTAACAATTTCAAGAATATATGATCCAATATCCTCGTTCTGCTGAGGACAACAGTGGATTGATGGCTCTCTGTACAAAACACAGGAGGGCTCTTCATGAACCCAACAAAAACTAAAAATGATATTACAGTAATGGTATTTTTGGAGGAAATGGTTTGCTCTTTTGGATTTTTCATTTAGATAGTCCTTTTTATATTTGGAGAAAGACGGCACTCTGTCAAACTCCTAAGTAAAGGAAAAGCAATCCAGACCATTTGTGTACACTGGAAGGCACATCAGGGCGTTAGCAATCTTGAAGGAAATTGCCGTTTGAATTATTTTGCTCACTTTTATTACCAGATGGTTTAAGATATTTAATAGACATGACAATGCTGATGTTATGGCCTGACAATACAAGAATATTCTATAGAAACCAGACAGTAAAAAAATAATTGGCTTTATTCTTTGTAATATATGAGTTCTCCACAATCTGGCGGGACTAAAGCATCATCACTTTAGCTCATGAGCTATGCCAGAGCCTGAGTCACTGCTCACAGAGAGGTAAGAAATGTTCCGAAATGACATCAACAGAGTTTGTGACTCCATGACAACGAAAGGTGCGGGGAGTTTCATTTTACCATATTAAAGATTTTCCCCTTTAATTTACCATATTTCATTGAATCTAAGATGTTACAATGATGCACATTACAGTTTAATGGTGTTAGCTGAAACCCAGGTTGCATTCTCTCAACTTAAATCTGTATTATCCTGAGCTGAATGAATTCTCTCCATAATAATAAAATAAAAATAATCTAGGACAGCAGAATTATTTTTCCAGTTTATGTTAGTTTATCAATCCTCAAAATATAATTGAGTGCCTCTTTCTGCTTGAGAAAGTGCTATATATAACAACCTGGGACTTGACCTCAGAGAGCTTACAGTTATATGGGCATTTGTGAAGCAATGTGATAAGTGCAGTTTATAGTCATATACAGAAGAAATTATAGCACCTGTCAGAGCATAAGTAGGTTGTGTGGGCTAAGAACAGAGTTCTTAAGTTCTTAATTACAGTAATTATTAATAATTGCTAACGACAATGATGCAACATATACTCTCGCTATTATATAATGAATGGTTTTCTGCCCCTTTATTTGGTATCAGCAATCAAGAATTCTCTCTTTAAAAGTAACATTTACTAGTATATTAGGTTGAATAATGTGAAATTGTTGTTTCTATAGGTTAAAAATAGCTGAATTGTGGCAATTCATGTGACTCAACCTATTCATCTTGCTGAATAGAAATTTCCAAGTGAGTCTTTCATGCTGTTTTGTGCCTTCTTTTTGCAGTTGCTTAGATCTTATGAGAAATACAGAATCAGTACTTTTCAGTTTTGATGAATCTATTCCTCTTACCAAATAGCAAAATTTATATACATATTTTTTTTTAACATGTGATTGGGAACTAGAAGAAAGAAATTTTGAATTAAAGTAGTAGATTTCTTTCCTTTAATTTAATTATTGGCCTCTAAGACAACTCTCAAAATTCCCAAGAAGACATGAGATACTACCAGATCCCATAAATAAACTTGTCCAAGTTAAGTAACTGTTCTTGGACATGAAAAACCGTCGACTTGTTCAGCATACAGTCAAAAGCAAAGTTCATACCGTTTTTTGGAAGTGGCCCCCCACTCCTGTCTTAAATTCTGAGTTCTTTATGGTCATCTTTGTATTCAGTTCCAGTTGGTATCGAGACTTGTATCCATAAGAAGTAACCCTACCTATTCAGCTGAAATGTTCTGAAACTTTCTCTAAGAGATGGGATAATGGAAATACTATACATATGGATCATTAGCAATTTGACTCTTAGAATTGTTTCCACTCCACTTTCTACTGTATTGCAGGATCAATAATCAAGCAATCTTCTTTCTGCTGGAAAGAAATGAAACATGATGACTTAAATTTTTTAAAATGTTTGAATCTTTGAGAGTTGTTTTGCCTTTAGAGAGTGGTTTAGAAAACTACTAAGTCTTTTGAAGCCAAAGCAGAATGATACAAATTTTTTTAAAAAATGAAAAAAATAGAAATTTTCAAAATGTATATTTTTAAATTTCAGTATGTGATAAGATTTCTTTCATTTGCTTCTGGTGGGAATGTAAATTGCCACCATATTTTACAGAGGATCATAGATAATTAGGTATAGTACCATGCCAAAAGTCAAGATATAAAATTATATACAAAGTCTCAGTTATTAAAACAATAGGAAAATTAAAATTTTCAAGAAGAAAGTATGTCAAAATATAAATAGTGATTATTCTTGGGAAGTGGGGAATGGGTTATTGAGTGGGGGGAAAAAAACAACTCAGAATGTGAGAGCTGTGAATTTCAGTTTTATTTGGGGGCTTACTGGGGACAGGAGACAGCATCTCAGATAGCTTTTGAGGAACTCCTGCCCAGGGGAGGAGTCAGTATACATATGATTTTTTTTTCCCCCTTTTTTTGGCTTGAGAATCAAATACACATCTTGGTTAAAAAGTTGCTGCTAGTCACAAGAATCATATATCTCAGTTAATATTTTTAATGTTTATCAACGTATGGAAGGTGCAAGAATCTGGGCCCAGTGAAATTCTTCCTTAGATATACATTCTATTTAGGGGTCATATATACAAAGCAGATACATCCTGCTTTATCCTGAACTCCTTTCAGGGTGTACTTGTACAGCGGTTGCAGTAGCTAATGACTTGATCTTTGTGGAACTAAATGGTGGGCAACTTTCTTTTGTTTACAGGATGTAGATGAGGAACAATAATTTTCCTCCATCCTATGGTTTTGGCTGAGCATCCCTGTAATTAAATGACAGATTAACATGAGAAAAACAAACAGAAGTTTAATGACATTTATACTTCCTGTATGGGCTTCACAAGTGATTCAGTGAAGAATCTGCCTGCCAGTGCAGTAGATGCTGATTCGATCCCTGGGTCAGGAAGATGCTCTGGAGTAGGAAGTGGCAACCTGCTCCAGTATTTTTGCCTAGAAAATTCCATGGACAGAAGAGCCTGGTGGACTGCAGTCCATGGGATCACAAGAGTTGAGCACGACTGAGCTACTTATCACACACACGCATA
The DNA here is from genome assembly GCF_019923935.1 of Bubalus bubalis. Taxonomy (NCBI): domain Eukaryota; kingdom Metazoa; phylum Chordata; class Mammalia; order Artiodactyla; family Bovidae; genus Bubalus; species Bubalus bubalis. The sequence continues at coordinate 16,240,323 of NC_059176.1, forward strand.
CCTCCTGTACATAAAGGAGATACCCAGGAAGACTGAGTAACTCCCTGAAGTGGCCCAAGTCACCACCTTAAACACCATTTTCAGGCAAAAGTAAAATAAAGATGTTGGGGCAGGGAGAGGCTGGTTATGCGAAATTACTAGGAAAAGCAAAAATGATACATGGTATGATTATTATGCAGATTTATGTGCCTTCTCCATTGATGAGAGTTTCTAGAGATTATTCACTCTCCTCCTCCTGGTACAGAGAGGGAGATACCATTACAATGGCAATTTCCCTTATAAGTGTAAATTTCTCTTGTAAAAGGGTAACTCCTATTACATTTTCAGAGCTTCTCTTTGTTTGCTGTTTCTTAAAAATAACCAACTATATTCCTTATGCCAAAAAGGTATATTGTGAGGGTGGCGAATTCTGCTCAACCTTCATGGGTAAGCTTATACTTTTTTACACGCTGTGTGCTCAGTTGCTAGGGCGTGTCCGACTCTGTGACCCCCGTGAACTGTAGCCCACCAGGCTCCTCTGTCCATGGGATTCTCCAGGCAAGAATACTAGACTGGGTTGCCATTTCTTACTCCAGGGGATCTTCCCCACCCAGGGATCAAACCCACATCTTTTGGGTCTCCTGCATGGCAGACGGATTCTTTACTCATTGGGCCACCTGGGAAGCCCCATACTTTTTTATACTTTTTAAAAATATGTATTTAAAATAGTTTTTTTTTTAAACACATTTTCCAAGTGCTAAGCTAAGCATGAATAATTTTTTTCAGCTGGTTCATTTATTAAAGAGAAATGCATCAAATTGCCCACTGTAAGGGGCATGCAATCATTTGGACCAATGGTTTATGCCCTCTTGGATAATGGGAATACGCTAACTTTGGAAAGAGCATTTCTGAGAAGGCACTTTTTCTCTCCTCTTCATCAAGGGAAGTATTCCAACTGTAATGCCCAGGGTACTGGCAATGGGTGGTGGGAGTCAGTGAGACTGTCTGTGGTGCCCTTAGAGCAGGGCCTCCTTGGCCTCAGAAGGCAAAATCAGACTCAGAAGCAGGATTGCAAGGAAAAACTCAGAACGCTTGATTTTACTCCCCAGGTGGCCCTGGTTTCCTCAAGTTGTACAACTTGTTCATCTCCAGCAAAGCTTGTCCCCAGTACCTTTAGGGGGTTTTCAGGAGATGTGTGCATTTAATCTGGGTTAAAAATTACTTGATGCAGTTCAACATTTACCAAACTCTAACTATGTAGCTATCTGGTGCTAGGGATACAAAGATGAGATGACTGGGTTTAGCATGTATCATTTTTGTATTTTAAAAAAACAGTCCAAACTTGAAAAAATAAATATTTATTTAATATGTATTTTTGGCTGCACTGGGTCTTCCTTGCTGTGTATGGGCTTTCTCTATTTGCTTTGAAAAGGGGCTATTCTCCAGTTGCAATGCATGGGTCTTCTCATTGCAGTGGCTTCTGTTGATGCAGAGCACAGTCTCTAGGGTGTGTGGGCTTCAGTAGTTGCTGGCACATGAGTTTAGTTGCTCCGTGGCACATGGAATCTTTTCAGACCATGGATGGAACCTGTGTCCCCCTGCACTGGCAGACTGATTCTTAAACATGAGACCACAGGGAAGCCCCAAACATTTTATATATTTTTTTTAAATGAGGGATGGTGATTTCACCAAATGATATTTTTAGGAACAGTGGCATAAAAGAGATTACAGCATAATACTAAATATTCTCTGAAGCTACGTATTGGCTCAGATAGGATAAGTTTTAAATAATTTTAAATAAATTCATATTTATGGCTAAATGAAAAGTTCAATTTAATATTTAAAATTTCTTGAGCAGAACAAGGGTAAAGTTCAGGGAATGATGCTGTCTGGTTATTATTTCACTGTAGGAAATTTCCCTGTTCCTTTCCCTTTCTCTTCTCCTTCCTTTCCTTACATATTTGTCAAGCACTGACAATTGTGGGTGGCACTGTATTCAGTGCAGAGGATATAAAAAGAGTAAACAGTCCCTGTCTTTAAGGAGTTTGCAATTAAGGGTATAAACATTCTTGAAAATTTAACTGCTTTTGTAGAAAATAAACTCAAAGAGATTTAAAAGGAGACAAGCCTTTTGTGACAGCACACACTTAAGTTTAATTATTAGGAATCTCAGAAGCAAGAATACAGCTGCATTCTTTGTCTAAAGTACTTAAGAGGGACTTTACAATCTATTAGCTCAGCTAGGAGAGCTGTCAAGTTGCTGGAATGAAACAGGTAATCTTGTTTTTTCCTGAATTATAGAGACAGCAAGTGGGATTGGAAGACCACAGGGGACACATCTTTGAAACTGTGTCTCTGATGTCACGTTAACAACCACTTTCCTTTTCCTTCTGAAGTGAAAATAGAGCTAAAGCAGTAGAAAAGGGGGAAATAATAAAAACAGATTTATAGTCACTCTATATCGCGTAATTCAATAATTTCAGGAAGATATTTGAAGAATTTCTTTGTCGAGTGCATATTTATTTTTTCCAAGTCAAGAGAGTTTAGCAACATGACAACATAATGAGCAGTTCAAAAACACTCTTAGGTGACCAGTTTGCAATCAAAGCATACTTTATAAATTCCTATTATTATTCCCCCTTGCTTTTTGGAAAAAATAAAAAAAGAAAGAAAACTTCTGTCTCATTCTGTTTAGAGGATTTCCTTCCTCAACAGCATGCCCTTTCAGCAGTTTATTTCTATAACATCAACTGCCAATGCTAATTGCAGAAGCATCATGCATAGGCATTGAGGGAGACCTCAGGGATAACATCTTTATCTTTAAGTTTTATAGAACCCAAGACTGCTTTTATCTTTTAATTCTCTCTGCAGCAGCTGCACTTATCTTTCAGGAACAGATTTGAAATGTGAAGAAAATGTTAACAAATTTGGGAGTATGTAACCTTTCCTTTCCAATATCATTAAGGATCAGTATGAGTGACTCATTTCTTTATATGATCCTTATGCAATTGTGGTCATTACTGATCCCTTAATTATAGCTATTAGATGCCATGAAATTTCAAAGCTCTTTCCAACCTTCCTATTATTCGCAAACCAAGCCTTTTATTTTGGGGATACCAATATTACTGTTTCAGTGTTCAAGCATATTTCTTTAATAGGTAAATTTTGTATCCTTCTACTTATAAAGGAAGATAATATTAATGAGGAATATCTCAAATGATCTCCCCACTCCCATGACCCTCACAAAATATTCATCTTTAATTAATAATAAATAATGTAAAGAAATATACATTTCTAAAATTAAATGCCTAGAAATCAAAGTCTGCTATAGATACAGAAAAAAATCATTGCTATGCCTGACTGAAAATTACCATTTTTTCTTCATTCAGATAGCAGATATGTTGAACTCAAATTCATGTGCCCAATGTATAGTGAGGCCAAAAAAATGTTGGGGTATGGAGCAGAGAAAGGTTTATTGCAAGGGCCAAGCAAGACACGTATGGGTCATTCTTAAAAGACCCAAACACCCTGGTAAATTTCACAAAAGGGTTTTTATTTTTTTAATTTTTTTAATTTTTTATTTTGTTTTTTAACTTTACAATATTGTATTGGTTTTGCCATGTATCAACATGAATCTGCTACAGGTATACATGTGTTCCCCATCCTGAACCCTCCTCCCTCCTCCCTCCCCATACCATCCCTCTGGGTTGTCCCAGTGCGCCAGCCCCAAGCATCCAGTATCGTGCATCGAACCTGGACTGGCGACTCATTTCATATATGATATTATACATGTTTCAATGCCATTCTCCCAAATCATCCCACCTTCTCCCTCTCCCACAGAGTCCAAAAGACTGTTCTATATGTCAGTGTCTCTTTTGCTGTCTCGTACACAGGGTTATTGTTACCATCTTTCTAAATTCCATATATATGCGTTAGTATACTGTATTGGTGTTTTTCTTTCTGGCTTACTTCACTCTGTATAATAGGCTCCAGTTTCATCCACCTCATTAGAACTGATTCAAATGTATTCTTTTTAATGGCTGGGTAATACTCCATTGTGTATATGTACCATAGCTTTCTTATCCATTCATCTGCTGATGGACATCTATAGAACTGCCTTATGACCCAGCAATCCCACTGCTGGGCATACACACTGAGGAAACCAGAATTGAAAGAGACACGTGTATTCCATTGTTCATCGCAGCACTGTTTATAATACACAAAAGGGTTTTTAAAGGCAAGGTGAAAGAGAGAGTCACAGGATGTGTGATCAGCTGGTGCACAATGCTCTGGTGGATGGATGGTGAGGTAACAAGGTGTTGTCACAAGGGTTAATTAACATCGATTGTCAGGCTCCAGACAGTCTGGGGGCTGTGTGTTCACAGTTGTCATGCAGTTTATTTCTACCATTTGGTGGGATATTCAATATCTGCAAAACAACTCAGGAATGGGCATCAGACATTGTTATCTATGTCCTGTAGAAAGACCAAAGATTCTATGACTTTGCTATATGGCTCTTCTATTGTTTAAATTGTTACCAGTTCTCTTGGCCCAGTTGATATTTTTTGTTACTAAATTTCACATTTCTTCTGTCATTAATTCTTGAGCCAGTTTGTGAGACTCGGGTGAGGCCTGAGAGACTAAAGCTTTTTTCTACAATCAAGAGGCAGGCAGCATACATGTGGTGGGGTCTGTCACGGGAAGGTCCCAGTAGGGTCCTGCTCAGTAATAATAACGGTAAAAATAGTGGCAGCTGACATTTGTTTTATGCTTCCTCTGTGACAGCCATTATGCTGCCTTGGAATATTTCACTCATTCACACAATAATTGTAGAATCCACATTTCATAGATGAGGTCTAAAACAGGTAGAAACTGACATAACTAAGATTTGAACTTTTGTCTTCTAGAACCAGCTGCTTCTGCCTCCACACATGTTAGTCACTATAGTATAATTTGTTCCTTGTTTACCTTGCTATCAGATGCTCATGAGGGATAGTGAAAACTGATTTATTTGGGATGTTTCAGAGATATATTTCACATGATCATGATTTTCTTTTTTCTGTCCCCCAAACTGTTACTTTATTTTCTATCCAAAAGGTCTAATGCATTTTTATATGATTTTTTTTTCTTCTGAGAGCATGATTGCTTATTTCTGTATTCCTTGTTTACAGCACAGTTAGTTCTGGCAAACAGAAGATATTTAGTGAATATTTACTGACTGAGTAGATTTGCATATAATTTTTATTTAAAAAATGGATCAAACTATGCATATAATTTTGCTAAAATTTATTTTCCAATAACAGTTTCAGAACACCAATTAGTAACATCCTAAGTCAAAAAGTTCACTTTTGATACATTAAGTAACTGATTAATTATTTGAGAAATGGCATTACTAGGTCAAAGGGTTTGTACATTTTCAAGTTGAGGTAGACATTGATAAAATTCCAAAAAGGTACAGCACTTTACATTCTCATCAGAGAAGTAGAGGTAGAATAAAAGCATGATTGGATAAAACATGGATTTGATTTACTGCTACAACAGATTACTACAAAATTCTGAGCAAGTCACCTAAACTATGTGTAAGAGTTTCTTGATAAGATCTTGGATGGAGATTTCATTGCCTGTTGTAATTACAATTCAGAAGGAGCCACCAGATGTATAAAAAACACTCAAAATTCAAAAATAAGAAAACAAACCATTCAATTCAAAGTAGAAAAAATATCCGAACAGAGATTTTAGTAGAAAAGATATAAACATGACAAATAGGCATATGAAAACATGCTCAATGGAATTTGTCACTGCTGCTAAGTCGCTTCACTCGTGTCCGACTCTGTGTGACCCCATAGACAGCAGCCCACCAGGGTCCTCCGTCCCTGGTATTCTCCAGGCAAGAACACTGGAGTGGGTTGCCATTTCCTTCTCCAATGCATGAAAGTGAAAAATGAAAGTAAAGTCGCTCAGTCGTGTCCAACTTGTAGCGACCCCATGAACTGCAGCCTATCAGGCTCCTCCATCCATGGGATTTTCCAGGCAAGAGTACCAGAGTGGGTTACCATTGCCTTCTCCAATTTGTCACTAGGAAAACAAAAATTAAAATCACAGTGAGAATAGTTAAAACAATTAAAAAAAAAAAAAAAAAGCTGACATTAGCAATTCCTGATGAAGATTCAAGGGATTAGGTCTGATAGAGTGCCAGAAGAACTATGGACCCAGGTTCGTGACCTTGTACAGGAGGCAGGGATCCAGACCATCCCCAAGAAAAAGAAATGCAAAAAGGCAAAATGGTTGTCTGAGGAGGCCTTACAAATAGCTGTGAAAAGAAGAGAAGCAAAAGGCAAAGGACAAACGAAAGATACACCCATTTGAATGCAGAGTTCCAAAGAATAGCAAGGAGAGGTAAGAAAGCCTTCCTCAGTGATCAATGCAAAGAAATAGAGGAAAACAATCGAATGGGAAAGACTAGAGATCTCTTCAAGAAAATCAGAGATACTAAGGGAACATTTCATGCAAATATGGGCAAAATAAAGGACAGAAATTGTATGGACCTAACAGAAGCACAAGATATTAAGAAAAGGTGGCAAGAATACACAGAAGAACTATACAAAAAAGATCTTCATGACCCAGATAATCATGATGGTATGATCACTCACCTAGAGCCAGACATCCTGGAATGCAAAGTCAAGTGGGCCTTAGGAAGATCACTATGAACAAAGCTAGTGGAGGTGATGGAATTCCAGTTGAGCTATTTCAAATCCTAAAAGATGATGCTGTGAAAGTGCTGCACTCAATATGCCAGCAAATTTGGAAAATTCAGCAGTGGCCACAGGACTGGAAAAGGTCCCAAAGAAAGGCAATGCCAAAGAATGCTGAAACTACTGCACAATTGCACTCATCTAACATGCTAGCAAAGTAATGCTCAAAATTCTCCAAGCCAGGCTTCAGCAAAATGTGAACCGTGAACTTCCTGATGTTCAAGCTGGATTTAGAAAAGGCAGAGAAACCAGAGATCAAATTGCCAACACATGCTGGATCATCAAAAAAGCAAGAGAGTTCCAGAAAAACATCTACTTCTACTTTATTGACTACACCAAAGCGTTTGACTGTGTGGATACAACAAACTGTGGAAAAGAGATGGGAATACCAGACCACCTGACCTGCCTCTTGAGAAATCTGTATGCAGATCAGGAAGCAACAGTTAGAACTGGACATGGAACAACACTGGTTCCAAATGGGGAAAGGAGTATGTCAAGGCTGTATATTGTCACCCTGCTTATTTAACTTATATGCAGAATATATCATGAGAAACCCTGGGCTGGATGAAGCACAAGCTGGAACCAAGATTGCCTGGAGAAATGTCAATAACATCAGATATGCAGATGGCACCACCCTTATGGCATAAAGTGAAGAAGAACTAACGAGTCTCTTGATGAAAGTGAAAGCGGAAAATGAAAAAGTTGCCTTAAAACTCAACATTCTGAAAACCAAGATTATGGAATCTGGTCCCATCACTTCATGACAAGTAGATGGGGAAACAGTGGAAACAGTGACAGACGTTATTTTGGGGGGCTCCAAAATCACTGCAGATGGTAACTGCGTCATGAAATTAAAAGACACTTGCTCCTTGGAAGAAAAGCTATGACCAACCTAGACAACATATTGAAAAACAGAGACATTACTTTACCAAAAAGGTCCATCTAGTCAAAGCTATGGTTTTTCCAGTAGTCATGTATAGATGTGAGAGTTGGGCCATAAAGAAAGCTGAATCCCAAAGAATTGATGCTTTGGAATTGTGGTGTTGGAGAAGCCTCTTAAGAGTCCCTTGGACAGCAAGAATATCCTGTCAGTCCATCCAAAACGAAATTAGTCCTAAATACTCATTGGAAGGACTGATGCTGAAGCTGAAACTCCAATATTTTGGCCACCCTGCTTATTTAACTTATATGCAGAGTACATCATGAGAAGAGCTGGACTGGAAGAAACACAGGCTGGAATCAAGATTGCCGGGAGAAATATCAATAACCTCAGATATGCAGATGACACCACCCTTATGGAAGAAAGTGAAGAGAAACTAAAAAGCCTCTTGATGAAAGTGAAAGTGGAGAGTGAAAAGTTGGCTTAAAGCTCAACATTCAGAAAACAAAGATCATGGCATCCAGTCCCATCACTTCATGGGAAATAGATGGGTAAACAGTGGAAACAGTGTCAGACTTTATTTTTTTGGGCTCCAAAATCACTGCAGATGGTGACTGCAGCCATGAAATTAAAAGACATGTACTCCTTGGAAGGAAAGTTATGACCAACCTAGATAGCATATTGAAAAGCAGAGACATTACTTTGCCAACAAAGGTCCGTCTAGTCAAGGCTATGGTTTTTCCTGTGGTCATGTATGGATGTGAGAGTTGGACTGTGACGAAAGCTGAGCGCCGAAGAATTGATGCTTTTGAACTGTGGTGTTGGAGAAGACTCTTGAGAGTCCCTTGGACTGCAAGGAGATCCAACCAGTCCATTCTGAAGGAGATCAGCCCTGGGATTTCTTTGGAAGGAATGATGCTAAAGCTGAAACTCCAGTACTTTGGCCACCTCATGCGAAGAGTTGACTCATTGGAAAAGACTCTGATGCTGGGAGGGATTGGGGGCAGGAGAAGAAGGGGCCGACAGAGGATGAGATGGCTGGATGGCATCACTGACTCGATGCACCTGAGTCTGGGTGAACTCCCGGAGTTGGTGATGCACAGGGAGGCCTGGCATGCTGCAATTCATGGGGTCACGAAGAGTCGGACATGACTGAGCGACTGAACTGAACTGAACTGAATGTGAAGAACTGACTCATTGGAAAAGACCCTGATGCTGGGCAAGATTGAAGGCGAGAGAAGGGGATGACAGAGGATGAGATGGTTGAACGGCATTACCAACTCAGTGGACATGATTTTGAGTAAATTCCAGGAGTTGGCGAAGGACAAGGAGGAGGCCTGCCATGCTGCAGTTCATGGGGTCACAAAGAGACACAACTGAGTGACTGAACTGAACTGATGAGGATGTGAGACGATTGGACTGCTTTTTAATCGCTGATGCAAAATGGTGCAACTACTTTGGAAAACAGTTGGACAGTTTACTATATAATTAAATGTATTTGTGCCAATAGTAGTGAGTAGCGATCGCACTACTATTTCCACAAGAGACACATAGTTTGTATGTACATCAAAACCTAAGAGTGAATGTTTATAACAGCATTATTTATAATTTCCCAAAACAGAGATAATTAATATCCTTCACCGTGGAAATGGAGAAACCAACTATGATATATTCATACAATAAAGTAATTCTCATCAATAAAATGAAACAAACTATTGATACAAACCAATAATATGGATAAATCTCAAATGAATTATGCTAAGGGAAAGAAGTCAGTCACAAAAGACTATTGTATGATTTATTTTCTTGTCTCTCTCCCCCTGTATAGATATGAGATAAAGCTATTTTTAAGGCTAGATAAGAGAATTTTGCATATAGAATTCTCTCTGCCCATTTGGGCCACTAACTCTTTTTAGTGTGCGTTGTATATCTCCATTATACATTAACTAGATCTCCTTAGAAGATGCAAGAATACCTCCTCAACCAAAAAGAGCAATTTTCTTCTGGTGCCAGCAAGGTAACTCCTTAAGAGACAAGATTCCTTTCTAAATCCTGTCAGGAGTCATGATGACCCCCTACTTGCCTTGTATGTGCAGATCTGGACCATGTAAACTGTCAGTCTGCTACTTTGATGTGTGACCCTTTGTCTCGAAAACATGTACAGCTGTGCTTTGACTTATATCCAGTGGAACAGTCCTCAGAGCTTTCTGAAAGACTATCTGCTGGGTTATAACCCTCAGATTGGCTCAAATAAAATTCTCTATTTCTTTCTTAGATTGACTATTAATTAATTTTTCATCAAAAATATAAACATTCTGGAAAAGGTAAAGCTAAAAGCACAGAAAAGAAATCAGAAGGTTCTAGGGATTGGGAGTGTGTGAAGTGTTGACCACAAAGGGGCAATGTAGAAAAGTTTTCTTTGACTAATAGAGTTGTTCTATATTTTATTCGTGGTGATCTAAGATTTTATCCATTCATCAAAACTCACAGACTTCTATACCAAAAACAGCAAATTTATTGTATATAAATTAATAAAAAAAGACATAAAATTTCAAACAAATAAAAAATAGGAGTTTCAGAAGCGAATTTTGACACCTGCACGGCATTGAGAAGGCATGGTGAAGTCTGGTGTGTACAGGTGTGTGTGTGTGTGTGTGTGTGTATGTATTTTTATTGTTAATATTATTATCGCTACCATTGCCTGTAGTTTCCAGATTTCCTTAGGTAACAAGAGATGATTAGTCTTGTTTTCCTCTCTATTGTTTCCAGTTCAGACCCAGAGACAAAATCATTTAATTATTGTTAGATTTGAATTTTGTTTCTGGGAGAGTTTGTCTTGATTTATTATCCTTCTCATTTTGTAAAGAGATGCTCATTTAGATTGACCAAGTAGACTCATAAAGTCTTCTAACTTACTTTGGGATCAGAATCTTTAATAGATCTAGCTTATTTATTTTCCCATTGAATCAATTTCCCTGTTTTAGCAAGGTTATATATTAATATAACTCCAAATGTATTAATGTTACTCAAAGCTTCAGTCTATGGAAATCTTAGATAGTTTGTATTTCTTGTCATATACTTTTGAAAGTTAAAATTATCCTTCAGTTATAAAAAGACAAGGTTATCTAACTATAGCATTAATAAAATTGCATCTAGAAATTCTTTTTAAGTTCCTCTGAAGAAAATACACTTTTAAATTAAGATAATATAATTACCATTTTATGCAGATCAAGTTAAACTTGATCAATTCATTTAAGAAAACTGTTAGAAGTAAAACCATGTATCACTCTAATGTTTCTTACTTAGCTTTTGATTTTTGATTTGAATTTATATTTTGAAGTGTCATATGGCACATTTAAACTGTGGAGATTTATCAAAGTTGACTGACAGGTTTACCAAAACCAGATTTTTTAGGTGAATGTCTGCTCATTATATGAAATGATAAGAGCCTGTTTTGGTATGCAAATTGAGAAAGCATTCCTGAGATAGAGACTCAGTTCAGGTGTTACCACAGATAGACAAGATACTTCCCTGGGCATTTATTAAATGCCCAGATACTATGGAGAGGGCAAACCTCCATAAAGGAATAGAAAAATGGAAAAAGCTTATTCAGTGTCATTAATGTTTAGGATAATACTGAGGTGACAGCAGAAAGAAGGGTGAGGATAGCATCACCAAAAGTGATGCTTTTTTTCCCCCCTTAGAAAATGTTTTCCCTGTAGAAGCATTTTAGTAATAATTATTCCATTGTAATTTTGCTTTTTTTGCCTTTATTTTCTAGTTAAGAAATGAAATATAATGATAGTTTTTTTTTTTTTAAATAAACAATTTGAGGAGGTTTTAAGCTATGACATTGAGTCAGTTATTAAATCTCAAGTGTTACTGAAAAATAAAGAGATTTATCCCTCAAACTGAGCTTCCCTGTGGCTCAGTCAGTAAAGAATTTGCCTGCAATGCCAGAGACCTGGATTCAATCCCTGGGTTGGGAAGATCCCCTGGAGAAGGGAATAGCAACCCACTCTAGTATTCTTGCCTGGAGAATCCCTATGGGCCTAGGAGCCTGGTGGGCTACAGTCTATGGAGCTGCAAAGAGTTGGACACGGCTAAGCAACTAAGCACATTCCTCAAATTATACTTATTGCAATCATAGTTATTCCAACAGTTTGGATTATTTTACTTAATTTTTAGTTCAGTTCAGTTCAGTCACTCAGTCGTGTCTGACTCTTTGAGACCCCATGGACTGCAGCATGCCAGGTTTCCCTGTCCATCAACAAATCTTGAAGCTTGCTCAAACTCATATCTATCAAGTCAATGATACTATCCAAACATCTAATCCTCTGTCATTCCCTTCTCCTCCTGCCTTCAGTCTTTTCCAGCATCAGGGTCTTTGCCAATGAATGATCCCTTCTCATCAGGTGGCTGAAGTATAGGAGCTTCAGCATATAGTATATCAAATAAATGAATGATCCAAAATAGCAAGAAGATATAATATAGACCCTCTTTGTTGGTATGAGGAGTATCTAAAGGACATACCTTGTCAACATGATTTGATCAAAAGGAATTGTGAAAGTATATCCCTGGTCACCCAAAGACCACTAATATGGCACAAGAAAGCACAAAATCAAATGACATCTGGTTTCTAATGAGTGGGCCGTGGACCAAAACTGACTTCTGTGGTTTATACAAAATTTCCTACATTCTAAAAAGCTTTCCAGCCTCTTTCTACTTATATTTAGAGAGTTTTAAACTTATTAGGGTAGCTCTAGCTATGCTGAGGAGGAAAAAAAAAAAAAGAAACTCTTAACCTCAGTGTCTTTAAATAACAAAGGTGTACTTTCTGCTAAGGCAACAAGTTGTAGTTTGAGTTGCTGTCCCACACAGCTCCTTTCCAGGTAGGGACTATGAGGCCCAAACATTTCCACCTTGAACTTAGTTACTTGTTCTGGAGGAGGAGCCAAGATGGCGGAGGAGTAGGATGGGGAGAACACTTTCTCCCCCACAAATTCATCAAAAGAGCATTTAAACGTCGAGTAAATTCCACAAAACAACTTCTGAATGCCGGCAGAGGACATCAGGCACCCAGAAAAGCAGCCCAACTCTTCGAAAGGAGAGAGAAGAAATACAGCTCCATCCACCAGAACATCGACACAAGCTTCCCTAACCAGGAAACCTTGACAAGCCACCTGTACAAACCCACACACAGCGAGGAAACGCCACAATAAAGAGAACTCCACAAACTGCCAGAATACAGAAAGGACACCCCAAACTCAGCAATTTAAACAAGATGAAGAGACAGAGGAATAGCCAGCAGATAAAGGAACAGGATAAATGCCCACCAAACCAAACAAAAGAGGAAGAGATAGGGAATCTACCTGATAAAGAATTCCGAATAATGATAGTGAAATTGATCCAAACTCTTGAAATTAAAATGGAATCACAGATAAATAGCCTGGAGGCAAGGATTGAGAAGATGCAAGAAAGGTTTAACAAGGACTTAGAAGAAATAAAAAAAAGTCAATATATAATGAATAATGCAATAAGTGAAATTAAAAACACTCTGGAGGCAACAAATAGTAGAATAACAGAGGCAGAAGATAGGATTAGTGAATTAGAAGATAGAATGGTAGAAATAAATGAATCAGAGAGGACAAAAGAAAAATGAATTAAAAGAAATGAGGACAATCTCAGAGACCTCCAGGACAATATTAAATGCTACAACATTCGAATCATAGGGGTCCCAGAAGAAGAAGACAAAAAGAAAGACCATGAGAAAATACTTGAGGAGATAATAGTTGAAAACTTCCCTAAAATGGGGAAGGAAATAATCACCCAAGTCCAAGAAACCCAGAGAGTCCCAAACAGGATAAACCCAAAGCAAAACACCCCAAGACACATATTAATCAAATTAACAAAGATCAAACACAAAGAACAAATATTAAAAGCAGCAAGGGAAAAACAACAAATAACACACAAGGGAATACCCATAAGGCTAACAGCTGATCTTTCAATAGAAACTCTTCAAGCCAGGAGGGAATGGCAAGACATACTTAAAATGATGAAAGAAAATAACCTACAGCCCAGACTATTGTACCCAGCAAGGATCTCATTCAAGTATGAAGGAGAAATCAAAAGCTTTTCAGACAAGCAAAAGCTGAGAGAATTCTGCACCACCAAACCAGCTCTCCAACAAATACTAAAGGATATTCTCTAGACAGGAAACACAAAAATGGTGTATAAATTCGAACCCAAAACAATAAAGTAAATGGCAACGGGATCATACTTATCAGTAATTACCTTAAACGTAAATGGGTTGAATGCCCCAACCAAAAGACAAAGACTGGCTGAATGGATACAAAAAGAAGACCCCTATATATGTTGTCTACAAGAGACCCACCTCAAAACAGGGGACACAAACAGACTGAAAGTGAAGGGCTGGAAAAAGATTTTCCATGCAAATAGGGACCAAAAGAAAGCAGGAGTAGCAATACTCATATCAGATAAAATAGACTTTAAAACAAAGGCTGTGAAAAGAGACAAAGATGGTCACTACATAATGATCAAAGGATCAATCCAAGAAGAAGATATAACAATTATAAATATATATGCACCCAACATGGGAGCACCGCAGTATGTAAGACAAATGCTAACAAGTATGAAAGAAGAAATTAACAATAACACAATAATAGTGGGAGACTTTAATACCCCACTCACACCTATGGATAGATCAACTAAACAGAAAATTAACAAGGAAACATAAACTTTAAATGATACAATAGACCAGTTAGACCTAATTGATATCTATAGGACATTTCATCCCAAAACAATGAATTTCACCTTCTTCTCAAGCGCACATGGAACCTTCTCCAGGGTAGATCACATCCTGGGCCATAAAGCTAGCCTTGGTAAATTCAAAAAAATAGAAATCATTCCAAGCATCTTTTCTGACCACAATGCAGTAAGATTAGATCTCAATTACAGGAGAAAAACTATTAAAAAATCCAACATATGGAGGTTGAACAACACGCTGCTGAATAACCAACAAATCACAGAAGAAATCAAAAAAGAAATCAAAATTTGCATAGAAACAAATGAAAATGAAAACACAACAACCCAAAACCTGTGGGACACGGTAAAAGCAGTCCTAAGGGGAAAGTTCATAGCAATACAGGCACACCTCAAGAAACAAGAAAAAAGTCAAATAAATAACCTAACTCTACACCTAAAGCAACTAGAAAAGGAAGAAATGAAGAACCCCAGGGTTAGTAGAAGGAAAGAAATCTTAAAACTTAGAGCAGAAATAAATGCAAAAGAAACAAAAGAGACCATAGCAAAAATCAACAAAACCAAAAGCTGGTTCTTTGAAAGGATAAATAAAATTGACAAACCATTAGCCAGACTCATCAAGAAACAAAGGGAGAAAAATCAAATCAATAAAATTAGAAATGAAAATGGAGAGATCACAACAGACAACACAGAAATACAAAGGATCATAAGAGACTACTATCAACAATTATATGCCAATAAAATGGACAACGAGGAAGAAATGGACAAATTCTTAGAAAAGTACAACTTTCCAAAACTCGACCAGGAAGAAATAGAAAATCTTAACAGACCCATCACAAGCACGGAAATTGAAACTGTAATAAAAAATCTTCCAGCAAACAAAAGCCCAGGTCCAGACGGCTTCACAGCTGAATTCTACCAAAAATTTAGAGAAGAGCTAACACCTATCCTGCTCAAACTCTTCCAGAAAATTGCAGAGGATGGTAAACTTCCAAACTCATTCTATGAGGCCACCATCACCCTAATACCAAAACCTGACAAAGATCCCACAAAAAAAGAAAACTACAGGCCAATATCACTGATGAACATAGATGCAAAAATCCTTAACAAAATTCTAGCAATCAGAATCCAACAACACGTTAAAAAGACCATACACCATGACCAAGTGGGCTTTATCCCAGGGATGCAAGGATTCTTCAATATCCGCAAATCAATCAATGTAATACACCACATTAACAAATTGAAAAATAAAAACCATATGATTATCTCAATAGATGCAGAGAAAGCCTTTGACAAAATTCAGCATCCATTTATGATCAAAACTCTCCAGAAAGCAGGAATAGAAGGAACATACCTCAACATAATAAAAGCTACATATGACAAACCCACAGCAAACATTATCCTCAATGGTGAAAAATTGAAAGCATTTCCTCTAAAGTCAGGAACAAGACAAGGGTGCCCACTTTCACCATTACTATTCAACATAGTTTTGGAAGTTTTGGCCACAGCAATCAGAGCAGAAAAAGAAATAAAAGGAATCCAAATTGGAAAAGAAGAAGTAAAGCTCTCACTGTTTGCAGATGACATGATCCTCTACATAGAAAACCCTAAAGACTCCACCAGAAAATTACTAGAACTAATCAATGACTATAGTAAAGTTGCAGGATATAAAATCAACACACAGAAATCCCTTGCATTCCTATACACTAATAATGAGAAAACAGAAAGAGAAATTAAGGAAACAATTCCATTCACCATTGCAACGGAAAGAATAAAATACTTAGGAATATATCTACCTAAAGAAACTAAAGACCTATATATAGAAAACTATAAAACATTGGTGAAAGAAATCAAAGAGGACACTAACAGATGGAGAAATATACCATGTTCATGGATTGGAAGAATCAATGTAGTGAAAATGAGTATACTACCCAAAGCAATCTATAGATTCAATGCAATCCCTATCAAGCTACCAACAGCATTCTTCACAGAGCTAGAACAAATAATTTCACAATTTGTATGGAAATACAAAAAACCTCGAATAGCCAAAGCGATCTTGAGAAAGAAGAATGGAACTGGAGGAATCAACCTACCTGACTTCAGGCTCTACTACAAAGCCACAGTTATCAAGACAGTATGGTACTGACACAAAGACAGAAATATAGATCAATGGAACAAAATAGAAAGCCCAGAGATAAATCCACGCACATATGGACACCTTATCTTTGACAAAGGAGGCAAGAATATACAATGGATTAAAGACAATCTCTTTAACAAGTGGTGCTGGGAACTCTGGTCAACCACTTGTAAAAGAATGAAACTAGAACACTTTCTAACACCATACACAAAAATAAACTCAAAATGGATTAAAGATCTCAACGTAAGACCAGAAACTATAAAACTCCTAGAGGAGAACATAGGCAAAACACTCTCTGACATACATCACAGCAGGATCCTCTATGACCCACCTCCCAGAATATTGGAAATAAAAGCAAAAATAAACAAATGGGACCTAATTAACCTTAAAAGCTTCTGCACATCAAAGGAAACTATTAGCAAGGTGAAAAGACAGCCTTCAGAATGGGAGAAGATAATAGCAAATGAAGCAACTGACAAACAACTAATCTCGAGGATATACAAGCAACTAACTCCAGAAAAATAAATGACCCAATCAAAAAATGGGCCAAAGAACTAAATAGACATTTCTCCAAAGAAGACATACAGATGGCTAACAAACACATGAAAAGATGCTGTACATCACTCATTATCAGAGAAATGCAAATCAAAACCACTATGAGGTACCATTTCACACCAGTCAGAATGGCTGCGATCCAAAAGTCTACAAGTAATAAATGCTGGAGAGGGTGTGGAGAAAAGGGAACCCTCTTACACTGTTGGTGGGAATGCAAACTAGTACAGCCACTATGGAGAACAGTGTGGAGATTCCTTAAAAAACTGGAAATAGACCTGCCTTATGATCCAGCAATCCCACTGCTGGGCATACACACTGAGGAAACCAGAAGGGAAAGAGACATGGGTACCCTAATGTTCATCACAGCACTGTTTATAATAGCCAGGACATGGAAGCAACCTAGATGTCCATCAGCAGATGAATGGATAAGAAAGCGGTGGTACATATACACAATGGAGTATTATTCAGCCATTAAAAAGAATACATTTGAATCAGTTCTACTGAGGTGGATGAAACTGGAGCCTATTATACAGAGTGAAGTAAGCCAGAAAGAAAAACACCAATACAGTATACTAACGCATATATATGGAATTTAGAAAGATGGTAACAATAACCCTGTGTACGAGACAGCAAAAGAGACACTGATGTATAGAACAGTCTTATGGGCTCTGTCGGAGAGGGAGAGGGCGGGAAGATTTGGGAGAATGGCATTGAAACATGTAAAATATCATGTATGAAACGAGTTGCCAGTCCAGGTTTGGTGCACGATACAGGATGCTTGGGGCTGGTGCACTGGGACGACCCAGAGGGATGGAATGGGGAGGGAGGAGGGAGGAGGGTTCAGGATGGGGCACACATGTATACCTGTTGCGGATTCATTTTGATATTTGGCAAAACTAATACAGTTATGTAAAGTTTAAAAATAAAAAAAAAAAAAAAAAAAAAAAAGAACTTAGTTACTTGTTCTTCATGTCCTTGGGCTAGAAGCAATGTGTCCCCAAGTACTCATATTCTTTAGGTGAGAATTGTTCATATGATGATCTCTAGATGCAGGGAGCCTGGGAAGTGAAGCTTAGCTGTGGTTGAAAGAATATGAAATAATTGGGTAAATAAATAAGCATTGTCTCTGTTGTTAATTGTTTAGTCGCTATGTCTGACTCTCTGACCCTATGGACTGTAGCCTGTGAGTCTCCTCTGTCCATGGAATTTTCCAGGCAAGAATACTGGAGTGGGTTTCCATTTCTCCTTGAGGGCATCTTCTCGACCCAGGGATTGTACCTGGGATTGAACCCACGTTTCCTTCATTGACAGGTGGGTTCTTTACTACTAAGCTACCTGGAAGCTAACTTCAGTTCAATCATTCAGTCAAGTACGACTCTTTGAGACCCCATGGACTGCAGCACGCCAGGCTTCCCTGTCCATCATTAACTCTCGGAGCTTGCTCAAACTCATGTCCATCCAGTTGGTGATGCCATCCAACCATCTCATTCTCTGTTGTCCCCTTCTCTTCCTGCCTTCAGTCTTTCCCGGCATCAGGGTCATTTCCAATGAGTCAGTTCTTCACATCAGGTGGCAAAAGTATAAGAGCTTCAGCTTCAGCATCAGCCCTTCCAATGAATATTCAGGACTGATTTCCTTTAGGATGGACTGGTTGGATCTCCTTGCAGTCCAAGGGACTCTGGAGAATCTTTTCTAACACCAGCGTTCAAAAGCATCAGTTCTCTGGCACTCAGCTTTCTTTATAGTCAAACTCTCACATCCATACATGAATACGGGAAAAACCATATCTTTGACTAGAGGGACCCTTGTTTTTGTTGGCAAAGTAAGGTCTCTGCTTTTTAATATGATGTCTAGGTTGGTCATAGCTTTTCTTCCAAGGAGCAAGCGTCTTTTAATTTCATGGCTGCAGTTACCATCTGAAGTGATTTTGGAGCCCAAGAAAATAAAGTCTGTCACTGTTTCCACTGTTTCCCCATCTATTTGCCATGAATTGATAGGACTGTATGCCATGGTCTTAGTTTTTTGAATGTTGAGCTTTACGCCAACTTTTTCACTCTCTTCTTTCATTTAAATCAAGAGGCTTCGCTTTCTGCCATAAGGGTGGTGTCATCTGCAATCTGAGGTTATTGATCTTTCTCCTGGCAATCTTGATTCCAGCTTGTGCTTCATCCAGCCCAGCATTTTGCATGAGTTACTTTGCATGTAAGTTAAATAAGCAGGGTGACAATATACAGCCTTGACGTACTCCTTTCCCAATTTGGAACCAGACCGTTTGTTGCCATCCAAACCCAATTTGTTCCATGTCCGGTTCTAACTGTTGCTTCTTAACCTGCATACAAATTTCTCAGAAGGCAGGTAAGGTGGTCTGGTATCCCATCTCTTTAAGAATTTTCCATTCTGTGTGATCCACATAGTCAAAATCTTTGGTGTATTCAATAAAGCAGAAGTATATGTTTTTCTGAAACTCTTTTCCTTTTTCTATGATCCAGCAGATGTTGGCAATTTGATCTCTGGTTCCTCTGCCTTTTCTAAATCCAGCTTCAACCTCTGGAAGTTCTCGTTTCATGTACTGTAGAAGCCTCACTTGGAGAATTTTGAGCATTACTTTGCTAGCGTGTGAGATGTGTGCAATTGTGCAGTAGTGTGAACGTTCTTTGGTATTGGAATGAAAACTGACCTTTTCCAGTTCTGTGGCCACTGCTGTGTTTTCCAAATTTGCTGGCATATTGAGTGCAGCACTTTAACAGCATCTCTTTAACAGCATCAGCATCATTTGGAAACTAAGCCACATATTTAAAAAATGTTCATGGCATCTTCTCATTCCTATTAAGATAAACAGATTTATTTATTTTGAAAACTGAGATAAGTTAAATGGCTTGATTTTTTTATGTCCAACCTGTTTTCTAAGAATAGTCTCAGAGCTAAAATTTGGTTGTAGAATTTCAGACACCTTTGTCTTAGATCCAGTACCTTTTTACCATGGATAATTTAGGATTGAGTCATGAAATCGATTAGGAAGGAAGACATGAGTTCTGATTAACAGTATGTTTGAGATAATTAATTATTAATATGTCATATAATCTATATTATTTCTAAAAAGAAAATAAACCGTGAAAAAGTGTGCCTATATAAAAGAGATGTGACTGTTAGATTTCTGTGATGCCATAGAATATCTTCATTTGTATTAAATCTATTTACTATTTTGTTTATTCATCCTCTAATTCATTTATGAACTCAGTAGATAGTTATTGAATCTCTTAATAATAGGCAAGATCCCTCCCAGAGTTTAAAGATAAAGATGAAAATAAATATGTTCCCTACCTTTAAAGAGGTTCTAATATTGTTGGAGTTATTTATCACTACTTTAAAAAAAATAGTCTTAATTTTTTGAATGTTGAATGTTTTTTGAATTTTGAAATAGAAAGACAAGTGTTCTGCAAAGTAGGAAAATTTGCCACCCTTAAGTATTTAGTCACCTGGTCACTGAAAAGCAACAACATGGTCCTACACCCCTTTAACCGTTTGTCAGGAAGTCACTTGATGAGCTTCTCTGGTCCTTTAACCTGGCCTCAGGTGGTCTTGTCTGAAGTGAAGAATGCTAGCATCTTCGTTTGTTGGGGGTTTTAATTCTGTAAGGGAGTCAAAGATGTTGTTTGATATGTATCCCCTGAGGTGGAACCAGGACCCGCCCCAAGGCTGCACTATTGTTTCTTGGCGGATCCTCCCTTGTCTCTGCAGCCCTTCCCTTCCCTGATTAACAACTGTCTGCATCTACCTACTGGGACTTAGGGTAGGTCATGGAGGCTGGAGTCTGCCTCCTACAAACAAGGAATGGTGGGGGAGTGGGGGGCACAGAAAGGCTTTCATGCCCAGGAGACCCACAGGGTCCTACTTGGTTTCACTTACAAAAGATAACAAGTTATACTAAATTATATTGTCTTCAGTTGAAAAACATTACTTTTCCCCTGAGGTTGTCTTCTGTATCCTTTCTTCCTGCTTCCCTAAACTTTATGTGTTCTCTCTCAAAAGTAAAAGAATTCCTAATATCATTATATTTTATTGATGTTATCAAACTTTTTACAGTCTAGCTAGGCTTATTTAGGTCAGACTGTGGGGCAAAAGGGACAGGGCAGGTTGAGAAAACAGTGGTTCTGGGCAATGACAGACATAAGGGGAATGATACTTGTTCTTGGCTTCAGCAGTACTCAGAGTGACGAATGCCTATTAATACATGTTCTGAGAGCAAATGAAAAGTGAGGTGACAGAGTGTGGTGTTAGATTGAAATGGACAGGACAAGTACGATACAGAGACCCTGGAGGAACAGGAGTTAGTACTAGGGCCTTCTGCTGCTGCTGCTAAGTCATGTCCAACTCTGTGCGACCCCATAGACGGCAGCCCACCAGGCTTCCCAATCCCTGGGATTCTCTTGGCAAGAACACTGGAGTGGGTTGCCATTTCCTTCTCCAATGCATGAAAGTGAAAAGTGAAAGTGAAGTCACTCAGTCGTGTCCGACTCCTAGCGACCCCATGGACTGCAGCCTACCAGGCTCCACTGTCCATGGGATTTTCCAGGCAAGAGTACTGGAGTGGGGTGCCATTGCCTTCTCCGACTAGGGCCTTAAGTGGAATGAAAAAAAAAAAAAGACACGACATGGTGAAAATAGTTATTTTTATTTTGTTCACTTATGTGTGTATAAGTGTGTTGGGTGGGTGTGAATTTATTTCCTGACTTTATCAAGAAAGGATTCAAATTAATGCAACTGATAAAAATCCAACATGCCTGCTGATAAAGCTATCAGCTAACTGGGAATTGAAGGAAACTTACTTCAACTTGATAAAGACATCTACAAAAATCCTTCTGCTAACATAATACATCCTGATGAAAGAAGGAAAGCTTTCCCCCAGTGATTAGGATGGAATGCTTTCCCCTATGACAGAAATCAAGGATGTTTGTCACTATTTCTATCCAGCTTTATATTAAAGCTAGTAAATATGTTTTCAGGAACAAGGTCAATTCATAAGAATAATTGTATTTTGATATCCTAGCAATAAATATTCATGCACCAGAATAAGAAAAACTATGCCACTTATAGCATCAAAGTTATTCAATACTTAGAGATAAATCTGACAATGTGTAAGATATATACATTAAAACTATAAAATGTTACTTAGAGAAATTAAAGAAAGCCTAAATAAATGGAAAGAGATATCATTTTCATGGCCAGAAAGATTAATATTGTCAACAAAATTACAGTTAAAATCTGAGCAGATTTGTTTTGGTAGAAACTGTCAATCTGATTTTAAAATTCATATTGTAATGCTAAGGAACTGTTATTCCAAAACGGGGTTTGCCTCTTTATGGGTATTGAGTCAAAAGACAACTTAGTGAAAGATTATGAGAAGGGAGGCATTGTTATTTGCAACAAACAAGGAGAACACCAGGGATCTTTCTCAAGTGGTGTCTCCCTGAACAACAAAGTTGGTGAAGTTTTAAGCTAAAAGTACACATACATTCTGGCTTCCCAGATAGCACAGTGGTAAAGAATCCATCTGCCAATGCAGGAAACATGGGTGTGAAACCTGGGTTGGGAAGATGCCCAGGAGTACGACACAGCAACCCACTTCGGTATTCTTGCCTAGAAAATTCCATGGACTGAGGAGCCTGGTGGGCTACAGTCCATGGGGTCACAGAGTTGGACATGATTGAACACACACAAGCATACACATTCATGAAAACCAATACAATATTGTAAAGTTAAAAAAAAATTAAACTATCATACAAAAAAAAAAGAAAAACATATTCAGAGTCTAAGCTTTAGTTTATTGAAATCATAACTTTCAGAAGGGTCAGAAGAGATCCCATCATCTTTCCTTCAGTTTCAGTTGTTTGGTGGTCGAGCACTTTAGGCTAACCTTTACCACTGAAACAGAACTGGGAGTCTTTACAACTGATATATTAATATTATCTTTACCATTATTAAGGGCTTCCCTGGTGGCTCAGATGGTAAAGAATCCAATTACAATGCAGGAGATCCAGGTTCGATCCCTGGGTCATGAAGATACCTTGGAGAACAAAATAGCAACCCACTCTTCCCTTGTAGCTCAGTTGGTAAAGAATCTGCCTGCAGTGCAGGAGACACAGGTTTGATCCCTGGCTTGGGAAGATCCCCTGGAGAAGGAAATGGTAACTCACTCCAGTATCCTTGCCTGGAATGGACAGAGGAGCCTGGTGGGCTGCAGTCCATGGGGCCACAAAGAGTCAGGCACGACTGAGTGACTAATACTTACTTACAAGTATTCTTGCCTCAAGAATCCCATGAACAGAGGAGCCTGGCAGGCTATAGTCCATAGGGGTCACAAAGAGTGAGGCACAACTGAGTGAATAACACTTTCAATATGATTATTTTTGTGTCTGAGTTCTGACAAAATGTGGTCCACTAGAGAAGGGAATTGCAAACCACTTCAGCATTCTTGCCTTGAGGGCCCTATGAACAGTACAAAAGGCAAAAAGATGAATTGAAAGATGAACCACCCCCACCCCCACCCCTCCCCAGGTTGATACGTATCCAATAAGCTACTGGAGAAGAGCAGAGAAATAGCTCTGGAAGGAATGAAGAGGCTGAGATAATGTGGAAAAAACACCCAGTTGTGGGTGTGTCTGGTGGTGAAAGTAAAGTCCAATACTGTAAAGAATAATATTGCATAGGAAGCTGGAATGTTAGGTCCATGAATCAAGGTAAATTGGAAGTGGTCAAACAAAAAGTGGCAAGAATAGATATTTAGGAATCAGTGAACTAAAATGGATGGGGACAGGAGAATTTAATTCAGATGGTCATTATATATCTATTACTGTGGGCAAGAATCCCTTAGAAGAAATGGTGTGGCCCTCATAGTCAACAAGAGTCTGAAATGCAGTACTTGGGTGCAATCTCAAAAATGACAAAATGATCTCTGTTCATTTCCAAGGCAAACCATTCAATATCACAGTAATCCAAGTCTGTGCCCCAACCAGTAATGCTGAAGAACCTGAAGTTGAACAGTTCTGTGAAGACCTACAAGACATTCTAGAACTAACACCAAAAAAAAAAAAAAAAAAAAGAAAGAAAGAAAGAAAAAAAGATGTCCTTTTCATCATAGGGGACTGGAATACAAAAATAGGAAGGCAGGAGATACCTGGAGTAACAGGCAAGGTTGGCCTTGGAGTACAGATTGAAGCAGGGCAAAGGCTAAAAGAGTTTTGCCAAGAGAATGCATAGGTCATAGCAAACACCCTCTTCCAACAACACAAGAGACGACTCTACATGTGGACATCACCAGATAGTCAATACTGAAATCAGATTGATTATATTCTTTGCAACCAAAGTTGGAGAAGCTCTATACAGTCAGCAAAAGCAAGACTGGGAGCTGAGTGTGGCTCAAATCATGAACTCTTTATTGCAAAATTCAGACTTTAATTGAAGAAAGTAGGGAAGGCCACTAGGCCATTCTGGTATGGCCTAACTCAAATTCCTTTTGATTATACAGTGGAAGTAACAAATAGATTAGATCTGAGAGAGTGCCTGGAGACTGAGGACAGAGGTTTATAACATTGTACAGGAGGCGGTGATTAAGACCATCCCCAAGAAAAAGAAATGCAAAAAGGCAAAATGCTTGTCTGAGGAGGACTTAACAAATAGCTGAGAAAAAAAGAGAAGTGAAAGGCAAAGGTAAAAAGGAAAGATATACCCATCTGAATGCAGAGTTCCAAAGAATAGCAAGGAGAAATAAGAAAGCCTTCTTAAGTGAACAGTGCAAAGAAATAGAGGAAAACAACAGAATGGGAATGACTAGAGATCTCTTCAAGAAAATTGGAGATACCAAGGGAACATTTCATGGAAAGATGGGCACAAAAAAAGACAGAAATGGTATGTATCTATCAGAAACAGAAGACATTAAAAAGAGGTGGCAAGAATACACAGAAAAACTATACAAAAAATGTCTTAAAGACCAGGATAACCATGGTGGTGTGATCACTCACCTATAGCCAGACATCCTGGAAGATGATGTGAAGAGGGCTTTAAGAAGCATCACTATGAGCAAAGCTGATGGAGGTGATGGAATTCTAGCTGTGTTATTTTGCATCCTAAAAAATGATGCTGTTAAGGTGCTACACTCAATAGACAGCAAATTTGAGAACTCAGCAGTGGCCACAGGACTAGAAAAAGTCAGTTTTCATTCCATCCCCAAAGAAGGGCAATGCCAAAGAATGTTCAAAATATCACACAATTGCACTCATTTCACATGCTAGCCAGGCTCCAACAGTACATGAACAAAGAGCTTCCAGATGTACAAGCTGGATTTAGAAAAGGGAGAGGAGCCAGAGATCAAATTGCCAACATCTGTTGGATCATAGAAAACGCAAGGGAACTCCAGAAAATGTCTTCATTGACTATGCTAAAGCCTTTGACTGTGTGGCTCACTACAAACTGTGGAAAATGCTTAGAGCTGGGAATACCAGACCACTTTACCTGCCTCCTGAAAAACCTGTATGCAGGAAAAGAAGCAACAGTTAGAACCAGACATGGAACAATGAACTAGTTCAAAATTGGAAAGGAGTATGTCAAGGCTGTATATTATTATCATTTTACTTATTTAACTTATATGCAGAGTGAAAGAAAGTGAAAATGAAAGTCGCTCAGTCATGTCTGACTCTTTGAGACCCCATGGACTATACATTCCATGGAATCCTACAGGCCAGGATACTGGAGTGGGTAGCATTTCCCTTCTCCAGGGGATCTTCCCAACCCAGGGATTGAACCCAGGTATCCCACATTGCAGGCGGATTCTTTACCAGCTGATCCACAAGGGAAGCCCAAGGCTATATATTATCACCCTGCTTATTTAACTTATATGCAGAGTACATCATGCAAAATGCTGGACTGGCTGAAGCTCAAGCTGGAATCAAGATTTCCAGGAGAAATATCAATAACCTCAGATATGCAGATGATACCACCCTAATGGCAGTAAGTGAAGAGGAACCAATAGCCTCTTGATGTAGATGAAAGAGGACAGTGAAAAAGCTGCCTTAAAACTCAACATTCAAAACAATGAAGTTCATGGCATCCAGTCCCAGCACTTCATGGCAAATAGATGGGGAAACAATGGAAATAGTGACAGACTTTATTTCCTTGGGCTCCAAAATTACTGCAGATGGTGACTGCAGAAATGAACTTAAAAGACACTTGCTCCTTTAAAGAAAAGTTATGACACATGTAGACAGCATATTAAAAAGCAGAGACATTACTTTTTACCAACAAAGTTACATCTAGTCAAAGCTATGGTTTTTCCAGTAGTCACATACAGATGTGAGAATTGGATGATAAAGAGGACTGAGTACCAAAGAAAAGACTGAGTACCAAAGAAATGATGCTTTCGAACTGTGGTGTCGGAGAGCAAGGAGATCAAGCCAGCCAATCCTATAGGAAATCTATCCTGAATAATCACTGGAAGGACTAATGCTGAAACTGAAGCTCCAACACTTTGGCCACCTGATGGGAAAAGCCAACTATTGGAAAAGACCCTGATGCTGGAAAAGATTGAGGGCAGGAGGAGAAGGGGACAACAGAGGATGAGTTGGTTGGATGGTATCCCCTAGTCAATGGACATGAGTTTGAGCAAACTCGGGGAGATAGTGAAGACAGGAAAGCCTGGTGCGCTGTAGTCCATGGGATTGCAAAGAGTGGGACCCAGCTGAATGACTGGAGAACAACTTTCTTGTCTGAAAACAGGCAATGTTTCTGCACTCTTTTGTTCCCTTAGAGTCATTAATTGCTGAGACCTGTTCAAGGACAAGCGTTGTGACCACCTTTAGATCACAAAATGGCTTAGACCAAAAATGTCTTCTCATGTCTAGATAGCTTTGCTTTGTCCTCTTTCTCTGGGGACCTTAAGAAATACATGTCACCCCCAAATTTAAAGATGCTTAATAAAGAAAAGAAGTGAATGGCTAATACAACCTGATTTCAAGGTTTATTGTAAAGCTACAACATCAAGATTGGGATATTGGCATAAAGTTAAGCAAATCAGTGGAATTTAAGGAGTCTAGAAATAGTCTCATAAATATGAAAAGTTGATAGATGACAAAAACACAAAGGCA
The DNA here is from genome assembly GCF_019923935.1 of Bubalus bubalis. Classification (NCBI taxonomy): domain Eukaryota; kingdom Metazoa; phylum Chordata; class Mammalia; order Artiodactyla; family Bovidae; genus Bubalus; species Bubalus bubalis. Next base: position 16,267,545 of record NC_059176.1, read on the forward strand.
ATGAACTGGAGACAGGATCATTGCTTTCAAGAAGTAGCCTGGAATAATTGGATACTTCTGTGCCAAAAACAAGTCTAATCTTAAATTTGCATTATATAAAATATTAATACAAAGTGAATTATAGACCTAAATATAAAATCTAAAACCATAACACTTTTAAGAAAACAAATCAGTTACACTAGAGGATTTGGACTTTGTTTTTCATTCTGCAACTCCATGTGTTTTTCTGAAGTACCTGGAAGGAGGGAAAATGTACTCATTTTAGCTGCTGCTGCTGCTGCTGCTAAGTCGCTTCAGTTGTATCCGGCTCTGTGCGACCCCATAGACGGCAGCCCACCAGGCTCCCTGTCCCTGGGATTCTCCAGGCAGGAACACTGGAGTGGGTTGCCATTTCCTTCTCCAATGCATGAAAGTGAAAAGTGAAAGTGAAGTCGCTCAGTCGTATCTGACTCCTAGCGACCCCATGGACTGCAGCCTACCAGGCCCCTCCATCCATTTTAGCTAGAGAAGGTAATAAAAAAAAAAGAATCTGAAAACACTGGAGCAAAACTTATTCTAAATTGTAGTCTTGATTAAGACCCTCTGTATTTACATTCAAATATAACCTCTAAGGGGGAACATTCATTTTGATAGTGCCCAAGATAGGACCTTGCAGATAGTTGGCAGTTAATGAACACATTTCTTGGATAAAGTGAAAAATTCTATAGACAATGTCAAAGAAAAATTATGCTGGACAGAGTTAAACAGGAAAGAAAGGTGTTATTCAAGGCTGTTGCAATAGGGTAGAGAGATTTAACCTAAACCTGGGAAATAGAGGCCAGAGGATTTTTAAGCCCTTTGCTGAGCTGATGGAAAAGTATTGGAGGGCTTCAGAGGAGGTTGTTCAGTGTGTTAGGCCATCTGTGTTTGCTAATGGTGCTTATCAAAGATAGACTTCTATCTTCCCACGAAGACTGGGAGTTAGGATCCCTGTCCTTCTTGATGATTAAATTGCAAAAGGATGATTCCCAGGTTCTTGAGAAAGACATTGTAAGAAAGAAAGAGTTGTAAAATGGGCAAAAGACTAGGAGAAAATTTATATCTCAAAGGGACAGATAAATAGTTTATGATGGAAAGCCTTCTAAAGTACTTGCTCTAAGGGAAATCAGGAGTTTATAGTCTAAACAGGGCTTAAACTGGGGGCTCCCCTAGTAGCTCAGCTGGTAAAGAATCTGCCTGCAGTGTAGGAGACTCTGGTTTGATTCCTGGGTTGGGAAGATCCACTGGAGAAGGGAAAGGCTACCCACTCCAGTATTCTGCCTGGAGAATTCCATGGACTGTATAGTTCATGGGGTCACAAAGAGTCAGACACGACTGAGTGACTTTCACTTACCTTACTTATCATCATGATACAAAGCAATAACTTAATAACTTACAGGAAGAGTCTGTGATGTCTGTTTATATGAAAATACATGCAATTTTATTTGTTTTAAGGAGAAATACTGTAGCATAATACAGTAAATTCTATTTGAGTCTCATTGTGATTTTTGATGATTTGGTTTTGTGATAATGATTCTTTTCTGGACAGCTAAATGGGCTTTTTTTGATCTTTTTAATATATCTAACTTTAATCATTAACACAGTTGGCTTTACTAGAATGGGTTAAAAAAGTTATCAAATATTTTGTGCATTTTTAATGTATAAAATTACAAGTTACATGTTAATTTCAAATTGTCATGCCACATTTTGCTAAATTATCATGTTGAAATTATATATTTGAAAAGATTTAAGTTTTGCTTATTCTTCTAACATAGGGTAGTAAACCACAGTGCCAGTTACTTTTAAGAAAAACATTCAATTTTTTGGAAAATTTTGCATTAATTAGGTGTTGACTAAAAAAAAAGGTGCACAACCTTAAACTTAAGAATTATGTTTTATTTAGCAGAGATACTGAGGACTTAAGCTCAGGAAAGGAGTCTCAGATAGCCCTGAGGGACTATTCTGAAGAGGTGAGGAAGGAGCCAGAATATACAAGAGCTTTGCCAAAAGAACAAATAAATAAAACAGGTAGTCAGAACATGGAAAGATTACTGTTAAAGAAACACCAGGCATCTCAAGTTCATGAATTTAGTAGTTTATGATGCATGAGAGATGCAAGAGTCTAAACTCATTGAAATCATTCCTTTGATTTGCACTTGAACTATCTAGGGCTAGTATCCTCCTTTCTCCAACCTGAATCCCCTTGGATGATGGGGGCTGATGCAGTGGCCAGTGGCTTGATGGTTGTAACATCTATTGTTTATTGATGTAACAGGCAACATTCTTTGTCCGGCATAGGTAAATTTAAGAATTAAGCTATGTAGTTAATTAGAGACAATGCTAATACATAATTATACCTTTGTTGTATTATATACAACTGTTGTAACTACAGAGGTTTCAAGGATTTTTAAAAGAAAAATGTAGATAGAGAAAAAGCTGATTTTTATTCAAATACTGTACTTATGGTAACAGTGATTTAGAAGGAAGCAGAGACACCCAAGGCAGTCACCTGAATAACTAAGAATTATTCCCAAACTCTGTAAAAGGCTAGAGAATTTTACTGAAAAGGTTGGTGATGGGATAAATATTTATCATTTTCTGAGTTCAATTTCTGCAAGAGTTCATGGGTTCAGTTTGGAATTCTCTTCCACAAGGAAAAAGAAGCTGCTCTGATGAATTTGTCAGGGGAGTGTATGCTCCTTGGTTTTTGTCTCATCACAACAAAGATTTGGAGTGATGGACATTAAAGCCCCCTCGGCATGTCACAGCTCTCGGGTCTTGGACAGACTGTGTTATAGCGCACCGTGTTATAGCTCTTAGACAAATCAGTGTTACAGCTCAGTGTTACAGCTCTATTTTATTTAGAAGATAGCAGGAAAATCTGTCTTTGGGGCGTGAGGGCACATCTATCCAAAGACGTGAAGAGAAGAGCACCCCAGAGCGAGAGCGTGAGCGCGAGCAAGCAAGAGAGCCCTTTGGCTCCTCTTTTTATTTGTTTTTTCCTTCCCCCTGGACCTGCCCTATGCAAATTGGGCTTAGTCAGGAGTCCTCACTCCAGTCCTTGGACCTTCCTTTGTTCTATTTTTGTGGGCTTTTCTCTTTCTTATCTTTTAGCCTTCACTATTTTGGACTCCTTTTCCCTATTCTAACTACCTAACAAACTGAAGGATGAGGACGTAATACAATTATTACTGCTTTCATATTTACTTTGCTACAAATTGAAAATAGAATCTGTGGGTAGCAGGATCCAGGGACAATTTTAGCCTTGCCACTGCCAATGCTCAGAGACAGCAGAATCCCTCTCCATCCACTATGACCCACCTCTGGCTCAAACTTCCAGTCACTGTTTAAAATATACTGGTGCAAAAGTCAAACTGGGCAAGCAAGCTGAGTGATACGTTGACATGGCGGCCTTCATGAAGTCTGAACAAGAAGCTGAATTAATCTCTCAGTTGCTTATGAAAATGTTGCAGGAGCCCATAGATCATCTTGGAGGGTTGTCTCAAGTGCTGAGAAAATGAGGGAAGGTTCCAATGGCTTGAGAAAACAGAGAGAAAGGCGACAGTGAGCTCTGAGATATCTGCAAGTGATTTACTGTCTCTTTTGAATAACAACAACAACAACAAAACCTTCATCCCTAGTGTTTCACAAGCCCAGACAAAGTCATTTACTTGAAAATGAAAGGAGACTACTACTGTTACTTGGTTCAGGTTACTGCTGGTGACAACAAGAAAGGATTATGGATCAGTCACAGCAAGCCTACCAAGAAGCTTTTCAAGTCAGAAAAATAAAATGCAACCAAAAACATCCTATTGTATTGGGTCCGGGCTGTAAATTCTCTGTGTGCTATTGTGCAATTCTGAACTTCCTGGAGAAAGCCTGCTCTCTTGCAAAGAGAGCTATTTTCCCCTACAGCTTTATTGAAATATAATTGACATATTACACTCTATGTTAAGGTGTACAACATGAAATTTTGAAAAATGCATATGCTACAAAATGATTACCACAATAAGCTGAGCAAACATTTATCACCTTACATAGTTACACTTTTTTTCCTTGTGATGAGAACTTTTAAGATTTCCTCTCTTACAGCTTTTAAATACACAATACAATATTAACTATAGTCATCATGTTGTAGATTAGACAACATGTTAGAAAATAAATATATGTTATTTATCTTATAACTGGAGGTTTGTACCAATTAACTATCTTTACTCAATTACCCTCCCCCTAGCAACCACAAGTCTGACTCTGTTTATATGAATTTATTTTAATTTCACGTGTAAGTGAGATATATGTATATAAAGATATATATATAAAGATATATATATGTATATAAAGATATATATATATATATTTTTTTTCTTTCTCAATCTGACTTATTTCACTAGCACAATGCCCTCAAGTTCCATCCATATTGTTGCAAATGGTAAAATTTCTCTCTTTTTAATGGCTGAATACTATTCTATTATATATGTATGCCTTATTTTCTTTATATATTAATCTGTCAATAGATTGTCAGCTTTTGATGATGCCATTGCTGAACTTCATACATTTAAGAATCACACAGGTAGCATGGTAACATGCTAGGCATGATAGGCATGCCTAACATGAGAACCATGAGAGGTAACTTGACATTGTGAACACTGGATGCCCAAGTGTTGAAACAGGAGAAGGAGGGGCAAATTACCCAGCCTCCCAACTCTCATCTATCGCATTTTGAAATTTACACATTTGTTATCCATACTGCCCCACAAATAGATTTTTTTGGACAAGTGTATATTAATTTTGTTTCAATTTCTATTTTTTCCCATAAAGTTTTTTGTTTAATGTTAGGGGAATATAATCAGTTAATATTTAGAAATTTACCTTTTCTTTCTTTCTCTTTCTTATTTTGAAATTTTACATTCAGACCTGATTTAGTTTTCAATTTATTCAGCTATTTTAACAAGATATTTTTTATCTTGCTTTAATAAGGTTTTGTTATTTCTTCAGTTAGGTTTTGAACCTTTATCACATTTTCCTAAGTATTTTATCATTTGGCTATTATCAATTAGATTTTAAAAATTGAGATATAATTGACATTAAACATTAGTTTTAAGGTGTACAATATAGCAATTTGATATGTGTATATATTGTAAAACATTTACCAAAATAAATCTAGTAGACATCCCTAACCATATATAGTTAATTTTTTTTTTCTTGGGTTGAGAACTTGTACTGTCTTAGTAATTTTCAAGTATACAATACAGGCATATCTTGGAGTTTTCATCAGCTCAGTTCCAGACCACAACAACAAAGTGAAATTACAATATAGTGATGTGAACAACTGACTCCTTGGAAAAGACCCTAATGCTGGGAAAGATTGAAGGCAGGAGGAGAAGGGGATGACAGAGGATGAGGTGATTGGATGGAATCACCAACTCAGTGGATGACTGGATGGACATGGGTTTGAGCAAGCTCTGGGAGGTGGTGATGGACAGGGAAGCCTGGCATGCTACAGTCCATGGGGTCACAAAGAGTCAGACATGACTGAGCAACTTAACTGACAATATTGTGTCACACAAATTTTTTGGTTTCCCAGAGTATATAAAAGTTATGTTTATACTATACTTCAGTTCAGTTCAGTTCAGTTGCTCAGTCGTGTCCAACTCTTTGCGACCCCATGAATTGCAGCACACCAGGCCTCCCTGTCCATCACCAACTCCCGGAGTTCACTCAGACTCACGTCCATCGAGTCAGTGATGCCATGCAGCCATCTCATCCTCTGTCGTCCCCTTCTCCTCCTGCCCCCAATCCCTCCCAGCATCAGAGTCTTTTCCGATGAGTCAACTCTTCGCATGAGGTGGCCAAAGTACTGGAGTTTCAGCTTTAGCATCATTCCTTCCAAAGAAATCCCAGGACTGATCTCCTCCAGAATGGACTGGTTGGATCTCCTTGCAGTCCAAGGGACTCTCAAGAGTCTTCTCCAACACCACAGTTCAAAAGCATCAATTCTTCGGTGCTCAGCCTTCTTCACAGTCCAACTCTCACATCCATACATGACCACAGGAAAAACCATAGCCTTGACTAGACGGACCTTTGTTGGCAAAGTAATGTCTCTGCTTTTGAATATGCTGTCTAGGTTGGTCATAACTTTCCTTCCAAGGAGTAAGTGTCTTTTAATTTCATGGCTGCAGTCACCATCTGCAGTGATTTTGGAGCCCCAAAAGATAAAGTCTGACACTGTTTCCACTGTTTCCCCATCTATTTCCCATGAAGTAATGGGACCAGATGCCATGATCTTCGTTTTCTGAATGTTGAGCTTTAAGCCAACTTTTTCACCCTTCTCTTTCACTTTCATCAGGAGGCTTTTGAGTTCCTCTTCACTTTCTGCCATAAGGGTGGTGTCATCTGCATATCTGAGGTTATTGATATTTCTCCTGGCAATCTTGGTTCCAGCTTGTGTTTCTTCCAGCCAGATTACTATACTTAGTAGAGTCTATTAAGTATGCAACAGCATTATGCGTAAAAAATAATGTATATACCTTAATTAAAACATACTTTATTGCTAAAAATGCTAACCATCATCTGAGAATGAAGGGTTGCATTCTTGAAGGGTTCATTCTTGTAAAAAAATGTAACATCACTAGATGGTCAATACTGAAATCAGATTGATTATTCTTTGTAGCCAAAGATGGAGAAACTCTATACAGCAAAAACAAGACCAGAAGCTGACTGTGGCTCAGATCATGACCTCTTTATTGCAATATTCAGGCTTAAATTGAAGAAGGTAAGGAAAAACACCAGACCATTCAGGTATGACCTAAATCAAATCCCTTACGATTATACAGTGGAAGGGAAAAATAGATTCAAGGGATTAGATGAGATAGACAGAGTGCTTGAAGAACTATGGATGGAGGTTTGTGACATTGTACAGGAGGCAGGAATCAAGACCATTCTCAAGAAAAAGAAATGCAAAAAGGCAAATGGTTGTCGGAGGAGGCCTTACAATAGCTGAGAAAGGCAAAGGGGAAAGGAAAGACATATCCATCTGAATGCAGAGTTCCAAAGAATAGCAAGGAGCGAAAAGAAAGCCTTCCTCAGTGATCAATGCAAAGAAATAGAGGAAAACAATAGAATGGGAATGAGTAGAGATCTCTTCAAGAAAATTAGGGATACCAAGGGAACATTTCATGCAAAATTGGGCACAATAAAGGACAGAAATGGTATGGACCTAACAGATGCAGAATATATTAAGAAGAGGTGACAAGAATACACAGAACTATACAAACAAGATAACGACCCAGATAATCACGATGGTGATCATCCACCTAGAGCCAGACATCCTGGAATGCAAAGTCAAGTGGGCCCTAGGAAGGCTGAACTGACTGAATTGAACTGAACTGAACTGATTTTCCCCTAAACTCCCCTCCTACCCAAGCTGCCACATAACATTGGGCAGAATTTCCTATGCTATATAGTATGTCCTTGTTGGTAATCCATTTTAAATATAGTGTTACGAAAAAAAAAAAAACAAAAACAAAATCCAAGCAACAATAAAACAGAAAAAATGTAATATTTGTCAAGTACAATAAATTCAAGTGCTGTAAAACAAGGTATGCCTATACCATATTATTAACTATGGTTTCCATGCTGTGTGTTATATCCCATGAATTATTTATTTTATAACTAGATTTGTATCTTTTGATGCCCTTCATCCATTTCACCCATTCCCCCAACCCCTGCCTTTGGAAACCACCAACCTGTTCTCTGTATCCACGCATTCATTTTTTTTTCCTTATTCTTGCTGTTTTTTAGCATCTACATATAAGTGACATTGTACAGAATGTCTTTCTCTGTCTGATTTAGTTCACTTAGCATAATGTTCTCAAGTTCTGTCCATGTTGTTGCAAGGTTTTCTTTTTTTTTATAGCTAAGTAATATTCCATTGTATATATACATATTTCCATATTTTCTGCATTCATTTATCCACTGATGGACACTTAGTTTCCTTCCATGTTTTGACTATTATAAATAATGTTGCAGTGAGCCTGGGAGTGCAGATAACTTTTCAAGTTAGTACTTTGTTCCCTTTGGATAAATATCTGAAAGTGGAATTTCTAGATCACATGTTAGGTATATTTCTAATTTTTTGAGAAATCTCCATGCTGTTTTCCATAGTAGTTACACCAATTTACATTCCCACTAACAGATCACATGGGTTCCCTTTTCTCTATATCCTTGTGAACACTTGTTATTTCTTATCTTTTTGATAATAAGCATTTTAACATTTTATAAGGTGAGGTGATAATTTAATTTTTTCAATTTTTATTTTTTAAAAATTTTATTTATTCTTTTAATTGGAGGCTAATTACTCTACAATATTGTGGTGGTTTTTGCCATGCATTCACTTTTCCCTAATAATTATGATGTCAAGGACAATTTCATGGATCTGTTGGCCATCTGTATGCCTTCTTTGGAAACATGTCTGTTCAGATCCTCTGCCCATTTCTTAATCAGATTATTTGTCTTTTTTTTTTTTTTTTTTTTGCTATTGAGCTATATGAGTTCTTTATATATTTTGGATATTAACCCTTTATTAGATATATGATTCTCAAATATTTTTTCCCATTCGAATGGTTGCTTTTTTACTTTGTTGATAGTTTCCTTTGCGGTGATGTAGTACCACTTGTTTATTCCTGAGTTTGGTATTAAATCCAAAAAATCATCACCAAGACCAGTGTCAAGGAACTTTTCGTCTATTTTCTTCTAGAAGTAATATGGTTCCAAGTCTCATATTCAAGTCTTTAATCCATTTTGAGTTGATTCTTGTATATTTGCCCAAGATTTGGGTTCAGTTTCATTCTCTTGCACGTGGCTGTCCAGTTTTCCAACATGATTTATTGAAGAGATTGTCTTTTCTCATTGTCTAGTTTGGTTCCTTTGGCATAAATTAATTGACTGTTTATGTATGGGTTTATTTCTGGGCTTTCTATTCTGTTTCATGATCTATGTGTCTCTTTTTATGCCAGTACCATCCTGTTTTGAGTAATATAGCTTTGTCACATAGTTTGAAATCACTAAACTTGATGCCTTTAGCTTTACTCTTTCTCAAGATTGCTTTGACTATTCAGGGTCTTTTGTGGTTCCAAACAAATTTTCAGATTGTTCTATTTATGTGAAAAATGCCATTGGAATTTTGATAGAGATTGCACGGAATCTGTAAATTGCTTTTGTGTAGCATGGGCATTTTAATAGTATTAATTCTTCTAGTCCATGAGCATTACTTAGCTTTCCATTTCTTTGTGTTGACTTCAATTTCTCTCATCAATGTCTTACAATTTTGAGTACAAGTCTCACATTGGTTAAATTTACTTCTAGATGTTTTATTCTTTGTGATCCAACTGTAAATGGGATTGTTCTCTTAATTTATTCTTCTGATAGTTTGCTATTAGTGTAAAGAAATGTAACTGATCTTGATATTGATTTTGCATCTTGCAACTTTACTAAATTTGTTTTTGTAATTAGTTCTAAGCATTTATGTGGCGTCTTTAGGGTTTTCTATATATAGTTATCATGTCAACTGCAAATAGTTACAGTTTTACTTCTTCCTTTCTAATTTGGATACATCTTACTTATTTTTCTTGTCTAATTTATGTCTAAGGTTTCATGTGCTATGTTGAATAAGAATGGTGAAAGTGGGCATCCTTGCCTTATTCCTGACCTTAGAGGAAAAGCTTTTAGCTTTCTACCATTGAGTATAATGTTAGTTGTGGGCTTGTTGTGTATGACTTATTATGTTGAGGTGGTGGTGGTTGTTCAGTCACTCAGTTGTATCCAACTCTTTGCAACCCCATGGACTGCAGCATGCCAGACTTCCCTGTCTTTCACTATGTCCTGGAGTTTACTCACACTCATGTCCATTGAGTTGGTGATGCCATCCAACCATCTCATCCTCTGTCACCCCTTCAGCTCTTGACTTCAATCTTTCCCAGCATCAGGGTCCTTTTTTCCCCACCCTAAAGATGCCACATAAATGCTTAGAACTAATTACAAAAACAAATTTAGTAAAGTTGCAAGATGCAAAATCAATATCAAGATCAGTTACATTTCTTTACATTAATAGCAAAATATCAGAAGAATAAATTAAGAGAACAATTCCATTTATAGTTGCATCACAAAGAATAAAACACCTAGAAGTAAATTTAACCAAGGATCAGCTCTTTGTATCAGGTGGCCAAAGTATTGGAGCTTTAGCATCAGTCTTTCCAATTAATATTCAGAGTTGATTTCCTTTAGGATTGACTAGTTTGATCTCCTTGCTGTCCAAGGGACTCTCAAGAGTCTTCTCCGGCACCATAATTTTAAAGCATTGATTCTTTGGCGCTCAGCCTTTTTTATGGTCCAACTCTCACATCCATACATGACTACTGGGAAAACCATAGTTTTAACTAGATGGACCTTTGTTGGCAAAGTAATGTCTCTGCTTTTTAATATGCTGTCTAGGTTTGTCATAGCTTTTCTTCCAAGGAGCAAGCATCTTTTAATTTCATGGCTGAAGTCACCGTCTGCAGTGATTTTTGGAGCCCAAGAAAATAAAGTCTGTCACTGTTTTCATTGTTTCTCCATCTATTTGCCATGAAGTGATGGGACTGGATGCCATGATCTTCATTTTTTGTATGTTGGGTTTTAAGCCAGCTTCTTCACTCTCCACTTTCACCTTCATCAAGAGACTCTTTTATTCCTCTTCACTTTCTGCCATTAGAGTGGTATCATCTGCATATCTGAGGTTATTGATATTTCTCCTGGCTTTCATGTGTTGAAGTATGTTCCCTCTATAACTAATTTGCTGAGAGTTATCTTCATCTTGAGGTGACCAATATGGAGATGTGGAAATGTTATACATAGTACCTTTTCTATATTGTGGCTTTGCAAGGACTTGTGTTAAAACTGCATCTATATCTAAGCAGAGAAAACTACCTGCATATTGATTTTTCCTGGTGTGGGATAGGAGAAGAAATTGGTTCCTATCGTAGATATAGTTGTTATGGGTACTTAAGAATTAGAGAAATTACAAGACTATAGTAAAAATGGATCTCCATGGATATTATTGCGAAACCAGGTTTGTTTTGCCTGATGCACAGTAAGCCAAAATGCTGAGACACTGAAGTTTAGGGCAGAAAGAGAGTTAATTGGCAAGATATCCCAGTGAGGAGATGGGAGAAAAGGTCTCAAGTCAGCCTCCCCTAAGGCAAGGGGCTTGTAGTATTTGTGGTATAAAGAATGAAGAAGCAGGGTCGTCTGAGGCTTGGAGAGCATGGGAAAACGTGATTGAAAAAAAGTGGAGTAATCATTGTTCTGCTCAGGCATAACTCAGCTATAGGTCTCTGCACATTCAAAAGATCGCTGAGTGGACACTCCTGCATGTCCAGTTGGACGGTCAGTGGTCCTATCCAGTCTTCATCAGCTCAACTAGAACTTGACACAGCTGACTCTCAGCTCAACTTGTGCTTGGATTTGGAGGTGACTCCAAATTCCTGGAAGATAACTTGAGTAAACGTCTTATTGTTTGGGCTATGTGCTGCTTGGAGGACATGTAAGTCTTAAAATCACCTTAATTAGTAAATACAAATGAACCGGATTTAACCGAAGCTTTGCACATTTTGAACTGTGTGTACCATGGAGCACACACTCTCAGTGTGCATACTTTTGACACTAGTTGTGGAAGTGTTCCTTTAGACTAAGTTGTGATCCAGTTTTATCTACAGAAGGGCAGAAATCATTTGCATTTCATTGTTTAAAAGTTACCTGTTGTTTGCTTTCATTAGTTTTGTAACACTTTTTTTTTTTTTTGCATTTAAATATTTTAAGCAGCCTAAGCACAATTGTACAAGTAAAGGTGCCTTACAATGAATTGCTTGATATCCAAATGAATATCAAACAGAAAATTAAAGCAAATGCTTCAGAAAAACGAAAAAAAAATCCTTTTTACTTTTCTATTTCTTTGAAACTTATCTAACATGCATGTTCTATAAAAGCATGCATGTTCTATAAAAGTGGAATAACTTGAAATGGTGCCTAGTTTGTTTTAAATAAGGTGCTTAATATCTAAGGTATTTAATTAAAGTATTTAATATCTTATGAAATCTTTATGAACAATCCAAGCACAATTATTAAGAATGTGTATATTAAATTGGTATAGGTGGAATGAAAGAAACCCTAGGAACATGAACTCTCAAATTGTTTTTTTTTTTTTTTTTTTTACTTTTTTCTAAGTTTAATTTTAATATTAAGGAAGTACATTTATGCTTTTTGGTGTCAGCAGTTAGCTTAGAAAATACTTTCATCAAATTTTTTCTCATGAAAATGCTTTCATCAAGTTTTTCTCATGCTTTCAGGAAATGCTTTTGAAATGAGACTGATTTTAAGATATACTTTTCACCACTCTTTGCTTTGTTGTATTTATTGATTTACAATGCTTTGAAATTTTAGTTATTCTAACAAAATAACTTTAGTACAGCTCATATAGAATCCAAAAATTGTCTTATTCATTGGTAAGGAAATAAATATGTGAGTATCCTAGAATATCTTTAAGAAATAAATACTAGACAATAAAGCCAGTAGAATTTTTAGATCTTTATAGGATACACGGGTCTTTTTTGCTAAAGCCAGGACGTTGGTAGTAATTGCAGCAGTCAGAGAAGACCAAGAGTCTAATAGGTCAGTGATCTCATTGGGGTCACAGAGTGTTCTAATCTGGTGTCAGGGCAGAATATGAAGAATCCTGTCCTAAGCATATGGATTTGGAACCAGGCTATGTTGCAAAGAATGACTAATTAGGGGCTATATGGATGATAACTTTCTGAACCATGTTTTAAATGTTTAGTTTTTTAATTGTACTTTGCTTTATTATGCTTCACATATACTTATTTTTTACAAATTGAAAGTTAGTGGCAGTCCTGAGTTGTCAGATATGTTTAGCATCTTTTAGCCATATAGTATTTTTAAATTAAGGTCTGTGTACTGCTATTTAGACAAATTACTATAGCACACTTAATAGACTACAGTATAGTGTAGACATAACTTTTTTATGCACTGGGAAATCAAAAAATTTGTGTGACTTGCTTTATTGCAATATCTGCTTTATTGTGGCAGTCTGGAACTGAATATGCAATGCATCTGAGGTATGCCTGTATTTATTGAGTGATTAACAGCCTTCAGATCAGATCAGATCAGATCAGTTGCTCAGTCGTGTCTGACTCTTTGCGACTGCATGAATCGCAGCACGCCAGGCCTTCCTGTCCATCACCAACTCCCGGAGTTCACTGAGACTCAAGTCCATCGAGTCAGTGATGCCATCCAGCCATCTCATCCTCTGTCGTCCCCTTCTCCTCTTGCCCCCAATCCCTCCCAGCATCAGAGTCTTTTTCAATGAGTCAACTCTTTGCATGAGGTGGCCAAAGTACTGGAGTTTCAGCTTTAGCATCATTCCTTCCAAAGAAATCCCAGGGCTCATCTCCTTCAGAGTGGACTGGTTGGATCTCCTTGCAGTCCAAGGGACTGTAAAAAGTCTTCTCCAACACCACAGTTCAAAAGCATCAATTCTTCGGCGCTCAGCCTACTTCACAGTCCAACTCTCACATCCATACATGACCACAGGAAAAACCATAGCCTTGACTAGACGAACCTTTGTTGGCAGAGTAATGTCTCTGCTTTTGAATATGCTATCTAGGTTGGTCATAACTTTCCTTCCAAGGAGTAAGCGTCTTTTGATTTCATGGCTGCAGTCACCATCTGCAGTGATTTTGGAGCCCAGAAAAATAAAGTCTGACACTGTTTCCACTGTTTCTCCATCTATTTCCCATGAAGTGGTGGGACCAGATGCCATGATCTTCGTTTTCTGAATGTTGAGCTTTAAGCCAACTTTTTCACTCTCCACTTTCACTTTCATCAAGAGGCTTTTGCGTTCCTCTTCACTTTCTGCCATAAGGGTGGTGTCATCTGCATATCTGAGGTTATTGATATTTCTCCCGGCAATCTTGATTCCAGCTTGTGTTTCTTCCAGTCCAGCATTTCTCATGATGTACTCTGCATATAAGTTAAATAAGCAGGGTGACAATATACAGCCTTGACATACTCCTTTTCCTATTTGGAACCAGTCTGTTGTTCCATGTCCAGTTATAACTGTTGCTTCCTGACCTGCATACAAATTTCTCAAGAGGCAGATCAGGTGGTCTGGTATTCCCATCTCTTTCAGAATTTTCCACAGTTTATTGTGACCCACACAGTCAAAGGCTTTGGCATAGTCAATAAAGCAGAAATAGATGTTTTTCTGGAACCCTCTTGTTTTTTCCATGATCCAGCGGATGTTGGCAATTTGGTCTCTGGTTCCTCTGCCTTTTCTAAAACCAACTTGAACATCAGGAAGTTCACGGTTCACATATTGCTGAAGCCTGGCTTGGAGAATTTTGAGCATGACTTTACTAGCGTGTGAGATGAGTGCAATTGTGCGGTAGTTTGAGCATTCTTTGGCATTGCCTTTCTTTGGGATTGGAATGAAAACTGACCTTTTCCAGTCCTGTGGCCACTGCTGAGTTTTCCAAATTTGCTGGCATATTGAGTGCAGCACTTTCACAGCATGATCTTTCAGGATTTGGAATAGCTCAACTGGAATTCTATCTCCTCCACTAGCTTTGTTCATAGTGATGCTTTCTAAGGCCCACTTGACTTCACATTCCAGAAGGTCTGGCTCTAGATCAGTAATCATGATTATTAGGGTCGTGAAATTCTTTTTTGTACAGTTCTTTTGTGTATTCTTGCCATCTCTTCTTAATATTTTCTGCTTCTCTTAGGTCCATACCATTTCTGTCCTTTATCGAGCCCATCTTTGCATGAAATGTTCCTTTGGTATCTCTGATTTTCTTGAAGAGATCCCTAGTCTTTCCCATTGTGGTGTTTTCCTCTATTTCTTTGCATTGATCGCTGAAGAAGGCTTTCTTATCTCTTCTCTGCTATTCTTTGGAACTCTGCATTCAGATGCTTATATCTTTCCTTTGCTCCTTTGCTTTTCGCTTCTCTTCTTTTCACAGCTATTTGTAAGGCCTCCCCAGACAGCCATTTTGCTTTTTTGCATTAACAGCCTTAGCTTTTTATATTATGAAATGTTGGGGGGAAATCTCTGACATGCCTTTGAAGTTTTGATCTATGAAAATTCATACCTTGCATTATATTTTAATTGGTAGATGAGATATAAATAAATATCAGAGAGTTTTAATAAATTAAAGGACAGCTTTTACTACAGATTAATATTGCACTTTGTAGTAGAAATAATTTTATAATAAAATATGTTTATATTTGTTAGAGATTGAATATGTGAATGAAATATGGCCAGGCTATAAATAAAACATAGAACTTTGATCCACATCCTCCTAGGCAACCAGGAAAGGAAGCCAAATGGAACCCTCTATAGCAATCAGCCCCAAAAGACAAACCTTGATCAATAACTGCCACTTCTCTGATTTTAGCCCTGCTTCTAACTTCAGATCAACCAGAGAAAACCAAACACGCTTTGCAAACCAATCACATATGCTGCCCTTCTAAGCTGACCTGTCTCCAGATTGGTCATGCTGACAACTTCTGATCAGGGTATAGCAGAAGGCTTCTCTTTTTTCCACTTTAAAGTTTTTATCCTTCCTTGACTGCCTTGAAATCTCTGCCAATGCAAGTGATGTTGGTAGACTAATTCTGAATAAAAGGCTTTTGCTTGTTCACATATAGGTGGTCTTCATTTATTTACACATCTGGAAATGTATGGAATATTGAGAGTTATAAAGTTCAAACAGTATCATCTGAGATTTTAATAACAATTAAATAACATAATAACATAATAATTTTAATAACAATTTCAAGGTATAAATGATTTCAACTTAAATAATCTCATGATGGTAAAAATTTGGTGACTCTCAACTAGAAATTGAGAAGCAGTCAATTCTAATTTATATACTAGCTTTTGAACAATTGCTTGATTTTGAAATATAGATTTTCACATTCACACTTTGAAAAGTAACTGAGATCATCTGAAAGTTATCTTAATATATAATTTATAGTGGTCCTTGGAGTCATTAACCCGGGATCATACCTGGTGATTTAAAGTTTTATCCAGAAAAGAATTTTGACTTTCAGTTAGTTGGTAAGGAATATCCAATATTTAGATAAGAAATTCAATTATCTTTTCATAGAAGCCAAGATGATTAGAGTTCAGAGAGCCAGAGGCACTATGCTGTTTCATTTTAATGTATAGCTGAACCAATTCTGTTTTTAAGTATGTATTTTATTTCAAGAAATTGGATCTGCCTTGAGAGCCATAAACTCATACAACTGCATTCATATTTATTGTTTTAAAAATAATTATTGTGCTAACTAATACATTAAATTTGTTCTGTTAAATAATAGAGGCCCTTAACTTTGTAAAAATCTCCCTGGAGTTTTTTCCTGTACCATTATTATGTGCCAATACAAATTACTGATAAAATAGCCAAAAACGTAAGAACTTTTCTCGGGGCTTTTAAAGAAGAAAGAAAAATGAAAAAACACCTGGTAATGTGTATTTAGTCAGGAAATCTGAGGATTCACTAGTGGTTTTTAACTTTTTCAAGCCTTCATAACAGTAATAAACACAAACATATATAGTGCTTGTTATGTGTTAATTATTGTTCTAAGCATACTATAGATATGAACTCATTAATCCTTATACCAATTCTAGGAGGTTGTGTAATAATTCTTTAATACTTCCTTTAAATTCATAATTTTATGACATAAATCAGTGGCTTTTATATTTTAGATTTGAGTATAATTTAAAATTAAAGAATGGGAAAGAGTCATAAAGTATTTTTACCAAGTAAAGTTATAAGAAGCTACCTACCATCATCAGCACATCTACTATATACTGTCATCAACTTTTCTTTGAAAAAAGATAGTTTAACATCAAAACAGTGAGCCTAAACTCGGAGTAAAGAGAAATCTTACTGAAAAAAATTGCCTTATGAATTACTCATTTTATTCCTTATTTTTGTCAGATATTTACATGGGTTAGTAAAAGCTCAACATTCAGAAAACTACGATCATGGCATCTAGTTCCATCACTTCATGGCAAATAGATGGGAAAACAGTGGAAACAGTGGGCTTATTTTTCTGGGCTCCAAAATCACTGCAGATGTTGATTGCAGCCATGAAATTAAAAGATGCTTACACTCCTTGGAAGGAAAGTTATGACCAACCTAGACAGCATATTAAAAAGCAGAGGCATTACTTTGCCAACAAAGGTCTGTCTAGTCAAGGCTATGGTTTTTCCAGTGGTCATGTATGGATGTGAGAGTTGGACTATAAAGAAAGCTGAGCACTTAAGAATTGATGCTTTTGAACTGTGGTGTTGGAGAAGACTCTTGAGAGCCCCTTGGACTGCAAGGAGATCCAACCAGTCCATCCTAAAGGAGATCAGCCCTGGGTGTGCATTGGAAGGACTGATGTTGAAGCTGAAATTCCAATACTTTGGCTATCTGATGTGAAGAGCTGACTCATTAGAAAAGACCCTGATGCTGGGAAAGATTGAGGGCAGGAGGAGAAGGGGACGACAGAGGATGAGATGGTTGGATGGCATCACCGACTCAATGGACATGGGTTTGAGTGAACTCTGGGAGTTGGTGATGGACAGGGAGGCCTGGTGTGCTGTGGTTCATGGGGTCGCAAAGAGTCGGACATGACTAAGCAACTGAACTGAACTGAACTGAACTGAAGACCAATCTGTGGTTTTACTTGAGGAAGAAATTAGAAATTTTAATGGGTCTGACTAGTTGAAGCCAAAAACAATCAATTCTTTGTGAATGACATTAACAACAGTCAAATTTCCCAAGTTTTCTGTGGATAAAATATAAATTAATTAGTTCATTGAGTTCTTCTTAACTTTTTTTTTCAGTCTAATGACTGAACGCAGTGTGAACAGTAATAGAAACAGAAGCCACACAAAAAATTGAATGCTCACGCGTGCTCATTTTTCTGTAAAATTGTGACATAAAAGTGTTTTGCATATTGAGCACTTTATTTTCCTCATGCCTGCCATTACGTTAGATGGTTTATTAGATCTGTGAGTTAGCCCTTGACACTTGAGTTGGACACTTCTCCAGTGTCCTCTGCTTTGACTTTAATGTCACTGTATCCTTGGGAATAGTAAGCATCACATTTGAAGCTCCAGGGATTTGGTAACTGTAGAGTCTTCAAAGCATAACTCAGTGTTCCACCCCGCCCCCCCCCCCAAGGATATAGCTTTCAAGTTACAGCAACAGTTACTCAAAATTATTTGAAACAATATTGTGAGTGTGACAATGGAAATACCAATTAGGACAAGTTGATTTGGCTGGTGATTCATACATAGAATTCATAGAGAAAAGCATCCTAGTAAAAATAGTTTTATACTCTATAGTAATGTGTTTGCTCTTACACATTTCATTTTATTAGAAAAAGTAGTTTAAAATAATTTGTAATGATACATACTGTAGTGGGTTGAGTTGTGTCCTCCCGTACCGCAACAAAAAAAGATATGCCCTAACTATAATGCCCAATACCTGTGATTGTGAATTTTTTGTAAAAAGGGTCTTCACAGATGTAATTGAGTTAAGGATCCCAAGAGCATTCTGAATGATCCAGGTGGAGACTAAATCCAGTGAGACACATCTTTATTAGAGACACAGGGGATAAAGCCATATGAAAATGATGGCAGAGATTGGAGTGATGTGTCCACAAACCAAGAAATGCCAAGGATTCCTGTAGCAACCAGAAGCTTGGAGAAAATCTCTTGGACAAATTCTCCCCTAGAATATCAATAGTCAGTCAATCTTGCCAGTAGTAATTTTGGACTTCTGGCCTCTAGAACTGTGAGAGGACATTTTATTCTTTTAAGCCATCAAGTTGTGGTAATAAGTTGCAGCAGCTTTAATAAACCAACATGTATACTTATGCATAGACTAAAATGTCACAAAATTGAAAAACTAAAATAGGAAAGTGGTTACAACATTTTAACTCAACAAGAGCTAGAGGATTAATTCTAAATTATGGGTCTTCTGAACTTTTATCTCATATCTATATTAACAAACTGAAATAAAACTAATTGAATTTGCAACAACTCAATTTCATGTTACATTCCAAAATCATTGAATATAGAATAATATAAATGAATACAGTGAAATAAAAATTTATAAGTAGAAACTTATTAAAAATGAAAATTAATTTGGAATCCAACCATTTAATATATTTAGGGGAAATGCTTCCTGAAACATAAATATATAGGGAGAATGTCAGTTGGGAAAACCTTAAATGATTAAGTGGAATATTAAGGGTATTAACCAAATGGTATCAATTGCTATGACATTAAATAACTAATAGCAGAACAACAGTCTTTATGTAAAAAGTCTTTCTAGTTTTTATTCAATTATTATTTGTATAATTAGTAAACAGTTTCATCATCTATGCTATAGTTATTTAAAATCAAGCCAAAAAGAATTCAATCATATTTTGGGGAGATGTTTTTATGCCTTTTAAGTTAGGCCAACTCATAGAAAAGTGTTGCAAATTTATCTATTTAAATTTACCAAATACCTCTTTAAGAGAACAAATAGCTGACATAATTTAGGTCATAATCCTCTTAAAACATATTTTAGAATTTTAGCATAAAGTGTTAAAAAAAAACCTCTATCTAAATTATGTAGACTCTGGATGGTTACTGTCATTGCCAAGTATTATCGAAATAAATGTATGTATATAAATGTGAGAATTTTAAATTCTTCATAAACTTCACAGAAGAGAGAGTTCTGACTAAATAAACAAAATATGGCATTAAGCCAATGGAATGAAGAGAATTGAAATCTTACTTTGGATTAATGTGTAATTAGTCACTGTTGACTAATTAATTCAACCCTTTTATTTCTATTCTAAGCTTTTCTTATTTAATACTAGAATATATAACAAATGAATATATTTTGAAAGACATTGTGTCAAAGTAAAGGTTATCTCCTGATGAGATTTTTAATTAACTAGAGAATACTTCAGTAGAAGTTTAATGTGAAAAAAAGTTACTGTAAATATGTTTGGTAATGCTATTCTTTGTTCCGATGTGCTACTGAGTAAAATAAGTTTGTAAGATGATATGAAAATAAGTTTAAATAACTGATGTTTTCTTTATCACCTTGTGAAAAATTTTAAGTTATACTTCTTTTTGTGGGAGATGAAAGTAGGTATTTAAAAAGGGTATATTAAAGAGATATGTTTTAACGGTTTATCAGTTTTATTTTTCTTAAAACATTTTATTTTATAATGGGGTACAGCCAATTAACAATGTTGTGACAGTTTCAGATGAACACTGAAGGGACTCAGCCATACGTATATTGATACATATATCCATTTTCTCCCAAACTCCTCTCCCATCCAGCCTGCCTTATAACATTCAGCAGAGTTCCATGTGCTATCCAGTAGATCTTTGTTCATTATAATGGTTCATCAGTTTTAGGTTTGATTCTTTGTCCTACATGCTACAATACTGAATAAACTAATCAGTGCATGCAATATGCATACATGCTCAGTTGCTTCCAACTCTTCGTAACCCCATGGACTGCAGTCAGCCAGGCTCTTCTGTCTATGGAATTTTCCAGGCAGGAATACTGGAGTGGATTGCCATTTCCTACTCCAGGGTGCTGCTGCTGCTGCTGCTGAGTCGCTTCAGTCGTGTCCGACTCTGTGCGACCCACCAGGCTCTGCCGTCCCTGGGATTGTAATCACAAGTAAATAAAGCAGATTAGGTACTCAATAAATGCTATTTATTATTACTTATTTTTAAAAATTTACTGAAGTATAGTTGATTTACACTGTTTTATTAGTTTCTGCTATACAGCAAAGTGATTCAGTTATTTATACATATATATGTATATATATATGGAGAAGGAAATGGCACCCCACTCCAGTACTCTTGCCTGGAAAATCCCATGGACGGAGGAGCCTGGTAGGCTGCAGTCCATGGGGTCGCTAAGAGTCGGACACGACTGAGCGACTTCACTTTCACTTTTCACTTTCATGCATTGGAGAAGGAAATGGTAACCCACTCCAGTATTCTTGCCTGGAGAATCCCAGGAACCGGGGAGCCCGTTGGGCTGCCATCTATGGGGTTGCACAGAGTCGGACGTGACTGAAGCGACTTAGCAGCATGTATATATATACTTTCATATTCTTTTTCATTATGGCTTCATACAGGATATTGAATATAGTTCCTTGTATCCACAGTAGGTGTTTATACATTCTATATATAATAGCTTATATCTGCTAATCCCAAAGTACCAATCCATTCCTTTCCTACTTCTCCTGCCCTTTGGCAACTACAAGTCTGTCTGTTATGTCTGTCAGTCTATTTCTGTTTCATAGATATATCCATTTGTGTCATAATTTTGATTCCACATATAAGTGTTAGCATGTGGTATTTGTCTTTCCGCTTGTGACTACTTCATGTAGTGTGATAATTGCTGCGTCCATCCATGTTACTGCAAATGGCATTATTTTATTTCTTTTTATGGCTGAGTGATATTTGATTGTATATCTGTGCCACAGCTGCTTTATCCATTCCCCTTGTCAGTGGGCATTTCGGTTGCTTCCATGTCTTGGCTATTGTGAATAGTACTGCCATGAGCATAGGGGTGCATGTATCTTTTTGAATCATAGTTTTGTCAGTTAAATGCCCAGTAGTTGGATTTCAGGATCATGTGGAACTCTAATTTCAGTCTTTTGAGGGACCTCCATACTCTTCTCCATAGCGGCTTCCCAATGTACATTCCCACCAAGAGTGTAGAATTTTCTACATACCCTCTCCATCATTTATTATTTGTAGTGTTTTTAATGATGGTCATTTTGACTGGTGTGAGGTGGTACCTCATTATAATTTTGATTTGGATAAATGCTATTTCATTTCTTCTTTACTCATCTTTCCTAGATATTCTAAATTTGGGGGGAGTAGTACCAATTCTCTTCTTTTAAAATCTGAAACAAAATTGAAGATATTAGTGGATTTTAATGAACTTATTGATTATTAAAAATGTACATATTTTTATCCTTATTTATTAAGTAGAACATTAGCGTGGGGTAGATAGAGTTCATGAGTGTTCTTAAATAGTAGGATAAATAGCTGGCTGTTGCTGATATTTTCCGGAATGAAGTCAACATCAGGTGGACATATTTGTCAATATCTTTGCCTTAACCTTCCTGCCCTCTTCAACTCCATTAACCTTCACCTTCATGAAACTTCAAAAACCCAGTCCCATGGACACACGCTGGATTTTGTCATCTTTCAGAACTTCTACTTTTCAAAGATTTTTGGAAACATCGTGTTGCCTTTGCCTTTCACTACCATTCCCCAGCCCTGCTTAATTGCACCTTTGATCTCATGAAGCCTCCTAAGCCTTTAATTAACTGGTTATTTATTTATAATTATTTTTACTGATTTATTGGGACTTTCTTAGTTTCACTTTCACCTCATTTTAATGCATATCATATGCTCAATATATGCCAACACTGTTTTTATTGAAATCAATAGAAAAAAGTTAAGTTTGATTAAGGCAAAAAAATTAATACCTACCAGAAAGGCAAGGTTTAGCTGGTGCTCATGGAACCAGATAAATGGTTCTAAAACAATTAGCTAACCAGATGGGAAAACAAACTGAAATATTTCATTTACATTCTATTTTTACATGGAAAAGCAAATTTGTAACTCTAAAAACAATTATAGAAACATTAAAAAAAATAAAATCTGGGTAGAGAAGAATTTCTAAAAGGACAGAAGTGGAAATATTTAACATTTCACAGCCTTAAAATTTTGTTTATATAAATCTGTAACACAATAAATACTATGAATTCTGTTTAAAGCAAGCTGTAGATTAAAGTTTGTAATGCATAAAAGTGATAAAATGTTGATAACCAGAGGATGAAAATAATTTCTACAAATCAATGAAACAAAAAGAATGGAAAATGGGCTAAAGAATCAATCAGGGTTCAGTATAGGAATCACATGGTACATTCAAAGAGGCTTTGAAAAGAGTTTAAAACAAGGATTATTTAAAAGGTAAGGGCATGATTTAGGAAACCAGCTAGGAAGAGACTAATTCTATAGGCCAGCAGAAGAAGAAGGGGGAAAAAAAAGAAGCAGGGAAAAGAGAAGTTATCAGAACACACAAAAAGTAAGAGCGTCACCTGACAGGAGCTGTTCAGTTCAGTTCAGTTTAGTCGCTCAGTCATGTCCAACTCTTTGCGACCCCATGAATCGCAGCACGCCAGGCCTCCCTGTCCATCACCAACTCCCGGAGTTCACTCAAACTCACGTCCATCGAGTCGGTGATGCCATCTAGCCATCTCATCCTCTGTTGTCCCCTTCTCCTCCTGCCCTCAATCTTTGCCAGCATCGGAGTCTTTTCCAATGAGTTGACTCTTCGCATCAGGTGGCCAAAGTATTGGAGCTTCAGCACCAGTCCTTCTGATGCATATTCAGGGTTGATTTCCTTTAGGATTGACTGGTTGGATCTCCTTGCTGCCCAAGGGACTCTCAAGAGTCTTCTCTAGCAACACAGTTCAAAATCATCTATTCTTCTGCATGCAGCCTTTTTTATGGTTCAACTGTCACATCCATACACTGCTACTAGTAAAAGCATAGCTTTGACTCTATGGACCTTTGTCGGCAAAGTGCTGTCTCTGGTTTTTAATTACTGTTGAGTTCCTTCTAAATGCTGGGCATTATGTAGGTCCTTTATGCATCTGCCAAAATAATATGTGTAAAAGTCTCAGAACTGTGTTGGAAATATTAGTAAATGTGCTACTAATACTTAAAATCTTCCAAAAAACTATACAGAGGAAGTGTATTTATTTGGTACTGAGATATATGTTAAACTATTCACTATAGTTAGCAAAGTGAAAGTGTTAGTTGTTCAGTCATGTCTCTTTGTGACCCCACAGACTGTAGTCTGCTAGGCTGTTTTGTCCATTAAATTTTCCATGCAAGAATACTGGAGTGGGTAGCCATTTCCTTCTTCCCTTCCCCAGGGAATCTTCCTGACCCAAGAATTGAACCCAGTCTCCTGCATTACAGGTGGATTCTTTACCATCTGATTTCTTTACCATTCTTTACTATCTACCAGTAAAGCCAAAGGTAGAGTCAATCTTTGTACTTCCTGAGCACGTCATATGTGACAGATACTGATTCTAACTTTAATAATCTCTATATCATATCTTACCCAGGCAACCATCATAGGCCCATGTAATAATTTCAAACATTAGTGAATGACTAGAGTAACAGTGGTCTGGTTGATTGAATACAATGATATGTTACTGAGAAGAGTTAATAATGTAAATATTTTTCCAAGGAGAAACCTAAGGATATAAGCTTATTGTGGAAACCTTATCCTGTGGCCACTATCCTAATAATGGGTCATATAATATTATATTATTACTAATTTCTCACAAAGACCAGGATTTTAAAGGAGTGTGAAATTAGAATGTATTTCTTATTAAATTAAATAGATAATTTCTTGACTTTTAGTTGGAGGAGGGGGAAGAAAGATAACTTTTGGAAATTTGAACCTATCCTTTAAAGCCAAATTTCTACATAACTGAAAGTTACAGTTGAGAGTTTGGCCTTAAGAAAAGTTGAACGCTTGATCATGCAGGCACCAAGCCCATGGTGCCTCACAATACAAGGGTTTAGACCAGGCTTCTCAAAACAATAATGAAGTGTGTTTAGCAGCTCTTTTATTTCATTTTGGGGTTGTTAAAAGAATATTAAAGTCAAATCATGGAAATGAGGCTCATCTGTGTAAGTACGTTTAAGTAGGGATTACATAGAGATGAGTTAACTGAAAGTATCTCCACTTCTAAGCATTTGAAGGTGGTTCTTAGTCACTTATCCCGAGTTAAATTTGATTGCTTTAGGATCAGGCTTTTATCCTTTCTTTTCAGTAACAAAAATCACACCAGCATTGTGACAGCTAAAGCATCCCTGGAAATTAAGCACTTTGTTGAGGAGAAGGAAAGCCTCATAAGTGGCTCAGTTAAAGTTTTTTTTTAAACTTGTATTTTTTGTAGCTTTTGGTGGTTTTATGACTACTGGGCTATGCTGCTGAATGTGCTGCAGTCTAAGGCAGTTTAAACCAGCATGCATTTTTCATCACAGATAAGTTAAAAGGTTTTTTAAAAAGTATTCTGCTTATTCATGGGAAGCTGGAGTCCAGTAGGATTGCATATCTGCCACAACTTCAGCAAGTATCAATCTCCATTTGGCCTTTAAAGGACAGTACTAGAAATTCTTTACGCTTTTCCTACCTAGAAACAGACTGCAAATTTTATGGCAACTTTAGCTGTGAACTCTTCATTTCAAGGCTCTACATCTTCATTTTAATATATTTTGCTGTTCTTTATTTGTGTGCCCAAGGAATACTAAATTCATGGTGGCTGTGAATGAAACGGATCATTGTAGCCTCCTTTAAGCTAGAGCTACTTGTAGTATGTAAGAGCCCTTGACCACACATTACATATTGTAGTTTTGACTGCATTCATTTCTCTGTATAGACCACAGTAGATTGATTTTTTTTTTTTACAAAATATATATATATATATATACTTTTGGTGGTCTTGCTGCTGTATATAAATATGTATCCTATAACTATATTGTCTAGGCAGGGCATTGTATTGATATCAACACTGTCTCTTTATTCAAAATGAGAATGATTTAATAAATGGAGGTGTGTGAAAAAGGGGGAAAAAGATGTCAAAACAGAGAGGTCCTTCATAGAATAGAGACCTTGTTGTCCCCTGATGTCTTATATGATGCCTGTAGCCTCAGACCTACTGTAGATATATAATGCTATGTTATCAAAAACACACTATTCAGTTAAAATGGCCACTGTCAAACTAATTCTGCCTCACCAGACATTTCTTCCCATTTATAATACTCTTTTTAAAATAAAAAAAAAGGGTCCACCAATTCAGATGTGTATATAATAGGGATGATACACAATTGGACTTCAAGCTGACTGCAAGCAATCTGTCAAAAAACAAAGCTAAATTCTGAGTAATAAAATCCACCCTATGATTGATATCTTGCATTAAAGTGTAAGTTGAAGAAAGCAATTTTGTTTATGGGAAAGTCTTGGCTTGGCACATTTTTCACGTCATATAAAGATGGAAATCTTACCTTATGGTTGTAGATTACAGTTATATTTCAGCTTCTGTAATTGTAAAAGGACACACATCTATTTTAAAATAAGAACCATTTTCTTCTGATAAAAATGAGCTCATTTTAATATAGTTCTTTCTTCCAACACATATCATATTCTCCTTTGCTTTCATTCCCATGTTAACTCTTTTATGGTGCTTGATTTTACTGTGGTTTAGTAAGCAAATGTATCTTCTAAGAATTTTCAGAATTTCCAATTGCTGTGTGTTTGTGGACACTTCATGACATAAACTATGAATTACAGATAAAGAATTTATATAACATTTAAGAATATTGCAAATTGAGGAAAACTGGGTCAGTATGTTCTCATTTTTCTATATAGAGATATGAGTGGAATATTAAAAAATCTTGTATAATTTCAGAAGCTTATCACTTTTTGATTTCTTTGGATAAAATACTTTAAAACTTTTTAAAAATGTACAGTATATTATGGTTTACAAATTGCTAAAACATACATCATTAATCTTCATCTATTTGTTGAAATTGGAATTAATGTTATTATGATTTTTGTCTTTCTGTTTTACATACCAGAAAACTGAGGCTCAGTGAGGTTAAATAATCTGCCCAAAGCCAACCCTCTAGAATTTAGCAGACTCTAGTGTTTTGATGTTGTGGCATTCCAAATCATTTAAGCTCACTTGCCTTTTGATTAAAATATGAATAGACCAACTCTAACACTGGCATTACCCTAGTTTGGCTAAACTAGAGCTAATCTAAAAAGTTTCAAATCAAGTCAGTTTTTGTTTTTGGAGAAGTGCATGAAGGCAATGGCACCCCACTCCAGTACTCTTGCCTGGAAAATCCCATGGATGGAGGAGCCTAGTAGGCTGCAGTCCATGGGGTCGCTAAGAGTCGGACATGACTGAGTGACTTCACTTTCACTTTTCACTTTCATGCACTGGAGAAGGAAATGATAACCCACTCCAGTGTTCTTGCCTGGAGAATCCCAGGGACGGGGGAGCCTGGTGGCTGCCGTCTATGGGGTCACACAGAGTCGGACACGACTGAAGTGACTTAGTATAGCATAGCATAGCATGTAGGTTTGGATAAGAGAATGGGAACTGGTATTGAAAGGGATGAAGAAGAAAATTATTATCTCTGAAATAATAAGTATATTTTCACTATATAGGTAATTAGTGGTTAATAAATATTGAGCAAAAATGGAAATATCAATGCTACAACATGCCTGTGCAAAAATGGTGAAACCTGAGCAGTATATTTTTTCTTTCGACTATCTTTGTATACCATGCAAAAGTTTCTTCCTTAGAAGGTGATTAGCTAAATTTGGGTTCAGTTCAGTTCAGTCGCTCAGTCGTGTCTGACTCTTTGCCACCCCATGAATCGCAGCACGCCAGGCCTCCCTGTCCATCACCAACTCCCAGAGGCCACTCAGACTCACGTCCATTGAGTCAGTGATGCCATCCAGCCATCTCATCCTCTGTCGTCCCCTTCTCCTCCTGCCCCCAATCCCTCCCAGCATCAGAGTCTTTTCCAATGAGTCAACTCTTCGCATGAGGTGGCCAAAGTACTGGAGTTTCAGCTTCAGCATCATTCCTTCACACCAGTATTTTTCAGGTCTGCATTTCTCTTTCAGATGGTATCACAACTTCATGTCTTTTTCTGCCTTTCTGATTCCATATGGGATAGGCTGGTTCTAAATGGTTCCCAGTGATTGAATCCTGATTTCTGGCATTCACATTCTTGTGTAATTCCTCTTATTTGTGTGTAGGCTGTCCTAGAACTTGCTTCTAATAAACAGAATATGACAAAAATGCCAGGTGTCGTTTCTGATGTAAGGCTATAAAAGAATGACTTCTGTCTCTCTCTCTTTCTTGCGACTCCTCCTTCTTTGGCTAACTTTGATGAAGCCAGCTGTTATGTTGTGAGCTGCCCTGTGGGAAGAGCCATACCATGGTAAAAAACTGAGATCCCGTCTATTAGTCCAAGGAGAACTAAATCCTGCTAACAACCACCGAGTAAGCCTGGAATCAGATGCCACCCCATATGAACCTTGAGATTGTCACCACTTTCGTGGCCCCTTGGATTAGGGCCTAGTTAGAGACCCTAAGGTGGAGGACCCATCTGATCTGGGTCCAAATTCTTGACCCACAGAATATATGTGGAATGTTTTCAACTGCTATGCTTTGTGGTAATTTGTTACCCTCCTCAGTTCAGTTCAGTCGCTCAGTTGTGTCCGACTCTTTGCGACCCCATTGCCTACAGCACGCCAGGCCTCCCTGTCCATCACCAACTCCTGGAGTTTACTCAAACTCATATCCATTGAGTTGGTGATGCCATCCAACCATCTCATCCTCTATCATCCCCTTCTCCTCCTCCATGAAGAGTTTCATGGAAATAATATACGATGATATGATATAGAATATATGTTACCCTCCTAGATATTCTATATCACATCATCGTATATTATTTCCATGAAAACTCTTATCATTATTTGAAATTATCTTTATTTATGTTACTTATTCTCTCTCTTCCTTCAATTACAATGTAAATCTTGTAAGAGTTGGAACTTTATCTTATTCATCTTTGGTTCCCCAGTGTCTAGAACAGCACCTGGCACTTTTAGTTACTGGTACTCAGTAATTATTGGTTGAATAAATGAAAGAACAAATTTTACTTGAAGTTTCCTTTTTAGGCCCTTGTTTTTGTCTCTGTCTAAAATAGAGAAATAGCTTAAGGCAAGAAAATTTGATTTTTCTTTTTATCACTACCTACAGAAGGATTATTTCTTAAACATTTTTTTAACCTGCTGCTAATCTTCCTTCTAACAGCTGTTTCACTATTAACTTCTCCATATCCAAAGGTCTTCATGTACAATATTCTCATCACTTTTACTTTGCATAACATTGGTGGCTCAGATTGTAAAGAATCTGCCTGCAGTGCAGGAGACCTGGGTTTGATTCCTGGGTCAGGAAGATCCCCTGGAGAAGGGAATGGCTGTTCACTCCAGTATTCTTGCCTGGAGAATCCCATGGACAGAGGAACCTGGAGGGCTACAGTCCATGGGGTCACAAAGAGTTGGATATGACTGAGCAACTAACACACACACACAGACACACATAACACACACAACACACAGACACACAACAACAACAAAATTGACTCTGACATACAGTACATTTTCAAGTTTGCTTTTCTTTGGATTCTGAGCTTGTATTCACTAAAATTGTGATAGAGCAACATATTCTCTGTAGTGTTAAAATTGTTTTATTTTCCATATCATTTCCCTGTGAAAGCTGTTAGCTTCCTGAGTAAAATTCATAAAAGTGAAAATAAGAAATATCTTCTCTATCTCTTCTCTCTTTGCCTCTCTTCTTGTGTCTCTGTTACTCTTATTGTTAATTTTTCCTGGAATATTGTTGGCTTCATAAAAGAAATTTCTGGCTTTTGGACCAAATTTGGTCCTTGGGTTCATTTAATTCAGTTCTCAAAAAATTTTTTGCTGTTGTCACTGATGTAGAAGCTTGTAAAACTTCCTTGTTCTTTGATGTATTGTAAAATAAATTAGGATTTCATTTATTATAAAACCTCTTAGGATTTACAATTATAATAATTAAAAATTATAAACAGTAAACTCAAGGTTTAAAAAATGACTCAGTCCTTAAAGTCTTTTTAATCATTTTCAATAGACCACTATCCTGACAGTCTTCTAGTAAGTTAGGAATTGAAGAATTCATTTCAAACGTGAATTCTTGAGAGAGTGATAACACATAGGATATTTATGATAAGCTGGATACTATATTAGGCACAACATGTATTTTATCTTATTAAACACTTGCATGAGAATGTGCTCAGTTGTTCAGTTGTGTCTGACTCTTTGTGACCCTATAGACTATAGTGTGCCAGGCTCTTCTGTCCATGGGATTCCCCAGGTAAGAATTCCAGAGTGGGTTGCCATTTCTTCCTCCAGGGGATCTCCTCCAGGAATCTCACCCCAGAGATCGAACCAGTGTCTCTTACGTCTCCTGCAATGGCAGGTAAATTCTTTGCCACTGATTATGAGTCTTAAGATACTTTTACCATTCCTAAGTGGATCCAACTCTCTGTCCTACAACATAGTCAGAGCTGAATTAAACAGCACAAATGATTTTTATGTAACTTCAACCTCAACCAGGCCCTTAGCCAACTCTGAGTTATTTCACTTTTCTATTTACCCAAATAAAATCTCACACATTCTGTACTTTTTAAAAATCTCTCACTCTTTCCTTCCCACATCACTCTCAGTTGATGATTTTTATATTTCTCTGAAGAGAGAAGAAATAGAAACCAAGAGATATTGCCTTCTTCATTTTCCTCTTCCTCTCTTCTACTAATTTATTGTCACTTGTTCTCTCCTCCTTCTCTCCTGTTAACATGGCAGGTTTATATTTGTTTCCATAGTGTGGATTGGGTACTCTTTTGCCCTTTCAGAAACTAAGCTATTAAGTATTCTCTTCTCTCCTTTATCTTTAATATATTCCTCTCAGCTGAACTCTTCTTACTAGCAATTAAATATGTTGCATGGGAGTATATTTTCAATTTTAAATGTTATATTTAAATGTGTGTTATACAAAGTTTATACAATGTACATGTTAATTTTATTATAAATATATAGAAACATCAATAACTATTTTCCTCTCTGCTGATGAAAATAGTCATTCTCCTCCTCATATAAACATACTATTATCTTTCCATCTAAAACCACTTTGCTCATTTCTGCCTCCAACTATTACTGGCTTCTGTCTTCCTTTCTGAGTAACACTTTTGAAAAGAGTATTGTATACTTTTATTTCTAACTTCTTTCTCTCCTTTTCCCATAGTAAGTTAATTGTATCAAGGTTACCAGCAGACATTATTAAATCTAGTGGTCACTTCTCAGTTTGTGAAATTTCAGCAACATTGGCCACAGTTGATAATTCCTTTTCTTTAGCCATTTTCACCTTTTGGCTTCCATGATGCTGTCTGGTTTTCCACCAGTTCTTTGTCTTTTCCTTTTCATTGCTTCTGGCTGAGTCCTTCTTATCTCCTTGACCTCCAATATGGGACTGCTCAAGGCTTGCTTGTCTTCTCTTCTCTATTTAAACTCCCTTCTTTGGAATTCTCATCAAGATTCAGTACTTTAAATATAAGCTGCTGACTCCCAAATGAATACTTTCAACACAAATCTCTTCTCTGACCTCCAGCCTCACATAACCACATGACTACTTGTCCCCTCAACTCAAATATGTGACATGCATCATAAACTGAGCATGTCCAGAACTGAGTTCTCAGAGTTCTCTAATGCAGTAAATGGCAAAGTCACTGTTCTAGTTTCTCAGGACAAAACCTTGGTATCATCTTTAATGTCTCTTTTCCCTACACACACTTGATATCTTAGGCTCTACCTTTAATATATACCTAGGACACAAATCCTTATATCTCCATCTTATATATATCTATATCTTATATATTCTATCGTGATCAAAATCATAATTATCACTCACCCAGAATCTCTTATTTCCTTTCATCTACCTTTAACCTATAAAATAGCCAGAGAAAATGTAGTGAAACTCAAGGTGGGTCATGCTCAAAATCTTCCCAAGTTTCCCATTCCATTCTGGGAATGGAGTCCCAGTGCTCATAGTAATCCACAGGACCCTACATTATTTATTCTCATTTAAAATTACCTCTATTTAATCATCTCCAACTTCTACTTCTTTCATAGCCCTTTAGGTCTTCAGCTCTTCCTTAAACATGTTGGCTTGCTTGAAATTGAGACTTTTCTACTTGGCATTGCTTCAGCCTGTGATGGTCTTTCACAAGATATTTTTGTTTTACTACTTTAATCTTTTCATTATAGAAGAGATGCTTTATTTTGTTTTCATCAGCCTTTCCCAATTAAGCGTAAGCTCTATGTATTAGCTAGAGTAACAATAGCTGTTGCAACAAACAAGCCTCCAGATTTCAGTAGGCTAACATAACACAGTTTAGTTTTGGCTCATATAGGTGTTCAGTTATTTTTATGATCAGTGATTCAAGAGGGCACTTTGCTGCAGTTATTCATTCAGAGACCCAAGTTCTCAAAAGCCCTGTCATTTCTAATGTCATTATCTAAGGCCATACTGGAGACCATTCCTGTTTCTTAAAGGTCATAGCAAAGAAATGAATGGCTTTACTTACATTCCAATTTCAATGAAGATACCCAGTAAGATAACCACATCTAGATGATAGCATGTGGGGAATGTAGCCCCTGATTGGGCAGCTATGCTCCAATGGCAATGAAGAGCCTGAATGTTTGGTGAATTCCTATCTGTCTATGCCACATTCCATCTGAGCAGTGATTTTTGATTATTTATTTACTGCTATATGTCTAATACCTAGAGCAGTTAAAGGAATAACTGAAATATAAGCAAACAAATAAACAAATAAACCATTTATGGATCCATAACCCCAGGCTTTTCCCTTCTCAGGCTTATCAAAATGGTAGTCCAGACTTCTAGCTTTAATAACTCTTGTGTGAAAGTTAGGGAACTAATCAATAACTGATAGAGATTTGACTGTGCAAGATATATATCTTCTTAGGGGATCTGGATATGGAGTGTATCAAAAATTAGAAGTCATCTGAAACTTCCTAATGGCATGTTATTTGATGGAAAAAAATCCTCCTCTGCTAAGTGGGGGAAGCTAACAATTCCCTTTATGCCCATGCTGTTCTGTTGCTTATGAACAGCCAAAATCCAAACTTCACATTGCCAGGACATTGATGTGTAAAAGTCAGAGGAGGGAATAAAAGGTTACACAGAGACAAACTTGAAAAATTTGCCAATCTGATGAGTCAAAAATCTGAAAATATCGATAGAGTTGGTCTAGAGGGTATGTTGTCAACTAAGGCGGGTGTCGCAAAATTGAATGAAATTTTATTTATTGGTATGGCTATACTTTTTTGGGTTTATGAATTTAATGGATTAGCCAGGACTTGAGCTGTTATTCTAATGATTTCTGGGTTGAATAGTAAAAACCTGAATTCACAGTTGGCCTGTGCGAAAAGAGGAATTGGCCAGGAATCCCTGTGTATTATTCGGAAGAGAGCTTGCAATCTGGGACCCCACAGTCTGGATCCGGCCTGTTGACATGCTTTGTTTGGCCCTCATAATTTTGGCCCATACAGTGTTTTAAAAACAGCTGATTTATATGCCAAGAAACCTACAGAAAAACTTTTATTCCTACCCTTCTTTTAAAAGATCTGACAACACTGAGCTCATATTCCTGTGTGGCAACAATTTGCTGCTGTCTACTTAAGATGGGGCAGATGTATTTCAGTTTTCTATAGGTTTATCACTTTCTATAGCAACTATTTCCATTGACTGCACTAGTTTAAATTTGATTTTGTGATCCCTGTTGATAAGGAAGGAATAAAAAGACTTTGAATAATAGAACTCTGATTAAATTTGCCGTATGTCCTACATATGCACCCAGGGAGGCCTGGAACAACAAGCTGATGAAGAATAGTTTATTTTAAAAAATACTTTGTGACTCTCTAGGTCTGATACTGGTGAAAGTGTTACTGAACCAAACTTAGGTCTACTTACCCACACGCAATAAAGCCAATCTTCTGACACCAGGTTGTGGTGAAGGAAGGTGCAGTGTTTATTGTCAGGCACCAGAACAGGAGGCCAGGGCAGCTAGCCCTCAAAAAGTCAGAACTCACTGATGAGTTTCAGCAAAGCATTTTCAAAGGCAAGCTGAGGAAGGGGAGTCCCAGGGTATGTGATTAGCTCGTGCACAGTGCTCTGATGGGTTGATGGTGAGGTAACTGGGTGGTGTCACAGGGGTTAATGTTATCAGTCCTTAGGCTCCAGCAGGTCTGGGGGCTACTGGTTCTTGGTCATCAAGTAGATACTTTGTTATATTTGGTTGAGGTTTTAACATCTGTTAACTCAGGAAATGTGCATCAGATTCTGTTGTTTAGGTACTGCAGAGAGGAGCTCCGGCAGAGAACACGGGCAAGGGGTCTCTGCTGGGAAGGCCCAATAGTGTCCTGCTCACCCATAGCGTCCTGCTTGGTTACAAGGGCCTGCAATCAAAATGACCCAGATTTTATCAAGAATGGAGAATCCCAGGGGGACAGAGCCCAGGGCGTGGCAATAAACTAACAGAAGGAAAAAACAGAATATACCTAAGAATATGACCTAATTAAGAAAAAGGGTCATTGCAGATGTAATTAGTTAAAATGAGGTCATATGGGAGTAGAGTAGACCCCCTACTCCACTATCACTAGTGTTTTTATTAAAAAGGAGAAATTTAGACACAGATATGCACACAAACAGGCATGTGAAGATGAAGGCAGAGATTAGGGTGATGCAGCAGAAGCCAAAACATCATCAGCGATTGCCAGCAAGCCACCAGAAGCTAGAATAGAGACGTGGAGCA
Source organism: Bubalus bubalis (assembly GCF_019923935.1). NCBI lineage: Eukaryota > Metazoa > Chordata > Mammalia > Artiodactyla > Bovidae > Bubalus > Bubalus bubalis. Next base: position 16,302,256 of record NC_059176.1, read on the forward strand.
CATTCTCTTTCATGCCCTGCTGCAACCTTGATCTTGAACTTCTAGCTCCCGCAGAACCACGAGAGAATAAATTTCTGTTGTTAAAGACATTCAGTCCATGGTACTTTCATTTTTGCCTTAGAAAACACATACAGTTTCAATAAGTGATTAACACATGTATACCTGTGGTGGATTCATTTTGATATTTGGAAACACTAATACAATTATGTAAAGTTTAAAAATAAAATAAAATTAAAAAAAAAAAAGAACAAGATCTTGAGACTTTCCTTCCATTCTGTTATCCAATATTCTTTGAATTATTTCCTTTTTTAAGGGAAATCTATTTCATCTTATTTTTAATTTTTTTCAAACACAGTGACAGACACACATATATATATATATGTATCCCAAAAAGTTATGAATAGGCCACTGTGGACTCATTCAGTATCACCTCTACCTCTTAATCCTTCTTACAATCCCTGCTAAATCAGAGAAAAGGGGAAGAGAAATCATCATCACACACATACACCCCCAAAACTAGATTAGCACTCTATGTTTTTCCCCTATAGAAATATTTAAATTTCAATGAGAAATAATTATATAAATATACAATGTTGTATCTCCCCACTTGACTGAGATCTATTACAGCAGGCAAGAATTGTGTTTTATATCCATTAATAGTACTTGAAATAGAGTAGGCATTCAAATATTTAGGAATAAATGAAGTGTTAAGTTTGTCTTCTTCTTAAAGTCAATTATAGTCATTAATTGTAATTAACAATGAAAAATCTCATAACTAATTAAGCTAAAAATTTAATATCCATTTTAAGTTCTTAAAATATCTGCCATTATTTTTTTGTGCTAGAATGTAATCGTTCTTTCAGCATTAATCTCATCTTATTTGTTTATTTATTTATTTGGCTGCATTGGGTCTTAGCGGCAGCAAGTGGGATCTTTGGTGCATCATGTAGGATCTCTCGTTATACATGGACTCTCTAGTTGTGGAATGGCGCAGGCTCAGTAATTTCAGTGCATGGAGGGAAGGGGGAGCCTCGTGGGCTGCCGTCTATGGGGTCGCACAGAGTCGGACACGACTGAAGCGACTTAGCAGCAGCAGCAGCAGGCTCAGTGGTGTAAGTGCATGGACTTAGTTGCTCCTCGGCATGTGGAATCTTCATTTCCTGACCAGGGATGGAAACTGTTTCCCCTGTATTACAAGATGATAACCACTGGACCACCAGGGAAAGTACTAATATTAGTTAAAATAATTTTTTTTCTCCTCTGGTCCTTTATTCATTTCATGTTTGTATGTACATTGTACATATATAATAACATAGTACATGTTTACATATTATTAGGTAGAATTGTCTGGAATTAAATAGAAGCCCCTTTTAGTGATTTAAATGTGGAAACTATCATTAATTACCATTGAGATGAAAAAACTATAAGCCACTTGTTCCCTAATGGGAGATCATACAAATTTAAACTGATTTATCCATCTTATAACATATTATAAAGGAAATTGTCACGATTACCCTTGTCTTGTCAAAAGCATGTCAATAGATAGTTGAAGATGATTGAAGCAATCATCTTCAAATATCATATTAAATGCTAGTAAAAATGCTCAAATGCTGGTTTCATACTAGAAGGAAGAATCATCCAGAAAACAACTTATAAAGCAAGCTCTATTTTATACTACTGTTTCTACATATGTATTTATCTAAGTGTAATTCAATTTCTGTTTTGTAGATAGATTCATTTGAACTCTTTTTTTAAGATTCTACATATAAGTGATACCTTATGGTACTTGTCTCTCATAGATGAACATGGGTAGTGAGTTTCTGTCCCTGCTTTGTCTTAGGGCCCTATGCTTTGAGTCTTCATTCAAATCTTGAAGCTCACCTTATGGCACATGAACATCACTTCTTCAGTATCTAATAGGCATTAAAAATTTACATGTCAAAATAGAACTCTTGATTTCCCCTGCCTTTCAAAGTTGTTCCTATCTTTTTTGTTTTGTTTGCTTTTGGTCTCATAATTCACCCAGTGTCTCAAGACAAAAATCTAGAAGTCAGCTGTGTTGCCACACTTTCCTTGATCTTCACATCCAAACCTATAACAAGTCCTGTTGATTTTAGCTTCAAAATGTGTATTTAATATGAATAGTTCTCTGCATCTCTTTTGCCACAACCTAAGCCTATACTGTTATTTTGTCAGGCCATTTCAATAGACCACTAAGTGGTCTTCTGCTTGTACTTTTTCCCTCTTAAAATCTATTCTCTACATAAGAGATCATCTCACCATCAATGGCTCTCCATTATATTTAACTTAAAATATAAACCAATTATTATGGTCTTTGTATTGGTTGGGTTCTTGCTGAGATAGAGTTAAGAATGCTTAGGTTTTGGGGGAGAAACATCTTTGAAAGAAAAAGGGACAGAGCAGGATTTGGCAGAGAAGGACAATGAAGATCTAAAAGTGCCTCCCCACTCCCCTCACCTCAGCAGTTTGCTATGGAGCAATATTTGCTCCCTAAATGAGTCTTGAAGTACAAGGCTTGGCCTTGTACTGGAGTCTTGCTCAGTCATTGGCTGAGACCATCCCAAAGAAAGAATGCCATTAGCTTAAAAAGTGAAGTGGATCTGAGGGTGCTGACTGCTGGAAACTATCAGTTAACCACATTCCTTGTAACTGGCAGGGAGTTGTGTTTTTTTTTTTTAATTGGAATATAGTTGATCTAGAATGTAGTATTAGTTTTGGTGTACAGCAAAGTGAATCAGTTATACATATACATGTATCCACTTTTTTTTTTTTTAAGATACTTTTCCCATATAGGCTATTACAGAGTATTAAGTGGAGTTCCCTGTGCTGTACAGTAGGTCCTTATTAGTTATCTATTTTATATATAGTAGTGTATATGTGTCAATCCCAGGGCTTCCCTGGGGGCTCAGTGGTAAAGAATCCACTTGCCAATGCCGGAGACTTGGGTTTAACCCTGGGGTTGCGGAGATCCCTTGGAGGAAGAAATGGCAAACCACTCTAGTATTCTTGCCTGGGAAATCCCATGGACTAAGGAGCCCAGCGGGCTACAGTTCATAGGGTTGCAAAAGAGTTGGACATGACTTAACAACCGAACAACAGCAGCAGTGTGTCAATTCCAACCTCCCAACTTATCCCTCCTCCCTTCTTTTACCCCCTGGTAAACATAAATTTGTTTTCTACATCTGTAACTCAATTTCTGTTTTGTAAATAGGTTTATTTGTACTTCTTATTTAAGATTCTACATATAAGCAGTATCTTATGGTATTTGTCTCTTATAGATGAATTTGATTCCTGAGTTTCTGTCTCTGCTCTGTCTTAGGGCCCTAGATGCTTTGTGTCTTCATTCAAATCTTGAAGCTCACCTCATGGCACCCTACCTTGCAATCACTACCTTCCAATTTTCTTGTACACCCAAAGCCCTTTCCTGCCTTAGAATCTTTGAACATTCTATTTCCTCTGGAGTATTTATGATATGTATTAACTTACTTAATTCTAACAACAAGCCACAAGAGACAACTCTACACATGAACATCACCAAATGGTGATTTGTAGTGGTTCTGGAGAAAACTCTTTGAGAGTCTCTTGGACTGCAAGGAGATCAAACAAGTCAATCCTAAAGGAAAGCAATCCTGAAGAATCATTGAAATGACTGAAGCTGAAGCTCCAGTACTTTGGCCACTTGATGTGAAGAGTCTACTAATTGGAAAAGACCCTAATGCTGGGAAGGACTGAGGACAAAAGGAGAAAGGGGCAGCAGAGGATGAGATAGTTAGATACCATCACTGACTCAATGGACATGAATCTGAGCAAACTCTGGGAGATAGTGAAGGACAGGGAAGCCTGGCATGCTGCAGTCCATAGAGTCACAAAGAGTTGGATATAACTTAACAGCTGAAAAATAACAAGCCTGTAAAGAGGGTATGATAATTTTTATATTTTACAGACTAGGAAACTGAGGTATAAAGAGGTTAAGTAACTTCCCCAGTGTTCCACATCTAGGATATTATAGAGCAAGACTTCTAACTCAAGACTCTGGCTCCAGAAGCCTTGCTGTCAATGATTTTAACTCTACTGTCTTTACAAATTCTCTATAGCTCAGGTTTCAGCTCAGTGATTACTTTCTCAAGGAACCATTCATTGACCACCCTAGCATGACTAATACACATCCCAGACCCACTCCAGTTCCTATTTGTTATTTCTATTATGTTTTCCTAGATTTAACTCAATATAAAATTATCTTTTTGTTGTCTTTGACATTTAGTTTGTCTCACTATATGAGAATGTACACTCTTTGAAGACTGGAACTGTGTCTGTCTTCAATTCACTGTGTTCTCCCTAGTACTTGTAAAAGAGTCCTGACCATTATAGAAGCTCTTTATTTTTTTTTAATGAATGAGTTACCAAAGCATTCATTCTCTAGAAAAAGGAATATTAGGCTATATTCACTTTGGAAATGGTTTAATTATTATATTGAATAAGTAGTTATTAAAATGTTTCATTTCCTTTTTTCTATTACCTAAGTAGGGTTTCATATCAATTCATCTCTGAAAACCATCATATTAAAAGGGAAACCTAGAAAATATTGGGGCTGTTACATCTGTTTCTTTAATTATCTATCATCAGTCATCTCTCTCTCCCTCACTTACCTATCTATACACATATGCAGACACATAGCCTACTAAGGAGCTGCTTCACCAAAATAGGAAAAATCTTGGTCAGTGGACATTAACATAACTTGAGATGCTTAAATGGAGATTCAAAGCTTCCTATCCATTTCTTACTAAGCCGGTTTGCATTGTAGGAGCCTCTGATTGAGAGTAGTGCCAGCTCCATTATATTAATAGAAAGTACCATGTAATATTGTCCAAAGATATGCATAACATTGATATTCCCCAAAACTTATCCCAAAGGAGCCTGAGGCTTTTAGCCACATTAGAAAAAAGAAAATGACAGATAATTTTAAAAAAAGAAAGAAAGAAAAACACAGATATTTCAGGGATTATTAGATTAGATTAAACTAGATCTGAACTAATACTATTTATTGGAAACAAATTCTACATGGTTCACCAGTCAGAATGGTGAATCTGTAGGTCAAATGATAAATGAAGTTTTAGACCAAATCCATTCTGTGCTTAGTCCCTCAGTTGTGTCCAACTCTTTGCGACCCCATGGACTGTAGTTCGCCATACTCCTCTGTCCATGGGGATTCTCCAGGCAAGAATACTGGAGTAGATTGCCATACCCTCCTCCAGGGGATCTTCTCAACCCTGGGATCAAACTCAGGTGTCCCACATTGCAGGCAGAATCTTTACCATCTGAGCCACCAGGGAAGCCCAAGAATACTGGAGTGGGTAGCCTAACCCTTCTCCAGAATATCTTCCTGACAAAAGATTCAAACCATGGTCTCCTGCATTGCAGTCGGATTCCATCCTACACCGGGTTTAATGCTACCACAGAACCATCCTAAGAATGTAGAGCAAGAATTGATATAAGTCATTGGAAGAACCCCAAAATTAGTTTTATGATTCATGAAATAAAGGCTATTCAGTTTGGAAATGTCAAATAAATCCTTGGATTTGCCTTTTATTTTGTCCTACCCCTTTAATCCCAAGATAGTGAACTAACACTGCATCTTTGTGGAGATTAAGAGTTTAAATGTACCAACAAAGACCTGAAAGGTTGAGTGTTTAACTCTTGTTGAGTGCAAAACTAGGTTTGTGTTAGAGAATGATTGTTGATTATTACAGTTGGAGATATCAGTCACAGCTGTAGTTCTAGATTTATATCCTTTATTGAAGGAAATAAAAATACCCCCTGCACTTAATATGCTGCTGCTGCTAAGTCGCTTCAGTCGTGTCCAATTCTGTGTTGACTCCATGGACTGCAGCCCGCCAGGCTCCTCCGTCCATGGGATTTTCCAGGCAAGAGTACTGGAGTGGGGTGCCATTGCCTTTTCTGGCACTTAATATGCAGTTATTACAAATTCTTTCCCCCTAATTTTATTGTAAAGATGATCAGAAGCATAGGAGAGATAGTAGATTATTGATTTCCCATAAAGCTATGCTAATTCTCTTGCTGCCTATCATATCTTTTTCCTTTCAACTTTCTAGAGTATTTATACCCATATTAATATCTTCAATGTGTTTTTTATTTTTTTACTGTAGTTATATTCAGTAAAAACATTGATATTAATTTTAGTGTCTTTAAATGATTTACGTCTTCCTAGATGATTATGAATAGCTATGTCTAGTTGAAGTATTACAAATTAAAATATTAATTATAATTTTAAAATGTATAATGCAGATTATTAAGAGTTTTGATAATTTTTTTTCTATGTCACTTATTGAAGGGCTCAAAAAATTAAAGAAGATAAATTTAATGGTGCAAACTTTAATTGTAATATCCTTAATCTTTCTCCCTGTGCAGTTTATGCCCATTAACCCTAGGACCCTAATATTCTGACCTCCAAAATCATTCCTTACCCAAAAGCTGAAAGATGGACTTGATCAGTAAGATAGATCAATTATTGGCCTGGGTGTATGTTCTATTGTCTCTGGGGATGTAACTCAACAATCCTGGTGCCTCCAGCTTTTTCTAGATATCAGGGTACAGTTTTCTTCAATTTTTGACTAAATGGATGCTGCACAATGGGATTACAAATGAGGAACGCATTCCATATTGATGTCTTTAAACAAAAATTTTAAAAATATTAAACCGAAGAGAGTTTTGGGGAAAATGTAGTAGCAATGGCAGCATATATTTTGGATCTTGGAAATTATTGCATAAAAACAGAGCTACCAGAAGTTCAGTTGCTCAGTCGTGTCTAACTCTTTGTGACCCCATGGATTGTAGCACACCAGCCTTCCCTATGCAGCACCAACTCCTGGAGCTTACTCAAACTCATGTCTATCGAGTTGCTGAACCCATCCAACCATATCATCCTCTGTCGTCCCCTTCTCCTCTTGCCTTCAATCTTTCCCAGCATCAGGGTCTTTTCCAATGAATCAGTTCTTCACATCAGATGACCAAAGTATTGGAGTTTCAGCTTCAGCATCAGTCTTTCCAATGAATATTCAGGATTTATTTCCTTTAGCATTGACTGATTGGATCTCCTTGCAGTCCAAGGGACTCAAGAGTCTTCTCCAACCCCACAGTTCAAAAGAGCCACCAGAAAGCTAACCCAAAATCCATGGGCAATATTTTCAACCAAATGATATATCCCTTCAACTCCCAAAATGAGTTGGAGCAAAGTACCAACAGCTACCAGACATGGCTGTTTTTAACATCTGTGTAAGGAACAGCAGAGGGAGGCACTTTCTCTCTCTCTCTCTCTCTTTTTTTTTTGGGGGGGGGGTGGAAGAAAGTTGTTTTGTTTTTTTCTCTGCCTTTTGGAGTCTCATTTCTTCCTTTCCTAGCCTGGGCTTTCATATGTATGCACAATTAGAGTGCAGAGAGCTGAAGGCTGTAATAGAGTAGAGGGTAGTTCAAGTTCAACATCTATTTGGCTAGTGGCATGCATAGCTCAGTCAGTAAAGAATTGGCCTGCAATGCAGGAGACCTGGGTTAAATTCCTCAGTTGGGGAGAATCCCTGGTGAAGGAAATGGCAACCCACTCCAATATTCTTGCCTGAAGAATCCCATGGACAGAAGAGCCTGTGGGTCTACAGTCCATAGGGGGTCGCAAGAGTTAGACACGACTTAGTGACTAACACTTTCACTTTCCATGATTTCAAAGCTGGTGGTGGCTGAGCTCTGAGGACTATGGAGCCTAGCGCACCAATGCTACATTAATTCAGAGAGTTTTAATTCCTACAATACAAAACCCTGTGGGCTCAGGGGCTCAATCCAAGCTGTGGGCAGTAGAGGGGAAAAATGGGAACAGAAGTGTGCTGGGTCTGGTCTGAGGCTGGCTGCCCCCAGGCTTGCCTCTGTGTGGTGTATAGTTGTTTGAGAGTTTGGCAGCCCAGAGCGGGAAAACTCCAATATAGTCAACTTGAAAGTGAAGTGGGAGAAATTTAGGACAGCAGCTGCAACTGGGGATGAGTGTTAAGCTCTTTAAAGTGAGTGTTGAGGGATTTGTGTTCAGGTCTCATGGTGTGGAGCAGTATAGCCCCAGGAACTTTTCAAATGGATATTCTAGTGTTCTTTTTCAAGACAGGACTCTACCCTGAGGGGAAAATACTACTGGGATGTAAATTGACAGAGATCCAAGTAAAAAAGGAAATTCAATTAGAAGATAGAGAAGGCAAAAGTATCAGAGAAACTCAGGAAACAAGATGCCATATTTTTAACACTATGAAAAGCAAGAGCAGAAAGGGCTTTGTAACATTAGAAAATATCTGAATGAAATCTATTAAGAGTGAAGGAAAATGAAATTTACACAAAAATGAAATACAGAAATATTATCAAATCCCAGGTACAGTTGCCATACAAAAAATGAGTATAATGAAAAAAAGAATATTTCTACAGAAATTAAAGTCTGTGAGAAAGATTTGTTCAAAATGCAGATCAGAACTGTAATATCTTAAAATGAGCCAAAAGATATTAAGAAAACAATTAAAAACATTCAGTTCAGTTGCTCAGTCATGTCTGACTCTTTGCGACCCCATGAATTGCAGCACACCAGGCCTCCCTGTCCACCACCAACTCCCAGAGTTCACTCAGACTCACGTCCATCGAGTCGGTGATGCCATCCAGCCATCTCATCCTCTGTCGTCCCCTTCTCCTCCTGCCCCCAATCCCTCCCAGCATCAGAGTCTTTTCCAATGAGTCAGCTCTTCACATGAGGTGGCCAGAGTACGGGAGTTTCAGCTTTAGCATCATTCCTTCCAAAGAACACCCAGGACTGATATCCTTTAGGATAGACTGGTTGGATCTCCTTGCAGTCCAAGGGACTCTCAAGAGTCTTCTCCAACACCACAGTTCAAAAGCATCAATTCTTCAGCACTCAGCTTTCTTCACAGTCCAACTCTCACATCCATACATGACCACTGGAAAAACCATAGCCTTGACTAGATGGACCTTTGTTGGCAAAGTAATGTCTCTGCTTTTCAATATGCTATCCAAGTTGGTCATAAATTTCCTTCCAAGGAGTAAGTATGAATAAAACAATTAAAAACATTAAAGAACAATATAAATCTGAATTTGAAAGCCTCAGAAAGAGGAAAAAGAATTTAGGTAAAATTAGAAACAAAAGAAGTAACATTTTAGAAATGAACACTAAAGCAGAAGAAATATATGAAGATGCAAATATTGAAGACTGGTGTCATAGGTGAATGGTGCAAGACTTCTTTTGCCTCGCCATCCCTCCCCCTTTTAATCCCTGGAACATGTTACCTTATATGGAAACAGAGTCTTTGCAAATGTGATTAAGATGACAGGATTTATCTACCTTAATGGGGAGATTATCCAGGATTATAAGGGTCATGGTGGAAACTTCTGACAAAATGTGGTCCAGTGGAGAAGGGAATGGGAAACCACTTCAGTATTCTTGCCTTGAGAACCCAATGAACAGTATGAAAAGGCAAAAAGATAGGACACGGAAAGATGAACTCCCAGGTGCCCAATATGCTATTGAAGATCAGTGGAGAAATAACTCCAGAAAGAATGAAGAACAGAGCCAAAGCAAAACAACACCCAGTTGTGGATGTGACGGGTGATGGAAGTAAAGTTGGATGTTGTAAAGAGCAATATTGCATAGGAAACTGGAATGTTCAGTCCATGAATCAAGGCAAATTGGAAGTGGTCAAACAGGAGATGGGAAGAGTGAACATCGACATTTTAGGAATCAGTGAACTAAAATGGACTGGAATAGGTGAATTTAACTCAGATGACCATTATATCTACTACTGTGGGGGAGGAATCCCTTAGAATAAATGGAGCGGTCATCATGGTCAACAAAAGAGTCTGAAATGCAGTACTTGGATGCAATTTCAAAAACGACAGAATGATCTCTGTTTGTTTTCAAGGCAAACTATTCAATATCACAGTAATCCACATCTGTCCTGACCAGTAATGCTGAAGAAGCTGAAGTTGAACAGTTCTGTGAAGACCTATAAGATCTTCTAGCACTAGCACCCAAAAAGGTGTCCTTTTCATTATAGGGGGCTGAAATGCAAAAGTAGGAAGTCAAGAAACACCTGGAGTATCAGCAAAATTTGGCCTGGGAGTAAAGAATGAAGCAGGGCAAAGGCTAATAGAGTTTTGCCAAGAGAATGCACTGGTTATAGCAAACACCCTCTTCCAACAACACAAGAGAAGACTCTATACATGGACATCACCAGATGGTCAATACTGAAATCAGATTGATTATATTCTTTGCAGCTAAAGATGGAGAAGCTCTATACAGTCAGCAAAAACAAGACTGGGAGCTGACTATGGCTCAGATCATGAACTCCTTATTGCCAAATTCAGACTTAAATTGAAAAAAGTGGGGAGAACCACTAGACCATTCAGGTGTGACCTAAATCAAATCCCTTTTAATTATACAGTGAAAGTGACAAATAGATTTAAGGGATCAGATCTGATAGACAGAGTGCCTGAAGAACTATGGACCTATGGACCGAGGTTCATGACATTGTACAGGAGACAGGGATCAAGACCATTCTCAAGATAAAGAAATGCAAAAAAGTGAGATGGCTATCTGAGGAGGCCTTACAAATAGCTGTGAAAAGAAGAGAAGTGAAAAGCAAAGGAAAAAAGAAAAGATATACCCATTTGAATGCAGAGTTCTAAAGAATAGCAAGGAGAGATAGGACAAGCCTTTCTCAGTGATCAGTGCAAAGAAATAGAGGAAAACAATAGAATGGGAAAGACTAGAGATCTCTTCAAGAAAATTAGGGATACTAAGGGAAAATTTCATGCAAATAAGGGCAAAATAAAGGACAGAAATGCTATAGACCTAATAGAAGCAGAAGACATCAAGAAGAGGTGGCAAGAATACACAGAAGAACTATACAAAAAAGATCTTCATGACCCAGATAACCACGATGGTATGATCACTCATCTAGAGCCAGACATCCTGGAATGTGAAGTCAAGTGGTACTTAGGAAGCATCACTATGAACAAAGCTAGTGGAGATGATGGAATTCCAGTTGAGCTATTTCAAATCCTAAAAGATGGTGCTGTGAAAGTGCTACACTCAATATGCCAGCAAATTTGGAAAACTCAGCAGTGGCCACAGGACTGGAAAAGGTCAGTTTTCATTCCAATCCCAAAGATATGCAATGCCAAAGAATGCTCAAACTACTAGCAATGTAATACTCAAAATTCTCCAAGCCAGGCTTCAGCAATATATGAACTGTGAGCTTCCAAATGTTCAAGCTGGTTTTAGAAAATGCAGAGGAACCAGAGATCAAATTGCCAACATCTGCTGGATCATAGAAAAAGCAAGAGAGTTCCAGAAAAACATCTACTTTTGCTTTATTGACTATGCCAAAGACTTTGACTGTGTTCAGTTCAGTTCAGTTCAGTTGCTCAGTCATGTCTGACTCTTTGTGACCCCATGAACTGCAAATCAGTCCTGAACTTTCATTGGGAGGACTGATGCTGAAGCTGAAACTCCAATACTTTGGCCCCCTGATGCGAAGAACTGACTCATTTGAAAAGACCCTGATCCGGGAAAAATTGAAGGCAGGAGGAGAAGGGGACGACAGAGGATGAGATGGTTGGATGGCATCACCGACTCAATGGACATGAGTTTGAGTAAACTCCGGGAGTTGGTGATGGGCAGGAAGGCCTGGTGTGCTGCAGTCCATGGGGTTGCAAAGAGTCCGACATGACTGAGCGACTGAACTGAACTGATGAGGGTAAATACTAAATTCAATCACATTGTCCTAAGAGGGACAGAAAGGAATTTTGATAATATGAAAAGAGAAGGCTATAAGGTGAGGATGAAGGTAGAGGTTAGAGTGATGTGGACACAAGCCAAGGAGTGCCGTCAGCCATTAGAAGCTGAAAGTTCAAGGAAAGGAGTCTCCTCATAAGCTTCTAGAAAAAGGTGGGTGACCCTGCTAAGCCCTTGATTTTGATGCAGTGATATAGATTTTCATTTTCAGTCTGGTTGATTTAAGACTATCAGCTCTCTGAGGGTAGTGATCATGTATGTTTGGTTAATGACCTAGCTCCATTGCCTAACATGGTATAGGCAATCAATAATATATGCAATATCCTATATGTCATAAATAAAGCAAATAAAATTGTGCAACCTTTCTTTACAACTGTTATACTAGTCACTGTAATGAAAATGTGATTTTATTAGTACCAGGTCCAGTATATTTGAGGCAAAAATATCTACCATCATTATAGAGTTGTCTCCCTAAATTCAGAAAAGCCTCAGTTCAGCAAGAAAAAAAAATAACTTGCTTCGTGTATATGTATTCCTAGTGGCTCAGACAGTAAAGAATCCACCTGTCTGGGTTTGATCCCTGTGTTAGGAAGTTCCCCTTTAGGAGGGCATGGCAAACCACTCCAGTATTTTTGCCTGGAGAATCCCCATGGACAGAGGAACCGGACAGGCTATAGTCCATGTGGTTGCAAAGAGGTGGACACAACTGAGCGACTAAGCACAAGTACACACACTGAGGCAAAAATAGCTCCCATCATTACAGCTTTATCACCCTAAACTCAGAAAATCTCAGTTAAGCAAGAAAACCTTGCTTTGTGTGTGTGTATGAATATACATCTATGGCAACTTGTGCACAATGTAGTAAAGCACATGTTTGGTTTTACTTCAGCATTACTACTAATTTACATGATTTGGACTAATGCCAGTAATAGTAATAAAAGTATTTGAAATGTTAGCTGTATGCTGCTTTGTGACTTTAACATTTAAGTAATTAGGCTTTAAAAATAATCCGTTATAAATTTGACTTTGTTCATCTTGCTAAGGCAAATATCTGTCATATATTTCATATTATTATTAATACTTAGATAGAGTTGTGTTTCTATTGTATTTAAAAAATTTTAGCTTTGGCTCTTAAAGTGAATATATCTTTATTTCATCCAAAACACTAGAGGAAGCTCTATCTTTTCTTTTTTTCACTTTGTAGACAGATTGCTTCATGAACACCGATCTTATTTTTGACTTCTGTTTCTCTTACCTCTTTCCTTCTAAGGATTGGGAACACATAGCTACCTGGCCTTGGCATTGTGCCTCTGGCCAACTATAAAGGCAAAACTACCTCGTGTGGTACTTTTGACAGGGCCCTGATATAACTAGTGGAGGATTCCAAGTTTGCACTCAGACTCACTCAGAGATCTCCAGACTCACTCAGACTCTCATTATCTAAGACAGGGACCTTAAAGTTGTGAAGATTATAAAATAAAAGAAATTTGAAACCGTTAGAGACAGTGAATTGCCCTCCTCTTATTATCTGAATCACTGTCTGTTAATCTTTGGGAGACATTTACTAACTTCACATATTTTCTAAGCGAAGGAGATGTAGGTCCATTTCCTTTTTCTGATCTAGTTTTTGCACATAAAGTAAATGCTTTGATAAAAAGCCGTGGGGGAGAGTATGTTTCATTATGGTGTCAATTCTCCAATGTAAATATTATTTCTATTTATCGATATGTTAAGCTCATAACTCTTGGTTTCATAACAGACCAATGCAGAAAGGTATTAAGAGGCTTAGCAATGTAAATTTCTTTCTGTTGTATGGTTTGAGAGCATGCCAACTTAAATATTTTACATAATTTTGTTTTTAATTTTGAAAATATTTTTGTTCATATATTTTAGGTGAGGAAAGAACTTAAATCGTACTTTGCTCTTTTGCAGCTTATTTGCATACACATTAAGGACAAAATGAGATAAAAACAAAGTCCTTTCCAACTGTTTAAGAAGCAATTTAATAGAGCTTTTTCAAATATATGTTACCTTAGGATTTTTAAAAATATCATGAGTTTCTTTAATGAGATTATTAGATTTTTTAAACTATTTTTTTCACTAATCGTCATTGTTAAATATACTAGATTATTGAATCTTCTTGGAAAATGCAAACCCTTGTTTAGAGCTGCATAACAGTTCATATTGTGATTGAATAGTGATTTATTTAGTCAGTCTCTTATGGACTGAATCTTATCCCCTCCAAATTCATATGTTAAAATGCTAACCCTCAATATGACTATGCTTTGAGGTAGAGACTTGAAGTAGGAATTTAAGTTTAAATGAGGTTGTAAGGGTGGAAGTCCCAATTAAGTAGGATTGGTTTTTGAGGAAAAGCAGCAGACATGAGAGCTTGTTCTCTCTCTCTCCACAGGAGAAAGACCATGTGAGAATGCAAAAGGTATGCACCATGGAAGGTAAGGAGAGAAGTGTCGGACTTCTAGCCTCCAGAACTGTGAGATTAAATTTCTGTTGCTTATATCACCCAGTCTGTGACATTTTGTTACAGCAACACAAGCAGAATAATATATCCTGTGAGTGAACATTTAGTTTGTTTTATATGATTTACTAAGAATATTTTGGCCACCTGATGCAAAGAACTGACTCATTTGAAAAGACCCTGATGCTGGGAAAGACTTAAGGTGGGAGGAGAAGGGGATGACAGAGGATGAGATGGTTGGATGGCATCACTGACTCAATGGACATGAGTTTGAGTAAACTCTGGGGAGTTGATCATGGACAGGGAGGCCTGGCATGCTGCAGTCCATGGGGTCGCAAAGAGTCGGACACAACTGAGTGACTGAACTGAGGACTATTTTGCTATTATATTATGCTTTAATATTATATTTTACCAATATATTTACTATTATATTTTATGATATAGTGACTAATAATTTTACATTTTTCCTACAATGTTTTACTATTGATGTAATGGGAATTCTTGTCATAAATCTTTATGTAAATCTCCATTTTTTCCTAGTAAAATTCAGTATGTAGCAATACTGGGCCAAAAGTTACACATTTTAGTGCAAAAGCTAGGAGAAGTTTTTGTTTAAAATTTTTGGTCCAAATATGTTTTATATCAGTTTATACAGCCATCATTTGTCCATGAGGGCTCCTTTCATCACAGGCTTGTCCAAACTGCATTTTAACGACAACAAAAAAATTGCTTTCTGAAGTAAAAAGTGAAGAACTTTTTTTGTCATTTGAATATATGTTTTTGATTATTTTAAAATTTTATATTCTTTTCATATTTGTGGGTTATTATTTTTTTCTTCTGTACTGGATTGCAGTTCATGTTCTTTGCCCATTTTTCTGATTGTGTGTCCTTTAGAATACTAATGATAAAACCAATCAAGTTGTGTTCTAAAAATGTCTCCCCTTTTCACTTCTTAACACATAATTGATGTGGAGCTTAAGGTAAAAAAACAACTACCTAAGTTACATCTCCATTAGATGTGTAAAATATTCATTTATTCACCTATCATTTAATGAATATTTATTGAATGTATTCTATATGCCTGGCAGTACTCTATGCCCTAATATTAGAGACTTAAACAAAATACTGTCTTTACTTTCTGAGATTTATATTCTCATGAACAAGTGACAGGAAGCAAGCAATGTGTCAGATGGTGTTAAAAGTATAAAACAGAATAAAGACTGTAAGAAGAGCTGAGAGTGGGGAGGGTGATTGCAGTTTTACAAAAGGTGTGCTAGGGAAGGTCTCTGACAAAGTGACTTTTAAGATCTGAAGAAAGTTCAAGAGTGGGCTAAGCAACTGTCTGGAGGAAAAGCTTCCCATAAAATGGAATATTCAAATGTAGAGATCTTGAAGCCAATGTATCCTTGTATGGTATCAGTTTTTAAAAAATTGTGTATTATTGTTAATGTCAGAGAGGGGAAATTTTTCCCTTTTGAGTTCTAGTGGCTAGACTGATAATAACATTGATATAAGGTGGATCAGCAGAAAAGGAAAAAAAAAAAAAAAAACTTGTGTACATGGAGGTCTCATAGAAATGGGACGTAAGAAGTGTTCAAGGCAGTCAACTTTTATACTTTCTGACCAAGACGGTGAATTTGTAAGGAATTGACAGGACAAAGAAACTTAGTTTTGAGTGCTTAATTAGTACAGAATTGAAACAGGATTTGGATTTGGGGTACTATATCACAGAAATAAGAAGATTTGTTTAGGTAGTCTTCTCAGTTCAGATTCCCTATCTCTGGTGATAAGGACGTGTCATTCTATCTGCAAATACAGAGAGTGTACCTTTCACATGAGAGATTCATTTCCTGCTTTCAGTAAGACAGAGAGCAGGGTCAAAATGTTCCTCTTGCATTAGCTGTTTCTTAAGAAAGTTGAATTCAAAGTAATCAGTATGCCCTTGAGGGAGAAAAAACAGTCTTTTCAGCAAGTGGTGTTGGGAAAGCTGGACAGTACATGTAAGTCAATGAACTTAGAACTCTCACTCACACCAAAAACAAGAATAAACTCAAAATAGCTTTAAAGACTTGAACACAAAACATGACACCATAAAACTCCTAGGAGAGAACATAGACAAAACATTCTCTGACATAAATCATACCATTGTTTTTTAGCTCAGTCTCCCAAGGCAATAGAGATAAAAGCAAAAATAAACAAATGCGACCTAATCAAGCTTATAAGTTTTTACACAGCAAAGGAAACTATAAACAAAAGGAAAAGGCAACCTACAGACTGGGGAAAAATATTTAAAATGATGAGACCAACAAGAGCTTAATTTCCAAATGTACAAACAGCTCATACAATTCAATAACAGCAAAAAAAGCTCAATCAAAAAATGGGCAGAAGACCTAAATATACATTTCTCCAAAGAAGACATAGAGATGGCCAACAAGCACATGGAAAGATGGTTGACATTGCTAGTTATTAGAGAAATGAAAATCAAAACTACAGTGTGGTACCATTTCATACTGCTCAGAATGGCCACTGTTAAAAAGTCTACAGATATTAATAACAAAAGCTGGAAAGGATGTGGAGAAGAAGGAACTCTTCTACACTGTTGTTGGGAATGTAACTTGGTGTAGCCACTATGGAAAACAGTATGAAGACTCTTTAAGAAACTAAAAATAGAGTTACCATATGACCTAGCAATCTCACTCTTGGGTATATGGCTGGCGAAAACTGTAATTCAAAAATTATATGCACCCCAGTATTCACAGCAGCACTTTTTACAATAGCCAAGACATTGCTATTGTAAATAGCCATTTGCCCATCAACCCAAATACTGATCAACAGATGAAATATAATATTCAGGAGGCCCAATCTGGTCTGTCTTATTAAGAAAGTTAATACCTAGAAACTAAAACATTCATATGCCAAAGCCTTGGCCACCTGTTGTCCTGTGCATATGATTGCTTATCTCATGAGATACCTAGTAATTATCTCAAATTTAAAGTGAAGTGAAGTGAAAGTCACTCAATCCTGTCTGACTCATTGCGACCCTATGGACTATACAGTCCGTGGAATTCTCCAGGCCAGAATACTGGAGTGGATAGCCTTTCCCTTCTCCAGGGGATCCTCCCAACCCAGGGATCGAACCCAGGTCTCCTGCATTTCAGGTAGATTCTTTACCAGCTGACCCACAAGGGAAGCCCAAGAATACTGAGCTATGTTTCGATAACTGATATAAACAAATGTATACCAAGAACAAGGATTCTAAACAAATAAAATATTGATTTTGGTTCAGAGAGAACTTTGATACTCCAGTTTTCTTGTGATTCAACAGTTCTAGAAAATACATAGGTTTATTTCCAGTTCACACATGCTCATTAAATCATTTTAAGTGAATTTAGTTAACAGGTCTGAAGACATTAATTTATTATTAGCAGCTGTTAGTATTAATTTATAATATTATGTTCTATGCACATTAATACTGTACAGCATGATTTCCTACTTACTATTGAGTTCAACAGCCTACACAAAAGGATATTTTCCTAAAAAATTCTGGCTACAGTAGCAAATAGAAGCATATTTACACACTCTAGGGGAAAGCAAAATTTCAAAAATTCCCCAAACAAGAACTTCCACATGAAATCACAGTCCTTATTTTGACCTTTTTAGTTTAAGCTAAAAGAGATGCTTAAGATGTTTTTTAGATTAAGCTAAAAAAGATGTTAAGCTAAGAGATGATGCACTAGTAGACAAAGAAGTGGAAAAAGAAGGCTGGCCTATTTGGATTACTGGCAGAATGTGACACCAATATGGCATCAGGCCCTGCTGTGATTCCAAGGACTTCATGACTGAATAAAGATTTTTTTTTTTTTGAGTGGGGGTGGTTAATGTAAATTTGATCTTTTACTTGGGGAATGTGTAATATATTATCATTCCATAATGATATATGGTAATTGCTTTGGTAATCAAACCTTAAAGGTCCTATTTATGGAAATTAATATAGTTATCAGCTTTTAGTATTGGGCTTTCTTACACTAAGGGAAAATGATCTAAAGAGAAGTATCTCAAATTTAAAAGGCAACTCTAAATATGAAGGTGTCATTATTCAATGCTAAAACACTATTTTATCATATATTTTCCTCTTCATAAAATATTTTGATTAGTTTTGGTTTAGTTAGATACATCTTTGATTTTTTTTTTCAGAAAGTATTTGTAATGAGTGTACTTGTACACTTCCACAAATACTTAGATGCCTGAGAGTTTTGTTTACTTTCTAATGATAATAGTAGCTTGGATGGGTTTTGAAATGTTTCCTCTTTGGAAGTCCAATTTAGGATTACATCTTTATTTTTCAAATCAGATTAGAGGAAAAAGGGGGATATATTTAGTGTGCTTACTTTTCATTAATAATATTTGATACCAGGAAATGTCTTTTCATCTGAAAAACTGAAGTTCTTTAGCTCATTAAAAATTTATTGTATTATTCTTTACTTTTTGCATATTTTCACTTCATTTTAAAACTCCCTTTTTAGTATTGTTATAATTAGTTTTTTTGGATATAGTTTTCTCTATTAGATATCAATTAAAGTATAACAAACCACTTCAAAACTTATTTTTATTAGTTTAGTTTTATTAAGATACCATGAAGAGGTTTAAATTTTGTTAGTATGTTCATCCAGTCTAGCTAAACATGGAGGGAGGAAGGAGGCGGATTCGGGATGGGGAACACGTGTACACCTGTGGTGGATTCATGTTGATGTCCGGCAAAACCAATACAATATTGTAAAGTAATTAGCCTCCCATTAAAATAAATAAATTTATATTAAAAAAAAGAAAACATGTAATGTCTTTCCTTAGCCAATGATGTGCCATTATAAATATTTATTTTGTTATGCCATACAATTTGACTTGTTGTCTTTTTTATCTGTCTTTAGAATCAACCATAACTTGGCTAGCATTTTCTCCTATTGTTGTTGTTGCATCAGTACCTAAGCTAAGTTAGCTCTCAGAAATCACCCTGGGATGGGCATCAACATTCCATGGTCACATCCTGATTCTTGCTGCCTTGGTGACCACGTGTATGGACCTTGACATTGCCTTCCCGTGGACTTGTGTTTGTCAGCCCTGTGATTACAGGCTTTGTGCTGCTATCTGCGAAACGATTTTCAGATGAAGATAAAGTATAAAGAACTTGAATAGAAAAAACTACCAATAGCACTTACATAGTGAGCTAGAATGAAAATTGTTTCTTTTCTTTCAGAGTTACTTAGACACATGTGCCCCAATGTTCATTGCAGCGCTATTTATGACAGCTAGAATTTGAAAGCAGCCTAGATATCCATCGAGAGGTGAATACACTATATACACTAGATTATTAGTCGATCATAAAAAAAGAGTGCATTTGAGTCAGTTCTAATCAGGTGCATAAACCTAGAGCCTATTATATAGAGTGAAGTAAGAAAGAGAAAAATATTGTATATTAATGCATATGTATGAAATCTAGAAAGATGGTACTGATAAGACTATATGCAGGGCAGCAATGGAAATGCAGACATAGTTAACAGACTTGTGGACACAGTAGGTGAAGGAGAGTATGGGACAGATGGGGAGAGTAGCACTGAAACATACACATTACTATATGTAAAATAGATAGCCAGTGGGAATTTGCTGTATGATGCAGGGTGCTCAAATCTGGTGCTCTGTGACAGCATAGAGAGGTGGGATGGGATGGGAGATGGGAGGGAGGTTCAAGAGGGAGGGGACATATATACGCCTATGACTGATCTGTGTCAGTGTCTTGCAGAAACCAACATAATATTGTAGAGCAATTATCTTCCAATTAAAAATAAATTTAATTAAAAATGTAATCATTGTGAGACATTGTGTATGGTAGGATCTCAATAGATGTTTTCTTCCCTCTCCACTTCCTCTTTGTGGTTTTCCTAATCTACCCTTTTACTAGATTGTGAAAATCATGCTGTTATTAGGGGGTATATTTACTTAGTGAGTATGAGAATGGTTTTCATATGATAAAAAAAGGAGTGTCTTTTCCCTTTGTATGTAGGACAGTTGAAGGAAATAGTACTAGAATGAATACCCAAAGCCCTTTCTTATAAACATATACATATATTTACCATGCATGGATATTTAGAAACCTTTTACATGAGCATGTATTTATAGTTTGTAGAGCAGGGCTGATGTTACAAATGGATGAATAGCTGATTACTACTCAGTATGATTTAGGGGCAGCGATTTCTTTCAAGTATATTTACTGGCTTGAACTATAAGGAGTATAGCCTTGAACCACCTCTTGTATTTTTCATGCTGGAATTGGCTGACTCTAGAGTTTGGTCTTGGGGATCTTCCTGTTTCCCTCCAAATGATCTTTTTAAAATTTTGTTTATAATTTTAAAAATTATATAACATATTCTGAATCACATGAGGCAGAGTCAGGACAGATATGTGACTTAAAGTTGCTTATTATTATGTTCTGAAGAATAAGTTTTTGATATATAATTCTATTTTATCAGGTAACAAATTTTTGACTTAAACCAGATATTATGATTTATAATAATTCAATCATTTACTTATTCAATCATTCAACACTATTCACCGAGTGCTCAGGAGTAATCAAGGTAAGCATTTCTCTTGTCTTAATGTCTAGTAGGAAAACATGAAATAAATTATTATTGCATATTTAATTACATATCCTAGTATATTTATAGAATTTAATCCACCTGCCAATGCAGCAGATGCAGGAGACCTGGATTCAATCCCCGGGTCCGGAAGATCCCCTGGAGTAGGAAATAGCAACCCACTCCAGTATACTTGCTTAAAAAATTCCATGGACATGGGAGCCTGGCAGTCTACAGTCTATGGGGTTGCAAAGAGTCAAACATGATTGAGCTTGCACACACACACAAGCTCATTGAAATTCATTAGCAGATATTAATATTTCAGAAAACAATTACATAATAAATGTTCACTGTGCTCAGTCACTCAGTCATGTCGACTCTTGGTGAGTCCAAGAACTGTAGCCCATCGAGCTTCTCTATTCATGGGATTTCATAAGCAAAATTACTGGAGTGGGTTGCCATTCCCTTCTCCAGGGGAATCTTCCCAACCCAGGGATTGGCCTTTGTCTCTTACGTCTTCTGCATTAGTAGGTGGATTTTATTTTACCACTAGTGCTACCTGGGAAGCCCCAAATATTCATTATAGAACTGTAAATAAGGACTAAATTAATAATTTGTCAGTATTTCCTTCTGGGACATTCATACATTGTCCTAGAGTAATAAAACAATTTACATATTTTTGTTAAGTATGTTTTGATTATGCGTTAGTTGCTCAGTCATGTCTGATTCTTTGTGAACCCGTGGACTATAGTCCACCAGGCTCCTCTGTCCATGGAATTCTCCAGGAAAGAGTTCTGGAATGGGTTTATATGCTGTGCTGTGCTTAGTCACAGTTGTGTTCAACTCTTTGCAACCTCATGGAATATAGCCCATCAGGCTCCTCTGTCCATGGGGATTCTCCAGGCAAGAATACTGGAATGGGTTACCATGCCCTCCTCCAGGGGATCTTCCTAACTCAGGGATTGAACCCTGGTTTCCTGCATTGCAGGCAGATTCTTTATCCTCTGAACCACCAGGGAAGCCCAGAGTCAGTTTATATTCAGCTGCAATAGTACTAATCTTTTGAGACTGTAAACTTCTGAATAGGTGTGTATGCTGCTTCATAGCTATATATAGTAATTAGTAATGTAATGCGAGACCTGATGAAAGTGATAATAATAATGCTTTATTTCTCAAAAAAATTGTGAGTGCTAAGGAAAGTAATCAATTTAGGCAATATTTTAGTTGGAAAACTGATGACTACATAATACTGAATAAATTGTTAAAAAGAAATGAATAATCTTGCTATAATGGAAGGATAGATAAAAATATTCATTTTTTATGAATAAAAATAATCTTACCCCATAATATATATTTTCAAATATCCATGGGAAATGAGCCATTTAAATAGAAGATAGGAGAAACTTAGATAATAATAGTTTCCAATTGTAAGCTTGTATGCCAGTGGGCAAAATAGTTGCTTAATTTAAAAAATATTTATATCATGTTTTCACCATTCATAGTCAATGTGTATGTAATTCCAAAAAAATAAAATAAATAATTTTTTTTGGCCAGAATGATGTCAGTTTATCAATTTGACATTTTAAATAACTAAATCAATAGGATTTTTTAATGGATCCAGTGTTCTTAGGATCCAGGTATATACAAACCAGGTTTAAGATGATTATCTCTAAGGGATTAGCAAATGTCTCTCTTCTTCCCTTGCAGTTTTAATTTAGAAAATTATCCCAAAGACTGGGTCTAATTCTATCTTCTGCATGTGGCTGGAGGCCACAGGAAACCTTGCTTTCTTTTGAAATGATTCCCTTGACATATATGCAAATAAGACTTGAGAAAATAATCTCTAACGGTGGAGATCAATTATGTAACCCTGGTAAGGCAGTTACATCATATTCTTCAAGAAAGTTGCAAGAAGCTGCAGATAAAAGGTGTGTGTATGTGTGTGTGTGTGAGAGAGAGAGGAGAGAGAGATGGAGAGACAGAGAGACAAAGACAGAGACAGGGAGATTCTGCTGCTGGCTAGAATTTTGCTGTTTATCTTTGTTATAAAAGACTAAATCTTTTTGTTGAGCTGCTTGCCGTGTGGTCTCTACCTTTGGCGCTCCTTTCTACACCCTTGCCATGACTCTTTTTCCCACTTATGGGTCAGGAAAAAGAACTGCTTCTTGTCATTTTAAAAAATGGACTCAGGCACAGAAATTCCATCTGAAAGTTTTATTCTCTCGTTAGGAAAGAAGTTTTCAAAGCACAAGATTTTTTTTAATGAAGTTTTTAATGTTAAAATAAAGGGAAACACAACTTTGAAAGTGTTGTGTTCCTAATGAATTATTATTTCTTAAGGGGGAAAAGTTTTCAAAATGAGTTTTATATTTTTAAGAGGTAATTTAAAATAAATGAATAAACCCAAAGGGCTTCATTTTGATTGTTGTTCTTCTGTTAACTTTGCAGTTTTTGTTGCAAACATTTTTAACATATTTCATAAAAATGTTTTTGGAAAATTTGATAACTTATGTACAGCTTAACATATCGTGCCTTTCTAATAGATAGAATATTTAACTTTTTACCAAATGCACACTGTTTATGAATTACTAATTTGTCTTGGGTTAAGTACAAGAATATGTTTTGGGTAGCATATCTGTTATCTAGCATCTAGACTGGGGTACAAGTTTGACTGTTAATGTATGTTTGTCCTTCCATCATTTTACGGTAAACTTGCCTTACATGGTGGATTGTTTTCTGTAGAAATTGTCAAAAGAATTATTTCTCTCCCCTCCCCCCATGCCATGATGTACTTTCTTGGCAATGAATTTTTATTTTCATTTTTTATTGTGAGGTATTTATTATATATGAGAGTAACACTCTATACTAAAACAAACAGTAAAGGAATTTGCTACTGTAAACTACTCAGATTATGAAAACAAGTGTCACTTATATCACTAAAGCTACTCCCCCTCCTCCTATACTATCATTATTCTTCGAAGAGGTAAGTTTCTTTTTCATGAAATATTTTATCACTTGGCTTTGGGCCTTTTCACTTCATCTTTTCTTTGCTTTTTCTAAATCTTTGCTGTTTTCTTCTCTTCCAGACCACCAAACACTGAAATGCTCCAGGTCTTGGTCCTCAGTACTCTTTTTTCCTCTATGTACAATCACTTTCTTAATGATCTAGCCCAGACTCAGCTTTTTAAAAATTATTATTACCTTGAAGATTTCCATATTTTACGTGCCAACCAAAGAACTTTCTTTGAACCCTAGACTCCTATATCTAATTCCCTATTCAGCGTCTCCATTTAGATGATTAAAAGCCATCTCAAGATGAAAATATCCAAAATCCAGACTTCATTTCTAGCCACTGCTATACAGTGTCTGCCTCTCTCATTTCCCTTAACTCTTCCAGACGCCTAATCCAAACATCTTCGAGTCTCTGACTCTCTTTTTCTCATAACCATGTTCAATGGATTAAGAAATTGTTTGAGTCTACCTTCAAAATTAGATCCAGAATCAATTCTTACTACCTCCAGGGAAATCATCCTAGTTCCACACCATAATTTTCTCTTGCCTGGATTAATGCACTTTCTTTCTGATTGCTTCTCCATCTCCCTCTCTTCGTCTTACAATCTTTTCTCCATATTGTACCCAGAGTATTTCTGGTAAAAGGTCAAATTAATCTGTTTCTCTGCTCGAAACTCTCCAGCAACTTTTCATCTGAGTCAGTGTATAAGACAAAGTCCTTCTAATGTCTTGTAGGCTGTAGATGATCTGGCCCCTGGCTTCTTCTCTGACTTCAGTTCATTTACTCTCTCTACTCCACTGCCAAATTATTCTTCCCCAGCTACACAGGCCTCTGTGCTGTTCTTGGAATGATCTAAGTATACTCCTCTTTCAGAGAATTTGTTCTTGCTTTTACTCTGCCAGTAATGCCATTCCCTTCAGAGAGCTGTTGGACCTCTTCTTCCTTTCCATCAAATATCTTTTCTAATTGTGCCTAATTGGAGAGATCTTCTGTGACTCTTGTATAAAGCAGCCAGCCTATCTCCAAACTCACCAAATCCGTCTTTATCTGCTTTATTTCTACTTTTCCACAGATTAACCACCGTATAAAATTAACTTATTTACTGTTTCTCTTACCACTAAAATGAATGCTGCATGTAAACAAGTTTGAGAACTGTTTTTTGACCGAAACAAACAGACTGCAAGATATTTCTTCAGTCAAAAAAAAAAAAAAAAGGACTTACTAAGGATTATGAAAGAATTGCAGTTTGGGGTCTACAAACCATGGTGAGCCACCTGCAAATCCCCCACAAAAATGAAGAAGAGAACTCATGTATAGAGGGGAAAAGGAAATTGGGAGAACTAGAGTAAGCAAAGAGTCTATGATAATCAGTTGTGACAATCTCTCAATGGCTGAGCTCTTGCCAGGAAAGGAGGAGTCTTTCATCTTCATATTGGGTTCAGCTATTATTATAGGGCATGAAATCTCCCCATTCAAGCCTCTCTATTTAATTGAGTTTCTTCTTTATTCATTTTTAACAATCACTTCATTGCCTTTCTTTATAATTTGCCATATTTATCGATATTAAGTTGAACCATATGAAATTTCCAATACCTGTCCTTTTTTTGTCCTACAAAAATGTCAATTTCAGTTGAATAAACATTATATTTCTCTAATGTTTGCATAATACATTTAAAATTTATATAAGTTAAATATGGTGCGTTTCTCATGAGTTGCTTTTTTAATCAATGTTATGTTCCCAATATTGATCCATATTGGGTTGTTGGTAGCTGTTGCTGCTGCTGCTGCCGCTGCTAAGTCACTTCAGTCATGTCCGACTCTGTGCAACCCCATAGACGGCAGCCCACCAGGCTCCTCTGTCCCTGGGATTCTCCAGGCAAGAACATTGGAGTGGGTTGTTGGTAGCTATGTTTGCTCATTTTTTAAGGTTATATAATATTTGTTTGTGTGATTTCACCATGATTTATTTATCTAGTCTCAAGGCCATGGACATTGTTTTCAGTTTTTTTGCTCTTTCAAATGATGTTACCGTGAAATTTTTACACATGGCTTTGGTGCCTGTGTGCATGAGCATTTCTGCTTTACACATGTAGAATTAATGGGTCATGGGGGGCATGTTTTCAACCTTATAAAGTAAGTATAGTTTTTAAAATTAGATTAGTGGTGATTGTACTGACTTTCATATTTACTGGCAGTTTATAAACTTACTTGTTACCCTGGATTCTTATCAGTTTTACTATTGTAGAGGCTGTAAAATGAAATGGTGTTTTTGGTTTTAATGTTCATTTTCCTAATTGTCAATGAGATTGAGTATATTTTCAAGTGTTTATTGGCCTTTCTTGTATTTTAATCTGTGAAATGCTTATTCATCCTTTGTGACCATTTTGGGGAAGTAGTTGGATGGTTTGATTGTTTTCTATTTCTTATTGGTTTGAAAGGGTTTTTTATATTCTAGGTAGAATGTCTGCTCCTCTGTGACTTCTTTTTATGTTTTTAAATTATGAAATATTTTACATTTAATTATTTTTGATATATATTATTTAATATATTTCTTAAGAAGTTGTTCCACATCCAAAGTCATCTAATCTAGGGGCTACATTTTGAGATCCAGTATTGTAGATTATGATAAATATAATCAGGTTGTTGTACTAATTTACAGCTCCATTTCCAGTTGTATATTTTACTAGCACAAGCAAGCACAGCCACTAATTGCATATATGAAACTTTCTCTCACAAATACTTTTTCATCCATGCATATAATTAAAGAAAATCAAAATCATTTTACTCTTATATGGCAGTGACAAAAGCATATATTTATTTCTTGACTTGGGGCCCCATCCATTTGGTTGCTTTCTATCATAATATACTTGGGGAATAACTTGATAGTGTTGATATCCCAGAGAATATCTGATGATATTACACTAATTAGACCTTTCTTTGGTTATCCTGTTACTGCATAATAACTTACTTAGCAGCTTAAAACAATCATTTTAATTCATAATTTTGGAGATAAGGAATTTAGAAAGGGCTGGAACACATGATGGTTGCATTCATTCTTTGGTTGGAGATTTAGTTGTTTGAAAGCTTGCCTAGGCTGGGCATCCAAGATGATTCATTCACATGACAGACATTGACACAATCAGCTGGGAACTTAGCTAGAGCTATAGACCAAACACCTCACGTGACTTTTCCGTATGATCTGGACTTCTGACAACATGGCTACATGGTTTTGAGAGAGAGTGTCCAAGAGGCCGTGACAAAGAATGAACATTCCAAAGGTTCAAGGTAGAAGTTCTAAGTCTTTTGACTTAGCCTTACAAGTCCTACAGTATCACTTCTATAGCAGGTCAGTCACTAAGGCCAGCCTGATTCAAGGGGCAGGAAATTCAATTTTACATCTCAATGGGAGGAATGTCAAAGTATTTGCAGTTGTCATTGTCCCCCCACCTGTTGAGTTTTAAGAACCAAGGACTCTATTTACCTTAATAGGAAACGTGCATTCTGGAGGGTAGCTTTTATATCTTGTAAAAGTTCGGGGGCCTGTCACATGGTTGAAATTTTTCGTGTTTATTTATTTGAGATATGTTAAAATAAGTTAGAAAAAAATTGTTTGCTCTTTACTTTGCCCGCTATAAAGACAAAATCACATCTTCCATATGATCTGGAAGACAACATATATTAACAACTTGTGGTGAGTTGTACTGGTTCAAGTTCTAGATCTATCCTTCAGTTCTAGCCTGGAGTTAGAATAGAGCAAGACCACCAGAGCCCAAGTCCCCCTGCTACTTGGGTGTAGGGCTTAGTATCGGGAGGATCTATGGCAGATAGAGATGTATCTGCAAACGAAATTAGCGAAAACCATGGCTTACTTCACTGACACCTATTCTCCATGGGCCATGGAAGACACCTCAACAGCTGACAGTAGAACTCCAAGCCTGGACTGCCTGAACTGGTTATTATGTGATTTAAAGAAATATGTAATTGGAGGAGCACAATAGAATTACATTGTGAAATGCAAATAATACGCACAAGACAGAGCCCAGATAGATATAAATAAGCACAAAGTATTAGTAAATAATATAAGCTGCTGACTCAGAATCCAATCATAACTGCTTCTAAAACCTCTCTGTCAACTCCTTTTTCTCTTTTTCTTTTCTCTGTGCTTGTTGCTACCATATAAAAATAAAAATAATTTTTACTGTTTATCAAACCAACTTACTTTAAATAACATTTAAATTCAATCTTCTAATTCTAATCATTTCTCTTAATAGTTACATGGACATATGCATAATAATGACAGTTTCTTAAAGTAATTTTGAAAACCATATAATTTGTCTCTTTTACTTTCTTATTATACTAACTTAGATTATATTAACTTGTTAGATTTACCCAAATTGATATTCAGTTCAGTTCAGTTCAGTTCTGTAGCTCAGTCATGTCCGACTCTTTGTGACCCCATGGACTGCAGCACGCCAAGCCTCCATGTCCATCACCAACTCTTAGACTTTACTCAGAATCATGTACATGGAGTCGGTGATGCCATCAAACAACTCATCCTCTGTTGTCCCCTTTTCCTCCCGCCTTCAATCTTTCCTGGCATAATGGTCTTTTCAAATGAGTCAGCTCTTCTCATCAGGTGGCCAAAGTATTGGAGTTTCAGCTTCAATACCAGTCCTTCCAATGAACACCAAGGACTGATCTCCTTTAGGATTGACTGGTTGGATCTGCTTGCTGTTCAAGGGACTCTCAAGAATCTTCTCCAAAACCACAGTTCAAAAGCATCAATTCTTCGGCACACAGCTCTCTTTATAGTCCAACTCTCACATCTATACATGACAACTGTAAAAACCAAAGCTTTGACTATCCGGACCTTTGTTGGCAAAGTAATGTCTCTGCTTTTTAATATGCTGTCTAGGTTTGTCATAACTTTTCTTCCAAGGAGCAAGCGTCTTTTAATTTCATGGCTGCAATCACCATCTGCAGTGATTTTGAAGCCCCCCCAAATAAAGTCTGTCACCGTTTCCACTTTTTCCCCATCTATTTCCCATGAAATGATGGGACCAAATGCCATGATCTTAGTTTTCTGAATGTTGAGCTTTAAGCTATCTTTTTCACTCTTTTTGACATTCATCAAGAGGCTCTTTAGTTCTTCTCCACTTTCTGCCATAAGGGTGGTGTCATCTGCATATCTGAGGTTATTGATATTTCTCCCGGCAATCTTGATTCCAGCTTGTGCTTCTTCCAGCCCAGCATTTCTCATGATGTACTCTGCATAGAAGTTAAATAAGCAGGGTGACAATATACAGCCTTGATGTACCCCTTTTCCTATTTGGAACCAGTCTGTTGTTTCATGTCCAGTTCCAACTGTTGCTTCCTGACCTGAATACAGGTTTCTCAAGAGGCAGGTCAGGTGGTCTGATATTCCCATCTCTTAAAAAATTTTCCAGTTTGTGGTGATCCACACAGTCAAAGGTTTTGACATAGTCAATAAAGCAGAGGTAGATATTTTTCTGGAACTCTCTTGCTTTATCGATGATCCAACAGATGTTGGCAATTTGATCTATGGTTCCTCTGCCTTTTCTAAATCCAGCTTGAATATTTGGAAGTTCATGGTTCACATACTGTTGAAGCCTGGCTTGGAGGATTTTTAGCATTACTTTACTAGTGTGTGAGATGAGTGCAATTGAGCGATAATTTGAACATTCTTTGGCATATATATGTACATTATACATAATGTATATACGTGGTGGCTCAGATGGTAAAGAATCTGCCTGCAATTAAGGGGACCTGGATTCAGTCCCTGGGTCAGCAAGATCCCTTGATGAAGGGAATGGCAATCCCCTCCAGTTTTCTTGCCTAGAGAATTCCATGGAAAGAGGAGCCTGGAGGGCTATCATCTATGGGTCACAAAGAGTCAGACACGATATTAGTAAGTATGCAATACTTACTTATTAGTAAGTAATACTAATAAAATGATATTAGTAAGTATAATATCATCTGTTTCTTCTGAAATCAAGAAAGCTATGCAAGTTAGAGTGTTTTCCTGTTTCTAATTTTCATTGCACATCTTTAAAAATCCTTTTCTTTATAATCCAATTTTTGGGTGCCAATTTCAGTGTGTGTTCATTAAGTCAAAGTTATTAATATAATGTTTTAATATTCTATGTCTTTACTCATTTTTATCTGCTTGATATAGCTGATAAAACATTTATTTGAAAATTTATAAAATTTGGATATATGTACCCTATTTTATCAAATTCTCTTGAACATGGACAGGATCAGTGAATATAATAGGCTAATACTCCTGTATTCAGTTACTAATCAGCTAACTTTGAATTAACCAAAGAGGAGATTGTTCTATGTGGATTCTGATTGTTCTATGTGGATATGTTCATCTGATTTAATCAGATGAGCCCTTTAAAAGAAGTTGAAGCATCAAAGAGATGCTCTTCCAATGGTCTTGAAGGTACAGCTTATGACTTCCACAACTTCATAGAAATGATTCCTGCCAGTAACCACATTAGCTTGGAAGAGGACTCTGAACGTCAGATGAGACCCTTGCTCCACCTGTCACTTAGGTTTCAGTCTTATGAGACCTGGAGCAGAAAATCCAGTTTAGCCTGGTCTGTATTTCTGACATACAGGAACTGTGAAATAATGAATTTGCATTATTTAAACTGCTAAATTTGTGGTAGTCTGTTATGTAGCAATGGAAATATAAAACAGCCCCTCCTTTTTAACATATTTATGAGGTCTTATATCTCTATCTCTTATCATGTTGTTTACTCTACCACTAGCCTAAAAAGGTAATCATTCCAATATATTTATTTTTTATCCTTTTATTACATATGTATTCTTGAAAAATACATGTTATTTTTATAAGTACACATTTTTATTTTATAAACTATTATAGGTCTCATTTTATCTCATAATTTTTTACACAACAGTGCTTCTATGAACTATTTAAATTACATTTACATTTAGCCTATTGCTTTCTGTGGCCTTCTAATATTCCATGGTTTGAATCCACCATGTTTTTCTGTCCTTTCCCTAGCAATGGCCCTCCAGATTGCCTCCAATTTCCTACCATGATAAGCAGTGCTGTAGAAGTCATTCCTTTTGGACCTAGTAGCAATTTCTCTAGGATATATGCTCAGGAAAAAGAATGCTGCTATTTTTTAAGTATTTATATACTAAATCTGATCGTATACTATCTGATTGTTCTCCATAATAGCTCCACAGTCTAAACTACCATCTGTACTGCATAAATATTTCCATATTCCCATGAACTCTCCAACAATTTATGCTACCTAAAATTTTAATAGTTGCTAATATGATGGGTATAAAGTTACATCATATTGTTTTAATTTGATTTTCTTTATTAAAAATGAGTTTAAGCATTCCCTCATATCTTTATTAGCTATTCATGTTATTGTTTCTATGATTATAAACTTAATTTTTAAAATTAATCAATATTCATATCTCCTTCACAGAAGAGTTATTTATCAAGCAGTCACGTCATGTTGGTGTTTATCTTAGTCTCCCAGCATGTTGATATTATCTGTAACTTTATGACTAGCTATTTGTGAAATGCTTTTACTTTTTCTGCTTTTATTCTTTTAAATATTCCTGTGGGAATTAATCACAAATATGTTGATTTTTAATAGGAAAACCATACATCTCTTTTTAGTACTGGGATTTATTTATTATTGACTCATAGAACCTCCAATTTCCACACAGGTATCCAAGTATTACTTTTTACATTAAATTCACTTGAATGGTTACTGAAATGAATTAGTGGCCTTTAACTACCAAAAGGATATTCCCATGTCAGAAAAGAGTTTACCAAACATGAGTGGACAGTTTTTTTGTTTTGGTAGGAATATAGAATTTCACATGAAGAGAAACCAAAAAGGAGAGTATAATAGACTGAAAATATCACTGATTCCTGTAGGTAATTGATCTTAATATTAATGAGAAAATGTTAAATGTTCTCATAAATATATAAATCCCACTTGCTTCTTATATATCATTATTCACTGTTCTCCACTCAGTTGCAGTTTAGCAAAAAAGACAAAAAGGAACAATATTCATAACTTTTGTCCATTTTTTTTTAATATTTGCTGTTTTACTTTATTCAGTGCTTTACTTGCAATAGCTCATATAATCCTCAGAAAACTCCTGAGATTTATACTCCTTTTATCACTGTTTTACAAATGAGAATCTAGAGGCTTATTGTAACCAAGGGGTCAAAAGCCTAAGTGCTTTACCATGTAAGTTCTATTATGCTAAGCTGCCTCAGCTTAAATTAATGTTCTTGTCATAATGTGGAATCTGTAAGGCGGGCTCCAGTCTGGGTATGGCTTATTAGCGAGTATGCATGTGAAGATGCTGGTGTCTTAGCACTGTTGCTAACACTACTTCTTTGCTAAGCAGTCTCCAGGTTGGAGTGACAGTACATGTAGAATTAGATTATATCTAATTAAATAAGATTTAGTGGTTCGATGTCTTTTTAGCATTGGTGACTCTTATTTCCTTCCAACCTTTTGACTTTTGGACAGAGCTACACTTAATAGTATAAGGAAAATAGCACTAAAAAGGCAAGTATGCTGCCCAATTTTAGTTCCTGGAGAACCAAAATGCTGACATGATAAAAAATAAATTGCTATATAGATATCACTGCAAGAACACACTGTTGCCATTATAACACAAATTCAAGATTGCTTGATGAGAGTGATCA
Organism: Bubalus bubalis; assembly: GCF_019923935.1. Classification (NCBI taxonomy): domain Eukaryota; kingdom Metazoa; phylum Chordata; class Mammalia; order Artiodactyla; family Bovidae; genus Bubalus; species Bubalus bubalis. The sequence continues at coordinate 16,334,980 of NC_059176.1, forward strand.
TTAAGGCATTGCTTATGTGAAATTAAACATTTGCATTTTAAGTAATATAGTGGTTCCGGGTACAAAAACCTGAATACTGGAAAACATATGGTTATATATATATCAGTTCAGTCGCTCAGTCGTGTCTGACTCTTTGCCACCCCATGAATCGCAGCATGCCAGGCATCCCTGTCCATCATCAACTCCCAGAGTTCATTCAGACTCATGTCCATCGAGTCAGTGATGCCATCCAGTCATCTCATCCTCTGTCATCCCCATCTCCTCCTGCCCCCAATCCCTCCCAGCATCAGAGTCTTGTCCAATGAGTCAACTCTTTGCATGAGGTGGCCAAAGTATTGGAGTTTCAGCTTTAGCATCAGTCCTTTTCAATGAACACCCAGGACTGATCTCCTTTAGGATGGACTGGTTGGATCTCCTTGCAGTCCAAGGGACTCTCAAGAGTCTTCTCCAACACCACAGTGCAAAAGCATCAATTCTTCGGTGCTCAGCTTTCTTCACAGTCCAACTATTACATCCATACATGACCACAGGAAAAACCATAGCCTTGACTATATTCTGTTTATAATTACTTAAACTTGGGATCCTGTATTTGCCTCTTCCTTTGGATATAGTTTTCTATCCTAAGGAAAATAAAAGAAGCTAAAGTTGTATCCTGTTACAGGTCAGTCAATATAATACACAAAGAAGTTGAGTACTATCCAAACACTTCTCCTTCTGAGTTTTGAGAGCAAAAACAAATGGGAAATATGCCCCATTTTTCAAAAGGGGGAACATTAGGAAGAGAGGAGAGGCACTATAAAAGTCCCAAGCCCCAGACATGAACTGATGACCATGCTAGATGCAATTACATTCATCTTGTTTGGTATTCACACTTTACTTTAGCTTTAATTGAGAGAGTACAAGAGGCATGCATGAAGCTGCAGTATGTTCAGAGGAGCCATGGAAAACATGTAAATGCTTTGATTCTGAGTGGGAGACCTGTGTAAATCTTCCATTCAAGGACCAGACATGAAATACTGGAAGCTTTTGATACTTGACATTACTTCTGCTTTTCTCTTTTGTCCTTGTGCTCTCTAAATAAGCTTATTTTCCTTTTTCAAGTGCCTGCTGTTAAGAAGTGCTGATTTGGTTTGAACTGTGTGGGAGATCTAGGACAAAGTAGACCAGATTGAAAAGAAAATTATTGAACATTCTGAGGCAGTTGGAAAATTTCACTTGCTTGCCATATGATATACTCCTTTTTGCTTTTAATTCAGATGTTTTGGACATTTGTTGACCTAGGACACATTTATAAACATTCTGCTTTTACTCAGTGGATTTCTTACCACATATAATTATATATACTTAGTATTTGAGATTAGCTTTAGGTAATTTTGTCACAATTTATCACTGGTCATCTACTTTCTCTGCCAAATATTTGTACACAGTTTGCCTTCCCTATCATACGGCCAACTTTAGATGTTTAGGTAATAGTATATGTAAATGGCCATGGCAAGCAAAATATGGATGCCTCCTAGACAAATGCTAAAATAGTCATTGTGGTTGGATGGTTGTTTTGTTTAAGAAAGAGGCTACCATCACACTGATACCAAAACCAGACAGTCTCCCCAGACAGCCATTTTGCTTTTTTGCATTTCTTTTCCATGAGGATGGTCTTGATCCCTGTCTCCTGTACAATGTCACGAACCTCATTCCATAGTTCATCAGGCACTCTATATATCAGATCTAGGCCCTTAAATCTATTTCTCACTTCCATTGTATAATCATAAGGGATTTGATTTAGGTCATATCTGAATGGTCTAGTAGTTTTCCCTACTTTCTTCAATTTCAGTCTGAATTTGGCAATAAGGAGTTCATGATCTGAGCCACAGTCAGCTCCTGGTCTTGTTTTTGCTGACTGTATAGAGCTTCTCCATCTTTGGCTGCAAAGAACATAATCAATCTGATTTCGGTGTTGACCATCTGGTGATGTCCATGTGTAGAGTCTTCTCTAGTGTTGTTGGAAGAGGGTGTTTGCTATGACCAGTGCATTTTCTTGGCAAAACTCTATTAGTCTTTGCCCTGCTTCATTCTGTATTCCTAGGCCAAATTTGCCTGTTACTCCAGGTGTTTCTTGACTTCCTACTTTTGCATTCCAGTCCCCTAATGAAAAGGACATCTTTTTGGGTGTTAATCAATCAACATGATATACCACACTAACAAACTGAAGAATAAAAAGTATATGATCATCTCAATAGGTGCGGAAGGGGCTTTTGATAAAGTTCAACAGCAATTTATGATAAAAACTCTCTAGAAAGTGAGCACAGAGAAATCATACCTCAAGAAAATTAAGTCTATATATGACAAATCCATTGCTAGCTGAAGGCATTTCCTCTAAGATCAGGAACAAGACACAGATGCCCACTTTTATACAACATAGTTTTGAAAGTCCTAGTCACAGTAGTCAGAAAAGAAAAAGAAATAAAAGGAATCCAAATTGGAAAAGAAGTAAAACTGTCACCGTTTGCTGATTACATAATGCTATACATAGGAAATTCTAAAGACCTAACCAGAAAACTACTAAAACTCATCATGAACTTGGTGAAGTTGCTGGATGAAAGATTAATATACAGAAATCTGTTGCATTTCTAGACACTAACAAGAAAGTATCAGAAAAATGAAGAAAATAGTCCTACTTATTATTGCATCAAAATGAATTAAATACTTGGGAATAAACCTACCTAAAGAGCAAAGGCTTTGACTATGTGGATCAAAATAAACTGTGGAAAATTCTGAAAGAGATGGGAATACCAAAGACCACCTGATCTGCCTCTTGAGAAACCTGTATGCAAGTCAGGAAGCAACAGTTAGAACTGGACATGGAACAACAGACTAGTTCCAAATAGGAAAAGGAGTACATCAAGGCTGTATATTGTCACCCTGCTTTTTAACTTATATGCAGAGTACGTCATGAGAAATGCTGGACTGGAAGAAACACAAGCTGGAATCAAGATTGCCGGGAGAAATATCAATAACCTCAGATATGCAGATGACACCACCCTTATGGCAGAAAGTAAAGAGGAACTCAAAAGCCTCTTGATGAAAGTGAAAGTGGAGAGTGAAAAAGTGGGCTTAAAGCTCAACATTCAGAAAACGAAGATCATGGCATCCGGTCCCACCACTTCATGGGAAATAGATGGGGAAACAGTGGAAACAGTGTCAGACTTTGTTTTTCTGGGCTCCCAAATCACTGCAGATGATGACTGCAGCCATGAAATTAAAAGATGCTTACTCCTTGGAAGGAAAGTTATGACCACCCTAGATAGCATATTCAAAAGCAGAGACATTACTTTGCCAACAAAGGTCCGTCTAGTCAAGGCTATGGTTTTTCCTGTGGTCATGTATGGATGCGAGAGTTGGACTGTGAAGAAGGCTGTACGCCGAAGAATTGATGCTTTTGAACTGTGGTGTTGGAGAAGACTCTCGAGAGTCCCTTGGACTGCAAGGAGATCCAACGAGTCCATTCTGAAGGAGATCAGTCCTGGGATTTCTTTGGAAGGAATGATGCTAAAGCTGAAACTCCAGTACTTTGGCCACCTCATGCAAAGAGTTGACTCATTGGAAAAGACTCTGATGCTGGGAGGGATTGGGGGCAGGAGGAGAAGGGGACGACAGAGGATGAGATGGCTGGATGGCATCACTGACTTGATGGACGTGAGTCTGGGTGAACTCCGGGAGTTGGTGATGGACAGGGAGGCCTGGCGTACTGCAATTCATGGGGTCGCAAAGAGTTGGACACGACTAGCGACTCAACTGAACTGAACTGAAAGAGGCAAAAGTTCTGTACCTGTACTCTGAAAACTATAAGACACTGATGAAAGAAATTGAAGATGACACAAACAGATGGGAAGATATACCATGTTCTTGGGCTGGAAGGATCAATATTGTTAAAATGACCATATTGTTCAAGGGAAGCTACAGATTCAATTCAGTCCCTATAAAATCACCAATGGCTTCTTCACAGAACTAGAACAAAAATTTTAAAAAATTTGTATGGAAACACAAATGAATGAATAATCAAAGCAATCTTAAGGAAAAAAAAAATGAAGCTAGAGGAATCACACTCCCTGACCTCAAACTGTACTACAAAGCTACAGTAATCAAAACAATATGGTATTGGCAGAAAACAGAAACAGAGATCAGTGTAACAGGATAGAAAGTCCATAAATAAACCCACTCACGTATAATCAATCCATTTCAAAGGAGGCAAGAATATACAATGGAGAAAGACAATCTCCTCAGTGAGTGGTGCTGGAAGAACTGGACAGCTACATGTAAAAGAATGAAATTAGAACATTTTCTAACACCATACACAAAAATAAACTCAAAATGGATTAAAGACCTAAATGTAAGATCATATACTATAAAATTCCTGGAGGAAAGCACAGGCAGAACACTCTTTGCCATAAATTGCAGCAATTTTTTTATCTGTCTCCAAAGTAAAGGAAACAAAAGCAAAAATAAACTGATGGGACACAATCAAACTCAAAAGCTTTTGCACAGCATAGGAAATCATAGACAAAATGGAAAGACAGCCTATGGATTGGGAGAAAATATTTGCAAATGATGAAATTGACAGGAGATTAATTTCCAAAACATACAAAAAGCTCATACAACTTAATATCTGAAAACAAACAACCCCATAAAAAATGAGCAGAATATCTAAATAGACATTTCTCCAAAAAAGACATATAGATGGCCAACAGCTACAAGAATGAAAATTAAAACTACAATGAAGTATCACCTCACACTTGTCAGAATGGCCATCATATGAAATGTCTACAAATAAGAAATACTGGCCTGAGGTTTGGAAAAAGGCACCCTCCTACACTGTTGGTAGGAATATAACTTGGTGCAGCCGCTATAGAGAAGAGTACAGAGTTTCCTTTAAAAAACTAAAGATGTATTAAAAGTATGATCCAGTGATCTCTGGGCATGTATCTGGAGAAAACTATAACTGAAAAAGATACATGCACCCTAATGTTCATTGCAGCACTATTTTCAATAGCGAAAACATGGAGGCAACCTAAATGTCCATTGGCAGATGAATAGATAAAGATTTGGTATACATATACAATGAAGTATTAGTAAGTCATAAAAAGAATGAAATATACCACTTGCAGAAACATAGATGGACCTAGAGATGATCATATTAAGTGAAGTAAGCCATACAGAGAAAGACAAATATGTGATATCAATTATATGTGGAGTCTAAAAAAGTGAGTCAAACCAACTTATTTATAAAACAGACCCATAGACATAGAAAACAAATTTATGAATACCAAAGAAGATAGAAGGGAGTGCAGTTTTGAGAGAGAAATTAGAAGTTTGGGATTAACATACACACTACTATGTATAAAATAAAGAACAAGGACCTACTGTATAGCATAGAGAACTATATTCAATATCTTGTAATAACCTATAATGGAAAAGAATATGATGTACATGTATGTATATGTATTTATACACCTATCTATCTATACACACAGGCATCTATCTATACACACACACATCTATCTATCTATACACACACACACACACATTATATATATATATACACAAGTATAATTTGGGCATCCCTTTTGGCTCAGTGTAAAGAATCTGCCTGCCAATGCAGGAGGTGCAGGTTTGATTCCAGGGTTGGGAAGATCCCCTAGAGAAGGAAATGGAAACCCACTTCAGTATATTTACCTGGGAAATTCCATGGACTGAGGAGCCTGGCGGCTACAGTCCATGGGATTGCAAAAGAGTTGGACATGACTTAGTGACCAAACAACAAAATATATATATAACTTATATATGTATAACTGAATCACTTCTCTGGACACTGGATACTAACACAACATTGTGGACTAACTGTATTTCAGAAAAGTTTAAAAAAAGAAAGCACATCAACAGACTTTTTACCACTTCAACCACAGTTCCTAGACTACAATTGTTTTGCATAATCCAGAAAAGATAATTTGAATTTCTTCCTAGAGAGATATGGTGATGACAAGAAATGTAGGGATGCAAGAAAGAGGAAAATATAAGGCCTAGCAAGGTGGTAATACTAGTCTGGTTAGGTCAGATCAGATCAGCCGCTCAGTCGTGTCTGACTCTTTGTGACCCCATGAATCGCAGCACGCCAGGCCTCCCTGTATATCACCATTTCCCGGAGTTCACTCAAATTCACATCCATCGAGTTGATGATGCCATCCAGCGATCTCATCCTCTGTCATCCCCTTCTCCTCCTGCCCCCAATCCCTCCCAGCATCAGAGTCTTTTCCAATGAGTCAACTCTTCGCATGAGGTGGCCAAAGTATTGGATTTCAGCTTTAGCATCATTCCTTCCAAAGGAATCTCAGGGCTGATCTCCTTCAGAATGGACTGGTTGGATCTCCTTGCAGTCCAAGGGACTCTCAAGAGTCTTCTCCAACACCACAGTTCAAAAGCATCAATTCTTCGGTGCTCAGCTTTCTTCACAATCCAACTCTCACATCCATACATGACCACTGGAAAACCATAGCCTTGACTAGACGAACCTTTGTTGGCAAAGTAATGTCTTTGCTTTTGCATATGCTATCTAGGGTGGTCATAACTTTCCTTCCAAGGAGTAAGCATCTTTTAATTTCATGGCTGCAGTCACCATCTGCAGTGATTTTGGAGCCCCCCCAAATAAAGTCTGACACTTTTTCCACTGTTTCCCCATCTATTTCCCATGAAGTGATGGGGCTAGGTGCTATGATCTTCGTAATCTGAATGTTGAGCTTTAAGCGAACTTTTTCACTCTCCTCTTTCACTCTCATCAAGAGGCTTTTTAGCTCCTCTTCAGTTCAGTCCCTCAATAGTGTCCGACGCTTTGCGACCCCATGAATTGCAGCATGCCAGGCCTCCCTGTCCATCACCAACTCCCGGAGTTCACTCAGACTCACATCCATTGAGTCAGTGATGCCATCTAGCCATTTCATCCTCTGTCGTCCCCTTCTCCTCCTGCCCCCAATCCCTCCCAGCATCAGAGTCTTTTCCAGTGAGTCAACTCTTCGCATGAGGTGGCCAAAGTACTAGAGTTTCAGCTTCAGCATCATTCCTTCCAAGGAAATCCCAGGGCTGATCTCCTTCAGAATGGACTCGTTGGATCTCCTTGAGGTCCAAGGGATTCTCAAGAGTCTTCTCCAACACCACAGTTCCAAAGCATCAATTCTTTGGCGCTCAGCCTTCTTCACAGTCCAACTCTCGCATCCATACATGACCATAGGAAAAACCATAGCCTTGACTAGATGAACGTTTGTTGGCAAAGTAATGTCTCTGCTTTTGAATATGCTATCTAGGTTGGTCATAACTTTCCTTCCAAGGAGTAAGCATCTTTTAATTTCATGGCTGCAGTCACCATCTGCAGTGGTCTTGGAGCCCATAAAAATAAAGTTTGACACTGTTTACACTGTTTCCCCATCTATTTCCCATGAAGTGATGAGACCGGATGCCATGATCTTCGTTATCTGAATGTTGAGCTTTAAGCCCACTTTTTCACTCTCCACTTTCACTTTCATCAAGAGGCTTTTGAGTTCCTCTTCACTTTCTGCCATAAGGGTGGTGTCATCTGCCTATCTGAGGTTATTGATATTTCTCCCGGCAATCTTGATTCCAGCTTGTGTTTCTTACAGTCCAGCGTTTCTCATGATGTACTCTGCATATAAGTTAAATAAGCAGGGTGACAATATATAGCCTTGATGTACTCCTTTTCCTATTTGGAACCAGTCTGTTGTTCCATGTCCAGTTCTAACTGTTGCTTCCTGACCTGCATACAGGTTTCTCAAGAGGCAGGTGAGGTGGTCTGGTATTCCCATCTCTTTCAGAATTTTCCACAGTTTATTGTGATCCACACAGTCAAAGGCTTTGGCATAGTCAATAAAGCAGAAATAGATGTTTTTCTGGAACTCTCTTGCTTTTTCAATGATCCAGCAAATGTTGGCAATTTGATCTCTGGTTTCTCTGCCTTTTCTAAAACCAGCTTGAACATCAGGGAGTTCACGGTTCATGTATTGTTGAAGACTGGCTTGGAGAATTTTGAGCATTACTTTACTAGCATGTGAGATGAGTGCAATTTGAGCATTCTTTGGCATTGCCTTTCTTTGGGATTGCAATGAAAACTGACCTTTTCCAGTCCTGTGGCCACTGCTGAGTTTTCCAAATTTGGTGGCATATTGAGTGCAGCACTTTCACAGCATCATCTTTCAGGATTTGAAATAGCTCAACTGGAATTCCATCACCTCCACTAGCTTTGTTCATTGTGATGCTTCCTAAGGCCCACTTGACTTCACATTCCAGGATGTTTGGCTCTACATGAGTGATCACACCATCGTGATTATCTGGGTGGTGAAGATCTTTTTTGTACAGTTCTTCTGTGTATTCTTGCCACCCCTTCTTAATATCTTCTGCTTCTGTTAGGTCCATACCATTTCTGTTCTTTATCGAGCCCATCTTTGCATGAAATGTTCCCTTGGGATCTCTAGTTTTCTTGAAGAGATCTCTAGTCTTTCCCATTCTGCTCTTTTCCTCAGTTTCTTTGCATTGATTCCTGAGGAAGGCTTTCTTATCTCTTCTTGCTGTTCTTTGGAACTCTGCATTCAGATGTTTATATCTTTCCTTTTCTCCTTTGCTTTTCACTTCTCTTCTTTCCACAGCTATTTGTAAGGCCTCCCCAGACAGCCATTTTGCTTTTTTGCATTTCTTTTCCATGGGGATGGTCTTGATCCCTGTCTCCTGTACAATGTCACGAACCTCATTCCATAGTTCATCAGGCACTCTATCTATCAGATCTAGGCCCTTAAATCTATTTCTCGCTTCCACTGTATAATCATAAGGGATTTGATTTAGGTCATACCTGAATGGTCTAGTGGTTTTCCCTACTTTCTTCAATTTCAGTCTGAATTTGGCAATAAGGAGTTCATGATCTGAGCCACAGTCAGCTCCTGGTAGGTCATGTCAACTGATAACTTTTTTGTAGTGAAAGTCTGGTGTGGAAAACATTCTTTGATTAGTGGGATTTTTTGGAAACAAAAGAAGAGAATAGTGTTTTTGTCTGACAAAGAGTTGCAGAACCAGTAGGTCATCAAAGGAATCAAGACCAACAATAGAGCCAGGTGAAAACAAAGAGGCAGAGAACACATAGGCCTAAAATAAGGCAAAAGGTATTTGAGAGTTGTAGAGGGCTTTAAAATTTCCTAACCTACCTATGTTTTTATACATGTGTGTATGTATGTATCTACCTAACTACCTACCTATCTTTTCGTGAACTTGTGGCTCTGGAATCAGAAGATCATATAAGCCTTCAGACAGATGACATGCTGAAACTATTAGATGAAAGATTAATACTCTTATGTTCACAGAGGGAGTCATTTGCTTGCTTTTTCTACTCATCACTGCCTTAAGATGAGAAACCAAAATGAGAAAGATGGATCCTAACTTGAAAGTGGTTTTAATGAAAGTGCTAATTATAGACAAGGTTATAGCTAAAAAGAGCACTTCCCAATCCAGGTATCAAACCTGATACTCCCACATTGCAGGCAGGTTCTTTGACATCTGAGCCACCAGAGAAGCCACTGATACACTTTGCATACCAATTAATAAAAATAGTTAACCTTTAAATATATAAGGGTATTTTCTAGATTTTGAAATAAGGACTATGTTTGTTTTCTATCCTTTGGTATTTTAAAACCCACAGTAGTAGAAAATCATCATACAGTGATCTCCAAGACTTTAGATGGATTTTAGGGACTGGGTTTAAATAGATTTCTGTGGTTCCTTAGGTCTTTTCTTTAACCTCTTCCCCTTTGCCCTTTAAAAAGGTCTTCACTATAGATTGGACACTTTTAGACTGAAATTGGGGAAACAGTGTGTGCATGGAGGTGAAAAACACACATTATTTCAAAAGAATGGAAGATGACAGAAGGTTACCTTGAACCTCAAAATTTCTCTCCTTGGCAAATGAGCTATAAAATGATTTCTTCAATATAAGCCCAATTTAGCACAGTCCTAAATTTCAATGACCTCTGGATTTTTGAGGTCAAGAAGAATGGAAAAGTGGGTTCCCTGTGATTATCTTCTATAGAAATTCCATGTCTGTGATCCAAAAGGAATTTGAAGATATCAGCATGTTTTCTTTTAATCTTGACAAGGTGTCAAGAAAAATACAAGTGATAAAATCAATTATAGCATACATACTAAGATATTTTTTGTTTTGTTCTGGTCTGTTATTCATTTTTTCATCAAAGTTAGAATTGAACCAAGCTAATCTATTTCTCATGAAGAAAGTTTATACTGTGTTTGGGAGAAGTGGAAATCAGTAATAGTAATAGACAGTTTAAAAAAAAATTACTCCAGTTGGTTTGGAATGTTTTTAGTAGGTTTTAAAAATTGACATGAGATTAGTGGATTTTACACAATAGCTGAATAAGGAGCTGCATGGAGTGACATAGAGGAGGAACTTCTGAATGAATGTCACATACTACCTTACATAAAAGTTGGAAAGCTCAATAGGAATTAATTTCTTTAAGCGATTTTTATCTATTTAAATGTCCTATGGCCACAACTTTTTATAACCCACTCTTGTTTAATTACTGAAACTACATTCTTCACTGGGCCCATAGAGGATGCCCATTTCTTGCTATCTTTTCATCTACTATTAGTATCTTTTTTCCTTAGTTTTAAATATCATTTTCATCATGTTAATGCTTCTCTCACTGAATCCTCTGAGACCTTGTATCACTATGATTCCATTGCACTAGCCTGGAAAATATCAACCCTAGATGGATCTTGGTTTTTCTGGATAGTTCTTTGACATCTAAACACTCCTCAGAAGTGTGGTAGATTTTAAAATCACTATCTCCAAATTAATTTGATCTGTCAAGATGTCCATAAATTCTCCTATATATTATCTAGGCAGATTAAAAAAAAATATTTTAACACTTCTCAACTTGCCTCAAAATTGATCTCTTCCCATCTTGTCTTTTTATAGCCTCAGCTCATCACTGAAAAAAATCTCATCTCTTCACTGAAAAAAATCCCTCAATTCCTGTTTACCTACTGTGAAATAATAGAAAAAAAATTTATTAATCTCTGCTTCCAAGTTTCTGGCACAGAGCTCCTAAAATCCTTGTAATTTCCCAAGTGATAAGAGAAGTAGGGGCATCTTTTGTTCTAATATTTGGTCTTTGGCCTTGTTCCTGACACAAAGTTCCTACATCCCTTGGAATTTCCTGGGGGAATAGGAGTATGTTTTGTTCTGAAGAGGTGACTCTTGATTGGTTCATGTGTAACTTCAGGATGGGAGCTGGTGACCACAAAGACCAAACCATGATTAAAAGCTTGGAACTTGCAACCCCACTCTCCATCCTCAGGGAATGGAAGAGGGGCTGGAGATTGTGTTCATGACTGATCATACCTATATGATAAAGCTTCCATTAACATACCCTAAAGTGTGGTGTTTGGAGAGTTTCTAAGTTGGTGAACACATCTATGTGTTGGGAGGTGGCATACCCTAACTACAAAGGGACAAAAACATCTATGCTTAGGACCTGTCCAGACCTTACTCCATGTATTTCTTCATCTGGCTGTTCATTTTTATTCTTTCTCATGTACTTTATTATGTAATCAACTAGCAAATGTGTTTTCCTGAGTTCTGTGATGTGTTCTAGCAAATGATTGAACCAAGGAGGGGGTCTTAGTACCCTCTGCTTTGTAGCCAAGTTGGACAGATGTTGTAGGTAACCTAAGGACCTATTGCTTGTGATTGATGACCAGAGGCAGGGGCACAAGTGTGGAACTGAGCCTTTAACCTGTATGGTCTTCACTAACTCTAAGTAATTAGTGTCAGAATTTCCTGGTATGGAAACCTATAATTCTGCTCTTGTAAATATGGTAATGTTGTGGGTGTGGTAGCGGTGTGATAGTTAAGGTAAACAGTGAGTTTTCTTTTTTAACCCAGTTACTGACTTACATGCACTGTACACAATATTTTCACTTGATGATGGATTATAAAGAAAAACATATTTCTTTCCATTGAAAGAGAACTCTTCTGTCTCTACTCTGAACTCCATTTCATCTTAATTTTTTAGGGATCTCATTCTCGGATTATTTCTTTTACTGTATGTTCAATATTCTCTTCTTAATAGCACCTTTACATTAGATAAGAATTTTAATATGCTCAGTTCTCTGCTGTCTCAAAATAATTGTTTTATTCTGCCCCAACTTTACAAATAGTAGTGAAAAGGAGAGAAGTGAAAAGCAAAGGAGAAAAGGAAAGATATACCCATTTGAATGCAGAGTTCCAAAGAGTAGCAAGGAGAGATAAGATAGCCTTCCTCAGTGATCAGTGCAAAGAAATAGAGGAAAACAATAGAATGGGAAAGACTAGAGATCTCTTCAAGAAAATTAAAGATACCAAGGGACCATTTCATGCAAAGATGGGCACAATAAAGGACAGAAATGGTATGGACCTAACAGAAGCAGAAGATATTAAGAAGAGATGACAAGAATGCACTGAAGAACTATACAAAAAAAGATCTTCATGACCCAGATAATCACAATGGTGTGATCACTCACCTAGAGATAGACATCCTGGAATGTGAAGTCAAATGGGCCTTAGGAAGCATCACTACAAACAAAGCTAGTGGAGGTGATGGAATTCCAGTTGAGCTATTTCAAATCCTGAAAGATGATGCTGTGAAAGTGCTGCACTCAATATGCCAGCAAATTTGGAAAACTCAGCAGTAGCTGCAGGACTGGAAAAGGTCAGTTTTCATTCCAATCCCAAAGTAAGGCAATGCCAAAGCATGTTCAAACTACCACACAATTGCAGTCATCTCACACACTAGCAAAGTAATGCTCAAAATTCTCCAAGCCAGCCTTCAACAGTACATGAACTGTGCACTTCCAGATGTTCAAGCTGGTTTTAGAAAAGGCAGAGGAACCAGAGATCAAATTGCCAACATTTGCTGGATCATTGAAAAAGCAAGAGAGTTCCAGAAAAACATCTATTTCTGCTTTATTGATTATGCCAAAGCCTTTGACTGTGTGGATCACAATAAACTGTGGAAAATTCTGAAAGAGATGGGAATACCAGAACACCTGATCTGCCTCTTGAGAGACTTGTGTGCAGGTCAGGAAGCAACATTTAGAACTGGACACAGAACAACAGACTGGTTCCAAATTGGGAAAGGAGTACGTCAAGGCTGTATATTGACACTCTGCTTATTTAACTTATATGCAGAGTACATAATGAGAAACACTGGGCTGGATGAAGCACAAGCTGGAATCAAGATTGCCGGAAGAAATATCAATAACCTCAGATATGCAGATGACACCACCCTTATGGCAGAAAGTGAAGAAGAACTAAAGAGCCTCTTGATGAAAGTGAAAGAGGAGAGTGAAAAGTTGGCTTAAAGCTCAACATTCAGAAAATTAAGGTCATGGCATCTGGTTCCATCACCTCATGGCAAATAGATGGGGAAACAGTGGAAACAACATCAGACTTTATTTCCTTGGGCTCCAAAATTACTCCAGATGGTGACTGCAGCCATGAAATTAAAAGACACTTACTCCTTGGAAGAAAAGTTATGACCAACATAGACAGCATGTAAAAAAGCAGAGACATTACTTGCCACAAAGGTCCATCTAGTCAAGGCTATGCTTTTTCCAGTGGTCATGTATGGATGCGAGAGTTGGAGTATAAAGACTGCTGAGCGCCAAAGAATTGATGCTTTTGAAGTGTGGTGTTGGAGAAGACTCTTGGGAGTCCCTTGGACTGCAAGGAGATCCAACCAGTCCTGAATATTAATTGGAACGACTGATGCTGAAGCTGAAATTCCAGTACTTTGGCCATCTGATGCAAGGAGCTGACTCATTGAAACGACTTTGATGCTGGGAAAGATTGAAGGCAGGATGAGAAGGGGACACAGAGGATGAGATGGTTGGACGGCATCACCAACTCAATGGACATGAGTTAGAGTAAACACTGAGAGTTGGTGAGGGACAGTGAGTCCTGGCATGCTACAGTCCATGGGGTTGCAAAGAGTCAGGCATGAGTGAGCGACTGAACGGAACTGAACTGCCCCAACTTTGTTCAGAGTTGACAGGTGTTTCCCCTCCCCCCCACATCAAGGATTCTTTAAAGAGTATTCACTCTCTTTCTTTCTCCTTTATGCCCTCTTTGCCTTCATTTCTTTCTAATGTTATCAGTCAGCTTTATTGCAATAACAAATAACCCCCAAATCTCAGTGGTATAACAACAGCATTTATTGTTACAAATCCGCTACTGGTGGTTTTCTGCTATGGCTCTTTTCCCTGTGTTATTATTCTGGGCCTCATTCTGAAGAAGAAACCCTTTGGGAAGTGCTGTTTTCACAGCAGAGAGCAAAAGGTTAAGAGTGGTGAAAACCCCTGATGCCCTTTAAGCAATACTTGGAGCTGGCTGAGCTCTAATGCATAAGCGTTTATGATTATTGGACACATTCACCTTTTGTATGATGGTGTAAACGAAGAGATGCAGAAAACCATTTGCCTGGAGTTCAAGGAAAGACAATAATGAGAATAAAAATTTAGGCATATAGGTTATTCTGTCAGTGCTGAGCACCAGATCCCAAGACAGAGGTGTACTTTAACACATTTATTTTTTGTGTGTTCCTAATATGTGAAACTCAGAGTGGGACTCTTTCGTCTGAGCCTTATGGTGGTTTTCACTTGGATATTCTATATTAACATTTAAGCTAACTCAACATGAATGAATTTTTGGTTTCAGATCTGATCCTTCTCTGGGGGTATGAGGGTAGAGATAATGTCCTTTCTCTTAGGCTATTCATTTTGGCAATTTGAACTAGGAAAATTTATACTTTTGCCTCTTATGTTTTTGCAACATGTGCCTATCACTATGGAGAAGGCAATGGCACCCCATTCCAGTACTCTTACCTGGAAAATCCCATGGGCGGAGGAGCCTGGTGGGCTGCAATCTGTGGGGTTGCAAAGAATCAGACACGACTGAGTGACTTCACTTTCACTTTTCACTTTCATGCATTGGAGAAGGAAATGGCAACCCACTCCAGTGTTCTTGCCTGGAGAATCCCAGGGACAGAGGAGCCGGGTGGACTGCCATCTGTGGGGTCCCACAGAGTTGGACATGACTGAAGTGACTTAGCAGCCTATCACTAACTTATTTATGCATCAATCTCCTATTCATCAACTAGGTCTCTAGTTAGGCATTACCTTTTCTGTTGAACCTACGTGATTACCACACATAGAATTTTGTATGCCTTTCCTTGTTTCTACTGAAATCCTCTTACATAATTAAGATGATGAAAACATTTAATTATGCTGTCTTATACAATTTGTGGCACAGGCCAGAGTGCTATGTATATGTTTGTTTTAATCACTAAGTCATGCCTACTCTTTTGTGACCTTATGGACTGAAGCCCACCAGGTTCCTTTGTCCATGGGCTTCTCCAGGCAAGAATACTGGGGTGGTTTGCCATTTCCTTCTCTAGGGGATCTTCCTGACCCGGGGATTGAACCCATGTCTCTTGCATCTCCTGCATTGGCAAGTGGATTCTTTGCCACAAGTGCCACCTGGGAAGCCACACCAGTTCAGTTCAGTTCAGTTCAGTCACTCAGTCGTGCCTAACTCTTTGTGACCCCATGAATAGCAGCACGCCAGGCCTCCCTGTCCATCACCAACTCCCGGAGTTCACTCAAACTCATGTCCATCGAGTCGGTGATGCCATCCAGCCATCTCATCCTCTGTTGTCCCCTTCTCCTCCTGCCCCCAATCCCTTCCAGCATCAGAGTCTTTTCCAATGAGTCAACTCTTCTCATGAGGTGGCCAAAGTACTGGAGTTTCAGCTTTAGCATCATTCCTTCCAAAGAATACCCAGGGATGATCTTCAGAATGGACCGGTTGGATCTCCTTGCAGTCCAAGGGACTCTCAAGAGTCTTCTCCAACACCACAGTTCAAAAGCATCAATTCTTCGGTGCTCAGCTTTCTTCACAGCCCAAATCTCACATCCATACATGACCACTGGAAAAACCATAGCCTTGACTAGATGGACCTTTGTTGGCAAAGTAATGTCTCTGCTTTTCAATATGCTATCTAGTTTGGTCATAACATGGATATATTAATATATGCCTATATCCATGTGATTCATATGTTGCCTCTCTATATATAAAATAGGCTATCAATATACATTTACTAAATAAATTAAATGTTCTTTTCAAACACATTTTTCCTAAACATTAAGAGATAATCTTTGTTAAATTTGAAATTTTTCTAAAGTAGACAATCATGGTCCAAAATGAGAAATTTCAATTTTTAATGTATCTTTCTTGTCAAAATAATTGGTTTCAAGTGAGAAAACTATGTTAATATATAAAACACACACATGCTTGAAAATTTCAGATTCTTCTCCAACTATTCAAAGATATTAGAGATATATTCCTAGGCTATGTCTGACTCTGCCATTCTTTTCCATGTGAATTACCTGAGTGGTGAACAATTTACGAGGATAGGTGAGTCTTAACAAGACTTATAACATGTTGCTTCTATTCTTTTATATTACTTTGGGTTCCCAACAAGTTTTATCTGAAACTGCATTTGTTTCTTTTTTTTTTAATTTTTTTTTAAATTTTATTTTATTTTTAAACTTTTCAAAATTGTATTAGTTTTGCCAAATATCAAAATGAATCCATTTGTTTCTTAAACTGTTTACTTACCCCCAGTCTCCCTTGTTTCCCCTACGTTCTTTAGGATGATTTGTTAAAAATATAAATCTAGTTCTTTTTAGCTGAAAACAATAACTTTGTATTTCCTATATTCATTATAGACACCTCCATTTTCTTCATTCTTCATTCCTGTTCAATCATCAAGCTTTATAGATTGAACTTCCATATCATCTATCATATCTAGTCTTTTCTTTTTATCCCTAGAGCTACTGATAATTAAAGCATCTATCATATCGTGCCTGAATTACTAGAGGAGTTTCAAAATTAGTCTCTCTTCTTTGAGTATTGTATTTCTCTAACACATTCTCTGCTGACAAATTGATTTTTTGGAAATTAAAATCAGATCATATCAGACACAGGCTAAACTCTGTCATAATATTATCACACAAGAGCTCTGCCTTTATCTTCTGATTTTTCTTTTTTTCATGCTAATAACACAGACCTGTCTATATGGAAAACCCTTCTGTATCATCCTTATGTAAAATTATTTCAACACTGAGTTGATCAGCCTTGTCTGTAAAGTCTTTTCTGTACATTTTGCTACCTCCAGTAGATAACTCACCATTCCATTCCATTCTTGGTGCTCTTTTTTTGTTTTGTTAATATTTCTTTAATGATCATTGTAAGGAGAAGGCAATGGCAACCCCACTCCAGTACTCTGGCCTGGAAAATCCCTTGGGTGGAGGAGCCTGGTGGGCTGCAATCCGTGGGGTTGCGAAGAGTTGGACATGACTGAGCAACTTCACTTTCACTTTTCACTTTCATACATTGGAGAAGGAAATGGCACCCCACTCCAGTGTTCTATGGGGTCGCACAGAGTCGGACATGACTAAAGTGACTTAGCAGCAGCAGATCATTGTAAGACTCAATTTGCCTTAATATACATGCCTATATTAGTATAGTTATGCATTTTCTTATTTAATCTTTATTACATCTCAGAATGAAGTTATATTCTCTGTTTTATATACTTATTATTTTTACATGTATATTTACTAATCATCTATTATGTGTCAAGTATTTTCATAATGCTTTGGAATTTACAGTTAGAAAGGTATATTTCCTATAATAGAATATTTGAAAACTGAGGCCCAAAACATGTAAGTAACCAAATGATGCACAGTTGCAGATGCCAGTAGATTCAGTTCTAGTTTTCTGAGAGTATAAATGACATGTACTTGTAATTTTATCACTAGTACTTTGTACAAATCTCACCCATTCCAGTGGAGTAAGTTACATAGTGAAATTTTCTTACTTTTTAAATGTTACTACCTTATATGAGCCCAGCTCACTTACTCTTGAAACTCCCTGGAGTATGTTATGTTTCATACTCCAGCATGTTTCATACTCCATGTTTCATACTCCAGCATGAAAACATTTTGAAAAATGTACCAAGTTATAGATATTGAAACTACTACTATGACATTTGGATATTTAATTTTCCATTTGCTTTATAGTTGTATATATATATTTATGAACTATTAACTGCAATATGAAAGAGAATGTG
This sequence comes from Bubalus bubalis, assembly GCF_019923935.1. NCBI lineage: Eukaryota > Metazoa > Chordata > Mammalia > Artiodactyla > Bovidae > Bubalus > Bubalus bubalis. Next base: position 16,353,270 of record NC_059176.1, read on the forward strand.
AAATATGCTTGAACTGTTATATTAATTAATATTCATTGATAACTTCCTATTAGGTCTTTATTATGGCTACCAAGTACCCTTGAACTTTCAGTGTAGTGGGAAGCATGGGTAAATAAATAGACAATTATAATATAGTGTGATAAGTGTTACAACTGAAACATGGTTGAATTTCTACTTAAATATAGTTTAATGAGGAAAGATTTGGGGAGGAGATAATGCTCAAATTTAGACTTAATGTGGCCTGACAAATGGTGATGAGTAGATAATTTCCCAAGAGAGGAAACATCCTGAGGAAAGTCCTTTGAGAAGATAGTCATGTCCTTCAGTCACGTCCAACTGTGACCTTGTGGGCTGTAGACCTCCAGGCTTTCCTGTCCATGGGTTTATCCAGGCAAGAATACTGGAGTGGGTTGCCATGCCCTCCTTTAGGGAGTCTTCCAGACCCAGGAATCAAACCTGTGTCTTTTACATCAGGCAATGGCAACCCACTCCAGTACTCTTGCCTGGGAAATCCCATGGACAAAGGAGCCTGGTAGCCTGCAGTCCATGGGTTGCGAAGAGTTGGACACAACTGAGTGACTTCACTTTCACTTTTCACTTTCATGCACTGGAGAAGGAAATGGCAACCCACTCCAGTATTCTTGCCGGAAAATCCCAGGGACGGGGGAGCCTGATGGGCTGCCATCTATGAGGTCGGTCGCGCAGAGTTGGACACGACTGAAACAACCTAGCAGCAGCAGCAGCAGCAGCAGCACTGGCAGGTGGGTTCTTTACCACTAGTGCCACCTGGGAGGCCCCAGTGGTGAGTAGAAAACTTCAAATTTATCATGCAGTCTGTGAGAAACTTTAGAAATGATCAAGTCTAATAGAAACAAGGTTAATGAAATACTTTATGCAAGCTGCATGGTAACACCAAAACAAAAACCTGTAGTAGATTCATGAACGATTATGATAAAGAAGTCAAAACATACAGCCTCAAATATCATAAAATCAGAAAGGAGGACAGTCATGGAGGAATAAAAAAGAACCAAAAAACAGTCAGAAAACAATTAAGAAAATGGCAATAATTACTTTAAGCATAAATGAATTACATTCGCATATCAAAAGATATAGAATGACTGAATATATTACAAAGAAAACCCCCAAATCCAATGAGATGCTCCCTGTAAAGTATCATTAAATAATGATAAAGGAATAAATTTTTCAGGAAGATACAACAATTGTAAATATTGTAGGCACCCAACATTGGAGCACCAAAATACATAAAACAACAACTAACTGAACTTAACTGAACTGAACAGAACTAAAAAGAGGAATAAACAGTTTTATGTCTGTCTATCTATCTATCTATCATCTATTTATCCATCATCTCTCTATCATCTACCTATTCATTTACTTTTGACTGGAGCCCTTGGAGTCTCTCTTGTACTTGAGTAGTTGAGATTAGCCAAGGACTTGGGCAGTTCCACTTTGAGGTTCTCTTAGGTTTTCTAGTTGAATTTTCATCTTACCTTTTCTCCCTAGACTCTGTTTTCTGACATCGTAAGCCATGCTGCTAAATCTATTCTTTTTCCACCTCTGTAGCCATGGAAGTTGAAGAATTCCTTGGGTAAGAATGTTATTGCAGTTCTTTGTTCTTCCTTTCGCAGTTTTCAGGAGTCAACTTTTCTGGTTCTATACATTGGGATCCTTATGGTGACTTTGAGTATATTATTATCATAAGTTTTTTAAATTAAAGAAATTTTTATCAAAATTTAGTTGATTTACATGTCATTCATTTCTGCTGTATAGTTTCTTTCAGTAGGCATTAATGTTTGGATATTTTTTCATAGTGTCAATTAATAAAATAAAACAGGTTCATAAATTTTCATCCTGATGTGAACTTATTTTCTCTAGGTGAAAAAATTATTTTCATTAATTTAACATATAGAATTGGTGGAAATAATTTTTTTTAATTTAAATTTATTTATTTTAATTGGAGGTTAATTACTTTACAATATTGTATTGATTTTGCCATACATCAACATGAATCTGCCACGGGTGTACACGTGCTCCCCATCCTGAACCCCCCTCTAGGTGGAAATAATTTTGAACATTTTCTGTTTGTTTTCACTCTCTCAAAATCTGCTTTAAGTTCTGTTTTTCAGTTCATTAATTTATATGGTAGATTAGTGCCTTCAGGCTTTCTAAAAGTGACACACTTAACAAAGGCTGAAGTATTCAATTTTAAGAAGATGATTCTATGAATGCAAAGTTATTCTCTAAAGCCAGTCAGAATCTATCAGTATTATCTATTTAATACGCCTGCCTAGACACCATATTAACACAATAAGAAGTATGAGGCATTTCAGTGTTAAGAGTTAAGTTCATCAGTTGTTCCCTCAAAAAATGTTTCTTTGACTCTCAAGACAACTGCCTGAACACAGAATTCTGAACATTTCTCTGAACATAGAGTTCTGGCACAAATAAACACCTAAACTCTGAATACTCACTTACATTTTATGTCACAATCATAGTGAACATTTATGGAGTAAAAGCAGATTAAGAAAAATTCCAAAAGTATGTGTTTAAACAGGGATTATATCTCTGAGATTTTGCTAGGATTTATCAGACCAATTTTCCAAGCTGTTTTATTTTTCTCAGTTCATTTACATTCACATACTTTATTTTTCAAAACAGGATACATTTGACATACTAAAGAATACTTCTACATGTATTTTTCATTATGATTGATTATTATTGTGACTCAAGATGACTTTTTTCCTTAGGATTATGTTTTTGAATCAAAATAACACTTCCCAATCTTTTTATTTGCCATAAAGATTTGTGGATTATTAAATGTTTTACTTTACATATCTCTGAATACTGAGCACGTGGAAGAATGTAATATGATGGAATATTAGCAATTTAGAGAATTAGAAAAACCAAACTATTAAGAAACAGCTATATAGTAAATGGAAATCATTTGCATTTCCAATAGGCTTAGTAGTATCTCTTAATTTTGAGGTCTCACTTTAGACTTCAAAGGCAATATGTTGATGAATTTTGGTGGCCAATTTAATCTAAATTTATATATTTTTAATGAAAGCCTTTATATTGAGGAAATGTTTTAATAAATGGTTGTGACTTATGTAGATATATGTATTATTGAAGCTATTTTTATATATCTCTAAATATATATAACATATAAATATATATCTGAATGTATTATATATTCATATATCTCTGAATATATATTCAGATGCATATATCATATATATGAATATATGCAAATATATTCAGAGATAGATGAATATATCTCTGAATTATATTTTTCCATATTTCTTAGTTTATTAATTATCTGGACATTAGACTAGGATTTGTTCAATCATTTAACAAATGCCTACTATAAGATATTGTTAGCTGCTGAAGAGAAAATAGGAAAGATTCAGATTAAACTCTTCCCATGATGGATTTATGTTTTAGTAAGGAAATAGTATAAGTGTGTGTGTTTGTGCTCAGTTGCTCAGTCATGTCTGACTCTTTGCAACCCCATGGACTGAAGCCAGCTAGGCTCCTTTGTCTATGGAATTTTGCAGGCAAGAATACTGGAGTGGGTTGCCATTTACTTTTCCGGGGGATCTTACCGACCCCAGAGATGGAATCTCCTGCATTGGCAGGCAAATTCTTTACCATAGTACCACCCAGAAAGCCCCACTGTAAATGGATAACGAGCCATAATATGAGGTCAAAAGTGAAAAAAGCCATAAGTGAGCTATGACTGTAAATTTCAGACGAGGAGGTTATATCTGGCTAAGGATGATTAGAAATGGCTTCATGGAGAAAGTAGCATGCAAAGGCATGTGAAGGTAAGATTTGGATATGTAGAAATGGGAGGGAGAGATTTCATAAAAATCAGAGAGCATTAGCAAAGACATGGAACTGGAAAAAGTTAAGGTGGTATGGGAGGGTGGTGGGTTGGATGGAAGATGAGGTACCTAAAGGCAAATAAGGAGCCTGGAGGGCTACAGTCCATTGGGTCGCAAAGAGCCAGACACTACCGAGTGACGGACACACACACACAAAGCAAATAAACTCTATAATAGTTTAATTACTTATTCCTCAATAATTCTTTTATAATTAATTCCTTTATTTTAATTGGAGGCTAATTACTTTACAATATTATAGTGGTTTTTCCATACATCAACATGAATCAGTCATGGGTATACATGTGTCCCACCATCCTGTACCCCCCTCCCACCTCCCTCCCCACCTCATCCCTCTGGGTTGTCCCAGAGCACCAACTTTGAATGCCCTGCTTCATGCGTCAAACTTGCACTGGTCATCTATTTTACATATGGTAATATATATCTTTCAATGCTATTCTCTCATATCGTCCCACCCTCACATTCTCCCTCATAGTCCAAATGTCTGTTCTTTACATCTGTATCTCTTTTGCTATCTTGCATATAGGGTCATTGTTACTATCTTTCTAAATTCCATATATATGCATTAATATACTGTATTGATGTTTCTCTTTTTGGCTTACTTCACTCGTCTAAAGTGAAGGTTCCAGTTTCATTCACTTCATTAGAACTGACTCAAATGTATTCTTTTTTTATAACTGAGTAATATTCCATTGTGTACATGTACCACAACTTTCTTATCCATTCACCTCTTGATGGACATCTAGGTTGCTTCCATGTTCTAGCTATTGTAAACAGTGCTGCAATGAACATTGGGGTAAATGTGTCTCTTTCAATTCTGGTTTTCTCAGTATGTATGCCCAGCAGAGGGATTGCTGGGTCGTATGCAGTTCTAATTCCAGTTTTTTAGGGAATCTCCACACTGTTCTCCATTGTGGCTGTACTAGTTTGTACTCCCACCAACAGTGGAAGAGGATTCCGTTTTCTCCTCACCCTCTCCAGCATTTATTGTTTGTAGATTTTTTGATGGCAGCCATTCTGACTGGCGTGAGATGGTACCTCATTGTGAGATGGTAACTCATTTCTCTGATAATGAGTGATGTTGAGCATCTTTTCATGTGTTTGTTAGCCATCTGTATGTCTTCTTTGGAGAAATGTCTTCTTTGGAGAAATATATTTCATATATACATTTATATTCAGAGATATATGAATATATCTGAATTATCTTATTCTCCTCCATTTAGCCACATCTGCTATCTAAATGAAATATCCAGTTGTAGCTTTTTATAAATTCTAAAATTTTAAGCAGGAAGTGTAAGCTGTGTTTTGAAGGAGACTTTTTTGAGTAACTTAATCTTGACTCTACTTTTTGGCGAGTTTGCCAAAAAATCTGATAAAAGCAATACTTTGCCAATAGCTAAGAATAATCCAGATATTTTTTCAAATATTAGAAAGAAAAATTGTTTATTTTATTCCTGTTAATTTATATTATATGTACATTCACATTATAGTAAACACAAATATGCTCTTACTAAAGACAATACATTAAAAATGATCAAAACATTGAACAAATAAATAAAATAAAGGTAGAGAAAAGCAGAAAATTACAGCTCTTCCTGGATTTACACTGGGATTACCTCCCAATGTCCAACAGACATTTGGACTATGTGGGAGAAGGTGAGGGTGGGACGATATGAGAGAATAGCATTGAAAGATATATATTATCATATGTAAAATAGATGACCAGTGCAAGTTCGACGCATGAAGCAGGGCACTCAAAGCTGGTGCTCTGGGGCAACAAACCCATCATAAACTGAAAATATCATTATGTTGAAAATGCATTTAATACATCTAACCTACTAAATAGTATAACTTAGTCTAGCCTACTTTCAAACATGCTCAGAACACTTACATTAGCTTTTGTGGTGGTGGTTGTTTTAGTAGCTAAGTATCTGACACTTTTGTAACCCCACAGACTGTAGCTCACCAGGCTCCTCTGTCCATGTAATTTTCCAAGCAAGAATACTGGAGTGGGTTTCCATTTCCTTCTCCAGGGAATCTTCCTGACTGAGGGATTGAACCCAGGCCTCCTGCATTGGCAGGTGGATTCTTTACCACTGAGCCACCAGAAAAGCCCTACATTAACCTACAGTTGGGCAAACTCATCTAACACAAGCCTGTTTAATAGTAAAGTGTTAAATGCCTCATGTAATTTATTGAATACTGTATTGAAAGTGAAAAGCAGAGTGATTGTATGGGTACGTAATAGTTGTAAGTGTACTGGGTGTTTACCCTAATAATCTTGGTGCTCACTGGTAGCTATGGTTTTGCTACTACTGACTAGCATTGTAAGAGGGTATTGTACCATATGTCAGCCTGCGAAAAGATCAAAATTCAAAATCTGAAGTACATTTTCTACTGATAAAGTATAGCTTTCACATTGTCATAAAATCATAAAGTTGTAATTTGAACCATCCTAAATAAGAATGTATACCAAAAATTCAATGAAGAAAACTCTAGGATATAATGAGCAAATTTAGCTTGTTTTTTTAAAAATTGATTTATTTTTTATTGAAGGATAATTGCTTTACTGAATTTTGCTGTTTTCTGAAAACTTCAACAGGAATCAGCCATCAGTTCAGTTCAGTCGCTCAGTTGTGTCCGACTCTTTGTGACCCCGTGAATCGCAGCATGCCAGGCCTCCCTGTCCATCACCAACTCCTGGATTTCACCCAGACTCATGTCCGCCGAGTCAGTGATGCCATCCAGCCATCTCATCCTCTGTCGTCCCCTTCTCCTCCTGCCCCCAATCCCTCCCAGCATCAGAGTCTTTTCCAATGAGTCAACTCTTTGCATGAGGTGGCCAAAGTACTGGAGTTTCAGCTTTAGCATCATTCCTTCCAAAGAAATCCCAGGGCTGATCTCCTTCAGAATGGACCGGTTAGATCTCCTTGCAGTCCATGGGACTCTCAAGAGTTTTCTCCAACACCACAATTCAAAAGCATCAATTCTTCGGCACTCAGCTTTCTTCACAGTCCAACTCTCACATCCATACATGGCCACAGGAAAAACCATAGCCTTGACTAGATGAACCTTTGTTGGCAAAGTAATGTTTCTGCTTTTGAATATGCTATCTAGGTTGGTCATAACTTTCCTTCCAAGGAAAAATTGTCTTTTAATTCCATGGCTGCAGTCACCATCTGTAGTGATTTTGGAGCCCAGAAAAATAAAGTCTGACACTGTTTCCACTATCTATTTCCCATGAAGTGATTGGACCGGTTGCCATGATCTTCGTTTTCTGAATGTTGAGCTTTGAGCCAACTTTTTCACTCTCCACTTTCACTTTCATCAATCAGCCATAGGTATACATATATCCCCTCCCTTTGGAAACTCCCTCCCATCTCCCTCCCCATCCCCCAGCAATCCCACTCCTAGGCATATACCCCTAGGAAACCAAAACTGAAAGAGACACATGTATCCCATTGTTCACTGCAGCACCATTAACAATAGCTAGAACATGGAAGCAACCTAGATGTCCATCAATAAATGAATGGATAAAGAAGTTGTGGTATATATACACTGTGGAATATTTCTCAGCCATAGTTCAGTTTTATAATAACAAAGAAAGATGGAAATGCAGCATTTGTTATGGGAGTATGCATACCAACAAATTTAAAGAAAAATTTTTTTATTGTATATAGTAAAAAAAAAATAATTGTTTGAAATTTTTGAAAGGAAACCAAAACAAAAAGCTTATTGGCTTTGAAAGAGTTACCTGCAAAGCTTTAATCTAAGATACTGTACATTTTTTTTGATATTGTATATATTTAATTTTAATAAAAAAGTAGTTTTCCATTTAAGAATCATTCTAGAAAATAATATGGCCATATTATAATCTTTGAATTTTAGTATGTCTTAATTACAAAATCTCATATGACTGTCAAATGACTAGAGGAAATGCCTATTATGTGATGCTTATTTTTCGTAAGAATACAAAATTTGCAAAGTGTGTCGTTAGAAAAGACAAAGTTTTAATTGCTTTTAAAACTAACCAGTGAAGAAAGAAATAGGTCCTCACATATAAGGATGATATATGAGAGTAAGCTATTTTTTGTTATAAGAGGTATAATAAATCATGGGACACTAAAATGTAAACCTATTAATGTATTGGTGTATTAGAGTTTGTACAGTTTTACCTTTCCCAGAGAATACCAATATAAATTTTAAAAGGGTGTAGTAATTTACCCTTCCATTGAGTGTATTTGATACCATTGCTCCCCATCCTTACCTATATATGTGATATTGTCACTCTTTATCTTTTTTTTTTGTCAATCTGATGCTTGTGAAATGCCATCAAATTTGTTTAAATTTGCATTATTAGGATGATAAATGTAGTTGAACAGTTATCTTTAAGACATTTGTATTTTAATTTCTACAACCATTTTCCATGTTATGTTTTCATTTTTCTTTCAGGTTGTTTGCCTTTCTCTTATTTATTAAAATTTTTATTATATAAGTATATAATATTATATATTCTAGTGGCAAATATTTTGATAGTACTATATATATGGCATATATGTTCTCCAAGTATCTCTTTTGTCTTTCAGTGTCTTTATATAATTTTTGATTGACAGGGGTAATTTTTAACTCAGTAAAAATCTTTATTCTCTTTAATCTTTAAATTTCTTCAAGTATTATGATTCTAAGATCAGAAAGATGTTGTTATATATTATCTTTTAAAAGTTTTATATTTTTGTCTTTCACATTTATTTCTTTGGTTCTTGGTATGATATAAAGAAATCCTTTTTTTTTTCTCTTAAGGATAGTACATATCTTAGATCTATTTATGGAAAAGTCAGTCCTTTCTCCATTAATCTGCAGTGGAATAAATCAAGTGTCCAGTTACATATGGATCCATTTCTGGGCTATCTATTTGATTCCATAATAAATCCTGTTATCTAGTAGTACAATTTCTTATTATTTTTCTCTTTTAAGAATATGTGTTGGCTGTTATTAGAATTTTGCAGTTGGCTGTGAATTTTATAATCAGCTTCACAATTGTATAATAAAATCCTTTTGACTGAAATTGATTAAATTGTAGTTCAACTTGACATTTTTAGAAAACTGAGTCCTGTATTCTACAGAAGTGGAAATTTTCATTTATTCATGCCCATTTTAATATATTTCAGCATATTTTAAGGTTCCTCCACAGAATATTTACAATTTTTATTAGATTTATTTTCAAGCACTTTGAATTTCTGATTATATCTATTGAAACACTACAATTTTATTATAAATGTTGTATTTTCATTGTAAAAAATATCATACTGAAATTATCAAAGTATAAGTCTCTTAAAGAATAATTTAAAATGAAGCATCTTTACTACTACCATAATAAGAAAGAGAATATGTCACTTTCTAAAAAAAACTGTCTCTTAATAAACTCACTTTATTTCCCTCCCTGATTAAAGGCTTAGAGATCTCTTCAAGAAAATTAGAGATACCCAGGGAACATTTCATTCAAAGATGGGCTTGATAAAGGACAGAAATGGTATGGACCTAACAGAAGCAGAAGATATTAAGAAGAGGTGGCAAGAATACACAGAAGAACTGTACAAAAAAGATCTTCAGGACCCAGATAATCATGATGGTGTGATCACTCACCTAGAGCCAGACATCTTTGAATGTGAAGTCAAGTGGGCCTTAGGATGCATCCCTATGAACAAAGCTAATGGAGGTGATGGAATTCCAGCTGAGCTATTTCAAATCTTAAAAGACAATGCTGTGAAAGTGCTGCACTCAATATGCCAGCAAATTTGGAAAACTCACCAGTGGCCACAAGACTGGAAAAGGTCAGTTTTCATTCTAACCCAAAGGAAGGCAATGCCAAAGAATGCTCAAACTACCACACACTTGCATTCATCTCACATGCTAGTAAAGTAATGCTCAAAATTCTCCAAGCCAGACTTCAATAGTACATGAACTATGAACTTCCAGATGTGCAAACTGAATTTAGAAAAGACAGAGGAACCAGAGATCAAATTGCCAACATCCGTTGGATCATCAAAAATCAAGAGTTCCAGAAAAGCATCGATTTCTGCTTTATTGTCTATGCCAAAGCCTTTGACTGTGTGGATCATAACAAACTGTGGAAAATTCTTCAAGAAATGGGACGACCAGACCACCTGACCTGCCTCTTGAGAAATCTGTATGCAGGTCAGGAAGCAACAGTTAGAACTGGACATGGAACTACAGACTGGTTCCAAATCAGGAAAGGAGTATGTCAAGGCTGTATGTTGTCACCCTGCTTATTTAACTTATATGCAGAGTACATCATGTGAACTGCTGGGTTGGATGAAGCACAAGCTGGAATCAATATTGCAGGGAGAAATATCAATAACCTCAGATATGCAGATTACACCACCCTTATTGCAGAAAGTGAAGAGGAACTACAGAGCCTATTGATTAATGTAAAAGAGGAGAGTGAAAAAGTTGGCTTAAAACTCAACATTCAGAAAACTAAGATCATGGCATCTGGTCCCATCACTTCATGCCAAATAGATGGCAAAGCAATGGAAACAGTGACAGATTTTATTTGGGGGGGGGGGCTCCAAAATCACTGCAGATGGTGATTGTAGCCATGAAATTAAAAGATGTTTACTCTTTGGAAGAAAAATCATGACCAACCTAGACAGCATATTAAAAAGGAGAGACATACTTTCCAACAAAGGTCCATCTAGTCAAAGCTATGATTTTTCCAGTAGTCATGTATCGATGTGAGCGTTGGGCTATAAAGAACACTGAGCACCGAAGAATTGATGCTTTTGAACTGTGGTGTCGGAGAAGACTCTCGAGAGTCCCTTGGACTGCAAGGAGATCCAACCAATCCATCCTAAATGAAATCAGTCCTGAATATTCATTGGCAGGACTGATGCTGAAGCTGAAATTCCAATACTTTGGCCACCTGATGCGAAGAACTGACTCATATCAAAAGACCCTGATGCTGGGAAAGATTGAAGGCAGGAGGAGAAGCGGAGGACAGAGGATGAGATGGTTGGATGGCATCACCAACTCAATGGGAATGAGTTTGAGTAAACTCTGGGAGTTGTTGATGGACAGGGAGGCTTGGTGTGCTACAGTTCATAGGGTTGCAAAGAGTCGGAGACCACTAAGTGACTGAACTGAACTCCTTACAAATGTAGCCACTATTCTGAAACATTTATAATCATTCTCTTGCTTTTCTTTATAGTTCATTATCTATGTAAGTACCTCTAAACTACTGAACTACATAATATCACTTGGAAATTACATAAAGGGTCATACTACATGTATAATTTTTTGACTTTCTTCTTTCAATAAAAATTATTCTCTTGCAATTTTATCCATCTTCAACCAGATTATTCTATTGCAGGGAAATACCATAGTTTATATAACTTCTACTGTTAAGAGATTTGTATTGTTTCCAATTTTTTTACTATCGTTAACCATTCTGCTATATGCATTCTTGTGTGTGTTTCCTGGTATAGCTGTGTTGTGAAATCTCTGGATTCAAGGAATAGAGTGCTGTGTTATAGGATATTTAAAGAATTATGGTACCAGAGAATACCAAAGTGTTTTTAAAAAGATAGCCAATTTGCACTAACTCCAGCAATAGCCAAAGTTCTTAATATTTTACATCAATATATGGCATTATCAAGGTTTTGAATATATACTATTCAGATGTATTTTAATCTTTCCAATTAAGTTTGTATTTTCCTGAGCAATTTTTGTATTTTAGCCATCTATAATTTCTCATAAAACATCTATTCAATTTTTTAAAAATTATCTATTTATAGGAATGCTTTGAGTATTCTGGATATGAGTGTTGTGGATACTATGTTTGTTACCCATGTTCTCAGAATTTAATACTGAATCTGAGCTCAGCTTCCTGCAGAACTGGTAATACCTCCTTCTGTCAAGGAAATTGCAATTTCCATTGGTTCCTAAAATCTGGGTTTCCCAGACATCACCAGCAAAAACTGCTAGCATTAAATAAGACTGGCAGAACAAGCTATTTCACCAACAACTGACAGGTCTGCCTTGTTCATTTCCACTTATTAAAGTAAAGCTTACTCTTTATACCATAATTCAAGATGTTGTGAAATTTGCCTCAAACTTTGTTGATCAGAAAACAATGTGTCTTCTCTAACAATTAGACACTATGTTTTATAGATATGCTTTAAATCAGGCTTATTGTATTATCAATTTTTCTTTGTTCTTATTAAGTTTTTTATTTAATATGTTCATATTTAGAGGGCTACATGAAAGTAACTCATGTTACTTGTGGACTTACCTACCTATCCTTGTGCATCTATCAATTTTAAGATATATTTTGAGACTTTGAAACTATTACATTAGGTGAATACAAATTTAGAATTGTTATGTCTCTTTAGGATTTTAATATTTTATTATATGTACTGAAGCATCAATAAAGTGCTGAATGTTTCATCAGTGTATATTTAGGGGAATTTCAAGGTCAACCACATATTCAGACTCACAGAATCAGAATAGGGTGCACATGGCATTAATTTAAGCAGAGAGACAGAGTCAGGAAGTACAGCCTGCCAGCAGGGTAGCATACTCTTCAGGGGATGTGGTTTTTGCATCAGTCTTTGCAATGGTCTATGCAGTCATACAGGAGCTATTTCCTTTGGCCTCCAGATGAGAGCTCAGGAGCAAGAGACCATTCCACATTTGTAAACATGGGTTCCATGTTGGCTCAGAATTTTATGCGAGTAGAGCCAATATCTCTTGTCACATGTCTAAAGTATATATTCCAAGGTACCCATAAGAGATAAGCACTGTACAAAGATTACTATCCTCAAGGAATCTAAAGTTATGGTTTTCTAATAGGTTTTTAGCATCCATCTATACTTCTAAGGTCAAAAGCAATTCACTAATCTTGCCTGGTAACACAGCGGACATGCAACTTTATCATGTTTCTGGGATTTTCCCAGGTGGTCCAGTGGTTAAGAATCTGCCTTGCAATGCAAAGGATAAGGGTTTGATCCCTGATCGGGGAATTAAGATCAAACATGATTGGTTTCCCTCATGGTTCAAATGATAAAGAATCTGCCAGCAATGTGGGAGACCCAGGTTTGATCCCTGGGTCAGGAAGATTCCCTGGAAAAGGGAATGGCCTCCCACTCCAGTATTCTTGGTCTTCCCAAGTGGTACAGTTGGTAAAGAACCCATCTGCCAGTGCAAGAGACATAAGAGATGTGGGTTCGATCTCTGAGTTGGGAAGATCCCCTGGAGGAGAAAATGGCAATCCACTCCAGTATTCTTGATTGGAGAATTTCATGGACAGAGGAACCTGGAGGGCTACAGTCCAAGGGTCACAAAGAGTTAGACACAACTGAAGTGACTTAACACACACACTTGTGTGTTCTAAGTCAAATGATATTCACTAATCTTGCCTGGTAACACAGTTGACTTGCAACTTTTATCATGTTTCTAGGGCAGTAGAAACAGAAAGTTAGCTCAAGGTCAACTGTGTCCTTAGAAAAGGAGATGACATTTTGTTATCCTTTACTAACCAGTGACTGTTTTCTTTAGGAATTCTATTTCCTCAATGTATATAGAATCTGGTATTACTGTAGTTATACCAGATTTCTTTTTTTTTAAGCTGGGACTGCTCCTGCTGCTGCTGCTAAGTCGCTTCAGTCATGTCCGACTCTGTGCGACCCCATAGACGGCAGCCCACCAGGCTCCCCCATCCCTGGGATTCTCCAGGCAAGAACACTGGAGTGGGTTGCCATTTCCTTCTCCAATGCATGAAAGTGAAAAAATAAAGTGAAGTCGCTCAGTCGTGTCTGACTCTTAGCTGGGACTAATCTTCTATTAAGGTTTTAACATTAACATTGTGTCTTTTTTTTCTCATTGTCTTTTTAAAATTGATTTTTGTTGGAGTATAGTTGCTCTGCAATGTTATAACCCTACTGTCGCTCTGTCATACAGCAAAGTGAGTCAGTTAAACATTTATCCACTCTTTTTAGATTCTCTTCCCATCCAGGTCACCACAGAGCACTGAATAGAGTTCCCTGTGCTATGTGGTAGGTTCTCATTAGGTTCTCTATTTTATATGTACTAGTGTACATATGTCAATCCCAATCTCCCAATTCACTCTGTCCCCATTTCCTCCCTTGGTAGCCATAGATTTTTTTTCTACCTCTGTGACTCTATTTCTGCTCTGCAAATTAGTTCATCTGTACCATTTTTCTAGAGTCTACATATAAGTGATATTATATGATAATATCACTCCAAATGAAAGCAGGTCCATTCATGTCACTTCAAATGGCATTATTTTGTTCCTTTTTATGGCTGAGTTATTTCCATTGTAGATATGTACCACATCTTCTTTATGCATTCCTCTGTTGATGGACATTTAGGTTGCTTCCATCTCCTTTTATGGTAAACAGTGCTGCAGTGAACACTGGGGTGTATGGATATTTTAAAATTATGGTTTTCTCTGGGCATATGCCCAGGGATTCTGGGCAGTCCCAGATTTGGGACTTGATCCTTCTGCAATTTTCCTCTGTATTCAATGACACCCTGGTAGCCAGTGTTCTTTAGCTATAGCTCTTCTCATTCATATTTTTATTCCAAGTACATAATGTGCTTATTTTCAAACCTTATTTACACTTTTGTCCTCTCCTGTTCTGAGATGTATGCTCTGTCACACCTCTTGAAAGTTCTTTCTTACTTCTGTGTGAAATTAAGAGTACTGCCTTCTGTGGATTTTTGTTTGGAAAGGCCACTTGAATTTTCCTACCAGCAGCGCCTTCTTCAACTTTTTTATTTTAAACAGTACAAGAACCAAAACTCCCAGGTGTTCAGGCTAGATTTAGAAAAGGCAGAGGCACCAGAGATCAAATTGCCAAGCTCTGTTGGATCATAGAAAAAGCAAGAGAATTCCAGAAAAAAATCTACTTCTACTTCATTGACTACACTAAAGCCTTTGACTGTGTGGATCAAAACAAACTGTGGAAAATCTGAAAGAGATGGGAATACCAGACCACCTTACCTGCCTCCTGTGAAACCTGTATGCAGGTCAAGAAGCAACAGTTAGAACTGAACATGGAACAAACACTGATTACAAATTGTGAAAGCAGTATGTCAAGGCTGTATATTGTTACTCTGCTTATTTAACTTATATGCAGAGTACATCATGAGAAATGCTGGGCTGGATGAAGCACAAGCTGGAATCAAGGTTATTGGGAGAAATGTCAATAACCTTAGGTATGCAGATGATACCACCCTTACTGCAGAAAGTGAAGAGGAACTAAAGAGCCTCTTGATGAAAGTGAAAGAGGAGAGTAAAAAGCTGGCTTAAAACTCAACATTCAAAAAACTAAGATCATGGCATCTGATCCCATCACTGCATGGCAAATAGATGGGGAAACAATGGAAACAGTGACAGACTTTATTTTCTTAGGCTCCAAAATAACTGCAGATGGTGACTGCAGCGATGGAATTAAAATATACTTACTCCTTGAAAGAAAAGCTATGACCAAACTAGATACCACATTAAAAATCAGAGACATTACTTTGCTGACAAAGGTCCATATAGTCAAAGCTATGGCTTTCCAGTAGTCATGTATGGATGTGAGAGTTAGACCATAAAGAAAACTGAGCACTGAAAAACTGATACTTTTGAACTGTGTTGTAGGAGGAGACTCTTGAGAGTCCCTTGGACAGAAAGATCAAACTAGTCAATCCTCTAGGAAATCAACCCTGAATATTCATTGGAAGGACTGATGCTGAAGCTGAAGTTCCAATACTTTGGCCACCTGATGCGAAGAACTGACCCATTAGAAAACATCCTGGTGCTGACAAAGATTGAAGGCGGGAGCAAAAGGGGATGACAGAGGATGAAATGGTTGGATGGCATCAACGACTTGATGGATATGAGTTTGAGCAAGCTCCAGGATTTGGTGATGGATTGGGAAGCTTGGTATGCTGCCGTCCATGGGAGTCACAAAATATCAGACCCCAGTGAGAGACTGAACAACAAGAAGAAGACTGGGTCCATCTTTCTCAGGCCTATTAAAGTTTCAGAATTCAGCTCCACTTTACCATTCACAATAGATAAAATTTCTAACCCACTTATTTGTGGATCTTCATGCTTTTTAAGAAATGTTGTTAGAGCAAGCCACACAGAATCACTTCAAGTTTCCATCTCTTTATTTGGTACATGAAAGAGTGTACTAAATGAGAATGGCTTCTATTATTTCTTTGGCTTGCTATAGCTTCTAGGTTTTACTTCCCTAACTAAGGGAGTATAAAAGAGATGGCCAGAATTCCCTCTTCCTGGATTCACAATGAATCCTTGGATTATCTTTGATTTATAGCTGTATATTTTATACCTGGAAGAAGTCTCTCAATATTTGTGATATAAGGTAATAACATTCAGTTCAGTTCAGTTGCTCAGTCATGTCCGACTCTTTGCTACCCCATGGACTGCAGCATGCCAGGCCTCCTTGTCCATTACCAACTCCCAGAGTTTACTCAAACTCATGTTCATTGAGTTGGTGATGTCATCCAACCATTCTGTGTCTTTCCTTCTCCTCCCACTCTCAATTTTTCCCAGCATCAAGGTCTTTTCAGATGAGTCAGTTCTTTGTATCAGGTGGCCAAAGTATTGGAATTTCAGCTTCAGCATCAGTCCTTCCAAAGAATATTCAGGACTGATTTCCTTTAGGATGTACCGGTTATATATCCTTGCAGTCCAAGGGACTCTCGAGAGTCTTCTCCAACACCACAGTTCAAAAGTATCAATTCTTTGACACTCAGCTTTCTTTATAGTCCAACTCTCACATCCATACATGACCACTGGAAAAACCAAAGCTTTGACTAGATTGGACATTTGTTGGCAAAGTAATCTCATTGCTTTTTAATACGCTATTTAGGTTGGTTATAACTTTTCTTCCAAGGAAAAATTGTCTTTTAATTCCATGGCTGCAATCACCATCTGTAGTGATTTTGGAGACCGAAAAAAACAAAAACAAAAACAAAAAACAAAGTCTGTCACTGTTTCCCCATCCATTTCCCATGAAGTGATGGGACCGGATGCCATGATCTTAATTTTCTGAATGCTGAGTTTTAAGCCAACTTTTTCACTCTCCTCTTTCACTTTCATCAAGGTGCTCTTTAGTTCCTCTTCACTTTCTGCCATAAGCGTGGTGTCATCTGCATATCTGAGGTTATTAATTTCTCCTGGTAATCTTGATTCTAACTTATGCTTCATCCAGCCCAGTGTTTCTCATGATGTATTCTGCATATAAGTTATATAACCAGAGTGACAATATACAGCCTTGACATACTCCTTTCCCTATTTGGAACCAGTCTGTTGTTCCATGTCCAGTTCTAACTGTTGCTTCCTGACTTGCATACACATTTCTCAGGAGGTAGGTCAGGTGATCTGGTATTCCTATCTCTTTCAGATTTTCCACAGTTTGTTGTTATCCACACAGTCAAAGGTAGGTTCAGTTTTGGATTTCCATGTTCTTTTTCCACCTGTTCTTTCTCTTCTCTGTTCACTCAGGGTTGATTTTTAAGGACAAGACTTATTAGAAGCATGCATTTAAAACTGCTGCCTTTACCAGAATTTCTGTCAGTGTACTTAATAAATCACTACTTTTTTCAAACAACTAAAGATTATCCATAAATATTTAAGTATTGAGTTATAGAAATAAGGAAAACAATCGAGGCTATTTATAAATTTATCCTTTTATCCTTTATTTCTAACATTTGTCACTCTTTATGCATTGATTACAATGACTATGAATATGTTGACCCAAATTGTCTCCCTAATGTGAAATTCAGTATAATTCTATTGACATCTCTATTTATGGTAAGAATGAAAAATAATTTATTCATTTTCCAAATGCTAGTGCCTGTTTCAGATTTTCCTTGGTACACATTTTTTTTTTTTCAGTGTACCCCTTTTCCTACATCCAGGAAAGGTCCATTTCAACTCTGACTGCTACTTTCCGAAGTTTTCTTTATACTTCCTTAACAGATTCAGAGGAAATATCAAAGTCACTATCTCAAATGTCCTTTTTTCAGTAGTACGGTCACTCTCTGAAACTCAGAGAACAATCTATAACTACTGTGGGCCATCTGGGATCCATCTAAAACATACTATAGCAGAAAATAAGGTATAAATATTACTGTTGTTCTGTAGTGTCGAGTGTGGGTTTGTAAACGTAAGAGAAAATTCAGATCTGTATTAGGATATTGATTATAACTGTGGATTCTTGTGTAAGGAAGGGAAAATTCCACTGATTTACTTGAATAATAAAAGTTGTGAAGTATAAGAATTATATGTTCAAGTCTCCAACATGATTCAATTTTATATGTTCTTTCATGACATTATGGTGATATTGTAAGCTTAGTGTATGTGTTTCTGGTCTCCATAGGATAGTTTTATACACATTTTATTTCTTTAAAATCATTCAGTTGCACTGAAAGTTGTGCACAGTATTTTCTGAAATGACTATTATGAGCGTGTATGTAAGACTCGGCAATATGGTAATAAACTACATTTTTAAAACTTTAAATTTTAGAAGAGGTAGAAAAAATGTACAAAAATGTTAGCTAGCTAAAAAAAGTTTTTTGAAACAAAGCATTCTGCAATTTGATGTATTTACTTTCATATACTTTTACACATATACATTTAACTTAGAATATATTATTTCCCTGGGTCGGGAAGATCCCATGGGGGAGGGCATGGCAACCCAGTTCATATTCTTGCCTGGAGAATCCCCATGGACAGAGGAGCCTGGTGGGGTACAGTCCATGGGGTTGCAAAGAGTCACACATGACTGAGCGACTAAGCACAGGGCCTACTTACTTAGTTTAATAATATATTATAAAGCTTCTATATGTTTTAGGTATATATTGTATACTATCATTGCTGTATACAATAATCAACTATTTGATTATAATATTGCTTACCTAATAATTAGTCATTGTTAAACAATTTTTCCCCTTTTTTCTTTTTTTTTTAATTTTATTTTATTTTTAAACTTTACATAATTGTATTAGTTTTGCCAAATATCAAAATGAATCCGCCACAGGTATACATGTGTTCCCCATCCTGAACCCTCCTCCCTCCTCCCTCCCCATTCCATCCCTCTGGGTTGTCCCAGTGCACCAGCCCCAAGCATCCAGTATCATGCATCGAACCTGGACTGGCAACTCGTTTCATATGTGATATTTTACATGTTTCATTGCCATTCTCCCAAATCTTCCCACCCTCTCCCTCTCTCACAGAGTCCATAAGACTGTTCTATATATCAGTGTCTCTTTTGCTGTCTCATACACAGGGTTATTGTTACCATCTTTCTAAATTCCATATATATGCGTTAGTATACTGTATTGGTGTTTTTCTTTCTGGCTTACTTCACTCTGTATAATAGGCTCCAGTTTCATCCACCTCATTAGAACTGATTCAAATGTATTCTTTTTAATGGCTGAGTAATACTCCATTGTGTATATGTACCACGGCTTTCTTATCCATTCATCTGCTGATGGACATCTAGGTTGCTTCCATGTCCTGGCTATTAAAAACAGTGCTGCGATGAACATTGGGGTACATGTGTCTCTTTCCCTTCTGGTTTCCTCAGTGTGTATGCCCAGCAGTGGGATTGCTGGATCATAAGGCAGTTCTATTTCCAGTTTTTAAAGGAATCTCCACACTGTTCTCCATAGTGGCTGTACTAGTTTGCATTCCCACCAACAGTGTAAGAGGGTTCCCTTTTCTCCACACCCTCTCCAGCATTTATTACTTGTAGACTTTTGGATCGCAGCCATTCTGACTGGCGTGAAATGGTACCTCATAGTGGTTTTGATTTGCATTTCTCTGATAATGAGTGATGTTGAGCATCTTTTCATGTGTTTGTTAGCCATCTGTATGTCTTCTTTGGAGAAATGTCTATTTAGTTCTTTGGCCCATTTTTTGATTGGGTCATTTATTTTTCTGGAGTTGAGCTGTAGGAGTTGCTTGTATATTCTCGAGATTAGTTGTTTGTCAGTTGCTTCATTTGCTATTATCTTCTCCCATTCTGAAGGCTGTCTTTTCACCTTGCTAATAGTTTCCTTTGATGTGCAGAAGCTTTTAAGGTTAATTAGGTCCCATTTGTTTATTTTTGCTTTTGTTTCCAATATTCTGGGAGGTGGGTCATAGAGGATTCTGCTGTGATGTATGTCAGAGAGTGTTTTGCCTATGTTCTCCTCTAGGAGTTTTATAGTTTCTGGTCTTACGTTGAGATCTTTAATCCATTTTGAGTTGATTTTTGTGTATGGTGTTAGAAAGTGTTCTAGTTTCATTGCCCCTTTTTTCTTAATCCACACTGTGGTGAATTCAGCAATATAGTTTTTTTTTCCCCCTACATCTGTTGAGGGCCTACTGCTTCTAGGGCATTAGATGAGGTATTACCAATAGTAATCAGATATTATTTTGGCCCTCAAATCACTTAAAATCTAGTTGGGGAAGCAGCCTTTAAACGATCACACAGCGAATGTTAATTTGTGAATGTCTCAAGTCTTATAAATGAAAAATACCCAGGACTTTAGGATCTCATAATTAGGGCATTTCCTTGGAGGAGGGCATGGCAATCCACTCCAGTATTCTTGCCTGAATAATCCCATGGACCAAAGAGCCTGGTGGGCTACAGTCTATAGGGTCGCAAAGAGTCAGACACAACTGAAGTGACTGAGCACATGCACAATTACGATATTTAACTACCCAGGCAGGTTGCAGAAAAGTTGCCAAGGATGAACTAAAATATTGAGGAGTCAATTAGGTGAGTAATGAATAGTAGAGCCCAGACTCTGAGTGTATGGGAGACAGGAGGATCTGAAGATGGCCAGTGAGGAAAAAGCAGTGAGAGCAAAGAGCAGTTTTATTTTATGGAGGGAAATGGAAAGGCAGGAACTGCAGGATCTTGCTGGCAACATTTATAGTTTTAATTTTTTTTCGAAGGCTATTGTGGTGGAAGGATATGAAATGACCAGACTTGCATTATAAAAAAGAGAGTGCTATGTCAAGGTAGATACTTGTTTCACCAGTTGGGTTGTTAAAGTTAGGGTACAAGAGAACACTGAAGCATTTAGGATTAATGCACTAGTGTTAAAAATGGGAGAAAAATGAGAGATTTAAAATATAGCTGGGGGGATAAAATCTTTATTATTTAGCTTGGGGAATATCAAGGATGATTATAAAGAGAAAATATTTACACAACTGAGTGACTGATGGCACCCCAATATTTCAACATCAGTAAGCATTAGTCATATAGAGAGGAGGGAGAAGCCAAACAGTATCATACCTTTGTCACTGGGCATCATTCAGTAAAAAAAAATAGTCTTGGGAGGCAGTTATCCACAGGTCTGTCACATTTCTTCAGGTTTGTTTGTCAAGGGAAAGCCTGGCCCCTCCTTGTTTCAGTCTATCTTTTCAAATATATTTGTACAGTAAAGAGCTTTGAAAGATACAGTTGGCTCTGAAGGAAAGTGAAAATTTGTGTACAGCTTTGTAAAATAGAGACAGCATCTCTTTCCAGGGAAACCGCAAGTACACCTACCGATCATGATAAGATAGTCGGGTTCCTGAAGCTCGGGGACCTTTCCCTGTAATGCAGTCCGGAGTGTGTGCAGGTGCCATTTGGCCTCTTTATGTCACATGTGTGGGGGCTGGGGTGCAGGGGAATAACATTAGGATGTTGACATTCTGTCCATTGTTATTGCTGTGATAATAAATCACTCTTCATCTGTGATTCCAGAGCATTCCCTCAGCATCAAGAAAACAATGGGAGGCTCACTGTATAGTTAAAATATCAGACCCTTCAAAGTCCTTGACAGTAGGTTCTATTTGACACATAAAATCAAAGAGCTATGTATTAATCTCAACTATAGTACCATTGCTTAATATTAAAAAAAAAACAAAACACAGAGTTGAGAATTTTGAATGATACATTTTGATTATTTCCTTCAAACATTGATATACTTAATAACATACATGTTCCTCAAGTCTATCTTCACATCATTGTATTATAAGTTTTTCATAGCACAGCCTGCTTTTGATATTTATAATTTAACACTTTTGATAAAGTTAAAACACACGTGTATGTGTACATGTGTATCAGTCAGTTCAGTCACTCAGACATGTATGACTCTGCGACCTCATGGACTGCAGCACGCCAGGCCTCCCTGTCCATCACCAACTCCCAGAGTTTACTCAGACTCATGTCCATTGAGTTGGTGATGCCCTCCAATCATCTCATCCTTTGTTGTCCCCTTCTCCTGCTGGCTTCAATCTTTCCCAGCATCAGGGTCTTTTCTAATGAGTCAGTTCTTCGCGTCAGGTGGCCAAAGTATTGGAGTTTCAGCTTCAGCAGAAGTCCTTTCAAAGAATATTCAGGACTGATCTCCTTTAGGATGTACTGGTTGGATCGCCTTGTAGTCCAAGGGATTCTCAGGAGACTTCTCCAACACCACAGTTCAAAAGCATCAATTCTTCAGCGCTCAGCTTTCTTTATAGTCCAACTCTCACATCCATACACGACTACTGGAAAAACCATAGCCTTGACTAGACGGACCTTTGTTGGCAAAGTAATGTCTCTGCATTTTAATATGATGTCTAGGTTGGTCATAACTTTCCTTCCAAGGAGTAAGCATCTTTTAATTTCATGGCTGCAGTCACCATCTGCAGTGATTTTGTAGCCCCCCAAAATAAAGTCTACCACTGTTTCCACTGTTTCTCCATCTGTTTGCTATGAAGTGATGGGTCTGGATGCCATGATCATGCATATACACTGTACATGTATATAGTTATAATTTAAAATGTTGTCCAGTTGATTGTTCTCTTTGGAAAATCTGCATCATAAACTTTCTACTTTTCCCTCTTGTTCATTGTTATGCTGTTGTAATATTCCTATCCACATCTGTGTATTTTGGAGACATTTATATTGTAATATTAAACCCAAACTTACTTTCTTAGAGACATGGGTTGGTTCCTAATAGTTATTCTAATCTGACTGATCATCAGTAAAGTATGTTATGGTAGCTTTGATTAGATTTAAAACTATAAAATCCAATGTTCTGAACCTTAGTCTTCCTTTTGATCTGGATCAGGTTTTCTGAATACTGTATGCTATTTTCTAAAAATTCAGAAATGTTATTTTAAAAGTTGCTTCCTGATTGACCTGTGCCAGGCAAATGTTACTAGGATTTTCATTTTATTGCTTTAAAAAACTAATCTTAAACTTAACAAATACACGTATTTTCACCACAGATTACAGTGGCATCTTATGTTGCCTACTGGAAAGTGATCTGGTTCATGTTATTTGGTAAAATTATCAGTATCCTTTTTAGGTGATTGTTTTGAATATTTTTTCAGTGAAAAAACTCATTGCATTCTTATATTTACAGTGTTTAATAATATTGCAATTAAATCAATTAGAATGTGCAATTTATTACTGTTTTTTTGTTTAGGAAAATCATTCACATATTGAAACATATATGGGATCCATCAATACAAAGATTTCCCCAATCATTTTAATGAAACTTCAAAAATTAAGTAAAACTAGATTTCTTTTCATTTTAACTTATAGAGAAGTTGCTTTTAGCTACCTAACTTTCAGGTAATCCAAATGTAGCATGGAGACATATTAAATGTTATAGTCTTTTTTTTTTTTTAGCACAAAAAGAATTCAGTTCTTATTTTCCCTTATCTTTGTGAAATTGAAAAATAACATATTATCTTTCTGTTTTTATTTTCTCAGTTGTTACTGAGCTGCTTCTTTAGTGAATGACTAGAGCTTTCATGAATTTGTAGGAGGAATAAGAAAAGAGGTTTATGTATAAAATTTATAGCAATATATTATTTTTTCTTGCATAAGAAGTGATGTGAGAATACCAAGTGACATAATTGTAATTCAAAATTTATTCTCACAAAAGTGTAAAAGAGATATTTGGAAATACAATTCATGATGAGTGAAAATGCATTACTTATGTCTTAGAAATGTATATGAATGAAATGAATACCAGTCTAATACCTGCCAACTTTTAAGCATCAACTTATATATTAGGAGACTGGTTGACACCATCAAAAATAATAAAAGATCCAGGCTGTGTCTACACTCATGACTTTCTTTAGATGTACTGCTAACTGTCTACCCCACCTGTTGGCATATCAGAGTTAATTTTTAATTCTTCTAATTATTTGAATAAAGATAGAAGAGAAAAGTCTAAGTATTTTATTCAGTAGAACAAAGACACTGAGGAGAAAAATAAAATGCAACATTAATTTGGGCCAGGACAAATGGTAAAAGAGAATGGCTTCCAAAGTTTTTCTGTTTTTAAAATATGTTCATATACTTCAATGCGGGAGGCAGATGGGAACATATTGGTAGTGTTTTAAGTGTGGTATGAAAGAGACTGCTCTTTGACTCCTATCTTTTGTAACTGGGCAATATGACCAGCTAAAACAAAGTGTTTTCTAGTTTTCTTTTCTGGTAGGTATATGCATATATCTGACTTCTCACGTATTATGACGAAAGGGTTAATGTTAGATGGGACTTCAGAGTAGGCTCCATAAATGGAAAGGGCTCAAACTCATTTTTCCTCTTACTTCCTCCTATTCCTGCCAGAGCAAGGGTGTAATCACTAGAGATTCAGTAGATATCTTTTACAATGAGGTGACTTTCAAGATAGAAGCTAGGCTTTTAAGCATAGAACTGTGGAAAACTAGGAGACTGAGTCCCTGATGACCTTGTAAAGCTGTACATAAGCTCTAAACTGTTTTTTTACAGGAGGGAAAATTACCTTTCATCTTTTTTTTAAGTCACTGGCTTTTAACTTGGCTGCAAACTGGAAATACTTGGAGAGTTTTAAATACTTGAGATGCCTGGATTCTATTCCAAGAGATATTGATTTAATTTATGTAAGATGCAGTCTGGGTATTGGGAATTTTCAGAACTCCCCAAATGATTCTAACATGCAGCAAAGTTTGATAACTATGAATTTAAATTAGTTCTGTTTTTTTCTTTGTGTGATAGCAGAGGAGTTCTGTTACAGCTGAAGACAATTACTAACTGATACATCTACTGTACACAGTTGGATTTAGGTATTATTCTTTTGATTTATAATAATCTATTTGATAAGTTCAAATGAACCCACAGGGTACAGAATACTATGTGAAATTTGTTAAAACTAAACTAATTGCTTTATATACTACAGTTAGGAATAGTTTAGCATGTTACTTATAAATACAAAAATACTATATTTACAGATATTTTATTAATATATCTGGCAAAATATTTCTATAGTAAATATGAGTAGCTAATAAAATCAAAGTGTATTTGATGTTTTATGTTGTAAGAAAGATTATTGGTAATAAATACTAGGGAATTTAAATTTAATAATTTGATTATTTTGACTGAATTTAAATTATGGGGAATTTAAGTAAGATTTATGATCTTTTGAAAACATTAGCATTTTGAAAAATTGTTGGGACAGAAACTAATTCTCATAATAAAACCAAGTGCTGGTATTTTATGTTAATCCTAGAACATTGCCCCAATTTCATCATTGCCCCAATTTCTTTTTTTTTTTTTTTTGCAAAATTTTCTTTTTGAAATTGTTAGAATATGAGGGGTTAGTCTAATTTCTCTGAATGAGACAGAATCAAATAAATAAAAGCTGAGTAAGGACTACTGGGCCATTTCAGAACCCTGAAAACTCCAGTGAATCTATTCACTTGTTAGCTTTTATTCACTGATCTCTGCCAGGTACTCAAAAGAGACTAAGAAAACAGTATTCATCTCCCAGGATCCATCTAACAAACGTAGTGTTTCAATACATAATATTGTTTACATCAGACTCTACTGTTATTTTATGACCAATGTCTGGCACTTGAGAAAAATGATGAGAAGTAATAAATTATTATCCAGAGAAACATGCAGACATAGAGCTGGCCCAGAAAGAGATACAAAAATGACCCAGAATTTTTTTTTTTTAAATTAGCAAATTTAGTCATTTACTTTACTTTCTAATAAGAAAGTCTCAAATTTTTTTACTTACAATGATTATGTTTTACAGGATTGTGATAGGCACTCAGATGTAAACACAGAGCCCCGTTGGCTCCAGGAACTACTTGGTGAGATGCTTTTGCACATTAAACAGTAATTAAGTGAAAGTCAACACAGAGAATGCAGAGACCTACCTTCTCACTCACCTCCTCCTCAAGTTCCTTCCCTAATTTGGCTCAACAACTACATCCACCAACTCAGTGACTAAACAACAGCAACACAGAAAATCAGAAGACACCACTGTTGTTTTGGAATACTTTTTCCCTTAAGTGTATCCTATTATTTCATAGATGTTTGATATCTTTTTTCTCTCTCTCTGATTATATTAGTTTATATATGTGTGCCTGCTAAGTTGCTTTAGAGGTGTCCGACTCTTTGCGACTCCATGGACTGCAGCCCTCCAGGCTCCTCTGTCCATGGGATTCTCCACGCAAGAATACTGGAGTGGGTTGCCATGACCTCTTCCAGGGGATCTTTCCAACCCAAGGATCGAACCCATGTCTTGTCTCTTATGTCTCCTGTGTTGGCAGGTGGGTTCTTTACCTGGGAAGCCTGAGTTTATATATATCGAACCACCTAGGCTCAATCCCTGGGTGGGGAAGACCCCTAGAAAGGAAATGGCAACCCACTCCAGTACTCTTGCCTGGAAAATCCCAAGGACAGAGGAGCCTGGGGTCGCAAAAAAGTGGGACCAACTCAGTGACTAAATAACAACAACACATATATGTAATATGTATGTATAAAGTTTTCATGGATTCCCTTTATTATCTTTGTTTTGTCTTTGTTTTTCTGTGTTTCTTTCCCCCCTTCATTCTAACTTCTAATTTCCATGATGACATCATTCTCTAACATGAACAATTTGATTTTCTATTTATATTGAACAATTAAGCAATACTGGACATTTAAAAAGAAATCTGAGACTTTTCAACTGGTGGAGTATTTTCATTGGGGGACATGATACCAGTTGTTTCTAAGTCATTTCCCCAGAGAGAAATCTTCCAATCTTCTGCCTGGAGGGTATTCAGCCAAACTAGGAAAGGAGCCTGAGGAGTAGCTAGGTGGAGAGAGAAAGTCTCTGCATTCTTATATATACTATCACTTAATCACTGTTAGTGTGCCTTTGAATATCCAAATAATAAATCTCATTATTTCTGCCAGAGTTTGTAGGTATAGTCAACATTGATACTAGGTTGTAAAGCCTCTTGTTATTGTTGTTTAGTCACTCAGTCATGTCCGACTCTTTGCGACCCCATGGACTGCAGCACACCAGGCTTCGCTGTCCTTCACCATCTCCCGGAGCTTGCTCAAACTCATGTCCATTGAGTCGGTGATGCCATCCAACCATCTCATCCTCCTTTGTCCCCTTTTCCTCCTGCCTTCAATCTTTCCCAGCATCGGGTCTTTTCTAATGAGTCGGTTCTTTGCCTCAGGTGGCCAAAGTATTGGAACTTCAGCATCAGTCCTTCCAGTGCATATTCAGGGTTGAGTTCCTTTAGGAATGACTGGTTTGATCTCCTTGTAGTCCAAGGGATTTTCAAGAGTCTTCTCCAACACCACAGTTCAAAAACATTAATTCTTCAACACTCAGCCTTCTTTACGGTCCAACTCTCATATCCATACATGACTACTGGAAAAATCATAGCTTTGACTAGGCAAACCTTTGTTTGCAAAGTAATGTCTGTTCCTTTAGAGGGGCTTATTGCCTCTCATACTGGAGCTTTACCCAGAATCTATTGCTTGAAACCATGTTTTCCCCCATTAGATGGCCCTTGTATACTGAAGTGTTGGTTTTATGTGCTTTGTGAAGTTCCCCCTCACCCATTTACTTTCCAGCTTCCATGATTTTCATACCTCATCAACTTTTTTTGTTTCCTTTCTTCTTTTTTGTGGAAGCTTTTAAATCTTTTTATTCTCATTTCATGGGTGTTTTAGGAGGAAGTTTATTTTTAACCCAACATATTTAACCAAAGTCTTTCTAGACTCATTTCCCACTTTTTCCACTTTGGGAGGGTATTATCTTATTCTAAGTGAGTTTTATAAAGTTACGTTGAATGTAAGGCTTCCTTGGTGGCTCAGATGGTAAAGAATCTGTCTGCAATGCAAAAGACCTGGGTTTGATCGCTGGGTGGGGAAGATCCCCTGGAGAAGGAAATGATGGCTCATTCCAGTATCTTGCCTGGAAAATCCCAAGGACAGAGGAGCCTGGTGGGCTACAGCCCATGGGGTCCCAAAGAGTTGGACACTACTGAGCGACTAACACCTTGAATGTGTGTGTGAGTGGGTGTATATTAAGGTGGAGAACACCAAATCTTAGAGAATCCGCCATAAAATGGAAGTTTTTAATGATCATTATGCTTTGGGACTTTTTTCTGTAGTCTTCATGTTTTTCAATTGATTGTTTTGTCTTTCTGTTTTGTTAGCATTTTCCTCCTACTCCTGGGCTGTTTGAGATATTTTATCCTCTTTTCTCCCTCCAGCTGTATACAGTTACACTTGTATTTCTGTTGCTGTGTTTATATAGGTTACACTTAAAAGTTTTAAATATATATTTTAGGTTTTGTATTTTTACTATTGTTCAGATTTATTTCCTATTTCTATCCTATTAAATAATACTAAATTCTTATTGCATTTCACACTTTCCCTTTAAGATCATCTCTGATATTTCTTCCAGAGTTTTGTATATTTTAATATTATAAATCAATTATGATGTTGAAATTAACTTCAATTACCATATTTCTCAACACAGTTTCTTATAAGAATATTATATATTTATAATATTTCTTATGTATTTATATATATGAAATATATTTATAATATTTCTTATATATTTATATATATGAAATATATTTATAATATTTCTTATATATTTCTATTTTATTTATCTTCTTAAGTTTTCTTTTTTTTTTTTTTTGACTATGCATACTATACTGAAGGTGGTAAAATATCTGAGGACATCACTTTCTAAATTTCAACTTTTGTCATTATCCTTGAATGCTAAGGAGCAGAAACTTATAAGTAAGTAAGTATATTAGCTGTTTCATCAGCTCAAGGTCCTATTCCCATTTTCATATATCCTTTGTCAGAAAAATTTAAGCCTTTAGCTTGTCAGCAAATCATGAATCATGATATCAGCAGCTCGTACTTTTTTTTCTCTTCCTTCTTTTCTTCCTCTCCTTCTGCCTTTCCTTTTTCCTTTCTTCCTTCTTTCCAATTATTTTCCTTATGCTAGTTTGTGGATAACCAGTTTCTTCAGGCTCTCATCTGATTCTCTAGCTTCAAACTGAATCTTAAATTATTTTCCAGAGAAATCTTTCCATTTTTTTAAGAGCAGAAGTTCTCCAACTATCATATCATAATAATTACCTGGACAATAATTATAATTCCTATTACAGGAAATAAACTCCAGAAAAGGAACTTGGAAATGTGAATTGTAAGCGATACCTGATATTTTTATGTATCAGAAGATAAGTCTTCAGAATTTTAGCCAGAGAGTAAAAACTACTGTTTCCAGTTGTTTAATGTATATGTGGGGGTAGTAAGAGCTGCTTTGAATCAGTTATTCTTAAGCAATTGTGATTACACTGAAAATTACTCCAGGAGCCCTGTATATTTTAGATAGCTGTTGATTGCTAGCTTCAAGTCTATATGGGACTTTGAAAGGAAGGACTGCTTTTAGTTTTGCAAAACTGTTGTTCTTTCTTCTGCTTTGAATGCTCCAACTGAGGCCGGTGCAACCTTTCATAGAAAGAGTACTGAGAACTGATGAGAAACAAAACCAGTTGTATCCACGGCAGAGCTAAGAGCAGTGGGAAGTACACTTGAAGTGAAGATGCAGCTGCCAATTAGGAGAGCTCAGGGATGATGGAATGTCTCTATTCCCCAATAGTAGAGAGGGATTTTTCTTAGAAGGAGGCTGACCTTTGGAATGCTAGTGCAAAATTTATTATCAGGTTATTTTCTAAATGACTAGATACTATATTAGAAAATTTACTCTAGGAGTAAAGAAAATAATAGCAGAGGGGGCATTATGGAATGAGACAACTATCATCCTAGTCTACATATATTAAATCTAGGTTAATAGTCTAAACTGATTAGTAAAGAGAGATTTCATTACCACTGAGTTAGAGTAGTAGTACTTTCATGGTCTCTGAGTAGAGACACAGCTAAAACTAATAACATAATATAAAATACAGCAATGGCACTCTTTTTTTTATTTCCTGATATAAGATTGAACATATCATCCTAACCCTGGATATTTCTTTAGGATGTGCTTACACTTTAAGTATTTGTTAGCAAGTAAAATGATGTGAATATATTACATTTCAGAGAGGCTATATTACTCTCATGAAACATGTAGAATAAACCAAGACCTAGTCTTTATCAAAATAAACTCTTTACTAAAACAATATCATTGTTAGTTACCCTGTTTGTGTGTATGTGTGTGTGTGTGTACGTGTATGCGCATGCACTAAATCACTTTAATTGTATCTGTTTGCAACCCTGTGGACTGTAGTCCATCCGGCTCCTGTGTCTGTGGGATTTCCCTGGCAATAACATTGGAGTGGGCTGCCATTTTCTTCTCCAGGGCATCTTCCTGACCCAGGGATCAAGCCCACGTCTCCTTTGTCTCCTGCATCTCAGGCAGAGTCTTTACCACTGAGCCACCAGGGAAGCCCTATGTAGACACTATGTAGGAAATCTATGTAGATACTATAAACAATGAATAGATATTTTTAATAATCTAAAAATATTTGTTTTAAATACAGTAGGATAGTTTTTTCTGACTTCTCTCTCAGTACAGGTAGTTGATTAGCTTTAATGTTAAATTGGTTTTGAAACTCAGCTTGTAACTTTCAGGAAATAGTCAAAAGTTCTAGCTCTAGGCTTAGTTAACCTTGCACAGGTCTGGCTGCTTCATGTTGGTATATGTCTTAGTTGATTAGAAGCATCCATGTGTCTAGGCCTGCTGTGTCTTCACCAAGTGTTCTTTATTTGGTGCTTCTGTTGTGTACCATAGATAAACTCAAGTTCTCAAGCCTTTTCTCTTTCTATGTTCTCACTTTCTAGACCTTTCAGATTTTCCTGCTTAGTTTGAGATTCTGACTTCCAACTCAAGTGTGTAGAAAAATATCCTTTTCACTGTGGAGCACCATTCTTGATTACTGAACATCATAGTATACTTTTGGTTCTGTTTTCATATATCTTCTTAGCAGGGAATACCCAGCACACAGATGCCACGTAATAGAAGGAGGAGTCCCTCTCTTACCACATGGCTATCATTTAGCTTGTTCTAATAACTTTTTTCCCTAAAAGTAGTTTTCTTATATATGATACATCTATTCTTATTGCCATAATCCCCTAACTTAGGGTCAATGGTTTTACCTGACTGATTAAAAAATATTAGAATTTTAACATTCTTAAAACTTATTGAACATGTAGACCTATGTCTTTCTATATATACATTCTTCTCCCACAGTAATAATAACAATCTTTGAAATTTCCTTATGATTAATGTCATCATGAAGAAATTTTAAGACAAAATAGGCTTAATGACTCTATCAAGTCCTTTCACTTTTCACTTTCATGCATTGGAGAAGGAAATGGCAACCCACTCCAGTGTTCTTGCCTGGAGAATCCCAGGGACGGCGGAGCCTGATAGGAAGCCATCTATGGGGTCTCACAGAGTCGAACACGACTGAAGTGACTTAGCAGCAGCAGCGCCATGAGAGAAAGGACCCCCAAATTAAGCAAATTGATTTTGAAACATAAATACGAGAATGTAAGTCCAACTTAGAATCTTATCACCAGTCTCTCTGGGTGAAGCAGTTGGAAAACAGGATATTTAGCCACCAGAACAGTTACACTTAAAATTAATATAAATATAGTTATACACCATTGTAATTATCTGATATATAACTTGAGTTTTCAAATTGTAAATGCAAATAAAAACCAGATCAACACTGCAAATTCTAATTAGTTATCAGACAGGAATATAAGATGAAAGAGTTCAAACCAAAGAATTTTTAATGTCAGCAAATTTAATTATCTTGTTATTTTGATCCTGTACTGGAGGTTACTTTTTGCTGTTGTATGTCATTTCTTCCTTAGTGTTTTTCAATTATTCAATAATTTCATGAGCCTATGGGAAATAGATGGGGAAACACTGGAAACAGTGTCAGACTTTATTTTTCTGGGCTCCAAAATCACTGCAGATGGTGACTGCAGCCATGAAATTAAAAGATGCTTACTCTTTGGAAGAAAAGTTATGACCAACCTAGATAGCATATTCAAAAGCAGAGACATTACTTTGCCAACAAAGGTTCATCTAGTCAAGGCTATGGTTTTTCCAGTGGTCGTGTATGGATGTGAGAGTTGGACTGTGAAGAAAGCTGAGCACCGAAGAATTGATGCTTTTGAACTGTGGTGTTGGAGAAGACTCTTGAGAGTCCCTTGGACTGCAAGGCGATCCAACCAGTCCATTCTGAAGGAGATCAGCCCTGGGATTTCTTTGGAAGGAATGATGCTAAAGCTGAAACTCCAGTACTTTGGCCACCTCATGCAAAGAGTTGACTCATTGGAAAAGACTCTGATGCTGGGAGGGATTGGGGGCAGGAGGAGAAGGGGACGACAGAGGATGAGATGGCTGGATGGCATCACTGACTCGATGGACGTGAGTCTGAGTGAACTCCGGGAGTTGGTGATGGACAGGGAGGCCTGGCGTGCTGCGATTCATGGGGTTGCAAAGAGTCGGAGACGACCGAGTGACTGAACTGAACTAAACGGAACTGATGCTTATTTCTGAAATGACTTACAATGTTTCTTCATAAAATACTATAAGTGCTCATATATGCTTAGTTAATATTCCAGTTGTGAAGAATCTCAATACTAGATCTTCTCTCCAATTATGATTGCGTAGGGAGGGAATAGTTAAGTGTAATGGTGAAAATACTATTCAAACAACATGATATTATAATTATAGTGTCTGCACAAACATTAAGGCATGCATATGTCACAACACTGCATATAGAATAGTCTTCTGGAAATTACCCATCTATTGTTCTCATCTCTTTGTGTGACCATATAAAGGATTTGCTTACTAGAATCCTTTCAGTTAGTTAGAGCCATAGCCTGTAATTGGAAGCAACATTGCCATATTCTGATTGGGGCATTTAATTTTTAGTAAGAAGTTCACAAATGCATGATAATGTGACTACAGTATAGTGTTGTCTTGCAGCCCCTGTGTGACTGTGGATTAGCCCCTGATCCATACAGCTCACCAACCACAGGTCACACATATAAGGAGAAATAAATCTGTATTGCCTTTAACTGATGAGAAATGAAGGTTGTTTCTAACAGAGCATAACTTAGCCTTTTCTGATCAATATGTTATCTCATTTTTAATTGCCTTAATTTAAACAGCCCAACAAATTTGTGAGGTATTATTCTCCTTTTTCCCTGGAGTAAGAAATGGCAGCCCACTCTAGTATTCTTGCCTGGAAATTCCATGGACAGAAGAGCCTGGCAGCAAAGAGTCAGACATGACTGAGCACCCATGCATGTATTCTCCTTTTGCAGATAAAGACAAACTCCAGACATTGAAAGGACCATTTTCTCAAGGATTTTGAACCTGTTAGAACAATAAATGGGAGTTAATTCTAAGCCTGGTACTCTTCCTACTATTCCAACTGCAATGCAAACTCAGCGGTAAAATAACTGCAGTGTGTTTTCTATCAGAGCTGTATTAGTTTGCTGGATTGTTCAGGAAAGGCAGGGGACAGAGCTGCAGTGATTTTTAGTATTCAATTTTAGTCTAGCCAAAGAGAAAACATCTGGTGCCTTCATTGCTGCTATAGCTGTTGGAGGTGCTCTCCTTAGGTTGAAGCCTGAGGGGAGAAAACCAGCAGAATGGGCTTGGAAGGACTTTTTCCCCTTTAGGTTTAGAAGGTTACATGGGTATACTCTCTATCATAGGGATGCAGATGGAAAGGAGAATGAATTTAACATGGCTTGTTTCTTCATGTTACTCAGTTTATGTGACAGTGTCATTTTTAAGATTCTCCTATCACAGAATGTGTGGTCAGATCATGTTCTGACATTTGATCCCAGAGAGAAGATCACAGTAAGCATATTTCAAATGATATGTTAATTTCACATAGTGAATATTGTTTATTGGCAGAGTCTAAGAACTAGAGAATTTTTGAAGGGAAAATTTACCCTACATAATTGAGAATAGTGACTAGATATGCAGAAGCAAGAATCAGAGCACTTACGAGCCAAGCCAAACAACCTTGAAAAAGTTATGTAACTTTTATTCAGATAGCTGTTGATTTCCCTGGTGGCTCAGATGGTACAGAATCCTCTCACAATGTGGGAGACCTGGGTTTGATCCTTGGGTTGTGAAGATCCCCAGGAGGGTGGGCATAGCAACCCACTGCAGTATTCTTGCCTGGAGAATCCCCGGGGACTGAGGAGCCTGGTGGGCAACAGTCCATGGGGTTGCAAGAGTCAGACATGACTGAATGACTAAGTACACAAGGAACAATAACATTTGGTGAATTTTCTTATTTTTTTTTATTAGAATAAAATTGCTTTACAATATTGCGTTAGTTTCTGCTGTACAACAACATGATTCAGCCATATGTATACATATATCACCTCCCTCCTGAACCTCCCTCTCACCTCCCCTGTCCACCCCTCTAGGTCATCATAGAGCACCAAGCTGAGCTCCCTATGTTCTTACAGAAGCTTCCTGCTAGCTATCTATTTTATAACTAGAGGTTTGGTGAGTTTTAATGGGATGATAAGCTGGAGTCAAAATTGCCAGGAAAAATATCAATAACCTCAGACATGCAGATGATAACCACCCTTATGGCAGAAAGTGAAGAGGAACTAAAGAGCCTCTTGATTAAGGTGAAAGAGGAGAGTGAAAAAGCTGGCTTAAAACTCAGCATTCAAAAAACGAAGATCATGGGATCTAGTTCCATAACTTCATGACAAATATACAGGGAAACAATGGAAATGGTGACAGACTTTATTTTCTTGGGCTCCAAAAACAATGCAGATAGTGACTGCAGCCATTAAATTAAAAGATGCTTCCTCCTTGGAAGAAAGCTGTGACAAACTTAGCATATTAAAAAGCAGAGACATTTTTTTGCTGACAAAAGTCCATCTAGTCAAAGCTATGGTTTTTCAAGTAGTCATGTATGGATGTGAGAGTTGGACTGTGAGTCTCCACATGATGGCTCTGAAACCTTCTGCTTAGAAGTGGCACAATCATTATTTGTTATAGTTTGATGAATTTAGCAAGTTAATGGCCACAGTTTAGTTCAGTTCAGTTCAGTCGCTCAGTCGAGTCCGACTCTTTGTGACCCCATGAATCGCAGCACGCCAGGCCTCCCTGTCCATCACCAACTCCCAGAGTTCACCCAAACTCTTGTCCAGTCGGACAGGACTGATTGACTAACACTTTCACTTTTGGTCACAATTGAGTGGAAACAGACCTGGCTTCCCGTCATGGATATCACTGCCCATTCTTATAGAGTTCTTGGCCCATATCCGATCACCAGTGGCTCTACAGATGCCCTGCACCCTGTCTGATAAATAAGAACCCAGTAGGGACACTCATGAAAGGTCACAGCATCTTGCTTTTACTTCTTATGATTCTTTGAAGAATTTTGGGAGGCAGAGGGCTTGTCATTTGGGGGACTGACACCCTGAGGCCCTGGAGGGTCGTCTCCAGCATGGGAACCGCTCTCTTCTTCAGTACTGGATCCTGGTGGAGAAGGGGCCTTCTTTTTTGAACCCCACAGCCAAGCCCCAATTTTTGCCCCAGCAGAGCCCAGGAGGATGTTGGATGATGTGGAAAGTCCAGCTGCCCCTGGGAAAGAGGACGAGGTTAGAGCACAAGGGGACAGGCAGGCCCAGCAGCCCTCAGCAAGGCTGTGGAAGTCAGAAATCCCAGGACCATCTGGAGGCCCAAGAAATAGACATCCCACCTTTGTTCCCTCCTCTACTTCCTGATACCCCAGGATGTCTTGGGGGGAGGGGAAGCTGCACATGGCTGCCCAAAGAGGAGACATGAACTCTGATGGTCAGTCCATCAGCAGGAGTTTTATAGTTTCTGGTCTTACATTGAGATCTTTAATCCATTTTGAGTTTATTTTTGTGTATGGTGTTAGAAAGTGTTCTAGTTTCATTCTTTTACAAGTGGTTGACCAGATTTCCCAGCACCACTTGTTAAAGTGCCCATATTTTTAAGAGCCCACCAAGTTTACAAATCTGTATTCATAGCCTTGTATTTTTTTTTTGACCCATTCTCTTAAACTCCAGCCATGTATACTTTTGGTAGAATATCTGAATTTCTCCATCCTGGAGATGACCATGCTGTACTGAAAAGCCCTTCTTTGTCTCAGAGTTTCTAAGTTCACCAATATTGAAGTTCCAGTCTGGCCCTGTATCATGAGTGTCAGCATTTTTTCACAAAAAAATTACAGAAGAGGAAACAGGTGATCGTTTATGGGTCACTGAGAGATGAAGAACTAAGAACAAGCAAAGCTGCAGGTTTTGCCAGAGATTGTCAGTCAATGCCTTCTCTCTAGAAGTGAAGAAGTTTAAAATTTTCAATAGCAATGGAATTACTATACTGACCAATTTTCTGGAGGACCAGAGTTTGGGAGAGTAATTTAATAGTTTCAAAATTGGTTTCAGTCATTTGCAAGTTACTGTGCTATTGCATCAGATTTAGAAATTCTTAGAGCTATTAATTTTACTTTTTGGGGAAGTAATATTTTTTCTATTGTTTGTCTCAGTTTGGAATCATGGTCATTATTTTTTCTTAAGACTTTATCTTCAGGATCCCAGTTAGTAGAAACATTTAAAGTAAATATAAATAAATATCTTATCTTTCTTCATAATTTTGAATTTACAAGTAATGGGGATATAACTGATAGTATTTCATGTAGTGGTTGAACTACTTCTACTTACCACTTCTCTCTATGTAGCAATGGAATATGCCTCTGCTATTCTGCTTATGTATACTCTTCATCATTTACAATAGTTCAATTTGGGTTTTAAAGCTTTCATGTGTTAGATTATTTACTGTTTTCTATTTCTACCATGTATAAGGCTAGGATATAATGTCTGCTTTCCATTTTACCCCTTTGCTCTTGGATCCACACATTTGTTTTCCTATTACATTTCTCTATGCTTTCCACCGATGTTCCATGATGAGTTATGAAAGCACTTAGGCATAAATCTTATCAACTGTTTGACCACCATATTGGATAATTCTATAAAGAATATAACCTAGACCAATATTATCAATTTTTCTCTATTATGGATCTTTGTAACATGGTTTATCTTCAGTGTGTCTTAGAGCTCTAACTTTATAAATTTTCTGACCACATTCCCTCAAGAAATATGTACATATGCTTTCTCAGAAGCAAAAGTACCACAAACAACAAAAACAGTAACAACAAAAAGTATTACCTTGAAATTATCAAATGTTTCTTGAAGTATTTTAGACTGATCTTAATCCTACCTTCTGAAATCTTTCTGAATTTTCTTCAACCACCTGTCTGTGTCTGTTTTCAAATTGAGGGTTCCCAATTGCACTTATTACAGACTCTCTATCTGCAGTTTTGCATTATTTTCAATGGTTTTTTAGATCTGAATTGTCCCTATGAGCCTAATTTTATTTATTTTTTTCTGTGATCTTGTTTCCCTTTCTTTGTCTCTTCAGGCCCCACACCCTCCATCATCTGTTAATAACATAATATACACAAGTCTGACTTTATTTCCTTTTATTGGATTTCACCATCCCACTGTTCTTGTTTTAAGAGCAAAATTCAGTCTGATTTTGAGCTACTATAGGTTCTTATTGATAGTCTGAGCAAACCTGCATTCTGTAGTTGGTGATTTAAAACATGTAATTATTAATAATGATTTTATTTTTTTCTTTTATCTGTCTCAACCTAAGAAGAATATCTCAATCAAAAAAGAGTCTGTGCTTTTCAGCTGGCTGACAAAGCCAGTGACTCCACTCTGATAGCTGCAGTGCCCGGGTCTCTAAAATCAAAGCCTTTATCAAGGCTTAATTAATTAACGATGATGAACCAATTTGAGACTATTGTCTAGAAGTCAGTTGCAAACCACTTTAATCTAAAAAAAATCAGAATCTTTAGTTTCTTATTTGTTCATTTACAAAGGGACAGCAATTGAAGCAATATCTATGGTGTTAAAGTTTAAAAGTGGTGATAGATTGCAAAATCACCAAATTTCTTTACCCCCCTGCAACTATATCCATATGCTGTTTGATTTTGCAGTTTTCCTCAGTAGAGTACGTATTTTATTTGCCCTCTCTTTGAACTTGGACTTGTCTTTTAAATTATTTTGCCTAATAGAATGTTGTGAAATTAATGGTGTACCACTTCTGAGTCTTGGCATTAAGAAAGCAACTTCCTTCTCCCTTGGGTCCCTGCATCTAATATAATAATTCCACCTACTTGTAGGGTTAGAAGTGCATCTAAGAGAGATGAGGCCATCATCAGACCAGCCAACAGCCCATCTCTAAGCATGCGAGAGAACCCAGTCAAAATTATCAGTGGGTCTGCTTTATCTATACCTGATACAGACCTATGAAGACTAGGGTGAGGTCCTAGCTGACCTCCCCAAATTCTATAGATTCCTGTTAAACCTACTGGTTGCTATTTAAACTGTTGACTTTGGGGTAGTTTGTAATACAGCAACATGGTGATGGTTGATAATTAATAGCATCAACCAGGGTCCCATGGTCTGCCAAAGTATGTGCAATATGCCCATTATAATTAAAGCTTTGGGATTATAGTCCTCATTAAAAATAGAATACAGTAATTTCACTAATACCTTAAAAACCAGTATACAGAATCTCTGCCGATTTCAACATCAGCCTTAATTGAAATTAAGTAGACTATCTACCTCAACCTCATCTTCAATGTGAGAAAAGGCCAGGTTGTGTTAGAGGTATGGTCAGATCCATGCCTAATTTTCTAGCAACGAATAGTCCTTCTTTCTGAAGGGTGCCTCTAATGAAAACAGATTCACGCCTACAGAAACCTACATTTCATCATAAAAGATGCTTAATTCTCTTCTATGTTATTTAGACCCTTAATTTCCTTCTTTATCCCTATTTATAAGATTATTTTTCCCCATATTTTGGTCATTCTGACTCAGGCTAAATAATCATATCTCTAGTGAGTGCTCAATCAACATACAAATAGGGGACAGGTAGGAATTAAGATATGTCTAGATTGAATAATGTAACTTGAACATAAAATAATATTTTATTGTAAGATATGCTTTAATAACTTGCAATTGGGATATGAAGAACACAAATATGTGGATGTGGAATTCAGTAGTGCTGTTTTCTTGACATTGAATGGCACCCCCTTTAAATTGAGTTTAGTTATATTTTTTTATTTGACCAATGAAATGTGAGAATAAGTGATATTGCATTCCTTCCCATCTAAAACCTTTTAGAGCAATGTTTTGGGGGATTCCTCAAAGCATGTAAAAATATAGAACTACTATCTGCTAAATTCCCTGATGGAGTAAATCCTTCTAATGAATCACGCTGAATATGTAACCTGAGTAAGGTATAAACCTTTGTATAAAGCGTGGAGACTTCAGACTTGTTTTTCACTCTGGGGTAACCTGCATTGTTCTTTTTTTTTTTAATCCCATAAAAATATCTGAAATGATTATAAATGACTAATGTCATATGTTTTTGTTATGTTAGTATTCACTTACAGTGGTTTTAGTTTCTTGTTACTGGAGGCTGGGAAGATGGTATTCCAAGATTTTCATCTGAATAATAGCACAAAAACTGCAGCTTTGCTATAACTTGGAAGGAAGAGAATGTACTTAATGAGAATTAAAGCAAATACATTTGGATAAAGTAGTGGTATATATTCGTTGTTGACTGCTTTTGAGACGAAACTACAAAAAAGAAATGAGTCCAGAAACTGCTGTTATTATCTCAAAGGTTGGTGAGAGAGTAGAGAGAGAGCAGAAATTTTGGGATTTGTAGAGGTGAAAAGGTAACTAACTGCTTCTTAACTCAAATAATAAAAGATAAAATGGAGAAATTCTTTGACCAATAAAGACAAATGAAATCTCAGCCACAAGGCAATATTGAATCAAGACAATGGCTGATAGATTCATTTTGTTAAAAGTTTTCTGTCAACTAAGCTGTCTCAGTGTAAAGGCCCAACTAAGAGGATAGTTTCAACAGATTTTTTTAATTAGAAGAAAAGAAACTCAAGGAAAATAGACAATGCATGGTTCTTCCACTAAAATTTGATAGGTGGCAGAGAAATGCAATAAAATTGAGAGAAAGAGTTAAGGGTATGAGAAAGCAAAAAGATATTAAAAATGTCTGAGAAGCCTAGAAAAGGCTGTGTGTGCAGTAGTTGATATATAAGATAGATTTGATTCATCTATAAGAAGCCCTTGGAGATTTTAAGAAGACTGTCAGTCAGTTCAGTTCAGTCGCTCAGTCGTGTCCAACTCTTTGCGATCCCATGGACTGCATGCAGCACGCCAGGCTTCCCTGTCCGTCACCAACTCCCAGAGCTTGCTCAAACTCATGTCCATTGAGTTGGTGATGTCACCGAATCATCTTGTCCTCTGTAATCCCCTTCTCCTCCTGCCTTAAATCTTTCCCAGCATCAGGGTCTTTTCAAATGAGTCAGCTCTCTGCATCAGATGGCCAAAGTATTGGCCTTTCAGCTTCAACATCAGCCCTTCCAATGAACACCCAGGACTGATCTCCTTTAGGATGGGCTGAGTGGATCTCCTTGCAGTCCAAGGAACTCTCAAGAGTCTTCTTCAACACCACAGTTCAAAAGCATCAGTTCTTCGGCATTTAGCTTTCTTTATAGTCCAACTCACATCCATACATGACTACTGGAAAAACCATAGCTTTGACTAGATGGACCTTTGTCGGCAAAGTAATGTCTCTGCTTTTCAATATGCTGTCTAGGTTGATCATAGCTTTTCTTCTAAGGGGCAAACATCTTTGAATTTCATGGCTGCAGTCACCATCTGCATTGATTTTGGATCCCCCAAAATTTAAGTCTGTCAATGTTTCCATTGTTTCCCCAAGTGTTTGCCATGAAGTGATGGTACTGGATGCCATGATCTTAGTTTTCTGAATGTCGATTTTTAAGACAGTTTCTTCTCTCTCCTCTTTGACTTTCATCAAGAGTCTCTTTAGTTCTTCTCTTTCTGCCATAATGGTGGTGTCATCTGCATTATCTGAGGTTATTGATATTTCTCCCAGCAATCTTGATTCCAGCTTGTGCTTCATCCAGCCCAGTATTTCACATAATGTACTCTGCATATAAGTTAAATAAGCAGGGTGATGATATAAAGCCTCGACATACTCCTTTCCCAATTTGGAACTAATCTGTTGTTCCATGTCCAGCTCTAACTGTTGCTTCTTGGCTTGCATACAGATTTCTCAGAAGGCAGGTAAGGTGGTCTGGTAGTCCCATCTCTTGAAGAATTTTCCACAGTTTCCTGTGATCCACACAGTCAAAGGGTTTGGTGTAGTCAATAAAGCAGAAGTAGGTGTTTTTTTCTGGAACTCTCTTGCTTTTTCGATGATCCAAAGGATGTTGGCAATTTGATCTCTGGTTCCTCTGCGTTTTGTAAATCCAGCTTGAACATCTGGAAGTTCATAGTTCACATACTGTTGAAGCCTGGCTTGGAGAATTTTGAGCATTACTTTGCTAGCATGTGAGATGAGAGCAATTGTGCTATAGTTTGAGCATTCTTTGGCATTGTCTGCCTTTTGGATTGGAATGAAAACTGACCTTTTCCAGTCCTGTGGTCACTGCTGAGTTTTCCAAATTTGCTGGCATATTGAGTGCAGCACTTTCACAGCATCATCTTTTAGGATTTGAAATAGTTGAACTGAAATTCCATCACCTCCACTAGCTTTGTTCATAGTGATGCTTCCTAAGGCTCACTTGACTTCACATTCCAAGATGTGTGGCTCTAGGTGTGTGATCACACCATTGTGGTTATCTGGGTCATGAATATATTTTTTGTACAGTTCTTCTGTGTATTCTTGCCACCTCTTCTAAATACCTTCTGCTTCTCTTTATTGTTGTTAGTCACTCACTTGTGTCTGGCTCTTCTTTTCTCAGCTATTTGTAAAGCCTCCTCAGAGAACCGTTTTGCCTTTTTGCATTTATTTTTCTTGTGGATGGTCCTGATCATTGTCTCCTGTACAATGTCATGAACTTCTGTCCATAGTTCTTCAGGCACTTTGTCTATCAGATCTAATCCCTTGAATCCATTTGTCACTTCCACTGTATAATTGTAAGGGATTTGATTTAGGTTATACCTGAATGGTCTAGTGGTTGTCCTTACTTTCTTCAAGTCTGAATTTTGCAATAAGGAATTCATGATCTGAGCCACAGTCAGCTCCCAGTCTTGCTTTGCTGACTGTATAGAGCTTCTCTATGGCTGCACAGAATATAATCAATCTAATTTCGGTATTGACCATCTGGTGATGTCTATGTGTAGAGTCTTTTCTTGTGTTGTTGGAAGAGGATGTTTGCTATGACTTGCATTCTCTTGGCAAAACTCTGTTAGCCTTTTCCCTGCTTCAAATTTGCCTGTTACTCCAGGTATTTCTTGACTTCCTACTTTTGCACTCCAGTCCCCTGTGATGAAAAGGGCATTTTTTGGGGGTGTTAGTTCTAGAAGGTCTTGTAGATCTTTATAGAACAATTGAACTTCAGCTTCTTTAGCTGAGAGATATACCAAGGGAATATTTCATGCAAAGAAGGGCACAATAAAGCTATAGACTTGGATTACTGTGATACTGAATTGTTTGCCTTGGAAATGAACAGAGATCATTCTGTCATCTTTGAGACTGAACCCAAGTACTGCATTTTGAACTCTTTTG
Organism: Bubalus bubalis; assembly: GCF_019923935.1. Taxonomy (NCBI): domain Eukaryota; kingdom Metazoa; phylum Chordata; class Mammalia; order Artiodactyla; family Bovidae; genus Bubalus; species Bubalus bubalis. The sequence continues at coordinate 16,396,265 of NC_059176.1, forward strand.
TTGACTATGAGGGCTACTCCATTTCTTTTAAGGGATTCTTGCCCACAGTAGTAGATATATTGGCCATCTGAATTAAATTTGCTCATTCCAATTCATTTTAGTTCACAGATTCCTAAAATATTGATTTTCACTCTTGCCATCTCCTGTTTGACTGCTTCCAATTTGCCTTGATTTATAGACCTAACTTTCCAGGTTCCTACGTAATGTTGTTCTTTACAGCATCAGACTTACTTCCATCACCAGTCACATCCACTACTGGTTATTGTTTTTGCTTTGGCTCCATCTCTTCATGCTTTCAGGAGTTATTTCAGAGGATTATGCTGCCAAAGAAACCACAAGATAGAGTAAGATATTCTCAATTCTCTTTCCAAGACTTAAAATGGCTATTGGATCCCCAGCATTTTCCAGGTAGTAAATAGGATGCAAACATTATTCAGCCTACAAATGTGTCTCCTCCCACCAATGTCTGATATATGTGGCTAAGTAGAATAATGAGAATGGAGTTATTACCCAGAGGGCAATAACCCATCGCGGATCAATGACCAATCTCAGTAGAGCAATGACTGGAAAGCTCTTCCTAAGGAGCAGAATTGTGAGCTAATTAAGAAATGTTTTCTATCCTATAGGAGGGAGTTCATGAATATATGCCCAGAAGGATTTCAGGGTATTACAGCAAGTGGCTATAAGACATATTTGCCTTTCTTCTATTTTCCAAGTTGAGTCTTTATTGTAGTTGTACTGTGTCTTCCTCCAGTGTATTCCAAGTGCATCAGTTCAGTTCAGTCACTCAGTCGTGTCCGACTGTTCATGACCCCATGAATCGCAGCACGCCAGGCCTCCCTGTCCATCACCAACTCCCGGAGTTCACTCAGACTCACGTCCATTGAGTCGGTGTTGCCATCCAGCCATCTCATCCTCTGTCATCCCCTTCTCCTCCGGCCCCCAATCCTTGCCAGCATCAGAGTATTTTCCAATGAGTCAACTCTTTGCATAGAGAGCCCTTATTTGGTTTTAGTTCTCCAGATCAAAGAATGTGAATGATCCCATCCTCACACCATATGTGAAAGTAACTTCCATGTGAATTAAAGAACCAAACTTTACAATAAATTCTATTTGTATTGAGATATCTATTTTTTATCCAAAATTCTCAAATTAAAAAGAATTTGACTTTGGATATTTTAAAGGGAACATTCTGAAGATAGGGATCAAACGGATGAGTAATTGACTGTTGGGATTAATGATGCTTGCTCACAGCAGTGGCATGAGTGATGTGGTACAGGAAAATAATTAGTCCCTAGAGTTAATCCTAACTCTTTTAGGTCCCTAAATTCATCAATCATTGTTTAAATTCACCAGCTAATTTCCAGCTGGGTCAAAAAAGAAGTTGTCCTAGATACTGCATCATTAAGTACATGGGGAATAGAGTAAGGGGGATGTGATATACTTTGAAGCACTTAATATTAAACATCAGGAAGTGGTAGATTGAATTTATGCTTCATATTTATGCTTCATATACCCCGAGAGGATGAATTAACATAGAAGTATGTTTAGAAATAAAATATCAACCATGATATAGTTTTACAGAAGCCATACGGAAAAAAGCAAACTTGTAAACACTGTGCTAATGACTTACACACAAATTCAGATTTAGACTACAAACATCTGCTTTTGGAAAAAATCAACCTTAAAGAGGTTTATGCTTTGATTGCCTGAAGCCAAATTATCTTGCTGCAAAGCTCAGGGGAAAAAATAAAGTAATATTTTGTAGGTATCAGCATAACTTCTGGCATGTTAATCTGGCACCAAGGCTTGAATAAATATCATTTGATTCTCTGTTGGAGATTATGATAGCCTTTAACAGAAACATGTTTAGATTAGACAAACCAGAGGACACGAGTATACAGTATGTTGAAATAGAGTCTGTTTATGCTGAAAATATTTCCATAAATGGAGTAACTATAGGTATTTTGAGAGTTTAAACCATTCTGTTTTAAGGTCCCAATGCTATTATATTTTCTTTAGCAGTCAGAAGAGTTTAAAACAAATTTTTTTTTTTTTTAAGAACAAAAGCTTAGCCAACATTTAGATATACAGTAGAGTCAAGTTCTCAAGACTACTCAAGCCCTGCTCTTTCAGTTCCATTTGTTCCTACTATTCTTCTCTCTTTTTCACCATCACTTATTCTCCTTCATGGAGAAGGCAATGGCACTCCACTCCAGTACTCTTGCCTGGAAAATCCCATGGATGGAGGAGCCTAGTAGGCTGCAGTCCATGGGGTCGCTAAGAGTCGGACACGACTGAGCGACTTCACTTTCACTTTTCACTTTCATGCATTGGAGAAGGAAATGGCAACCCACTCCAGTGTTCTTGCCTGGAGAATCCCAGGGACGGGGAGCCTGGTGGGCTGTCATCTGCGGGGTCGCACAGAAGTTGAACACGACTGAAGTGACTTCGCAGTATTCTCCTTCTGGAAAACTCCCAGTATTGTACAGGTATGTTATAATATCTCATAACTACATTTAACATATCCCTTCAGCCACCTGTTTCTTTGCTCATCTTTAAAGCAAAATTCCTCAAAATATCACCACTTTCCTTAATCCATATCTATTTACAAAAACTGCTGGTTTCAAGGTCATTAATAGATTCTATGTTGTTAAATCCAATGATAAGTTCTTGAAGTACATCTAACTGGATTTATCAGTATTATTTGACACAAATGACTATCACAACTCCTCTTGAAACACTTTCTTCACCTATCCTCCAAAAACAAACAAACAAACAAACAATAAAAGAGTCTCTTTTTTTTCCTTCTCTCTCACTGAGTACTCTCTTAAAAGAAATACCGAAATATCCTTTTTGGTTTGTTCTTGCTGATCTGACCTCTAAGCATTAGAGTGTCAAAATGCTAAATCCTTGAATATCTTTTCTGTATCAATAGGAATTTTCTAATTTATTTCTTTCAGTGATATGCATGTACATCTCATCTGTATACTGATAACTCCCAAATTTATGTTCTCAGTGTTAACTCTTCTGACTTCAAACACGTAAGTTCCACTCGCAGTCTTATAGACATCTCAAACTTAAAGCATCTAAAACAATTCCTGGTTTCCACTATGAAACCCTTTGTCATTCTCAATCCAAAAACAGAAGCTTCATTCTTCTAACTGCTCAGACTAAAATTCTAGAGCAAGTCTTAACTATTCTTTATGTCTCATGAACCAGCATGAACTTTTGTTTTTTTTCCTTAAAATAGATCAAAATCCAACCCCAGTCATCGTATGCCTGTCCAGGCCACCACCATCTATAATCTAAATTACTGCAATACTAATTTTCCAACTTATTTCTCTTGATCTGCATTCTTGTTCCTTATGTTTGTCATTCTTTGCATCTTTTCTGTGTCTGAAAAGGGGAAAATCTATATGGCTCAGCTCCTGACTTCCTTTAACTCTTTAATCAGATGTCTCATTGTTAGAAAGAACTTTCCTTACTCCTCTATGTAAAACAGTTTTTGACACAAGCTTAACCAACATTTAGATATACAGTAGAGTCAAGTTCTCAAGATGACTCAAGCCCTGCTCTTTCAGTTCCATTTGTTCCTACTATTCTCTCTTTTTCACCATCACTTATTCTCCTTCTGGAAAACTCCCAGTATTGTACAGGTATGTTGTACAATATTTACTTATTTACTATTACTCTTACCTCTTTACTCTGCTGAAGTCTCATTATAGCACTTTTTACTTCCTGAGATACTATTCATTCATTCATTTGAATTTTGTCTGTCATATCCCACTAAAATGTAGACTCCACAAGAGAGACAGAATTTCTCTGTTTTGCCCACTGTTGTACTTGGAACACTGACTGGCACATAGTGTGTTTGTGCTCAATAAATATCTATTGAACAAATCCCAAACTTAACTTAATTTCCAGTGATTTTCAGTAGGTTCTAGTCACACAAAACAGTATCTAAAATTATACTTAATTTTAATGCTCAATATCCTTTAAAATTCAATTCCCACAGTCTGTATTTGTCTTTCATTATACGTTTGCACTGTAACCTTGAACTCTGCTGGAAGGGGTTTATGTGGGATGGATAAGATGACCCTGTAGAGACAGTCAGACTGAATAACCAGTATGGTTATGTGTTGCAGTCAGATGACAGTCAAAAACCACAATTACATCTCTGCAACAACAGAGAATTCCAAACTCTTCTTTCTCATTTTTTTGGGGGGTGAACAAAATGATTAGTTATTACAAAAAGAGAGAAATCATTTAAAGAGTTATAAAAGCCTCTGATAAATACATTATGGAAATATTTCTTCAAGAGGGTATGGTTTTGTATCAGTGTAAATATAGCTTCTATAGATTTTTAAGCTGAATATACAGTTGATTAAAATTGGTGACCTATTTTCTTTCTGATTGTTATCTATTCTAAAATCTGTACAGGAGATACTGAAAATGCTTTCTCCCTACCCCACCCCCCAATCCTGGAAACCAATTTTTAAGAATCAATTTCTTGAATAAAATACTACATATTAATTTTTATTTTAATCTCTGTAACTACTCTTAGTTTTGTTTACTTATCCATATATCTACTCTCTATGTTTTTCTTATTTAGGGACATTTATTAAGATATAATTTATATAACCATATATTTCACCAAAGTGCATAAATCACAGAATTATGCAACTATCACCACAATCAATTTTATGACACATCTACCACACAGTATGAAAGTTATGACCAACCTAGGTAGCATATTAAAAAGCAGAGAAATTACTTTGCCAACAAAGGTCCGTCTAGTCAAGGCTATGGTTTTTCCAGTGGTCATGTATGGATATGAGAGTTGGACTATAAAGAAAGCTGGGCGCCGAAGAATTGATGCTTTTGAACTGTGGTGTTTAAGAAGACTCTTGAGAGTCCCTTGGACTGCAAGGAGATCCAACCAGTCCATCCTAAAGGAGATCAGTCCTGGGTGTTCATTGATAGGACTGATGTTGAAGGTGAAACTGCAATACTTTGGCCACCTGATGTGAAGAGCTGACTCATTTGAAAAGACCCTGATGCTGGGAAAGAAGGAGGGCAGGAGGAGAAGGGGACGACAGAGGATGAGATGGTTGGATGGCATCACCGACTCAACGGACATGCGTTTGGGTGGACTCCGGGAGTTGGTGATGGACAGGGAGGCCTGGCGTGCTGCAGTTCATGGGACCACAAAGAGTTGGACACAACTAAGCGACTGAACTGAACTGAACTGAGCTGAACCACACAATATACCTATTCTGATCATTTCATAAAAGTTAAATCATGAAATATCTGTTTTTTTGTGACCGGTTTCTTTTAGTTGGCATAATGCTTTTAAGATTCATCCATGTTGCATCATGTATCAGTATTTTATTCCTTTTTTGCTAACTAATATTTCATCAGTATACTACATTATATTCATCCATTAATGCATTAGTGGACATTTAGATTATTTCTAATGCTACTGTAAATACTTAGGTACAAGTTTTGTACAGATATATATATTTAAATTTTATTTATTTTGTAACTGAAGGATACTTGCTTTACAGAATTTTGTTGTTTTCTATCAAACCTCAACATGAATCAGCCATAGGTATATATTTATTTCTCTTGGATATATATTGGGAAGTGAAATACTGGGTTATATAGTATCTCTGTGTTCAGTCTTTATGGAACTGTCAGACTATTTATCAAAGTGACTGCAACATTTACATTCCTAGCAATGCACCATAGTTCCAGTTTCTCTCCATATGCTCCAAACTTGTTGTTATCTATCTTTTTAATATTCATCCTAGTGGGTGTGAAATGGTATTTCATTGAGGTTTTGATTTCCATTTCTCCAATGGTTACTGATTTTGAGCATCTTTTTATGTGCTTACTGTAAATTGGTATTTTCATTGAAGAAATGTCAGGTCCTTTGTACTTTTTAAATTTTTTTGTCTTTGTATTATTAATCTGTAAGAGTTCTTTATATATTCTGGATACAAGCCCCTTACAGATATATGATTTGTAAATTTTTTTCCATTCTGTGCACTGCCTTTTTACTTACATGAATATCCTTTGAAACACATTAAAAAAAGTTTTTTTGATTGATAAAGTCAATTTATTTTAGTTATTGTTGCATGTGTTTTTGTTGTCATATCAAAGAAGTCACTGCTTAATCTAAGATTATAAATCTTTATGCCTCTGTTTTCTTTGAAGATTATTATACTTTGGGTCCTTACATTTAGGTCATTGTTCCATTTTGAGTTAATTTTTGTATATGGTGTGAGGTAAGGCTCTAAATTTTGCATGTGGATATCCAACCGTCCCAAGACCATTTATTAAAAAGACTATTTTTTTTCCCCTTCCTATTGAATTGTCTTGGCATCTCTGTTGAAAATTAACTGAAAGATGAAAGTATAAAAAAGTAAAAACCATAAGAAATAGACACTGGATATCAGATATCATAAAAATTACAAATGGATTAAACTTGATTGCTGAGACAAAAATAACCATATGTGTCAAAAAGGTCCAATTAGGTAGACTACGAAGAAGCTCACCTAAAGCATAACATAGAAATTTTGAAATAAAGAGCTAATATATTCTGAACAATACTAATCAAAGGGGAAAATCTATAATGTCTGTATTACTATCATACAAAATAGATATTAAGGAGAAATGCAATTGTTAAAGATAAAGAAAGTAATTTTTTATTATAAATAAGGCTGGGACTAGATGAAAATCCTAAGTTTGAAGTATGAAAATATGACCATGTGTAGGTCTGTGACAGTGTGTTGACAAATATAAGTAGTGTGTGTGTGTATATAAGTATGCTACTGCTAAGTCACTTCAGTCATATCTGACTCCGTGCGACCCCATGGATGGCAGCCCAGCAGGCTCCCCCGTCCCTGGGATTCTCCAGGCAAGAACACTGGAGTGGGTTGCCATTTCCTTCTCCAATGCATAAAAATGAAAAATCAAAGTGAAGTCGCTCAGTCGTGTCCGACCCTCAGTGACACCATGGACTGCAGCTTTCCAGGCTCCTCCGTCCATGGGATTTTCCAGGCAAGAGTACTGGAGTGGTGTGTCATTACCTTCTCCATATATAAGTATATATGTGTTAAATTAGAAAGAGAAATTTATAAATTCGAGATCATATTGGGAAATTTAAATAACTTTTTCTGAAGTTTAAAAATCAAACTAATAAATAGCAATGTCATGAATAAAATCCTTAGCAAACTTGTTTTATTGAACACTAGATATCCATCAACTAGACTATAATTATTTTCAGGTGTATATGACATAATTACAAAATTGACCAAGTACTAGCCACAAAAAAATCTTAAAACTAGTAAAGAATTTATAGCTTAGAGAACACATTCTTAGAACACAGTTCAGTTCAGTTCAGTTCAGTCACTCAGTTGTGTCCGACTCTTTGAGACCCCATGAATTGCAGCACGCCAGGCCTCCCTGTCCATCACCAACTCCCTGAGTTCACCCAGACTCACGTCCATCAAGTCAGTGATGCCATCCAGCCATCTCATCCTCTTTTGTCCCCTTCTCCTCCTGCCCCCAATCCCTCCCAGCATCAGAGTCTTTTCCAATGAGTCAACTCTTCGCATGAGGTGGCCAAAGTACTGGAGTTTCAGCTTTAGTATCATTCCTTCCAAAGAAATCCCAGGGCTGATCTCCTTCAGAATGGACTGGTTGGATCTCCTTGCAGTCCAAGGGACTCTCAAAAGTCTTCTCCAACACCACAGTTCAAAAGCATCAATTCTTTGGCGCTCAGCTTTCTTCACAGTCCAATTCATACAACCATACATGACCACTGGAAAAACCATAGCCTTGACTAGACGGACCTTTGTTGGCAAAGTAATGTCTTTGCTTTTTAATATACTATCTAGGATGGTCATAACTTTTCTTCCAAGGAGTAAGTGTCTTTTAATTTCATGGCTGCAGTCACCATCTGCAGTGATTTTGGAGCCCCCCAAAATAGCCTGACACTGTTTCCCCATCTATTTCCCATGAAGTGTTGGGACCAGCTGCCATGATCTTCGTTTTCTGAATGTTGAGCTTTACCAACTTTTTCACTGTCCTCTTTCACCTTCATCAAGAGGCTTTTGAGTTCTTCTTCACTTTCTGCCATAAGGGTGGTGTCATCTGCATATCTGAGGTTATTGATATTTCTCCCGGCTATCTTGATTCCAGCTTGTGCTTCTTCCAGTCCAGCGTTTCTCATGATGTACTCTGCATAGAAGTTAAATAAGCAGGGTGACAAATACAGCCTTGACATACTCCTTTTCCTATTTGGAACCAGTCTGTTGTTCCATGTCCAGTTCTAACTGTTGCTTCCTGACCTGCATACAAATTTCTTAAGAGGCAAGTCATGTGGTTTGGTATTCCCATCTCTTTCAGAAATTTCCACAGTTTATTGTGATCCACACAATCAAAAGCTTTGGCATAGTCAATAAAGCAGAAATAGATGTTTTTTTGGAACTCTCTTGCTTTTTGATGATCCAGCGGATGTTGGCAATTTGATCTATGGTTCCTCTGCCTTTTCTAAAACCAGCTTGAACATCTGGAAGTTCATGGTTCACATATTGCTGAAGCCTGGCTTGGAGAATTTTGAGCATTACTTTACTAGCATGTTGAGTGCAATTGTGCAGTAGTTTGAGCATTCTTTGGCATTGCCTTTCTTTGGGATTGCAATGAAAACTGACCTTTTCCAGTCCTGTAGCCACTGCTGAGTTTTCCAAATTTGCTGGCATATTGAGTGCAGCACTTTCACAGTATCATCTTTCAGGATTTGAAATAGCTCAACTGGAATTCCATCACCTCCACTAGCTTTGTTCATAGTGATGTTTTCTAAGGCCCACTTGATTTCACATTCCAGGATGTCTGGCTCTAGATGAGTGATCACACCATCGTGATTATCTGGGTCGTGAAGATCTTTTTTGTACAGTTCTTCTGTGTATTCTTGCCATCTCTTCTTAATATCTTCTGCTTCTGTTAGGTCCATACCATTTCTGTCCTTCATCGAGCCCATCTTTGCATGAAATGTTCCCTTGGTATCTCTAATTTTCTTGAAGAGATCTCTAGTCTTTCCCTTTCTGTTGTTTACCTCTATTTCTTTGCTTTGATCTCTGAGGAAGGCTCTCTTATCTCTTCTTGCTATTCTTTGGAACTCTGCTTTCAGATGCTTATATCTTTCCTTTTCTCCTTTGCTCTTTGCTTCTCTTCTTTTTACAGCTATTTGTAAGGCCTCCCCAGACAGCCATTTTGCTTTTCTGCATTTCTTTTCCATGGGGATGGTCTTGATCCCTGTCTCCTGTACAATGTCATGAACCTCAATCCGTAGTTCATCAGGCACTCTATCTATCAGATCTAGTCCCTTAAATCTATTTCTCACTTCCACTGTATAATCATAAGGGATTTGATTTAGGTCATACCTGAATGGTCTAGAGGTTTTCCCCACTTTCTTCAGTTTCAGTCTGAATTTGGCAATAAGGAGTTCATGATCTGAGCCACAGTCAGCTCCCGGTCTTGTTTTTGCTGACTCTATAGAGCTTCTCCATCTTTGGCTGCAAAGAATATAATCAATCTGATTTCGGTGTAGACCATCTGGTGATGTCCATGTATAGAGTCTTCTCTTGTGTTGTTGGAAGAGGGTGTTTGCTATGACCAGTGCATTTTCTTGGCAAAACTCTATTAGTCTTTGCTCTGCTTCATTCTGTATTCCAAGGCCAAATTTGTCTGTTACTCCAGGTGTTTCTTGACTTCCTACTTTTGCATTCCAGTCCCCTATAATGAAATGACATCTTTTTTGGGTGTTAGTTCTGAAAGGTCTTGTAGGTCTTCATAGAACTGTTCAACTTCAGCTTCTTCAGCATTACTGGTTGGGGCATAGACTTGGATTACTGTGATATTGAATGGTTTGCCTTGGAAACGAACAGAGGTCATTCTGTCATTTTTGAGATTGCATCCAAGTACTGCATTTTGGACTCTTTTGTTGACCATGATGGCTACTCCATTTCTTCTGAGGGATTCCTGCCCGCAGTAGTAGATATAATGGTCATCTGAGTTAAATTCACCCATTCCAGTCCATTTCGGTTCGCTGATTCCTAGAATGTCGACATTCACTCTTGCCATCTCTTGTTTGACCACTTCCAATTTGCCTAGACCACAGTGGAATCTAATAAAAAATCAATAACAGCACTAATGAAAAGAAAGCAATAATAAAAATAACATACAGCATTTAAAAAGTGAATAACTCATTGTTGAGAGAAATCATGAGGTCAGTTAAAAAAATATTCATTACTGAATGTCTGTAAACTATAAACATCAAGACTGCTTTGAAGGAGAAGTAAGGATGTGTGCACTAGCCTTAATAAACATCAAGAATTTGATGGTGCAGAATAGTCAAGTAACGTAATGGGACAGAATAACAAACCCAGTATATGGAACTTGGAATAACAAAAACTCATAATTGGGAAATTAACATATTATTCAATAAGAAAGAAGACATAGGGACTGTGTATGGAAAAAGGATAAAAATAGATTTCTACTTTAGACTAAATATTTAAAGTCTTTAAATTTGAAAAGGTAAACTAAAATTTTTGGTGGAAATTATCAAAGAATAATCCTACTATATCTGTTTTTTCAAGGTAAGGGAGAATTTTATAAATAAGATATAAAAGCACAAAGAATAATAGGAAAGATTTCATTGAGTAATTGAGTTCATTGATATTAAAATTCTTTTATAATCAAAGTCTTCAAAAGAAGTTAGAAAACAAACTATACACTTGAGGAAAAATAAAACTGTAAAGATTAAATCACAAAAGAAAATACTAAGAACCCTTATGACTGGGCAATGACCAACCCTGATGGAAAAAAAAAAATGTGGGGGGGAGAGGCTTAGGCTATATTGTGAAAGGAGAACTAACATTTCTGCTAGTCAGTTATAAATTAATAATGAAATACCATTTTATATCAATTAAGTTCGTGAATTTTTAAATTTGATAAGACTAAGTGATTTTAAGACAGGTGTCAACTACAAATTGGCACTTACCAAGAGCATTGCCAAGGACTGAACAACAAAAGTGTTTGCCATCTTCTTCTACGGAGATTGAACCCCATGCTGCTATAGCTGTTGACCTTCAACAACTCCTGAGCAAGTTCAGGGTGGAGTGAGGCACACTGTGCTCCAGGGAATCTGGTGGGACAGGTCTTTAGATAGTTGGAGGTTTAGGAACAGATTTTATCATCTCAATCCTCAATCTCCTCATATCTAGAGAAGCACTAAATCCCTTCATGGTGACATCAGATCCTTATGACTAACAAAAAACCTTTTGTAAAATGAGTGCTTCATGGTATCGAACTCTCCCTTTACTAAAACCTTATATATCGACTTTCCCCCACAGCCACTTTGGAGCACTCTCTCAGAGCTACCTGAGATGCTGTCTCCCGGGCTGCAGTCCTCATTTTGCCCCAAATAAAACTTAACTCACAACTCTCAAGTTGTACATCTTTTTTCAGTTGACACTGGAAAAGGTCAGTTTTCATTCCAATCCCAAAGAAAGACAATGCCAAAGAATGTTCAAACTAGCATACATTTGCACTCACTTCACATGCTAGCAAGGTAACGTTGAAAATCTTTCAAGCTAGGCTTCAATAGTATGTGAACCAAAAACTTTCAGATGAACAAGTTGGATTGAGAAATGCAGAGGAATCAAATTGCCAACAACAAGAAAAACAAGGAAAAAAAAAACAAGGAAATTCCAGAAAAAAAAATATCTACTGCTGCTTCACTGACTATGCTAAAACCTGTGAGTTGTGGATCACAACAAACTGTGGAAAATTCTTGAAGAGATAGGAATAACAGACCACCTTTCCTGCCTCCTGTTAAACCTGTTTGCAGGTCAAGAAACAACAGTTAGAGCCAGACAAGGAACAACGGTCTGGTTCCAAGTTGGGAAAGGAGTACATCAAGGCTGTATATTGTCACTCTGCTTATTTAACTTTATGCAATCATGCAAATTGCCAGGCGGGATGAATCACAAGTTGGAATCAAGGTTGCTGGGACAAATATCAAACAACAACCTCTGATATACACATGATACCTCTCAAATGGCAGGAGACAAAGAGGAACTAAAGAGCCCCTTGATGAGAGTGTGAGAGTGCAAGAAGAGAGTGAAAAAGATGGCTTACAACTCAATACTCAAAAAACAAAGATCATGCTTGTGGTCCCATTACTTCATGCAAATAGGTGGGGAAAAAGTGGAAACAGTGAGGGATTTTATTTTCTTGGGCTCCAAAGACATTGCAGACAGTGACTGAAGTCACAAAATTAAAAGATGCTTGCTCCTTGGAAGAAAAGCTAAGACAATCCAAGACCACATATTAAAAAGTAGAGACATCACTTTGCTGACCTAGGTCCCTATAGTCAAAGCTATGGTTTTTCTAAGTCATGTATGGATGTGAAAGTTGGATCATTAAGAAGGCTGAGAGCTGAAGTATTGATGCTTTCAAATTGTGGTGCTGGAGAACACTCTTGAGAGTCCCTTGGACAGCAAGGAGATCAAACCAGTAAATCCTAAAGAAATCAACCCTGAATATTCATTGGAAGGATTGACGCTAAAGCTGAAGCTCCAATATTTTCGCTACCTGATGTGAAGAGCTGATTCATTAGAAAAGATCCTGATGCTGGGAAAGATGGAGGGCAGGAGGAGAAGAGGGTGACAGAGGATGAGATGGTTGGATGGCATCACAGACTGGATGGACTGAGTTTGAGCAAACTCAGGGAGATAGTGAAGGACAGGGAAGCCTGATGTGCTACAGTCCATTGGGGTTGCATAGAGTCACATAGGACTTAGTGAGTGAACAACAGCAAGATGTTGTAAATAGAACATCCTGCTTTTACAGACCCAGTAGGAGTTTAAATTAGAACAACTATTTTGGATACCAATTTGGCAATAACTAGATTTGCAAAAACCTATATCTCAGTTTTTTCACTTCAAGGACCTTTTTCTCTGTATCCAGTCTCTCTGTCTCTGTCTCACTCTTTGTCTCTTTCTCTGTCTCAATTTCTCTCTCCCTTTCTCTCTTGAAACACACACACTCAAACACTTGCATATGAATCTGTTCACAAGGAGGCTTATAGGGAATAGTTATTAAAGTACTTTTATCTCAGTAAAATATTACAAACAACTTGTAAGTAACAGTACAAGAAGAAAATAAGTTGTGGTTTAGTCATAAAATTGAATACTGTGAATAAATTAAAATAAATAAATTAGATGCTTAAATTTCATAGAAACCTTAAAATAGTAATGATTAATGAAAAAGCAAGTTACGGAATGATATATATTATATGATATAATAAAGTTACAATTAAAATTTTATACTATGTACTATTAATGGATACAATACATACCTGTATCAATTTGAATGAAAGACAGTTTCAGATAGAGGTTGTTTTTTGGTAAAATGGGAGCAAAAATGACATGGGTGGTGGCTTTTGTATTTATCCTTTAAATTTTACTCTTAAAAAACATGGTAATCTTAAAGATGACAAGATGGTAATATTTGCTAAATCTTTTCTGGTTGATAGATATGCTAATGCATGTCTACCACTTTTTTTTTTTTTTTTTGGCTCTTTCACAGAAATATGTATTAAGCAAAAGGAAAATCTCTAATGAAAGTTGAATTTTATCATATCTACTTATAAACCTCTCTTGTCTTGCTATTCTCAAATGAGATTAGTATCTGGTCCATATTTACATCTCTGAACTGTAGGGCACTTTAGCCACGGTCTGAGATTCCCAGTATATACTTGGACCAGTTTATACTGCAAACTACAAATTGGCACTTGCCAAGAGCATTGCCAACCACTGAACAACAAGAGCATTTGCCATCTGCCTCTGCGGAGATTGAACCCTGTGCTGTTGTAGCTATGGACTTTCAACACTCCCTGAGGGAGTTCCGAATGGAGTGATGCACTCTGTGCTCTAGGGAATCTGATGGGACAGGTCTTCAGATATTTGGATGTTTTGCAGTTTCAGTTCAGTTGCTCAGTCCTTTCCGAATCTTTGCAACCACATGGACTGCAGCATGCCAGGCTTCTCTGTCCATCATCAGCTCCCAGAGCTTACTCAAACTCATGTCCATTGAGTTGGTGATGCCATCCAACCATCTCATCCTATATTGTCCCCTTCTCCTGACTTCAATCTTTCCCAGCATCAAGGTCTTTTCCAGTGAGTGAGTTCTTTGCATCAGGTGGCAAAAGTATTGGCGTTTCAGCTTCAGCATCAGTCTTTCCAATGAATATTCAGGACAGATTTTCTTTAGGATGGACTGGTTGCATCTCCTTGCAGTCCAAGGGACTCTCAAGAGACTTCTCCAACACCACATTTCAAAACCATCAATTCTTTGGTGCTCAAATTTCTTTATAGTTCAAATTGTACATCCATACATTGTCCATACTGGACAATCATAGCATTGACTCAGGTCAGATAGGATCAGTACAGTTGCTCAGTCGTGTCTGACTCTTTGCGACCCCATGAATCGCAGCACACCAGGCCTCCCTGTCCATCACCAACTCCCGGAGTTCACTCAGACTCACGTCCATCGAGTCAGTGATGCCATCCAGCCATCTCATCCTCTGTCGTACCCTTCTCCTCTTGCCCCTAATCCCTCCCAGCATCAGAGTCTTTTCCAATGAGTCAACTCTTCGCATGAAGTGGCCAGAGTACTGGAGTTTCAGCTTTAGCATCATTTTTTCCAAAGAAATCCCAGTGCTGATCTCCTTCAGAATGGACTCGTTGGATCTCCTTGCAGTCCAAGGGACTCTCAAGAGTCTTCTCCAACACCACACTTCGAAAGCATCAATTCTTCGGCACTCAGCCTTCTTCACAGTCCAACTCTCACATCCATACATGACCACAGGAAAAACCATAGCCTTGACTAGATGGACCTTTGTTGGCAAAGTAATGTCTCTGCTTTTGAATATGCTATCCAGGTTGGTCATAACTTTCCTTCCAAGACGTAAGCGTCTTTTAATTTCATGGCTGCAGTCACCATCTGCAGTGATTTTGGAGCCCAGAAAAATAAAGTCTGACACTGTTTCCCCATCTATTTCCCATGAAGTGATGGGACTGGATGCCATGATCTTCATTTTCTGAATGTTGAGCTTTAAGGCAACTTTTTCACTCTCCTGTTTCACTTTCATCAAGAGGCTTTTGAGTTCCTCTTCACTTTCTGCCGTAAGGGTGGTGTCATCTGCATATCTGAGGTTATTGATATTTCTCCCGGCAATCTTGATTTCAGCTTGTGCTTCTTCCAGTCCAGCGTTTCTCATGATGTACTCTGCATAGAAGTTAAATAAACAGGGTGACAATATACAGCCTTGACGTACTCCTTTTCCTATTTGGAACCAGTCTGTTGTTCCATGTCCAGTTCTAACTGTTGCTTCCTGACCTGCATAGAGGTTTCTCAAGAGGCAGATCAGGTGGTCTGGTATTCCCATCTCTTTCAGAATTTTCCACAGTTTATTGTGATGGACCTTTGTTGGCAAAATAATGTCTCTGCTTTTTAATATGCTAGGCTGTTCATAGCTGTTCTTCCAAGGAGCAAGAGTCTTTTAATTTCATGGCTGCAGTCACCATCTGCAGTGATTTTGGAGCCCCAAAAATAAAGTCTGTCACTTTTCCATTGTTTCCCCATCTATTTGCCGTGAAGTGATGGTACGGGAGGCCATGATCTTAATTTTCTGAATGTTGAGTTTCAAGCCAACTTTTTCACTCTCCTCTTTCACTTTCATCAAGAGGCTCTTTAGTTCTTCTTCACTTCCTGCCATAATGCTGCCATAATAACCTCAGATATGCCATAATCTGCATACCTGAGGTTATTGATATTTCTCCCAGAAGTCTTAATTCCAGCTTGTGCTTCATCCAGCCCAGCATTTTGCATGATGTACTCTGCATAGAAGTTAAATAAGCAGGGTTACAATGTACAGCCTTGATGTACTCCTTTCCTGATTTGGAACCAGTCTATTGTTCCATGTCCAGTTCTAACTGTTGCCTCTTGACCTGCATACAGATTTCTCAGGAGGCAGCTCAGATTTTCTGGTATTCCCATCTCTTCAAGAATTTTCCACAGTTTGTTGTGATCCACACAGTCAAAGGCTTTGGCATAGTCAATAAAGCAGAAATAGATGTTTTTCTGAAACTCTCTTGCTTTTTCGATGATCCAACAGATTTTGGCATTTTGATCTCTGGTTCCTCTATCTTTTCTAAATCCAGCTTAAACATCTCGAAGTTCATGGTTCACGTACTATTGAAGCCTGGCTTGAAGAATTTTGAGAATTATTTTGCTAGTGTGTGAGATGAGTGCAATTGTGTGGTAGTTTGAACATTTTTTGGAATTGAAATGAAAACTGACCTTTTCCAGTCCTGTGGCCACTGCTGAGTTTTCCTAATTTGCTGGCCTATTGAGTGCAGCACTTTCACAGCATCATCTTTCAGGATTTGAAATACTCCACTGGAATTCCATTGCCTCCACTAGCTTTGTTCATAGTCATGCTTCCTAAGGCTCACTTGAATTCACATTCCAGGATGTCTGGCTTGGTGAGTGATCACACCATCATGGTTATCTGGGACATGAAGACCTTTTTGTATAGTTCTTCTGTGTATTCTTGCCGCCTATTCTTAATATCTTCTGCTTCTGTTAGGTCCCTACCATTTCTGTCCTTTATTGTGTCCCTCTTTGCAGGAAATGTTCCCTTGGTATCTCTAATTTTCTTGAAGAGATCTCTAGTCTTTCCCATTCTATTATTTTCCTCTATTTCTTTGCATTGATCACTGAGGAAGGCTTTCTTATCTCTCTTTGCTATTCTTTGGCACTCTGCATTCAAATGGGTATATCTTTCCTTTTCTCCTTTGCCTTTGCTTCTCTTCTATTCACAGCTATTTGTAAGGTGTCCTCAGACATTCATTTGCCTTTTTACATTTCTTTTTCTTGGGGGTGGTCTTGATCATTGCCTCCTGTACAAGGTCACAAACCTCCGTCCATAGTTCTTCATGCACTCTGTCTATCAGATCTAGTCCCTTGAATCTATTTGCCACTTTTTCTGTGTAATTGTAAGGGATATGATTTAGCTCATACCTGCATGGTCTAGTGATCACATGGACTCTGCTGGCTTTATGGTGGGGTTAATGGTGACCTCCTCTAAGAGGATACAACTGGATGTTTTTAGGAACAGACTGTATTATCTCAATCCTGTATGTCCTCATATCTAGAGAAGCACTAAATCCCTTCCTGGTGACATCACATCCTTGTGACTAGCAGAGAACCTTTATAAAATGATTGTTTAATGGTATTGGACTCCACCTTCCCTGAAACCTTATGCATTGACCTTCCTCCCACTGCCTCTTTGGAGCAGTCTCTCAGAGCTATCTGAGGTGCTGCCTCCTGACTGCAGTCCTCATTTTGCCCCAAATAAAGCTCAATTCACAACTCTCAAGTTGTGCATCTGTTTTAGTCAACAATACTTATATTCTCTTTCATGCTTAGAAAATAAATTTGAAGAGGAGGCTATAATCTGTATAGACTGGACAGCGTTTGCCACGAATTAAAGTAAAGTAAAAGTGTTAGTGGCTTAGTTGTATCCGACTTTTTGTGACACCAAATGGACTATAGCCCCCAGGTTCCTCCATCCATGGAATTCTCCAGGCAAAAATACTGGCATCGGTTTGACATTTCCATCTCCAGGGAATCTTCCCCACCCAATGGTGGAACCCAGGTCTCCCACATTGTAGGCAGGCTCTTTACCATCTGAGCTACCAGGGAAGTCCATTAATTTATGTAACATGTATTTAGTAACATAGACATAATTTAGATAACAAAGTTATTTTTAAAGGGAAGGCCAGGACAATGCTGTTTATATTTTCATATTTTCATTATATATGTTTTTTATTGATTAAGTGATCAAGGAAGGAGTCTCTTGACTTCTTAAAAGATCAGAGATTCTGAAGTTCATACCAGTTAAAGACCTTGAACAACAAGGGTCTTTCAGACTACTCTCGGGGTTTGGCATAAATGCACCCCCCCAAAACAGATACCATTATTTATAAAATTTAAAAAAAAAGTATTTGCCAGTCTTGTGATGACATGTTTCAATCTGCATGTTTCAATTTGGTCTTTAGTACTGATTTTTTTTTTCCAGTCACTCTTTCCCAATCATTTTTAATTCATTTGTGCTTCCAGTTTGATTAAAATCAAGTTTGCATTTAGAATTTACAGCTTTCATACCTGTACTATTTTAAAATTCTTAATGAGTTGAAAATGAGGCAATTGCATATATACAAACATACTCTGATTATATTAATTTGTAGCTATGTACCTTAAAAAATTGCTTATTCAAATTATTACTAACAAAACTGTCAAAGCAAAAATACCCTCCAGTTCACTTCAGTTCAGTCGCTCAATCGTGTCCGACTCTTTGCGACCCGTTGAACTGCAGCACACAAGGCCTACCTATCCATCACCAACTTCCAGAGTACACCCAAAACCATGTCCATCGAGTCGGTGATACCATCCAACCATCTCATCCTCTGTCGTCCCCTTCTCCTCCTGCCCTCAGTCTTTCCCAGCATCAGGGTCTTTTCCAATGAGTCAACTCTTTGCATGAGGTGGCCAAAGTATTGGAGTTTCAGCTTCAACATCAGTCCTATCAATGAACACCCATGACTGATCTCCTTTAGGATGGACTGGTTGGATCTTCTGGCTGTCCAAGGGACTCTCAAGAGTCTTCTCCAACACCACAGTTCAAAAGCATCAATTCTTCAGTGCTCAGCTTTCTTTATAGTCCAACTCTCACATCCATACGTGACTACTGGAAAAACCATAGCCTTGACTAGATGGACCTTTGTTGACAAAGTTATGTCTCTGCTTTCTAATATGCTCTCTAGGTTGACTAACTTTCCCATAACTTTCCTTCCAGGAGTAAGCGTCTTTTAATTTCATGGCTGCAATCACCATCTTCAGTGATTTTGGAGCCCAGAAAAATAAAGTCTGACACTGTTTCCACTGTTTCCCCATCTATTTCCCATGAAGTGATGGGACAGGATGCTATGATCTTAGTTTTCTGAATGTTGAACTTTAAGCCTACATTTTCACTCTCCTCTTTCACTTTCATCAAGAGGCTTTTTAGTTCCTCTTCACTTTGGGCCATAAGGGTGGTGTCATCTGCATATTTGAGGGTATTGATATTCCTCCTGGCAATCTTGATTCCAGCTGTGCTTCCTCCAGCCCAGTGTTTCTCGTGATGTACTCTGCATAGAAGTTAAATAAGCAGGGTGACAATATACAGCCTTGATATACTCCTTTTCCTATTTGGAACCAGTCTGTTGTTCCATGTCCCGTTCTAACTGTTGCTTCCTGACCTGCATACAGGTTTCTCAAGAGGCAGGTCAGGTGGTCTGGTATTCCCATCTCTTTCAGAAATTTCCACAGTTTATTGTGATCCACACAGTCAAAGGCTTTGGCATAGTCAGTAAAGCATAAATAGATGTTTTTCTGGAATTCTCTTGCTTTTTCGATGATCCAGCAGATGTTGGCAATTTGATCTCTGGTTCCTCTGCCTTTTCTAAAACCAGCTTGACTCTGTGGGAGAGGGAGAGGGTGGGATGATTTGAGAGAATGGCATTGAAACATATATAATATCATATATGAAACAGATTGCCAGTCCAGGTTTGATGCATGATACAGGATGCTTGGGGCTGGTGCACTGGGATGACCCAGAGGGATGGTATGGGGAGGGAGGCAGGAGGGGGTTTAGGATGGGGAACACATGTACACCCGTGGCGGATTCATGTTGATGTATGGCAAAACCAATACAATGTTGTAAAGTAATTAGCCTCCAATTAAAATAAATACATTTATATTAAAAAAAAGTTGAAAATAAAATCTGATTGAACATCTGGAAGTTCATGGTTCACATATTACTGAAGCCTGGTTTGGAGAATTTTAAGCATTACTTTACTAGTGTGTGAGATGAGTGCAATTGTGCGGTAGTTTGAGCATTCTTTGGCATTGCCTTTCTTTGGGATTGGAATGAAAACTGACCTTTTCCAGTCCTGTGGCCACTGCTGAGTTTTCCAAATTTGCTGGCATATTGAGTGCAGCACTTTCACAGCATCATCTTTCAGGATTTGAAATAGCTCCACTGGAATTCCATCACCTCCACTAGCTTTGTTCATAGTGATGCTTTCTAAGGCCCACTTGACTTCACATTCCAGGATGTCTGGCTCTAGGTCAGTGATCACACCATCATGATTATCTGGGTCATGAAGATCTTTTCTGTACAGTTCTTCTGTGTATTCTTGCCACCTCTTCTTAATATCTTCTGCTTCTGTTAGGTCCATACCATTTCTGTCCTTTATCGAGCCCATCTTTGCATGAAATGTTCCCTTAGTATCTCTAATTTTCTTGAAGAGATCTCTAGTTTTTCCTGTTCTATTGTTTTCCTCTATTTCTTTGCATTGATCTCTGATGAAGGCTTTCTTATCTCTCCTTGCTCTTCTTTGGAACTCTGCATTCAAATGGGTATATCTTTCCTTTTCTCCTTTGCTTTTCACTTTCCTTCTTTTCACAGCTAATTGTAAGGCCTCCTTAGACAGCCATTTTGCTTTTTTGCATTTCTTTTTCTTGGGGATGGTCTTGATTCCTGCCTCCTGTAGAATGTCACAAACCTCCATCCGTAGTTCATCAGGCACTCTGTCTATTAGATCTAGTCCTTTAAATCTATTTCTCATTTCCACTGTATAGTCATAAGGGATTTGATTTAGATCATACCTGAATGATCTAGTGGTTTTCTCCACTTTCTTAAATTTAAGTCTGAATTTGCCAGTAAGGAGTTCATGATCTGATCTGGAACTATCAAATATAAAAAGAATTGGAAAAAAATGTATCCTCTCTACTTATAAAGTTGTTTTCTACTTAAAATATTTATATACAATGTGGCAGTTCATTCACTTAAGTTGATTCACCTCAGTGAATAATTTAGTGACTTCAGGATTTGTTTACTTTTCTTATATTGCACAAATATAATGATAGATATGAGAAGGTATTAAGTATGCTATTTAAATTTAATTTACTGGTTACAGTAGACTTTCAACCCCTGCAAACAAACATTTGTACCCTTTTAGTCATAGCAGTCTTTAAAATGTCCTACATTATACTGGCATTTTTAAAAAGGATCTGTGATATTACCAATTATATAATCTACTTTTTAATATTCAGAATATTAATATGTAACTTCTTGTAGATTTTAATTTGTAAAACAGTATGTCTCTTGCTTTTATTATTCATATTTGGGATAATGATATGATGTAGACTGAAATTTTGCCAGTAGTAAGACTAAAGTTCTTTAGTGAGTAGTCAAATGTTCCAGACTCTCTAAGTCATTATGACATATCTTTCCCTCTTTCCTAATTTTAGGTGGTGATAGATTAAATTTAACTTAGTTTCTAGACCTGGCAGGGAGATAGCGTGGAGACACATGCCATAAGTTATTCATCCCATGGAGATAACAAATGGTTCATTAAGTATAACATATTTAATTATGAAATTATGGAGTGGAAGAAATTTTTGAGTGCTTCTAGTTAATCTTTCTTCCAATTCAGGAACTTTGGTTAACATGCCAGATGGATGGTTATTTAGCCACTGCTTAAGCATGTGTGGGGCCGTAGACAGCTTTTAAGAGAAACTGCTCACATTTGGGACTAGGAGAATGATTACAAAATTCTTATGAATATTTGTCTAACAGATGCTCCGTTTAAATTCACTCTCTTGGCTCCTAGTTGCACAACACAGTATCTGTTAGTTTTTTTCTTTTCCTTTTTTTTTTTTTTAGTTTTTTTTTCTTTTACTTAGCAATCTTTTTACATACTTTTAGTCTGTTATTATATCTCCATATATTTTCTATTCTCCACATCAAGTCCTAAAAATCAGCTTGTGTAAATAATGTATTTGATTACATAATTATAAAAAATAAAAAGAGAATCACAATCAGGAAAAATACATGATTTTAAAGGCAGTGCAACAATGGGAAGGACATCATGGATCTATATGCCATGATGGTTGATCTTCTCTTTGGGTTCTGTACTTTCTAGTAATCAAAGTGAAAGCAGATGATATTATTACTTATACTAAGTTCCTCAGTGTATCAAAAGTTTTCAACTGACATAAATTCTGAAAGGATATATTAGATGGTAATCCATTTGTAAATCTCAGTGTTTTTTGTGTTTTTGGTATTCTTTTAATACCCAAATTAGGTATTAAATTTTTTAAGATTGAAGTATAGTTAATTTACAATGTTGTTTTCCTTTCTTGTGTAAGAAAAGTGATTCAGATTTTTATATGTATATATGTATAATTATATATGTACATGTATGTGTGTATATATATATATATTTGTTTTCAGATTCTTTTCCATTATGGATTATTATATGATATTGAAAATAGTTCCCTGTGCTAAATAGTAGGTCCTGTTGTATATCTATTTTATTTAAAAGTACATATCTATTAACCCCAAACTCCTAATTTCTCTCTCCCTACGTCCTCTCCACCCACCTCTGCTCTCATCTTTGATGACCATAAGTTTGTTTTCTATGTCTGTGAGTATATTTCTGTTTTGTAACTAAGTTAATCTGCATCACTTTTGTATAGATTCCACACATTTAACTCAGTATTTTAATGAACAATGTCCTCAGTAACATTCCTTCAACAATCGTATTATCATTATTCCTATGGCATTTGTCTCTAGAACTTTCACAACCTCTGATATATTCAGGGGGGAAAAACTGAAATGTGTCTCTCATTTCCATGTGAATTAGAAAAAAAATGGACAGTGGACTATTCATTTAATAAATCTTGGCATGCTGTCTGATGTGTCTCACAATGTAGGTTACAAGGATGCTGCAATTCCCCAGGATGAGCCATGTCAAGAAATATGCTTAAACATCTTTGAAAGACTTAGTAGGGCATTACCAGGTACTAAGATGTCATTCCTTCTCATCAAAATAGCAATAACAGGATTCCTGCTGCTTGCAACCATTTATATATCTTCATTAGTGCAAACGAGTATAGATTGTACTTCAGAAGCCTCAGTGTTTTCTTGAGAAGGAAATAGCTACCCATTCCAGTATTCTTGCTTAGAGAATCCCACGCACAGAGGAGCCTGGCAGGCTGCAGTCCATATTGTTGCAGAGTCAGACATGACTGAAGTGACTAAGCAGCAGGAGTGTTTTCTTAGGAATGAAAGTACTCGTTCCAAAAGTCCAGTCTAGTTCTAACAAGTTAAAATTTATTTTTTTTCTCCTTTTTTCCTTTTATCCCTACAATGGGGTCAAAAAATTAAATTGAAAATTAGATGATTTTTTCTTTTTAATAGTTCCAAAGTGACAGAAATAGTTTTAAAAATATTTGTTAGGGCACAACTCATCATTTCTGCATCAGTCTATTCATAGAGGGCAAAACTCATTATTTCTGCATCAGTCTATTCATAGAGTGTGTTTATTCATAAAGTGGCTGATTTTGAATTGATGGGTAATGCACTCATTATCCATCAGAACCTTCTAACCATGTGTCACTTGTGATTGCTGCAAGTGGACATTTCTAAAGGTAAATTATAATCCTTATAACAATAGTTTTGTATTAGGAGATATTTAAGTTAGGCTCTCCCTGATGTTCTCTTATCATGAAAATAGTAAAATGAAAATTATTTGACAGAAAGTCCTGTTTAATCTAAACAAAACAGCTATGCATAAAATAGAACAAACATAATTATATCTTCTTCATGTCCCTGTGATGAGTTGCTTCAGTTGTGTCCAACTCTTTGCAACCCTGTGGACTGTAGCCCACCAGGCTTCTCTGTCCATGGGATTCTCCAGGCAAGAATTCTGGAGTGGGTTGCCATGCCCTCCGCCAGGGGATCTTCCCAACCCAGGGGTCAAACCTGCATCTCTGCACTGGCAGGTGGGCTCTTCACTACTAGTGCCACCTGGGAAGCCTAATTGTATCTTAAAGAATATTAAATTAAAAAAAAATTGCCAGCTGTGTTGCTCAAGAAAATGTAAACAATTAATTGAAAATAACCAAGTTGATTAGAAATTCAGCATAGTTGAGGTTTACAAGAAAGCTCTGCCATTGTTTTTTCTCGGTGCTTGTGTAGAAGGCCAGCACTCACACAAAAAGAGTGATGTGAAACTACTTGGTTAATGCCTCCATAGAGACAAATTAGAACATTTAGCCTCCAGAGAAAATTGTTCAGTTTGAATTATCTGGTTCATCTCTAATTTTTTGCTGTCTCTTTTCATCTGGTCTTTTCACATGCCTTTTCTTCAGGCTAAATATAATGAGCCCTGACTGTGATTTAAACATCTAAGCATAAATAAAGAAATAAGTACCCAGAGACACTTTCTCATGTTTGTTTTCTTATTATGTATCTGATACTTAGTTTTGCAAACGGTAGTCTATTCAAGTCAGTACTATTATAAATTTTAGCTAGTCAAGCAATTGTAAAATACTAAGCTGCATAATAGGAATTATTCATGTTAAAGTTAAGTAATAACAGGATGGATTCTGCAGCCATTTTCTGTCACAAGAGGCTTCTGCCATGCTATTCAAGAAGGAAGCTGGAGATCAGAGGTTGGAGGTGAGGGTCAAACGTTACGGGAGTGGTTCTAATCAGTTTCTAGTGTGGAGGGGGAGAAGCATGTAGGCTATAGACAGGATTTTAAATTCTTTACACTGACATTTTCCCTTCAGAGATTCTAACTGCAAAGAGGGTATGTGTCCTCAGGAACCAAACCAAGTCCCTTTGGTACTTCAAGGCTTGGAACCTTTGAGATGAAGTCCCTGAGTGTCCTGGTGCAGAGAGAACTCACAGAGTGCTAGGAGGAGGAACACAGTTGGAAATGTGCAGTTTCTACATTGGCAAAAAATTAAGAGGTGTGAAAACTGAGTATCTGGGGAAGTACATGGTTTGGAGTTTTGATAGATAAAAAGGGAGAATGAAGTGAATTCAGTTTACAATATGTCTTTTAAAAGTTGTATTTACTTCTCCTAGTGTCCTTGGCTTCAAATAATGAATGCTGTGAACAGGCAGTGGATTAGATGCTTTTAAGAAGAAACATACCGTGCACAAAGCACAATCAGAGCTGTGATAGATAAGTTCAGCTCTGTCTACTGCTCTTGGTTTATTGGTCCCTCAGAGACTGCCTAGAAAGTACCACAGGAAAGATATTTTTAGGCTGTAGGCAGTTGAAGTGCTATAGTGAGATCACTTATTAATCTTTAAACAGTACTATCTGCTATTGTGTGTGTGTTTTAGAGTCTAATTTATCTTACTTTCTACTGCTGGTACAGGCTATAAGGTCACATTCATAAGAACAATCAAATAGCACTGTAACAAAAGGTGAAGAAAAGCTGCTAGAAGTACTAAATCTTTGACCAACTGCATAATTATAAATTAAACTGAAGTCCACTATTAGGCTAATAAACTGTTCATGTGTGTATGTGTTCTATCCTGTATTGCAAATATTATCACAGGACAATGCACTCTTGCATGACTTGAAAACAACATACAGAAAAGTCACTGGTCTGACTATGGACAAAAATAAATTTTCTTTGGTTTACATTTTTCTGGTTCATTAAAAAGCTATCATGGAGGACATGTACATATCTAGTAGAATTTGAGTATCTGTGTTATTATACTGTGTTATCTAGAAGCCTTTCCATATTTTACAAGAGAAAAACAAAGCTATTAGACCTCAAGGTTAGATGCATAGTTTACTTGGCTAAGTACTCTGGTACATGGTATGTACATAGGATGTGTGTGCGCATGTGTATTTTTGTAAGGAGTTTTTACCCAGTGTGAAGAAACCTCATGGGATGCTTTTTTAATTTTTTATATATCTTTTCTTACCAGTGACATGGGGAACTTCTAGAAAGCATGAGAGACAGACTTTCAGATTTACAAGAGATGCCTCACAAGTTCCTCTGTATATGGAACATGAAGAACTTTCTGAAGGGAGTCTAAAAGTAAAATGCTACTAAAATTTTTAATGAGAATAATACAGATATTATAGAATTTCCCACAAAACAAAAATATACTGTTCACATTTGCATTCCATCATCACTAATATTCAGTGGTTTATCTAGCTATCCATTTGGCCTTAAGTTTAGCAATGTGTATGATGTGATGGGCCATGAGATGCAAAGTCCAAAGAAATCCAACTGTATTCAGATTATTCTACTAAGTATTTCAATTCAGATTCAGAGACTGTGTCCTCAGTCATATCTACAGAAAACCAATGCTCAAATGTTTAACTGTAACAAAGGGAACAATGGAAGGAAGTGGAAGTATTTGTACCCCAAACAATTATCACATTATACTATATAGAAGATCACATGAAATGAAGTGAAGGTTCCGATATAGGACATTACTAACTTGGTTTTTGCTTTTTGGGAAATTAGTATATTCCTTTTGTTAATCATTGTAAGAGCTCTTATTTATGTTATTGAAGTATTGATCACAATTTGTGTTAGTTTCAGGTGCACAGCAATGTGATTCATTTACACATACACACACACACACGCACACACGCACATATTTCAGATTCTTAGGTTAGTACAAGACATTGAATACAGTTCCTTGTGCTATAAAGTAAATCATTTATTTTATATACAGTACTGTACATATTTTAATCCCCAACTCCTAATTTATCCCTCTCCCTTCTTCCTTGGTGGCTCAGATGGTAAGGAGTCTACCTACAGCATGGGAGACCTAGGTTCAATCCCTGGGTTGGGAAGATCCCCTGGAGAAGGAAATGGCAACCTACTCCAGAATTCTTGCCTGCAAAATCCCATGGGCAGAGGAGCCTGGTACAGTCCATGAGGTCGCAAAGAGTCAGACACGACTGAGCCACGTCACTGTATCCTTTGGTAACCAGCAGTTTGTTTTCTATGTCTGTGACTCTATTCCTGTTTTGTAAATAAGTTCATTTGTATTATTTTTTATATTCCACACATAAGTGATGCCATAATATCATTGTCTCTCTGACTTAGTTCACTCAGTATGATAACTCTAGGTCCATCCATGTTGCTGCAAATGACAGTCTTTCATTGTTTTGTGTGGCTTAGTAGTGGTCCATCCTATACATGTATCACATACCTTAATCCAATCATCTGTTGATGGGCACTTGCATTGCTTTCATATCTTGACTATTGTATTAATAAAGAGTGCCACCACACCTATTGGGATTCATGTATCTTTTCAAATTAGAGTTTTCATCTTTTCTGGATATATACCCAGAAATGATATAGCTAGATTAGGATAACTCTATTTTTAATTTTTTGAGGAAGCTTCATATTGTTCTGATATGAACACTGTTCTGATGTTGAAGCTGAAACTCTAATACTTTGGCCAGCTGATGTGAAGAACTGACTCATTTGAAAAGATCTTGGTGCTGGGAAAGATTGAAGGCAGGAGGAGAAGGGGACAACAGAGGATGAGATGGCTGGATGGCATCACTGACTGGATGGACATGAGTTTGAGTAAAGTCTGGGAGTTGGTGATGGACAGGGAGGCCTGGCGAGCTGCTGTCCATGGGGTCACAAAGAGTTGGACAGGACTGAGCGACTGAACTGAAGTAAACTGAACATATTGTTCTCACTAGTGGCTGTACTAGTTTATATTCCCACCAACAATATAGGAGGGTTCCCTTTTTTCCACACCATCTCCAGCACAAATTGTAGACTTTTTGACAGTGGCCATTGTGACCAGTGTGAGGTGATACTTCACTGTACTTTTGATTTGCATTCCTCTAATAATTAGCAATATTGTTATTGTTGTCCAGTAACTGTCATGTCTGACTTTTTGTGACCTCATGAACTAATCTAGTATGCCAGGCTTCCCTGTCCTTCACTATCTCCCACAGTTTGCTCAAATTCATGTCCATTGAGTTGGTGATGCCACCCAACCATCTCATCCTCTACCATCCCCTTCAATATTGAGCATCTTTTCATGTGCCTAGTGACCATTTGTATGCCTTCTTTGGAGAAACATCTATTAAGGCCTTCTGCCCATTTTTGATTGGATTGTTTTTCATTTTTTGATGCTGAGTTGTAGAAGCTGTTTGTATATTTTGGAAATTAATGCATTGCTGATCACATCATTTGCAAATATTTTCTCCCATTCCATGTGTTGCCTTTTTATTTTATTTATGGTTTCCTTTGCAGTACAAAAGCTTTTAAATGTTACTAGGTCCCATTTGTTTATTTTTGCTTTTATTTCTTTTGTCTTAGGAGACTGATCTAAGGAAATGTTGCTATGATTTATGTCAGAGAATGTTTTGCCTATGTTCTCTTCTAGGATTTTTATGGTGTCATGTCTTATGTTTATGTCTTTAAACCATTTCAAGTGTATTTTTTAATATTGTGTGAAGGAGTGTACTAACTACATTGATTTACATGAGGCTATCCAGTGAGAAATTGATATATTTCACCATACCCTTAGGTAGAAACATCATGTGACTTTATGAAATATATTGCTACATATTTTCCATCATGGAAGAGAGGGACATATGCATGCATTTCTTTCCTTATTATTTGGAAATGTCCCACAATTCAGACTTCATCATCCTGAATATCTTTAAGGAGAAAGGCAGAAATTCCATTGTTCTGCGGCAAACTATTGCTATCTATTTCATGCTTCTCTATAATATATTCCTTCTGCATTTGATTTAGAACAACAGCATCAGCCATTTGGCCACCAAATCATGCTGTGGCTTAGGTACACTGTGGAGATTAGACTGCATTTCCAGCAGCAGCAGAGACCTGAGCAAAAGCCAAAAAAAAAAAAAAAAAAAAGCATGCCCTTTTATTGAACCCATCAATCTTAGAAGTGTGTATGTTGCTGTCTCTCACTGATTAGCAGATTTTAATATTTGTCCAGAGAAGTTAATACAATTCATGGAGATATTGTCATATGAGCAACTATTTCAGTTAATGATGCATTTGTTGTCTCAATGAAAGTTGGTGTGGTGGGTTCGGTTTTGTTTAACCTTTTAAAATCGAGCTTGGTTTATGGTTTCAACAAACCCCTTAAAAACTAATATCTGATCACCTATTTCCTGTCTTTTGTCAATATTCAGTTCAGTTCAGTTCAGTTCAGTTGCTCATTTATGTCCGACTCTTTGCGACCTCATGGACTGCAGCACACCAGGCCTCCCTGTCCATCACCAACTCCCTGAGTTTACTCAAATTCATGTCCATTGAGTCAGTGATGCCATCCAACCATCTCATCCTCTGTTGTCCCCTTCTCCTCCAGCCTTCAATCTTTCCCAGCATCAGAGTCTTTTCCAGTGAGTCAGTTCTTCACATCAGGTGGCCAAGGTATTGGAGTTTCAGCTTCAGCATCAGTCCTTCCAATGAATATTGTCAATCTTATTGATCACTTATAAACCATCATGACTCGAATACACTTTACCCATGTAAGAATGTAATGGCCTCTGTGTGTGTGTGTGCTTAGTCACTTGTGTCTGACTCTCTGCAGCCCCATCGACTATAGCCTGCAAGGCTCCTCTGTCCATGGAATTTTCCAGGCAAGAATACTGGAGTGGATTGCCATTTCATACTCCAGGGGATCTTCCCAACCCAGGAGTTGAACCTGCCTCTCTTTCATCTCCAGTATTGGCAGATGGGTTCTTTACCACTAGCGCCACCAAAGGATTCTATCACATGATAAATTGCATATTGCTTTTCTATTATACGTGTTTGTAAGAAATGTATTCTTATATATTGTTTTGTTTGTTCAGTCTGTAGTTTTCTTCTACTCTGAACTTATACACTTTGCACATCCCTGTACTGTTTATTTCACAACTAAGTTTTTTAGCAGAAAGTCCGCTCTTAGCTGTTTAGAGACACGATGCCATATGTTGCTTTCTGCAGTGCAAGGATGTGCTGCACCTCCGTGATGAAGTCTGGACTTCTTCCAAAGAAGGAAAGTGATATCACCTTTCTGTTGAACTATGAAGTTCTCCGCTTGCGCAGCGTCTTCCCCAGCAGAAAATGAGCATTGTTCATGGACAGGTTCCTTTAGATAAGGTCTAAGCGAAATGAATTAATTGGAGGGATTCAATTCAATGCCAATTTCAATTTCAGTGGCAGGCTAATTGCTAGCTCTGTACGATTTCTGCACTTTTTTTTTTTGTTGAGAGGGGAGATAAAATTTCTAGCCACATACCCCAAAGCAATTCATATGTTACATTCGGTTATTTTTCAGTGTTGATGTGCTTGTGTTGGTTTCCATAAACACTCCCTTGAAGAATCAGTGTGATTTTGGGCAGCATCTTTTTAATTACACAGGAATCGAGGCAGGTGCCATGCTTGTGGTCACTCTGGTTTTCATTGTTTATCTTTGTATTGATGGAAAAACCCATGAACATAAGAAATATTAGCTCTTTTGAAATCAAACATATGTAATACATCTCACACATTTACATTTGTAAGGCTGCTTCATGAGGGATGGTAATTTGAAGAAATATTTCCAGTAAAATTTTAAAATGGGGTTGAAAATTATACCACACTGCTTATCAGTATGTTGCATATGTGGCAGAAATAATAGGATAGTGGTATCTGATAATAAACCAAGCACTGGCAGCATAAAACAAAAAGGAACCACACACCCTTCATAGCACACGATGCCAAGTATTTCTATGGTCACAGCAGCACATGGAAACGCATTGTTGCAGAGAATCCTTTCAGTTCCCTGGGCACTGATGTTTTCAGAAGAAAAATAATGATAGTAATCCTCCTTGGATATGTTTCCTTTGAAACATACTACAGAGTTTATCAGTAACTAAGAAATGCTGTGTGGTCTGGGGGAAGCCCAGAACTTTCCAGAGTCTTATAGTTCTTTTGTAGAGCTATTGTCCATGGTGTTGGGAGGTTACATTTCCCTCTGTGCATTTGACTTATTAAGGCATATATAGATACTTGTTTGTTCATTTTTATTTTCACTTCTGTTTTTATGTGACAACTCACTTTTGCAATTTTTGTCTTTATTTCATTCAGATGGTTTTAACTAGAAAGGATTTTATTTAAAAGATGCTTTTTGTCCCCTTCCTCATTTTCCATTCACTCTTTAAATACAATTTCTTTGTTTACACCTGTTTTGGCACTGTTCTTTCCTGGAATGAGGTTGGGAATGTTCAAGCACTGCAGAGATATATAGAACTGGTTTTGAATCTGAATTGCAGCACTTAATTGTGGGCAATACTTAAGGTTGGACTGCTTATTTAAATTCTTCATACCCCAGTATTTTTAAGTGGGGATGCTAATGATATCACAGAATCATAAGAATTGAATGCAATAATTCTGTGGCAATAATAAACCCAACACAGAATAATTATTTCCTAAACTGGTATTTTTTATTATTGTTTCTGAACTACAATTCTGATGGACTTTCTTAACTGATACTGTCATTATTTAATTCTTTTTAAAATCTTCCCCTTGCCTTTATGTCACACAGACTCTAAACTAGTGCTTCTCCAATGCTGGACACACTGTCTCTCTAGACTCTGCTCACAAGTCTCTCACCACCTCTATGTGGTCCCCCAATCCCAAGTGCCCTGCCCATTGGTCGCTGGTAGATAGTGCAGATTGGAGCATTTTGTAGCTTGCATTCTTCAGAGTCTTCCCGCGACTTTCTTGAAAGATCAGATACTTGCCTTTCCTTAGACCACCTCCATTATGGTGCATTAATCAGAAGAGGGTAATTGTTTGCATATTTGTCTCTTCCACTTGATGGTGAACTCCGTGTTCACTGAGTCCCTGAGGTAAAGGATGCAATGAGTATGGTGCTGGTATGTACACAATATTACTTGAACAGACTGGGAAAAGATTACTTAACTTTAGCAATCCTTCCATCTCTCTGAGAACTCATCTGGCTCCTTTCTGTGTTTCCATCCCCAAGTACAGCAAATTTTTATAAAGTTTTGACTTTTAGTTTTTTATTCTATCCACTCCATCCTCAGTCACATCTAGTCATTGCAAAGGCTTCAGATGATGCACTGGTGCCATTCCCTAATCATCCTGACCATTCTGGCCCCAGAATCTCTTTATATCCATCTGCTAAATATTTCAACAGTAATAAAACCAACATCATCTTAAGCTGTTTTCCCACTCCAAATTCTTCCCTTTCCATGTTACTCTCATCCAGTAAAAATGTTTTTCCTACAGCAACACTTTTCTTCCTTTAACTCATTCCTGAAGATTATAAATTATTATGACTTCATGTCACAGTTTTGTAGAACTCCATTGCTTACAAAGCTCTTTAACAAATGTTATTTCATTGTATCCTTTAAAAGCCCTCAAGTAATATTATTACTTCAGATTTATTAAAGAAGCTATCTTTTCCAGTTCCATAAAACTCTCCTGCATATAATTTATAATAATAGCAAGAGCTATTTTTTATCTCTGCCTAATTTTACTTTCCTCATATTTTTGAATTCTTGCAATAATGCTCCAAGGCTGTTGTTTCCCACAAAAGGGCCATCTGAATTTTTAGAAATTAAAAAAAAATGCTTGACAGATCCTCTTAACTGAACTGTCTCCAATTTATTCCTCCCTTCAGTTTTACTCAATAAATAGTTATTGAGTCGTTTTCCTACTTTGCTGTTTGTATGGTATCACTCTGCTCATAACATACTTTAGGAATAGCCACTGCTTACTAACACAGCCTACAAATAGTGGGTATTTCCTACCATGACATTTAAAGTCCAGGATAAAATGGTCCAAAATTACATTTCAAGGCTTATGGCAGATTTTCCAATATCCTGCAAAATGTTATATCTAAGTCTAACTTTCCACTATAATGTCCCTACACTTTACAACATGAATTTTTACTCATGCCAGTATCTGTCTAAAAGAAATTCTTCCCTGTATCCTTCTGTTGGCTTCTAGACCTGTCTTCAGTATACGTTTCACTGAAGAATCTCTAATACATCAAGAAGACATGGTAATTTCTTCTACTGAATTCTCAAGATATTTGCACTTTGTGAAGTTACCTTGAAGATCATTATCTTTTCATCTTAAATTTTTGCTTGTCTTATTCCTAAGTTATTCTTTGAATGTTTGATACTATTGGGTAAATTAAGTCACATTATATAAACCTCTGTTAAAGAAATGACCTAAGTACAGTAAAATTAACTTTTAAAAAATATTCAGTTTAAAAAATCCAGAACTTTAGAGTATATAATACCAAAGTTTAGCTCAAATGTAAGTATTAAAGTGAAAGGAGTTAAAATAGAAGTGAAGTTCCTTCTGGAGTTTAGGCACTGAATCTAAATGATAAAGGAGAAGAGAAGCAAGAAGAGTACAAAGCATTTCTAGAGATGGAAAAGAATGAAAAAAACCACTCAAGTTCCACTCTTTTACTATGTATGTGATCTAATGGGGGCATACACACAGCACTATGTCTGCCAACATCCATGTCAGAATTTCCTTAACATTGTCCAGCCAGATAACAATGACCTGCACAGTGTGAAACGTAATAACATTCTCAGAGGACTTCTTATAAAATCCACGTAAAGCTTTTGTCTTTGTTGTTGAAAAATTTCAAATACCCAAAGGCTATGGTATCTTGGTAGGAACTACAGGCACCTTTACTTTTTGACCCCTGATGTTAATATTAATGTAATATCTAGCTCACAAATCTGTATAGTCAAATCAGGTAGAAAATGATGTGAACAATTGGCACATCCACATTTGTTTTTCTTATTATTGTTTGAGAACCTTATCTCTCCCCTCAGGTGTTAGAGAACATTATCTCTCTATAAGTATATATCTATATATCTGTATCTCCCTATATATGTGTGTGAGAAACTGTAGCATCTAATTTATCACCTTCCTTTGCAACAAATTTAACAAAAAATGCAAATACATTCAAACTGAAGTGATATTATTACTTTGATCTTTGCTAAAATAATGTAGTATTCTTTCATGTTGGCTTTACATCAGCTGTTTTTAAAAAAATTTTTTCCAGTTGTAATCCATCTTTGTAAAAACTAACCACAATGATTTTCACAAAATAGCAAAATAGCTTAGGGAAGAGAATACAGTGGAAAATAATTTTGTTTGCTACACCCGCCCCCAAAGTAGGATTGGCATAGGAAACTGTCCAAATCTGTGCATTTTATTGTTTAGGAAATTGGTCCTTACATCAGACATCCTTTATGACTGGAATTCTGATGACTTGATTGATACATTTTGGGAGAGCTTAGAGCTTAAATTACTTTGTGGGTAACATTCAGTTCAGTTCAGTCACTCAGTTGTGTCCAGCTCTTTGCGAACCCATGAATCGCAGCACGCCAGGCCTTCCTGTCCATCACCAACTTCCGGAGTTCACTCAGACTCACGTCCATCGAGTCAGTGAAGCCATCCAGCCATCTCATCCTCTGTCGTCCCCTTCTCCTCTTGCCCCCAATCCCTTCCAGCATCAGAGTCTTTTCCAATGAGTCAACTCTTCACATGAGGTGGCCAAAGTACTGGAATTTCAGCTTTAGCATCATTCCCTCCAAAGAAATCCCAGGGCTGATCTCCTTCAGAATGGACTCGTTGGATCTCCTTGCAGTCCAAGGGCCTCTCAAGAGTCTTCTCCAACACCACAGTTCAAAAGCATCAATTCTTCGGCACTCAGCCTTCTTCACAGTCCAACTCTCACATCCATACATGACCGCTGGAAAAACCATAGCCTTGACTAGATGGACCTTTGTTGGCAAAGTAATGTCTCTGCTTTTCGGGAAGCAGTAAATACCTGTATATACTCTCCAAAGACATACAGGTTTGTTTTCCTCTAGATCCAAGGCAAGTTTCCACACAAGACCAAGATACCATTTTGCTATTCTGAGTGTAGAATATCTGTGAGTCTTGAGAGCAAAGAGAAAGATTTTGATTGAGAACAGCTGAACATTGTAGCATAGGTTGGTCTTGAATGCATTGGTTCTTAAGCACTGTGCCTCTCTAAAGATATTTTCAGCTAATCATGGGCTCTGTATTAGATGCACATGTGAACAGTGATGCGGAACAACATCCACCTCACAGAGCACCTTGAAAAATTATCTACTTAGGTAGGATACCTATCTTCAGACTGATCTCAAAGGGGCAGGTAGGGGTCCTGGGAGTACTGTAGCTATTTCTTTACTAACTCAACCTCTAACTTAGGCTAGATTTCCTAAGTTTATGATTGTTTTGTTTTATTCAAATGTTTCTCACATATGTTATTATTTTCAGGAATTTTATTTCTAACTGTACTTCAGTTGTATAAAATAGTCAATTGCTACTTTAAAAACACACAATGCTCTAATTATAGATATCAATATGTGAGTATGTCTAAGTCTTCATCCTACTAGTAAAAAATGAGGCTTCTGAAAATTATACTTGATCTAATTAAAAAGAATTTTTTTCTTGCAAGCCAACCCAGCCCCATGGATAAATGCAAACGTGTTGCAGGAAGCATAGGCTCTGGCAGCAACAGGAGCAAGAGAGAACTCAGGAGTGAGGAAACTGTAAAGTATCTTGGCTTATTTAAAAAAACTTTGCACCTCAGATTGTTCTTGCTATCCTTCTTGGCCTGCTTCACTTGATTCTAGGTGACCTCAAGACATTCTTGGTTTAGGTCAAAAAGCTGGATGTGTTCAAAATGGCTCTTTCTTTCCCATGACTCCCTTCCATATTAACCCCCATGTGATAACCATAATCAGTCCCCTTCACTTGAATTTGAATTCCTATGCATCTGTATTCCCATGTCATAGCTATTAATATTATAAAGAAAACAGGTGACATTTGCTCCAACAACATAATGATTAGAGCTGACAGCACAAGTATAAACAGACCTAGATGACAGAGATGAGTCCTTCCCCTTGCAGCTGGCTTTAATCATTAGTGCTGACTGTATGTGGCGGGCTCAGAACTGCCACTGTGGAGGGGAACTGTGTTATGGCACTGGAAGTAGCACTTATAGGTCAATTACATCAGTTGCTTGCAGTGAAAGATTGTAAAAGAAAATGAAATGTGCAAATTATTAATATTAACAGAAGATTGGCAACAAAATATAAATTATGACTAGCCGTATTAATAATTCTCATTCAGTTCAGTTCTGTTCAGTTCAGTCACTCAGTCATGTCCAACTCTTTGTGACCCCACGAACTGCAGCACACCAGGCCTCCCTGTCCATCACCAACTCCTGGAGTCCACCCAAACCCATGTCCATCGAGTCGGTGATGCCATCCAGCCATCTCATCCTCTGTTGTCCCCTTCTCCTCCTGCCCTCAGTCTTTCCCAGCATCAGGGTCTTTTCCAATGAGTCAACTCTTTGCATCAGGTGGCCAAAGTATTGGAGTTTCAGCTTCAACATCAGTCCTTCCAAAGAACACCCAGGACTGATATCCTTTAGGATGGACTGGTTGGATCGCCTTGCAGTCCAAGGGACTCTCAAGAGTCTTCTCCAACACCACAGTTCAAAAGCATCAATTCTTCGGCACTCAGCTTTCTTTATAGTCCAACTCTCACATCCATACATGACCACAGGAAAAACCATAGCCTTGACTAGATGGACCATTGTTGGCAAAGTAATGTCTCTGCTTTTCAATATGCTATCTAGGTTGGTCATAACTTTCCTTCCAAGGAGTAAGTGCCTTTTAATTTCATGGCTGCAATTACCATCTGCAGTGATTTTGGAGCCCAGAAAAATAAAGTCAGCTGCTGTTTCCACTGTTTCCCCATCTATCTGCCATGAAGTGATGAGACCAGATGCCATGATGTTCATTTTCTGAATGTTGAGCTTTAAGCCAACTTTTTCACTCTCCTCTTTCACTTTCATCAAGAGGCTCTTTAGTTCTCCTTCACTTTCTGCCATAAGGGTGGTGTCATCTGCATATCTGAGGTTATTGATATTTCTCCCAGCCATCTCCATTACAGTTTGTGCTTCCTCCAGTCCAGCATTTCTCATGATGTACTCTGCATATAAGTTAAACAAGCAGGGTGACAATATACAGCCTTGACATACTCCTTTTCTTATTTGGAACCGGTCTGTTGTTCCATGTCCAGTTCTAGCTGTTGCTTCCTGACCTGCATACAGGTTTCTCAAGAGGCAGGTCATACCATAAATAGGGTATTAAAAATGGAAAAAGGAAGAAATTAAAACTGTACTGACACTGTCACCTTCAAGAAGAAACTAATAGATAAAATAATTTTTAATATTGTTAAGGAAAATACGGGCTTAAGTACAATTATTTCTTGAAACTTAAAGGATCCACTTATAGATGAACAAAAACTATTTTAGAAAAAAAATCAATAAATTGAGCATCAAAAATAAAGAAATAGAAACAACTATAAAAAGTAAATATGGTAGATTGATGTGAAAAATAAACCACATCAGAAAGTTATGACCAACCTAGACAGCATATTAAAAAGCAGAGACATTACTTTGCCAACAAAGTTCTGTTTAGTCAAAGCTATGGTTTTTCCTGTAGTCATGTATGGATGTGAGAGCTGGACTATATAGAAAGCTGAGCACTGAAGAATTGATGCTTTTGAACTGTGGTGTTGGAGAAGACTCTTGAGAGTCCCTTGGACTGCAAGGAGATCCAAGCAGTCCATCCTAACGGAGATCAGTCCTGGGTGTTCATTGGAAGGACTGATGTTGAAGCTGAAACTCCAATACTTTGGCCACCTGATGCAAAGAGCTGACTCATTTGAAAAGACCGTGATGTTGGGAAAGATTGAAAGCAGGAGGAGAAGGAGACAACATAGGATAAGATAGTTAGATGGCATCACCGACTCAGTGGACATGAGTCTGGGTAAACTCCAGAGTTGGTGATGGACAGGGAGGCCTGGTGTGCTGCAGTTTATGGGGTCACAAAGAGTTGGACATGACCAAGCAACTGAACTGAACTGAACAAATGGTGTGAAGATAGCTGATCACAATAAAAATTTTATTCCCTACCAAAAATTTAAAAGAAAATAAAATCTCTAGGTTAAATACTAAAGCATATGAATGAAGAACTAAAAATGGGAGGTATTGCAAGTAAATGCATAATTTTGTAGTGAATTACTCTTCCAAACAAGATGTAAAAATCTGAAAAGGTACTGGAAAAATCAATAGATGTGTAGAATATCTATAAATATTTCTATAAACAAAATAAAGTAGTAAAAGCAAGATAAACATATAAAAACAGTTACTGTATAACTGTTAATCATATCTATATGTACAATAGGTATATTATGGATTATATGTATATGTATATATCATATGTATAACTGTTAATCATATGTATAGTAACTATCTAAAAACTATAATGAACTTTCCCCAATTAAAGTTTTAAAGATTTATGATTTTAGTAGGGTTTTGGGGAACAGAGCCTCTTGTAGGTTTATTGTTACTCACAGGTATAACATTTCTAGAGAACTCTGTGACCATATGGGTTGATATTGATGGAAGAAATTATGAAATTTAGCACATTCAAAAATTTTATTCCAGGAATTGATCTTAATGAAACTATCATAAATATAGACAAAAATTTGCAAGAGTATTCATTATTCTGTCATTTCAATAGTGTCATATTGGAAATTATGTTTATGTCCAGTAATAGGAAACTGGTTAAATTAATGTTGGTCCATTCATTAACAGATTCATCTACTGTAAAATTATTAAAATATATTTTCTAATAATAGCTACTGAATTGGAACTATAAATGATACTTTGATTGTTGTTTAGTTGCTAAGTCATGTCCAGCTCTAAGAGACCCCGTGGACTGTAACCCGCCAGGATTCTCTTTCCATGGGATTTTTCAGGCAAGAATACTGGAGTAGTTTGCCATTTCCTTCTCCAGAGAATCTTTGCTACTCAGGGATCGAACCTGTGTCTGCTGCCAAGGCAGGAGGATTCTTTACGGCTGAGTCACTAGGGAAATTATACTTTTAGGTGCTATCAAGAAGAAAGGAAAAAAATGGCAAAGTTATCAACCTTGTTCTTATTTTGTCAGTCATTCCATATTACTGACAGTTTTTATAAGTGCTGTATATTGGTTTTCACAGCTCTCCTGCTTTATGAATTCTAGCTTTGTTTAATGAAGAGGACCTGATATTGTTTACAGACATTTTAAATCATTCTCTTTAGCCATAAAGTTTAAGTCTATAATCATAGATGAATAGATAAGAATGAAAGTACATTAAAAAAGTTTTAATTTAATTTAATAATTTTATTTTAAAGAATCACATAGGAGAAGAGTTGCTATCTGGTAAGATAAAAAAAAAAAAATATGATAAGGACATAATCCACTTTCCTGGAAGCTCACTAAAAGCTCACTAAGAGTTGAAAACACAGAATCTTATTTATAAGAGACAACCTGAGATGGATGATATAATGATATAATAAACAGATAACATAGGGGAATGAAGAAGAAGTTTATTTTGACAGTAGGAAGTGATGTCCTACTTCACTGATTCTAAGTAAGTCACATTTCTCCTTAACTCCCACCCCAATTTAAGTGCTCTGAAATTGGAATTAAACCAAATGGCACTTTACAACCATCATCAGCCATGGGGAAGTGATGACATGAATGACACACTTTTAAATTCTGGAAAGATCAGGAAAATAGTTTCTTAGAGGCAATGAAGCTCTGAAGAATGTATAAGTAGAAATGGTGAAAAAAGCATTTTATTTTGAAAGTTTAGAAATTGCAGGTTTTTTCGTAGATTATCGAAGCAAGAATGGATCATGTACATGCATGGTAAGTCCCTTCTGTTGTGTCTGACTCTTTACGACCCCATGGATTGTAGCCTGCCCAGTCCCTCTGTCCATGGGATTCTCCAGGCAAGAATACTGTAGTGGGTTGCCATGCCCTCCTCCAGGAGATATTTTCTCCACCCGTGGATCGAACCTGGGTCTCATATGTCTCTTGCACTGGCAGGCAAATTCCTTACCACTATTGCCATTAATTCACTTTCTTCACTTTATAAGTGAAGATACAAAAACGTAGCATTGTTAAGTGGGTCAGCCAAAGTCATAGCTCAAAGTGACAGTTAAGAGGCAGATTAAGTTAGTGACAAATTCACAACCAGAGGCAAAGCCTTTGCTGTTTGGAGAATTGTGAAGTTTAGAGCCTGTGACATAGCAGAAGGAACATGATTAGTTGAAACAGCAGGTAATTTGGGGAAGGTGGGTGGTGGAGTAACTAAAATTAATAGTGAATTTAACTATGGAAACTTAACTGGCACTGT
Source organism: Bubalus bubalis (assembly GCF_019923935.1). Lineage (NCBI taxonomy): Eukaryota > Metazoa > Chordata > Mammalia > Artiodactyla > Bovidae > Bubalus > Bubalus bubalis. Next base: position 16,436,606 of record NC_059176.1, read on the forward strand.
GAAAAATTTGCCATGTCTTTCTACCTATTTAACAAACTGACGTAAGAGGAAAATATTGTCTATGTAATGGTGACAGGATGTGGGGGAGGATTATGCAAGATGTTTTTTCCTGTGGATTTTAAGTCAAGGTTTGTCTCAGACCCTTTTTCTTGTCTGTGTTAAACATGATTGACATCTTTTTGTAGTTACTGCTTTGAAAGTGGATCTGATACAAAGTTTAAATTTTAAGAAAAAACAAAATAAATTGGAAATGAGAAAAAAATGTCATATTCAGAATATTCTAAATTAGAGTTTTCTAATAAATTATATATGGTATCCTTCAGGGTAAATTTTGAATGTCTCCTAGCTTAATATTCCTCCAGAAATTGGTAAGTATTTAAGTATCTTCAAAAGTTTAAATGTGATAATGGCACTTTTTAAAAGATTTTAAACTTGTATAATTCAAATTCTAAGTCATTTCTGAGCATATAAGTGGAAAATATGGCCTACTTAGAAATAGTGCAGGGTAAGTGAAGAAAATGCTGGTCTAAAAGTTGGCATTGGGATCTATTTTGAGTTCTTTTAACTAGTTCTCTAAACTTGGAAAACTTTAAAAATTCTGTTTTTCAGTTTCCTCCATTATAAGATACATAATCAGACTAGAATTATGATTTCCACAGTGCTGACTGCTTACATGGTTTAAAAATTGAATCACATTACATGAATTAATTCTGTGAGTAAAATTAACTAGAAAATCCCTTCAGGTTTCTTTGAAATTGGCCAATATTTGACTAGTAGATATGTTGGCTGTTTATACAATTTAACCTAGTAACAGTAAAATCCCAGGGACGGTGGAGCCTGGTGGGCTGCTGTCTATGGGGTCACACAGAGTCAGACACGACTGAAGCGACTTAGCAGCAGCAGCAGCAGCAGTAAAATGTGAATTTGCTCACCAAAATTTTCATCAGACAATATGTAGAGAGAATTTTAATTTGCAAATGTCAGCATCCAAAGAATGAAAAGAAACAGATATCTCTGATACTGAGACCTATTATATAAAAGTTTGTGGGAAGTGAGGATTTTCCCATAGCCTTTATACAAAAACAAACAAACAAACAAAACAACAGTTATAATAGCTGGTATATCCTTGATAATATCCCTATAATAAATACAAGAAAGTCTTTAATACCATGGTTTCTTGTGGAAGTCTTCAAACTGATGGGTAATGCCAAAGAGCAATTTTTAGCAAATATAATTTTTTTGAGGATACAGAGTATAATGTATTTCTAAGAAAATAGTTTTGATTTGATCTAAAACTAAAATTCAGAACAAGAGAAATTTATATTTATTTCTATAGAAAACTCCCATAAATAGTATTATCTTCATAGCTGCACTTTTGATAAAGGTGGGGTTTTTTGATAAAAAAGATGATTTCATCCATCATGATCTTGAAGTCCTTATATTATTTGTTGCTAATTAAAACAGTCACATATGATTTGACATTAATTTTAGTAAAGATTGTAGTTACATAGTTGAGGAAAATTGTGGAACTTAAACATGATGGGTTGTTGCAATTGTTCAGTCGCTCAGTTGTTTCTGACTCTTTGTGACCCCATGGACTGCAGAATGCCAGGCTTCCCTGTCCTTCACCATCTCCAAGAACTTTCTCAAACTCATGTCCATTGAGTCCGTAATGCCATCCAAGCATCTCATCTCCTGTCACCCCCTTCTCCTCCTGCCTTCAGTCTTTCCCAGCATCAGGGTCTTTTCCAATGAGTTGGCTCTTCCATCAGGTGGCCAAAGTACTGGAGCTTCAGCTTTAGCATCAGTTTGTCCAATGAACATTCAGGGTTGATTTCCTTTAGGATTGACTGGTTTGATCCCCTTGAAGTCCAAGTGACTCTCAAGAGTCTTCTCCAACATGCCACAGTTCAAAAGCATCAGTTCTTTGGCACTCAGCCTTCTTTATGGTCCAACTCTCACATCCATACATAACTACTGGAAAAACCATAATTTTGACTACATAGACCTTTGTTGGCAAAGTGATTTCTCTGCTTTTTAATACTCTGTCTAGGCTTGTCATAGCTTACTTGGGATGAGTACCTGAGTGAAAGAACAAAGAATGACTCAAGTGTGTTTCTAGAGTCTTTTTCATGAAGTTTATTTGGGCCCATCACAACATATGGATAAATGGATAATTCTATGCCAGGAATTTTTGCCAAAGATTATGAATGCAGCCCTTTTATCTTGAATTGATTCTATCCACATAGGTTCCATTAATGGCCACCATGAACACAGAAATGTTTCAAATGCTACTTCGTTGTCTAATTTTAATATAAAAGAGTGAATTCTATGAGAAAGTACATTATAACATGTATATCTAGATTAATGATTTTTTTTTTAACTGATGGAGTCATTATATCAGAAAGAGCTGATTGGATGTTAGAGAAATTTTGTTAAAAATTGATAGGATTTTACAGCATTTGACCTTAAGCCAGATTCAATCATCAAAGTCACTCCTACTGCCCCAATTCATAAATCATATAGCTTTAAGAACATTTGAATTTCTACTCTCAGTAGCTGGGAGTACATATGCAGTCTGTAGTTTCAAATCAGTAAGGAGTGAAATAAAAAATAGTGGGTTACAAAATCCACCCCTATTTGATAGTACTGTAAGTGAAGTGTTCTCTTTATCTAGAATAGTTCTACTGACCCTGACCTTGTTAAGGTATTAATATGCAGGTTCACCTTTTGATTGGGGCTACTCGGATGGCTCAGATGGTAAAGAATCTGCCTGCAATGCTGGAGTCCTGAGTTCCATCTCTGGGTTGGAAAGATCCCTTGGAGAAGGAAATGGCAGCCCTTGCCTGGAGAATTCCATGGACAGAGGAGCCTGGTGGACTATAGTCCATGGAGTGGCAAAAAGTTGGACACGAAGTAGTGACTAACACTTCCACTTTCATCTGAAATTAATTTTGATTTGGAAATATTTCACTCCAGGGAGCCAAGGGCAATGAAAATATCAATAAAGCTAAAACAGATATTTTATCTTATGTCTAATGGATTTTTTTTGACAAGTTGGCTAAGCAGAACTAGGGTGAGGAAAGTGAGTCACCAAAGGGCACCAAATTTCAGGAGGCATTGGCTTTCAGCTGTGGACAAGTGAAGAAAAAGGAGTATGAAATGCAGAGGTAGAGATGAAGGGCTCTTTGCCTCAGATACAAGCATTCAGTACTTCAGTGGAGAAGAACATTCTGTCAGTGAGCTTAGGGAGCTCAATGCAGGAATGTATTTTAGTGCTCTTTGCAGAGGTGGTAGAGGTGATTTCCACACTATTCTTTATGGTATAATTAACTGAAATGAGTACCTAGTAATGTACAGGGAGGTCTCTCTTTTTAGCCAAGGTTGAAGTAACTCTTCCTTGATGATTCTGCATTCTTCAAAGCTGACTGTACAGAGATAACCCTCTCATAACATATGTGAACAAATAGTTATCTCAAAAAATTTAGCTCATTATACAAAAAAGGAGCTTGGATGTTTTAATCTTACATGTTTTAAACAAACTGACATGGAAGGGAAATCATATTTTGTCCTTTCAAGGAAAAGGGATCCAGGCACCTAAGCCTAGAGTGGCCCCATGTATCACTAAGAAGAGCTATTCTTTGACTTATATGTACATGTCTTGTTCTTTCCATTTTAGATTCTGTATTTTGTGAGCTCATGTCAGAGTGTGATTAGTCATACTTTCCCTAAGGTATCACCTGATAATTCAGGTTATTGAATATGCAATTAATCATAGCCCTCCTCCCCATTAGCTTCTAGACCAATAGAAAACTAGACCAAAAACACATGGGAAATACAGGATGAAGTTGGTTTAGAGAATAATACCAGCCCAAAGTCAAAAGGAACCTTTCTGATGCTTCTCCCACCCCAAATCTAGGGACCCAGATCTGCAAAGATGATGCTTAGCCAGGCAGCCAGTGGGCAGGACAACACTCACACAGCATAGAGTAATAGACTGGCCCAGTAAGGACCTGGACTCACCAGAAACAGGTATGGGAAGGAAAATCTGTTTTTCTTGCTGGCTGTCAACTGAGAGCACGAGAGAGGGACAGAAGGAGAGAGTGAGAAATCTGGTTCACACAAGATCATTGTCTTTATTTCAAGATTATCTGTCAGTGTTAATCTCATAGAGAAGAGTATTGAGAAGTGGAGAAGAGACTAAAAGCCTTTCCCCTAGTCCTTCCCTGAGAGGGGAGAAATAGCACTAAAAATGTTCCTATATTTTTTTTTCAAAGCAGTGACTTGTGGAATGGGAAAGAAGAATTTTGCCACTGCTGTGTCTAAGTACTGAGAAAGCATTTTAAGTGTATTATCCCTTTTTATACCTGCAAGAAACCTGTGACAGGGGGCATTTATTTTCACATTTTACAAATTCAGGACTTGAGGTTTGATGAGTTTGAGTGACTTGGTCCATGTCACATGATGAGTGTAGAGAGAGCTGGGATTCAAATTGTGCTTGGAAATACTGCATGGCATTCTGTTACATAGTCTTCTATGGCTCAGTCAGAATATCATCTTTCTGAGATGCTTCCTTTGTCCCTTCTATCTGATAAGTATTCTACTCTCAACATCTTCATATCTCCTTAGTACTTCTGTGGGTCTCTGACCACTCTAAGAATTGTGATCATTTATTTGGGTGCAAATGTTATCTCCTTTACTTGAGTTTAGACTCATTGGGGAGGGGTTTCCATCAAAATCGTTCTGGACTGTCACACATAGAATCTCATAAGTGCTTGTGTGGTGACGTCAGTTTTGCTTTTGAAATTTAATAATTCATTTTGTTTGGCAGTTTAGAAATGGTGAGAATTTGGCATTATAGAGTAATTTCTGTATTCTTTCCCTTAAAATAATATTGATATTTTGATGTGTTGGACTTTAACTTCAGTTGTATACAGAATTGATCTCTCCATATCAAAATCTTCAATTTGAATTATTTTCTTTAGCAAAAAAGCCATTTGGCAAGAAATGTTCTTTTGAACCTCATAGTTCTTGAATTAGTGCCATCATGTTAAAACCCCTAATGCTCTTTTGTATCATTTGAATTGGTGTGTAAAAAGAAAGCTATTGTTAACCTGGAACTCGTTTTCTCAAGTAGAATTCTGCCTGGGGTCTGACAGGCTTTATTTAAACCCTGCTTCTTATATGAGGAGTTTGCACGCAAGCCCTGAGATTTTGAAAGCTAACAACCATGGTATGTGCATGAAATTTTGAGTCTTTTCTACATCTGTTATCTGTTTGAAAATTCTGACCTGAAGGCACAAAGCATTTGAATTACAGACCATATGGAACATCTGGAAATTTCTCATTTCCATTTGGTGGGCCATAACTAAAACCCCATCTCTTTCCTAGTTCATTACTTCACTCACTAATGATTAGTGCTACATCAGGTCTGTTTCAATTCTCCTTTCTGGCTCAGGAGTTCTTTATGCCTTTTATTTCCTGCTGTCTTGAACTCCGCCTCACTCGCTCTCCTCCATCTCATTTACTATAATGATAAGCTACTCTCCACAAATTATTTTAGTTCAATTAAGTATCCAAGAAGCCCAGACACTAACAACACTTTATTCCTCAAGTTAAATTACCACTTGTCTTGAGCATACCTTATTTCAGAGTGTGCTTATGATAGTTTCATTCATAAGACTCATGATTATGTAAGGAACTATGAAAAAATTTGTCAATATATGTGTGTATATTTACTTTCCAATCTGATACAGATCCAACTGCAGTTTTACTCTTTACGTTAAATTTTTCTCTCATTTATTTAAGGATGACAATATGACAGTAAGGATGTGACCTTTAAATAATTTTTATACTTTATATTTTTATAGCATTTTATATTTTTAATTTATTTAAAGATGACACTAAGACAGTAAGGATGTGACCTGTATAGCATTTCATTTTAACTCACTAGTTTTAGGAAGAGGTTAAGAGAGAGAAATATTATTACATATGCAGCAACCAACTTCTTCAAAATCCTCTTTTTATTATTTTGTTCATTACTTTTGTGCTTACTCTCCACTCTTCAGCAAAACTTACCTACTTCCCACCAAGGTTTCATCACATTCACTGATCTTCCTTCCCTTAAATATGTGATATAGTTTTAGAGGATGAGTGATGGCTTTGAAGGTAAGAGCCTCCTTTGGAGGGAACAGGGCAAGAAGGTTGAACAAAACACTTAAAATATATGCACAGAACTATATATAATATATAACTTTGAAAATGAAATTGTATTTTACTTCAGATCAGATCAGTCGCTCAGTCGTGTCCGACTCTTTGTGACCCCATGAATCACAGCACGCCAGGCCTCCCTGTCCATCACCAACTCCTGGAGTTCACTCAGACTCATGTCCATCAAGTCAGTGATGTCATCCAGCCATCTCATCCTCTGTTGTCCCCTTCTTCTCTTGCCCCCAATCCCTCCCAGCAACAGAGTCTTTTCCAATGAGTCAACTCTTCACATGAGGTGGTCAAAGTACTGGAGTTTCAGCTTTAGCATCATTCCTTCCAAAGAAATCCCAGGGCTGATCTCCTTCAGAATGGACCGGTTGGATCTCCTTGCAGTCCAAGGGACTCTCAAGAGTCTTCTCCAACACCACAGTTCAAAAGCATCAATTCTTCGGTGCTCAGCCCTCTTCACAGTCCAACTCTCACATCCGTACATGACCACTGGAAAAACCATAGCCTTGACTAGACAGACCTTTGTTGGCAAAGTAATGTCTCTGCTTTTGAATATGATATCTAGGTTGGTCATAACTTTCCTTCCAAGGAGTAAGCATCTTTTAATTTCATGGCTGCAGTCACCATCTGCAGTGATTTTGGAGCCCAGAAAAATAAATTCTGACACTGTTTCCACTGTTTCCCCATCTATTTCCCATGAAGTGATGGGACTGGATGCCATGATCTTCGTTTTCTGAATGTTGAGCTTTAAGCCAACTTTTTCCCTCTCCAGTTTCACTTTCATCAAGAGGCTTTTTAGTTCTTCTTCACTTTCTGCCGTAAGGGTGGTATCATCTGCATATCTGAGGTTATTGATATCTCTAAGGTACTTTACTTAGAGATAATCTGTGATCTTTTGTTTTGAGTAGCACATATAGAAACACGTTTTATATACTCTATAATGCTGTGTGACTTTAAAAGAAAGGAAAAAACATGTCCTTGATGTTGTAGGAGCTTTAGGGCATGCCAACTGAGTATATTCTTCTCTCCTCTAAGCACTGAGCCAAGTGAGAACTGGACACAGAAACTAGAATAAAAATATAGGTTTCATGACTGCTAAACATTAAAATCGGAGAAGGCAATGGTACCCCACTCCAGTACTCTTGCCTGGAAAATCCCATGGATGGAGGAGCCTGGTAGGCTCCAGTCCATGGGGTCGCACAGAGTCAGACAGGACTGAAGCGACTTAGCAACAGCAGCAAACATTAAAATACAGCTCTCCACCACACCCTCCCCGTCCCCCACCATTAGCCTTGGGACTCACATTTGCTGAGAGGTGTGCTTTCCTCACACACATTGGGAAGGAGTAGAGAGCACTACATGATGGCTTATGATGAACGATGTCCCATTCGTGATTTCTGAAGAAGACGACTTAGCTTCAGGACCAGGGACCAGGGACCAGGCTTGAACACTCAAGGGTGTTTGTGAAGCAGAGCTTTATTAAAGTAGGAAAAGGGACAGATAAAGCTTCCGACATAGACATCGGAAGGAGGATGGACAGTGACCCCCTCGCTAGTGTTAGCAAGGGAGTTATATACTTTTTAAATTGGTTATTACATTAAATCAAAAGAATGTCTCAAGGTTGTAAAGCTCTTACTAGACCCACTCCCACAATTTACATTTTAAGATGACAGGACTAGAACTAAAAATAGAAAGATCTTACTAAACCCACTCCCATAATATACATTTTAAGATAACATTATTAGTCAAAAGGTTTTCAGGAAGGAGAAACTGTCCTCAAGCAGGATACATTGTTGTTATATAATCCTTCAGTCAGTTCAGTCCCTCAGTCCTTTCCGACTCTTTGTGACCCCATGAATCACAGCACGCCAGGCCTCCCTGTCCATCACCAACTCCTGGAGTTCACTCAAACTCATGTCCATCATACAAGCAAAATGGTTGTCTGAGGAGGCCTTACAAATAGCTGAGAAAAAAAAAAAAGAAGCAAAAGGCAAAGGAGCAAAGGAAATGTATACCCATTTGAATGCAGAGTGCCAAAGAATAGCAAGAAGAGATGAGAAAGACTTCCTCAGCGATCAATGAAAAGAAATAGAGGAAAACAATAGAATGGGAAAGACTAGAGATCTCTTCAAGAAAATTAGAGATACCAAGGGAACATTTCCTGCAAAGATGGACACAGTAAAGGAAAAAAATGGTAGGACCTAACAGGAGCAGAAGATATTAAGAAAAAGTGCAAAAATATACAGAGGAACTATACAAAAAGATCTTCATGACCCAGATAACCATGATGGTGTGATCACTTACCTAGAGCCAGACATCCTGAAATGCAAAGTCAAATGGGCCTTAGAAAGCGTCACGATGAACAAAGCTAGTGGAGATGATGGAATTCCAGTTGAGCTATTTCAAATCCTAAAAAATGATGCTGTGAAAGTGCTGCACTCAATATGCCAGCAAATTTGGAAAACTCAGCAGTGGCCACAGGACTGGAAAAAGTCAGTTTTCATCCCAATCCCAAAGAAAGGCAATGCCAAAGAATGCTCAAACTACCGCACAATTGCACTCATCTCACACACTAGTAAAGTAATGCTCAAAATTCTCCAAGCCAGGCTTCAGCAGTACATGAACTTCCAGATGTTCAAGTTGGTTTTAGAAAAGGCAGAGGAACCAGAGATCAAATTGCCAACATCTGCTGGATCATGGAAAAAGCAAGAGAGTTCCAGAAAAACATCTACTTTTCCTTTATTGACTACACCAAAGCCTTTGACTGTGTGGATCACAATAAACTGTGGAAAATTCTTCAAGAGATGGGAATACCAGACCACCTGCCTCCTGAGAAATCTGTATGCAGGTCAAGTAGCAACAGTTAGAACTTGACATGGAACAACAGACTGGCTCCAAATTAGGAAATGAGTACATCAAGACTGTATATTGTTACCCTGCTTATTTAACTTATATGCAGAGTACATCATGTGAACTGCCAGGTTGGATGAAGCACAAGCTAGAATCAAGAATGCCAGGAGAAATATCAATAACCTCAGATATACAGGTGACACCACCCTTACGGTAGAAATTGAAGAACTAAAGAGCCTCTTGATGAAAGTGAAAGAGGAGAGTGAAAAGTTGGCTTAAAACTCAACATTCAGAAAACTAAGATCATGGGATCTGGGTCCCATCACTTCATGGCAAATAGATGGGGAAACATTGGAAACAGTGAGAGACTTAATTTTTTTGGAATCCACAATCACTGCAGATGGTGACTGCAGCCATAAAATTAAAAGACGCTTGGTCCTTGGAAGAAAAGCTATGACCAATCTAGACAGCATATTGAAAAGCAGAGACATTACTTTGATAACCAAAGTCCATCTAGTCAAAGCTATTGTTTTTCCAGTATTCATGTATGGATGTGAGATTTGGACTATCAAGAAAGCTGAGCACCAAAGAATTGATGCTTTTGAACTTTGGTGTTGGAGAAACCTCTTGAGAGTCCCTTGGACTGCAAGGAGATCCAACCAGTCCATCCTAAAGGAAATCAGTCCTGAATATTCATTGGAAGGACTAATGCTGAAGCTGACACTTGAACACTTTGGCCACATGATGCAAAGAACTGACTCATTTGAAAAGACCCTGATGCTGGGAAAGATTGAAGGCAGGAGGAGAAGGGGACACAAAGGATGAAATGGTTGGATGGTATTACTGACTCGATAGACATGAGTTTGAGCATGGTCTGGCAGTTGCTGATGGACAGGGAAGCTTGGTGTGCTGCATTCTATGGGGTCGGAAAGAGTTGGGCATGACTGAGCCACTGAACTGAGCTGGCAGAGTTAAAGCTGAGGTGGTATTGTGTAATCATCAGTACCAGGCTTAAAGAAAAAAAAAATGTTTTATGTGACTAAGACTAAGGAATGTAGAGTTAAAAAAAAAAAAAAGGTGCTTGTCCTTTCCTCCTCCTTGAGAATTACAGACCCCTCTCTCCTCCTCAAGAACCCCAGACCCCTCTCTCCTTCTCAGAGACCCCGGTCTTCTTATCAATACCCAGAAATTGACTCTCAAAAGGAGACCAAATGAATTTAGTAAGTACCTATTCAGTAGGACAGATGGCACTGACTGACAGATGGCAGCCTGTCTCCATTTACCAGCCAAGGCAACCCACCTGCTTCCTCTGGCAGTGGGCACAGGAGAAAGGGCAAAAGCTTCTTCAGTATTTTTAGAAGGTTAATGGCTGTAAAATACTACTTGGTAAGAAAATGGGATGGGGGAAGTACATAGTTCTCCCTACTAATGACATCTCTACTAAGAAGAAATCCATATTGCTTTCATCTTTACTATTTTGTATACAAGTTAAGTTTTTAAGCTTGAAATTTAATTATATGCCCTAGATACTCTTCCTTTTAAGTGTTATGACATAGAATTGTGACTAGTTTGCTGAGTAACCATAGATTTCAAAGTAATAATAATCAGAAAATAGTTTTTAACCTAAGAGTAGTCATCAATCTTGGGGCAGAGATATGACATGATAAGAGTAGAGAGTGAGAATTCTTGGGGCAGAGGCATGAATGGAAAATAAAAAAGTAGACAATGGAAAAAAGACCAAGAAAAAGAAAGAAGAAAAGAAAGACAAAAAGTAGTATAGTTTTTTTTTAATTGGCTTTATTTTTTTTAAAGCAGTTTTAGGTTCATAGCAAAATTGAGCAGAAAATACAGAAATGTCCCACATGCTCCCTGCCCCTTATATACGGACAGTCTTCTCTACTGTCCACAACTCACACCAAAATGGTTCATATAATACAGTCAATGAAACTACATTGTCACATCATAATCACCCAAAGTTTGTAATTTACATTAGGAGTCACTTTTGGGCTTATCCAATTCTATGGGTTTCAGAAAATATATAATGACACGTCCACCATTAGACTGTAGGGGAGCAAAATTTGCCACCTGCAAATGTGTCTGTTTGGCTTGATGATTAATACAAGTTGATTATTTTAAGAAACAGAAGACTCAAAAGTTTTTCTTGTTACCTCCCCCTTCACTGCCTAAAAGAATTGAGATAAAGGACCTGATTCAGAATAGAGCTATCACTAGAGAATATCTGGTAACATATGTGAAGAGGGGAAATTTCAGCAAGGTCTAAAGCTCAGAGTCTACTTTGGATCCCTCTGTCTCTGCAAGGCCTACCAAACATTTGTTAACCAAGCACGTGCTTTTCCATCTCCCAAGACTACTACCCCCATACCCTCTTTTGTCTTTAGTTGAAGATGGTGTTTAAGGTGAGAATTTTGGACATTTTGGCAAGTCACTCAGTTTTCTTAGGGTCTCTCCCATGTATTGTTATTGTTGTTTAGTCATTAAGTCTTGTCTGACTCTTTTGTGACCCCAGAGACTGTAGCTAGTCATGCTCCACTGCCCATGGGATTTCCCAGACAAGAATACTGGAGTGGGTTGTTATTTCCTTCTCCAGGGGATCTTCCTGACCTGAGGATTGAACCTGCATCTCCTGCATTGGTAGGCAGATTCTTTACCACTTAGCCACCAGGTATTAAATTTTTTTTTTGAGATTTTTCTCTTGTTAATCTCTCTGAGCACCAAAGAATCGATGTTTCCAAACTGTGGTGCTAGAGAAGACTCTTGAGAGTCCCTTGGACATCAAGGAGATCAAACCAGTCAATCTTAAAGGAAATCAGCCCTGAATATTCATTGGAAGGACTGATGCTGAAGCTCCAAAGCTTTGGCCATGTGAAGAGTTGGCTTTGATGTGAAGAGCCAACTCATTGGAAAAGACCCTGAATGCTGAGAAAGATTGAGGGCAGGAGAAGAAGGGGATGACAAAGGATGATATGGTTGGATGGCATCACTGACTCAATGGAAATGAGTTTGAGCACTCTTAGAGATAGTGAAGGACAGGGAAGCCTGGTGTGCTGCAGTCCATGGGGTTGCAAAGTTGGACAGGACTTAGCAGCTAAACAGCAACAACAATCTGTCTCATGTCAATTTAATTCTTAGACCAACCAAAGAACTTAGAATGGTAGAAGAAAATTTCTTCCTCCGCAATAATGTTATACTTAAGGAAGAGTAGAAGGAGGTTAGTAAAAATACAAGTAACATGTACTTCCCGCCCTGAAAGTGTCTTAGTCTAGTAGAGGAAGACAGACATAAACCAAAGATACACATGAGTGATTATGGGAATTACATGAGATGTATTGTTTTTGTTGTCCAGTCGCTTAGTCATATCTGACTCTGAGCTACACTAATATAGGCTTGTTTTGGAAATACCTGATTTCAAGTTTCCAAAGCAGAATACTGGGAATCCAGTGTGATATGATCACTCTTACTTAGTAGTTAAGTACACGTCTTCGATTCAGACAGGCTTAGGTTCTGCAGTAATTTATTCATTGTTTTACCTTGGGCAAGTTATCAAGGATACCTTGTTTTATTGCACTTTACTTAAGTGTGCTTTGCAGATACAGTATTTTTTTCAAATTCAAGGACTGTGCAACCCTGTATTGAATTCCACCAGCTCAGTTTTTCCAACAGCATTTGGAAATGCTCTTCATGTGACATTTTGATAATTCTCAAAATATTACTGACTTCATTATTATTATATTTGCTATGATGATCTGGGATCTGGGATCTTTGATATTAATATTTTAAAACAATTATGACTTGCCAAAGGTTCAGATAATAGTTAGCATTTTTTAGCAATGAAGGGTTTTCAAATTAGGGCTCCCCAGGTGGCTCAGTGGTAAAAAATCCACCTGCCAATGCAGGAGATGCAGGAGAGGTGGGTTCCACCCCTGGGTGGGGAAGATCCTCTGGAAGAGGGCATGGTAACACACTCCAGTATTGTTGCCTGGAAAATCCATGTAAAAAGAGCCTGGTGAGTCACAGTCCCTGGGGTTGCAAAGAGTTGGACACGACTGAGCACAAGCACAACAATAAAGATTTTTTAAGACATAATGCCATCGCACAATTGTGCACTTAATAGACTACAGTATAATGTAAATTCACGTCCATTGAGTCGACATCACTGATTAAGTGGACATGAGTTTGAGCAAGTTCTGGGAGACGGTGAAGGATAGGAAAGCCTAGTGTGCTGCAGTCCATGGGGTCACAAAGAGTTGGACATGACTGAGCGACTGAACAACAAGTAGTGTAAATGTAACTTTTATACATACTAGGGCACCAAAAAAATGTGACTCACTTTATTGTGGTATTTGTTTTAATGCAGTGATCTGGACCCAAACCCACAATATCCCCAAGATATGCCTGTGCTTCTTTCACCTTTGTCATTTGGAAAATGAGAATAATAGTAATAGATGCCTTTAAAGATTAATGTGACCAATAAAAATACATATTTGGTATTTAGCATAATACTAACAAATACACAGTGTATACATGTTGAAAATAACTTATAATTGTATTATGTTAATAAATGTCAACCCTAAAGGAAGTCAGTCCTGAATATTCATTGGAAGGACTGATGCTGAAGCTGAAGCTCCAGTACTTTGGCCACCCAATTCAAAGAACTGACTCATTTGAAAAGACCCTGATTAGAAAGACTGAACTGAACTGATTAGAAAGATTGAAGGCAGAAGGAGAAGGGGACGACAGAGGATGAGATGGATGGATGGCATCACTGACTTGATGGACATGAGTTTGAGTAAGCTCTGGGAGTTGGTACTGGATAGGGAAGCCTGGCCTGCTGCAGTCCATGAGGTTGCAAAGAGTCAGACATGACTGAGCAGCTGGACTGAACTGAACTGAACTGAACTGAACATAATGAGAATGATGTTAATGATGAGAATAACATCATAATGAGAGTCATTCATTTCATCAGTGAATGGTAAAACCTAGACAATACATCTTGCTCTAGAACTGTGACCAAAGTCATCTCCTGGACCTGTGCTGGGGTCTAGGGGACTAATTTGGGAGGTTCTTTTTCCGCTCAGATTAGCATCACCAATAAAAAACTGTTGCTGAGACTGGAACAGCACAAGTTAATTCACTGGCCAGAGCATGGAGAAGCCTGCTCTGGCTTCTGAACCTAGTTCAAAAATCAATTTCTCAACCTGATTAGGGCTGAGACATCATATATACAGGAAGGTCGAGGTAATTGGGAAGAAATTGCGTGAAGAGAGGAAAGAATATTTATAACTTATCTGAGAACAGGGATATGGTTTGTGGATCCAGTACCGAGGCAACGATCCTTTTCAGTCCTTTTTTGTGCTCCTCTGATTGTTGCCATGGGAACTGTCAATTGTTGTGATGCTGGTAGGTGTGTCACTTAGCATGCTAATGTGTTACAGTGCGTGGATAATGAGGCTCAAGGTCTACTGAAGGTCTGGTCTTCGCCCTCTTGTGCCTAGCCTTCTAATCAGTTCTTGCTTGTTTTTTTTGCAGCTTCCTCCTTCAGAAAAGAACAGTTAATTTCCATTCCAGGGAAGAGCAGCTATATGATTCTGGGGCAACACCTGTTATCAGAAATAGGAGGGCAGGTCAAATATTGAGGGATTTTTTTTTTTCTCTTTTCTCTTCTATTCTTTGGTTTACCTAATCATAAGGAATCAAAATAGTAATATTTATTGCCTTTGCTAGAATATACTAGAACTGGACATGAATATCTTTCTTCCTACTTTCAGATTAAGCTTTCATGTGTAGACTAGAACTTGATCACCTAGTCAGGAATAGAGCATGCTAATTTGCCCACTTTGCCATGGACATTTAAAAACTCATCAACAATTTGAAATGGAGATGTTCCTCCAAAAATTTTTATTTGCTTACTAAAATATTTAAGTAATATAGTTTGAAATGTATTTATTTACTTAGCTATAAATAGTGAAAAAATAAATAGCTATAAAATAGTATAGCATTAAAGTGAGGTGATCAATAATTATCTGCTAAATTTAACAGTAATTCCTTGGCTTTTATTATTGATTCAATTAACTGCTTACTCTGAACCATGAGACAAGTTCCACAGCATATGGCGACAATTTTAATTTACCCTAGCCATTTGTTGCAATTTAATATACATCTATTGATTTTGGCACTTAACTGTTGTAAACACTAATAGTTTTCATCATTTAGGAGTTATAGCACCCTAGTCTGATAGTTAAATCTCAGGGAGGAATGCTTCATTTGGGTGAGAAGCTTTTTATGTCAACATAAAAAGCATCATGACTTACTTGTACTTAAGGCTATTGTAGTTACGATAGATTAGGGAAACAGCATGAGATTATAAAGCACATTATGTATTCATGTATTCCTCATTTATACTCGTTCAGGAGTAGGAAGTATTATCTGTCATTACAAGTTATTTTAAGACTTTGAGTATGTTATTAGTTTCAAATTTTCCATGATTACATCTTAGATATACAACAGGGAGACTATAATGATACTATTAAATGCACACTCTCTTTTCTAATATCTGTCACTTAATGAAAAGCAAAAGCTTAAATCATTGCACTTAGCCTGAAGTGTAATGAAATGAAGTGTTCTTGCTCAAATAGAAAGAATAATAAAAATCTAGTTAGGCAATTAACATCTTTATTTTTTGCTCTATTCCATACTTTATGACACCCATATCTTTATCTTTGAATAAACTGGTAGGAGAAGCTGGGTCTAGGAAGCTGGTAAACTGTGCTAGATCTCTTCACATATCAAACTGTAGAAGACTTGGATGAAGTTTCATTGCCTGTATTCTACAGTTTGATCTTCTTGTCTACTCTTCCTTAGAGGATTGTCAACAACCCCTTGGAGTGTGTAGTGTTCTGTCCATGTAGAAATGCCAGGTGGATCCAGTTCCTGATGACATCTTCTTATAGTATTTTGTGTGGCAGGCTCCTTGCACAGGACTGGAAGGAGGAATGACTGCTCTGAAGAACATATTCTGAAAGAGTGCAACACAATAGAGAAGACCTGCCTCAGAGACAAGGGAATGAACTCTTTTTAGCCTACATTTGTCTCCATTTGTTAAATGAACAAAATGATTGCCTAACTCAATTTTTATAGATGGCAAATATTTTACTAAAGAAAAAACATGAGAATTAAGATAATCAAATCTAAATAAGTTACATAAAATTAAAAAGCAACCACTTTTGCTTCAATTATCTAGATATCAAGTTTTTTTGTTTGCTTTGCTTAAATTCCTCATATATCTTCTTCATGTTTTTCTTTTATAATGTTGTAGTTTCCTTGTCTTTGTTAGTATATATTCAAAATAACTGGTTTTACTCATTTGTTAAGAAACCTTGAAAATGAATGCATAACTTGAGTAATAAAACTTGAAATTTTAAAACAATTTTAAAACTATTTAATAATTGTATCTACATATGACTAATTGTGTTATATAGGCTTAATAAAGATTAGGTGAGTAAATAAATATAAATACAAGACATTATAAGATTGATTATTATTCATTTTATGGGCTTCCCTGATAGCTCAGTAGGTAAAGAATCTGCCTGTAATGAAGGAGACCCCGGTTGGATTCCTGGGATGGGAAGATTGGCGGAGAAGGGATAGGATACCCACTCCAGTATTCTTGGGCTTCCCTTGTGACTCAAGTAGTAAAGAATTTGCCTGCAACGCAGGAGACCTGGGTTTGATCCCTGGGTTGGGAAGATGCCCTGGAGAAGGGAAAGGCAACCCACTCCAGTATTCTGGCCTGGAGAATTCCATGGACTGTATAGTCCATGGGGTCGCAAAGAGTCGGACATGACTGAATGACTTTCATTTTATTCCTTTCATATTTCTTTTCAATGAGAGCAGACATTTGTGCTGCTTTTGCTTCATTATAATGAACGACTTCTCTCCTTCAATTTTCACCATTTGACTACTTTCAGTTCAGTTCAGTCGCTCAGTCGTGTCCGACTCTTTGCGACCCCATGAATCAGAGTACACCAGGCCTCCCTGTCCATCACCAACTCCCAGAGATCACTCAGACTCATGTCCATTGAGTAGGTGATGCCATCCAGCCATCTTATCCTCTGTCGTCCCCTTCTCCTTCTGCCCCCAATCCCACCCAGCATCAGAGTCTTTTCCAATGAGTCAACTCTTCGCATCAGGTGGCCAAAGTATTGGAGTTTCAGCTTTAGCATCAGTCCTTCCAATGAACACACAGGACTGATCTCCTTTAGGATGGACTGGTTGGATCTCCTTGCAGTCCAAGGGACTCTCAAGAGTCTTATCCAACACTACACTTCGAAAGCATCAATTCTTCAGCACTCAGCTTTCTTCACAGTCCAACTCTCGCATCCATACATGACCACAGGAAAAACCATAGCCTCGACTAGACGGACCTTTGTTGGCAAAGTAATATCTCTGCTTTTCAATATGATATCTAGGTTGGTCATAATTTTCCATCCAAGGAGTAAGTGTCTTTTAATTTCATGGCTTCAATCACCATTTGCAGTGATCTTGGAGCCCCCAAAAATAAAGTCGGATGCTGTTTCAACCGTTCCCCCATCTATTTCCCATGAAGTGATGGGACCGGATGCCATGATCTTCATTTTCTGAATGTTGAGCTTTAAGCAACTTTTTCACTCTCCTCTTTCACTTTTATCAAGAGGCTTTTTAGTTCCTCTTCACTTTCTGCCATAAGGGTGGTGTTGTCTGCATATCTGAGGGTATTGATATTTCTCCCGGCAATCTTGATTCCAGCTTGTGCTTCTTCCAGCCCAGTGTTTCTCATGATGCACTCTGCATAGAAGTTAAATAAGCAGGGTGACAATATACAGCCTTGATGTACTCCTTTTCCTATTTGGAACCAGCCTGTTGTTCCATGTCTAGTTCTAACTGTTGCTTCCTGACCTGCATATAGGTTTCTCAAGAGGCAGGTCAGGTGGTCTGGTATTCCCATCTCTTTCAAAATTTTCCACAGTTTATTGTGATCCACACAGTCAAAGGCTTTGGCATAGTCAATAAAGCAGAAATAGATGTTTTTCTGGAACTCTCTTGCTTTTTCCATGATCCAACGGATGTTGGCAATTTGATCTCTTGTTCCTCTGCCTTTTCTAAAACCAGCTTGAACATCAGGAAGTTCAAGGTTCACGTATTGCTGAAGCCTGGCTTGGAGAATTTTGAGCAGTACTTTACTAGCATGTGAGATGAGTGCAATTGTGCGGTAGTTTGAGCATTCTTTGGCATTGCCTTTCTTTGGGATTGGAATGAAAACTGACCTTTTCCAGTCCTGTGGCCACTGCTGAGTTTTCCAAATTTGCTGGCATATTGAGTGCAGCACTTTCACAGCATCATCTTTCAGGATTTGAAGTAGCTCAACTGGTTTCCATCACCTCCACTAGCTTTGTTCGTAGTGATGCTTAAGGCCCACTTGACTTCACATTCCAGGATGTCTGGCTCTAGATGAGTGATCACACCATTGTGATTATCTTGGTCGTGAAGATCTTTTTTGTACAGTTCTTCTGTGTATTCTTGCCACCACTTCTTAATATCTTCTGCTTCTGTTAGGTCCATACCATTTCTGTCCTTTATCAAGCCCATCTTTGCATGAAATGTTCCCTTGGTATCTCTAATTTTCTTGAAGAGATCTCTAGTCTTTCCCATTCTATTGTTTTCCTCTATTTCTTTGCATTGATCGCTGACTACGTTACAGATATGTTACTATTAGTTCACACATGACTTCCCTGGTGGCTCAGATGGTAAAGCATCTGCCTACAATGCAGAAGATCCAGGTTCCATCCCTGGGTCAGGAAGATCTCCTGGAGAAGGAAATGGCAACCTACTCTAATATTCTTGCCTGGAAAATCCTTGGTTGGAGGAGCCTGGTAGGTTACAGTCCGTGGGGTCACAAAGATTCACTTCAGATCACATATATTTATTTTCTTAAAAAATAAACATACTGTGTCTTTAAATTATATTTTAAAATTGTATTGTTTATGAGTCATTTTCTTTTGTAGATGCAGGATATGTTTCTATGAGATGGAAAGGAGAAGCATTTAAAACTTAAATTGTCTTGCCTTGTTTTTACTTTGATAACTGTAGGAAAAAAGCTCAGTCATATTGATTTCTGATCACCTGCCTCAGGAAATGAAAGTGATGTTAAGTCTCTTCTTATTTCCTACTCTCTTCCCTCTTGAGTAATTATGGTTGAGAATCAGTTTTGCTAATGGAAGGCTGCTTAATTTAATAGTGCAGAATATATCTGGGGAGAGCAATTTTGCAATTGTGAAATGTAGAATGGGATCTACTTGTCAGGCTTAGAATGAAAACAATAAAGAGAGCCACCTAATGAAACACATTTTAGGATATGGGGGAGTAAGGATGGACTTCCTTAAATCACTGACTGTTGAGGTATTGCAGGCATAATGAGGGCCAGGCCAGAGCAGAGGCATTGTAGCAACTTTGCTTCTTTATATAGTTTCATGCCCCTTTTCTTTGGGTATGTGTTTCTATGTTTCTTTTCTATTAGATGAAACACATCAAAAGAATTTTCCTGTTGTTGATACTGAAATCCAGAAATAACATCTGGCACATGTCCTTTCAAATTTGCATCTGTTTATTTGTATTATGTTCTTGATACCTAAAAGTAGGATTGATTTACCATAGAAGTTCAACTTTTATTTGAATTTTTTTAATGAATAAAATAAATGAACGAGTGAAAGGGATAGTTGGGGGGGGGGTTATATTAATAAGGAACCACATGTAGGGAAGGCTTCTTGGAAGAGATAAGACATAAGCAGAGTACAGTAAAGTGAAGAAGAGAGCTGTATTGGTACGGTTTGGATAAGTGTGCTTAGGTAGCAGGAACAGCAAAATTTTGTCTCTGAGCCAAAACCATAGTGTGTGTTTGAGAAACAGTAAGGAGGCAAAGGGGGCAATGGCAAAAATGGCAGAAGGTGTCATGGAGAGCTTGCCAGGACCCGAGTATAAGCAACCCTTGGAGACTTTAGTAAAACCTTTGAGTGTTATTCTGGGTGAAGTGAGAAACCATGAAATGGTTTTTGGCAGAGCAGTGACTTAGTTAAATATATATTTTTAAAGCACCTTCTGGCTGTTGTATGGTGACTGGTGTATGACATGCAAAAGGGAAGGCTGGGCTGCCAGTTGAAAGTGCAAGTCATGCATGCTCAGTCACTTCAGTTGTGTCCAACTCTGTGCAGCCCCATGGACCATAGCCCACCAGGCTCCTCTGTCCATGGGGTTCTCCAGGCAAGAATACTGGAGTGGATTGTCATTTCCTACTCCAGAGGATCTTCCTGATCTAGGAATTGAACCCGCCTCTCTTATGTCTCCTGCAGGCAGGCAGGTTCTTTACCGCTAGCGCCACCTGGGAAGCTGACATCAAAGAGTATCATGGCTTGGACTATGTCAGGAGCCGGGAGGAGATGCTATGAAGTATCTTTTGATGTACAAATAATTTGATGACATGTTGTGTGACAGAAAGATAGGAATCAAAAGGGCTACAGGTTTGGGGTCCTGAGTAAAGGGAAGATGGTGGTATCACATATAAAGTTAGGGATCCCCTGAAGGAAGAACAAGTTGTGATTAGAGTTTGTAGTTGAGTTCTGTGGACATGTTTGAATGGATTTATCAAGTTTGGAGAGATTATAAGCAAGTAGCTAGGGTATATCTTCTGGTCCAGTGGAGACTGTGATCGCATGAGAGTCACTAGAGGAAATAGGTATGATCAACAGAAGAACTGATATAGACAGAGGAAAGCTCTAAAGACTTAGGTTTGGGATGGTATAAATTAATACTCCTTGTTTTTGTAATTTTTAAAAGGAGCAGTCAAACTATTAATTGTAAATAATTAAATTTTGTTGTTGTTTCTCATTTACTAAGTCCTGTCTGACCCCATGGACTGCAGCACACTAGGCTCCCCTGTCCTTCACCATCTCCCAGAGTTTGCTCACTCATGTCCATTCAGCCTGTGATGCCATCCAACCATCTCATCCTCTGTCATCCCCTTCTCCTGCCTTCAGTCTTTTCCAGCTTTGGGGTCTTTTCTAATGAGTTGACTCTCTGTATCAGGAGGCCAAAGTATTGGAGCTTCAGCTTCAGCATCAGTCCTTCCAAAGAATATTCAGTGTTGATTTCCTTTAGAATTGACTGATTTGATCTCATTGCAGTCCAAGGGACTCTCAGGAGTCTTCTCTAACACCACAGTTTAAAAGCATCAATTCTTTGGCGCTCAGCCTTCTTTAAGGCCTAACTCTCACATCCATACATGACTCATGGAAAATCATAGCTTTGACTCTATGGACCTTTGTCTGCAACGTAATGTCTCTGCTTTTTAATATGCTGTTGTATTGCTGTTTATCCTGCCAACTACACCAATTGTCTTGCTGACCCTGTTCACAGCACCAATTGTCTCACTGTTCACATTGTCTGCGCTGTTCACTGAACCCAGGGTAAGCAAGATGCGAGCTAAGAGGCTGGAAAAAGATTCAATGGTTTATTCACTCCTGGCTGGCATGGCAGCCATAACACAGCTTCTTTTCTGGCTGAGGCAGCGGCCAGAGCAGCAGCCATAACAAAACCATAACACAGCCAAAACATAACCATGATGCTGCTCCAGTGGTGAAGTTCATACAGGCGTCTCATACAGAGCAGTCTCCATTCCAGCCTGTGCTTCATCTAGCTCGGCATTTCGCATGATGTTTCGGCATATAAGTTAAATAAGCAGGGTGACAGTATATAGCCTTGATGTACTCCTTTCCCAATTTTGAACCAGTTCATTGTTCCATGTCCAGTTCTAACTGCTGCTTCTTGTCCTGCATACAGGTTTCTCAGGAGGCAGATAATGTTGTCTGGTATTTCCATCTCTGTAAGAATATTCTAGTTTGTTGAGATCCACACAGTCAAAGGCTTTAGCCTTGTCAGTGAAGCAGAAATAGATTTTTTGGGGGGATTCTCTTGACTTCTCTGTGATCCAACGGATGTTGGCAATTTGATCTCTGGTTCCCCTGCCTGTTCTAAATCCAGCTTGTATATCTGGATATTCTCAGTTCATGTACTGCTGAAGCCTAGCTTGAAGGATTTTGAACATAATCTTGCTAGCATGTGAAATGAGTGCAATTGTATGGTAATTTGAACAGTCTTTGGCATTGCCTTTCTCTGGGATTGAAATAAAAAATGATCTTTTCCAGTCCTATGGCCTGTATTTATATAAACATATATTCAATTTGTCGGTATTTTTAGTTCTTTCCCTCCCGCTCCCCTCGCCCCCCCCAAAAAAGGATGCTCTGTACTGCTCTTGAGGAAGTATAAGGTTGAGTGCCTTACCACCGGTGTTTTAGTGGGGCCAGAAGGGAAAAGCAGGTAGGAAGTTCTTTCCTCTGTATCTTGATTTCCATTTAGCCCCATACTTAGAGTTTGGTATTTTTGTCCACATACACCCATACCTCTTCTTACTGTCCAAATATGGTCTTCTGTCTGAGTTTATATCTTTATCTGTATCTATTTCTGCTGCTGCTGCTTCTGCTAAGCTGCTTCAGTCATGTCCAACTCTGTGCAACCCCATAGATGGCAGCCCACCAGGCTCCCCCATCCTTGGGATTCTCCAGGCAAGAACACTGGAGTGGGTTGCCATTTCCTTCTCCAATGCATGAAAGTAAAAAGCGAAAGTGAAGTCGCTCAGTCATGTCCGACTCTTAGTGACCCCATGGACTACAGCCTACCAGGCTCCTCCATCCATGGGATTTTCCAGGCAAGAGTACTGGAGTGGGTTGCCATTTCCTTCTCCAATATCTATATCTACAGCCCTATATTTCCATCCTTTAGTTGTTGTTTAATCACTAAGTCATGTCCAACTCTTTGCAACCCCATGGACTGTAGCCCTCCAGGCTCCTCTGTCCATGGGATTTCCCAGACAAGAATATTAGAGTGGGTTGCTATTTCTTAATCCAGAGGATCTTCCTGAACTAGGGATTGGACCCTGATTTCCTGCCTTGCTGGCAGACTCTTTACCATCTGAGCCACTGGGAATTTCTGTAAATCTGTACTGCTAGGCCTAGGAGTAGAATTTCAGGATCATAGAATATTGCCATATTCAGACTTCGGTAGGTAATCCTAGATTTTTTTCTCAACTGGTTTGATAAATTTATACTTCTGCTAGCATTATGGGAATATTCATGTTGATCCACATCTTCACCACTACTTATTAAGAAGATAAATAGACATGTGATATTTATACAAAATATTAAATAATATTAGTATGAATATATTGAACATATTACATATAATTAATTTTGATAATTAGAAGGGTATGAGATTGAATCTCATTATATAGTTATAATATGCATTTCTCTACATTGTGATAAGGTTGTGAATGTTTTGATACATTTGTTAAGCTTTTGTTTTTTCTTTGTTAAGTGTTCGTTGTAGCCTTTTGACTTGTTTATTATTTCTTGATTTATAGGCATTTTTATATATTCTAGATACTTGTCTCATCAGTTATATGTATTGTAACATCTTTTTCTAGCATGTGGCTTATCTTTTTATTTATGGAATGATACTTTTTTAAAAATAGATGTGCTTAAATGTAATGCAATTGACTTAAGTAATTTAGTTTTCTTACTTATGCATTTTGGAATCCTACTTCAGTTCAGTTCAGTTCAGTTCAGTCACTCAGTCATGTCCGACTCTTTGCGACCCCATGAATCGCAGCATGCCAGGCCTCCCTGTCCATCACCAACTCCCGGAGTTCACTCAAACTCATGTCCATTGAGTCGGTGATGCCATCCAGCCATCTCATCCTCTGTTGTCCCCTTCTCCTCCTGCCCCCAATCCCTCCCAGCATCAGGGTCTTTTCCAAAGAGTCAACTCTTTGCCTGAGGTGGCCAAAGTACTGGAGTTTCAGTTTTAGCATTATTCCTTCCAAAGAAATCCCAGGGCTGATCTCCTTCAGAATGGACTGGTTGGATCTCCTTGCAGTCCAAGGGACTCTCAAGAGTCTTCTCCAATACCACAGTTCAAAAGCATCAGTTCTTTGGTGCTTAGCCTTCTTCACAGTCCAACTCTCACATCCATACATGACCACGGGAAAAACCATAGCCTTGACTAGACGGACCTTTGTTGGCAAAGTAATGTCTCTGCTTTTGAATATGCTATCTAGGTTGGCCATGACTTTCCTTCCAAGGAGTAAGCATCTTTTAATTTCATGGCTGCAGTCACCATCTGCAGTGATGTTTCTCAATATAGAGCAAGATGATTGAAGCTATTCTATATTTTCTTTTAAGTTTTAGTGTTGGCTTCTATATATAAGAGCTTAGGTCATCCAGAATTGATGCTTTTGTATAATGTATAATGCAAGTCAATTGATCAAATCTCAGGTTTCTATATGTATGCAATTGTGTTCTCTCTTCCAGTCCATCTATTTGTCAATATCTACCAATATCACACTGTTATTATTTTTCTGCCTGATTTATCTTCAGGGATAACTTGACTATTCTTGAGATCTTCCTTTTAAGTGTTTGCTTCTTCACACATGGAAATGTGCAGAACTCCTAAATGCACAACTAATAAAAATACCAATGTGCTGCGTGGTGCAGGAGGGCTGAGACGAGCTATTCCACCTTCAAGGTAAGGAGGGGCAGCCATGAGGAGATACCCTCATCCAAGGTAAGGAGCAGAGGTGGCACTTTGCTGGAGCAGCCATGAACAGATACCCCACGTCCAAGGTAAGAGAAACCCAAGGAAGATGGTAGGTGTTGTGAGAGGGCATCAGAGGGCAGACACATTGAAACCATAATCACAAAAAACTAGCCAATCTGATCACACAGACCACAGCCTTGTTTAACTGAATGAAACTAAGCCATGCCATGTGGGGCCACCCAAGAGGGGCGGGTCATGGGGGAGAGGTCTGACAGAATGTGGTCCAGTGGAGAAGGGAATGGTAAACCACTTCAGTATTCTTGCCTTGAGAACCCCATGAACAGTATGAAAAGGCAAAATGATAGGATACTGAAAGGGGAACTCCTAGGGTTGGTAGGTGCCCAATATGCTACACGAGATCAGTGGAGAAATAACTCCAGAAAGAATGAAGGGATGGAGCCAAAGCAAAAACAATACCCAGCTGTGGATGTGACTGGTGACAGAAGCAAGGTCCGATGCTGTAAAGAGCAATATTGCATAGAAACCTGGAATGTCAGGTCCATGAATCAAGGCAAATTGGAAGTGGTCAAACAGGAGATGGCAAGAGTGAACATCGGCATTCTAAGAATAAGCGAACTAAATGGACTGGAATGGGTGAATTTAACTCAGATGACCATTATATCTACTACTGCGGGCAGGAATCCCTCAGAAGAAATGGAATAGCCATCATGGTCAACAAAAGAGTCTGAAATGCAGTACTTGGATGCAATCTTAAAAATGACAGAATGATTTCTATTCATTTCCAAGGCAAACCATTCAATATCATGGTAATCCGAGCCTATGCCCCAACCAGTAATGCTGAAGAAGCTGAAGTTGAACGGTTCTATGAAGACCTACAAGACCTTTTAGAACTAACACCCAAAAAAGATGTCCTTTTCATTATAGAGGACTGGAATGCAAAAGTAGGAAGTCAAGAAACACCTGGAGTAACAGGCAAATTTGGCCTTGGAGTACGGAATGAAGCAGGGCAAAGGCTAATAGACTTTTGCCAAGAGAAAGCACAGGTCATAGCAAACACTCTCTTTAAACAACACAAGAGAAGACTTTACACATGGACATCACCAGATGGTCAACACTGATCAGATTGATTATAATCTTTGCAGCCAAAGATGGATAAGCTCTATACAGTCAGCAAAAACAAAACAGGGAGCTGACTGTGGCTCAGATCATGAACTCCTTATGCCAAATTCAGACTTAAATTGAAGAAAGTAGGGGAAACCACTAGACCATTCAGGTATGACCTAAATGAAATCCCTTATGATTACAGTGGAAGTGAGAAATAGATTTAAGGGACTAGATCTGGTAGAAAGATTACCTGATGAATTATGGACGAAGGTTCGTGACATTGTACAGGAGAAAGGGATCAAGACCATCCCCATGAGAAAAAAAAATGCAAAAAAGCAAAATGGCTGTCTGAGGAGGCCTTAAAAATAGCTGTGAAAAGAGGAGAAGTGAAAAGCAAATGAGAAAAGGAAAGATATAAGCATCTGAATGCAGAGTTCCAAAGAATAGCAAGGAGAGATAAGAAAGCCTTCCTCAGTGATCAATGCAAAGAAATAGAGGAAAACAATAGAATGGGAAAGACTAAGATCTCGTCAAGAAAATTAGAGATACTAAGGGAACATTTCATGCAAAGAGGGGCTCAATAAAGGACAGAAATGGTATGGACCTAACAGAAGCAGAAGATATTAAGAAGAGGTGGCAAGAATACACAGAAGAACTATGCAAAAAAAGATCTTCAGGACCCAGATAATCATAATGGTTTGACCACTCACCTAGAGCCAGACATCCTGGAATGTGAAGTCAAGTGGGCCTTAGAAAGTATCACAACGAGCAAAGCTAGTGGAGGTGATGGAATTCTAGTTGAACTATTTCAAATCCTGAAATATGATGCTGTGAAAGTGCTGCACTCAATATGCCAGCAAATTTGGAAAACTCAGCAGTGGCCACAGGACTGGAAAAGGTCAGTTTTCATTGCAATCCCAAAGAAAGGCAATGCCAAAGAATGTTCAAACTACTGCACAATTGCACTCATCTCACACACTAGTAAAGTAATGCTCAAAATTCTCCAAGCCAGGCTTCAGCAATATGTGAACTGTGAACTTCCGGATGTTCAAGCTGGTTTTAGAAAAGGCAGAGGAACAAGAGATCAAATTGCCAACATCCACTGGATCATCAAAAAAGCAAGACAATTCCAGAAAAACATTTATTTCTGCTTTATTGACTATGCCAAAGCCTTTGACTGTGTGGATCACAATAAACTGGAACATTCTGAAAGAGATGGGAATACCAGAACACCTGACCTGCCTCTTGAGAAACCTATATGCAGGTCAGGAAGCAACAGTTAGAACTGGACATGGAACAACAGACTGGTTCCACATAGGAAAAGGAGTATGTCAGGGCTGTATATTGTCACCTTGCTTATTTAACTTATATGCAGAGTACATCATGAGAAACGCTGGATTGGAAGAAGCACAAGCTGGAATCAAGATTGCCGGAAGAAATATCAATAACCTCAGATATGCAGATGACACCACCCTTATGGCAGAAAATGAAGAGGAACTCAAAAGCCTCTTGATGAAAGTGAAAGAGGAGAGTGAAAAAGTTGGCTTAAAACTCAATATTCAGAAAATGAAGATCATGGCATCCGGTCCCATCACTTCATGGGAAATAGATGGGGAAACAGTGGAAACAGTGTCAGCCTTTATTTTTTGGGGCTCCAAAACCACTGCAGATGGTGACTGCAGCCATGAAATCAAAAGATGCTTACTCCTTGGAAGGAAAGTTATGACCAACCTAGATAGCATATTGAAAAGCAGAGATATTACTTCGCCAACAAAGGTCCATCTAGTCACGGCAGTGGTTTTTCCACTGGTCATGTATAGATGTGAGAGTTGGACTGTGAAGATAGCTGGGTGCTGAAGAATTGATGCTTTTTAAGTGTGGTGTTGGAGAAGACTCTTGAGAGTCCCTTGGACTGCAAGGAATTTCAACCAGTGCATCCTAAAGGAGATCAGTCCTGGGTGTTCATTGGAAGGACTGATGCTGAAGCTGAAACTCGAGTACTTTGGCCACCTGATGAGAAGAGTTGACTCATTGGACAAGATGCTGATGCTGGGAGGGATTAGGGGTTGGAAGAGAAGGGGACGACAGAGGATGGGATGGCTGGATGGCGTCACCAACTTGATGGATATGAGTTTGAGGGAACTCTGGGATTAGTGTGGACAGGAGGCCTGGCGTGCTGTGATTCATTGGGTCACAAATAGTTGGACATGACTGAGTGACTGAACTGAACTGAAACAGTTCTCAGACCAAGAAATAGAGTCCTATGAGCAACTCAGTTTTCCAAGCACAGATGGGAAATGAAGCCAATAACCATTTACTTTTACTTACTTGGAAGGAAAGTTATGACCAACCTAGATAGCATATTAAAAAGCAGAGACATTACTTTGCCAACAAAGGTTCGTCTAGTCAAGGCTATGGTTTTTCCTGTGGTCATGTATGGATGTGAGAGTTGGACTGTGAAGAAGGCTGAGTGCCGAAGAATTGATGCTTTTGAAGTGTGGTGTTGGAGAAGACTCTTGAGAGTCCCTTGGACTGCAAGGAGATCTAACCAGTCCCTTCTAAAGGAGATCAGCCCTGGGATTTCTTTGGAGGGAATGATGCTGAAGCTGAAACTCCAGTACTTTGGCCACCTCATGAGAAGAGTTGACTCATTGGAAAAGACTCTGATGCTGGGAGGGATTGGGGGCAGGAGAAGAAGGGGACGACAGAGGATGAGATGGCTGGATGGCATCACTGACTCGATGGACGTGGGTCTCAGTGAACTCCGGGAGTTGGTGATGGAATGGGAGGCGTGGTGTGCTGGGATTCATGGGGTCGTAAAGAGTTGGACACGACTGAGCGACTGAACTGACTTGACTGACTGACTGAAGCTTTATATATATTTGCTTCTAAAACTTCACTTCAGGTATATCTCAGGTTAAATTAGGTAGTATTTTCATTATAATTTTCTTCTATAGTTTTTATTATTTTCATTAAAATGTCTTGCTTAACCCATCAGTTCAGTTCAGTTTAGTCTCTCAGTCGTGTCTGACTCTTTGCGACCCCATAAATCGCAGCACGCCAGGCCTCCCTGTCCATCACCAGCTCCCGGAGTTCACTCTGACTCATGTCCATCGAGTCAGTGATGCCATCCAGCCATCTCATCCTCTGTCGTCCCCTTCTCCTCCTGCCCCCAATCCCTCCCAGCATCAGAGTCTTTTCCAATGAGTTAACACTTCGCATGAGGTGGCCAAAGTAGTGGAGTTTCAGCTTCAGCATCATTCCCTCCAAAGAAATCCCAGGGCTGATCTCCTTCAGAATGGACCGGTTGGATCTCCTTGCAGTCCAAGGGACTCTCAAGAGTCTTCTCCAACACCACAGTTCAAAAGCATCAATTCTTCGGCACACAGCCTTCTTCACAGTCCAACTCACTTCCATACATGACCACTGGAAAAACCATGGCCTTGACTAGATGGACCTTTGTTGGCAAAGTAATGTCTCTGCTTTTCAATATGCTATCTAGGTTGGTCATAACTTTCCTTCCAAGGAGTGTCTTTTAATCTCATGGCTGCAATCACCATCTGAAGTGATTTTGGAGCCCAGAAAAATAAAGTCTGACACTGTTTCCACGTTTCCCCATCTATTTCCCATGAAGTGATGGGACCAGATGCCATGATCTTCGTTTTCTGAATGTTGATCTTTAAGCCAACCTTTTCAGTCTCCTCTTTCACTCTCATCAAGAGGCTTTTGAGTTCCTCTTCACTTTCTGCTATAAGGGTGGTGTCATCTGCATATCTGAGGGTATTGATATTTCTCCTGGCAATCTTGATTCCAGCTTGTGTTTACCAGTCCAGTGTTTCTCATGATGTACTCTGCATATAAGTTAAATAAACAGGGTGACAATATACAGCCTTGACGTAGTCCTTTTCCTATGTGGAACCAGTCTGTTGTTCCATGTCCAGTTCTAACTGTTGCTTCCTGACCTGCATATAGGTTTCTCAAGAGGCAGGTCAGATGTTCTGGTATTCCCATCTCTTTCAGAATGTTCCACAGTTTATTGTGATCCACACAGTCAAAGGCTTTGGCATAGTCAATAAAGCAGAAATAGATGTTTTTCTTGAACTGTCTTGCTTTTTTGATGATCCAGCGGATGTTGGCAATTTGATCTCTGGTTCCTCTGCCTTTTCTAAAACCAGCTTGAAATAGATTACTTAAAATTGTGAGATGTTATATAAAATACTATATATTTATAAATGTGCTGCATATTTTAGTCACATTTTTATTTTTAATTTCTAAATTATTTGGTTGTATTTTTAGTGCCCTGATCATAGCTACTTTTCATAAATTTTTCCTCAGTACATGAAAATTTATGTACCATCGTCTTAACTTGTGTTTTTATGTGTGTTTGTTTGGTCTACAATTTTTTTTTATTTTTCAATTTTGTACTTTCTTGATCTTTGATTTAACTATGTTTTACTTTGTTTCAATCCATATTTTACCTTTATTAATTTTGACATTATAAATTATATGCATATAATTTTTGTTATTATAGTAGCCCCAGCCTTATCTCCTACTTGAGATCAATTAAATTCCAGACTCCCAGTCAGATTTAGAAAATTCTCTCAGGGAAAATAGTGGCTTGGGTGTCTACTCTCTTCTCTTTGTAATGTTGCTTCTTTAAATTTTAAGACATCATTTGTATATTTTTAAACTGATAATGTTTTTATTACATATCTTATCTAGTTGTTGGAAATAGGAAATTGATTCTTTTTAAAAATAAATTTTCTAGCAGTTTAAATAATTTGAGGCCATATTAGGATTGAGACATATGAATTCAGTCAGCCACCACAAGCCATTCAGTTAATTGGCTCTGTGTTTTTCTGCCTCTTCAAGAGTTCCCAGATAATGGTCAATGATATGCCTAGTTTAACCTTCATTGAGTTATATGAGATACTGAGATTGTTGAGTTCAGCATTTCTGAGATATTATTCATATTTCAAGGCAGGCAGCAGAGCATAGTTAGGCAGAAGAATAAGAATATAGGCTCTATTTTCTGAAGACCCTGAGTTCAGATAATACTTAGTAGTTAGGTGGCTTTATGCATAATACTTTAGATACTTATTTTGGCCTCAGTATCTGTTTCAGAAAAGGAGGAGCTTGCTATTCAAGTTAAGTGTTTCAATGGTGATTAATTAAGATAAGATATATCTACTAATGTCCTTTTTTCCCTTCTGATCCATTCCCCACATTTCTCAGCTACTCTCTGCTCTGGAAGGCCTGCCTTTATGGACTATATCCAATAGACTACTCCAGAGGAGACATAGTATGTAAATAATCTGATGCAGTGAATTACTTAGAGAGGCATTCTTGAAATATTTGTTGAATAAAGAATGAGCTTTTGATTACTATTGACTAATAATATTGACATTAAATAGATACATTAAATTAAGATTCGGTCATAATAATAACTTTCAATGACGTTGTTACAAGACTTGTGGTAATCATTTTTCATACATTATAGCAGTGGTCGGCAAACTACAGTCTATACTCCACATCTCATCTATTGCCCTTCTTTGTAAATAATATATTATTGAAACACAGCCACCCACATTCTTTTGCACATTGCCTGTAAATGCTTTCATCCTATAGCACCAGCTCTGAGGCTTTGAGACTGAATCTACACAGCCCAATGGTAGAAGGTATTTACTATCTAGCTTTTCGTGAAAAAAGTTTGCTGACTTCAGCCTTAAATCATTGAATCCTCATAATGACCCCAGCAAGAAAATGTAATTTATATTCCCATTTCATACCTAAAGAAACCAAGACTAAAAATGTTAATTAGCTTATAGATGCTACTGTAGAATAGATTCAATATCATTTTAATTGATTTAAGAGAACCAGTTATACATTTATCCAATATCCCAAGATGTTTTCAGTAAATCATATACTCTTCATGCAGCAAACTCTACAGAGAAAAAAAAGAGGCTTATTAATTTGAGAGTTATGGATAAAAATGAAAAAGAGAAAAGTGGTACAAATTGCTCATACTCTATTGCCTCTGTCCTTGGTTTTGGGAAAATATTATTTCTTAAAAATCCAGGCATCTTCCTCAGAAAGGTGCTGGTAGGATGTGGTGGTCCTCAGCTGACTGCTTTAGAGTATCTATTTTGCACCACTTAATCAGGACCTATCATTATTCCTGAGGATCTCAACACATCTGAAGAAGGACAGTGTGTCTTCCAGAAATCCCAGCCCTGAGTGCACCTCATCCGTGTCATACCTTTCTCCTTAGTTCCCATCCATGAGATACTGGCTCTTTACAAGTGGTCTTGCTATTTTTTGCTATTCCGGAAGTAGTGGGAGATTGTGTCTTCCTGGTTTATTCTCTACTCATGCCTCATTTAAAAGAATGAAATTTTTAAAATTAATTCTGTTCATTTTCATTACTTAGGGTGAACAATTTACTAATATTAGAAATCAAAACTTTTCTGTCAGATAATATTTGAGTGCAAAGGTCTTGATAACTCTGAGATCATTTAAAGTGAAAACATACTCACTCTTTTTGAAACTGACATTAAGTAGATTTGTTTGATTTCCAAACAGATAATCATAATAATATTTTGGAAGCTAATTTACCTTTCTTTGTGCTTTTTGTTGGAGCATAATAGACACAAAAAAATCTCCTCTGCACCAAGGCCCCAAAATTGGAGATTTAAGTCATCATTGAAGTGATTCCAGAGTTTCTGCTGCTAGTTGTAAACTTTGTCTTTATCCCTCATACAGGTTCATTTATTACTGTTATTACTAGTAGTAGGAGACGTGGGTTTGATCCCTTGTCAGGAATATCCTCTGGAAAAGGAAATGGCAACCCACTCTAGTATTCTTGCCTGGAGAATTCCATGGACAGAGGGGCCTGATGGGTTATAGTCCAAGGGGTTGCAAAGAGTTGAACATGACTTAGCAACTAAAAAACAACAAACAAGTATTAAAATAATTTTATATATTATAAAATGATACAATACTATAATGAGGTATGTATAAGATATTGTTTATGTGATAATTATCATTATTATAATTAGTAATGACAATTTATACATGTGTATATACCACTAATATTATATAATATTAATATATGTTATACTATTATATAGTACACATATACCTATATATTATATATGTATAATTATAGAGAGTTGAAAATATTTATTACTATCACAACTAGTGTTTATTATATATGCTCTTGGCTGGATAATCACAGCAATAAATAGTCTAATGTATTAAAATTAAAACTTAAATGATTATCTTAATGCTCTCTAAATTAGTCATCAGGAGTCTTATTGTAGAAAATTTTAGTACAAGAGAAATATACCTTTAACAGCCTGAAAATAAGTTGATAAAGTCATTATAAGTTAAGCTGATGAATTATTTTTAATTTTACCTAACTCATGACAACTGTCAAAAGGCTTTTATAAACTAAATAATTATTGTATGTTTTATGTCTTATTTGTTAAGCCCAGGGTTTGATGGTAGCTCAGGTGGTAAAAAAAATCCGCCTACAATGCAGGAGACCTGGGTTCAATTCCTGGGTTGGGAAGATCACCTGGGGAAGGAAATGGCAACCCACTCCAGTATTCTTGCCTGGAGAATCCCATGGACAGAGGAGCCTGGCGGGTGCAATCCAAGGTGTCCCAAAGAGTCGGACATGACTGAGTGACTAACACTTTCATTTTCACTTTTTCCTGCACTGCAGGCAGAGTCTTTACCATCTGAGCCACCAGGGGAGCCCTGATTTAGTATATGATCTTTTATTGACCCATAAAATAAGATTTTAAATTTGATCATTTTTAAAGCAGGCAGCATTTAGCTGAGGGAGTAGCTTATCCCATTGCCATGTGAATACTTTAACTTACTGAAATAATGATAAATGTGTGAATAGTCTCATACATTTTTTGAATTATAATTTAATGGTTGGATAAAACTATTCCTTTATGCTGCAAAACTCAGATATTTGAAGTTATGGCTATCTGTTTACTGGGATTTTTTCCCCTGAAGTTTCAGAGACATATTCCATTTCATTGGTTTTAACAGCTTTATGATTTCACATACATTTGCCAAAGTTCTATTTAAAAGAAAAAAATATTACAGCTTTCACAATTTTTCCTTTATATAATAAAGTAGCTAACTAGGGCTTCCTTGGTGGCTCAGACGGTAAAGAATCCACCTGCAATGAGGGAGATCTGGGTTTGATACCTGGGTTGGGAAGATCCCCTGGAGGAGGACATGGGAATCTACTCCAGTTTTCTTGCCTGGAGAATCCCCATGGACAGAGGAGCCTGGAGGGCTACAGTCCATGGGGTTGCAAAGAGTCGGACATGACTGAGCGACTAAGCACGCCTAGAAAGTCTGTCATACACTCTAACAGACTTTAATAGTTATGAATAATTTAGTATTGTATCTAGTCAAAGTGTTAATTATTTTCAGTATTGTGCTTTGTAGAGATAACTGTTGTAATGCATATTTTGTATCATGCTTTTCCATTTTAATACTTGATGATTATTTGATTGCCTGTTTCTATTTGCTTTATTTCTTCTCATTTCTCATTGCTTTTCTATTCATTAATTTTTGTTTGTTTGTTTACATTTATGGTCAACAAGTTTCATTTAGATCTGAGAATCTATTTATTATTCTCTTTAATGATTCATTGATATTTCTTCCTAGCCAGTTTTAGAGTTTTTACACACTGGATATTTTAAACTTCCTTAATATTTTTTCACTTTGATTAATTCAGTTAATGCTAATAGTATATGTGTTGTATGTAAGATATGTTCAAAATGCATAATTTATACAAACAAAATGTTTAGCTGGATAGGTGGATATTTTCTCACTCAGTGTTTACATGAATATCTTGTAATCACATGAAAATAATCATCATAATAAGCAGTAGCAGCACATTTCTGGAAATATTTTTAACAAAAGATTTCAGAACTAATTTGGATTTTGTTGCCCTTGAGTGTCATTAAAATATGCCATGATTTTTGTGTGTGAAAAAGAGCCTAAGTAAGAATTTTTAAGAATTATATGCAGGTTGAGCATTTTTTTTCCTTTATCAAAAAACTTGTACATTAAAAAATATTGTTTTGTTGTATTGCTAGAAGAAATAATTTTTCTACAATAAGACCTTTAGAAATATAAGCCTACATGTTGTGCTTACATTTAGTAGAATATTAGTATAATTTATCTTTTCTAGCCCTCATTTATTCTCCTGAATAAGTATCTCTCACAAACTGGAAAAAAAAAAGAAGCCTTATTTACTGCTGTGCATTTATTCAGTAAAATACATTCCCCCCCCACTGGATACCAGAAGATTAAAAAGAAGCTACCACTCTGTTTTAAATTGAATCAAATATCACTTTTTCTGTGAAAACTTCCTCATCTCCCTCAGGTCTGGTCACTTTGCTTTCTGTGATTATATTACATTAAAAAAATCTCCCAGAAGGTAATTATTTGAAAACTATAATGAGTACTCAGTGAGTGTTCTTAATTTCTCTATTTTCAGTAATTATCACAATGCCTGATATGTCCTGGTGTTCAATAAGTATTTGTTGAAAAATGAATAAATTACTCAGTGAAAGAAATGGGAATGGAAGTATAATTAAAGTTGGTCAGTGGATATGAGCTAAAGTATTGCCAACTGGAGAAATAAACTAGAATATTTCTGGACAAGACAAAAAAAAAGATGAAAGAGAGTGCATAATTTATATGGTAATTTAACATTTTGGTCTTCCGCAGTGACTCAGTGGTAAAGAAATCCCCTGCAATGCCCAGGAGATACAGGAGATATAGGTTTGATCCCTGGTTGGGAAGAGTCTCCTGGAGGAGGAAATAGCAACCAACTCCAGTACTCTTGCCTGAAAAATCCCATGGGCAGGAGAGCATGGCGGTCTACAGTCCAAAGGGTCACAAAGAGTCTGGTATGACTGAAGTGACTGACCATGAATATTTAACATTTTAAGAAACTTAAT
Organism: Bubalus bubalis; assembly: GCF_019923935.1. Lineage (NCBI taxonomy): Eukaryota > Metazoa > Chordata > Mammalia > Artiodactyla > Bovidae > Bubalus > Bubalus bubalis. The sequence goes on from NC_059176.1 coordinate 16,472,497, forward strand.
GTTATTATATATCTCCAAGCCAGGCTTCAGCAATACGTGAACCGTGAACTTCCTGATGTTCAAGCTGGTTTTAGAAAAGGCAGAGGAACCAGAGATCAAATTACCAACATCTGCTGGATCATGGAAAAAGCAAGAGAGTTCCAGAAAAACATCTAGTTTTGCTTTATTGACTATGCCAAAGCCTTTGACTGTGTGGATCACAATAAGCTGTGGAAAATTCTGAAAGAGATGGGAATACCAGACCACCTGACCTGCCTTTTGAGAAATTTGTGTGCAAGTCAGGAAGTGACAGTTAGAACTGGACATGGAACAACAGGCTGGTTCCAAATAGGGAAAGAAGTACATCAAGGCTGTATATTGTCACCCTGCTTTTTTAACTTATATGCAGAGTACATAATGAGAAATGCTGGACTGGAAGAAACACAAGCTGGAATCAAGATTGCCGGGAGAAATATCAATAACCTTAGATATGCAGATGACACCACCCTTATGGCAGAAAGTGAAGAGGAACTAAAAAGCCTCTTAATGAAAGTGAAAGTGGAGAGTGAAAAAGTTGGCTTAAAGCTCAACATTCAGAAAACGAAGATCATGGCATCCGGTCCCATCACTTCATGGGAAATAGATGGGGAAACAGTGGAAACAGTGTCAGACTTTATTTTTTTGGGCTCCAAAACCACTGCAGATGGTGACTGCAGCCATGAAATCAAAAGACGCTTACTCCTTGGAAGGAAAGTTATGACCAACCTAGACAGCATATTCAAAAGCAGAGACATTACTTTGCCAACAAAGGTCCGTCTAGTCAAGGCTATGGTTTTTCCTGTGGTCATGTATGGATGTGAGAGTTGACTGTGAAGAAGGCTGAATGCCGAAGAATTGATGCTTTTGAATTGTGGTGTTGGAGAAGACTCTTGAGAGTCCCTTGGACTGCAAGGAGATCCAACCAGTCCATTCTGGAGGAGATCAGCCCTGGGATTTCTTTGGAAGGAATGATGCTAAAGCTGAAACTCCAGTACTTTGGCCACCTCAGGCAAAGAGTTGACTCATTGGAAAAGACCCTGATGCTGGGAAATATTGGGGGCAGGAGGAGAAGGGGACGACAGAGGAGGAGAAAGGGATGACAGAGGATGAGATGGCTGGATGGCATTACTGACTCGAAGATGTGAGTCTGAGTGAACTCCAGGAGTTTGTGATGGACAGGGAGGCTTGGCGTGCTGTGATTCATGGGGTCGCAAAGAGTCAGACATGACTGAATGACTGAACTGAACTGAACTGATACTATTGTATATATTATATAATATACTGTTGAATAAAAAGTACTTACCCCCTAGATTTGTTTCTTAGAATCATCGCATATATTTAAATTTAAAAAAGAAAATGCTTAGAGTGAAATACATTTAATTTACCTGCTATTTCTAATTTTAAGAATATAAATGGAAATATTAACAGTGAGTATGTAGTTTTTCTGGAGACAATATTTGCAAAAGCAAGTGCAATAGTAAAGAAGAAGCAAGAACAAGAGGGAATAGGTAAACATTTGTCTGCAATTTTACTCAATGTGCATTAAAAACTTTTCCATCTGCTTGTAGCTGTAGAAGTCCCCTGGATGCTAGTAATCTCACTGTTATTACCTAGTAATCCAAGTATCACTTACTTCAGCTAATTAGTAATATCTCATATCTATTCAAAGCACAGTGCAGTGATTATATACTACCATTGATTAACATATAGCACGCAAATTTTAAATATTTGTCAGTGAAAAAGTATAAAAGTGCCTAGTTTTTACAAATAGTCCTGCAATTATGCATTTAGCAATGATATACCAAGCCCCAGTTTTTTTCTTTCAGTGATAACCTAAAGAGGTTTAAATTTTGGTATTGACCAAGATTTCCTTTAAAAAGTGAAAGGGAAAGTCACTCAGTCATGTCTGACTCTTTGCGCCCCACGGACTATACAGTCCATGGAATTCTCCAGGCCAGAATACTGGAGTGGGAAGCCTTTCCCTTCTCCAGGGGATCTTCCCAACCCAGGGATTGAACCCAGGTCTCTTTCATTGCAGGTGGATTCTTTATTAGCTGAGCCACCATGTCCTTAGTATTTCCCTCTAATTTATATAGGTTTCATCCGGATTGTAGGCCCCTGACCACCTTTTTCTTAGAAGGTGTACTTTAGAAAACTTGGAATTGTAAATTTTTTTTCTGCCTTTTTGAGATGTAAATTTTCTCCCAGCCTCTTACAAATTTTACATCCCAGGAATGTTTTTCTCTAAAATTTGAGAGCTATTTCTTTGAAATATAATTACCAAGAAGGATAGAATGCCTGTCTCCCAGTTTCTGTAGGAAGGTAGGAGCCTAATTTCTGTAAGTATGAATTAGCAGAGATGGACTAATCACATTGATCAACCTGCCTTCTCATGTCTTCTAGGACTTTTCCACTAGCTTATATTAGTGCTTAAAAACTCTTCACCTTGAGTTCAATCTTTCGTCTCTATTGCAATAATCTTGGCCCATATTATAATATTCTTTTTTTAATATAAATTTATTTTAATTGGAGGCTAATTACTTTACAATATTGTTTTGGTTTAAAGTCTTTTTTTTTTTTTTTTTTTACCATTTTTAACAGTACAGTTCAGTACAGTTTCTCTTTGACATTATAGAATTTAAATATAAGCTATAGATAACAGGTTTCTCTGTAGTAGTCATCATCCTAAAAACTAAGATGAAAAAAAAAAAAATCAGTTGGTGAAATCATTTGCTGTGGTTTCTTAGCACAATCTTCAGATTTTCTTTCCCTAGTGTGGGCAGGAGATCCCTGTGATGGGTAATTTTAGGTGTCTACTTGACGAGGCCATGGGTGCCCAGACAATTGGTTTAAACATAATTCTGGGAATGTACATCTGTGCGGATGCTTCTGGATGAAATGAAATTACCATTTTAATTCATAGACTGAGTAAAGCAGATTGCCCTCCCTAATATGTGTGGGTCTCATCCAATCAACTAAAGACTTGAATAGAATCAAAAGGCTGAATAAGAGGAAACTCCTCCTATCTGACTGCATGTGCCCTAGTCTGCCTCTCCCTCTGTCTGCACTCTGTATTGACTTCTCTGTGTGATCCTTCAAGATTTGCCAGGTACTTCTTCCAACACTTGTGAGTAATCAATTTCTCTCTTTTTCTATTTTTGTACTACAGCTCACCATCCAGCATCCTTGATGAGTATTAGTTTCACAGAATCACACTTAGCTTATCAATCCTTTTTTCTCCCCTTTTAGTGGTTGCCCTCGAGTTTTCAATGTTGACTTAAAACCAATTCAACGCCACTTTTATATTATACTGTATGATTTCACAAGTTGTGTGAGGTACATTATAATAGAAAAATAATTTTAATTCTTCCTTCCATCCCTTATATCATTGCTGTCATTCATTTCACTTATATATGTGTATATGTACATTTATAATATAAAATCAAATACATTTTTGCTATTCTTTTGAACAAACTTATTTCTCAGATCAATTAAGAACAACAAAAATAAAACCTTTTTATTTTATCTTCACTTATTTCATCTTTGGGCTTCCCTGGTGGCTCAGACAGTAAAGAATCTGCTTGCAATGTGGGAGATCTGGGTTCAATCCCTGAATTGGAAAGATCCCCTGGAGGAGGGCATGGCAACTCACTCCAGGATTCTTGCTGGGAGAATGCCCTGTGAACAGAGGAGCCTGGCAGGCTACAGTCCATGGGTTCACAGAGTTGTACGTGACTGAGTGACTAAGCACAGCACAACATTCCATCTTTGGTACTCCTCCTTTCTCTATGTAGATCTGTTATTTTGAGCTATATAACTTTCCCTCTCTCTAAAGAACTTCTTTTATCATTTCTTTCAAGGCAGGTTGACTGGCAATACTTTTTGTTTGTCTGACAAAGTGTTAATTTCTTCACTTTTGAAAGATAGTTTGCAGGGTAAAGGATTCTATGCCGGTGGATTTTTTTCTCTCAGCACTTTAAATGTTTCACTCCACTTTATTACTGATATGTTTTCTGAGGAAAAGTCAGATATAATTTTTTCTTTTTTCCTCTATCAGTAAGGTGTTGTTTCCTCTAACACTTCTCAAGAGTTTTTTCTTTGACTTTATCTTCTGTAGTGTGAAAATAATAACCCTAGACGAAGGTAATGGCAACCCACTCCAGTACTCTTGCCTGGAAAATCCTATGGATGGAGGAGCCTGGTAGGCTGCAGTCCATGGGGTCGCAAAGAGTCGGACACGACTGAGAGACTTCACTTTCACTTTCATGCATTGGAGAAGGAAATGATAACCCACTCCAGTGTTCTTGCCTGGAGAATCCCAGGGACGGGGGAGCCTGGTGGGCTGCCATCTATGGGGTCGCACAGAGTCGGACACGACTGAAGCAACTTAGCAGCAGCAGCAGCAGCAGACTTAGCTTTATTGGGACTTACCATATATGATATTCCATCAGCTTCCTGGATCTACGGTTTAGTGCCTGAAATTAATTTGGGAAAATTCTGTCATTATGTTTCAAAGAGTTCTTCTATCCTTTTCTCTCTTTTTTTCTGCTCTGGTATTCCCATTCTGCATGTGTTATCTTTTGTATTTGTCCCATAGTCCTTGGATATTCTGTCTTTTTACTTTTCTTTTTTTTTTTTTAAATTGGGATATAGTTCCTTTACAGCATTGTGTTAGTTTCTGCTGTACAATGAAGTGAAACAGCTATTGACAGAAAGCACAGCAGGATCTATTTTGACCCACCTCCTAGAGTAATGACAATAAAAACAAAAATAAACAAATGCTTTTCTTTTTTTGAGGATTCTATTGATATGTTCTCAGCCTGTCCAGTCTACCAATAAGCCCATCAAATGTAATTTTCCTCTCTGTATGGTGATCTTCATCTAGCATTTGGTTTGGTTCTTTCTTAGAATTTCCATTTCTTTACTTAACATTATCCATCTGTTCTCTTCTTTATCCATTAGATCCCCTAGCATATTAATCACAGATGTTTTAAATTCCTGGCCTGATAATTCCAACATCCCTGCCATGTATGGTTCTGACACTTGCTCTGTCTCTTCAAATTGTGTTTTTGTCTTTTGGTATATCTTGTAATTTTTTTTTTTTAATAGCTGAACATGATATACTAACTAAAAGGCCTTGCTGTAAATAGGCCTTAATTATGTGGTGATGAGGTGTGACTGCAGGAAACTTACTCTGTAGTTCTAAGATTAGGTCTCAGGCTTTTGGTAAGCCTTTGCCCCTGGACTGTGAACTTCAGAAGTGTTTGTCAGTTTTTTCTGCCCACTTAGGTGGAACAAGATGGCTAGTGTGGGCTGGAACTGAATATTTCCCATCTTCCAGGTGGAATGCTAAAGCCAACTGGAGTTTGATATTCCCTTTTCTTAGGTTAGGTAGACTCTGATAATACTCCAGCAGGTAAGGCTCTGGTTGATTAGTTTCTGCAGGTTAGGCTCTGGTTAATTAGTTTCTGCTGAGGGCAGTCCTTTGTTAAGAGGAACAGAGTTCTCTGGACTATTTCAAAAGGGTTTCTTTTTACCTCTTCTGAAAGGAAGCAAGAAGGCATTTTTCTCTGATGTTTACTGTTGGAATCTGGTTGAGCTCTCTAGGTGAATATCACAGCAATGTGGGACCCGCATAGCTGAGTCCCCTTGGAGTTCTTAACCATCGGAGCTGTCTACACTCAGCCTCCAGCTATTTGTCAATTAGAGTTTAGGTTTTTCCACCCCCAGCAATGGTTCCCATGGCAACTTATAGTCACAAATTTCTTCTCCAGAAAGCCATGATTCCCTACAATTAACTGTCTGTCTCTCCAGTATTGACAGCAGACGTGTGTCTGGTGTCTGTTACTAAATCTAAGCCAAGTTTGTGGTCTTGCCTTTATGTGCTTCCTGCAAGATGGGCATCTTGTGGTGTGTAGCATTCTGCTCAGGTCTTTAGGAGACCTGGGGCCAAGGTGAGTTCTTCAGCTGATTAACAGCATTAAACATTGTTTCCCTACTTCTCCTAACAAAGTTTGTTTACATACATGAAATACTTTGTGATGTATTATTTGAGTACTTTTAATGGTAGGCAAAATAATAACCCCTGTTCAAACACGGTCATGTCCTACCCAGAACCTGTAAGTTGTTTAGTGGAAAGGGGGAATTAAGGTTGCTGATAGAATTAAGGCAGCTGATTAGCTGACCCGGAGACAAGAAGAATATCCTGGTTTACCCAGGTGGCCCCAGTGTAGGCAAAAGTCCTTAGAAGTGAGAGAGAGCGAGGGGCAGGAGAGTCAGTGTCAGAGTGGGAAGAAGGGAGCAAAGAGCCAAGAAATTCGGGCAGCCTCTAGAAGCTGGGGAAGGTAAGGCGACGCTCCCCTAGAATCACCAAAAGGAATTCAGGCCTGCAAATAACTTGATTTTAGCCTACTGTGACCCTTTTTCAGACTTCTGGTCTCAGAATTATAAGACAGTAAGTTTGTTTTAAGCCACCAAGTTTGCAGTAATTTGTTACAGCAGCAGTGAAGAACGAACACAATTATCCTTACAAACCTGCAATGTAGATATCATTTTGCCTGTTTTGTAGACAGAGAATGAGGCTCAGAGGTTACATGGCATGCTTAAGGAAACTTGACCATTAAATATTGTTTAGGAAATTAACTCAGGTGTTTGGACTCCAAATCCAGTGAGCTTTTTATTATAAAACGAGGAGGTTGGATGACATACTCTTTAAAGTTCTGCAGGCTCTAACATTTACTGATTTAAAGTGTCAAATGAAATCTCAGATTAAACTGGGAGGACTTTTGGCTGTGTATCTCCTCAGTTCTCGGGAGTGTTTCTAAAGCAAAAAGGTTTTGGCATCATTTTGCTGCATAGTAAAATATGTGGGTTCTTTGTATTGTGTGTGTGTGTGTTTTCCAAATGTAAGCCTTGTAGCCTTTGCTCCTAGTTCTGAAGTTTAGCTGCTTAGGCTCTTTCACATACATCAGTGAAATAGCTTTTTCCTTCTGTGCTGTTAGGGATTTACTGACAGTTCACCAAACTGACTTTCTGCTCATAGAAGCTGATTTTTGCTTGACCTGTTTTTTGAATGAAATCCCTTTTCAACAATTCAAAATATTTGAAAAAGTGGGCTTAAATTTGGCATCTGTTTTGAAACATATTAGTTTCTTATATACATGGAAACTAATACATGTTTTTATATACTGCTATGAATTCCTTTAAAATATGTTTTATTTTTTTAAATGTCGTTTTTAAGTGCCAGTGTTTTATATTCAAAATATAATTTAATAGGATTTAGAGAAAAATGTGTAGAAATATGGTCCATAATTCCACTGACAAGATGATTCTCTGTTGACCTTTCATAAAAATGGGGCATAATCTATGCACATGCTTATAAAACATAAACAGAATAGTGTTGTAAAATGAAAGGGAAAAGGAATGGCTTTATGTGACTGGTTTGGTTTGTGTGTAAATTATTAAATTCAATAAAACGGAACCACTTTCAATAAGCAATGTCACATATTTGTGTTGTATATTAGGTAGCCAAACAAGAGAAAGAAAATTCTACATGAAATGCCGCTTGCCTGATTTGTTATTCCAAAAAACCTAGATTCTTACCCTATCGTTTGGGGTCCACTTTTCATGTGATTTAGTAAGTAGTTTTAAAAAAATGCACTCAGTGAAATTTAACCCAAAACTTTATAAATAAAACAACAGGTAAACTTGAGAATGACTTAACTCAGAGAAGAGTGAAATGCACAATTATTTGTATATAAAAGAAACTGCAAATGTTATTTTAATTTTACATCTTTTCTTAGTAAATGTGGATGAAATTTTTTGTTGGGGGTAATTAATATACTTGTTTTACTGTATTTTCCTTTTTTATCTCTTGTCAAAATTTTACTTGTTCACTGATCTCTATTCCTGCATTTGGCAGCAAAATAATTGCTTCCATATGCCGTGGCTCTTATCTCTCATTGCAGAGCATTATTGGCTCCTTAGTCAAAAGTTGTCTATAGTTTAGACGTGACATAAACATCTACTTCAAATACACTCTAATTTGTTACAGTTGTGTACCTGTTTCTGAGATCTGAGATCTCTCTCCATCCATGTACCTGTTGTGGCTCTGGTGGGTTTCTAATGAAAGAACATGTTTTCAGTGCAGGAAAGCCATCACAAACTTGGCAGGAAAGGTTGTTCTTCATTATCTAAGGGAAATACAACCACCTAAATGCAAAAATAATGGTAAATAATGGTAATATGGAAAAATTTTGTATGCCAGTCTAAAATCTCAACTGGTTGTAAAACTTCAGGTATGCTTTTTTTTTTTTTTTGGTTTTGGCTTTTATTAGAATATAGTTTTTACATCCTTCAGGACTTTTATCAAAAAGACTGGTGCCAGGGTGGGCAAGAATATTAAAGAGTGGCCCTGCTGTTAAGGCGGAGAAGGCAGTGGCACCCCACTCCAGTACTTTTGCCTCGAAAATCCCATGGACGGAGGAGCCTGGTAGGCTGCAGTCCATGGGGTTGCTAGAGTCAGACACCACTGAGAAACTTCACTTTCACTTTTCACTTTCATGCACTGGAGAAGGAAATGGCAACCCACTCCAGTGTTCTTGTCTGGAGAATCCCAGGGATGGGGGAGCCTGGTAGGCTGCCATCTATGGGGTCGCACAGAGTCAGACACGACTGAAGCAACTTAGCAGCAGCAGCAGCTGCTGTTAAGGAGCTCTTATATTCATTGGAACAACAGACTATACTTGAAGAGTTAAATATTAGAATAAAATAGAACTCAATGAAAACTGCACAGTGTATATATAATTTGCAAATAAGTCTTTTTAAAAAAATTATTGGGATATAGTTGCTTCACAATGGTGTATTGGTTTCTTGCTGTACGGTAGAATAATTCAGTTATATGTGTACATATATCCTCTCTTTTCTAGATTTCTGTCCCATTTAGGTCACCACAGAACACTGAGAAGGGTTCCTTGTGCTATACAGGATGTTCTTATTAGTTATCTATTTTATACATAATAATGTGTATATGTTAATCCCAATCCATCCCACCTACCCTTTCCTTCCTTTTCACCATGTGTCCATATGTTTGTTCTTTATGTCTATTTTAATCTTTCATGGAAATGCTTATAGGCAAATGGGAAAAGAAATCCTTTTATTTGTATGAATTATGAGTAATTTGAATCCATGAAATATCACTCATTTAGCATTATTAGGAACTTTAAATGTGAGCATAATGATCACAACAATGCTGTGGTGTGTTACTATTTTTGTCCTATTTTATACATTAGGAAATGAAAAAAGTTAAATAACATGTTGAAGAACATAGGGCTATAAAGTCACATGGAAATATAAGTGGGGGCTCTTGCTACCAAAGTATGTGTTTGTTCTGTACCCTACCACCACTAAATTGATTAGAATTGTTTTATTTTTTACCCTGATAATAAGTTATTCTATACACTTACAAAGATGATGTCACGAACCTCATTCCATAGTTCATCAGGCACTCTATCTATCAGATCTAGACCCTTAAATCTATTTCACTTCCACTGTATAATCATAATGGATTTAATTTAGGTCATACCTGAATGGTCTAGTGATTTTCCCTACTTTTTTCAATTTAAGTCTGAATTTGGTAATAAGGAGTTCATGATCTGAGCCACAGTCAGCTCCTGGTCTTATTTTTGTTGACTGTATACAGCTTCTCCTCTTTGGCTGCAAAGAACATAATCAATCTGATTCTGGTGTTGACCATCTGGTGATGTCCATGTGTAGAGTCTTCTCTTGTGTTGTTGGAAGAGGGTGTTTGCTATGACCAGTGCATTTTCTTGGCAAAACTCTATTAGTCTTTGTCCTGCTTCATTCCGTACTCCAAGGCCAAATTTTCCTGTTACTCCAGGTGTTTCTTGACTTCCTACTTTTGCATTCCAGTCCCCTATAATGAAAAGGACATCTTTTTTGGGTGTTAGTTCTAAAAGGTCTTGTAGGTCTTCATAGAACCGTTCAACTTCAGCTTCTTCAGCATTACTGGTTGGGGCATGGACTTGGATTACTGTGATATTGAATGGTTTGCCTTGGAAACAAACAGAGATCATTCTGTCATTTTTGAGATTGCATCCAAGTACTGCATTTTGGACTCTTTTGTTGACCATGATGGCTACTCCATTTCTTCTGAGGGATTCCTGCCCGCAGTAGTAGATATAATGGTCATCTGAGTTAAATTCACCCATTCCAGTCCATTTCAGTTTGCTGATTCCTAGAATGTCAACATTCACTCTTGCCATCTCTTGTTTGACCACTTCCAATTTGCCTTGATTCATGGACCTGACATTCCAGGTTCCTATGCAATATTGCTCTTTACAGCATTGGACCTTGCTTCTATCACCAGTCACATCCACAGCTGGGTATTCTTTTTGCTTTGGCTCCATCCCTTCATTCTTTCTGGAGTTATTTCTCCACTGATCTCCAGTAGCATATTGGGCACCTACTGACCTGGGGAGTTCCCCTTTCAGTATCCTATCATTTTGCCTTTTCATACTGTTCATGGGGTTCTCAAGGCAAGAATACTGAAGTGGTTTACCATTCCCTTCTCCAGTGGACCACAATAAACTGTGGAAAATTCTGAAAGAGATGGGAATACCAGACCACCTGATCTGCCTCTTGAGAAATCTGTATGCAGGTCAGGAAGCAACAGTTAGAACTGGACATGGAACAACAGACTGGTTCCACATAGGAAAAGGAGTACGTGAAGGCTGTATATTGTCACCCTGTTTATTTAACTCATATGCAGAGTACATCATGAGAAACGCTGGACTGGAAGAAACACAAGCTGAAATCAAGATTGCCGGGAGAAATATCAATAACCTCAGATATGCAGGTGACACCACCCTTATGGCAGAAAGTGAAGAGGAACTCAAAAGCCTCTTGATGAAAGTGAAATTGAAAAGTGAAAAAGTTGGCTTAAAACTCAACATTCAGAAAACGAAGATCATGGCATCTGGTCTCATCACTTTATGGGAAATAGATGGGGAAACAGTGGAAACAGTGTAAGACTTAATTTTGTGGGGGCTTCAAAATAACTGCAGATGGTGATTGCAGCCATGAAATTAAAAGATGCTTACTCCTTGGAAGGAAAGTTATGACCAACCTAGATAGCATATTGAAAAGCAGAGACATTACTTTGCCAACAAAGGTCCGTCTAGTCAAGGCTGTGGTTTTTCCTGTGGTCATATACGGATGTAAGAGTTGGACTGTGAAGAAGGCTGAGTGCCGAAGAATTGATGCTTTTGAAGTGTGGTGTTGGAGAAGACTCTTGAGAGTCCCTTGGACTGCAAGGAGATCCAACCAGTCCATTCTGAAAGAGATCAGCCCTGGGATTTCTTTGGAGGGAATGATGCTGAAGCTGAAACTCCAGTACTTTGGCCACCTCATGCGAAGAGCTGACTCATTGGAGAAGACTCTGATGCTGGGAGGGATTGAGGGCAGGAGGAGAAGGGGACGACAGAGGATGAGATGGCTGGATGGCATCACTGACTCGATGGACTTGAGTCTGAGTGAACTTCGGGAGTTTGTGATGGACAGGGAGGCCTGGCGTGCTGCGATTCATGGGGTCGCAAAGAGTTGGACATGACTGAGAGACTGAACTGAACTGAACAAAGATGATTGCAGTATTCTATCACATACAAACATTTCCAAAACTTATTTTCTACCTAAAGACAGACTATTTGATTTTTAGAAACACCTTCTTCTAGGGAAATAACAGATATGAAAGAGAAAGAGTGGTTGAGGAGATCAGTAATTAGGCTGCAAAAAATCAAAAGTGTGTACATAAGCATAAGCCATAATTTTGTTTTAATTCTATAGTTCTTAAAATATTTTCAAAAGATTTCTTTTTTCTTAGAATGAAATGACTGCCAAGTAATCATTTGTTCATCCTGTAGTCATTTGTTGATAATGGAAAGGAACAATATGTGGTGAGACTTACTTCCAGTTGAAATTGTGTACTTTTGTATAAGATTATAAATTGCCATTCAATCAAGTACATCATTCTTAGAATTTGTGATGGAAATGTGCCACAAACTATTAATTAACTCCTCATCCAATGTGAGAACATTATGTACTAAAATCAAGTTGAACCCCAAAAGATTCCATGTTGAAAGTTTTATATTTTATAGCATGAATAAAAATAAAATACATTAGACTTTAAAGCAATTTAACAGAGAAGGAATTTAATGATAGGGGTTTAAGGAAATATTTTAAATGAATGGGAACAATTTAGAATCTAGGTTAAACTGATTTAAAAGGCTTAAATTTTGAGCATCTCATGATATCTTCCAATATTAAAACTGACTTACTGCTACTGCTAAGTTGCTTCAGTCGTGCCCAACTCTGTGTGACCCCATAGATGGCAGCCTACCAGGCTCCCCCATTCCTTGGATTCTCCAGGCAAGAACACTGGAGTGGGTTGCCATTTCCTTCTCCAATGCATGGAAGAGAAAAGTGAAGGTGAAGTCTCTCAGTCGTGTCCAACTCCTAGCGACCCCATGGACTGCAGCCTACCAGGCTCCTCCATCCATGGGATTTTCCAGGCAAGAGTACTGGAGTGGGGTGCCATTGCCTTCTCCGAAACTGATTTAATTGTCATGTAAACTACCTGTGGGTGTGCATGTTCCTATGTGTGTGTCAGTCACCCAGTTGTGTCTGACACTGTGACCCCATGGATTATAGCCCACCAGGCTCCCCTGTCCATGGGATTCTTCAGGCAAGAATACTGGAGTGGGTTGCCCTTCCCTTCTCCAGGGGATCTTCCTTACCCAGGAACTGAAAGCAGATATCCTGCATTCGAGGCAGATTCTTTGCCTTCTGAGACACCAAGGAAGTCCTATGTGAATATATGTGCAGAGGTAATCTCAACATATGCTGCTCGCACGCAGTCTTACCCTACTGTTTGAGACATTTGGACAGAAGCCCGCTGGGCTCCTTTGTCTATAGGATTTCCGAGGCAATAATACGGAGTGGGTTGCCATTTTCTCTTCCAGGAGATCTTCCTGATCCAGGGATCGAACCTGCATTTCCTGAGACTCCTGAACTGGTAGGCAAATTCTTTACTGCTGAGACAGCATACTGAATTACCAAATTACTAATTCATACAATTTTATTTTAGTCTACCTTGACATGTATTTCTTCATGTTTATCAATGTTTCAGTTGTTAGGAAAAGAGGATATCTTTGGATATATATTTATGTTGGTTGACAGTTATTTTATCAAGTTTTTTTCTGGTCAGCAATGTGTAGGAGGTAAAGGAGTTGCAGTGGGGGTATAACATTATAATGTATAATATATAATGTATAACTATAAAATATAATTAAAAGGTGAAATTAGGTAAGGCTTTTTAGTCTTGAGCAAAAAGAAGGAAGAAAGGTTAAGTTGGTGATCCATCCAGACTTAAATGACTAGTATATCTCAAGAATTTTATATTTGCAGCATTTCATTCATTCTAAATTACATTTTTAGTTCGTGTTTTCACCTCTGAAATGAGGATACATGATACAATTGACAGTATTTTACAATTATTGGCCAGAAAGCAGTTTCCGTCTCAGTGCAGTTTCTTTCACTGTGCATGTGGGTATTGGGTCATAGATGTTCATTACAGTTGAGTATATGCGCTGCGCTACTAAATGTTTAATTTGACATTTAAATGTCGAATAATTTAAAGATAATTTGAGAAATAAATGAATACAGTTATTGCCTGAAAACCTTCCATTTATAAAGTAGGGTGATATTAAAAATTAAAATATATAGACATGAAAATAGTATCTAGAAACTAAGATCTGGTTCCAGGTATTGCCTGTTGTTAATGGTGTGACATTATCTTTATCCAACAGTGAGGTACCTGGCCTTCGTTATCGATAATTTATTTATCTACTTGTTTGTTCAAACCTAGGGTTGAACAATTGCTAACCCATAGCATGTGAAAGTCACTCAGTTGTGTCCAGCTCTTTGCAACAGCATGGACTATACAGTTTGTGGAATTCTCCAGGCCAGAATACTGGAGTGGGTAGGCTTTCCCTTCTCCAGCAGATCTTCCCAACCCAGGGATCGAATCCAGTTTTCTTGCATAGCAGGCAGATTCTCAGCTGGTAAAAAATCTGCCTGCAATGCAGGAGACCCCGGTTCAATTCCTGGGTGGGGAAGATGCTATGGAGAAAGCCTATCCTTTCAGTATTCTTGGGCTTCTGCCTGCAATGCAGGAGACCTGGGTTGGATCCTTAGGTTGGGAAGATACCCTGGGGAAGGGAAAGACTACCCACTCCAGTATGAATGTTTGCGAATCTGCCTGGGTAATGTCATAGCACATTTAATTTGGGACATCCCAGGTCGCTCAACAGTAAAGAATCTGCCTGCAATGCGTGAGAACTGGGTTTGATCCCTGGGTCAGGAAGATCCCCTGGAGAAGAGCATGGCAACCCACTCCAGTATTCTTGCCTGGAAAATCCCATCAGAGGAGTCTGCTGGGCTACAATCCATGGGTTTGCAAAGACTTGGACACAATTGAGTGGCTAATACACAAACTGTGAAAAACAAATTTACCCAACTTAGTACACTGTTGGATACACTCATTTTGTCTTTAGCTTTATATAGCTTTATAGCTCTGGGAGTTGGTGGTGGATGGGGAAGCCTGGTGTGCTGCAGTCCATGGGGTCGCAAAGTGGCAGACACAACTGACCAACTGAACTGAACTTATAGTTAAAATATTGTTTTAAAAGTTAGTTCAGCTATTAACTATCTCTTCAGAGAGATTTAAAGAATGGAAAGGACTCTATTCCCCCACTACTGGTTTAAAGGTGGAGAAAGGAGAGCATCAGAAGGAATATAAACTGCCTCCAAGCTGAAGTCAACTCTGGCTGGCAGTCGGGAAGGAAATGGGACCTGAATTCAGAAAATCAGCTAAATAAGCTTAGAAGTTTCTCAAAACATCAGTTTAAAAAAAGAAAAGCAGCTCTGCCACACCTTGATTTCAACCTGTGAAACCTGGATCAGAGAAAATCAGTGGTACCAACTTAGATTTCTGCTCATTATTGTTTCCAAGATTGGCTCAGCTGATATTCTATAGGAGAGTGAGATGATAAACTTTTGTTTTAGGTCAATAGGTTTCTGGTAATATTTCCTAGTAGAAATAGAAAATGAACAGGGTATTCTACCCAGTAATTCATAACCTCTATCATGAAAATGGAGAAGGAAATGGCAACCCACCCCAGTATTCTTGCCTAGAGAATCCCGTGGACAGAGGAGCCTGGTGGGCTGCTGTCCATGGGGTCACACAGAGTCGGACGTGACTGAAGTGACTTAGTATGCATGCATGCATTGGAGAAGGAAATGGCAACCTACTCCAGTGTTCTTGCCTGGAGAATCCCAGGGACGGGGGAGCCTGGTGGGCTGCCATCTATGGGGCCGTACAGAGTCAGACGTGAGTGAAGTGACTTAGCAGCAGCAGCAGCATCATGAAAAAAGATCAGACAAACACAAAATATCCAAACTTTCCTCTTCAGAGATGTAAAGGGCATGAAATATACTATAACACAGTGGAGAGAATTAGAGTAACTGGCAACTCAATGCAATGGCAGTTGCTGGATTTGATATGAAACAGAAAAGAGATTGATAGAGGAAAAACTGGTGAAGTTCAATAAAGTTTGCAGTTTGGTTGATAGTATTCTACAAATATTAATTTCTAGGTTTTGAGAATTATAGTGTGGCTATATGCCATAACTTTGGGGAGAGCTGGGTGAAGTTTCATGGAAAGGCTCAGTGCTATTTAGAAACTCATTTCAGAGTATAATATTGCTTTAAAATAAAGAAATTATGCAACGGAGGTTACCATCTTGTAAGAAAATCTTGGAGACAATAAAAGAGCAGTCTGAGAAAGGCTACTCAGTGTTCTTTATAACAGAAAATGTTTGGGAAAATGCACATTGACAATGATTATGAAATAACTCAGAAGAGTTGGACACTGAGTATGAGGCTGATTTAAGAATAACCAATTTGCTTAGCTTTTTATTTTTATATATGCATAATGATAAATATTTATAACTAAATTACTTTTAAAAAGAACTCTGTAAAATAAGTGATCAGAAAGCGTTGTGTCATAGCTTAATTAGCTGTATGCACTGTGGCATAGTGGAATCAGGGCAGTTTGCAACTGATGGTGTCTTAGGTGATAAATGCATCTTTGTGTCTCTTAACCCTTATACCAAACATGCAGTGAAATATTACCATTATTCCTATTTAAAAAAGAGGAAACTGAACATGAGTGATATTAATTTGTTCACACTCATAGATTAACAAGAAGCATAGCTGAAATGTAAAGCAACTCTGTCAAACTAAAATGCCGATATTCTTTACACAAAACATACTACCTCCCATAACAAATTAAAGATTATGCAACAGGGCAGAAATTTGACCATAGACTCAGAATGCTGCTGCTGCTAAGTCACTTCAGTCGTGTCTGACTCTGTGTGACCCTATAGACGGCAGCCCACCAGGCTCCCCCGTCCCTGGGATTCTCCAGGCAAGAACACTGGAGTGGGTTGCCATTTCCTTCTCTAGTACATGAAAGTGAAAAGTGAAAGTGAAGTCACTCAGTTGCATCCGACTCTTAGTGACCCCATGGACTGCAGCCTACCAGGCTCCTCCGTCCATGGGATTTTCCAGGCAAGAGCCCTGGAGTGGGGTGCCATTGCCTTCTCCGAGACTCAGAATATTACTATCCTAATCCTTTAGGCTGGCACCTCTAACATGTAGTGTATTCAGTAGGAACTGAATTCTATAAATAAAGTAATCTAGTTTATTTAAAAGTAAGAAATGTTCAAATTTAGAAGATAACCCCATGATTTGCTCATTTAGACATTAATTGCTGTCTGAGGCACAAAGTAGCCATAACATGAGGGTGGTTTTATTTTGTTTAGATCAAATGAGTGAAACATACACTATTTTGAATGATTTTTAACTTTATTAAAACTATAAATTTTAGCCTATTAGAAATAGTGCAAACAAGGGTGACAATGATGAATATTCTCCTATAGAAGCTTCTATACTTTCTGACACTGAAACATCAAAAGAAAATTAAAATGTAAAGCACTATGTATCACTGTGGGCTTTTCAAAGGTACTCACTAATTTTTGAGAAAGAATCATGGAAGAGCAAATGAATTAATTTCTAGGCCATGTTTCATCCTTTATGTCATGCCAGTCAAAACAGTTCTGTTTGTTTCACAGCTTACTCAAATGGAACATTTCAGAATTGATATTTATTTTCAACACTGTATTTTGAAATTTTAAATAGCCACAAAGCTGAAAAAGAATGGAAAAAAGGATGTGGGAATCCTCATATTAGGGAACTCTCCACATCTACATACTTTTTTGATACTTTGAAATCAGGTTGCTTAAATGAGTCAAACTAATTTGGATTTTTTATTCTTGTTGCCAGAAACAAGGTACTTAAACAAATTCTCACTTTTGATGTTTTCAAGGAATATATGTATATGATCTATTCAAGATGTAAAAAATGTACATAAACTTAAAACCACTCCAGATTTTATTGCACAGAAATAATTAAACATTTGAGATGTAGATTTTATACATTAGTCACATATGAAGATAATAGTTAAAGATATATTTCTGTTTAAAATAGACTTTCACATGTACTATTTAAATAGACGTTCTTATTCTAACTGTTCTTTAAGAATATGGAGGTAAAATTTTAGTAATTTCTCATCTCATTGTAAACCTTAAAAATTAAATATGCTCTATGTCTGTTTCTCCATTGTTGCCCTGTAAATAAATTCTTCAGTACCATTTTTCTAGATTCCGTATATATGTGTTAGAATATGATATTTGTCTTTCTCTTTCTGACTCACTTCACTCTGGAGAGGGAATGAGAGGCTGAGGTGTATGGAAAGAGTAACAGGGAAACTTACATTAGCATATGTAAACTAGATAGCCAAGGGGAATTTGCTGTATGACTCAGGAAACTCAAACAGGGGATCTGTATCAACCTAAACGGGTGGGATGGGGAGGGAGGTTCAGAAGGGAAGGGCTATATGTATACCTATAGCTGATTGATGTTGAGGTTTGACAGAAAACAGCAAAATTCTGCAAAGCAAGTATCCTTCAATAAAAAATTAATTTAAAAAATGAAATATTAAAAAAAAAATACCTTTCTACTTTAGGCTTAAGTGTATCTTTTTTTACATTCCTAAGGTGGAAATTGGGCTTCCCAGGTGGTGCTAGTGGTAAAGAACCCACCTGCCAATGCAGGAGATATGAGACAGGTTTGATCCCTGGATTGGGAAGATCATCTGGAGGAGGGCATGGCAACCCACTCCAGTATTCTTACCTGGAGAATTGCATGTACAGAGGACCCTGGTGGGCTACAGCCCATAGGATTGCAAAGAGTTGAACATGACTGAGCAACTCACACACAGTAACGTGGAAATATATGATGATCTTTATATCATCTTTTCTAGAGTACTAATGCTATACACCTTCTCTAAGCACTCCTTTCTCGGTTCAGTTCAGTCGCTCAGTCGTGTCCGACTCTTCGTGACCCCATGAATCACAGCACGCCAGGCCTCCCTGTCCATCACAAACTCCCGGAGTTCACTGAGACTCACGTCCATCGAGTCGTGATGCCATCCAGCCATCTCATCCTCTGTCATCCCCTTCTCCTCCTGCCCCCAATCCCTCCCAGCATCAGAGTCTTTTCCAATGAGTCAACTCCTCGCATGAGGTGGCCAAAGTACTGGAGTTTCAGCTTCAGCATCATTCCTTCCAAAGAAATCCCAGGGCTCATCTCCTTCAGAATGGACTGGTTGGATCTCCTTGCAGTCCAAGGGACTCGCAAGAGTCTTCTCCAACACCACAGTTCAAAAGCATCAATTCTTCGGTGCTCAGCTTTCTTTAAAACCCAACTCTCACATCCATACGTGACTACTGGAAAAACCATAGCCTTGACTAGATGGACCTTTGTTGGCAAAGTAATGTCTCTGCTTTTCAATATGCTATCTAGGTTGGTCATAACTTTCCTTCCAAGGAGTAAACGTCTTTTAATTTCATGGCTGCAGTCACCATCTGCAGTGATTTTGGAGCCCCCAAAAATAAAGTTTGACACTGTTTCCACTGTTTCCCCATCTATTTCCCATGAAGTGGTGGGACTGGATGCCATGATCTTCGTTTTCTGAAGGTTGAGCTTTAAGCGAACTTTTTCACTCTCCACTTTCACTTTCATCAAGAGGCTTTTGAGTTCCTCTTCACTTTCTGCCATAAGGGTGGTGTCATCTGCATATCTGAGGTTATAGATATTTCTCCTGGCAATCTTGATTCCAGCTTGTATTTCTTCCAGTCCAGCGTTTCTTGTGATGTAATCTGCATAGAAGTTAAATAAGCAGGGTGATAATATACAACCTTGACGAACTCCTTTTCCTATTTGGAACCAGTCTGTTGTTCCATGTCCAGTTCTAACTGTTGCTTCCTGACCTGCCTACAGATTTCTCAAGAGGCAGGTCAGGTGGTCTGGTATTCCCATCTCTTTCAGAATTTTCCACAGTTTATTATGATCCACACAGTCAAAGGCTTTGGCATAGTCAATAAAGCAGAAATAGATGTTTTTCTGGAAGTCTCTTGCTTTTTCCATGATCCAGCGGATGCTGGCAATTTGATCTCTGGTTCCTCTGCCTTTTCTAAGACCAGCTTGAACATCAGGAAGTTCACGGTTCACATATTGCCAAAGCCTGGCTTGGAGAATTTTGAGCATTACTTTACTAGCATGTGAGATGAGTGCAATTGTGCAGTAGTTTGAGCATTCTTTGGCATTGCCTTTCTTTGGGATTGGAATGAAAACTGACCTTTTCCAGTCCTGTGGCCACTGCTGAGTTTTCCAAATTTGCTGGCATATTGAGTGCAGCACTTTCATAGCATCATCTTTCAGGATTTGAAATAGCTCAACTGGAATTCCATCACTTCCACTAGCTTTGTTCATAGTGATGCTTTCTAAGGCCCACTTGACTTCACATTCCAGGATGTCTGGCTCTAGGTCAGTGATCACACCATCGTGATTATCTGGGTCATGAAGATCTTTTTTGTACACTCCTTTCTCAGCATCCCTTAAATTATCAGTTATGTTCTCATTTAGCTCAAAATATTTTAAAATTTATCTTGAGATTTCCTCTTTGACTCATGTGCTGTTTAGAAGTGTGTATTTAATCTCCACTTATTTGGGCAATTTCCAGTTATCTTTCTTTGATTTCTAGTTTAAATTCATTGTTGTCTGAGAGCAGACATCATAGGGTTTCTATTTTTTAAAGCTGTAAAAGCGTATTTTGTCAGGCCGGAATGTGGTTTATTTGGGTGAATGTTTCATGTAGGCTTGAGAAAAACATTCATTAGAGTAAAAGTCATGTACAAATCCATTATACCTACTTGACTGAAAATGTTAAGATCAGCTATGTCATTAACTGATTTTCTGCCTGCTGCTGCTACTGCTAAGTTGCTTCAGTCATGTCCGACTCTGTGCGACCCCTTAGAAGGCAGCCCACCAGGCTTCCCCATCACTGGGATTCTCCAGGCAAGAACACTGGAGTGGGTTGGCATTTCCTTCTCCAGTGCATGAAAGTGAAAAGTGAAAGTGAATTTCTGGGAGAGGAGTGTTAAAGTCTCCAACCATGATAGTGGATTCATCTATTTTTCCTTTGAAGTTCTGTAGCCTCTATGCTTGTGCCTTACATAGTTTGATACTATTGATAGGTACACACGTTAAGCATTCTTATGTCTTCTTGGAGAATTGACCCCTTTATCATTATGTAATACCCTTCTTTATCCATGATAACTTGCTCCAAAGTTGGAAATTAATATAGCTACTCCTGCTTTCTTTTAATTAGTGTTAACGTGGTATATCTTTCTTCAGCCACTCTTCTAAATTGTTTTAATTCAATTTTTATTTATTTATGAGTGCGCTGGGTCTTCACTGCTGTGAAGATGAGCAGAGTTGAGATGAGCAGAGGCTTCTCTCTAGTTGCAGTGCTCCGGCTTCTCATTGCGGCAGCTTCTTTTGTTGTGGAGCATGGACTCAAGGCTGCACAGGCTTTGGTAGTTGTGGTGCCTGGGGTTAGTTGATCTGCAACATGTGGAATCTTCATGGCCCAGGGATTAGACCCATGGCCCCTGCATTGGCAGGGAGAATCCCAACCACAGGACCACCAGGAAAGTCCCATCCACTTACATTTAATCTGTCTGTATTTTTATATTTAAAATGACTTTCTTTTAGGCTACATAGAGTTGGAAGTTGTTTGGTCTAATTTTAAATGCTTCAAAAGTAGAGGTGTTGGAAAAATTTAGGAACTAGTAGGAGAGCTTAAAATAAAACCCATGAAATTGAAAACAGGAAATCAGTAGAGAAAATTAATGAAACCAAAAGCTAGCTCTTTGGAAAGATCAGTAAAATCAATAAACCCCTATCCAGGCTAAAAAAAAAAAAGAGAGAAGGCAAATATATTAATATCAGAAATAAAAGGGGGACATCACTGCAGATCCCATGGATATTAAAATGGTAGTAAAGGAATACTATGAACAACTCCATGCCCTCAAATTTTATAGCTTAGATAAAATGGTCCTCTCCTTTGAAAGACAAAAGCTGCCAAGTCATCCTTACAAAACTAGACATACTCTTACTGTATAATCCAGCAATTGTACTCCTTGGTGCTTAAAAACATTCAGAAAACTAAGTTCATGGCATCCAGTTCCATCACTTCATGGCAAATAGATAGGGAAACATTGGAAACAGTGACAGACTTTATTTTTGGGGGGCTCCAAAATCACTGCAGATGGTGACTGCAGCCATGAAATTAAAAGCACTTGCTCCTTGGAAGACAAACTATGACCAACCTAGACAGCATGTTAAAAAGCAGAGCATTACTTTGCCAACAAAGGTCCATTTAGGCAAAGCTATCGTTTTTCCAGTAGTCATATATGGATGTCAGCATGTTAAAAAGCAAAGACATTACTTTGCCAACAAAGGTCCATTTAGGCAAAGCTATCGTTTTTCCAGTAGTCATATATGGATGTGAGAGTTGGACTATAAAGAAAGCTGAGCTCTAAAAATTGATGCTTTGGAGAAGACTCTTGAGAGTCCCTTGGACTGCAAGGAGATACAATCAGTCCATCCTAAAGGAGATCAGTCTTGGGTGTTCATTGGAAGGACTGATGTTGAAGCTGAAACTCCAATACTTTGGCCACCTGATGTGAAGAACTGACTTATTAGATAAGACCCTGATGCTGGGCAAGATTGAAGACAGGAGAGAAAGGGATGACAGAGATGGTTGGATGGCATCACCAACTTGATGGACATGAGTTTTAGCAAGCTCTGGGAGTTGAAGGACAGAAAAGCCTGGCAGTCTGCGGTCCATGGGGTTGCAAAGAGTCAGCAACTGAACTGAACTGAGACATAAAAATATATTAAGGCATAATTTGAAGCTAAGAATTTCAGTCAAAGGATACATATGTAACTTCATGCAAAGTGATCTGTGATAATTATGCTATTCTTTAGTTGTTTTTCTTATTGCCAAACTTTAAATATAGTATAAATTCCTAGCATTTGAAGCAAAATTATAGGAAATTAAATAGTCTGTACTTCAATGTATTTTACTTGTCATTAATATTAAAAATAGAAGCTTTTTTCTGTATCTTTAAAAGTGAACTCTGGTACAGGCACCTATTCTTTTCTTCCATTTTATTACACTGTGTATTACCTCCTAGGAACAACAGTTCTCGGTGCCATTTCAAAACTGGAAGTTTTAATTTCACTTGTAATAAATATTGTCCTTCTGATTATGGATTTAATTATGGAAGGGCAGCACTTATAGCACTTTTGAAATGTTTAATTTTTATTTTATCTAAAATATTTATTTGATAGTAATTCCACTCCTGGGTATATATCCAAAAATAATGAAAACACTAATTCAAAAGATATATGCACCCCAATATTCATAGCAGTATTATTTACAATTGCAAAGATATTGAAGCAACCTAAGTGTCTGACAGACAAGTGGAAAAAGATTTGGAATATATATATATATATATATGTAATGGAATACGCATGTGGATGCTCACTCAGTTATGTCCAAATCTTTGCAACCCTATAGACTGTAGCCTGCCAGTTTCCTCTGTGCATGGGATTTTCTTGGCAAGAATACTGGAGTGGGGTTGCCATTTCCTCCACCAGGGGATATTCCACCCAGGAATCAAACCCATGTCTCCTGAATCTCCTGCATTGGTAGGAGGATTCTTGACCATTAAGCCAACTGGGAATCACAATGAAATATTACTCAGTCATAAAAACACTTTAAATTTGCCATTTGCAACAACATGGAGGGTATTATGCTTAATGAAATAGGTCAGACACAAAGTCAAATGCTGTATGTTAATCACTCATGTGAAATTAAAAAAATATATATATTTAAAAAAAAAAAACAAAAAACTGAAACAGGGTTCCCAGATATAGAGAACAAACTAGCAGTTATCTAAGCAGAGAGGGAAATGGGGACAGGCAAAATATAGGGATTGGGGATTAAGAGGTACAAGCTAATAGAAATAAAATAAGTTACAGGGATATATTGTATAGCACAGAGAATATAGCCATTATCTTGTATAACTTTTAAAAGGAGTGTAATCTATACAAATATCAAACCTTTGTGTTGTACAACTGAAACTGATATATTGTAATCAACAATACTTCAATAAAAATACCTATTTAAAATAAAAACACAACTAAATTTCTCTTCTGTTGAAAGTGTCCATTAAAAAAAAAGGCAGTAAGTTTATAAGTAGTTTAGTGCTTACGTTTAAAGAGTTGGGTTTCAGTTGCTTTCTGAAATGCAGTGAGTACTGAGTGTTTCCTGTTGTTCCGCTTGCTAAGGATCTTGACTGTGTGCTTTGAAGTTGTTCTGGCTAAATCTGATTAGAACATGTTCTTCCTGTATTGCTATTAACTGACAGGAGGATTATGTTTCCTGGCAGCCCAGGGCTGTCTATCTTCGGCTTTATATCCATATTTATTTTATCACAAATACTTCCTTGTGGCCATTTGCAGCCAGCTGACCTCCAAGGCCCTGATTGCTTTTTGTGGTAGTTGATCATTAGACTTACTCACATGCAAGTAGCTAGTGGGTTTTTAAAATCAGGTTCATATATTTTCCTTTGTGTGTTTTAACTGATTAGTTTGGAGATATTATACAGCCTTCTTTAATTTCAGTGTTACAAATGGCAAACTAGAAAGTCTAGCATAAGGGGAGAATTATGCAGAAAGTTAATGCTGAAAGTTAGGGAGATTGAGGGTTTTTTCCCAACAGAGAGTCTATGAAATAGATCCCCATTATCCTTCTATAGCTGAAGTCTCTGTTACAACACTAAGTCTGCAAGAAAGAGCTGACATTGTCAACAGAAAAACCACTGAGCTGGGTAGCTCAGAAGAATCATCAACCTAAACTTCCCCCTTGACAGCAATAAGTCCACCCTGGGTTACAGTTCAGCTGAATTGCTTGTGCATGTTGTTTCCTTCTGTCTGGAACAATTTATTCTCTTTATGAAAGAGGGAGAAAGTTATCCAAAATACATTGTCTCCAATTTGTGTGATTAATTGCCATTGGCCAATGTGAGCAAGCATAATAGGAGAAAGACAGGTTAGAAGAACCTGCCAGAGAGGGACTTCTGAGTATGCTCCCTCAGGCTTAGCTCAGCAGTTAATCAAACAGTTTTTAACTTGCCACTAAGGTTTTCTGCAAAAGTAGTAAAGTGGAAAATCAGTAAACATGACATTGGGAGCCCTTTCTCCTGCTCTGGAACAAGTATCAAACATTTATCTTCCATTAATGTACAACTTCGGGCTTCGCAGGTGGTGCTAGTGATAAAGAACCCGCCTGTCAATGCAGGAGACAGAAGAGATGTGGGTTTGATTCCTGGGTCAGGAAGATCCCCTGGAGGAGGGCATTGCAACCCATTCCAGTATTCAGGCCTGGAGAATCCCATGGACAGAGGAGCCTAGTGGGCTGCTGTCCACTGGGTCACAAAGAATTGGACAGGACTGAGTGATTGAGCACGCATGCGTGCACAACTTCAGGTTTCTTATGTCTGCTTGGTCTCCTCAACACCTTTTTCTGATGAAAGTTGTAGAAAAACCTTTCCCTGAAGAGATGATGTTCCTGCTGTGTTGGTGATGGTGGTGATAGTTTTATTTCTAAATATAGAAGTTGATATATGTTTTATCATGACTATCTAGAAAAATAAAAACAGTATGAGTTAACCAGGGATTATCTCCAGTCACCAAAAGTAAAATCGTGAATTTCTTTTGCTTAGCCTATCATGTTTTCTTGTGTTGCTTATTTCCAAAAAAGGTAGGAGGCTGTCATGAGAAGGCTTAGTTACTAAAGAGATTCAAAGAGACATGACAGTGATTTTAACTTACTCAGTCTGAGATTATTTGTATTACTCATTATTTTCATGGACTTTTGTCTAATTGCAAACCTTGTTTTATTCAAAGAAACTGCCCAGTTAATAGTGATGTTAATGATTCAAATCACTGAATTTCTCTGAAAATATTTCTTCCAAATTGTTTTGGTATGGTCAGACCTTTAGATGTTCTACTTCTCCAGCTGTGCAATGAAATAATCTTTATAGGTGATTGGTTTCCCTCTCTTTAGATAGCTTGGCATATGAACCCCACCAGCTTTCTCACCACAATGAATTAGTCATTTATGCTGACTCTTCAATATGACACATGGGGCCTAGTCAACTCTGGTAGTGTTGCTGAAACTTCAACTATAATACTTAATTTCCGAAGACCTAATAACTTTTCCCTTATGAAGCAGATTTTGTGAGATCATCTTTCATGGTCTTCAGATCTAATACAAAAATCCTAAACTTCTTTGATCATTCTAAATTTTTTTTTTAATGAAAGTAACTTAAAATATCCAGTATCTGTGTTGTTGAGGCATAGAACTTTCTGCCACAAATAAGAGATTTACCAACCTTGTTAACTACTATTGTGTGAGTGAGTATAGTATGACTGACTTGGCAAATTACAGGCCATCTCATTTTAGGTCCTAAGTAATGGCAAAACTATATTTTAGCACTTACATTCCTTTTGTCAAGATGCGTGCACGTTGTTAGATGTCTGGTCTTAATTTTAGTCTCATTTTTATTGTCTATATCTGTTAATTGATATTATTTCAGGAAATCTGAATTCTAGCACCATAATAAATCCCTTTCTCAAAAGATAATGTTATTTTTCAAAGGATTACTCTGCTCAAATTATAAGATTAATTAAAAGTAGTTAAATGGTAGTTGATGGGAAAATTATTAGCATCCTCTTAAAGTTGATATCTGCTATCTAATTGACAGATTTTACTTCTTTCTTGTACTAGATTCTGTGTTTCCCAAAGATTACCAGAATGCACAGAAGAATGCAATTGAGTGAGGAACTTAGTATAATAGGCAACTTCTTTGTGATAGAGGCTTGCCTCCTACTGCGTATGGGTATATCACAGGAATACTGAAACAGCTCTGTTTATTCCATGCTTAGCATTAATATCTAAAACCAAATAACTTACTAATTTCACATCACTAAGTAAAATTCGATTACTTTCCTAATTTATATGTATAAAACATCATTGACATTCTTATATTAATTCACTTATTTTCTTAGATATTTACAATAAAGATGGCACAAGATTGTAGTTACCTGATCAAGAGTTATTGTAACAGCTGAATACACTTAGATGGTTTCACAAAGCCATTCCAATTTTTTCACTACTCTGTGTGTGTTT
Source organism: Bubalus bubalis (assembly GCF_019923935.1). Taxonomy (NCBI): domain Eukaryota; kingdom Metazoa; phylum Chordata; class Mammalia; order Artiodactyla; family Bovidae; genus Bubalus; species Bubalus bubalis. The sequence goes on from NC_059176.1 coordinate 16,499,381, forward strand.
CATCTTTGGAAATTTAAAAATATTAAGCCATTTCAATTTGGCAGCCTAACAGCAATAGAAAATCAATTAATAAAATAAATATATTGACTTTATATATTTCTCTCTATGTAGTTCTATACTTGATTACGTTTCTATGCTTAATATAGAACTATATTATGTAAAGTAAAAGAAATACTATACCTATTATTGAAACAAATAGGATAATTAGACCAAAGTCATACTCATGACTAAGTAGAAAGAAAAAAATTGTAATTCAGTGTGACAATCAGATTTAACAATTTTATAGGCTATTTTTGCTGCAGTGCTGTTTATCAACTAATTTTCCATGTAAACCAACTGACACATAAAAATACGGACAATAAAATGATGGGTTTTGGACCAAAATAAATTTATTCACAATTAGCATTGTAATTTTGTTAATATGTATTATTTTGGTCTTGATTTCACGTGATTGTGATTTGAAAAATGATATAAAAACATTGATTGAATTGGAAATGGAAGTGTGGCATCAATCTCTGAAGGCAAGAAGCTGCTAGCTTTGCAACCAAGCTGGCATGTATTTTTCTGCATATTTTAGCTTAATATAGAAGTTCCTTCAGAAATCATTTTTCTAAATAGATGATTAAATCAGACGTAACCTTATTCTCTTGAATAAAGTGTTAAAATTATATTAAGATTTTAAATTGAAAAATTACAATTAAGTATTGATAAGGATTAAAAGTTGAATTTTTTAAATTTATTTATTTTAATTAGAGGCTAATTACTTACAATATTGTATTGGTTTTGCCATACATCAACATGAATCCGCCACGGGTGTACATGTGTTCCCCATCCTGAACCCCCCTCCCACCTCCCTCCCCACACCATCCCTCTGGGTCATCCCAGTGCACCAGCCCCAAGCATCCTGTATCCTGCATCATATCCAGACTGGCGATTCATTTCTTATATGATGTTATACATGTTTCAATGCCATTCTCCCAAATCATCCCCCCCTCCCTCTCCCACAGAGTTCAAAAGACTGTTCTATACATCTGTGTCTCTTTTGCTGTCTTTCATACAGGGTTATCATTACCATCTTTCTAAATTCCATATGTATGCGTTAGTATACTGTATTGGTGTTTTTCTTTCTGGCTTACTTCACTCTGTATAATAGGCTCCAGTTTCATCCACCTCACTAGAACTGATTCAAATGTATTCTTTTTAATGGCTGAGTAATACTCCATTGTGTATATGTACCACGGCTTTCTTATCCATTCATCTGCTGATGGACATCTAGGTTGCTTCCATGTCCTGGCTATTATAAACAGCGCTGTGATGAACACTGGGGTACACGTGTCTCTTTCCCTTCTGGTTTCCTGGGTGTGTATGCCCATCAGTGGGATTGCTGGGTCGTATGGCAGTTCTATTTCCAGTTTTTTAAGGAATCTTCACACTATTCTCCATAGTGGCTGGACTAGTTTGCATTCTCACCAACAGTGTAAGAGGGTTCCCTTTTCTCCACACCCTCTCCAGCATTTATTGCTTGTAAACTTTTGGATCGCAGCCATTCTGACTGGCGTGAAATGGTACCTCATTGTGGTTTTGATTTGCATTTCTCTGATAATGAGTGATGTTGAGCATCTTTTCATGTGTTTGTTAGCCATCTGTATGCCTTCTTTGGAGAAATGTCTAGTTCTTTGGCCCATTTTTTGATTGGGTCATTTATTTTTCTGGAATTGAGCTGTAGGAGTTGCTTGTATACTTTTGAGATTAGTTGTTTGTCAGTTGCTTCATTTGCTATTATTTTCTCCCATTCTGAAGGCTGTCTTTTCACCTTGCTTATAGTTTCTTTTGTTGTGCAGAAGCTTTTAATTTTAATTAGATCCCATTTGTTTATTTTTGCTTTTATTTCCAATATTCTGGGAGGTGGGTCATAGAGAATCCTGCTGTGATTTATGTCAGAGAGTGTTTAACATTAATCATATATTGATCTACCATTTGCAATCTAAGATCATCTAATTCTACATACTATGTAAAAAGGAGGTACATTGCTATTTGGGCACAGTTTACACTGAATACACAATTTGAAGAAAAACATTTTATGTGTATTAGAATTAAAACATTGTTTCTCAGACAAACATATTATAACAGAAATTTTATTTTGAAATAATTATAGATTTCCAGAAAGTTACAAAGTTGAAAGGGACCATGTTTTCTTCATCCATTTTCCCCAATGGTTATATCTTGTGTGACTATAATACAATATATAAACTAGAAAATTGATAGTGGTAAAATATGTGTGTATAATTCTATGTCATTTTATCACATGTATAAATTCCTGTTATCACCACTGCCATAGAGATATAGAACTATTCTATCTCCCCAAAGATCAGCTGGTATCTGATTTTCAGCTGAGTGAAGTGTAGAAATCTTTGTTTAATCCTGTTATCCACTTCTGTTAGTAATATAATTGTTTTAAATATTTCCTCTACATACGTATTCTGTATACATACATATATTAAAGTCTACAAGAGACAGTGTTACACTTTTTGCTTTGAACATCAAACATACTTTAGGTACCTTAAGAAAGTAAGGAAAGTTTATTGTATTATTTGTACTTTTGCTTTTATTCTTTTCAGATATTCATCCTTAAATCTCATACTTTTATGACATTTGCCTAACATTTTTACAAAGAAACTATTTTTAGGGATATAGCCAGTTTTCCCAAATAAAGCTAGAACAGAGGATGAGATGGTTAGATAGCATCACTGACTCAGTGGACTTGAATCTGAGCAATCTGGGAGAGAGTGAAGGATAGGGAAGCCTGGATGTGCTGCAGTTGATGGGTCACAAAGAGTTGGACAGGACTTTGTGACTGAACAATAAAAGCTAGAACAAGGGATACTAGCTATTAATTATGTTAGTGTTTCCCCATATGCCCTTTTCTACTTAAGAAAAAAAATTACTCAGTAGTGGAATTGGAGTTCAGGGTAGTTTAGACATATATGGGTGCTTCCCGGTAGTTCAGTGATAAAGAATCCGCTTGTGATGCAGAAGACACAGGAGACGTGGGTTCCCTCCCTGGGTTAGGAAGATCCCCTGGAGGAGAGCATGTCAACCCACTCCAGTATTCTTGCCTGGAGAATCCTATGGACAGAATAGCCTGGCAGGTTACAGTCCATAGGGTCCCAAAGATCGAACAGGACTAAAGTAAATGAGCATGCACACAGGTATGCAGACATATTTGGGGGAAAAGAAAGAAAATTGGAACAAAAAGAATACTGTAGAAATCCTTTGCACCAGTGCTAATTTCAATCACACTTGTATGATCTGAACTGATTAGAGGTTCCATGATATTATCTGTGGAATAAAATCAATTGGCCAGTTATTGAAGCTAGCACATGAAAATCAGAATGATAGCCAAATAAGTTAACACATCTTCTCATTATTTATTTAGTACTTCTCAAATTTTCCTTTACTCTGATTGGGTATACTTAGGGGTATTCTGTATTAGTCTAGGATTTAATATAGGATTTTAAGAAATGGATTTTAAGAGTATGGGATTGATTTATAAGGAACATAACTATTTTTGAGAAGGGAATATTTTTCCCATGCGACAGAAAGTTAATGAAAATTCATCCATCAAATTAAATAACAAATGCTGTTTCCTTCCAAGAAAAATATTTTTGAATAACTCTTATATTCATATATTTCAAAAATAAAAGCACATTATGAAATAAAAGGAAAATTCTCCCTCCCACCTTGTTTTATATCCAACAAGGATATAACTGTCTACACCATCAGTGGTTTATTATTTACCTTTACTTATTAACATTATTACTATTACTAGTAAATCTTGCATTTCTATGAAAATATACATAAAAATTCTTATTTTTCACTGTTTACATACTAATTATTTTTTTCTCCTTGGAGATACACACATATTAATATATTCCTTATACATATTTTTAAGGTTTTATACATTTTTCTAAGACAATTATGCAAGAAGTCAGTTCAGTTCAGTCGCTCAGTCGTGTCCGACTCTTTGCCACCCCATGAATCACAGAGCACCAGACCTCCCTGTCCATCACCAACTCCCAGAGTTGACCCAAACTCATGTCCATTGAGTTGGTGATGCCATCCAGCCATCTCATCCTCTGTTGTCCCCTTCTCATCCTGCCCCCAATCCCTCCCAGAATAGCGTATTAAAAAGCAGAAACATTACTTTGTTAACAAAGGTCTGTCTAGTCAAGGCTATGGTTTTTCCAGTGGTCATGTATGGATGTGAGAGTTGGACTGTGAAGAAAGCTGAGCGCCAAAGAATTGCTGGTTTTGAACTGTGGTGTTGGAGAAGACTCTTGAGAGTCCCTTGGATTGCAGAGATCCAACCAGTCTATCCTAAAGCATATCAGTCCTGGGTGTTCATTGGAATGACTGATGCTGAAGCTGAAACTCGAATACTTTGGCCACCTCATGCGAAGAAGTTGACTCAATGGAAAAGACCCTGATGCTGGGAGGGATTGGGGGCAGGAGGAGACTGTGGCAACAGAGGATGAGATGGCTGGATGCAAGGAGTAACCTTGTATAAATGTCACCTTATATAAATAGTATAGCTATGTATATATAAAACTAAATTTCTGGTAGTGTAACTACCAGGTATAATAAGGAGGCATGTATCATTTTATAATTCCACCAGTAATCCATTTAGGCCACCATTTATACACATTCCTGACAACTGAGGTTGTTTGTAGGCCTTTTCAACATTTTGAAATTCAGTTTTTAAATAGAATTTCTCAGTCTGTTTAGTTCAGTCACTCAGTCATGTCCGACTCTTTGCGACCCCATGGACTGCAATACACCAGGCCTCCCTGTCCATCATCAACTCCCAGAGCTTACTGAAACTCATGTCCATCGAGTTGGTGATGCCATCCAAGCATCTCATTCTGTTGTCCCCTTCTCCTCCTGCCTTCAATCTTTCCCAGCATTAGGGTCTTTCCCAATTAGTCGGTTCTTCGCATCAGGTGGCCAAAGTATTGGAGTTTCGGCTTAAGCATCAGTCCTTCCAATAAATATTCAGGACAGATTTCCTTTAGGATGGACTGGTTTGATCTCCTGGCAGTCCAAGGGACTCCCAAGAGTCTTCTCCAACACCACAGTTCAAAAGCATCAATTCTTTGGCGCTCAGCTTTCTTTATAGTCCAACTCTCACATCCATACATGACTACTGGAAAAACCATAGCTTTGCCTACATGGACCTTTGTTGGCAAAGTAATGTCTCTGCTTTCTAATATGCTGTCTAGGTTGGTCATAACTTTCCTTCCAAGGAGTAAGCATCTTTTAACTTCATGGCTGCAATCACCATCTGCAGTGATTTTGGAGCCCCAAAAAGTAAAGTCTCTCACTGTTTCCATTATTTCCCCATCTACTTGCCATGAAGTGATAGGATCGGATGCCATGATCTTAGTTTTCTGAACGTCGAGTTTTAAGCCAGCTTTTCACTTTCTTCTTTCACTTTCATCAAGAGGCTCTTGAGTTCCTCTTCATTTTCTGCCATAAGGGTTGTGTTATCTGCATATCCCAATCTGTGAGGTTTAATAAAAGGCTTGATGTAGCTTTGATTGAAATTTTACTTTGTGTGTGTGAGGTCGTATATTTGTTGTTGTTCAGTTGCTAAGTTGTCTATATGTTGCAAATATTTCTCACCTTTTTTGTTGTTTGTGTTCTGACATAGTTTTCAGTGGTTTTCTCCTCTTTTAAAACTTTTCATTGATATTGTAGTTAAATGTCTTAATCTTTTTTTTTTTTAAATGACTTCTGGTAACTGTATTATTGTTCAGACAGCTTCTAACACTTCATGTCTTATTTTTCTCCATAGCAGTTATTATGTTCTAGTGTATGTCATTAACTTATTATAATTATTTATTATACATATTATGTTTCCCACATAAGATCATAAGTGTCATGAACACAGAGATTTTCTTACACTGCGATAGTTTCTTCACCTAAAAACAGCACCTGACGTAGAGTGATTATTCCATAAACACTTGTCAAATAAATGAATGAATGAATGAATATAGGTTCTCTAGATCAGAACTTTATAAAGAGTAATTCAATAATAGTCTAGAGATTGGATTACAGTTGAAAGGCCATATGAGTACTATTGTCCTTTATCTTTGGGTCATCCCGTTGAAAAATAACTGAGAAAGGGTTCTTATTAAAGATCAATGACTAGGAATTAAGCAGTGAATCTGTGTCAAACCCATGAGCCATCTGTCATAGAAGAGGAAAAACACAAAATTCATTGTTCATTCTTTGAGGGAGAATCAATGGCTGATCTCTATAAATTACATGTGCAACATCTTTTTCTGTACTTTCTTCAGAGTCCTACTTGAATTACCAGTAGAAGCCCTATAAAAGCACTAATTTTTGTTCAGAGAGTCTGCCTATACAATTTGACCTTATTGTAGATGGTAAAAACTATGACACTTTGGGAGTACATTAGAGACTACTGAAGTAAAGGGAAAAACTGACCTCATGAAAAATTTCCAAAAGAGAATGGTGATAAAACAGGAAAAAAAAATGCAAAAAGTTAAGTTGTCAGTTTGTGTTCACTCAAAGGACAGGATTTGAAACTATTTTTAAAAAGAAAAACTAGGAATATGACCACAGTGAAGGCTTAAAAGTGGAGTTAAAAGACATAAGTGTTGGCTTGGTATGAGTGGAAAGTAGAATATGGCTTTGCATGACTTTTGTTGGCGAGACTATAATCAAAGAATATATTTGTTAAGGTCCAGTTAATGGTGATTTGCAGGTTTCTCTTTGCAATTTGCACTGGAAAAACATTGAAGTAAGATGCCCAAAGTATAAAGGCAAATTCCTTGCCATTTTAGTTATGCGTTATTTAGAGACAGCCAACAGGGTGACAAGCTTTTTTTTTTTTAACCTTTAAACCATTCATATTTTTGTAAATGGAAACTTAAAGAATATGTTTGAATCCCTTAGGTTTGAAGGGCCCACATGGCCACACTGAGATAGATGTTTGCCAAAGAAATACAAAGTATGTACAAGATTTTGAAGTGAGATGTTATGGGTTGAATTATGTCTTGCCAAAATTCAGGTTAAGCCCCATTTTTCTCAGAACTTGGACTTATCTGGAAAGAGAGTCTTTGCAGTTGTAGTTCCATATAGCTCATACTGGAGTAAGGTGAACCCCACATTCAATATAACATGTTCTTATACAAAAAGAGGAGACTTGAACAAAAAGATAGACATAGAGAAGATGCTGCAAATAGGGAAAAGATGGCCACGTATGAGCCAAGAGAGAGGCCAGGAAAGGGTCCTTTTCTCACAGACTTCAGAAGGGACAAATCCTGGTGATATTTTGATATCAAACGTCTAGCCTCCAAAACTTGAGAAAATAAATTTCTGTTGTTTAAGGTAGTCAATTTGCAGTACTTTGTTTGGGTCCTTTATTTTACCTAACAAAATTGTTCTAAGTTTTAAAGAAATACAACCTTTCACTAAAGAATAAATATCACTTTATTTAGGATAAGTCTCCAAAACGCTCTTCTTATTTTTAGCAAAGGTCTGTTTTTTGTTTTTTTTTCTGGTCCATCGTCTTACTCTCTTAATGCCTAATAGTGGATTTATTTTTATTTTTCTAAGGAATATTTAAGTAAAAACCCTTTTATTAAAAGGCCACTTCTAGTGAAATTGTTCTTTTAATCAGTTTCTAGCCGCCTCTAAGGATCATGAAGATGGCAATTAATGCATTGCACAGGTACAGGTTTGCAGCATGTAAAATACAGTACTTCTTTGGCTTTGAAATCTACAGTTTGTTGACATTAACATCATTTGAACTTTTAATAAAACAATCTTTAGCCAGTTTCCATAAGCTAGAGAAGATTTGGGGAAGTTGGTTCATTTTGCTACTCTAGGGATATTTCAAATAGAATACAATTAACCCAACTGATTGAGGTCAGAGAAACAAGTTAATCAGTTTGATCTATTTACTGTAAACTTATTTTCTATTAAGATGCACATGTTTATTTCCAAATTTTCGATGAAAAAATATCAGAGTTCAGTAATAATATAAACAAAGAGCTAAAACGCTGTGGGAAAGCTTTCAGTTGTCAAGGAAAAATGCTCTGGTTTTTCTCTTTATCATACAATGTCATTCTGGGCATGGGTGTATGACAAATGGCTCAGTACTTTATAAAACCTGAATTTTAAAAGAAATGACTGAAATGCTATTCCATATTAAATATCTCTTAAGTGCTTCTACATTTACATATCAAAAGATAGCTGTCCCACCACCATTGTCCTTGGTGCTGCTAAATGGAAAATAAGCTATGAGATTACTAAAATAGGGTTTTAACCGATACAGTTATTATTCATCATTTCAGGACTAAAATTAGCTAGTGACAGATCTTACAGAAAAATCATTATTTTTCAACCAAATCCATTTTTGTGAGACTTTATAGTTAGTCATTGATATTGCTCATTTTGTATTAATCTATTCTCTTGTATTGCTAGAATGGTAATAGATTTATAATTTTTATTAAAAATAGTTAAAATATTTAACTCAAACTAGTTATTAATCAATAAAAAAATATATAAAGACTAGGTTTTACCAGAATTAGAATTGTCTAGATGGGAAAATCACTAGTACTATCAGAGCTAATCTCTAAGTGTTCCTGTGTCATATAACTTAATCCTAACTACAGCTCTCTAAGAGGAAATGCCATTAGTATTTACTTTTTAGAGCTGTGAAAACTGAAGTATGGCCAATTGAGTTGAAGGGATAAGCAATTGAAATAAAATATGATATAGTATAAGTAAAGAGTATGATATTTGGTATAACTAATACAATTTTGTAAAGTTTAAAAATAAAATAAAATTAAAAAAAATAAAAAAAATAAAAAGAAATTCAATTGCTGCAAAAAAAAAAAAAGTATCCTTTAATAATGCTTAGGACAAATCAGTTTGGTCTAAGAAGGTAGAAAAATGAATTCATAGAGCAGGCAATGTTTGAGCTTCACTTTGATATCAAAGTGGAGATTTTACAGGGAACAGTGAATTTCCCAGAGGGGGAAAATACAGGATGACCAAGAATAGTTTTTCTGTTCACGTCAAGCCATTTTGGTGGAAAAGAGCAAAAACTTGCTGAAGCTAGCTCAAATGGGGAAAAGTTTATTTGAAACAGAACAAAACAAAACAAAACTCTCAGTGAAGATAACATTCAGAAAATGTCACGAGTTAAGGTAGTCTTTTTATATTTCTCTGTCTGCCTGTCTTTGATGGTCCTCAGTGACTAAGCTTCTTGTTCTAAGCCAGCATCTCTTTCGATTGACTTCCTCTTGTTATTTTCTCTGCAGACATCATGCTGATGGCTTTCTAGCCCCAGAACCTGAATGACTTCCTAGCTGAGTTCTCCATAGATTGCTAGACTTATTCCTCAGTGTACATATTTGAAGTTGTCAGTAGCAAAATCTGATTGCCCCAACTCATCTTTTTATACCAGAGCACACACACTCTTTCTATTCCGTTCAGCTAAAACCAGAATAGTGAAGTATGAGCCATTCTATTGTCAACATCTGTAAACAGGAATTCAGTGACTAAGTCTACTAGGTAATAATACGGTGAAGCAACTGTTCATGGCAGTTATACATGCATTTGGTAGATAATGGTAGAAAAAGTAGGATTATGGAGATCCTTCTTTATTGTGGAACTGACATGATCATTGAGCTGCAGCAGTTAAAACTTCCAATTTTTTAAAACTTTGGAGTCTTATAATAATACTACTCCTTTAGAAATAATACTTCAGAATAAGTAAACAATAAGAAAATGTCAAGATACAGGAAGATAGGGGATAGTTTTGGTGATTCAGGCTAGTGATGAGTAATTAAACTCAAAATGACAGGCACTAATCCCTAATATTGATGCCAAAGTGAAAGCCTTCACAAAATGTCTTTCTGCTTCTGAAATGTGAGAAGGATGGTATGTTCCTTTACTCTGTGATGATTCCACATTTGGGATAAAAACAAAAAATATATATGAGAAAACCTTAGAAATATGTAAACTAGAATCCAGAAATAAACGAGTGGAAAAACAATGAGGAAAAAAGGAAAAAGAATAAAAGTGTAATTGTAGCATTCTTATATAACCTATATTGGTTTTCAAAGAGGGAGGCAATAGAAGGGACTCCTGTCTGTTTAAAAGTCATGGCATATTTTATCCTACAAAATAACAAAAGCATTCAAAGGCATGAATAGATGCAAGGAAGCTAGAAGATAGGTATCATGAATGTGTAGTTCTCTGTGTGTGGGAACATATCCACAAGGTGATGCTAAACTCAAGAATGTGCCAACATAGGAAAAATTGTCCTTAACTGTCAAAATTATCCTTGATGGAGGCATTAAAGGAAAAAGATATAATGAATTATAACAGTAACATTAATCGTTAAGACCACAACCTATAAAGTACCACTATATATCCAGTGGAGAAGGCAATGGCAACCCACTCCAGTACTCTTGCCTGGAAAATCCCATGGATGGAGGAGCCTGGTAGGCTGCAGTCCATGGGGTCGCTAAGAGTCAGACACGACTGAGTGACTTCACTTTCACTTTCCACTTTCATGCATTGGAGAAGGAAATGGCAACCCACTTAAGTGTTCTTGCCTGGAGAATCCTGCCGGGAGCCGGCATATTGCATATTGAGTGCATATTGAATATTGAGTGCAGCACTTTCCACAGCATCATCTTTCAGGATCTGGAATAGCTCAACTGGAATCCTATCACTGCCGAGAGCCAGCGTGAGGCACTCCGCCCATGACAAAGGTCATGAGGAAGGAGGCTCGGCATACGCAAAGGCGGGATCGAGCCTCAGGAGTCCCCCTGGAAATTCTCGAGCGTCTACCCCCAAAACCAGAGTCTGCCTACTTTCTGCTTTGTGCTTTCACCTACACCTCTGACTTTACGGGGGGCTGTCTCCCACTACCTCTCTCTGGAAAAAGAGTTAGCTCACAGCTCCAGTTAATAATTCCTGGATGTGACAGTGTTTCAACCTACAAACTCCTTTGGAAATCCTCTAGCCTGCCTGAATGGGTTTTTCCGGCCACATGTGATTGTTCAGAGCCTCCCAACTGTGAGAGGCAGGAGATGTTCTAAACTGCCTAAACACAGATTCCTTTGAGTAGTTAAAAGATTGATTAGAAATTGTATTGGTAAAGGGTTTTTCACTTGTTGGGCCAATGTTTGCTGCTAAGTCTCCATACTCCTTACCTACTGTGTCCTTGGCAGTGTATTGATTGATATAATGGGTGTATAGAAATGTAAAATGCCGCTTTGTCCAATGCTTTTTGGAAGGCTGGCGCCTGACTTTGGAATAATCACCTTTAGAGAAAGATAAGTTTCTTAAAATGTTAACAGGCCTCCGGGCCAGAAGATGATGTCAATCACCTGAACTTTTGCATATGATAAGTTTGCAGGAAGAAAGCCTGGCTTGCTGCATGACTCTACCCCTTCCCCCATTATCCTCTATGCATACCTTAAGGTATAAAAACTACTTTGGAAAATAAAGTGCGGGCCTTGTTCACTGAAACTTGGTCTCCCCATGTCACTATCTCTCCCAAATTCCGGCTGAGCGTCCATCTGGAGCGTGGATGTCCTCTGCGACCATTTATTTGCCTGGGCTTCTAAGACCCACTCGAGAAGGTGTCTAAGGTGGGGCACCTTCCGCTATTCGAGAGGGCGCCTGCGGCCTCCGTGGTCAGAGCTAACCTGGTGTCACGGGTTATATTGATTTTCCGCGTAAACCAAGCCACTCAGCTTCTTTTCTCCACTGAATTTTCTTACTGAGCTATCCTTATTTCAGCCGCTTTTCTCCACTGAATTTTCTCACTGAGCTATCCTTATTCTATTACTCTTTATATCTTTGATGAATAAATAATTAAATAAGTCGCCGACGCCGTCCCCGCTTCGAATACCCTGGATCAGCCGGGGCTGGACCCCGGCAGAATCCCATGGATGGAGAAGCCTGGTAGGCTGCAGTCCATGGGGTCGCACAGAGTCGGACACGACTGAAGTGACTTGGCAGGCATGTATCCGGTATTATACCAAGTACTCTGTTCGGGTTATTACATTTAATCTTCACAACACCTCCAAGATGTATATAATAATAAGATAAAAATGTTAAGGTTCAAAAAGTTAATATTCAAGTTAGTAACCATTTCTGTAAGAAGAACCGAAAGAGCTTAAGCCTATAGTCTTAATGCTGCATTGGAATACCTCCCTGGAGTACTGTTGAAAGCTGACAAACACCATGAGAATATGGGTTCATGTAATCCTTAAGTTTATAAGGCTTTAAAAGAGGGCTAAAGGGCATAGTTTTCAATTTCTGAAAAAAGATTTTGTTTTTAAATGAGGATTTCTAAAAATTGGAAATGCTTCTGTTTTGTTACAAATTATCCAAATAAAGAAGTATCTCCTGATCAACCGAAGACAACCAATATATGGGGATATTAAATGAACACGGTCTGAAAGGACTGTTGAACAAAGGGTTGAGTTAGAATATAAATGTAAAAGTGGCATTTATAGCATCAGGAATACTAAGTGACAGACTGTGCTAAAAACCGGTGAAAATGGTTTTTAAAAAGGATCATGTATGCCTTTTAAATATGTTAAGAGCAAGACGGTAGAGGCAGAAAATGCTATCACTTGAAGACTATTTAATATTAAAAAAGTAAAAATAACACCATTAAATAGAAACATAACCTCTAGTCTAAAAATATTTATGAAAGGAAGTAGGCTCAAGAAGTAATGGCACCCAGGATGTGAGAACCTCATAGCTGTTTTAAATGAATTTAGTTCTTTTTCCAGTTATTGAAAGAACTTAAAGGTATACTTGCACAGCAACTCATTGTTAAAACTACAGAGGAAAAAGAAATCACATTTTTTTTTAAACTTTATTTCAGAAATAGCATTCTATAAGATATAAACGGTAAACCTAATAAAACTTAGGAATTATTAAATAGATGGTTTATAAACATTTACAAAAGAAAATGATACTTAATAAAAGTCATTGTAGGTCTACCAACAAAAGTTCACCAGAAATCAAATTTATTATATTTTTTCAACATGCTTCAACAGGTTATAGCTGTTCTTTCTACTTTGTCTGTATTCATTCCTTTTCTTCTAAAAGAACCCTTTACAATGGTTTTGTGAAACTGTTCCCACTGCACTCGGATCATGGTGTTGGTATGGCCCTGTCTAGGTTTTGCCATTCAGAGAATTCCATTTCTCAGGCAGGTTGACTGTATCATCAGACAGCAAGTAGAAGCCTGGAAATTGGAACCACATGGAGAAAGGAAAACACTTCTTCTGGCACTTCTAACTAGAGGAATATATAATTTTTGGTGGCAGTTTTATATCATGAGGGGAAACTTTATTGCAAATAAAGCCAAAACACAGAACTTAAAAGCTTAAAGATGGAGATAGAATTCTAGCAACAGGATTTTATTTTTTTTGGAGTTTTTAGTTAAATAGTAAATATCACTTTTGCTTATGCCACTCTGAATTATTTGAAACTAAATTCTAGTTCTGAAATAACTCCTTGGAAGTAAGAGTATTAAAATTGAAAAGTTTTAAACTGTGAGTTGTTTATTTGCTAAAGAATACAAGCTGATGATTCCCCCTAACCTTAGTTGAGAAGATATTGATACCAGTTATACAATGGAAAAAATTGTTTATACTTCCTGGCATGTTCATGCAAAATTCATTTGGCTCTCAGATTTTCAGTTCTCTGAGGCTAAGGCTTTTGGAAACTTCTGTAGAGAAATGGCAGTACTTTAGAATATATTGACTATTTTTTGTGACTTTCAATAAGTTCTTCTCTGAGAGAGATGAGTTTCTTCTAAATAGCCTACTTGAAAGCAGAAGAATAAATACAACCTAGTGTAGAGATGCTCTTTGTGCCTATAGACAGGGACATGAGGTAGCCGAGAATCAAATAACCCTCCGTTTGACAGGACTGTAAATCTTAATACCTTGCCCTAAGCTAAAGTTCATGGTAGAAAAAACAGCTAAGGAGGTAAGAAGCAAAATGAAGACAATACTCGAAAAATGAAACTAGAGAAACCACCTCCCTTCACCTCCCTCATATAGCTAAGTTTTTCAATCTCTGATTGACAGGTGTCAACAATTATTCCCACTGCAGAGTTTAATCCATTGGGAAACAACCTTGAACAAAGGACTCGACTATTTCCATTGTCACAGAATAGTGGCCAAGCTGGAAGCCATCACACCAGTGCTACAGAGACAGCAGAGCACCAAAGTGAAAGTGAAGTCACTCAGTCGTGTCTGACTCTTTGCAACCCCATGGACTGTAGCCTACATGGCTCCTCCCTCCGTGGGATTCTCCAGGCAAGAGTACTGGAATGGGTTGCCATTTCCTTCTCCAGGGGATCTTCCCAACCCAGGGATTGAACCCAGGTCTCCTGCATTCTAGGCAGATGCTTTAACCTCTGAGCCACCAGGGAAGCCAGAGCACCAAAGCCTCTTGTAAAAGAGAAGGAATTCCCAATCAGTGGTCTAGATTCCGGAATTGTGACTGGACCAACTCTGGTTTTGGCTATTACTCCATGAAGTTTTGGGTTCCCAATGTATATTATGTAAGTTGAGTTGGTTTAAAATTTATTGGCTAACCATGTTTTTAAACTATAAGGAACTTTGCCTAGCAAAGACCGAGAGGCAATCTTGTGCTTGAACTTATATGTAATTTAACTCTGAGTGAACCTTGGCTCTTCGTGTACTTAATGACTTAAAGAATGCATCACAGACTCAAATTCTCTGTCATGAAGCAAAGTAATTAAAGAAGTTAGATGATCCCTCTTTGTAACCATGCTGTTCTAGGCCTACAAAGGCTAGTCTCTAAGCATGGGCATGATCTGTCTTTACTACCCTAAGTGGCCTGAAAAACAACAGCAATGTAGGATGTAGAGTTATTTATATAGTTAAGAAATCTTATCTTAAGGTAAAAGGGTAAAAGCAGTTAAAATAATTTTATTGGAACATTAAAAAACAGGTGAAGTATACATATTTAGCATTATATTTAATAGGGGATAAAGATACTGTAAAACAATAATTAGTCCCTTCATCTTTGTTTCTCAAAAAACTTTGATCTTGATACATTTAAATAATCAAATTTCATCTCCTCCTGTGACAGATGAGAGGCTGTCATATTTGGAAAGCCTTAAATCCTACCACTAAAAATGACCAAAATCTAGGAGAGAGGTTGAAATTCTAGAATCTAAATTGTCTAATAATTGAATTAGGATTCAAAATGCATCCATTTATTAATTTTTTATTGTCCATGTATAATTTTAAAAAAAAATTTTTTTTAGAAATATTAAAAAGAGTTGTTCCAAATTACTTACCTCATTATTTAAAGAAGCAGTAAAACAGTAAATCTGTTCCAAATGAGAATTAGAGGAATAAGGATTATATAGTCTTTCAAAAAAGGCATTTTAAAAATGAAATTGCTGGGTTAGAGCTCATATGGTTAAAGTCCTACAAGGCAATAGAACCATAAGCTTTGGGTTTTATCTTTTATTCTAAGCAGAAATGTGCAAATTAACATGTAAATTCACAGAATTGATGCTCTTACTTAATAGGAAATAGCAAAGATAAATGTAAGCACATTTCCCTAGATCAGAGGCCAACAAACCAAGCTTTCTGTCCAATCTCCTGTTTTTGTGAAGTTTTAATGTAACACAGTTTTATCTATTAATTTATGCATCATTAGTGGCTAATTTGAGTTGTTGTGACATAGAGTGTATGACCTGAAAAACCTAAAATACTTAAGAGAAAGTTTGCCTACCTCGGCCTTAGATAATTAAATGATATTTAAATAGCTTTTATTCCCAGTACCCTAGTTTGAGAAATAATTTCTAAATAGTTTTGATGACAAAAAGGTCGTTCTTTTTATGGGTCGATAAGTTCTGCTTAGTTTATCTAGGTTTAGCAAGAGTTGCATATGTAAGCCTCTTTATGCACACGGTGTCACATAACTTATGAGTCTAAATAATTAAGTTCTTTTTAGGAAATTTAGTTTGCTCTTCTAAATGCTGGAAAACCAATTGAAAGAAGTTCTCTCTACCAGAGTTATCTGTAGATTTGAGTGACTTCTTCTCTTCTTAAGGTCTACCAGATTTTCCAAGTTCCCAGCCTGACACAGAGTCACACCCTTGTCACCCAGCAGGCTGGGATGCTGGAACCTGGGTGCTAAGTCTGTTTCCTTAGAAAGATTGGGAGGTGTTGGCACCACATATAAAGTGCAATTCTTTTTCATTAATGGCGAGCTTGTTCTTACTGTGTTGTTTCATTAATGGTGGGCATTGTTTGGTTTATTAAACATGACACTCTAGGCATGCTTTTGATTATTGCATACTTAGTTTGTTCAATTATATACTAATATAGGGGGAAATTGTCTTATTATACTTATGTGAGCACCAATGTTATGAAAAATGAGACTGAATACAAATCAATGTTACCAAAATCACTTTTCATTAAAACAAAATCACTCTTTTCTTTGAAAAACAAAAAGATACACTGTTCCTTTGCATACATAGTTATATTTCTTTGCTGTTATTATTTCCAGTATGCACTCAATCACCCATATTAATTATATGTTTACCCAAGTTAACTAAACTAACCACATCACCCATCTTAATTCTAACTTTTAGTCAAATCAGCTACTATTTCACAGACAACACTGGGAGTTAGGTAATTGAAAATTGCCTGTTATATACAAGCATTTTTAACAAAGCTCATGAACAAATCTAATGATCACCTATAAACATCCATGTCATTTTCCCACCAAAGATAAAAGCACTCTGTAATATAACAAACTGAGAAATGCAGCTGTTCCTTGTGACCAGTGTTTCAGTAGTCTATCTTACTTAGGCAGTATTAGATGTGCAAAGATTGCCTATTAATGAACTCAATTTTATATCATCTAAGGTTTTAAAATTAAATAAAATTAACCTCACATACTACCGAGCAAAAATTTATTTCAGCCTTAAACTTTTTATTTTGTATTGTTGTATAGCTGATTAACAGTGCAGTGATAGAGTCAGGTGAACAGTAAAGGGACTCAGCCATACATATACATGTATCTATGAACAAAATTATTATTGATATGTTTTTCAGAAATAGGGTTTAATATAGTAGGAACTGTTTTCTTTTTTTCCTTCTTTTTAGTCCCAATATGATGTAAAAGTAAAATAGCTCATCTGATAGCCAGCATAAGCAGTTTAGGAAGTTCAAAATACCTAGATCTCTATGAAAAAAATTAAGTAATTGGTTATATATTCCAAGATGATAAATCAGAGAACATGTACTTGTATTTAGGGTTTTTTTTTAAATCATATTTTCAGACCATCTGATTGGTCTATGATTCATCTTGATTGACCAAATTTGAATTCTTATATTACAATTCTGCTGAAGTAGCAGTCTCTATAAGAGGGACTTTTAAAAAGACTACTATATTTTCAGTTTTACAAAGTTTCATTTAAAAAGTTTATTTCTGACAACTGAAGAGGATATTATTGCTATGTAAACATGTGTTAATCTCTTCAAGCCAATCAGAACAGAATTATGTTTGAGACTTTTATAATCTTATTAATAGTTGCCAAGATAGCAAAATATTTTACATTTACTAAATAAAAGGTAAATACTTTTATAGCTCTTCAGTCTTCAGTTCAGTTCAGTTCAGTCCCTCAGTCATGTCCGATTCTTTGTGACCCCATGAATTGCAGCAATGGCACCCCAGTCCAGTACTTTTGCCTAGAAAATCCCATGGATGGAAGAGCCTGGAAGGCTGCAGTCCATAGGGTCGCTGAGAGTCGGACACGACTGAGCGACTTCACTTTCACTTTTAACTTTCATGCATTGGAGAAGGAAATGGCAACCCACTCCAGTGTTCTTGCCTGGAGAATCCCAGGGACGGGGAGCCTGGTGGGCTGTCGTCTGTGGGGTCGCACAGAGTTGGACACGACTGAAGTGACTTAGCAGTAGCATTAGCAGGCCTCCCTGTCCATCATCAACTCTTGGAGTTCACTCAAACTAACAAGGGTTAATATAAAAGAAGCAGAAAAACTCATAATCTAGATCTATCTCAAAGGGCTAGCCTCCTTTCTAATAGTCAAGAAAGATTTTCTTGATTGATGTGAGATCATAGAAACATTTGAACAAATTCATAATCCAAAAAGGAAAAAAAAATCCAGCAAATCATTTTTGTTGTTTTTTGACTGACAGAAAACAGATTTAATTTTTTTCTCAATTTCCAAACCTGTTGCCACTACCTTTATGTCTTTCTCCTTCTGCTTGTTCAATTCAGTTCAGTTCAGTCACTCAGTCGTGTCCGACTCTGTGACCCCATGAATCACAGCACGCCAGGCCTTCCTGTCCATTGCCAACTCTCGAAGTTTACCCAAACTCATGAGCATCGAGTCAGTGATGCCATCCATCCATCTCATCCTCTGTCATCCCCTTCTCCTCCTGCCCCCAATCCCTCCCAGCATCAGGGGCTTTTCCAATGAGTCAACTCTTCACATGAGGTGGCCAAAGTATTGGAGTTTCAGCCTCAGCATCAGTCCTTCCAGTGAACACCCAGGACTGGTCTCCTTTAGGATGGACTGGTTGCATCTCCTTGCAGTCCCATAGCTAACAAGCTGAGAGCCATGTAGTATTGCCAGAAACCATCATTCAAGTATTTTTTTCAATCCAAAAAGTAAAGAACACTCTTAAAAAGGCTATCTAGTATAAGAATGGATAAATATATTAAAATTCCTTTTTAATAGACAACTTTCTGGAGAAGTTTTAGGTTCAAAGCAGATTTGAATGGAAAGTGCAGCGATTTCTCATTAATTCCTACCCCCAATTATGCATAGCCAACTCCTTTTTTTTTAACATTCCTCATCAGACTGATACATTTGTTAAAATCAGTGAAACTGTCAGTTTATAGATTATGTTAGGATTCATTCTTGATATTGTACATTCCATGGGTTTGGACAAATGTATAATGACAAGTATTCACATTTATAGTCTCATACAGAGTAGTTACACTGCCCTAAAAATATTCAATGACTGACTCATTTATCCCTCCCTCCCTCCTAGCCTCTGGCAACCACTGATCTTTTTACTATCTCTATAATTTTGCCCTTTTCAGAATGTCATATAGTTGGAATCATATAGTACATAAAATTTTTGATTGGCTTCTTTCAATTAGTAACATGCATTTAAACTTCCTCCTTGTCTTTCAAGGAGTTTTCAAATGAGCCTGAAGCTCATTTCTTTTTTAGTGGTAAATGATATTTCATTATCTGGATCTACCAAAGTTTAACCATGCATCTACTGAAGAGCATTTTGGTTGTTTCCAGATTTTGACAGTTATGAATAAGACTGCTCTAAATATCTATGGGCAGTTTTTTGTATGGACATGAGCTTTCAACTCTTTGGGTGAATACCAAGGAACATGATTTTAGAATCATATGGTTAAGAATGTTTAGTTTTTATTTTTTTTCTCTTAAAAAGTTTATTTTCCATATAAAGCATTAGAAACCACACACAAGAAATTTCAGCTCAAAAAATATTTTTTTTTTAAGAATGTTACATCCAAAGTGTCTTCCAACATGGCTGTGTCATTTTGCATTCCCACCAGCAGTGTTAGAGAGTTCTTGTTGTTCCACACTCGTGCCAGAATTTGGTGTTGTCAGTGTTCTAAGTTTTGGCCATTCTTAATAGGTGTGTAATGATATCATATTATTGTTTCAGTTTGCATTACCTGGATGACATGATATACAGCACCTTTTCTTGTACAGATTTGCCATCTATATATTTTCTTTGGTGAGGTGATTTGTTCTGCTATGGTCTTTGACCCATTTTTTAGTAGTTTTGTTTGTTTTCTTTTTAAATATATGATGTTGGCTTCCCTTTGAGCTCAGACAGCAAAGAGTCTGCCTGGAATGCAGGAGACCTGGGTTTGATCTCTGGATCAGGAAGATCCCCTGGAGAAGAGATTGGCAATCTACTCCAGTATTCTTGCCTAGAGAATTCCATGGACAGGCCATGGGGTTGCAAAGAGTCAGACAGCAACTAACACACATATATGTAATGTATATTTCAGGTTCACAATGTAATGGTTTGATATGGTACATATCCATGGTGAAATAATGACCACATTCAAACTAATTAACATAAACGTCTCTTCATATAGTTACCATCTGCATGTGTGTGTGTGTGTGTGGTGAGAGAACCTGAAATCTACTCTTTTAGCAAATTTCTAACATACAGTACAGTAGTAAGTATAGTCATCATGCTGTGCACCAGATCTCTAGAACTCATTCACCTTATACAATGGCAACTTTGTACCCTTTGGCTAACATGTGCTGATTTCTCTCACCTCCCCATTCCTAGTAACTACTGTTCTAGTCTATGCTTCTATGAATTCAACTTCATTCGATCTGCATATACATAACTCATGCAATATTTTTCTTAATATGTGTGGTGTATTTCACTTAACATAATATCTTCCAGTTTCTTTCATGTTGTTGCAAATGGCAAGATCTCCTCTTTAAGGCTAAATGACTTTCTGTTTGGGTGTAATCACAGTTCCTTATTCATTTGTCCATTAACAGAGACTTAGATTGTTCATGTTTTGGCTATTGTGAATAATGCTGAAGTACATATGGTTGGAGTGTTTGTCTTCTAATTGTTGACTTATAAGAGTTCTTTGTATATTTTGGATAATAATCCTTATTCAGCATGTATTTTGCAAATATTTTCTCCTAATTTGTGCTTTTTTTCATTCTCATGATACTACCTTTTGGAGAACAGAAATTTTAATTTTAGTGAAGTCCAGCTTTTTCAATTATTTCTTTCATAGATCATACATTTTGTGCTCTATCTTTAAAGGAATATTATATCCAAGGTTATCTAGGTTTTCTCCTATGTTTTCTTTTAACAGTTTCATTATGTTGCATTTAGGTCTGTGCTTCATTTTGAATTAATTTTTGTGAAGAATATAAGGTCTGAATTGATTTTTTCTTTTAGTGAAATTTTAGATTGATTTAGATTAAAATTTAGATTAAATCTAGATTGATTTAAATCCCATTTGGGATTTATACACCATTTGGTCATGGTGTATAACTCTTTTTATACAGTTTTGGATTTGATTTGCTAACACTTTTGTTGAGAATTTTGCATCCATGTTTATGAGAGATAATGATCTGTAGTTTCCTTTTCTTATAGTATCTTGTCTGGTTTTGGTATTAGAGTATTGCTGATCTCCTAGAATGAATTGGGAAGTGTTCCTTTTGCTTCTATCTTCTGAAAGAGATTATAGAGAATTGGTATAATTTCTTTCTTAAATGTCGGGTAGAAACTAGTGAACTCATCTGGACATGGTACTTTCTGCTTCAGAAAATTACTAATTGTTCAATGTGTTTAATATATCCAAGCCTATTAAGATATCTGTTTCTTCTTGCTTGAGTTTTGACAGATTGTGCCTTTTATTGGAATTCCTCCATTTTATCTAGGTTATCAGATTTGTGTATATGCATCAAAAATTTCTACTAGTGTTTTTGCATATTTCCACAAGAGTAGAGAGAAAATGGATTTATTTCAAAGAGAAGAAAAATGGATTCAGCATTTCTGAATGTTTTGAAAACTACTAAATACCATAAAGAAAAAATCAATTCAGATGAAAACTGATTTGAAAATCAGCCTGTAGGTGACAATTTTTATCAGTTCACCACACTTACTGAATAACAATCCAAGCCCTGTGTTTTAGATACCCAATGCAGCATTTCCCCCTGCTCTCTTGTCTTCCAACTCTTAACTTCCTTTGTTTTCCACTGCTATTGATTTGGAATGGCAGAATTTTGTTTAACTTGGGGGCTGATATACAAGGCTAAGCTTTGTCTACGAACATCATTCATGGCATGGATTCTGTAAGATGTGGATTTTGAGCGATTCATTTAAGACTGCTAAGAAGAGTTTAAGCTATTTTTTCTCACTTGACCAGCCTTCCTGTGGGCTGTAAGTAAAATATATGTTTTAAGTGATGGCAAGATTTAAGGGTGCAGTTAAAACATTTACTACAGATATTAAACCTAAAGTGTGGCCTCTCATACATTTTTGACACATTTTCAAGCAAGAGATCACATGAAAATCTGGTGATCATTGAGATAATGAAATTTGAATTCTAAGAACTTCTAACTTTTCTGTAATTGTAATTATGAGTGTTTGTTATCAAGTACATTTTACATAATAATTACTTTTTAGGATCAGAAGCTCAGAGGATATAAAATACTGTTGTTCTAAAGCTTTTCTAGTGACCAGTTTTTACTCTTTGTTCATATGTATAAGATATCAGATTTGACTTATTAATGATGTTAATTCAATATATTTCCTCTGTGGATTATATTTCTTTTATGGTCAGGAAAAAACCTTCTCAGACAACTGGATTTCTTTTTAATTTCCTTCATTTCACCTCCTGTGTCAAAATTGTAATGAGGATGCCCAGTATCGTATTTCTGGTGTCATCTCCCTGCTTCCATTGGGTTTTGATTATCTGTGTGATTAGGTTACTGATGTTGCTATCTACATCCTGCTTGTTCTGCTAATTTCTTTAGACACATTCTCTCAGAGAGAAAGATGAGATCTTCTGCATTGCAGCATTTTTAAAGAATTTCTTTTCAATTTCCTGTACACTTGTTTTTAAAAGAGGATTTTCCACTGTCCACTTTTGAATGATTTAAATATAATTTAAGATACAGTTATGGAAAGTAAAAAAAAAAATAACCATTTAACATGTATATTAAATTGCTGTAAAACACATGTAAGAAACAATAATGTGTGTCAGATATCAAACAGTCAAGAACACTAAATAGGTACACATCAAGATCCGTGTAATACAACACTACCATGAATGAAGGAATATATATTGTACAGTGTTATAAACTAAGAAATGTGTATCTCAATCCAAAGAAATTTGCACATGAGATCATCATTAGTTGAATCACAGGTCATTAATTATTCATAAATTCCAACTGAATAACAATATAGATTATATTTCTTACAGATTGGTCTTGCAAAGATTGGCTGATTCATGTCAATGTATGGCAAAAACCACTACAATATTATAAAGTAATTTGCCTCCAATTAAAATGAATTAATTAATTAAAAAATAAAATAAAATACACATTACTAACAAAAAAAATATAAAGCATAGACATTAAAAAAAATTGCAGTAAACATTCTTTAGTTCTCGAAGTACAGGTGCTGAAATGGAGATTTGCTTGTAGGAAATTTACTGGGGGATTCTCTCATATTAAAAGCCTATGATATCAGTTGAAAGTTTGTCTCACTTTCAAATTCATAGGCTGAAATCTTGTGGTATCAGAAGCGGGGCCCTTTGGAGGTCGAGTGGGACATGAGGGTAAAGCTGTAATGACTGGGATTAGTGCCCTTATAGGAGAGACCCCAGAGAGCCCCTTCTCCCTTTCTCTCATGTGAGGTTACAGCAAGAAGAGGCCCCCCAACCCCGACACCAGATCTGCTAGCACCTTGATCTTAGAACTTCTAACCTTCAAACTGTGAGAAATAAGTGTCATCTAGCCATTGTTCATGACTGCAGTCACTATCTGCAGTGGTTTTGGAGCCCAAAAAGTAAAGTCTGACACTGTTTCCACTGTTTCCCCATCTATTTCCCATGAAGTGATGGGACTGGATACCATGATCTTCGTTTTCTGAATATTGAGCTTTAAGCCAACTTTTTCAAGGAAAGTTATGACCAACCTAGGTAGCATATTCAAAAGCAGAGACATTACTTTGCCAACTAAGGTCTGTCTAGTCAAGGCTATGGTTTTTCCTGTGGTCATGTATGGATGTGAGAGTTGGACTGTGAAGAAGGCTGAGCACCGAAGAATTGATGCTTTTGAAGTGTGGTGTTGGAGAAGACTCTTGAGAGTCCCTTGGACTGCAAGGAGATCCAACCAGTCCATTCTGAAGGAGATCAGCCCTGGAATGTCTTTGGAAGGAATGATGCTGAAGCTGAAACTCCAGTACTTTGGCCACCTCATGCGAAGGGTTGACTCATTGGAAAAACTCAGATGCTGGGAGGGATTGGGGGCAGGAGGAGAAGGGGACGACAGAGGATGAGATGGCTGGATGGCATCGCTGACTTGATGGACGTTAGTCTGAGTGAACTCCGGGAGTTGGTGATGGACAGGGAGGCCTGGCGTGCTGCAATTCATGGGGTCACAAAGAGTCCGACATGACTAAGCGACTGAACTGAGCCATTGTTCATTAGCCACATAGTTTGTTATCTTGCTATATCAGCCAGACTGAGCAACCTGTGCGGGAGGAAATGAAGGAAGCAAAGTCTGCTCCAGGAACTGCAGTGCCATGGAAAGTTGTGCAGCTGGGTGGCCCTCAGAATTGTGAATGGGAACAAGAGGGCTGGGGTGTCCTATCCATGCATACATCAGGAACTGGGGAGGGACTTCAAGGTAGGGTGAACCAGTTTCCGTGGGCTGATAGCAGTTCTAGGGAAGTGATCAGTGGTAAACTGGCACCAGGGGAATCTCCTAGAAACTGAAAGGATGAATGCTTTCATCTGTAGTCATGGGAGTATAGGCAGCACACTTTATCTAGCCTTTACCATTGGCCAATAACCCAATAAATCCTGGTGATGTTCAGGACTTTCATATACTTTTATAATTATCATAAAAGTATCATTTGTTCATCAAACCAACAAATGTCAAAAGGTGATGCTTACTTAATGATGGTTTGAATGATACAGTAAGAAAGTAAAACTTTTCCAAAAGAGGTGAATATAAAAATAAATTACACATTGGTAGAATGTTTTAAAAGCAGTTGGAAATGAACTTTTTTAGATACCAGAAAAATGAAAAAGAAAATTCAAAATAAGGCAAAGTATTAACAGTATATTTTTCTTATTTTAGTTATTTTTGGAACGTAGATTTTGTATATAGTTTTTGAAACAGTTTTTTATACTTTTTATATCTTCTCATTTTTTTTGCCAGTGAACATCTATTATTTTGACAGACAAGTGATTTCAAAAATTAATAATGACTTTCGGGGAATAGCTTAGTATTTATAAAAGCTCCAAAGAGAGGAGTAGGTATCATGACATTATTCAATGTTTAGGCTTCTGTGTAGTTAAGGACTGACAGACAGCCAGTGATTTTGCAAATCTAGGGTTTGACATTGGTTTACTTTCTCTGGGCATTCTATTGTTATTTTTTAACATGGTTGTTTTGCCCTGAAGGTTGCATATTATTACTGCTGAATCCAGACCATGCTATCCTGAAAAGCAGCTTACTACTATATATAAATTTTGCTGATAGCAGTAATTTTTCAGTTTTGTTACACTTCACTACATCCTGGAGGAATTTATCCAGATCTCTGAGTGCTTTTTTTTTTTTTTTTTTTTTAATTCTGTTTTTTCATATCACATGTCCAGGAACAAAAAAAACCCCACAATATTATGTAAGAGACCACTCTATTCCTAGAGTGTTCTTTTCCTAAATACAGTAATCTGTAGCAACTTTTCTAGAAAAATGAAGCTTTGGGATATGTGAGGCATTTAGGGAGGAGGGATTTTGGGAGGGAGAGAGAAAGACGAGAATGTAAATGGAAAGAGATAAAGAGAAGGAAGCAAACTAGAATGATGAGGGAAATTAGAAAATGACTTCCGGTTGGTATATCTGTCTTCATTCCATTACCGATAGAAATAGCACCTATACGTCTTAGAGCCTCTGGTCCCAGGGCTAACACCATTTCCTGAAGGTGCAGGGGAAGGCCATGCTGCTTTAATTTCAGCACAAGGGCATCTGTGCTCGAAACCTACATCTTAATAAGGTAAATGGTCTGTTTTAGATATCGGATATCTAAGCACTGTTCTTTTGTATTAGCTTCATTTCTGTGTGATCAATTCTCTAGGCTGCCACGCAAATAAAATACATGGATGTGTGTATATGAAATCATTGTTCCTATAATTGTGCTGTGCCTGACCTCAAAGCAAATTGTTGATACATTTATGTGCCCTGGCTTGTTTCTTGTTATTAGAACACAGTATTTCTGAAAACACAATAGTGAATATTATCTTTTTAAAGCTTTTATCAACTTATCTACCAGAATCATGTGCTAAATGCCATGTTTAAGAGATAAATTAGTAATTCTAAATAATATGTACTGTTACCTAGTATTTATTCCTTTCACTATTATAACTGGAAAATACAGGCAACTGGTTATTCCATAAAAAGAGAGATAAATGGGATTTATATGTTGTATGCCAAAAGAAAATTATAGCTACAGGAAATGATAAACTTAAGGAAAAAATTAATATAAAGTGTCAAATCTTTATAAGTTCACAAAAGTCCATATTAAAAAAATCACCAAATTCTCTTGGATATAAATAGTATTGCTAGGAGTATGGAAACAGCTTGCTTACATTTTATTCCACAGGTGCCTTGTCATGGAAAGTTTGAAGGAAGGATATTGTTAATGTTTTCTGTATATGAAATTAGAGTTTATTAAAAATTATAAGAGTGAACTAGTAAACCTGAAAGGCAAAACATCTGTGAATCATACTGAGTATGGACCAGTAATTGATGACCACAATTTTCTTGAGGGAAGAGATTTAATACAATGCTAAAACAGACTTGAACATGCATTTCTTGGTTGTGCTTTTATATATACAACACATCTAGACACATGAATATGTGGAGCTCATACCAATTGGGAAGAAGGTCTGAATTAGGAAGAAAATGCTAGGAAACAGATAAAACTATTGAGGAATTTTTTTTAATTTTAATTTAAATTTATTTATTTTAATTGGAGGCTAATTACTTTACAATATTGTATTGGTTCTGCCACACATCAACATGAATCCACCACGGGCGTACATGTGTTCCCCATCCTGAACCTCCCTCCCACCTCCCTCCCCATACCATCCCTCCGGGTCGTTGAGGAATTTATTATTTGTTTTATAGGTAGAGGGGCTTCCCTGTTGACTCAGACAGTAAAGAGTCTGCCTGTAATGTGGGAGACCTGGGTTTGATCCCTGGGTTGGGAAGATCCCCTGGAGAAGGAAATGGCAACCCACTTCAGTATTCTTGCTTGGAGAATCCCCATGGACAGAGGAGCCTGGTGGGTTGCAATCCATGGGGTTGCAAGCAGTTGGACATGACTGAGAGACTAAGCACACGCACAGCATGAATAAATCAGGGGCCTTGCAGGTGGTGCTAGTGGTAAAGGACATGCCTGTCAATACAGGAGACATAAGAGAAGTGGGTTTAATCCCTGGGTTGGGAAGATCCCCTGGAGAAGGAAATGGCAGCCCACTCCAGTGTTCTTGCCTGGACAATCCCATGGACCGTGGAGCCTGGCGGGCTACAGTTCATGGGGTCACAAAGAGTTGGACACGAATGAAGTGACTTAGCACACGTGAATAAATCAATACCCAAATCCCTGATCATTTTGGATCTTCTTGCCAAGCTGGCTTCACAGAACTATGAGTGCCTGGGTTGGCAGTTTACTCCACTCTGGAGAGCTTAATCCAATAAAAGATGAACCTGTGTGATTTGTATAGTAATGCAGTGTCCGTTTGGCAGCTCTTTTGATTCAAACTCAGTTTAGCTGTCCTCTCCCCTCCCTTTTCTCCCCTTTATTCTTAACTAAGAGAAGGCAATGGCACCCCACTCCAGTACTCTTGCCTGGGAAATCCCATGGATGGAGGAGCCTGGGAGGCTGTGGTTCATGGGGTCACTAAGAGTCAGACACAACTGAGTGACTT
Source organism: Bubalus bubalis (assembly GCF_019923935.1). Taxonomy (NCBI): domain Eukaryota; kingdom Metazoa; phylum Chordata; class Mammalia; order Artiodactyla; family Bovidae; genus Bubalus; species Bubalus bubalis. Next base: position 16,527,242 of record NC_059176.1, read on the forward strand.
CACTTTCACTTTTCACTTTCATGCATTGGAGAAGGAAATGGCAACCCACTCCAGTGTTCTTGCCTGGAGAATCCCAGGGACGGGGGAGCCTGGTGGGCTGCCATCTATAGGGTCGCACAGGACATGACTGAAGTGACTTAGCAGCAGCAAGAGCTACTCATCTAAGATATAAATGAAAAATAGAAATGAACAAAGAGCAATGTTGAAGAAAATGCAAATGTATACTTTGAAGCCATGAAAATGTTCAGGTCATCCCATAAAATAGCTTAAAATGGCCAAGAGAAATGACATTAAACAGTAAATGGCAGTGGGTCAGGGTGAATTTGGAAAAGGACAAGGGAAAAGGTCATTGCCAAAAATGAGCAAAAATGAGCTTAAGGTCACTATTGTAATATAAAGGTATCAAAATACACTTTTTAGAGGTGTTAAAGCAAGGGCTTTAAGATCCTTTAAACACTTAGTAAATGCTCATTAAATGTGAGGTGCTTTTATTATTCGCCATATAACTTTTTTTCTCTAAGTATCTCTAATACATAATAGTTTATTTTTACTTTCTAAGTTTATGCATATGGTACAATGCAGTATTTTTCACAGTACCTGATTTCTTTTACTCAACATTATGCCTTTAAGATTCATCTGTGTGTTTTGGTGAGTTTGTAGTTCATTTCCAATGCTGTATAATATCTTATAGTTTGTATATAAACGCTGTGTTTTATAATAATTCTATTATTGATGGGCATTTGATTACTTCTTGTTTGAACCTATTTTGAACACTTCTACTTTCTATACTCTTTTCCATGTATCTGGGGCATTATAAGCATGCATTTCTGTGGGCTATATACTCAGAAGTAGAAAAGGGAATATGTGTATCTTCAGTTTTAGTCAATACTGCCCAATTTTGTTCACAGTAGTTTACAAAAGCTCTATTCCCATTGCCATTTATAAGAATTCACTTTTTCACCAAAATTTTCTATTGTCAAACATTTTAATTTTGCCAATCTGATGGACTCATACTGATATCATTGTGGTTTTAATTTGTACTTCCCTATAATTAATGAGGTTAGGAACATTTTATAGATCTATTAGCTCTGTTGACACTCTGTTTTGTGAAGTACCTGCTCATATCTTGTGCCATTTTTATTAGATTCTTCTTCTGTTTGTCAGTTTTGAAAGCATGTACACATTTGGGGTACAAGCTTCTGGTTGATAATCTGTCAAAACAGCTGATAGATGCTTTACTATCAGCATTAATTTTTGTGTGTGTTTGTACGTGAAGCAAAGTCTTTTTTTTTTTTTTCCCCAGTTTGGATGTTTTAGCATAATTTCTTGAAAAGACCACCTTGCTCTCTCTGCTCTATGATGTTGCCTCTTTTTTAAAATCAAGTGTTCATAGATACCTAGGTCTGTTTTAATTTTGCTGCACTTGGTTTTTCTAAGACAGACCCACACTTTCATTTCCATAGTTTTAGGACAAATCTTGACTTTCAGTAAAGCAGGTTCTCTTCCCCCCAACTCTTTCAAAATTTCTTTGCTATTTTCTGACCATCTTGTCTTCATACAAATTTTAGTATCAGTTTATCACCAGAAAGAAATATTTTTAAGTATTCAGATTTTGTGTGGGATTGCATTATATCTATAAATTGGAAAGAACTGACATCTTTAATAATGCTGAGCTTTCTAATCCCTGAACATGATTTATGTCTCACCCCACACCTGCATTTCTTTAGATGTTTCTTTCATTACAATTTAATAGCTTTTTTTGTAGAGTTTTGTATATCTCCTGGGAGCTATATTCCTAAGTATCTGATAATTCATCTCTTGATCCTTCTGCATTCAAGGTATATCCAATCACAATAACAATAGTATTTTAATTTTTTTTCAATCTTAAAAATTTGTCACTCTATCTTGTCTTGCTGCCTTAGCCAAAACCTCCAATATAGTGATTAACAAAAACAGACAAAGCAGGTTTTTTTTTTTTTTAACCTAAGCTCAATGGAAAACATTTTATGTCTCCAATTAAGATGTTTGCTATAGATGTTTTTGTACATATAGTGAAGAAATAAGCAAAAATTATTGGGCTGATCAAAAAGTTCATTTGGTTTTTCCAGAAGATATATAGGAAAACCCAAATGAAACTTTTGGGTTTCATATATTTCATATATTTCAAATATTAAACAAGGAAGTTATCCATGACTCCTGTCAATGTCTCATGCCCTACATCATACTCACTAGCATCCCTTACCACCTCCAGGTAGGTATATAGCTTTCTTGACATACATCAAGCAGAGGTTTTTATTGGTCTTCACTTTTTATATAGCTGGATATGCACATGTAAGAACATTTTCCCATTAGAATCTTAATAATTCAGATTAATTTGAATAATTTAAATTGATTACTTAATTTTTATCTTTCTATGTCAAAAATTGAATTCAAAATACCTCTATTAAGTGAATATTTTATATTTGTCTGGCATTATTTTCATGTAGGGGCTTTCCCATAGATAGGCAGGGTTGCTGCCCTTTTGTTGCTACTCATTTGGTCAGTCATGTCCAACTCTTTGCAACCCCATGGACAGCAACATGCCAGGCCTCCCTGTACTTCACCATCTTCTGGAGGTTGCTCAAACTCACATAAGTTGAATCAGTGATTCCATCCAACCATCTCATCCTCTGTCATCCTCTTCTCCTCCTGCCTTCAATCTTTCCCAGCATCAGGGTCTTTTCTAATAAGTCAACTCTGTGCATCAGGTGGCCAAAGTATTGGAGTATCAGTCCTTCCAATGAATATTCAGGATTGATTTCCTTTAGGATTGACTGGTTTGATTTCCTTGCAGTCCAAGGGACTCTTCAAGGGTCTTCTCCATACCACAATTCAAAGGCATCAATTCTTCGGTGCTCAGCCTTCTTTATGGTCCAACTCTCACATCCATACATGACTACTGGGAAAAATCATAGCTTTGACACTGCAGGCCATTGTCAGCAAATAAATGTCTTTGCTATTTAATAAACTGTCTAGGTTTATCATAGCTTTTCTTCAAGGAGCAAGTGTCTTTTAACTTCACGGCTGCTTTCGCCATCTGCAGTGATTTTGGTGCCCAAGAAAGTAAAGTCTCTCACTGTTTCCATTGTATCCCCATCTATTTGCCATGAAGTGATGAGACTGGATGACATGATCTTCATTTTCTGAATGTTGAGTTTTAAGCCAGCTTTTTCACTCTCGTCTTTCACTGTCATCAAGAGACTCTTTAGTTCCTCTTCTCTTATGGCTTTCTGCCATAAGGGTGGTGTCATTGCTCATCTGAGGTTATTGATATATCTCCCTGCAATCTTGATTCCAGGTTGTGCTTTATCCAGCTAAGCATGTCGCATGATGTACTCTGCATTTAAGTTAAATAAGCAAGGTAACAATATGCAACCTTGACATAACTCTTTTCCCAATTTGAAACCAGTCCATTGTTCCATGGGTGGCTCTAACTGTTGCTTCTTGACCTGCATGTAGGAGGCAGGTAACATGGTCTGGTATTCCCATCTCTTGAAGTATTTTCTACTATTTGTTGTGATCCACACAGTCAAAGGCTTTAGCATAGTCTGAAGCAGAAGTAGACCTTTTTCTGGAATTCTCTTGCATTTTATATGATCCAGCAGATGTTGGTAATTTGATCTCTGGTTTCTCTGCCTTTGCTAAATCCAGCTTGAACATCTGAAAGTTCTTGGTTCATGTACTGTTAAAGCCTAGCTTGGAGAATTATGAGCATTAATTTGCTAGCGTGTGAGATGAGTTCAATTGTGTGGTAGTTTGAACATTCTTTGACATTACCTTTCTTTGGGATTGGGATGAAAACTGACCTTTTCCAGTCCTGTGGCCACTGTTGAGTTTTCCAAATTAACTGACATATTGAGTGCAGCACTTTCACACCATCATTTTTCAGGATTGGAAATAGTTCAGTGGGTATTCTATCACTGCCAATAGCTTTGCTCATAGTGATGCTTCCTAAGGTCCACTTGACATCATATTCCAGGATGACTGGATCTAGGTGAGTGATCACACCATTGTGGTTATCTGGGTCATTAAGATCTTTTTTGTATAGTTCTTCTGTGTATTCTTGCCACCTCTTCTTAAAATCTGTTTCTATTATTAGGTCCATACTGTTTCTGTCCTTTATTGTGCCCCAATTTGCATGAAATGTTCTCTTGGTATCTCGATTTTCTTGAAGAGATCTCTAGTCTTTCCCATTCTATTGTTTTCCTCTATTACTTTGCATTGATCACTTAGAAAGGCTTTCTTGTCTCTCTTTGCTGTTCTTTGGAACTCTGTATTCAGGTGGGTATATCTTTCCTTTTCTCCCTTGCCTTTCACATCTCTTCTTTTTTTCAGCTATTTATAAGGCCTCCTCAGACAACCATCTTGCCTTTTTGCATTTCTTTTTCTTGGGGATGGTTTTGATCACTGCCTTCTATACAATGTTATGAACCTCCATCCATAGTTCTTCAGGCACTCTGTCTATCAGATCTAATCCCTTGAATCCATTTGTCATTTCCACTGTGTAATTGTAAGGGGTTTGATTTAGGTCAAACCCAGATCTCTCATATTGCAAGTGGATTCTTTTCCATCTGAGCCACCAGGGATGCCCACCTTAGAAAAACTCAGACTTCCATCTGTTAGCAACAGAGAACATACCATTGTCAACATTTTCATCCATGTTGGGGCTATAGGCTACTAAAGAGACAAGTGAATTTGAGGGTCATAACAACTAAGCAGCTAGCAGATTTGCAAATATTTTAGGGTTTTTAAAATGAAAAATTTAGATACATAGTTTAGTCATTTCTTTAAGATTAATTAAAACAGCTTTGTTCCACAGTATGACTGTTAAATACAGCCATATATTACTAAATCCAAATAATGGATTTACATTTTTTTTTAGAAAATTGTCTTGCTTGCTCTCTGTGTCTGAAGGTGAAGGGTGAGAACCCAAACTAATCCTTTGGCTTATTCTGACCAAATAAAATCTTTGATAGGCTTCCTTCTGGTTCCCCACCCCCAAAGCATGCTTTCTAGTCTTACTGCCCCAATTCCTCCCTCCCTTCTTAACTTTTCTGAGTAATTCTTTTTGTAATATGCTACTTGGGGGAAAGATAATGAAAACCACATTGTCACTTCTCCTTGAATTTGATTTTTATTCTCCTTATGGTATGAAATGAGAAAAAGACTGTATGATCTTAAAGAGTGGTCATAATTGATCACAAAATCATTTTTTTTCCAACTCCAAAACACATTTTGAACAAATTCTTTGAATGTGTCAATTATCTACAAATACCACAAATGCAGCATTTTTATTTAGTTGGCTATTTTATCCTTTTTTTCTCTAATAAGTTATGCTTACTGACTCATCCTTCTCTCACAACAAAATTTCAACAGAATCCTCCAAAATTAATGAAAATAAACATTTTTCATTTCTTATATCCCTAATTTTTATCTTACTTTAGCAAAAGATTTTTCTTTTGTAAAAATTTTTACCTGTTTAAAATATTTAAATTAAGGAAATGCTTAGCTAATTCAATGATAAAATATAGAACAAACCTTTGTTGAACATTTATGTCTTTATTAATTATTTGTTGAATGTTAACTCATACCTCTCACTGTCTAAATGTTGAGATATTTGGTTGAAAGTCATTAAAATCCTCCAGAAACTTAATCTACAGGGAGTGGATCTGTATAGAGCTAATGTTTATGGGCGATTGTATGAGAGCTTTTCAGCAAAGAAGAGGATTGGGAGAGTGATAAGATTTCATAAACATTGACCTTTCCATTATTGAAATTTAATTGGTGAAATGAGAAATAGCAAAATGTTTAAAAAAGCAAGTATAATAATTACAAACAGTACCATGCCCAGCAGATTCTGCAAAAGTTCAGTAGGAGCAACCCTTTCCTTTTAAGAAAGCTATTTGATAGGCATTACAAGAAGAAAATGGAAATTGCTAAAGCAAAAAATGGAGGATGGAATTCAAACTAAGACAGCGAGCTCTGTCTCTAAAGCAAAGTGAATTGAACTCATCTCTTTGATCCTCTAATGAAGATTTTGCTTTGCTGCACTGCATGTCTGTGGCAGGTTTTCTACTGTAGTTGTGTGCTAGCTCTAGCCAGGCAGGAAAATTAGCAATAAGCTGGGAATCAGAAAGTTCCATTTCTGATACACTGGTTGACATTATTATGTTTGACATTTGCACAAGAAATGAAATCTAGTTTCTTGATCTATGAGATGATGTTAATACTGAATATGTCTTTGCTTACAGGGATGTTATTTCCACAAAATTAGGTAACAGACTTGAACATTTTTTTATACAATTAATGTGTATCATGTATTTAGTGTGTATGTATGCGTGTGAAATAACTTTGGGCAATATAGATAGAATCACAGAATCAGACAATGCAGAGTGGCTGATTTCCTCTTTTCCCACTGGACCTCTCTAGATAGTCCCTTTCTCTCATCTGTTTAAATGTAAGGATCATTATAATACTGAAAAATACAGATTTTACTGTATATGATAAATTTCTAAGATGAATGGTCCTTACATTAATGGGAGTTGGGTACAAAAAGTTTATTTCAGAATTCATCTTGTTGGAAATTCTGAAACACCCTTTAAAATCCCCAAGGGAGGTGTTATAATGCATTTAACTAATATGCAATCAGAGTTAAGTTATATAGCACAAGGCTACTTAGTGGCAAAGTTAAAGCACAAGCTGGATTCTGAAATCCCATTTCATTTTTCTTCCTGAGTGTGTAGAGCAATATGTTTATGTTTTAAACTTTTATTATGTATGAAAAGGGAAAGTGCAGTAGCGGAGAACCTTTTGTAATTGCATATCACCTGCTATTTACTTAGCTAATCAGAAGTGTTAGTTTTCCCTGTGGGGAAAATTAACATTCATAAGATATAATAAAAGATCCTGTCAGTTTATCATATCTCTGGGAAGTATAAGCCTACTTTCTAACTATCTCTATGCATAAATTAAGTAGTCAGAGTTATAAATAAATGTACTTTCTATTAATTTGCATTATGCAAATTTATTTTTTGCTATATATTTTTCTAGACAGTGTAACTCTTACTTTTCTTGCATAATTAAAAACAAAGATCTAAATGTTCTCCACTATAAAAACTGACCCTTTGGATAGATTTTTGATGATTTAAGTGGTTAATGATTAATTTTTTACATAGCTAATTCAAAACTTTATTAAAACTCATATGCATTTGAAATTATTTTGGGTCTTATTGTTCATGCTTAGTGTACTATTAAGCATGAATAAGAAGTTATTAAATATTCCTAATCTTATATATAATGCTGATAACCATATCCAACTTGGAAATTCAATTACAAAAGTCAGTATCTCTGACAGAATTAATTACAAAGGGACTATCTACATAATTTCTAAATGTTACTAGGGTTTTTGATTTATCACTCTGTAGAAATCAGCTGATTACATATATTTAACTGTATATGGAAATTATTGCATTTTATATATATACATATATAAAGATATATATTTGTATATAAATAATTGACTTTAGGAAGATTTTCTAACTATGCTCAACTGGGCTTATTGGAAGAGAAATTTAGTAAATACCTATGATTTAATGCAGGAAATAGATTTAAATGAAATATTTTTAAAAAGCAATTTTCTTAGCAGCATTTAAACTAGGAAAATAAATGCTATTTATCTATCCTTTTGACCATGGCCTAGAAACTCATATTAAGACATTTTTTAAAAGTGGCTAATAATTAATGTGAATGAGGTGTTTGGAGTATGTGGCAAGGGAAAGTTGAGAACTACTCCATTAAAATAAGGTCTAAACAAAATCTTTCATGGGGCTTTAGGATTTAAACTGCCTATAGTGGTGGGAAAAATAATTTATTATCTTTATATATATATACACACACAAATCTTTATTCTCTTTATATATACTTATATATATCTGTGTGTGTGGATATATGCATATATGTGTTGTGTAAAATGTATTGTCCTGGATTGGTATATGTGATTTATTCACAAAATGCTGATTACAGAACTAGTTACAGTTTGATTATAATGGCCTATAAGAATGTGAAGTGTGGCACTAGTACCTGGGTGGTAGAACTAATCAATGACTATAGTAAAGTTGCAGGATATAAAATCAACACCCAGAAATCCCTTGCATTCCTATACACTAATAATGAGAAAACAGAAAGAGAAATTAAGGAAACAATTCCATTCACCATTGCAACGGAAAGAATAAAATACTTAGGAATATATCTACCTAAAGAAACTAAAGACCTATATATAGAAAACTATAAAACACTGGTGAAAGAAATCAAAGAGGACACTAACAGATGGAGAAATATACCATGTTCATGGATTGGAAGAATCAATATAGTGAAAATGAGTATACTACCCAAAGCAATCTATAGATTCAATGCAATCCCTATCAAGCTACCAACAGTATTCTTCACAGAGCTAGAACAAATAATTTCACAATTTGTATGGAAATACAAAAAACCTCGAATAGCCAAAGCGATCTTGAGAAAGAAGAATGGAACTGGAGGAATCAACCTACCTGACTTCAGTCTCTACTACAAAGCCACAGTTATCAAGACAGTATGGTACTGGCACAAAGACAGAAATATAGATCAATGGAACAAAATAGAAAGCCCAGAGATAAATCCACGCACATATGGACACCTTATCTTTGACAAAGGAGGCAAGAATATATAATGGATTAAAGACAATCTCTTTAACAAGTGGTGCTGGGAAATCTGGTCAACCACTTGTAAAAGAATGAAACTAGAACACTTTCTAACACCATACACAAAAATAAACTCAAAATGGATTAAAGATCTAAACGTAAGACCAGAAACTATAAAACTCCTAGAGGAGAACATAGGCAAAACACTCTCTGACATACATCACAGCAGGATCCTCTATGACCCACCTCCCAGAATATTGGAAATAAAAGCAAAAATAAACAAATGGGGCCTAATTAACCTTAAAAGCTTCTGCACATCAAAGGAAACTATTAGCAAGGTGAAAAGACAGCCTTCAGAATGGGAGAAGATAATAGCAAATGAAGCAACTGACAAACAACTAATCTCGAGAATATATAAGCAACTCCTACAGCTCAACTCCAGAAAAATAAATGACCCAATCAAAAAATGGGCCAAAGAACTAAATAGACATTTCTCCAAAGAAGACATACAGATGGCTAACAAACACATGAAAAGATGCTCAACATCACTCATTATCAGAGAAATGCAAATCAAAACCACTATGAGGTACCATTTCACACCAGTCAGAATGGCTGTGATCCAAAAGTCTACAAGTAATAAATGCTGGAGAGGGTGTGGAGAAAAGAGAACCCTCTTCCACTGTTGGTGGGAATGCAAACTAGTCCAGCCACTATGGAGAACAATGTGGAGATTCCTTAAAAAACTGGAAATAGAACTGCCTTATGATCCAGCAATCCCACTGCTGGGCATACACACTGAGGAAACCAGAAGGGAAAGAGACACGAGTACCCCAATGTTCATCGCAGCACTGTTTATAATAGCCAGGACATGGAAGCAACCTAGATGTCCATCAGCAGATGAATGGATAAGAAAGCGGTGGTACATATACACAATGGAGTATTACTCAGCCATTAAAAAGAATACATTTGAATCAGTTCTAATGAGGTGGATGAAACTGGACCCTATTATACAGAGTGAAGTAAGCCAGAAAGAAAAACACCAATACAGTATACTAATGCATATATATGGAATTTAGAAAGATGGTAACAATAACCCTGTGTACGAGACAGCAAAAGAGACACTGATGTATAGAACAGTCTTATGGACTCTGTGGGAGAGGGAGAGGGTGGGAAGATCTGGGAGAATGGCATTGAAACATGTAAAATATTATGTATGAAACGAGTTTCCAGTCCAGGTTCGATGCACGATACTGGATGCTTGTGGCTGGTGCACTGGGACGACCCAGAGGGATGGAATGGGGAGGGAGGAGGGAGGAGGGTTCGGGATGGGGAACACATGTATACCTGTGGCGGATTCATTTTGATATTTGGCAAAACTAATACAATTATGTAACATTTAAAAATAAAATAAAATTAAAAAAAAGTAAAATGTAAAAAAATCAAAACTTCTTCATGATTAAAGTATAAAGATTACTTCAGTATATTCAGTAAAAACTCTAAAGTGTTTTATAAATATATTAGTGTTTGTGTATGTTCCATTCAAATTATAGCAATAAAATCAGAATTAGGATTTTTTTTGTGTGGGGAGGTAGGGAGAGGGAGGCTTTCCTGGTGGCTCAAACAGTGAAGAATCTGACTCCAATACAGGAGTCCCAGGTTCCATCCCTGGATTGACCCCGTGGAGAAGGGAATGGCAACCCACTCCAGTATTCTTGCCTGGAGAATTTCATGGACAGAGGAGTTTGGTGGACTATAGTCCATGGGGTTGCAAAGAGTCGGACATGACTGAGTGACTAATATTTTCACTTTCCACTTCTCAGTTAATTTTTTAAGCTTTTCATTAGTTTTCAAGGAAGTAGACCTTGGGAAAACCCCTAGCCCTTATGTAGCCTAAATTCATAGTTGGTTTATTTTACTTGCATAGTTCATTGAATTTTATAATAGCTGTAAACTTATTATCTAGGAGTTATGTTGTAACCTTATCAGTAAGAGTTCTAGGAGAAGAATCAAGGTAATTTCTCTAGCTTTTTCATTTGAAAGATATCTTTGTTAATGAAATAATTTTTCTTAAAGCTAATGAATAAAAGAGACTGCTGGAGCATTACTGATGTATTTTCACACTTCAGTTTTTAGAAATATGAATACTAATGAGGATTTGCTTTTACACATTAGGGTTTTTTAATAAAGATGAGAATTTTTAGGTCTATCTACTGTTTCCAATGGAAAGAGTACATATGTATTTTAAAAATCACCTACTCAATAAAAATATTATGCATTTTATATAAATGTAAAAATAATAGTTTTGCAATCTAATCTCATTACCACTTGTGGCTTTCTCCAATTTCACATGTGTTTTCTTTTATGGACTAAAAGAAAAGACACATAACATGAAGCAAAATCTTTCATGCTTCCTTGGTAAAGCAAGTAGTTGGAATCCCAGATACTTTTTCAGGAATTTTTATAGAAATGTGTGAATAGCAAAGAAACATAAAACAAAAATATTGATCTAAAAGGATATAAACTTGAGCTGTGTTCTCTGTTGTAATAAGACTAGCTGAATGGAATTTACTGATTGTTAAAGATGGCCATTCAGGAGCTGTAAAAGAGCATTTTAACAGAGCATAGATTTTTTAAAGTAATTTATTTTATTTGGAGGATAATTACTTTACAATATTGTGATGGTTTTTGCAGTATATCAACATGAATCTGCCACAAGTGTATTGTGGCCCCTCCACCCCCATCCTGAACCCCTCTCCACATCCCTCCCTACCCTATTGCTCTGGGATGTCCCAGAGCACTGGCTTTCCTGCCCTGCTTCATGCATCAAACTTGCACTGGTCATCTATTTTACTTATGGTGATGTACATGTTTCAATGATGTTCTCTCAAATCATCCCACCCTTGCCTTCTCTCACTGAGTCCAAAAGTCTGTTCTTTCATCTGTGTCTCCTTTGCTGCCTTCATGTAGGATCATCAGTAGCATCTTTTTATATTCCATGTATATGCTTTAATATACAGTATTTGTCTTTCTCTTTCTGACTTCATTTCTGTATAATTGGCTCCAGGTTTATCCACCTCATTAGAACTGACTCAAATGCATTCCTTTTTATAGCTGAATAATATTCCATCATGTATATGTACCATAACTTCCTTAACCATTCATCTTTCAATGGACATCTAGGTTGCTTCCATGTTCTAGCTATTGTAAATAGTGCTGCAATGAACATTGGGGTACATGTTTCTCTTTCAATTCTGGTTTCTTCAGTGTGTATGCCCAGCAGTGGGATTGCTGGGTCATATGACAGGTCTATTCCCAGTTTTTTAAGAAATCTCCACACTGTTCTCCATAGTGGCTGTCCCAGTTTGCATTCCCACCAAGAGTGAAAGAGGGATCCCTTTTCTCCACACCCTCTCCAGCATTTATTGCTTGTAGACTTTTGGATCGCAGCCATTCTGACTGCCGTGAAATGGTACCTCATAGTGGTTTTGATTTGCATTTCTCTGATAATGAGTGATGTTGAGCATCTTTTCATGTGTTTATTAGCCATCTGTATGTCTTCTTAGGAGAAATGTCTCTTTAGGTCTTTTGCCCACTTTTTATTGGGTTGTTCATTTTTCTGGTATTGAGCTACATGTGCTGCTTGCATATTTTGGAGATTAATTCTCTGTCAGTTGTTTCATTTGCTATTATTTTCTCCCATTTTGAGGGTTGTCTTTTCACCTTGCTTATAGTTTTCTTTGTTGTGTAAAAACTTTTAGGTTTACTTAGGTCCCATTTTTTAAATTTCTGTTTTTATTTCCATTACTCTGGGAGGTGGGTCATTGAGGATCTTGCTGTGATTTATGTCAGGGGGTGTTCTGCCTATGTTTTCCTCTAGGAGTTTTATAGTTTCTGGTCTTACGTTTAGATCTTTAATCCATTTTGAGTTTATTTTTGTGTATGATGTTAGGAAGTGCAGAACATAGATGTTAACCAAGTAAAAGACACTAGTGTATTCACAAAGAAAAGAAGAGAATGAGGTGGCTTTAGACATGCTATGAGGCTAATGTCTTCAGTGATTCCTCCCTCAAATACCATGATATTAGACCTTTCTATCTGATCTTAGGCATTCTGTTGTAATACTACAATCTCAGAAATGTAAAATTAACTTTAATGTGCCCTATAAAAGAGGCAACAGTGTTACTTCTATTACACTAATATGTAGATTATACATATTCATAGATTATAATTCATCAGTTAAAAAACTTATCTGAGGCAAGATTATCACATGAGGCAGGAGATGTTTTACTTTGAAATGATGCATTTTATTAAGATATTATTGATAAGCACTTTTATATTCAGCAATGTACAGTGCATAACCATACATATTGATGAGTGCTAATTTGTGATGGTAATAAGGACTGAGCTATTAGAATTATCAAAAAGGCCAAGTGTATTTTTACATAAAATAAACTAAAATGCAACAACAGTTATGTTCATCACTTATTCACATTCTAGACTAACCATGTAAAGTATTGTATTCTTAATAGTTAATTTTTATTTTATTTTTTTTCCTTTATTTTATTTTATTTTTTAACTTTACAATATTATATTGGTTTTGCCATATATCAACATGAATCCACCACAGGTATACACGTGTCCTCCATCCTGAACCCTCTCCCTCTTCCCTCCCCGTACCATCCCTCTGGGTCATCCCAGTGCACCAGCCCCAAGCATCCAGTATCATGCATCGAACCTGGACTGGTGACTCATTTCATATATGACATTATACATGTTTCAATGCCATTCTCCCAAATCATCCCACCCTCTCCCTCTCCCACAGAGTCCAAAAGACTGTTCTATACATCAGTGTCTCTTTTGCTGTCTTGTATACAGGGTTATTGTTACCATCTTTCTAAATTCCATATATATGCATTAGTATACTGTATTGGTGTTTTTCTTTCTGGCTTACTTCACTCGGTATAATAGGCTCCAGTTTCATCCACCTCATTAGAACTTGATTTTTAAAAATGTTGATATTCTAGCTTGGAAGCAAACAAATCATTTGGAGGACATATTTCTTTTCAATTTTCCTAGTGCATTGGTTTAGAATGCTAAGATTATAAGGAATTTAAGATAGCATGGAGGTGAGTTGAATTTAAGGGAGGATAGTAGGCAGGTCACCCAATAAGCTGCCCTAGGTAAGGGAACACTGAAGTGGACGTAACAGAATCCTTTCATTCTACTTCAAAATTTTGTTTCCCCGAGGACTGTAAATAGTAGTGAATGGAGAATACACTTAGAATAGGCCTTTTGTGCCAGAACAAAGGTAAAAAAAAACATATGTTCTTTCTCAAACTAGTAAGTTTTTTTTAAAGACAAAAAGCAATATACAATCCTGAAGTTTGCTGCCTTGACAGCTGATAATCAGCAGAAGCTAGCAGTCCCAGTGGGGCTCACTTTAATCTTATTCTTTTGATATTGAGCTGCATTTTAAGGCTCCATACAAGATGTTCTTTTAGAGCTTGTATTTATAAAAACAGTCTTACCTTGAGATTTGTTAGCTGCACATGTTAAGTGCCATGAGACCAGATGGAAATCTTTGTTTGGGGTATTGCCCTCATGGCACATCAATAAATTGTGACCTTCTGTTGATGTGTGCCACATGAAAAACTACTTTGTAATCAGTGTGTATTTTTAATATAAGTGTAGATTTTAAATAAAAATGGCCACACTGGAATTTGGTGGAGATATATATATATATATATATATATTATTGGTAAAAATGTCACAAAAATAATGAACCTTGATAAGGCATTTACCTTTTTACTCCTGATTTAATCAAAAAGGTAGGCAAAAATGCCAGGCTTTTTCAGAAATTTTCCAGTACCATCACTTTTGGAGATCAAATCTAGAAATAAAATCTTTGGGACATTTCTTTAAAAACTAAATGCTGAATCCTGATTGATAAAGAATAACAACCCGTCCTTTAAGAGACTTATCTAAATTCCAGTTGATATTATCATATTTTTCTTCTACAATGTGATGACAAGTATATAAAGTAGGTTTTTCAATTATAGTTCCTAAATCCAGTTCACAATCTCAGAGATGATATAATTATGCTCATTTCTTTCTCTCTTTTTAATCTGTCTCCTCCTTTTGAGGTAAATAGAACCAAATGACACTTTTTCACTCTCTTGGATAAGCAGATTAAGTGTTCTCAAGAATGGATTATTAAGATTATAGATAAAAATATCAAGAATAATTTTGGAATATTTTAAAATGACTAACTTCTCATTGAACTTACAGTAATGAATGACCTATAAGAGTGCAGACTCTAGATCTCAGTTATACTGAGTTAACAAGTATAAATTTAACATTCCTAACTTTAGTATAAATATAACATTTACATTAAGACAGATAAGAGCAAGACTACAGATATATTATTTTAGTGTTGTAAAATTGCTTAATTTTGAATACACATTACTTAATATAATATCAGATCAGATCAGTCACTCAGTCGTGTCCGACTCTTTGCGACCCCATGAATCGCAGCACGCCAGGCCTCCCTGTCCATCACCAACTCCTGGAGTTCACTCAGACTCACGTCCATCGAGTCAGTGATGCCATCCAGCCATCTCATCCTCTGTCGTCCCCTTCTCCTCCTGCCCCCAATCCCTCCCAGCATCAGAGTCTTTTCCAATGAGTCAACTCTTCGCATGAGGTGGCCAAGGTACTGGAGTTTCAGCTTCAGCATCATTCCTTCCAAAGAAATCCCAGGGCTGATCTCCTTCAGAATGGACTGGTTGGATCTCCTTGCAGTCCAAGGGACTCTCAAGAGTCTTCTCCAACACCACAGTTCAAAAGCATCAATTCTTTGGTGCTCAGCCTTCTTCACAGTCCAACTCTCACATCCTACATGACCACAGGAAAAACCATAGCCTTGACTAGACGAACCTTTGTTGGCAAAGTAATGTCTCTGCTTTTGAATATGCTATCTAGGTTGGTCATAACTTTCCTTCCAAGGAGTAATCGCCTTTTAATTTCGTGGCTGCAGTCACCATCTGCAGTGATTTTGGAGCCCAGAAAAATAAAGTCTGACACTGTTTCCACCCTTTCCCCATCTATTTCCCATGAAGTGGTGGCACCGGATGCCATGATCTTCATTTTCCAAATGTTGAGCTTTAAGCCAACTTTTTCACTCTCCACTTTCACTTTCATCAAGAGGCTTTTGAGTTCCTCTTCACTTTCTGCCATAAGGGTGGTGTCATCTGCACATCTGAGGTTATTGATATTTCTCCCGGCAATCTTGATTCCAGCTTGTGTTTCTTCCAGTCCAGCGTTTCTCATGATGTACTCTGCATATAAGTTAAATAAGCAGAGTGACAATATACAGCCTTGACAAACTCCTTTTCCTATTTGGAACCAGTCTGTTGTTCCATGTCCAGTTCTAACTGTTGCTTCCTGACCTGCATACGAATTTCTCAAGAGGCAGATCAGGTGGTCTGGTATTCCCATCTCTTTCAGAATTTTCCAGTTTATTGTGATCCACACAGTCAAAGGCTTTGGCATAGTCAATAAAGCAGAAATAGATGTTTTTCTGGAACTCTCTTGCTTTTTCAGTGATCCAGCAGATGTTGGCAATTTGATCTCTGGTTCCTCTGCCTTTTTTAAAACCAGCTTGAACATCTGGAAGTTCACAGTTCACTTATTGCTGAAGCCTGGCTTGGAGAATTTTGAGCATTACTTTACCAGCGTGTGAGATGAGTGCAACTGTGCAGTAGTTTGAGCATTCTTTGGCATTGCCTTTCTTTGGGATTGGAATGAAAACTTGCCTTTTCCAGTCCTGTGGCCACTGCTGAGTTTTTCCAAATTTGCTGGCATATTGAGTGCAGCACTTTCACAGCATCATCTTTCAGGATTTGAAAGAGCTCAACTGGAATTCCATCACCTCCGCTAGCTTTGTTCATAGTGATGCTTTCTAAGGCCCACTTGACTTCACATTCCAGGATGTCTGGCTCTAGTGAGTGATCACACCATCGTGATTATCTTGGCCGTGAAGATCTTTTTTGTAGTTTGGTTTTAGAAAAGGCAGAGGAACCAGTGATGAAATTGTCAACATCTGCTGGATCATCAAAAAAGCAAGAGAGTTCCAGAAAAACATCTATTTCTGCTTTATTGACTATGCCAAAGCCTTTGACTGTGTGGATCACAATAAACTGTGGAAAATTCTGACAGAGATGGGAATACCAGACCACCTGACCTGCCTCTTGAGAAACCTGTATGCGGGCCAGAAAGCAAAAGTCAGAACTGGACATGGAATAACAGACTGGTTCCAAATAGGAAAAAGAGTACACCCTGCCTATTTAACTTCTATGCAGAGTACATCACGAGAAACACTGGGTTGGAAGAAGCACAAGCTGGAATCAAGATTGCCGGGAGAAATATCAATAACCTCAGATATGCAGATGACACCACCCTTATGGCAGAAAGTGAAGAGGAACTCAAAATCCTCTTGATGAAGGTGAAAGAGGAGAGTGAAAAGTTGCCTTAAAGCTCAACATTCAGAAAACGAAGATCATGGCATCCGGTCCCATCACTTCATGGGAAATAGATGGGGAAACAGTGGAAACAGTGTCAGACTTTATTTTTTGGGGGCTCTAAAATCAGTGCAGATTGGGACTGCAGCCATGAAATTAAAAGGTGTTTACTCCTTGGAAGGAAAGTTATGACCGACCTAGATAGCATATTCAAAAGCAGAGACATTACTTTGCCAACAAGGGTCTGTCTAGTCAAGGCTATGGTTTTTCCAGTGGTCATGTATGGATGTGAGAGTTGGACTGTGAAGAAGGCTGAGCACTGAAGAATTGATGCTTTTGAACTGTGGTGTTGGAGAAGACTCTTGAGAGTCCCTTGGACTGCAAGGAGATCCAACCAGTCCATTCTGAAGGAGATCAGCCCTGGGATTTCTTTGGAAGGAATGATGCTGAAGCTGAAACTCCAGTACCTTGGCCACCTCATGCGAAGAGTTGACTCATTGGAAAAGACTGATGCTGGGAGGGATTGGGGGCAGGAGGAGAAGGGGACGACAGAGGATGAGATGGCTGGATGGTATCACTGACTCGATGGATGTGAGTCTGAGTGAACTCAGGGAGTTGGTGATGGACAGGGAGGCCTGGCGTGCTGCGATTCATGGGGTCGCAAAGAGTTGGACACGACTGAGCGACTGAACTGAACAGAAATCTGACAGCAATAGATTAATAGCTTTTTCCTATAATAAGAAATTTGAAGGTGACCAGACCATCATTGATGTAGCAATGTTATGATATCAAGGACCCTAACCTTGTCTGACTCCTTCGGCTACCATTCTTAGCATTTGACTTTTCCCATATGGTCACAGGCTGGCTGCTACAGATATCTTATCTGTGTCTCAGGCAGGAGCAAAGAAGAACAAAAGCAAAAAGTACAAACCAGCTAAGTCTTTCCTTTATACCAGGAAAACATCTTTTTTGAAGCTTACTTAGTGGACATTCCCTTGCACCTCATTGATCCAAGCTCTGTTACTGTTTCATTGCTAGCTGCAGAGGAGTTGAGAATCAGTTGTAGCTGAGCTTTGGGCACCTTAACAAAGCCAGGTTTCTACTGGCAAGGAAAGCAAGGAGAACAGATTTTGTGTAGGCAATTTCAAGCTGTGCCAACATGAGCATAGAAGTCAATTGGTAAATGTTACCCTTATCTCATAACACAAAGCAAATATCCCTCCAGGGATTATTTCAGCTGTTTCTAAAAGGAAGATTATTTCACAATTAAAATAATACTTGTTTAATTGCTTTTTCACATGTTTTTCTAGTATAAATTTTGGCTGAAAAACATAGCATCAGCATTAATTATTTTCATGGTATGCACTAAATTTATTCAGAGCACAATTTAGGAAATTCTTGCCTTAAGTTATAGAAATAGTCTATTTTAAATAACAGACATATTCACATTAAGAAAACTCAGAACTTATCTCAAGATTTCTTCAAATCACACCCTCTCTTAGATTAAAAACATTTAATTAAAATTTTAAATATAACTCAGCACCAAGCTTGTGGTATCCTACATAGGACTACAAATTTTCAATTCCAAATTCCAAATGGTTAAATAGTAACACCCTGTATACTTCCTGGAAAAGTTTTCTAAAAACTATTATGTGCACTATTAATCTGAGTCTTTTTAGTATCTGTTTCATTGTTTTGTCATTGTCCCTGTCTGTCACAAAGTCTCCTTTTACTTTTTCTATAGACGTTAGTCCATTTCCTGAGTGAAATTAATCCTCCTTTCTTGCACTTAATTCTGAATTATTTCATTTTTAAACATAATGCCTATATGAAAATATACAAGCTCATAGTAAAATTTTTAAACATCATGAATATTTATGTTTTAGCTAGTAAAAGTTCTCTCTCATAAGTAACTGTTAATGCAATTTATATTCTTGCAGAGTTTTTGAATGCATATAAAAAAGAGTTTGAAGTAATATCTCATTGTAGGTTTGATGTACATGTCCATGAGGAGCCTGGTAGGCTGCAGTCCATGGGGTCGCGAAGAGTTGGACACGATTGAGCGACTTCACTTTCACTTTTCACTTTCATGCATTGGAGAAGGAAATGGCAACCCACTCCAGTGTTCTTGCCTGGAGAATCCCAGGGACGGGGGGGGGGGGGGGGGGTGCCTGGTGGGCTGCCATCTATGGGGTTGCACAGAGTCGGACACGACTGAAGTGACTTAGGAGTAGCAGTCCATCATGATTAGGGGCGGAACACCTTTTCATTTACCTCTGGCCATCTGTTTGTCTTAGAAAAATGTTCAAATCCTCTGCCCATTATTTAATTGAATTATGTTTTTTTTTTTAATACTGGATTGTATGAATTCTTTATAAATTTTGGATAATAAACCATTTAAAAACATTTTCCCCCATTCAGTAGGTTGCCTTTTTCTTTTGATGATGACCTTCTATGTTGTGCAAAAGCTTTTTAGTTTGATTAGATCATTTTTGATTGCCTTTCTATTTTTGTTGCCCTTGCCTGAGGAAGGAAACAGACCCAAAAAAGTATATTTGTTAGACTGTTGCCCAAGAGGGTACTGCCTATGTATTCTTTTAGTGATTCTATGGTTTTAGGTTTTAAAATCAATATTTTTAATCTATTTTAAGATTATTTTACGAATGGTGTGAAAAAAATGTTCTAGTTTAATTCTTTTACTTCTAGCTGTTTAGATTCTCAGCATCACTTTTTGAAGAGACTGTCATTTTGCCTTCTATATCCTTGCTTTCTTTGTTATAGATTAATTGAAAATATGTGCATGGATTTATTTCTTGGCTCTCTTCCATTCTGTTGATCTGTGTATCTGTTTTTGTGGCAGTTTCACACTGTTTTGATTATTATAGCTTTGTATTATAGTCTGAAGTCAGGGAGCATTGTATCTCCACCTTTATTCTTTTTTAATATTGCTTTGGTTATTCAGAGCATTTTACCATTGCATAAAAATTCTAGGATTATTCTAGTTCTGTGAAAAATGTCATTGTATTTTGATAGAGTTTTCATTAAATCTGTAGTTTGGTTTGGGTTGTATGGACATTTTAATAATATTAATATTCAAATCCATGAACATGGTTTATCTTTCCGTTTACTAGAATGTTTAACTTCCTTCATCGGTGTTTTACAGTTTTCAGATTACAGCTCTTTTACCTGTTAGATTTATTCCTAGATATTTTACTATTTGTGATGCAATTGTAAATAACATTTTAAAAATTTCTCCTTCTGATGGTTCATTATTCATATATAGAAATGCAACAGATTTTGTATATTAATTTTGTATCCTACAATTTTACTGAATTCACTTATTATAATAGATTTTTTTAGGGTTTTTAGTATTTTCTATATTTAGTACCATGCCATTTGTACCTAGTGACAATTTTACTTCTTCCCTTCCAATTTATATGCCTTTTTTTTTGGAATTGTCTGATTATTGTGGCTAGAACTTATAATACCATGCTAAATATAAGTGGCAAGAGTAGGCATCCTTGTATTGTTTCTGATCTTAGAGGGAAAGCGTTCAGTTTTTCATCACTGACTATGATGTTACCCTTGGGTTTGTCATAAATGGCCTTTATTATGTTGAGGTGTGCTTTCCTCTATAGAAAATTTCTTCAGAATTTTTATCACAAATGGATGTTCAGTTTTGTCAAATGCTTTTGCTGCATCTATTGAGATTATGTGGTTTTTGTTCTATACTTTGTTAATGTGGTGTAAAATGTTGCTTGACTTGCAAATGTTGAACCTTCTTTGCATCTCTAGAATAAATCCCTCTTGTATAAAGTATGATCCTTTGAACGTATTATAGCACTTGATTTACTAATATTTTGTTGAGGATTTTTGCATGTATGTTCATCACTGATATTGGCATATATTTTCTTTCTTAGTATGTTTGTTTGATTTTGGTAATGATGGAGTGAGTTGTAAGTGTTCCCTTACCTTTAATTTTTTGGAGTAATTTGAGAATGATGGGTATTCACTCTTTTATATATTTGGTAGAATTCCTCTGTGCAGCAATCTGGTCCTGTGATTTTACTGTTGGGAGTTTTTTTAACTACTGATTCAGTTTCATTCCTATTGGCAGTCTGTTCAGATTTTTTTTCTTCCCGAATCAGTCTTGGAAATTATATGTTTCTAGGAATTTACTCATTCTAGATTGTCCAATTTGTTAGTATATAATTGTTAATAGTGTTATCTTATGATTATTTGTATTTCTTTGAAATTGGTTATAATTTCTCTTTTTCCATTTCTAAATTTATTTATTTAAATTCTCTTTTCCCCTTGGTAAGTCAGAATGTGGTTTATCAACTTAAAAAATTTTTTTTTGGAAAAACAGATCTTAGGGTCACTGATTTTTTTTAAACTATTTCTTTGATCTCTTTTATTTCTGCTTTGATCTTTATTACTTTATTTCTTCTGTTAAGTTTGGGCTTTGTTCTTTTTCTAATTCCTTTAGGTAGAAAGTTGGTTATTTGATATTTTCTTTCTTGAGGTAGGCCTGTTTCACTATAACTTCACTCTTTAGAACTCTTTTTTTACTGTGTTCATAGATTTTGGATAGATATGCTTATATTTTCATTTGTCCCCATTTTTTTTTTCTCTTTGATTTCATTGTTGACTCATTAGTTTTTAGAAGCATGTTGTTTAGTTATCATGTATTGGTGTATTTTGCAATTTTCTTCCTTTAATTGATCTCTAGTTTCATATCATTCTGATCAGAAAATATGCTTTATATGAATTCAGTTTTCTTAGATTTGTTGAGACGTGTTTTGTGGCCTAGCATATGATCTATTCTGGAGAATGTTCTATATATACTTGAAAAGAATGTGTATTCTGCTGCTTTTGGATGGAATGTTTTATATATATGTGTATGTGTGCATGTGTGTGTGTGTATATATAAATATATTCATCTGTGTGTGTGCATGTGTGTGTGTAAGGCCACTGGTTCCTTATTAATTTTCTGTCTTGATGATCTATACATTGATGTAAGTGGGGTATTAGTCCCTTACTATTATTTCATTGTTGTCTATTTCTCCCATAATATCTATTAATATTTGCTTTATATATTTATGTACTCCTTTATTAGGGTTATGTTACATCCTTTCTTTGGATCACTTTATCATTCTATAATACTCTTTATCTTTTGTTGTAGACTTTGTTTTAAAGTCTGTTTTGTCTGATATAAGTATTTTTACCCCAGCTTTATTTTCATTTGCACTTGTATGCAATACCCTTTTTTATACCCTCATTTTTAGTCTCTGTGTTTTTTAACTCTGATGCTCTCTTTCATAGGCAGCATATAGATAGCTATGTCTTTTGACTGGAGCACTCAGTTCATTTACATTTTATTGGGCTATAGTAGTTTTACAATGTTGTGGTAGTTTCTGTTGTGCAATGAAGTGAATCAGCTATATATATATACATACACACACACACACACACACACACACACACACACACCACCCCCTCCCTTGTGTAACTTCCTCCCATTCCCCTCCCCACCCAGTCCCATCCCTCTAGGTCATCACAGAGCACTGATCTGAACTTCCAAGTTCCCACTAGGTGTCCATTTTACACACGGCAGTGCACATACATCAGTCCCAATCTCCCAGTTCATCCACTCACCCTGTGCCTGCATGTCCTCTATGTCTACATCTCTATTTCTGCCCTGCAAATAGCTTCATCTGTCACATTCTAATTTCCACATATGTACATTAATGTGTGATATTTGTTTTTATATTTGTGACATTTCAATTTGTAATTGATAATTGATACTGCAATTTTGTTCCTTATTTTCTGGTTGTTTTTGTAATTCTTCTCTTTTCTTCTAGTCTCTTATTTTTCAGTTTGATTTTCTTTTGTGTTATTTTTGGGTCCTTTCTCCTTGTTTTTTAGGGGCATCTATTGCAGAGTTTGGTTTGTGATTCATACACATCATGAGCTTTATATGCATTAACCTATATATCTATAGCTAATATATATATATATCTATATGGTTGTTTTAAATTTATAGCTATCCAAGTAGAAACACTGTCTAATAGGTCTACATTTTATGCTTCCCTCTAAAATTTTAGGTTTTTAATGTCATATTTTACACCTTTATATATGTATTTCATCTGTTTATTGTAGATGATTTTATAGTTTTTGTCTTTTACCCTGTGTATTAGCTTTTTTAAGTTTTGATCTACTGACTTTACTATCAGTTCAGTTCAGTTCAGTTGCCAGTCATGTTTGACTCTTTGCGATGACAAGAATTGTAGCACCCCAGGCCTCCCTGTCCATCACCAACTCCTGGAGTTCACTCAAACTCATGTCCATCAAGTCAGTGATGCCATCCAGCCATCTCATCCTCTATTGTCCCCTTCTCCTCCTGCCCCCAATCCCTCCCAGCATCAGAGTCCTTTCCAATAAGTCAACTGTTTGCATCAGGTGGCCAAAGTATTCGAGTTTCAGCTTTAGCATCAGTCCTTCCAAAGAACACCCAGGACTGATCTCCTTTAGAATGGACTGGTTGGATCTCCTTGCAGTCCAAGGGATCTCAAGAGTCTTCTCCAACACCACAGTTCAAAAGCATCAATTCTTCCGCACTTAGCCTTCTTCACAGTCCAACTCTCACATCCATACATGACCACTGGAAAAACCATAGCCTTGACTAGACGGACCCTTGTTGGCATAGTAATGTCTCTGCTTTTGAATATGCTATCTAGGTTGGTCATAACTTTCCTTCCAAGGAATAAGCATCTTTTAATTTCATGGCTGCAATCACCATCTGCAGTGATTATGGAGCCCCAAAAAATAAAGTCTGAGAGTATTTCCACTGTTTCCCCATCTATTTCCCATGAAGTGTTGGGACCGGATGCCATGATATTCGTTTTCTGAATGTTGAGCTTTAAGCCAACTTTTTCACTCTCCTCTTTCACTTTCATCAAGAGGATTTTTGGTTCCTCTTCACTTTCTGCCATAAGGGTGGTGTCATCTGCATATCTGAGGTTTTTGATATTTCTCCCAGCAATCTTGATTCCAGCTTGTGCTTCTTCCAGCCCAGCGTTTTTCATGATGTACTCTGCATATGAGTTAAATAAGCAGGGTGACAGTATACAGCCTT
Organism: Bubalus bubalis; assembly: GCF_019923935.1. Taxonomy (NCBI): domain Eukaryota; kingdom Metazoa; phylum Chordata; class Mammalia; order Artiodactyla; family Bovidae; genus Bubalus; species Bubalus bubalis. Next base: position 16,551,616 of record NC_059176.1, read on the forward strand.
GACGTACTCCTTTTCCTATTTGGAACCAGTCTGTAGTTCTATGTCCAGTTCTAACTGTTGCTTCCTGACCTGCATACGAAGTTCTCAAGAGGCAGGTCAGGTGGTCTGGTATTCCCATCTCTGTCAGAATTTTCCACAGTTTATGTGATCCACACAGTCAAAGGCTTTGGCATAGTCAATAAAGCAGAAATAGATGTTTTTCTGGATTCTCTTGCTTTTTCCATGACCCAGTGGATGTTGGCAATTTGATCTCTGGTTCCTCTGCCTTTTCTAAAACCATCTTGAACATCAGAAAGTTCACGGTTCATGTATTGCTGAAGCCTGGCTTCAGGAGAATTTTGAGCATGACTTTACTAGCATGTGAGATGAGTGCAATTGTGTGGTAGTTTGAGCATTCTCTGGCATTGCCTTTCTTTGGGATTGGGATGAAAACAGACTTTTTCCAGTCCTGTGGCCACTGCTGAGTTTTCCAAATTTGCTGGCATATTGAGTGCAGCACTTTCACAGCATCATCTTTCAGGATTTGAAATAGCTCCACTGGAATTCCATCACCTCCACTAGCTTTGTTCTTAGTGATGTTTTCTAAGGCCCACTTGATTTCACATTCCAGGATGTCTGGCTCTAGGTGAGTGATCCGTCGTGATTATCTTGGTTGTGTAGATTTTTTTTGTACAGTTCTATTGTGTATTCTTGCCACCTCTTAATATCTTCTGCTTCTGTTAGGTCCATACCATTTCTGTCCTTTATAGAGCCCATCTTTGCATGAAATGTTCCCTTGGAATCTCTAATTTTCTTGAAGGTATCTCTAATTTTGTCTAGTCTTTCTCATTCTGTTGTTTTCCTCTCTTTCTCCACTGGAGAAGGGAATGGCAAACCACTTCAGTATTCTTGCCTTGAGAACCCCATGAACAGTATGAAAAGGCAAAATGATAGGATACTGAAATGGGAACTCCCCAGGTCAGTAAGTGCCCTATATGATACTGGAGATCAGTGGAGAAATAACTCCAGAGAGAATGAAGGGATGGAGCCAAAGCAAAAACAATACCCAGTTGTAGATGTGACTGGTGATAGAAGCAAGGTTGATGCTGTAAAGAGCAATATTGCATAGGAACCTGGAATGTCAGGTCCATGAATCAAGGCAAATTGGAAGTGATCAAACAGGAGGTGGCAAGAGTGAATGTCGACATTCCAGGAATCAGCAAACTAAAATGCACTGCAATGGGTGAAATTAACTCAGATGACCATTATATCTACTACTGTGGGCAGGAATTCCTTAGAAGAAATGGAGTAGCCATCATGGTCAACAAAAGATTCCGAAATGCAGTACTTGGATGCAATCTCAAAACCGAATGATCTCTGTTCATTTCCAAGGCAAACCATTCAGTATCACGGTAATCCAAGCCTATGCCCCAACCAGTAACGCTGAAGAAGCTGAAGTTGAATGGTTCTATGAAGATCTAAAAGACCTTTTAGAACTAACACCCAAAAAAGATGTGCTTTTCACTATAGGGGACTGGAATGCAAAAGTAGGAAGTCAAGAAACACCTTGACTTAACAGGCAAATTATGCCTTGGTGTATGGAATGAAGCAGGGCAAAGGCTAATAGAGTTTTGCCAAGAGAACGCACTGGTCATAGCAAACACCCTCTTCCAACAACACAAGAGGAGCCTCTACACATGGACATCACCAGATGGTCAACACTGTAATCAGATTGTTTATATTCTTTTCAGCCAAAGATGGAGAAGCTCTATACAGTCAGCAAAAACAAGACCAGGAGCTGACTGTGGCTCAGATCATGAACTCCTTATTGCCAAATTCAGACTGAAATTGAAGAAAGTAGGGAAAACCACTAGACCATTCAGGTATAACCTAAATCAAATCCCTTATGACTATACAGTGGAAGAGAAAAATAGATTTAAGGGACTAGATCTAATAGAGTGCCTGATGAACTATGGACGGAGGTTCGTGACATTGTACAGGAGACAGGTATCAAGACCATCACCATGGAAAAGAAATGCAAAAAAGCAAAATGGCTGTCTGGGGAGGCCTTACAAATAGTTGTGAAAACAAGGGAAGTGAAAAGGAAAGATATAAGCATCTGAATGCAAAGAATAGCAAGGAGAGATAAGAAAGCCTTCCTCAGAGATCAATGCAAAGAAATAGAGGAAAACAACAGAATGGGAAAGACTTTACTATATAATTACCATTTTTTCTTCATTTATTTTCCTTCTTGCTGTTTATGGTTCTTTCTTTTTTGCTTAAAGAACATACTTTAATATTCCTTGTAAGACTGGTTCAGTGATGATGAACTCTTAGTTTTTGCTTGTCTGAGAATTCTACCTCAGTGGGTAGAGTATCCTTAGTTGTATGATTTTTTCTTTCAGCTCTTTTAAAATATCATAGCTTGTTCTTTGGTCCTGCAAAGTTTCTGCTGAAAAAAAAATCAGCTAATAGTCTTATGGGCATTCACTTTTCTGTGATTTTTTATTTTCTTGCTGCCTTTAAAATTATCTTTAATGTTTGCCATTGTAATTATGTGTCTTGGTGTGGGTCTCTTTTGGTTCATCTTGTTTGGGACTCTGATTTCTGGCCCTGGATACCTATTTCCTTTCTCAGGTTAAGGAAGTTTTCAGTCATGATTTTATCTAATACATTTTCTGTCTCTTTCCTCTCTCTTCTCCTTCTAGGACACCTATAATGCAAATGTTAGTATGTTCAGTGTTGTCTTGGAGGGCTCTCAAACTAGCCTCATAAAATTGTTTCTCTTATTGTTGTTGTAATCCTGTGATTTCCGCTGTTCTCTCCTCCAGGTTGTATATGTGTTCTTTTGTATCACCTCATATGCTGTTAATTATTTATAGTGTGTTTTTTATTTCCATTACTGTATTTTGCAGCCCAAATTGGTTTCTTTTTATATTTTCTGATTATTTGTTCTGTGTTCCTTTGTTCTCCCAATGAGCATGAGTATTTATCTATATATTTCATTGAACTCATTATTAAGTCTGTGTCTTTTGATTGGAGCATTTAATCCATTTATATTTAAAGTAATTATGAATATATATGTTCCTATTGCCATTTTCTTAATTGTTTGGGGTGGATTTTGTAGATTTCTTTCTTCTCTTGTATTTTTTGACTATATAAATCCCTTTAACATTTGTTGTAAAGCTGGTTTGCTGGTACTGAATTCTCTTAACTTTTGCTTATCTGAAATGCTTTTTATTTCTCCATCAATTTTGAATGAGATCCTTGCTGGGTACAGTAATCTTGGTTGTATATTTTTCCCTTTCAGTACTTTAAATATGTCCTGCCATTCCCTTCTGGCCTGCAGAGTTTCTGCTGAAAGATCAGCTGTTACACACATGGGGTTTTCCTTATATGTTACTTGGTGCTTCTCCCTTGTTGCTTTTAATATTCTTTCTTTGTGTTTAATCTTTGTTAGTTTAATTAGTATGTGTCTTGGCCTGTTTCTCCGTAGGTTTATCCTGTATGGGACTCTTTGTGCCTCTTGGACTTGATTGACTATTTCCTTTTCCATGTTGGGGAAATTTTTAAGTTTAATCTCTTGAAAAATTTTCTCATACACATTATTTTTCTCTTCTTCTTCTGGGATCCCTATAATTCAGATCTTGGTGTGTTTGATATTGTCCCAGAGGTCTCTGAGACTATCTTCAGTTCTTTTCATTCTTTTTACTTTATTCTGCTCTTCAGAAGTTATTTCCACCATTTATCTTCCAGCTCACTGATCCGTTCTTCTGCTTTAGATATTCTGCTATTGTTACCTTCTAGAGTATTTTTAATTTCAGTAATTGTGCTGTTTGTCTCTGTATGCTTACTCTTTAATTCTTTTAAGTATTTGTTAATTGATTCTTGCATTTTCTCCATTTGTTTTCAAGGTTGTTTTTTTTTTTTTTTTTTTTTTATCTTTACCATCATTATTCTGAATTCTTTTTCAGGTAGTTTCCCTGTTTCCTCTTCATTTATTTGGACTTCTGTGTTTCTAGTTTCTTCCTTCATTTGTGTAGTATTTTATGCCTTTTCATTATTATTAGTATTATTTTTAACTTACTGTGTTTGAGGTCTCCTTTTCCCAGCCTTCGAGGTTGAAGTCTTTCTTCCTTTTGGTTTCTGCTCTCCTAAGGTTGGTCCAGTGGTATTTGTAAGCTTCCTATAGGGTGAGATTTGTGCTGAGTTTTTGTTTGTTTGTTTTTCCTCTGATGGGCAAGACTGAGTGAGGTGGTAATCCTGTCTGCTGATGACTGGGTTTGTATTTCTGTTTTGTTATTTAGATGGGGCATCCTGTACAGGGTGCAATAGTGGTTGGGTGATGCCTGGTCTTGTATTCAAGTGGTTTCCTTAGTGTATTTGAGACTCCTTAACTTAGTTCTCTGGTAGTCTAGGGTCTTGGAGTCAGTGCTCCCACTCCCTAAGCTCAAGGCTTGATCTCTGGTCAGGAATGAAGATTCCACAAGTGGTTTATTATGGCATTAAGTCAGATTAAAACAAATACTCAAAAATGAGAAACGAATGATGAACCCCAGACAAATGGCAGTTACAAAACAAGGCAAATAATAATTAAAATAATGGAATATACACATAAACATATACACCCATAAGCAAAATCAAAACAGTTCAACAAAAATAAAGTACAATAGATTGACCCGGTGAACAAAGGAAACCAAAAATTCTATCTGCCAGGAAAAAAACTAAGTAAAGCACAAACTGAAAACAAAACTAAAGCAAGGTGCCAACAGGGGAATAAAGCAATGATTATAGAACTCACAAATATGTTGAGAGGAAAGGAAAGAAAGAAAAGAAAGGAAAGATAGATATGCAAAGTTAAACAGAGGTAGATAAAGAAGATTTATATACATTAAAGGTTAACTGCAAGGGGAAAAGAACAGTAGGAAAAGCAAACAAAGGAATAAATGTAGAAAAAATAATAGGTTTAAAAATTAAAAGTTAAATTTAAAAAGAGAGAAAAAAATGGAAAATTCTCCAGAACTGCAAAAGCCCAACACAGAGGCAGTGGTTTATAACAATAAAAAATGTGACAGACTGATTAAGAAAAGAGAAGAAAAAGAAGCTCAAAAGCTTAATTAGATTTCATAGTGTCAATAAAATCGACAACTACAAGTGGGGGGCGGAGGGACAAAAATCCAAAAGAATCTACAGAACGAGACAAAACATAAGAATAATAAATGTTTTTCTTGAGTCACTGCTGTCAGAATCCTTTCCCTTGCTGAGAGTGAGTCTGCCTCACCTCCCTAGGATGCCCTTCAGCACTGTGCTTAGCTCTGGACCTGCTGTGAGGACAGCTCAGATTCTAATCTGGTCCTACTCCTTTGTGTTCTTGCTTCCAATGTCTGCAGCTATCAGAATTAGTATGTTTTCTTTTGTGGGAGTTCTCAATGACTTTTTATATACTCCATAGATACAGAGTCTGCCTAGTTGATCATGTGGATTTAATCTTCAGCTTGTACAGCTGGTAGGAAGGTTTTGGGTCTTCTTCCTTAGGAACACTGCCCTGGGCTTCAATTTTAGTTTTATTTCCACCTCTGCATGTGGGTCAACCACTGGGGTTTGCTCCTGGGGCTGCCCTGGAGGATTTGGGTTTGTCCCTGTGAGGGCCAGGTGTGGAGGTAGTACAGCTTCTTGGGTCGCAGGGGTTCTGACAGCGCTAGGTACTCAGGGGAGTTGGCGGCTAGGGCAGCAGGAAATGTAGAGGGGTATGGCAACCAGTACTGGCCAATACACTCCTGTATTCTTGCTTGGAGAAGCCTTTCCCTGACAGAGAAGCCCGGCAGGCCATAGTCTACAGGGTCACAAAGAGTTGGACACTACCGAAGCAACCCTGCGTGCATAGACATGAGACTTTTTCTGCCTCTGGCAGCTCTGCCCCACTGAGAATTGAGAATGAAGGTGGCACAGCTGCTTGGCTTGTGGGGACCCTGGTGGCGCCAAGTGTGCAGGGACACGGACTGCCTCTGCCACAGTAGTTATGGCCCTATCAGAGTCTTTTTTCAAACCTCTTGTAGCTGGTGATCAGAAGTCCTCTTTGGCCAGTCTTTCTCCATAGCTCTGCCCATTCAGGCACTTAGAGGGCTCCCTTGCCTCAGGTCCTTCTCTGTTGTTCGGCTTGTCAGGCACGTATAGGGGCACGCTGTATGGGTTCTACTCTGTAGTTCAGTGCTTCAGGCAGTTTGACGGGCCAGCCTCTCTATTGTTCAGTGGCTGATGCTGGAGTGTTGGGGGAGAGAGGCTATCGTGATGGCTCCATTCCCTATGCCTGACTCAGCAGTATCGCCTTCCTTTCATGGCTGCCCAGCTTTCCTCCACAAGCATTTCCCACCACAATCTGCTCCATCTTATCCCTTTAATCCATCTCTCCACAGTCAACAGCAGCACTCACCCTGGGATTGCTCCACAATACCTTAACTCCAGCTTCCAGCTGCTGCGCCTTCCCTGTCTGGGGTGTGTATGGCTTCCCAGGGGATCTGCCTCCCTGTCTGGGGTGTGTATGGCTGCGGCAAGGACTGTCTGATTCTCATTCCATTTAGGCTACCACAGATCAGCTGTTTCACTCTCAGCCTTAAATGTTTCTCCTCTGACTCAGACAATTGCCCCGATGTGGGGATCAGACCCCTGCTTCACTTCCCCCACCCGCGAAGGGCAGGTCCAGTCGTATTACCACTCCTGTTTTTCCCCCTAGTTCCTTCATCCTACCAAGTTTTGCATGGGTCTATATATTCTTTTCCCTGGTCAGGTACTCCTGCCCTCTCCCAGCAGGTGTTCTGCATGCACTTCTGTGTCTGAGGGTGTATTCCTGATGTATCCATGGAGAGAGACGCACTCCACATCCAGCTACTCCTCTGCCATCTTTTTCTCTCTCTATGTGCAACTTTTATGTCATGTTTTAAACAACACCATCACCTATCTAAGGGGTGAACACAGAGCACAGCATTTGTAATTGGATTGCTTAGGTATCTAGAATGCTTCAAAAGCTAGAAAATTTATCTGGAAATTTTTCAGTTTCTTTCTTTCTTTTCTGTTTTTTTTTTTTTTTTTTTTTTTTTTTTTAGTTTTTCTGTAAAGTATTAAGGTTAGGTGACTTGATGAATATCTCAAATTTTGAAGATGAGTATTCTTAATTTAGCAGGTTTTCAGACTTTGAATTTATAAAGAATAAATAAATGAAGGTTTTTTTAAACCTTATTGTGGTCATCATAGTTATAGTATTATGGCAATAAAACAGGATGAAATAAATGCACTTGAACACTTGAAGATGAAGATTTTGTCAATGAATAGAACATAAAATTCAGTAAATATATATCCTGTTTTATTTTGAAGGAAATTTGTACATAGGTATTCAGTATGCTAGAAAAATTATTTAGAATAGATTGCCTATGTATTGCAAATAATTGTTTCCAATTAATCTTTAGCATTTAAGCATAAGATCTATATTTTTGTTAAAAGTATATACAAATAGAGTTTGAATGCATAAATAAACAAATATCATATTTAGAACAAATTAAATTAGTTTTCCAGATAAAATGATGGCAGTATTCCGTTCTTGACATCAGACCTGTTGGCTTTAACACACAGGACCTAATTTTTATCTGCTGAGCTGAAAATTGCTGTTGGCAGGCAAAAAGAAGCTGGTTTCTTGTCAAAGATACAATTAAATGCTAATTACAAAAATGAATTTAAAGTTACCAGAGGGAACATTTTTTACAAGCCTTATGAAAAGAACTGCTAGACAATACTCAATTAAGACACCAAGAAAGTTCATTTATTCCTGCATTCTATTAGTGGCATATTACTCATAGAGGACATAAAAGGAGGAAGTTAAACTTTTGATTTTCTGCGTTTTTATTTTTGCCTTTTTAGAATGGCCAATCCTGTCTTTCTGTATTTGTTGGTGTTTTCAGCATGCTTCACCTAGCTTTGAATATGAAGCATATAATACTTCTCCTATAAGGAGAAAATAGAGGAAGAATGTTTAGGCTGATAGTTAAAGGGGATAATGCTATTAATAAAGAAACAGATATTTGTTTTGCTTTCAGTGGCATAAACATTATAGACAGAATGAAACAGAAACTCAAACATAAATAGATTTTTAGTCATATTTTATTTCTACTGTATTTCATTGAATGGTGATTTTTGTTATTAAAAATTTGTGTTATTAAAAAATGATAAATTAATTAAAAAAATGTTTGTGAAGAATGGACTGGCTAAGAAGAGTATAGTCTTAAACGTCTCATGTTCATTTATTCATTCATTTAATTTGATACGCAGTCCTTTATTACTACTGATAACCATTAATCTTGCATTTAAATCACCAAGTTCTAATTCTCTCTGTTCCCCATCCTATCTTTTCCCCAACTTGTTACTAAAATTATAGACATATGCAAACAAAAATTAGCTAGTCCAATTTCATATACTCATTTATTGATGTTGTTTGGAGTTTTCAGGATTTCAGTAAATGAAGTAAAAACCCTTGATAAAAAAAGGTTTTTGGAGATTAATTTTTGCCTTATTTCCCAAGGAGTATATGATGAAAAAAATACAAAAAAGATACAAACAAAATTGAACTGATGAACCAACTGCTGGGATTTTAAAAAACATATGTATTTCTATACAATTCAACCACAGTCTTTGAATTTTAAACATGAATCTTTCTCAGCCTGTTGCAATGGAAATGGAGAGTGGAGTCATGGTACTTTCTTTTTCTCAGGAGGAGGTCAGTTGGTAGTAAAAACTCATGCAGTTTTCGGTGATTTACTTAGGACAAAATCTATTGAAGAAACTTTAAATTAATGTCATAATCACTTAGAAAAATTTTGGAGAAAATAAATTAGATTGAATAGCATAGTGGTAATTTTATCAGAATCCAGTCAAGAACAAAAGATCCCTCAGGGATTATGAATTTGGGAACATCCTGCCTTTGGCTTTCAACTTTAAATGTTAAAACACAAATGGAAACAAGTCTGAAATAAATGTTAACAGAATATAAATGTGCTTATTTTAGATAAAACAGAAGAAATAAGAAAGTTTACAGCATATTAGCATCTCAAAGATGAAAAGTTGTGAGATAAAAAGTTTAGGAGTTGACATTATAGTTATCATTCACTAAGTGATTAAAATGTTAATGAAATTTTATATATTACCACATAAAATAGTGGCAATATTTTGAAGGTGGAGAAAGACAGTATATTTAGTCTTCATACAAATGATAATGCAAGTGCCTGGCTCCCCATTTTCAAAATTACTTACCTTTCTCCATCAGTAGGACTGAGCAGTCCAGGTTAGAAAGCAATCTCTCCCTACCTGAGGATTCTCTACAAGGATCAATGAATGTACTCTCAATTGTGCCCAGAGGAGTGTTTAAAAGTTAAAGAAAGAGAAGTACGTCTAAATATGCTTTTAAAGTAGTAGAAATGGGAGTAGTTCATTGTGCACCCAACTTGAGTGAAGCAGGCAGCATCTCTAGAAATCTCTATTTATTCAATTAATATGTACTAAGTGCCCACAATGTGCCATTCACTTTGACAGGCACTGGATTGTACTGGTGAACAAGGAAAAATTTTGTTGCTGGTCTCATGCAAATTATAACTATGTCAGAGAAAATATCTGTGAGTTTTCCTGGGGTCTAAGGTTCTTTTAAAATTTTGATTTATTAAAGCACAATGGGTTTAGTTATTGTATAATGAGATGACACTATTTGACACCATGGCCTTTTTTTTTTGGTCTATTACTACTGTGGTGCTGGGGCTTCCCTGTGGCTCACTGATAAAGAATCCTGCAATGCAGGAGACATGGGTTCGATCGCTGGGTCAAGAAGGTCCACTGGAGAAGAAAATGGCAGCGCACTCCAGTATTCTTGCCAGGGAAATCCCATGGACACAGGAGCCTGGCGGGCTGCAGTTCATTGGGGTAAAAAAGAGTAGGATATGACTGAGTGACTGAGCAACAGCATACATATATATATAGTGAGAAAAGGAAACATACATATACATATATTCAGATTTTATCTAATTTAAATGCATAATTCATGCTTTTATCTAGACAGCAACAGTAACTATGGTATTTATAATAAACAACATAATCATCTTATCCAAAGGAGCCTAATGTGACTACTTATTATTGCCTTCTGCAACCACAATGTAGCTTATCTGGGTACTTTCCATTGGACATACACAGATTAAAATCTGGAGATTATAATTGAACCAATCCTTTAAGAAATACTGTGCTTTCTCTAAAGAGAACAAAAATCCTTCAGCTTTCCCTTGGTTTTTAATTCTATCGATAGCAGTTTTTCATTTCAGAAAGACTATCTGGCCAAAGTGAAAGTCAGTTGTGACTCAAACATTGACCAGGTCTCCATTTAATTTTGTGTGTTCATTACATTTTAATCTCCATGATTGTTCATTTTCTCTTTTAAAACTATGTAAAACACTATGACCTCATTTTCTCTGATATATTGAGTTGTTATCAAATGTATAATAGATTCCTCTATCTCATTGTAAAATATACTTTTTTTTTTTAGGACTTATCATATTTGTGTTTACTTCTACAACTGCTTGCTGATACCTAATGACCTTTTGGACAATCTCCTGCATTTGATGATTCTGGTCTTTTCTACCCCCAGGTGGATCAATGGTAAAGAATTTACCTGCCAAAGGATGAGACAAGGGTTTGATCCCTGGGTGAGGAAGATCCCAGCCATCTCATCCTCTGTCGTCCCCTTCTCCTCCTGCCCCCAATCCCTCCCAGCATCAGCGTCTTTTCCAATGAGTCAACTCTTCGCATGAGGTGGCCAAAGCATTGGAGTTTCAGCTTTAGCATAGTCCCAGACAATTTCATCATCAAAAATGTGAAGTTATAGAATAACTAATACAGAAGTTTTTCCTCTGATCTTATTACATTTTATTAGTCTAACAATCCCAACTATGACTGTTCTTTGACCTCAAGAAGATTTTTAGTCCACAGACCCAATTATTCTCTTCCTATTCATGATTTTTCCCTTAATTCCTTCTGTTTCTACCAAACATGCTGTCACATGTTTTTAATTACATTTTTGTCATTGCTATTAGGATTTGTCTATTTCTCCTTTTGTCATTTTTCTTGGGAAAATGAAACCAAACATAATATTTAAGAAAACTATTTTCTCTCTCTGATAGTATCTAACCAATTATTTTTTTTAATTTAATTTAATTTTATTTTTAAACTTTACATAATTGTATTAGTTTTGCCAAATATCAAAATGAATCCACCACAGGTATACATGTGTTCCCCATCTAACCAATTAAACCATGCTGTAGAAAACCACCTAGCAGAGCATGTTGGTAACAACATTTATGAAATCTAAACCATCTATATTCTCAGGGCCCTAAATACAATTTAATATTGAATGCATTTTCTTAGTTAACTTGATCCCCTTAGTCTGCAATGTTGGGAGAACAGATCCAGAGAAACTAAATAAAATTAGGAGTTCCACATGACAAATATGTGGTAGAGAGGAACACAGAAAATAAATGGGTGGTATTGCTGGTTAAAGTTATATACATATAAAATTTTGATAGCTCATTCCAGATTAGTTTCCCTAGAGATGAAGCTATTTCTATTCCTCCCAGTGACTTATGACAGTACTCATTTTCACAACTTTGCCTCTGTTGTGTGTTTGTAACTCATTTTGTATTTCCCAGTCTGAAGGGTGTAAATGGGTATTTCATTCCTGTTTTTATTTATATCTTTTTATATTATACTGAGATTAATTGCATATTAACATAATCTGTTCATCTCTCTATTGACATTTTTTATTCCATTTCAGGTTTTCAGTGACTTCTTCTGATAACAATTATCAGCTTATAAAAATGATAAAAGCTTATACTTTATGTTTTATTTGAAAAATTAGTAAAGCAGGAAAACTATCTATAATTATACAGCATGGAAATAAACACTTCATTACACTGAAGTGTTTTTACTTCAGTGTAATTACTTCCCATTTTTATTATTAACAATAACAGACATGGAGAACAGACCTATGGACATGAGGGGAGAGGAGGAGGGAGAGGGTGAGATATATGGAGAGAGTAACATGGAAATTTACAATACAATATGTGAAATAGATAGCCAATGGGAATTTTTTATGAATCAGGGAACTCAAACAGGGACTCTCTGACAATCTAGAAGGATGGGATGGAGAGGAGATGGGAGGGAGGGGCCATGGGTATACCTATGGCTGATTCCTGTTGATGTATGACAGAAAACCACAAAATTCTGTAAAACAATTAACCTTCAATTTAAAAAATAAATTTAAATAAAAAATTCAAAATTCAAAAAATAAATAATTTTCATGAAAAAAAAAATTGTTACAATTGATGAACCTACATTGTTATCCCTCAGAGTCCACAGTCTATATTAGGATTTGCTCTTGGTGTTTTTACATGCTATAGCTTTTCTATAGTGATAAGTATCCACCTTATGATACCATACAGAATAATTTTATTCTAAAAATCCTGTTCTTCACCTATTCATCCCTCCCTTCCATACTTCCATCTTCTCTGCCCATTGGCAATCACTGATCTTTTTATACTTTCCATAGTTTTGCCTTTTCCAGAATGTCATTATAGTAGTTGGAATCATATAGAATGTAGCTTTTTCAGAATGTCCTTTTTCATTTACTAATATGCATTTAAAGTCTCTCCATGTCTTTCCATGGCTTGATGTTTTATTTCTTTTTAATGCTGAATGGTATCCCATTGTCTATATGTCTTTGTCCTTTCAACCTAGTTCATCTTGGTTGCTTGCAATTGTGTATAAAGCTGCTCTAAAATATCCACGTGCAGATTTTTGTGTGTACGTAGTTTTAAAAGCATTTGTGTAAATACAAAGGAACATGATTCTTGGATCAAATGTAAGAGTACGTTTACTTTAATAAATTGCCAAACTGTCCTCCAAAGTGGCCATATCATTTTACATTCCCAACAGCAATGATGAGAGTTCCTTTGCTCTACATCCTCACCAACATTTCTTAGTATTAGTGTTAGGCATTTTGGACATTCTAATAAGGTTTTATTTTCTTTTATTTTTTTCCTTTGGTATCTCATTGTTTTAATGTACAATTCCCTACTGACATCATATGGAGAATATTTTCCTATTATTATTTGTCATTGTTTATCTCTTTAGTGAGGTATCTGTTCAGGCATTTAGGCCACATATTAGTCAGGTTCTTTGTATTTTTATTGACTTTTGAGAGTTCTTTGTACATATTGGGTGGGTAACAGTCCTTTATTAGATATGTATCATGCAGATATTTTTTGCTGATCTATAGTTTGTTTTCTCATTACCATGACAATGTCTTTACCAGAACAAATTTTTTAAAACATTTTAATGAAGTCTAGCTTATAAATTTATTTATTTCATAGATTGTACCCTTAGTATTCAGCATAATACTCAAGGCCATATAGATTTTCTGTTAGCTTCTAGGAGTCTTATAGTTTTGCAGTTTATGTTTGGGTCTATAATCCATTTTAAGTTAATTTATTAAGGGTATAGGTCTGTGTCTAGGTTCATTTTATTTTGAATGAAGATGTCCAGTTGTCACAGCATCATTTATTGAAAAGCTTCTTTTTTTCTCCATTGTATGGCTTTTGTTCCCTTGTCAAAGATTAATTGGACTATTTATGTGGCTCTATTTCTGGATGCATTTTTTTTCATTAAAATTTCATTTCTTCTATTGGGTTTGCCTAAGTTTATGGGCATTTTATGTCTTTTTCACTTTCCTGAATGTTCAGTTAATTTCTAACATGCTGCAATCCACAGGGTTGCAAAGAGTCAGACGGGACTTTGTGACTGAATAACAATATCTTTTTTACTTTCCTGAATATTCAGCTAATTTCTACGTATTCTTCATGTCTTGGACTAAATGCTAGATTGGCTTACATGGTTGGTTCCTATAGTTTTGTGTAATTTATTTCTTTATAAAATTTGTTTTTTTTTTTTTTTTTTTACTATTAGCTGAGACTTTTTTCCATCCAGTTTTAGAGAGATATAATTGATATCAGCACTGTATATTTAACATGTATACCATAATGATTTGATCTACATCATGAAATGATTACCACAATAAATTTAAATCAATTATAGAGAAAAAATAATAAAAAGAAATAATTTTTGTTGGGATGAGAACTTATAGGATTTATTCTCCTAACTTTCATGTATAACACAGCAGTGTTTATTATATTAATCATGTTGCACATTACATCCCTAGTACTTATGATCTAACGACGTATGTGTATTTTCATCACCTTTATCCACTGTGTCCTGTTTTTAAAGTTCCTTAACTGGGGAATACTATTACATGTATAGGAATATCTCTCAGCTATGAATACATGAACTACTGATTCATACAACAAGGTCAATGAATCTCAAACGTATTATGCTCAGTTGAAGTCAGACTCAAAAATCTACATATTCTATTAATCTTTATAACATTATGGAAAAGGCAAAATCACAGGGACAATAATCAGAACAGTGTCTGTAAAAAGTTAGGATAATAGAATTGTTGACTGAAAGGGGCACAGGAGAAATTAGGGAAGATAAAGAATCTGTTCTACCTATTGATTATATGCCTTTGTCAAAACTAGCAGAATTACCCTTGAGTAAATTATATATGAATTATACCTTAAGATATATGTATATTTATGAGAATTTTATTGTTTTGTCATAATTTTTTCACTCCAATGTTTTTTGTAATTCCTATTCTACATTTTTTCTTCTTGAATATGTAAAACTTATAACTGGCCACCTTAACAATCACCTTAGTAATTAAAAATATTATTAGACGTTCTTTGAGTCTCTGTGTATGCAGTCTTATCAGCAAAAGAAGATAATTTTAGCTCTTCTTTTAGCTCCTTGTAATTTCTTTATGCCAGATTTTCATGATCTGTTCTTTCTGAATTTTTTAGATATGCCAAGAAATATTACATATTAATACTGATAGTAATAACTCTGCGTAGTTCCTGTTTCATTTAAAATTGTATTTTACTTGGAAAATTATGGGTTGGTTTTTGATAAATCATCTGTATTATATGTAAAGAGTTTGTTTTTAAATATTTTGTTTCAAACTCATTTATTTGGAATGTATGGGATGTAGGAAATGCACAATATCCTTAGCATCCTTTGATATAATTTTTATATTTTGCTACAGTGACTCATAGCTATTTAAAGAAGATAGTTGAGAAGATAAAGAATATATTCTTGATTGTAAAATAATAACAAGTGACAACTTTGTTTAAAAAAATAAAAGGGAATTAATTATCCAGTAATATTTATCTTCTTACTACTTTCTTACTTCTGTAAAATAACCATGAATCTCTGTGTTAAAGATAGCAGCAAGCTTGTGCATGTATTTTATAACAGTTTTAATTTAGATAATCTTCAGAAGGGATTATTTCTATCTCCAACTTCAAGTTCAGGACATTTTCCCCCCAGTGTATAACTTCTTATGTACTCCAATAAGTTTGCTTATATTGATTCTCCCAAATATTAGCTCTTTTTGATGTAATTATGCCCCACTGGGAAGGAATGCTTAGAAGAAATTATTTAAAATATTTCTAATTAAGAGAAAAAAGAAATTGACTTAAATTCTAGCCTATTTCAATAGACCATATATTTAAATCATAAAAAATCATGAACCTTGATGCCAGAAACACCTAAATATAAATCCTACTTACTATGTGAACAAAGTAAATGAGCTCTGTTAACCTCACTGCAGATGGTGTTGCAGCCATGAAATTAAAAGAAGCTTACTTCTTGGAAGGAAAGTTATGATCAACCTAGATAGCATATTGAAAAGCAGAGATATTACCTTACTAATAAAGGTCCGTCTAGTCAAGGCTATGCTTTTTCCAGTGGTCATGTATGGATGTGAGATTTGGACTGTGAAGAAAGCTGAGTGTGGAAGAATTGATGCTTTTGAACTGTGGTGTTGGAGAAGACTCTTGAGAGTCCCTTGGACTGCAAGGAGATCCAACCAGTCCATCGTAAAGGAGATCAGTCCTGGGTGTTCATTGGAAGGACTGATGCTGAAGCTGAAACTCCAATACTTTGGCCACCTGATGCAAAGAGTTGACTCATTGGAAAAGACCCTGAGGCTGGGAGGGATTGGGGGCAGGAGGAGAAGGGGACGACAGAGGATGAGATGGCTGGATGGCATCACGGACTCGATGAACTTGAGTTTGAGTGAACTCGAGAGTTGGTGATGGACAGGGAGGCCTGGCGTGCTGTGATTCATGGGGTCGCAAAGAGTCGGACACGACTGAGCAACTGAACTGAACTGAATTGAACCTCACTTTCCACAATTCTAAACAGAGGAATTAAACACTGCTGTCATGATAAGGCAATTCATATAGCAAATTAAAAATCATTATTTACTTGGTTCAGAGCAAAATAACAAAATATATAGGCAATTGTTTTTATTGGTAGTAGTATTTTATGTTTAAATAGGTAATGACATACTGAGTAATGACATCCTCAATCTTCTTGGTAAATCTCCAGCATACATCTTTGTGAATAATAAATATCTTCTCCCATCCTGTAAGATTAATCATTACCCTGATGTTGTCAACTCTAAGGATCTTGTCCACATCTTGCTTAAACTTACCTGAAATAAATCCATATCCAATGCCAATAAAATTGTCTTGTAATCTGTATACTGAAAATACAGGGACTTGAGTTATGTTTGTTAACAAACTCGGAAAAATTTAAGTACTTGATGATATGCTCCCATTAGCAATAGCAGCAATAATTTGATTGACATAAACTAATGATATTGATGCTATTTTTTGCTGCCTTTTCACAGTACACTAATGTTATTTATAGGGCTCCATTTTAATATTTGGTTGAGTACCAGGAAAATTGGTCTCAGCAAAGTTAATCTATCCTTTGAATGATACTGCTGGTCAACATAAAACCATATGATTAAATGTTCAAACTCTTATTTTTGTTGTAGAACAAAAACTCTTCTTAGTTTCAAGTGATGAGGTTTTGTTGCAGTTGGCTCCATATGGAATAATACAGTAACATCAAAGGAACTTCAAACATAGTGCAAAGAGTCCTTGCTAGAAGAGGTTATCATTGCAGAGGAATATATTTGAAAAGGTGTGGGAGATTATGTTGACAATGCACTGATCTTAAGACAAACACTGATATACTCTCATGTCCTTCATCTTTTCCCCTAAAAAGCAAAATACAAAAAAAGCAAATTCTATTTAAGGTTTATTCTACCATTAATAATAAAATAATGAAAGATCACTGATCCATTTAACTGTATTTCATCTTAAACATTATCCATATTTATTTCTCTGAGCCTTGAAAATAAACAAAAGATCAAAGAAAATTTGTGTAAGTGGAGAATAATTGTTACTGAAAAAAGTCAACTTGAAGATAAAAATGGAATTTGAAATTCAGTACTATGGAAATATTTTCGAACTGATTCTAGATAGGAATACAAGCTATAACAAAGAATATATAAAATACTTTTCAGGAAACTGTGATCATTTCATGAGTAAATATTTTGTGTAATAGGAACTTTTGCCTCCCAAATAAACCTCATTACAGCCAGGAACCTGATACTAATAGTACAATGAGGACCCTATATTTATACATGTTTAGCAGATATACATTTCCTTTACATGAATGTAGCAGTTCATTTTAATGTAAACAATAACATAATTAAAATAAAATATAAGTAACCTTCTGTGAGCATTTGAATGAGTCAGGCAGTATTATAAGCACTTTACACATGAAATAAATGTCATTGCAACCATTTTGCCAAATAGTTTGCTTACCTGCCCAAACTTCCAGAGCTAGAAAGTTGTCATCTGTAATTTATATCCACTTGCATGATAGTTTGTACAGGTACAATCGGCAAATTAATGAATTAAAATAGGAATTTATTGCATATCACCTGAGTGCCATGCACTTCTATGCCCTGAGAAACAGCAAAAGAGGAAAAGTTTCTGCTCTCCAGGAATTCACATTTTATTTAGGGATGGAAATATTAGACAAATAAATATACACAGTATTGACAGAGGTAAATATTGTGAGGAAAATTAAAGTATCCTAATGAGTGGAGGGCCAGTGGTCTAAAATGAGCTCTGCATGAAGAGGACAGTCAGAAGAGACCTGACTGTTGTGTGGAATGACCAGCGTTAGACACATGGTTAATGAGCTCTAGCAAAGAGGTGAGCAAGTCTAATGCTTTAGACAGGCATGTGCCCAGTCAAGGAATAGCAAAATGACCAAGAGATGGATCACAGCAAGTAGGAAAAGCGGGAGAATTGAGGATGATTGTGAGAGTGAGCTAGGGACCAGATGTGTGTGTCATGGGAGGAGCTTGGTATTTTATTCTAAGGATGTGGGGAAACAACCAGAGTATTGACTTGAAGAGAGTGGCTCAATCTGATTTCTGTTTTATAAGAATGACTCGGGTTCCATGCAGAGGATATTCAGTATAGCAAGAGCAGAGCCAAGGCTTTTTCTGCTTTTTGCACAGGTCGTTAGAAAAGATGATCAGGCTTAAACTATGTGGCACCAGTGCAGGGAGCAAATCTGAGTATACTGGCTGATGGTTGGATTGGACTCTTAATGAAGTTAAAGTGTTTATTTCTGAAATAATTGCAGTTAAATTTAGTATGTTATCTTTTCAGTTTATCATTTTTTTCTATAATCAGATACTGCTATCCTGTGAAAAGCACAGTCAACTGAAAAAATGCCTATTGAATGAATAAATGACAAAAAGGTATTTCTTTTCTATTTTGCAGATCTATCTTCACATGCAGTGTTGAATAATTTATCATCACATCATACTCTGGTAAGTTTAGCATGCTTTCATAGCTTCAAAGTTAAAAAGAATTTTTTTTTAACTGTAGTTATCTAAGTAATTCTAAAATGTGGCATGGAGTATTAGACTTAAAACTAAATAATCTTTTCTTATGTAGTTTTCTAGTGAATATCATATTTTCTAAATATTTCTGATACTAACCTTTATTGTTCTATACTGATCAAACATTTCAGGTAATTTGTTACATCAATTTTAACTTTATGAAATCTGGGATAAAATGCATAGAATTGTAAAAAAAAGTGTATTAAAGGAAAATGCTTTCAAATGCTGCTGCTATTCTTATCTTTTCATGTTTCTGAAGGAGAAATGCTAATAGCTTCATGTTCAAAATATATGTGTGTGTGTGTATATATATATATATGTAGGCAATGAATGAAAGAATGAAAAATATATTTTCTTAAGGGACAGTTAAATTGGCCTTGAAAATGGTACAGAATATACAGCCTTTTCAGCACTTTCTTGCTTTTTGGTTGTTCTGTGAACTGTTGGTTTTTTTCTTTTCTGAATCATAGAAGTCATAAGATGTAAAGATGTTAAAGTGTTGATGAATATACTTTCTGCTATGTCGATAAAGATGGCCTGCAGTGGAAGGGGAAAATGTAGCAGAGATACCTGCAGACTCTAAAGCAAGAAACAGATGAGCCTTCAGTGCTCAAGCCCTGAGACTGCAGACCTAGGCTTCTCTAAGACACTGCATGTATCTTATCAAGTCCCTGCTTAGTATGACCTGGATGTGGAACTTAAATAATACACCTGTTTAAAAAACAAGTTCAAAAATACTTGGACTAAATATATGACTCCTCATTGTGAATACGTTAGCTAAAGAATACTTAAAAGGTTCTGTAGCTTTATATAAAAGTAATCTATATTTTCTATATTATTAATCTACAGATTATGTAGTCATTTTTTCTTGAATTCACCTATCCAAAATAAGCAAGAAATACTATTGGGGCTTGGTATTCTACAAATAAGCTACAAGGAATAAACAAGGAAATACTATTAGTGATGTCATTTAGTCTCATGGCTTTAAAGCTACTATGTATATATGGTAATTTCCAAGTTTATATCTATAGGTCACATCTTTCTTTCCATTTGAGTCCATACTCATATAGCTCATTCTCATATACCCAGTATCTCCACGTAAATATCTTAATAAATGTTTAAACCAAAGTATTCTTTTCTTCTTTAATGCATTAACATTCACCCTCAAATCCTGTAGACTTGACCTCATAACCTCCCCATGAGTTGGTCACTCCTTATCACCACCACTATTTTCCTGTCACAACCATTTTTTTTTTCTTTTTGCCAAAATATTTCATTACCTTCCAAATATGTCGTTCTACTTCAGCTGTTGACCCTTTCAATAAAAAATGGTTAAGACAAAAATTAAATCATCACATCCTACAGTTAAAAAGCCTTTGATAATTTTCCATCTCTTTTAGAGAAAAAGAAAGATGACCTACTAGGTTCTAGAAGATGTGCTTTATCCTCCATCCTTTCTTTTCTCTGACCCACTTTTTGTCTCTGGGCTCATCTCCTCCCTCCAGGGGCAGCCACACTGTCCTCTTTGCTGTGCCATGGGTGCTGCTGGCAGCTCTCTCCCACATGGTTGAACTTGCTCTCCCTGGTCCAGGATGATCTTCATCTAGATGACTATGATCTTGCTTTTTCACCTTCTGTAGTACCAGGGTCTAAATATTATTTGTAAACTCTTAAAAGGCATTGTTAAAGGCATTTAAAATATTTTGAAGAAGGAGATTTAGCACATGGAATTGGTTTTACAAGTGATGGGAGTGCTAAGAACTTGTAGGGTAGCAGCAGTAGGAAACCATCTAGCCCAGGGCAAGAGAGACCACAGAAAGAGGCAGTGTTATCAGAACTTGGGCCTTGGAGTCAACCAGAAGAATCCTGAGCTGCAGTTAGCCCATCCAGTGGGAGTTAGAGCCACAGAAGCAAGGCAGCCAATGGAGGCACTGCCCAAAGCTGGGAGAGTGGAAACACTGTCTTCTTCCTTCTACATCCTCTTGATTTCTGCCTGTTAGCCAAAACCAGCCAGTCTGAAGGTGTAGGTAAATGACTATGGAAGTGGTCTTTCATTGAAGAGTTTCACTGAAGTTGAACTGAACATTTCATTTAAGAGAGATTTAGGCGCTCACACAGGTCTCATTAATTTAGACTTCAGATGCAATTTAAAGTGCTAGGTGAAATCAGGTTTCTGCATACTGCAAATTCCAAGAAGCCAGTTGGACATATAAACATGAAGAATCTCAGCAAACAGCCACACACAACCAAAGTAAACAGTCACTGAGCCATCAATAAAGTATTAAAAAAATATCAGAAGCAAGCATAACAGTTCAGGTTCTACCAGAGTGAGGACAAATATGCCTTCAATATGACTTAAAGCATGAAAGTGTTAACTGTTCCCTCGATCTTGGTGGTGACCTTGAAGCATCAAAAAAGATGCCTGTATAAAATATGATAAAATATATTCAAAACTTGTATGATTTTAGTCACAGAACGTAATTCCTAATTTCAAATTGTGTCACAAGTTGTCTGACTTTGTGAGATCTTTTTATATAGGTTTACTGCACGGATTAAATGAAAGGACACTGATCATTTTAATTACCTGGAACACTTACCTAGCACACAGGGGATGTCATTTTAAGTCCTTTGAAAGGCAATTAAATATACCCAAGTACAGTTGAGCAAATATGTAAATAAGAAAATTGAATTTAGATATAATTTTCAGTATTTTGAGTTAGAGTGAAATAGAATTTGCATCACAGCTCAAATTTATTTATAATAACTGCCAAAATAGAAATGGAGTAATATTGGTTTATGTCACCACCTGGATATATTATTAGCCATCTTTTGAAAACTTATTTGGGAATATTTTCAGGTAAGTTAAATTTAAAGTTAAATTATTATTTGGGCTATAAATTGTCATAATGTCAAATAAAAATTCTCATTTTTAATGTTTAATTTGTAATATAGTTCAGTGGCATCTTTCCTTTCAATTTTTTGATAGGCCTGATATAGTCTTGGCTAAAAAAAGAAAACCAATTACTCTATATTATGATGACTATTTCAACATAATTGCCCAGAGCAAAATCAATCAGATGCTTATGTGTTATGCTTTCAAAGGTATGCACTTTGGGAGTATGCAATTCATTGGTCCATTTATTATCCTCAAATGCAAGCTTAAAAAAATGAAGATGCAGTTTTGATTTAAGACATCAAAAAAATTTTTTTATCAAGACTTAAATACATTTTCCATAGTATCTGATTTTATTGTTTGGGATTCTATTACACTAAAGTGTGAAATATGTTATAATGACCAATTTCTAGTAATTTATAGAAATATAGTGGAAATCACTCAAATATCATTGATTTTGGGGGTTGATATGATAGTATATACTTAAAAAAGTTTAACTGCTACTAAAATTTAATCACAGAAGTGCATCCAAATACTGACCATGAGATAGAAATAATGTGGGTAAGATGAACTAGAGTGATATTTTTCTGAGTATCAAATCTAAATAGATATGACAAATAATTTCTACGGACTACAGTATTAGATGTTAAAAAAGAAATAAAGATATTTTATAGTGTTAATTGTTCATTTGTCTATTTAAAAGTGTTTTACTGAGCTTATGCTATGTACATGCTGCTACTGCTGCTAAGTCGCTTCAGTTGTGCCCGACTCTGTGCGACCCCATAGATGGCAGCCAACCAGGCTCCCCCATCCCTGGGATTCTCCAGGCAAGAACACTGGAGTGGGTTGCCATTTCCTTCTCCAATGCATGAAAGTGAAAAGTGAAAGTGCAGTCGCTCAGTCGTTCCCGACTCTTAGCGACCCCATGGACTGCAGCTCCTCTGTCGATGGGTTTTCCAGGCAAGAGTACTGGAGTGGGGTGCCATTGCCTTCTCTGATGCTACATACATAGCACTATGCTTTTTCGGAAGCCCCAAAAAAGAGAGGAATTTTATTTGCCTTTGTAATTTATGCTATAGCAGTGATAAAATAAATAATACACCATTAGTGAACCATACTGTCAATTCCTGTCTACCTCACTCCACTCATATGCAAACAAAATGTGTGTGTGTGACCCTGTCCTTGGAGAAGGCAATGGCACCCCACTCCAGTACTCTTGCCTGGAAAATCCCATGGACGGAGGAGCCTGGTAGGTTACAGTCCATGGGGTTGCAAAGAGTCGGACACGACTGAATGACTTCACTTCACTCCCTTCACTCACTTTGTACTTTATCGCTGGAGAAGGAAATGGCAACCCACTCCAGTGTTCTTGCCTGGAAAATCCCATGGACAGCGGAGACTGGCGGGCCATGGTCCATGGGGTTGCAGAGAGTCGGACACGACTCAAGTGACTGAGTACAACCCTGTCCTATTTTTCTATTAGAGAAGTAGGCCTAGGAGAATAGGAAGAGTTTTCCGGTTTACTAGTGTTACCAGACTTGGGGAGGATCAAAGAGGACCCCACCAACCCCAGCCCTACCCCGTGGGCCTTGGTCCTTGGTAAGAATACAAAGAAGAATCTGAGGTCTTACCCGTGGCAAAAGCACGTTTATTAAGAACAGAAAGAACACCTCCAAGAAGAGGTGGGCCAAGCCAAGAGAGGCGCTGGCACCAGAGGTGATGAGGTACTGGGTTATCAAGACAGGGCTTTTACATATTCATCTCGGTGGGTGTGGACTGAGAGTCTTGATTGATAGTTGCAAGTTGCACAACAGCAGACTCTATTGCACATGCCTTTTCCATAATTCGGTCTGTTAAAATCAGATGTATGTATGTATAACATATTTATGAACCCTTAATAGGCTCTCTGCTGCCTAAGGTCACTTGAGGACACAGCTGTGCATCAAGGGCGCATGTACCAGAGTTGGAGAAGCCCCTGTGGTTAGTTTGTATCCATTGCGTGCCTAAGGCCCATGCCCCAGAGTTGGAACAGTCTCTGGTTATTTTGTAGCATATCTGTGAGCTCTCCTGGGCTGCTCTGGGGTGGGATTTAGAGATCAGCTTGAATCTTTTTCCGCTAGGCCACTCCTCCATTGCTCATGCCCAACTTCCTACTTAATACTAGGGAGATGGAGAAAGAAAGAAGCTGTGTTCTTGGTTTGGGATGCCCTTGGTGCTTCCTTCACACCTGGATTTAGCCTCCTTTCTCAGCTAACAGGCCCAGAACTGAGGTTTCTAATTATGAAATTTTGCTACCAAGGTGAGACAAGTCCTTATGTTAATCCATACCCCAGAACTCTTCCTTGACTTGATTGATTTCTGCTTTTCATCAATAGACTTCAGCCTGCACTGGACTGGGGCCACAGTATTCATTCTACTACAAAATGCTGAAAGAATTTAGTAGTGGTAGAGATTCCAGGTGGGCAGATCAGCAGCACTTTGTGGAAGATTTTACCACTGAACTCAGCTTTGATTGATAGGATTTTGCTAGACAGAGTCACAAAGGGAATATGTTCTAGACAAAGAACAGTGTTAATAAAAATGAATGAATGGACAAATACTAGCATCCCAAAAGTATATACAATATTTGCAGAGTCAAAAATTCTTGTTTAACTGGAGAGTAGGGCATGGATGGAAACCTGAACTGCTTATGGAGGAGAATGAATGCCAGATTTAGCTTTCCACATACCAGGCCCCATTTCAACTTTTCAGGTTGAATCCCCAGCCATTTGCTGTCTTTGTAATCTCTTGGCTAGAAACAAGGAATGACACTGCTTAGCACATCAAGAACCTTCTTCCTGAGACCAGTAAGTTTTAGGAACACCTTTTCTGAACCCTGCCCTGAAATTGTCAATCTTCATATCACACATCTCTGTCCATCCTCCAACTTCTAACTATTCTGGATTAGCCAGGTCATCTATATGATGTGTTTGGCTTTGAACTCTCAAAGTCAGGGTTTCCTTATCCCTATTTAGGACACTAATCAGTAAACTGTGAGGAAAAGAAAACAGTTTCAGACAGCTTCATTGTTAATGTCAGCTTATTTTGAAGACTCTGCTCTTGTTTCTGGTTTCTTCTGCCCTTTTTTTAGATAAAGTGTCTGGAATGACCCTAACCCACCTGCCATCACTGCTCTGCACTTACAAAATGATATCCTAGCTGTACTTCCAGGAGAGGGCAATGGCAACCCACTCCAGTACTCTTGCCTGGAAGATCCCATGGACGAAGGAGCCTGGTGGGCTGTAGTCCATGGGGTCACGAAGAGTTGGACACCACTGAGCGACTTCACTTTCGCTTTTCACTTTCATGCATTGGAGAAGGAAATGGCAACCCACTCCAGTGTTCTTGCCTGGAAAATCCCAGGGATGGTAGAGCCTGGTGGGCTGCCATCTGTGGGGTTGCACAGAGTCAGACACGACTGAAGTGACTTAGCAGCAGCAGCAGCAGCAGCTGTACTTCCAAGAATGAGTCCCCCATTGCACTTCTAACATCTAAAATAGACACCAATGAATATGCAAAATCTGTGCTTGAACTTTAGACTAATAATCTTTGATGATATGTTACAAAATTGAGAACGGCCAATTTAAACAGATAGCATAATTTGTTGTGGAGTATCCCAAATTAACAGCAACAAAATATAAAGAATCATGTTTGGGAGAAGGAAGGAACCAGAGTGGAGATAGAACATACCAGAATGCTGCCACTTCTTCTCACAGGAACCTTCCCCAGTCCTCTATGCTGGATACAGCAGATACTGTTACTGCCAATGGACGCAGCTGCTGTTCAACCCTCTGCCTTGAATCTAATCACCCTGTCCAGTTTTCTTTGCATTATCTACTTCAGACTTAAAGTTCTGCAAAGCAGAAAATGGTTAACAATAGGTTATGTGCTCATCTTCAATATTGGTGAGTGAGTGCATCCTACTTGTCACCAAGATTTAGAAAATGAAGCATTCCTCTAAAATATAAAGGTTCAGATCCTGGACAAATGTCCACTAGGTCTACCTTTTGACTACTACCCAATATCCACATACATTTTTCTTCCACACATACACTTATAAAATTAAAATGCTCCAGAAATCTTTGAATTCTTTACTTCATATTATGCCATATACTATCAACTGTGTTTAGTATGCAACACTCCTGAGTCCAGGTTTCCAGAGAAGCAGGCAAATCCTTGTAATTATTCCTATATATGTAAATGAGTATATCTAATTCAGAGTCATGGGTAAAGGCACCCCTAAAATATTCATCCCATTCTAAATTTATGTTCTGTATACCCTTGGAATCCATTCTCAGAAAATTTCTCCAGATTTTACTGGCTGGAAATTAGCGAAGTCCTGCACTTCTATTTTTTTTTTAAATATTTGTTTTTAGTTAATTGATGACTGCTTTAAAATATTGGTTTGATTTCTGTCATATGTCAGCATGAATTAACCATAGATGTACATATTCCCCTCCCTCTTTATGTGGCCTTGTCTTCCATGTTTTGACTTTGCAGTTGGCCAGTTGGAAATATGAATATGTTGAAATATGATTCCAGGTATATGTCTGTAGACCGAAATAGGTCATGAGGAAAGCTAACTCCATAAAATTAAAAAAAAAAAAGATATAGTATTATTTTGCCTCATAGATAAAGGAGTATTACTAGTCTGACTAAGGGAGATCAATGACATTGGGAGTTTGGGTTACACTTAGTCTCTGAATTTTCATGTATGTCTCCATTGCAGTATTTGTGGTCTATTTTTGGAAGAGTGCCCTAAATTTCTATAAGAGATATGGAGATATATTCAACAGATGTAATCTCACAACTTAAAGAATCAAAGTTTGGTTTTGGCTACTGCAAAAAAGGAATAAATTCTATTAGTCATGAAAGTCAATATGACTCACTGTTAGAAGGAGTCATTTAATTCCATATCTGTGAAATTCACATGTCCTTCCTACTGTTTATACTGTCTTATTGCAGGGGCCTCCAACACTTCCTAAACATTTTGCTTAATTCATTTTCAGAGGACTGTAGGTTATTATTTAATTAAATATTTCCCCTCTGCTGCTGGAATCCAGTCCTTGAATACCAGTAGAACTGTCTGCCTTCTGACACCCACATGACACTTTTACCAAATCATAGTCCACATATTTTCCTGAGGAAACTCTGCCTTCTATTCAGTTATGGTGCTTGGTGCAGCCTTTGGATACTGATCTACTTATCTTAGGCAGAAAGTACTATACTGGAAGTATTTTTGCATAGCTCCTTAAGTTGGCAAGAAAGCTTGGGAACTATATTTTGAAAATGGTCAGGAACCAGTGAAAGGCAAAACAAAAACAACAACAAAAAGAACCCCACCAATCTGACTATAGCACCACCATGGACACAGGCCACCAGGATAGTGGTCGGGTGTAAAATGACCTTGCTATTGTACACAGCAATATATTGCTATTGCTGCTATAGATTCATACTCCACTTCCATTCCTCCTCATGATATTTTTTCAAGAATCACATTTTTAGGTGGTTACAAATAATTGACCAAACCTGGGTTATTTGCTTTCTCATTGGCTTGCAGGTTGTAAGGAGAAGAAAATATCTGTCTTAGGCTTTCATGGTGGGTAAATGCTTTGACTCTACAGAGAATCATTTTGTGAAGATCTGCTTCTAAATTAGGAAGTGGTTTTCATAATAGAAAGTCCAGAAAAGACCACTGTCCATAGAAAAGTTGGTAATGTGTCTTCCCTAGTTTTCCTTGCATTTCTGTTGGATAGCTGACCAGTGACCCTTTGGCTCCTCTTAGATCTAGAATTTACTGTGGTGGTATCCATGATAACTGTCTCCTCTCTCTCTACTGGGAGCAAATGTTGATGATTTGGACTTTTTAGGAGGTAAAGAAAAGCTGTTGGAGCCTGTGAGCAGGGTGATTATGCAGTCAGGGTGAGCCTTGGGGATATTATCTCACAGGAAAGATGAATGGAGGACCAGCCAGTGGAAGCTATCACTATTTTAGGATTTTCTTGTAAAAGAGAAAATGAGAGGTAAAAAGGAGTTTAAGTAAGTTTACAGAGGTAATAAAATAGAACTGAAGTGACCTTACTGAATTTCAGTATATAGAAGTATATATGTGCTAGCTTAAGATAAAGAAGAGTTAAAATTTATGCACAGACGTTTTAGCATAAATGACTAGAAGGATGGTGGTGCCATCAGAAGAAATAGGGAAGTCAGGAGAGAAATTTATTGTAGTAGAGGAGACAAATGATAAACATGGTTTGGATTATTTTCAGTTTGGTGGTCTGGTTAAAAAAAAAAAAAAAAGCAAGTACAGGATATTGGCAATGCAGAACTGCAGTGTGCAATCCTTCATAATTTCAGTTTGTTTGTTGGTTTGATTTACTATGATAGGTGATTTCGAGCTCTCAAAGGAGCATGAGATGAGATGGTGAATGGCACTGAGCATATGCGTTAATGATCATAAACCAGCGATGGATTGCTCACCACTCTGATGTATAATGTAGAAAACAGATTTCTGAAGTTTTAAAACTACTTGCTGAATAGTGAGTAGGATAAAACAAAAACATAAAAGCATGTGATTTATGAAGCTTATTAAACAACTCTAAATCCTCCAAAAGATTCTACACCTTGTTATTAAGATGAAAAAGGCACTCAAAAAACAAACACAGAAATGACCAATGTTGTATTAAGAAAACAGTGTATTAAAATTTTTACTTTTTAACAAAAACAAAGATAAAGTAATTGCTCAGTTTAATTAATTAGGCTTTTTAGCAATGATTTTTAAAGAAATGTTTTTGGTAAATTTCAAAATAACCAATTGAATGATGACAATTGGTACATAATTGCAATAGCTGATAAATTCCACAGGTTTACATAAAGTGGTTGCACTTAAAAGAACATTGTTTTTATAATCTTTATAAGACTATAAAAGTCCATAAATTTATTTGAATTTTTTTCTTTAGACCACTTTCTTATACTGTAACTACTGACAACACAGATCTGCTAACAGAAACAATTGTTCTAAAAGAAAATATTTTCAGTTTCGAGGTACTTCCCTTTGCATTCATTGAAAACCTGGTAAATACTTCTTTAGGAAGTTCATAATAATTGTCTTTGGTGTGATTTGACAAATAATTCTGATTTATTAAAAAAAAAAACCTTGATAATGAGATTAACTAATGGCACTGTGATCTCCCTTCCATTAAGACAACTATCCAAATTGATGCAGGATTAAACACAATTCCTTCTTATTTGATTTGACTTCTGTGTAGTCTTAGATTTCTGTGATTCAAATTTCTCCTTTTTCTAACATTATGACCAGTAATTTGCAAGACAAATTCAAAGCAAACTCTTATCTTTTATTCATCTGTGTGTTGGATTCCCCATAATATTTTAATAAATTAAAGACATTTATTATAACTCTTCTTTTAAAGCAATTCCAGTAAACAGGATATTTTTACTAAAAGTTATGTTTAATTAAACCCAGCATTAGGAAATAATTTTCCAGTTTACAGATCTCTGGGTATAAAGATTCTTAGTTATGATTCACAGTAAACTTTTAAGAACAATCATTAACTCACAAATTTCAAAGTGGATGAGTAATCTATGATGGAGAAACAAATTCCTATTTTATGACTATAAATTTCAAACATGCTCTTTTGACTGTTAAGCTATTATTTTGAGTAATATCACATTTTAAGTTATTCCTTGTTCATTTGGTTAAAGAGCTGGGGGAGCATAATACAAAGGAACATGATTGGTCTAATGCATTCATTTATTGAACAGTGAACGATACTTTAGCAGGTAACACATCCCAGTTTTCTTTCTAGTCAGTGATGATGTCATTGCTAACATTAAAACCAAATTTTTGTCCTGGAAGAGCTTATATCCCATCAAAAATGTGCTAAGAACAAAAAGATGTATTAAGTAATGTTATGTGATAAGTGCTTTGAGAAAAAAACACAAAATAATAATGAGATAAAAAATAATTTCTAAAGCAAAAAAGGAAATGAGTTGGGGGGAGAGAGTGTGTTACTTTAGAGACTTCACATCAGCCACTGTGTAACAGAGCAGCAGAGACCCACATAATTATCTCCCAGGTTGTGTTTCCATAAAAGGGTTTCACAAATGGGGAAATTTGAAACCCTAGCAAAATGATGAAACTAGCAAAAATACAAATAAATTAGCCAATAGATAAATATCTAAACACTTGGACTGACAATTTACAGAAGACGAAACATCTAAGACCACTAAATATATGAATATATGCTCAAATTCAATAATAAACAAAAATAGAAGTTAAATTTCCAGTGAGGTGTTTTAAGCCTAAAAGCTTATTTCAAAAATTCTGGTAATTTTAAGGCCTAGTAATAATGTAATACAACAGTGCATTTTACACACTACTAGAAGAGTACATGGAGAAGGCAATGGCACCCCACTCCAGTACTCTTGCCTGGAAAATCCCATGGACGGAGGAGCCTGGTGGGCTGCAGTCCATGGGGTCGCTAAGAGTTGGACACAACTGAGCGAATTCACTTTCACTTTTCACTTTCATGCACTGGAAAAGGAAATGGCAACCAACTCCAGTGTTCTTGCCTGGAGAATCCCAGGGACGGGGGAGCCTGGTGGGCTGCCGTCTATGGGGCCACAGAGTCGGACATGACTGAAGCGACTTAGCAGCAGCAGCAGAAGAGTACAGTTTGGTACAACTATTTTTTTAAAACAATTTATTGTTTTTGACAGAGTGGAACAAATCTATAAATCCACCTTAGAAAAATTGACACACAAGTTCGAGATGCGATATTTAAGAATAACCCTAATGACATGGCATGTGGCAGAAAAGGCAATCCACATTTCTATTGTGAGGTGAGCAGTTAGGTAATTTTGGGGTAATTTGTGTAGTGAAATGCTATGCACAAGTTAAAGTGTATGAAGTATAGCTACAGGCATCATTTAGGATGAAAAGCTATAAAAAAAAGTCACAATACATACAATATGACATAATTTACATAATATTTCAATCTATGCAAAATTAAGTAATATATTGATGCCTACATTTATGGTAAGTTTAGTCGCTCAGTCATGTCCGACTCCTTGCGATCCCATGGACTGCAGCAGGCCAGGCCTCCCTGTCCATCAACAATTCCTGGAGTTTACGCATTTCATGTCCATTGAGTCAGTGATGACATGCAACCGTCTCATCCTCTGTCGTTCCTTTTCACCTTCAATCTTTCCCAGCATCAGGGTCTTTTCAAACTAGTCATTTTTTTTGCATCAGGTGGCCAAAGTATTGGAGTTCTAGCTTCAGTATCAATCCTTCCAATGAATATTCATGACTGATTTCCATTAGGATGGACCGGTTGGATCTCCTTGCAGTCCAAGACTCTCAAGAGTCTTCTCCAGCACCACAGTTCAAAAGCATCAATTCTTCAGCACTCAGCTTTTTTATAGTCCAACTCTGACATCCATACATGACTACTGGAAAAACCAAAGCTTTGACTAGAAGGACCTTTGTTAGCAAAGTAATGTCTCTGCTTTTTAATATGCTGTCTAGGTTGATCATAGCTTTTCATCCAAGGAGCAAGTGTCTTTTAATTTCATGGCTATAGTCACCATCTGCAGTGATTTTGGAGCCCCTCAAAATAAACTCTCTCAGTGTTTCCACTGTTTCCCTATCTATTTGCCATGAAATGATGGGACCAGATGCCATGGTCTTTAGTTTTCTGAATCTTGAGCTTAAGCCAACTTTTTCACTTTTCACATTCGTCAAGAGGCTCTTTAGTTCTTATTTGCTTTCTGCCATAAGGGTAGTGTCATCTGCATATCTGAGGTTATTGATAATCCTCTCAGCAATCTTGATTCCAGCTTGTGCTTCATCCAGACCAGCGTTTCTCATGAAGTACTCTGCATATAAGTTAAATAAGCAGGATGACAATATACAGCCTTGATGGACTGTTTTCCCAATTTGGAACCAGTCAGTTGTTCCATGTCCAGTTCTAACTGTGGCTTCCTGACCTTGTAATAAATTTCTCAATAGGCAGATCAGGTGGTCTGGTATTCCCATCTCTTTAAGAATTTTCCAGTTTGTTGTGATCCACACAGTCAAAGGCTTTGGCATAATCAGTAAAACAGTAGATGTTTTTCTGGAACTCTCTTATTTTTTTGATGATCCAACAGATGTTGGCAATTTGATTTCTGGTTCTTCTGCCTTTTCTAAAACCAGCTTGAATATCTGGAAGTTCATGGTCCATGTACTGTTTAAGCCTGGCTTGGAGAATTTTGAGCATTACTTTGCTAGCGTGTGAGGTGAGTGTAATTGTGCAGTAATATGAGCTTTCTTTGGCATTGCCTTTCTTTGAGATTGGAATGAAAACTGACCTTTTCCAGTTCTGTGGCCACTGCTGAGTTTTCCAAATTGTTGGCATATTGAGTGCAACACTTTTACAGCATCATCTTTTAAGATTTGAAATACTCCACTGGAATTCCATCACCTCCACTAGCTTTGTTCATAGTGATGCTTCCTAAGGCCCACTTGACTTCTCATTCCAGGATGTCTGGATCTAGGTGAGTGATCACACCACTGTGCCTATCTGGGTCATGAAGATCTTTTTTGTATAGTTCTTCTGTGTATTCTTGCCACCTCTTAATAGCTTCTGCTTCTGTTAAGTCCATACCATTTCTGTCCTTTATTGTGCTCATCTTTGCATGAAATGTTCCCTTGGTATCTTGAATTTTCTTGAAGAGATCTCTGGTCTTTCCCATTCTATTGTTTTCCTCTATTTCTTTGCATTGATCACTGAGGAAGGCTTTCTCATCTCTCCTTGATATTCTTTGGAACTCTGCATTCAAATGGGTATATCTTTCCTTTTCTCCATTGTCTTTCAGTTCTCTTTCTTCTCAGATATGTGTAAGGTCTCCTCAGACAACCATTTTGCATTTTTGCATGTCTTTTTCTTGGGGATGGTCTTGATCACTGCCTCCTGTACAGTGTGACAAACCTCCATTTATAGTTCTTCAGGCACTCTGTCTATCAAATCTAATCCCTTGAATCTGTTTGTCACTTCTACTGTATAATTGCAAGGGATTTGATTTAGGTCATACCTGAATGGTCTAGTGGTTTTCCCTACTTTCTTCAATTTAAGTCTGAATCTGGCAATAAGAAGTTCATGATCTGAGCCACAGTCAGCTCCTGGTCTTGTTTTTGCTGACTGTATACAGCTTCTCCATCTTTGGCTGCAAAGAATATAATCAATCTGATTTTGGTATTGACCATCTGGTGATGTCCATGTGTAGAGTCTTTTCTTATGTTGTTGGAAGAGGGTGTTTTCTATGACCAGTGCGTTTTCTTGGCAAAACTCTGTTAGCCTTTGACCTGCTTTGTTTTGTACTCCAAGGCCAAATTTGCCTGTTACTCCAGGTAGTTCTTGACTTCATACTTTTCTGTATATAGTATTGCCTATGTACTTTTGGGTACATGAACCTTGAACTTCCATATATTCAAGCTGGTTTTAGAAAAGCAGGAGAACCAGAGATCAAATTGCCAGCATCTGTTGGATCATTGAAAAAGCAAAAGAATTCCAGAAAAACATCTACTTCTGCTTTATTGACTATGGCAAAGCCTTTGAGTGTGTAAAATGACAAACTGGAAAATTCTTCAAGAGATGGGAATACCAGACCACCTATCCTGCCTCCTGAGAAATCTGTATGCAGGTAAGGAAGCAACAGTTAGAACTGGACATGGAAAAACAGACTAGTTCCAAATTGGGAAAGGAGTACGTCAAAGCTGTATATTGTCACTCTGCTTATTTAACTTATATGCAGAGTACATCATGAGAAACTCTGGACTGGATGAAGCATAGCTGGAATCAAGATTGCTGGGAATAATATTAATAACTTCAGATATGTGTATGACACCACCGTTATGGCAGAAAGTGAAGAAGAACTAAAGAGCCTCTTGATGAAAGTGAAAGAGGAGAGTGAAAAAGTTGGCTTAAAACTCAGCATTAATAAAAGTAAGATCATAGCACCTAGTCCCATTGGTTCATGGCAAATAAATGAGGAAACAATGGAAACAGTGTGAGACTTTATTGTTATGGGTTCCAAAATCACTGTAGCTCTGTGACTACTGCCATGAAGTTAAAAGACGCTTGCTCCTTGGAAGAAAAGATATGACCAACCTAGACAGCATATTAAAATAAGACACACTACTTTGCCAACAAAGGTGCATCTAGTCAAAGCTATGGTTTTTCCAGTGGTCATGTATGGATGTCAGAGTTGGCCTGTAAAGAAAGCCAGAGAATTGATGCTTTTAAACTGTGATTTTGGAGAAGACTCTTGAGAGTCCCTTGGACTGCAAGAAGTTCCAACCAGTCCATCACAAAGGAGATCAGTCCTAGGTGTTCATTGGAAGGACTGATGTTGAAGCTGAAACTCCAATACTTTGGCCACCTTATGCGAAGAGCTGACTCATTTGAAAAAACCTTGATGCTGGGAAAGATTGAGGGTAGGAGGAGAAGGGTATGACAGAGGATGAGATGGTTGGATGGCATCACTGACTCAGTGGACATGAGTTTAGGTAGGCTCCAGGAGTTGGTGATGGACAGGGAGGCCTGGTGTGCTGCAGTTCTTTGGGTCATAAAGAGTCAGACATAACTGAGCAACAGAACTGAACTGACCTGATACAGAAAATTTATACATGTTCTTTTGGTTTTTAAACAATTTATACTAAACACAATTTTTAAGAATAAGAATTAGATGCAATTAGTGGAAGAAGTATATCCAGCCCTTTCAAATAGTTTTGTTGAAAAACATGAGATAGGTGGCAGATGGAGCAGATAATGTGGCCAGGGACAGGGTGTGGTGTGTTTGTTTATATTGAGGGTTTTTTTTTTTTTTTTTTTTGGTCAACATTTTTGGTTGAGTCATTTGCTTTGTTTGCAAGTTAACGGAAGTGATCTAGTAGAGAAGAAAAATAGTAATGGCATGAAGACATGCCTGTGGTTTGGGCAAAGTCCTTGTGTGGAAGAAAGGGGAAGGGGTTCACTCATTAGTAGGTGTTTTGTGCTCCAGCCACGCTGAGTATTGGCAGTCCCACAGAATTACGGTATCTGTCACACCACCATGACTGAACACTGTGTACTCTGTCTTTGATTCTCTTTCCCCATTCTCCATCTGTGAATTTTCTCGTCTTTCAAGAATTCAGCTCCAATGTCATCTCATTAATCAACCTTTCCTTATCAACCCACATGGAATTAGTCATCCCGTCACCAAAATTCCACAATATCTATACATATGTGTGTGTTGAAGTCACATTTATCATTCTGTATTCTGACTTCCTCACTGTGAGCATTTTGTCTTACTCATTTGTGTATAGCTTTACTGTCTAGTACTGAACCTGACATATCATAATTCATCAAAATATTTAAATGAGTAAAAAACAGATTTTACTCAAAAATATTGAGCGATACAAAATGTTTTGAAGGCATAACTAGTTTCCCCATTTCTTCCCATCCCAATGATTTCAAAGTCTTCAATTTAAAGAAGGTGAAGTAAAAATATTTTAAACCCCTTTCCTTTAAAAATTGTACTAATCTACAGAGAATGAAAAACTGAGAGGGTATAAGCCTTCCATACTCAGTGAAAAATAAAAATCAACCAGGAATAGAAATGTATACTTGATTCTACTACAAAATCTGGTTCATAGCTACACAGAGCTTCTGTTATCTAGATCAGAAAACACATTTTTCCCAGATGGAAAGACTCATGGTTCTGAAAATACTTTGATTAGAACCATATTTCATAGTTTGTCGCTGGGTCATAGGATTAAAGGGCAGGGTCTCTATGGAGACCTAGGTCACTAACACAGATTGGTAGGAAAGGTGATGCTAAAAGGGAACGTAGGCTGATGTGTATCATATAAACTAGTTCCCTAGCCAAGAAGACTTTAATTAGGAGATATGTTCCAAGTTCTAAGAAAATGATTAGTTTTATTAGTCAGTAATTGACTGTGAGCTTCATAAGACACAAAGCTGATTTTGGTTATGTTCCTGCCTGACTAAACAACAACAATAGAACAAAATGTAATCTGGAAAAGATCAGGGAACTAACAAGAATAGAAAATGAAAACATAAATTAAAGCTATACTATAAATTATGTTTACAGAATGTATATTACTAAAAACATACTATGGGGAAGTCAACCAGAAGAGAATGGAAATAACAGACAATAACATATGTGTATACCATAAATATATAGGACAAAAGGATACACTGCTGCTGCTGCTAAGTCACTTCAGTCGTGTCCAACTCTGTGCGACCCCATAGACGGCAGCCCACCAGGCTCCCCTGTCCCTGGGGTTCTCCAGGCAAGAACACTGGAGTGGGTTGCCATTTCCTTCTCCAATGCATAAAGGTGAAAAGTGAAAGTGAAGTCACTCAGTCCTTTCCGACTCTGAGTGACCCCATGGACTGCAGCCTAACGGGCTCCTCCGTCCATGGGATTTTCCAGGCAAGAGTACTGGAGTGGGGTGCCATCGCGTTCTCCAAAAGGATACACACACACACACGCAATTTATTTATTACGTGCCAACTTTGGATGCCCATAATATCAGTGACAAAGTGGAAAAATAGTGACTACCACGTATGCCTGTTTGAAGAAAATCGTCTTTCCAGTTGGATAAATGTTAAATGTATTGAGAAGATTAATCTTCAGTTGCCATGTGTGTGATATATCCATAAGGAAGGCATGCTTAACAATTTTTTGGTCTCCCAGAAGAGACTGATAATTTACTCAATTCAGTTTTATGAATGGTGGGCGTGAGACTGAGGAGTCCAGGTGTGTGTACAGTAAAGTAAGACATTGCAGTTTGAATAAACAAAGTGGTATCTACACAAAGAATAGCTTGTGGCCACAAAACATCTTCCTAATCTTAATCATGCTGAAGGAGTAGCTGCTGCTAAGTCGCTTCAGTCATGTCTGACACTGTGCGACCCCATAGACGGCAACCAACAAGGCTCCCCCGTCCCTGGGATTCTCCAGGCAAGAACACTGGAGTGGGTTGCCATTTCCTTTTCCAATGCAGGAAAGTGAAAGTGAAGTCGCTGAGTCTTGTCTGACTCTTAGCGACCCCACGGACTGTGGCCCACCAGGCTCCTCCATCCATGGGATTTTCCAGGCAAGAGTGCTGGAGTGGGGTGCCATCGCCTTCTCCAGAAGGATGTAGCTGGAAAAGTCAGTTTGATCAAATGGTGGTCATTTCTTTTCACAGTGATTTTGAAAAGAGGAAGTGATTAAAAGCTTCCTTTTGTTTCTCCCTGTGAAGTGTTATAACAAATTGGTCTCTGAAGGCAATAGGTTCTTGCTGAAGTTTTCAAATTGCGGAATGAGATAAAAACAATTCATTTATAACACAGATGCTAACAGTGAAGAACACTCCTATGATTTCAAGTGACTTGCTCTGAGGACCTTTCTCAGGTCAAATCAAGGATGTGTCACATCTCCTCAAGTTTTATTACTCAAATCAAGTCACACAGCCAAGCCAAATACATGTCAAAGAGAAAATAAGTGTCTGTAGGGGGAGGGGTTGGAGGAGTGAACATTATGAACAATAATACAATCTATTATACACACCAAACATTTCCATTATGATTTTGAATGTGAAAAAGTTTTTTTCCAACTACTTTAGAAAACAAAAAAATATTTTATTTATGTAAGTAAAATTCACATACAGAAATTTAGGGGATATTAGTCCATATACAGTTTTCAGATAATCATTCCTGATAGACAACATTAAATAAAAGTATTTTACT
This sequence comes from Bubalus bubalis, assembly GCF_019923935.1. Taxonomy (NCBI): domain Eukaryota; kingdom Metazoa; phylum Chordata; class Mammalia; order Artiodactyla; family Bovidae; genus Bubalus; species Bubalus bubalis. Next base: position 16,589,300 of record NC_059176.1, read on the forward strand.
GATATTTTAAAAATATATATGTATTTGAGTTGTTAATTAGGCAAGACCTTGTGTTAAACTGAATATATTTCCCAATAAAGACATCTATTTTAATTGGAACTTTTAAAAAAAGGCATACTTTTAAAAAATTGGAGATGTTTCAGCAAGGATTAGAATTATGACATAGCTGGAATGTGTGTGCTCAGTTGTGTCTGACTCTTCACCACACCATGGGGTGCAGCCCTCCAGGCTCCTCTGTCCATGGGATTCCCCAGGCAAGAATACTGGAGTGGGTGGCCATGTCCTCCTCTAGAGTACCTTCCCGACCCAGGGATCGAACTCACGTTTCCCATGTCTTCTGCACTGGCAGGCAGATTCTTTACACTGAGCTACTTGGGAAGCCTGTAGGTGGAATAGAGAATAGCATAAGGCATGTACAGAATTCTTGCTTGGGAGAATCACCATGGACAGAGGAGCCTGGCGTGCTATAGTCCATGGGGTCGCAAAGAGTCAGACATGACTGAGTGACTCAGCACAGCACATGTCATTAAATACTGTTACTGTATAGGACAAATTTAACTTATTCTCTGTGATTCAAGGAACCCGGTTTAACAAACACAGAAGACAGATGTTATGGACGGAATGTGACCTCCCCAAATTTATTTGTTGAAACCCTACCCCCCCACCTCACCCCCCGATGTGATGGTATTTTGAGATAGGGGGATAATTTCAGGGAGATAGTTAAGGTTAAATGAAGTCATAGGATGGAAGCCTAATCCAGTATGATTATTACCCTTATTACCTGAGTGTTCTCTCTGTCTGTTGTGTGAGGATAGAGAGGTGTCTAAAGCCGTGAAGAAAACTTACCATAAACCAAATTTGCCTGTATGTTGATCATATACTTCTGCCTTCAGAACTGAGAAAATACTTATTGTTTAAACCACACCCAGTCTGTGGTATCTTGTTTTGGAAGCTCAAGCAGACCAGTATCATAGATAAAGCCTCAAACTGACAAATACCTTTCTTATGCTTAGAGTTTTTAAAAATGAAATGCAGCTTGTAGTAAACTTTTATTTGTGGAAAAGAAAGAATAACTTATATGCTTGGACAGGTGTTAAACTGAAAATTCTTTCTGCCATTTGTTTTGCATAATTCATTAGTAAATTGTTCATATATTTCTTTCATCTTGAAAAATTTCTTAGTGAAGCCTCAAGGGCACATTTGTCAGAACGAAAGGTGATAAGATGACCCCAAAAAGGTGACAGAATTTCTGATGCTGTTGAGAGCAACAACAACAAAACAAAACCCATGACCTTGTGTGAATTTTGGCATCTACTCTTCAGGTCTACATTTAATTTGCCATATATTTTTAAAAATAGCAATGCCTTAAGTTTATTTATCTGTGGTTGGACATCTGTACTCCATCTATGGAGAAGGAAATGGCAACCCACTCCAGTGTTCTTGCCTGGAGAATCCCAGGGACAGAGGAGCCTGGTGGGCTGCCGTCTGTGGGGTCGGACATGACTGAAGTGACTTAGCAGCAGCAGCAGCACTCCAACTATATATCTATGTTTATTTCTCCTAAAGTGTTGGAAAATATCTGAAAGAACACAGATAGCAGTTGCAAATGTGGGCATTTGCATTTGTAAATATGCGGGCAAAACAGTGAACTAATTTTGACATGACAAAGAACAGATCCTCACCAAGGCCCATGTATCTGTCCAATTCTGGTTCTGCCCTAAAAAAAAAAAAATCACTGAAATTTGATAATACCAGTTTTCCTAGAAAGATACAAAGACTCCATTTAAACAGAATTCTTGCATCTTTTATAAACATGTAATTTAAGTTCTCTACCATGGTAACCAATATCCCTTCTATGTGGATCTATAAGATATATTTATATGTAACTGTAATCTCAGAAAAAAGTCTAGACATTATTTATAATTTTAGGGAAAAAAAATCACATTTCCCCCTCTTTGCAGTTAATTGATTTACAGGCATTTGTATTTGTAAAGCATAGAAGTTAAGTCATCTGTGATACTTACTAGAATCTGTTCCCTTTATGTTTTATTGAAGTATAGTTAATTTACGACATTAATTTCAGGTATACAGCATAGTGATTCAGATTCTTTAACCGATTATACTCCATTTAAGATTATTACAAAACATTGGCTATAATTCCCTGTGCTGTTCAATATATCCTTGTTGCTTATTTGTTGTATATATAGTAGTTGGAATCTTTTAATTGCACACTCCTGTCTTGTACCTTCCTGCTTCCCTCTCTACACTGGCAACCACTAGTATGTTTTTTATATCTGTGAGTGTGCATCTGTTTTGTTACATACATTAGTTTTATGTTTTAAATTCTACATATAAATAACATACAGATGGCTAACAAACACATGAAAAGATGCTCAACATCACTCATTATCAGAGAAATGCAAATCAAAACCATTATGAGATATCATTTCACACCAGTCAGAATGGCTGCGATCCAAAAGTCTACAAGCAATAAATGCTGGAGAGGGTGCGGAGAAAAAGGAACCCTCTTACACTGTTGGTGGGAATGCAAACTAGTACAGCCACTATGGAAAACAGTGTGGAGATTCCTTAAAAAACTGAAAATAGAACTGCCTTATGATCCAGCAATCCCACTGCTGGGCATACACACTGAGGAAACCAGAAGGGAAAGAGACACGTGTACCCCAATGTTCATTGCAGCACTGTATATAATAGCCAGGACATGGAAGCAACCTAGATGTCCATCAGCAGATGAATGGATAAGAAAGCGGTGGTACATATACACAATGGAGTACTACTCAGCCATTAAAAAGAAAACATTTGAATCCGTTCTAATGAGGTGGATGAAACTGGAGCCTATTATACAGAGTGAAGTAAGCCAGAAAGAAAAACACCAATACAGTATACTAACGCATATATATGGAATTTAGAAAGATGGTAACAATAACCCTGTGTACGAGACAGCAAAAGAGACACTGATGTATAGATCAGTCTTATGGACTCTGTGGGAGAGGGAGAGGGTGGGAAGATTTGGGAGAATGGCATTGAAACATGTGTAATATCATGTATGAAACGAGTCACCAGTCCAGGTTCGATGCACGATACTGGATGCTTGGGGCTGGTGCACTGGGACGACCCAGAGGGATGGTGTGGGGAGGGAGGAGGGAGGAGGGTTCAGGATGGGGAGCACATGTATACCTGTGGCGGATTCGTTTTGATGTTTGGCAAAACTAATACAGTGTTTCAGGTTTAAAAATAAAATTAAATTAAAAAAAATAACATACAGTATTTCTCTTTTTCTGACATTTCGTTAAGCATAATAATACCCTCTAAACACCCTCTAAGTGCTGCAAATGGTAGAAATTTTTCTTTTTAATAGATAAGTAATATTCCATTGGAGAAGGCAATGGCAACCTACTCCAGTACTCTTGCCTGGAAAATCCCACGGACAGAGGAGCCTGGTAGGCTGCAGTCCATGGGGTCGCTAAGAGTTGGACATGACTGAGCGACTTCACTTTCACTTACTTTCATGCATTGGGGAAGGAAATGGCAACCCACTCCAGTGTTCTTGCCTGGAGAATCCCAGGGATGGGGGAGCCTGGTGGGCTGCTGTCTATGGGGTTGCACACGACTGAAGCGACTTAGCAGCAGCAGCAGCAGCAGCAATATTCCATTATATGTGTATGTGTGTGTATGCATTTTTATCCATTGATCTGTTGATGAACACTGGGTTGTGTCCATATCTCAGTTATTGTAAATAAGGCTGCTATGACATTGGAGTACACATATCAATTTGAATTAGCATTTCTTGAATGAATAACCAGGAAAGGAATTGGTGAATCATACAGTAGTTCTATTTCTAATTTTTTGAGTAACCTCCAACTGTTTTTCACAGAGTCGGCACCAATTTACATTCCCATCAACAGCATGTGAGTGTTCCATTTTCTCTACATCCTCACCAACAGTTATTATTTGTAGACTTTTTGATGATGCCCATCCTGACAGTTGTGAGGTGATGTCTCATTGTGATTTTGATTTGCATTCCTCTAATGATCAGGATATTGAGCATCTTTTCATGTGCCTGTTTCATTTCTTAAAGGGTAGGTTTAGTGCTGATGAACTTTTAGTTTTTATTTTTCTGATAAGTTTCTTTATCTCTCCTTCAATTGTAAATTATAATCTTGCTAGGTAGAAAATACTAGTTTGCTGTTTGTTTGTTTGTTTTTTTTTTTTCCATATCAGTACTTTGAATATGCATGCCATGCCCTTGTGGATAGAAAAATCAGGTGTTAGCTTTATGGGGATTCCTTGTATAATAACTTTTTTGCCATTACTGCTACTAGAATCCTCTAACTTTTGCCATTTTAATTATGCTATATCTTGGTGTGAGTCTGTTTGGGTTCATCTTGTTTGGACTTTCTGTGCTTCCTGGGTCTAGTTATCTGTGTCCTTCTTCAGATTTGGGAATTTTTAAGCCAGTATTTCATCAAATACATTTTTGAACCTGTTCTTTCTTCTTCTCCTTCTGGGACCCCTGAAATGCAAAGTACAGTTGAAGCTATCCCAGAGATCTCTTACACTGTTCTCATTTAAAAATATATATGTATATATTCTTTTTGCTCTTCTAATTGGGTGATTTCCATTTATACTGTCTTCCACATCACTTGTATTTTCTACTGTCTCATTTAGTCTGCTGTTATGTCCCTCTAGTGTGTTTTTCGTTTCAGTTATTCTATTAATATCCTTCAGTTCTGACTGGTTATTTTCCAGTTCCTTGTTAAAATTTTTACTGTGTTCATCTATTCATTTCCCTAATATATTAGCATCCTTAATTCTAATTCTTTGTATTCTTTATCTGGTAAACTTTTTTTCTACGTAGTTTATTTTTTCAGAGGTCTTCTGTTCCTCTTCCAGTTGGGACTGGTTTATCCCTCTCCTCGTTTTGCTCAGTCTTCTCTGCCTGTGTGAATTCAGGTGAAACACTGACCTACTGAAGTCTTGAAGCATTGTCCTTATATGGGAGCATCCCTATACAGTCTGCATGGACCCAATGGCTTCCGTAGCAGAGCTGGATTTGATGTGCACACGTCATGTCTTTCTGCAGGGTGTCCTGAGAACTGGCACCTTGGGAGGAGGTAGGACTGGAGATGGAGGGGTTGTGGCTGGAGCCAGGGCTTCCCCTCTGCTCAGTGACTGTCATCACCCTATTGAGAGTGGGGTTGAATTCCAAGTTGCTGCAGCAGAAACCCTGAGTGTAGGGTCTGACCTGGCTCTGTTTCCCTTGAGTGTGTACTCTCCCCTCTCTTAGCACCTGCACCCTTGCCCCATAGGGGAGCAGTGCTTAGCAAGAGGGGCCGGGTGGACTCTCAGCTTTTGGCCAGGCATGGACTGAAGCAGTCCGCCCACAGACAGAGGTCCAGGCTGGTTCTGATGCTGCTGTGCAAGCTCTAGCAATTACTGCCTCTGCCTTGCTCAGATGCCACTTCTGGTCTGAGTCTCCTTTGTTCCTCATGACTGATCTTTCCCTTCAGCCTCTGCCACCCTCACCCTGATGTGGCATCACTCTATAAGGCTGGCAGGCCCACCTGGGTTCTTTCTATGTGTCAGGACACAGGCTGTGGTCCTCCTCCAGCTGCCATCAGCTCAGAGCTCCTCCTGCTGTGCAGCCTGTGTAAGAGTCATCAACAGCTGTCCCCACTCCCCTCAGAGGCTGCTTCACGTCTGAGTTGCCTCCATCTCTAATGGCCGAGCTCTTTCCTCAGTATGAGGTCATGGCAGCCCTTAGTCCTGCGTGCCTGTGCAATGTGAAATTAGTGATGCTGGTGCCTTTGCTCTGTTCAGGCTAGAGCATGTGCCGGGGGATGATTGCAGGGAATACAGGAAGCCATTTAAGGAGTTTTTCAATCCACTTTCAGAAAACAGCCAGAGCTCCTCATAACCAGAGTCTGGGCTTCCCATAGCCCTCCTGTAAGTCTCATCAGCTGTCCAACCAGTAAGTCTGTCCAACCAGCCAAGAGCACTTGTCTTTCCTGTGTCAGACCCCAATATGTTACTTGAACTGCTCACTTCCCAGGACAGATCTCCATCAGTGAAATCTCCCTTTTCTTCCAAGTCTCCTCCCAGGGGTGCATGTTCCAACCTGATAGCTCCTCTTCTTTTCCCACCTGTATCTGTTAGCTCTTTCTTAGAGCCTTGGTTGTATAGGAGGCTTTCTGCCAGTTTCCAGGTAGTTTTCAGTGAGAACTCTCCCACATGTAGGTGTATTTTTGATGTGTTCAGGGGGGAAGATGAGTTCTGCATCCTTCTACCCTGCCGTCTTGATTGAGCTCTCAATTCCCTTTAATAACGCAGATGATCTTTCTGTCAATCAAGGTTCTTGCAAGAGCAAGATGCACTCTTAAACTATTTAATTGAGGGTAGTTTTAAAAAACTATGTACCAAGGTTTGGGCAGAAGTTAGGAAAGTCAGTAAGATGGTGTGTTTTCAGAGATGAGCAAAAATAGGCTACTCCCTGAATATTTTCCCTAGGCTCCCTACCTAACCTGATTTCTTTTTTCCTAAATTGGGTTCTTCTACCCTCTGATCCTCACATCCAGGGAAAAAATAAGGGGGAAAGAATGCTTTCATGAGATCTATAAAAGAAACCTCCAGACATTAGAGAAGAGGCTGGACAGGTATAAAAGCTATAAAAGCACAAATAGAATAAATCCAGGAGAATATTTATTTTTATTGTTAATGACACTTTACATTTATTTTATAGGTAAAATCATTTAAGGAAAATTCCTATAAAGTAAATAAAATACTAAAAATTAATTAACCAAATAAACACTAATATATATTTTATATTCAAATTATGTATCTTTTAATCCACTTCATTAAAATGAGTATTAAATATTATAATGAAGCTATTTTTAATAATTTGAAGATGGCTAGTGATAATACTTTATCATTAATTACCTCACAGAAGTTTCTATTATAATCCTGTTAGTTTTGAGTGTTTTATATTTTATAAAGAAGCTTTACAACTATTATTACTAAGAATAACTCAGTGGGATGCTAATTTTTTAGATAATACTCCTTTACTTGAATGAAAAAAAAATCAAAGACTTAATGGAGTTTCAAAGTATGCAAGGCTGAACATAAAACAGTTAATTGTAGAAAACTGACTTTATATCTCATGTTTACCAAGGAAATAAGAAAGTAATGCCATTAATTTTGGAATCAAATATTTTTGAGGAATAAATGTAAGCTTAATCTCATTGTTCTATAATAATATTTTTGCATAATATATAAACTTGGAACATTTAATAATATCTTTGATTATAATCCCATTGAAATAAATGAAAGATATGAGATCCATTTAAATGATCTAGTGGTCAATTTCTGCCCACAATATTACATCCTTGAGATAAAGGATCTGGAATTGGAAGTTAGTTAATTATGACGCATGCTTGTCTCTATGGCCTAATGCATAGCATTGGCTATAGTTTAGATTTCAGTATATAGCGTGATAAGTAAGACTGTTGTGTTTCATCAAATTCCTGCATTTCCATACTCATAATTTTTCCTGCATCTGGAAGCTGTCCTTCATCCATTGTTCATAGTCATTTTGTTTTGTTAGTAAGCCTGGAGACTACTTTGGCCACCTGATATGAATTGACTCATTTGAAAAGACCCTGATGTTGGGAAAGATTGGAGGCAGGAGGAGAAGGGGACAACAGAGGATGAGATGGTTGGATAGCATCACTGACTCAATGGACATGAGTTTGAGTAAACTCTGGGAGTTGATGATGGACAGGGAGGCCTGGCGTGCTGGAGTCTATGGGGTCGCAAAGAGTTGGACATGACTGAGCAACTGAACTGAACTGAATAGAGAATAGCAATTGAGGAGGAAAAGGATGATTTTGGAAGTCTTTCCTTCTTAGTGAGATGAAATTGAATATTAGGTATAACTTTATTAGGTCAGTATCTTTTTAATACACAGATTTTTAAAGCCCTGTGACCAGCATATTTAAAGTAAAGGGCAATGTCAGTGGAAAAGAGGTAAACGTATTAGGTTGAAGACTACCTTTGTTTGCCAATACAACAATGAACCCAAAGCCTTTCTTTGTAAAGCAAAAAATGACTATTATAATTTATTGGTATTTTCTACATAATACCATTCATCGAATACTTCTTCCTTGCTGAATGTCATTAGAATATTCTGGCTAACTGTTTATTAGTGCACTTTTATCAAAATTAATCAACATTCAGGAAAACTATCAAAATACTCATTTGTGATTCAGATTGGAAAATAAAGGTATAGTGCCTGTTACTAAAGGAGGAGAGTGAAAGTTTGTGGGAATTGTATTGTCAAAAAAAAAAAACAACTAGACTTTACTTGAAAAGACTAATACATAGGGAAAATACTCTGACCATGAGATTTGCAAGCATCTCGGAGGACAGATAAATGCAATTTTCTTTTATAAGGTGGAGTAAATAAGCCTGGAAAAAAATGGGTCTAGGGGAATAGGATGAGTGGATGATAACTGAACTTGATCAGGAAGTGTCTGACTGCAAAGCTTCTTCGTTAAGAACTAGCTAATCAGTCGGAGAAGGCAATGGCAACCCACTCTAGTACTCTTGCCTGGAAAATCCCATGAACGGAGGAGCCTGGTAGGCTGCAGTCCATGGCGTGGTGAAGAGTCGGACACAACTGAGCGACTTCGCTTTCACTTTTCACTTTCATGGATTGGAGAAGAAACTGGCAACCCACTCCAGTGTTCTTGCCTGGAGAATCCCAGGGATGGGGGAGCCTGGTGGGCTGCCGTCTATGGGGTTGCACAGAGTCGGACATGACTGAAGCGACTTAGCAGCAGCAGATAATCAGTGTATTCTAAAAATAGAAAATTTAATATTTCAAAGCTACCTGTATAGCTCTAATTTCTCTTGTACTTCTAATTCTATGTTTGTTGTTGGTAATAAACAACAATGTATTAACTATTACCCTCATCTGAAAGTAAATATGAATGTGGATGATAACAACATAGAGTGTAAGTTAGCTTTTTGAAACAAATACTACTATGAGAGATGGAGAACTTAACTCACAAATACTAATTGTACCTTACCCACCTCCATGTTTTGTTTTTTGTTTATATAGATTTTAACTTGTAATTTAAAATTTTTTACACATTTTATGATATTATTTTCACCATTGGACTTCTCAAACTTTAGTGTGTGTAAGAATCAATTGAGGACCTCTTTAAAATACAGAGGCCCAGGCCTTCTCCAGACAGTCTGGTTTCACAGGACATGATGTCTACATTTTAAACCAGCATCCCATCTTTAGCATAGCCATGAAAGGGAATTCAAAAGATAGTCAAACAAGAACAAATAAATTGGTAATAAATTTATGGAGCAGCATTGAAGATCTGAGTGGATTTGAAGTAGATATAAAAATGAAGAGTTAAAGTGCTATCAACCCAAACCTCCTATTTTTCTTTCTCCCCAGCTTTTTTTTGGTGGCCAGTCATAAAAGTAAAGATGCTACTTTTTAGAATTGATCCAGAGATAGTGTTGATTGAGTGTGATAGAAAAAAGTAGGGTTGTAGTGAGACAAAAGAACCTATGAAGAGAGTGCTGCAAAGGCTATTTATAGAAAATGAAGACGGGCCTAATAAGCTGTGAAAACATGAACTGATGTATGGAAAGGACTTCTAGTATCAATACTGAAGTCAAAGGAAGATGTGGGTAGAATACAGAAGACAGGCCTTGAGTTTAAAATATAGTGTTCAGCATGTAACCTTTTTATTTTTATTTTTTAAAATCTATTTATTTTAATTGGAGGCTAATTACTTTACAATATTGTAGTGATTTTTGCTATACATTGACATGAATGAGCCATGGGTGTATAGTAACCTTTTTAAACACAAGGAAACAGATGTTTGTAATGATCTAGAATTTACAAGAAAGTATGTGTGCTGCTACTGCTGCTGCTAAGTCGCTTCAGTCATGTCCGACTCGGTGAGGCCACAGAGACGGCAGCCCACCAGGCTCCCACATCCTTGGGATTCTCCAGGCAAGAACACTGGAGTGGGTTGCCATTTCCTTCTCCAATGCATGAAAGTGAAAAGTGAAAGCGAAGTCGCTCAGTCGTGTCCAACTCTTAGTGATCCCATGGACTGCAGCCTACCAGGCTCCTCTGTCCATGGGATTTTCCAGGCAAGAATACTGGAGTTGGGTGCCATTGCCTTCTCTGAAAGTATGTGTACAATAATACATAGATATTAAGATATGTTTAGAATTTGGTAGTAATGCATATGCATACATCTAGAAGTTTGAATTAAGAAGGAGAGAGTTTACATTTACTGTAGTTCCAAGATAATTATTATCTCCCATAAAACTGAAATAATGGGAAAACCAACCTTACTGATAGTTTTCCCAATCCTTGTGAGATCATATGCCAGTTTTACCTGTTGAAATAATACAGCTTAAATAAATTTGACATAAATATCATGAGACTTTTCTTGAATATTCTAGAAATAATAAATGATCCAATTTAACAATGTATAAATTGCATTACTTATTGTATATTCTTTAGATTCAATATTCTTTTAATGTCAGTTCAGTTCAGTCCCTCAGTCGTGTCTGACTCTTTGTGACCCCATGAATCGCAGCACGCCAGGCCTCCCTGTCCATCACCAACTCCCGGAGTCTACTCAAACTCAGGTACATCAAGTCGGTGATGACATCCAGCCATCTCATCCTCTGTCATCCACTTCTCCTCCTGACCCCAATCCCTCCCAGCATCAGGGTCTTTTCCAATGAGTCAACTCTTTGCATGAGGTGGCCAAAGTATTGGAGTTTCAGCTTCAGCATCAGTCCTTCCAATGAACATCCAGGACTGATCTCATTTAGAGTGGACTGGTTGGATCTCCTTGCAGTCCAAGGGACTCGCAAGAGTCTTCTCCAACACCACAGTTCAAAAGCATCAATTCTTTGGTGCTCAGCTTTCTTCACCGTCCAACTCTCATATCCATACATGACCACTGGAAAAACCATAGCCTTGACTAGACGGACTTTTGTTGGCAAAGTAATGTCTCTGCTTTTGAATATGCTATCTAGGTTGGTCATAACTTTCCTTCCAAGGAGTAAGCGTCTTTTAAATCCATGGCTGCAGTCACCATCTGCAGTGATTTTGGAGCCCCCCAAAATAAAGTCTGACACTGTTTCCACCATTTTCCCATCTATTTCCCATGAACTGATGGGACCAGATGCCATGATCTTCGTTTTCTGAATGTTGAGCTTTAAGGCAACTTTTTCACTCTCCTCTTTCACTTTCATCAAGAGGCTTTTTAGTTCCTCTTTACTTTCTGCCATAAAGGTGGTGTCATCTGCATATCTGAGGTTATTGATATTTCTCCCAGCAATCTTGATTCCAGCTTGTGCTTCTTCCAGCCCAGCATTTCTCATGATGTACTCTGCATAGAAGTTAAATAAGCAGGGTGACAATATACAGCCTTAACGTACTCCTTTTCCTATTTGGAACCAGTCTGTTGATCCATGTCCCATTCTAACTGTTGCTTCCTGACCTGCATATAGGTTTCTCAAGAGGCAGGTCAGGTGGTCTGGTATTCCCATCTCTTTCAGAATTTTCCACAGTTTATCGTGATCCACACAGTCAAAGACTTTGGCATAGTCAATAAAGCAGAAATAGATGTTTTTTTCTGGAACTCTCTTGCTTTTTTTGATGATCCAGCGGATGTTGGCAATTTGATCTCTGGTTCCTCTGCCTTTTCTAAAACCAGCTTGAACATCTGGAAGTTCACGGTTCACGTATTGCTAAAGCCTTGCTTGGAGAATTTCGAGTATTACTTTACTAGCATGTGAGATGAGTGCAATTGTGTGATAGTTTGAGCATTCTTTGGCATTGCCTTTCTTTGGGATTGGAATGAAAACTGACTTTTTCCAGTCCTGTGGTCACTGCTGAGTTTTCCAACTTTGCTGGCATTTTGAGTGCAGCACTTTCACAGCATCATCTCTTTTAATGTACCACTGGGGGAAAAAAAAAGATTTCTGAATGATGAATGTCAGAAAGTTGAGAGTATATAATTAAAAGGAATGAAGTAGATAACATGGTTCTCATTATTCTCAGTAGAATTCAGATTTCTACTGGAAACTTTGATTCTTATACCTTGTAAGGCATAAGAACGAAGAATAAATTTCTCTTTTGCAAATTACTTTGCAAAATAAAAAATTAAATAAGCAGCTGGTTACCCCTTAGAGAAAATAATTTAGTAGCACAGAGAACCAGGGACTAGGAAAAATAAATATCACATATATGGGACTGTATATATCTCAAATGAATACTAGAGAATATAATCTTAATATAAATGCATGTGTATCAAACATTCAGTTCTGTTTATTCATTTACAAGAGGTTTAAACAGAGTCTGACATCCAAGTTAAAAAATAAGAGGAATCCTAAATGGTGTTATATAATAGATATTTCCCCCTCACAAGAAAATGTCCATAAATAAATTATATCTTCTTTTTTTCAGAAATAAAATAAATTAACTTCAATCAGGTATATCTATGACTAACAACTATTGGCTCATATTATTAACAGCAAGTTAAAAAATAAACTTTTTATTAAATATTTAATGAATTTAATATTGACACTATTGGAGCATTGAATAAATTTTATACTCAGTGGAAATTTATAATAGCTTCATCAGGTGATTCTGTTTATTTTGTGTGCATGTTTGGGATTACATCACAATTTGACATCTACTTTATGTGGTTAAAAAGGAGATAATTACACTTAATAGATATTTTCTGAGCTGTGATTCTTTTCCATTAAATTCATAAATAGTTACCAAAAAATATGTATTACTGACTTGATAAATGTGACTTATTTTTAAGTGATTCCAAATTTTTATTATTTAGGAGATAAAATAGTAGAAAGATAATACTGCTGAATATAAACCTTATGTACAGTTATAACTTTTCTCTATAAAAGTCAAGATGAAAGTGGTTTATGTGAAAGCAAAACTGTGGTCCACTGATAGAAAGGGAAAAATGTCATAGAAAGAAGTAACTTTCCTTTCAAAGTGCTAGGTGACTACTGTCAGCCCTGAAAAATTGTCTGAGGTGCCAAATGCATATGAAGAGATATATTTATAATTTTACCACTTCAAAACTATTTTTGGTTCAGAAGACATTAAACATTTCTGAGAAAAATAAAATTGCTTTACAAGACGCTATTGCTTGAAAATATGCCTTTTATACATAGTTATGGGAAATAAAAGACTAAAACATATTTTAATCCAAACTGTTGTCTCCTAAAATACACAAAGGACTTTTATGAGCTTTAAACTATTGTTTTTTCTTGTTTCAGTTCTTAATTCTTCTCATGTATTCATAGCACAGTTTTTGCTATATTGTTTTTAACAGTTTTATGAATATAAAAACCTCCAGTTACAAAGTCATAAATAAAAACAACTGTGGAAATGTTCTGATGTTTGAAATGTGGAGAGTAGAGATTGTAATAAAACTAATTCTACTTTTGAATACTTATTTTGTACAGAGCATTGCTACACAATTCATACACATTAATGGAATATAATTTCATCCATACCAGCTCATAGAAGTTTTGATAGTAGTTCTACTTTGCGATGTGGGAAACTGAATATTAAAAGGAAAAACGGGCAAAAATTACAGGGCTAGTAAAGAAGCATGAATGTGCATTCAAGTCTGTCTGATTCCAAGGATGGCTTTCCTAACATTTGGATCTTCCTGGTATAGAATTCAATAAGGATCTAAAAATGAAGCTTCAAAGATAGTTTGCAGCAGACTATGTATGAGGTATACTTTGCTACCCTTGGCACATGGCTTGCATCTATTTCACTTTCTGTCTTAATTGTAATTTCAGACATATTGCTTTATTTGTACTTGCTGCTGCTGCTGCTAAGTCGCTTCAGTCGTGTCTGACTCTGTGTGACCCCGTAAACAGCAGCCTACCAGGCTTCTCCGTCCTTGGGATTCTCCAGGCAAGAACGATAGAGTGGGTTGCCATTTCCTTCTCCAATGCATGAAAGTGAAAAGTGAAAGTGAAGTCACTCAGTCGTGTCGGACTCTTTGCGACCCCATGGACTACAGCCTTCCAGGCTCCTCCATCCATGGGAGTTTCCAGGCAAAAGTACTGGAGTGGGCTGCCATTGCCTTCTCTGTTATTTGTACTTAGAAACATCTAAAAATTAACAATCATGTTCTGAGTTAATTTTAAAAATGACTGTTTTCATACCTGCTTCATATTTCTCCCTTGAAAGAGCCCAGATCTCTCCCTCACAGCCTAGAGTCATTTGGTTTTTAAATCCAACCAGTTTTCATCAGCATGTCTTCCCAATATATACACCTCTCTAAATGCCCTCTGCCTAGGTCTGGAATGTCGCCATCTTTGCTTAACTCATCACATCCCATTCTCTCTCCCTCTCTGCAAGTCTCATTTCCTCCAGTCACTTAGTTCTGAAAACAAAAGTTAGAACAAAACAAAGTATGCAATCAGTTATTTCTCACCTTAATTTATTTTTTTAATTTTAATTAGAGGTTAATTACTTTACAATATTGTATTGGTTTTGCCATACATCAACATGAATCCACCACGGGTGTACACATGTTCCCAATCCTGAACCCCTCCCCCCCACCTCCCTCCCCATACCATCCCTCTGGGTCATCCCAGTGCACCAGCCCCAAGCATCCTGTATCCTGCATTGAACCTGGACTGGCGATTCGTTTCTTATATGACATTATACATGTTTCAATGCCATTCTCCAAAATCATCCCCCCACCCCACCAGCCAACAGGGTGATTCTATCTCCTCACAATTTTGCTATTTCCTAATTTTCTTCCTTTTCTAATTATTCTTTAGTATTCTCAGCACACAGTGATCTACTTTTATTTAAAATGTACAATTTGAGTTTAGACATATGTATGTGTGCATACTAAGTCGCTTCAGTTGTGTCCAACTCTTTGCAACCCTGTGGAATGCAGCCCACCAGGCTCCTCTGTCCATGGGATTCTCCAGGCAAGAATACTAGAGTGGGTTGCCATGCCCTCCCCTAGAGGACCTTCCGGACCCAGGGATCGAAGCATTGGCAGGCAGGTTCTGTACCACTAGCGCCACCTGGGAAGCCCAGATATCTGTATACATTTGTGGAAATCATTACCATGATCAACATAATGAACATTTCCCCCTAAAGTCTTCTTATGCACCTTTGTAGTCTCTTCTTTTCACCCACCCACAATGCCTGCTGCCACCCTCTCTGGTCTGATCTGGTTTCAGACCCTACTGCTGCTAAGTCGCTTCAGTCGTGTCCGACTCTGTGTGACCCCAAAGATGGCAGCCCACCAGGCTCCCCATCCCTGGGATTCTCCAGGCAAGAACACTGGAGTGGGTTGCCATTTCCTTCTCCAATGCATGAAAGTGAAAAGTGAAAGGGAAGTCGCTCAGTCATGTCCAACTCTAGCGACCCCATGGACTGCAGCCTACCAGGCTCCTCCATCCATGGGATTTTCCAGGCAAGAGTACTGGTGTGGGGTTCCATTGCCTTCTCCGTGAAGCTTAATGAGAGTCACACTGCAACTATCCCCAAAGAAAAATTTCTTAAATTATCTTCGTAATATTATACCATCTCTTTATTCTGTGAGTGACTAATTTTTGAGCCATAATATCAGTTCTCATTTTTCCTTTGGAAAATATGCATCTTAATCTGTGTCAAAAAATTTGCACTATATTGGGTTAATAGACATGGAAGATATGTGTTTCAGGAAGGCAATACATTATTGCAATAGAGGGCAAGACTAATGCTATAGGGTGAGAGACTGAACTGTGTGGGAACAAAAGGCAGGAGCATACCTAAACTTTTGTATCAACAGGGAAAAAAAATTGGGGGGCATTAGGGCAGAGGTTGGTCAAGGTGATTAGCATAACTATGTTTGCTAATGGATAAAGTTCCACTGGGACTAGGAGACTGGGATGGTACTTTCTTTCAAATTTTATTTTTATTAGTTGATTTACAATGTTGTGTTAGTTTCGGGTGTACAACAAAGTGAACCAGTTGTACATATACACATATCCACTCTTTTAGATTCTTTTTCCATGTAGGCCATTACAGAGTGTTGAGTAGAATTCCCTGTGCTACAAAGTTGGTCCTTATTAGTTATCTATTTTATGTACAGTAGGGTATATGTCAATCCTAGTCTTCCAATTTATACTCCCCACCTACCCCCTGGTAATCATAAGTTTATTTTCTACATCTGTAACTCTATTTCTGTTTTGTAGATAAGTTCATTTTTACTCCTTTTTTAGATTCCACATATAAGTGATATTATACAATATTTGTCTTTCTCTGTCTGACTTTACACAGTATGATGATCTCTAGGTATATCCATCTTGCTGCAAATGGCATTATTTTGTTCTTTTGTTCTTTTTTTATGGCTCAACAATATTCCACTGTATATATGTTTATTTACATATATATGTATATATACCACATATTTATCCATTCCTCTGTTGCTGAACATTTAGGTTGCTTCCACGTCATGGCTATTGTAAATAGTGTGGCAATGAACGTTTGGTGTGTGTGTATCTTTTCAAATTATGGTTTTCTCTGGATATATGCCTAGGAGTGGTATTGCTGGATCCTATGGTAGCTCTATTTTAGTTTTTGTTTTTTTTTTTTTTTTAAGGAACCTCCACTTTCTATAATGGCTGTACTAGTTTATATTCCACCAACAGTGTAAGAGCATTTCTTTCTCTTCATACCCTCTCTACCATGTATTGTAGACATTTTGATGATGGTCATTCTGGCTGGTGTGCATTTCATTATAGTTTTGATTTGTTTTTCTCTAATAATTAGTGATGTTGAGCGACTTTTCATATGCTTTTTAGCCATTCAGATGTCTTTGGAGAAATGTTTACTTAGATCTTTTGCCAATTTTTTTGATTGGGTCATTTTTTTAATTTTAACTGCATAGAGTTTGTATATTTAGGAGATTAATCTCTTGTCAGTTACTTTTTGCAAATATTTTCTCCCATTCTGAGGGTTTTCTTTTTGTTTTGTTTATGGTTCTTTTTGTTTTGTTTAAACTGTGATGTGCAAAAGCTTTTAAGTCCCATTTTAAAGGGATAGCTCCCAGGTCTTTAGTCCTGGGGTTAACTCAAAAGAGGCTGGAAGAAGATTACAGCTCAAAGAGAAAGGACAAATGTTTACAATGGCAAGTTATCTAAAGAAAATGCTTTAAGAAAAGGGAGGCCAGGGGCCTACAGTTGGGTAGCAAACTGTAGTGTCTAGCCAAGCTTAGTGGAGTGGAAGTTGCTCAGTCATGTCTGAATCTTTGCAATTCCATGAACTATAGCCTATCCCATCCCTTCCGCCACCCAGGCTCCTTTGTCCATGGAATTCTCCAGGCAAGAATACTGGAGTAGGTAGCCATTCCCTTTCCTAACCCAGGGATCAAACTTGGGTTCCTGCATTGCAGGCAGATTCTTTATGATGTGAGCCACTGAAAAATATTAAGGATACTTTAGGGGCATCTGGCACCTTATCTGAGTCTGTCATTTCTATGTACCTTAGAATGCCTCAGTCAAAATGGCAAAAGGTTGCTAAATACACTAATAAATAACTAATAAAGAGGAGATATAAGTGGCCAGTCAGTTCAGTTCAGTTCAGTCACTCAGTCGTGTCCAACTCTTTGTGACTGCATGCACTTCAGCACGTCAGGCTTCCCTGTCCATTGAAAACTCCCGGAGTTTACTCAGACTCATGTCCACCGAGTCAGTGTTGCCATCCAAACATCTCATCTTCTGTCGTCCCCTTCTCCTCCTGTCTTCAATCTTTCCCAGCATCAGGGTCTTTTCCAAGGAGTCAGTTCTTTGCATTAAGTGGCCAAAGTATTGGAGTTTCAGCTTCAGCATCAGTCCTTCCAATGAATATTCAGTATTGATTTAATTTAGGATGTACTGGTTGGATCTCCTTGCAGTCTAAGGGACTCTCAAGAGTCTTCTCCAACACCACAGTTCAAAAGCATCAATTCTTCAGCGCTCAGCTTTCTTCACAGTCCAACTCTCATATCCATACATGACCACTGGAAAAAACATAGCTTCGACTAGACGGACCTTTGTTGGTAAAGTAATGTCTCTGCTTTTCAATATGCTGTCCAGGTTGGTCATAACTTTCCTTCCAAGGAGCAAGCATCTTTTAGTTTTATGGCTGTAATCACCATCTGCAGTGATTTGGAGCCCTCCAAAATAAAGTCTGTCACTGTTTCCATTGTTTCCCTATCTATTTGCTATGGGACCAGATGCCATGATCTTCGTTTTCTGAATGTTGAGCTTTAAGCCCACTTTTTCACTCTCCATTTTCACTTTCATCAAGAGGCTGTTTAGTTCTTCTTCGCTTTCTGCCATAAGGGTGGTGTCATCAGCATGTCTGAGGTTATTGATACTTCTCCCAGCAATCTTGACTCCAGCTTGTGCTTCTAGTGGTTTCCTTTCTTCAGTTTAAGTCTGAATTTTGCAATAAGGATTTCATGATCTTAGCCACAGTCAGCCCCTGGTATTGTTTTTGCTGACTATACAGAGCTTCTTCATCTTTGGCTGCAAATAATATAATCAATCTGATTTTGCTGTTGACCATCTGGTGATGTCCATGTGTAGAGTCTTCTCTTGTGTTGTTGGAAGAGGGTGTTTGCTATGACCAGTGCATTCTCTTGGCAAATCTCTATTAGCCTTTTCCCTTCTTCATGTTTTACTCCAAGGCCAAATTTGCCTGTTACTCCAGGTATCTCTTGGCCAATAGGTTCATAAAAAAATTCTCAGCTTCACTAGTGATCAAGGAATTGACAAATAAGCCTGACTGAAAATACCATTTCACTTATAGTCATAGAAAAATGTCTTAAAATCTGAAAACACCATATGCATAAGAACATGCCAGTGGGGGAAGGAGAGGATGGGACAAATTGAGAAAGTAGCATTGACATATATACATTATCATGTATAAAACAGATAGCTTGTGGGAAGCTGCTATATAACACAGAAAGCCCAGCCTGGCAGTCTGGTGACCTAGAGGGTAGGATATGGGAGTAGGGAAGGAGGCTCAAGAGGGAAGGGGTGTGTGTGTGTGTGTGTATGTGTGTGTGTGTACAATTATGACTGATTTTCATTGTTATACAGCAGAAACCAACACAACATTGTAAACACTGTAAAGCAATTTTCCTCCAATTAAAAAATTTAAAAGAATTATAAACTATCATACACAGCTGATAGGAACAAAACTCATAAAAAGACTTTGGGAGAGTAATTTGGAGTCTTGAAAATTTAAAGAAAGTATTCCCAAGAAGCACTCATTCTATTTCTATAGATATGAATGAGGAAATGTGTACTCATGCAAATAATCATAGAAACACTATCTGTAATAATAGGAAAAAAGGGAAAATAACGTAACAGCTTAAATATTAATCATAGTGAAGAAGATAAGTAATTTTATATTCAAAGACTAAACAGGAATAAAAATAATTGATCTAAGAAAGCTGTATCAATATGGTTAAATCTTCCAATGGCTACAGTAAGTGAAAATGAGCTTCAGAAGAATATATATGGAATGATACAGTTTATACAAATGTTGCAAATGGAACATAACAAATTATTTACAGAGACACACAAGGCAGGCATGTAAATAATAAACTCTAAAATCAGGAAACAATACACTTGTACAAAAAGAAGCAGATGGATTTCAGGAGGTATTTTTAGGGAGTATCAAGAGTATGCTGCTGACTGGTAGGTACATGAATGTTACTTTATACCTCCTGATTTGACTGGAATACTTCATAGTGAATTAGCATTAAGAAAGGTATGTGTGTGTGAAATCATTATTTATGTGTATATATGATATCATTTAAAAGTAAAATGAAATAAAATGAATGATTTTTGATATTTGACTGTCAAAATATCAATCATTTGTAATTTAGAATTGAACTTTCAGTAAACGTGAATTGGATTTTAATTTGATAATGTTTGCATCTTAAGTGGAAAAATAGGTGACTTTAGAGTATCAAAAAACATTCTCAAAAAGAAAATTAATAAAAAATGAATCCGCTGTTGACTTTCCAAACAAAATTAAGGGAGGGGGTCAAAAGTCCAAGTTCCATAGGACAAAGGTGTTCCTAGGAAAATTCTTGATGCTAGGACATGAAAATAACATAAATAACAAAAAATGTTCTTGATAGCCCATGGAAAATGTAATCAGTGTTACTTATAGATTTAACATTGTACATTGAGACTGCAATGTTATGTTAAGTTGATTAAACAGAATATTTTTCCCCTAGTGAGAATGCTGAAGTTTTTCATGAAGATGTTGTACTTCTACATAGCTCAGGGCAGTAGGGCAATATGGTCCTAGGAAGAGTAAATGACAAATATAAAAGCATTGCATAAACACATAATTATTTGCTGTTTGACTCAATTTTAATTTAGTGTTGATTCTAAGGAAATATTCTAAATGAAAAGTCAAACAGCAAATAATTATGTGTTTATGCAATGCTTTACACAGACATCAAATTATATAATAGTGATGACTTTTTATTGTGTTGGACTTGTCTCCAGAAATATTATAGATCTACTTGAAGAGTTACTTGTAAAACTACTGATAATCAAATACGTTGTGTTGAATCTCTTCTAATATGCGATAGTTAAGTGTACATTATTGCTGTAAATGCACAATAAGTATTTGGAGGTGCATTTTCAGATAATGATGATTCATTTATTCTGATGAATCCTTTGTTTCTAGTCTGCCTCCCCTGACAAACATTATAATGAGTTGGCTACTTTCATAAATAAAAGGGGTATAATCTGTGGTCATTGAAGAGAAAAAATTGATTTGCTCACATCAATACATAGTTTTTTAAATTAAATTTATTTATTTTAATTAGAGGCTAATTACTTTACAATATTGTATTGGTTTTGCCATACAACAGACACTGACTTCTAATAATATAACAACTTAGGCCATCTTAATTTTATACACATATATTTTTAGTAGTTTAGTTTGAAAACCATTAATGCTTAAGTTGCTATTATAGCAATGATAACATTGAGAGTAATGTTTTCTATGATACGATACTGGTATTATAATAATACTGTGACACCTAATATCTATTGAGTATGTATGGTGGGTCAGGCACGATTTTGATACCTTAAATAAAATATTTAACCTTAGCTACAACACAGCCCTCTAAGATGGGTACTTTTATCATTAGAGGTTAACATGGAGCCTGGAGCACAGAATGGTTGTTTAATTTGCCCAACTGGCAAAATCGGCTAGTGACAGAGCTAGGATTTGAACCCAGTGACAAAGAGAATAGTTGACTGGGTATTTGCAAAGTGAGGCTCTGTCATTTTCTTCCACTGAAGGATATTTCTAAAACCAGGGAGAAAAGTTGACATTGACTCTTCAACAAAATTCCTTTTTTATGTGAAGGACATTAAAACAATAACACTTCAACCGGTAACCCCGTTTTTCAAGATAATAGCTTTTCTATTTTTTTCTTTAGTCTTTTGTTCTTTTTTTCCCCCTACTGTGGAACTTGATTGGGAAAAAAAAATCTCAGTTTGGTAGTCTGCTCTCAAAAGGATACCTACTAAAGGCAAGGAACTTTTAAAAGAATAAATCCTTTTGTTCTCTGTCTGACAAAATATAGAAATATGGTACAATGAAACCCCTCAAATGAATACTCGGCAAAGAGGGAAAAGAAATCTGTTAAAAGGTAATAGCTATTGGAATTTTTTCCAAGATAAATCACGTACATTTCATTTAAAGTGGAACTCTTTTACAGGAGTTGTTGGAAGACAGATTGAGCAATATAGAAAGTAATTGAAAACTTCCTGCAACATACAGGCAGTTCATGAAAAACACAGTCAATGAATCATATCTCTGAGTCTCTGTATACATGATTAATCCAGTCTGTCCTTCACAGGAGGTAGTTTGAGAAAATAATTTAGAATAAAATTATATTTTATTTAAATAAATTGCAGGTATTGCTTGTTAAATGTTTAGAGAAAATATAACCATATAAGCAAAGAAGAAAAATAGAAAATATTCCAAATTTGATCCCCCAAGATAACTATACTAATATCTCCATGTATATTCTTCTCATTTTGCATATATTGTGCACACAGACATAAAAAAAAAAACAAGATAAAACTGTAGTATATTTCTGCTATACTTATTATTTACCTCTTATTAAAACTCATGTTTCCACTTAATTGCACATGGTGCATAGCAATAACAATTTTACCATAAGATGATTATGGTAAATAATTTTACCATAAGATATTTTGTTGTTACCAATCATTTTATGGTAACGACTAAATACTATGTCCTTGTACTACATATCTAATTCTAAATAAATGGATAATGATATGCTATCATCCATTCAGCTAAGATGAACAATTACAAATTATAGCTAATCATTTAGTTATCATTATGATAAGCATATATTTTAATATTTTAAAGATACCACAAAACACTAACTGCAACCATTATATAAGCCTAAGACCTAATGAACATTTATCCTAGGGATACAATATTTGATTAACAATTAAAATTAATACAGTTAAACCGATGCCAGTTTAACAGATTAACAAAACATAAAGAAAACCATATGCTCCATTTAATAGATAAAGAACAGGCATTTGCCAACATCTAGAATCCATGCTTGATAAATCTTTTCACAAAGAGCAGTTATATATAACTTCCTCAAGCTGATAAAGTGTATTAGTTTCCTGGGGCTTCCAGAACAAAGTACCACAAGTTGGATGCCTTAAACAACAGAAATTTGTTGTCTCACTTCTGGAGGCTAGAAGTATGAAATCAAGGCATCAGCAGGATTGGTTCTGTCCCAGGGCTGTCAGGCAAAAACTGTTCACGCTTCTCTTGTAAGCTTCTGGTAGCTTCAGGCATTCCTCAACTTGTAGATGGTATTGTCCCTGTGT
Source organism: Bubalus bubalis (assembly GCF_019923935.1). Taxonomy (NCBI): domain Eukaryota; kingdom Metazoa; phylum Chordata; class Mammalia; order Artiodactyla; family Bovidae; genus Bubalus; species Bubalus bubalis. The sequence continues at coordinate 16,612,328 of NC_059176.1, forward strand.
TCACATCGTCTCCCCTCTGTGCATGTCTGTCTTTGTGTCTATACTAGGCATCTAATCTGAAAAAGCAGTAAAACTGTCTTTATTGTAAGATAACATGATCATCCACATTGAAATTCAACGGAACCTATGAAAATACTATAAAAACTAAAAAGCATGTTTGACAAGGCTGGAGGATATAAGACTGATATAGAAAAATCAATTGTATTTAAATATACCAGCAACAAACAATTGGAAATAAAAATTAGGTAATCACTGCCATTCACAATAGCTTTAAAAAATCTAAAATACTTAGGACTAAATCTGACAAAGCGTACTTATGACCCAAACAGTGAAAACCAAAAAGCATTGCTGAAGAAAACCTAAGTAAAAAAAAAGAGTGTTATTCATTGAACAAAAAATTGAAAAAAAAATTGAAATGAGATAAGATATCAATCTCTCCAAATTTGATATATATAGTCAATGCAGTCTTAATAAAAATCCCATGAGGCGCTCCTGTAGTAATTGAAAAGCTAATTTTAAAATTCATAACAAAAGACAAAGGAACTAGAATAGCCAACACAATCTTGTGAAGTAAGAAAATTGATATAATACCACCTGATTTCTGCCAGTGTTTCTTCTTATTTCTTTTCATTTTTTGGGGGATACATTTCATATATCTTGAATTTGTCCAACAGCTCAATGACTCACTGATCATTTTTTATATATGTCTTTCATTTTGGATTAAATCTTTTATGTCTTCATGTTTATTTTATCTTCTGTGATATCTAATCTGAAGTTCAGGTCTGAATTCCGCTCAGTGTATTTTTCATCTATAGCTTTCATCTCTAGAGGTTTTATCTGAGTCTCTTTTCTAATTCTTATGACTACACTTGTTCAATATTTTTGTTAGCTTTTAAACATATGGAATATATTTTAATAATTGTTGCATGTCCTCTGTTGCTAATTCTAGCAGCTGTGTCAGTTCTGGATTTTTTTAATTAGTTGATTCTTACTTGTCATGTGGTTCATATTTTCCTGCTTCTTTGCTGACTGGAATCCCACACATTATGAATTTTATCTTTTGGTGGTTGGGTATTTTTATATTCCTATAAATATAATTGAGCTTTGTTCTTAAATGCAGTTAAATTAGTTGGAAATGGTTTGATCCTTTCAGTTTTTTATTTTAAAATGTGTTAGGACGAGAGCAGGGTTTAGACTAGAGCCAGTTTTGTCTTAATAATGATTCTAGATGCTTTATCTGATGCCCTGTGAGTTGTGATGGTTTTTATTTTCAGTTTGGTTGGCCCTGTGGGAACATCTACTACCGTTTCCTCAACTCCTTTCACGTGGTTTTTCTTGGTTTTTGGTAGTTTACCCACTGCATTTGCTGATAAGTATTGCGCTAAATGCTCATGGAAGACCCACTCCAGATCTTTGTAATTCTTTCTGTTCAGTTGTTTTCTCTGTGGTTTACTGTCAGGGTCTTGGATTCTCAACTCAAGAAGTTCATCCTTTTCACAAGGGTTTTTTTGGTCTATGTCATGATCTAGAAACTGTTAATGCAATGAACTGTTACGGTCATTAGGCCACCTGTCTCTCGAGAATCAATGGCCTTTGTTGTATAGTGTTTAGTGTCTTGAAAATCATTTCATATATTTCATCTATTTTTTTGTTGTTGTTTAAGATACAGTAAATCATATCCCCGTTCACACACCTTATCTTGAAGCAGAAGTGATCCTTTACTATTTCAGAAGTGAATAATATTTTTCCGTGAACTTACTAACAAAGTTGAATTCTTTTTAGTTGCCAGATATTCTAGGGGAAGGAATCAAATCCAGTGACTTGCTGGCTGACAATAGGTTATTTGAGATTTAAAAGTAGTAAGCTAAAATCAATATACAAACAATTGAAATTGGGCTATGCCAACAAAAAGTGACTTTTGAGATTTTGAAAATGCTGTTAATAGTTCTTGTGTTAATCTTGGAGTTTAGAGTAAAAGATTAAAAACTAGAGATATTTTTGTCATTGTTTGTTTATTCAAATTTCACCCTAAACTTTTTAAACAACTCTTTAGGATATACTCTTATGATAAAGTCTTCAGAGAAATTTATATATGTGTATGTGTATACACGCATATATTTATGTACATATACATAAATGTGCATAAATATACATATATGTTTATATATATGTACATATACAAATATTATGTGTGAGCACATTTTGGATCAAACTTTTAGCTGAGAAAGTGCTAATGTCAGCTGAGATGTGTGTTTGTTTAGAAGAAATCACTAATTTGCTTCCTTGCTGCTTTTGTCTTTCATCAGCAAAAGAAGAACATTTGGGGACATATGCACACTAAATATAAAATAGGACTGATTTTTAACAACTTCAGAGAAAGCATATGGTTGTTTCTTTCTTGTTCTTCGTAATGGGGAGTCAGACATTTGCATACATAACTAGATAACCCATAGAACTCACCCTGAAAATTTAATAAAAATTATGTTTGAAAGATCTTTTATGGAGTAAGTACTACATATGAAACATTGTTCTCAACACCAATATTCAAAAGTATATAAATGACAGTGTCTGATTTTGAGCAGTTTAGGTTTTGGAGAGGAGGAAATGTTTGAATCATCTACTGAGTAACAGGCAGTAACTGCTTTGGTAAAACAGGAAAGAGCTCTGGCAGTCTGGGAGGAAGTCCAAGAAGGAAATGATTTGAGAGTTCATTCTTTAAAAGCACAGACAAAGGAAACAGTAGGAGATTGGCATACAGAAGTTTTCTAAAACAGAGGACTCTATGTATAACACCCTTGAGTTGAATGTCTTTGGGAACTAGTCATGTTTACTTTTCTGATAGCTCTTTTAAAATGATTTTTAAAAACATTTTTCATATTCAAAATTCTAGATTAGTGCTATATAAATCCCACCTGTGTCTCCAACCCATTATCCATATTGTAGGTAGGATAAGTTTGTGAACACTGCAGTCTATACATGGCAATCTTCTGCTTAAGTGTCTGTAATAGCTATTCTCCCAATCCCATCAGGAAAAAGCCCCGTGTTTAAAGTGTGTTCCAAGTTCCTTCATGTTCTAGTCAATTATTGTCACTTTATTTCAATGCCATGTCACCTTCCTCATTGAGTATTTGGACCAGCCATATTTATTTCTAAGGTTTTCTAAAACTTTTAGGTTTTAGGCTTTCTTTGGCCAGTAAACATTCCTATGCTACTTGAAATCTCTCCCTGGCATTGATGTTTACATCAGCAGGAGTCTACAGAGATTCCTGTGTGCTGGAAATATGGTTTTCTCATCCTACAACTCTAAACTTCTGTCATCAGTTCTTAAAAGAAATCTGCACCCACTCAGAGACAGGCCAACCCTGGATTCCTCCAACTCAGTTTCCAGATCTTTACTTATCAAAGTGGAGGAGAGTGCTGGCCTCCACACACCTCCCAGCATTTTCTGCCTTCAACCATCCCCACTGCTCTCACTGTGCACTTCACTCATGTTGATGCTGGTCGGTGATGTTAGTCACCACAAGAAGTCCAGGCCTCCAGGTCATTGCTCACTCTCTTCTGCTTGTTTTCTAGATCCCATCTCTTTTCAAGGACATTCCTTCAGCAAATCTCCCCACTATCAAACTAACCACTGATTTTTCGTTATTACTGAGTATGTCTCATCTGCCATCAAGCTTGGCCACATTTATCCCTATAACTGCTTCCCAGTTAACTGTTCCTCTCTACATCAACTCTCCCTCCAGAAGACCTGCCTCGCGTTCTTCCTTTCACATCTTATTTTGTTCCCAACTCTTCACTAACCCCAACCTTTTCTAAGTTACCATGATCTCCATTTTGCTACATTCAATGATCAACCCTCATATTAAATTACATTGACTTTTTGGTGAAAGTGGAAGTGTCAGTCACTCAGTTGTGTCTCACTCTTTGTGACCCATGGACTGTAGCCCACCAGCCTCCTCTGTCCATGGGATTCTCTAGACAAGAATACTGGAGTGGGTTGTCATTCGCTTCTCCAGCGGGTCTTCCTGACCCAGGGATCAAACCCAGGTCTCCTGCATTGCAGGCAGATTCTTCACCATCTGAGCTACCAGAGAAGCCACCCAACCTTTTAGTAGAATTTATTAAAACTGTCTTTTCTCCTCTTTGAAACATGGTCTTCTTGGCTTTTAGAAAAATTTGCTTCCCTTGTTTTCCTCCCATATCATCAGTCTGTTCGTCAATCTCCTCCACAAGATGTTTTTCATATCTGAGAGTAGTAACATAGAAACATTCCAGAATTAGTCCTTGGTTCTCCCTTCTGCTATATATTTATTTCAATCTGTTGGTGATCTCACTCTTACAGATCTAAATTCACAGCTCCATTTGCCCCAGATTACTTGACTCCTGGTTTCCTCCCTTGCCTCATTTCCAGTACTCTTCTTGACCTCTCTCTTTCTCTCTACTAGATTCCATGTCAGTGCTTGAGGTCTCTTAGGAATACTTCAACTTTTGGAACTTTGCATTTGCTATTCTTTCTACCTGGAATGTCTTTGCCTCAGATATCTTTAGGACTCTTTCCCTCACTTCCTTTAAATACTCGCTTAAATGTAACAACCTCACTGAAAAGTTTCCTAACCAATGTTTTTAAAATTGCCCATTATCCTGGCACTGACTAAACACTGTCCCTGGTTTATTTTATCCATAACATATATCACCTAATTTATTATATGTTTATTTTTAATTTCTGTGTCTACTCAATAGAATGTAAAGTCTATAGGAAAAAAATTCTTTCTTTTTTGTTCAGTGATTTCTCTCTACTGCTTAGGAAAGTTTACAGTGAATGGTAGGTATTTATAAATATTTGCTGAATAAATAAATTAATGAATGAAGCCCTTGTTCAGTTGACATCTTTATTTTCCTTTAGCAGTCAGTATAATTATCACTTTTTCCAGCACGTTTTACCTAAATAGGTCTCATCATGATGTGCTTTCCTTGTATTAAGAATTATTGTGCTGCATGCATTGTTACTACTTTTCTAATTATCTTTCTCCCTTAACCTGAATTGTAAGCTAAAAGAGGTGAGGGAATAGTCTTATTTGTTGACCATATTTTATGAAGTATTTAGAAGAGATTGATAGGTATACCACTCAACACAATTTTGATGCATGTCTTGTGACTGCTTTAAAAGGTATAGGAAAAATAATTTCAAAAGTCTTTGAAATAATTTGTAATTGTATAACTTCTCACAAACTATTTGCTGTTGTCATTGTCAAAACTAGTACTTAAAAGATGGGATATTTTATATCACCTATTTTCCTGACCTTTCCCAGCAGACATTACAAAAGCCAGATCTCACATCTTACAGCACAGTGGGAAGAACCGCTCCCTCTGGTCATGTGCAAAGTTTGAGTGTGGGCAACAGAGCTGTTGTGAATTCTGCTAGGGAGGCCTACGGAGGCCTGGCCTTACAGCAGGGGAGATGGGCCCAGCTACCTTTATGGCCTCATCCACTAAGCAAGTAGCCAAAACCTGAGCAGCAGGTGAAGCTGAGCCAATCCAGGGAGGCACATGAACTGAGTCCAGTACAGAAGTGTGCAAATGTTAAACATTCATAATCTTTGTCAATGTTATGCATAGGATAAGACATACATACATACATACCCACAGACAAAATAAAGGATAATTGTAGGGATAAAGGATTAGGCTTCTTTGTCAAGAGTATTTAAACTGAAAATTAAGCATGCAAAAGAAGTTGGTGTTTACATTTATGAATACTTAAATGATTGCTCTGCAAGTCTATACATTTCCTAATATGTAGCCCTGGAAATAAAGTTAAGGAGACTTTATTGATGTCTCTGTTTAATACTTGACAGTGTGGCCCACTATGGGGTTGGGATACAATATCCTGAAAATATCAATTAAGTCTAATTGTTCTGTTGTATCACTTAAGTTCTCTGTTGCCTTACTGATTGATTTCTCTGTCCATAAGATCTGTCCATTGATATGAGTGAAGTGTTAAAGTCCCCTACTTTTATTGTATTCCTGTCAATTTCTGCCTTTATGTCTGTTAGTATTTGTTGTATGTATTTGGTTGCTCCTTATTAGGTGCATATGTGTTGGTGAGTGTAAAATCCTCTTCTTGTATTAATCCATTGGTCATTATATAGCGTTTTTGTTGTCGAGTCGCTCAGTTATGTCCAACTCGTTGCAACTACATGGACGGCAGCACATCATGCTTCCCTGTCCTTCACCATCTCCCAGATCTTGCTCAAACTCATATCCATTGAGTCAGTGATGCACAGAGTTCTTTTTCTCACTTTTGTTTAAAATTTATTTTTAATTGGAGGATAATTGCTTTACAATGTTGTGTTGGTTTCTGCCAGACAACAATGTGAATCAGCCACAGGTATACATATATCTCCTCCCTCTTGAACTGCCCACTCCTCTAGGTCATCAAAGAGCATCTGGCTGAGCTAAGACAGAGATCTTAAACCATATTTTGCAACTCTCAGTACTTGTAAGAGACAAAGTATTTATTAGATTATTGAATGTTTTTCTCTTCACTGTGTAAAAAATAGAAATCCCTCAGCCTTTTTTATTCAGTTCATGAATCTTTAACCATAAACTTGTAAACCACTAGAAGTAGTATAGTCAATTAAAAAAAAAAAACACAAAAACTTGTGAAGCATTTTTAAAAATTGCACTTGACCCGGAATAAAACAGTTTTAATTGAAGAATTGTCTTCATAAATAGTGTTATTCTGAAAGAAGTTTATAGGTTCTAAATGTAGTTGGAGGTAGGCAATATCTGTGCACAGAAGCTCTCTGTTGACCCTGAGAGCTGTTCTCATGAATCTAAAACAATTAGAAACAGCAAGAGTTATCAGTTAATAAACTGTGGTGTTCTCTTTGTTTTTGGAAGCACATAATCTTTCTAAATGCTAATAATTGTCATTTAACAATAATTTTATGAAAACAAATCTAAAAAGCTATGAGAAAATGTTTTGGCATTTCATGTAATGTTGCTCTTTTCTACTTACTAAGATAAAACTGAACATATTATAATTATATATTTAAATCTAAAACAAGCTATCCTAGATTGTGTGTTGTATATAATAGAGAATAAATAGGAGTATTTTTCATTTTAAGTTAAGCAAAATGCTCTAAGTTTTTGATGTCTCTTTGTAGTAGGTGGACATTTTTGTCATCATAGCTTTGGGAGCTCCACCAATTTCCTTTATAATTCCCTTATGCTATAATGAGAATAGCATCACAAATGAAAGATTTTTGGTCAGGGAAATCTCATGGCATGTTAAAGATATTTGAAGAATGTATATGTGTGTGTGTGTGTGTGTGTGTGTGTGTGTGTGTGTGTGTGTGTGTAGGCTTTATTTGCATCTATTTACTTCCATTAACATTTTTAATTACTATAGAGTATGATGTTTTGTCAGCCATTGATTTAGTATTCTTGAGGAAAATGAAAATTTTTGGAGAAACAGAAAGTATTCATTGAGACCTGATATATCCTGATTTTGATTTGTGCCACTTGTTTTAGGGGAAAGAAAACATGTAACTAGAAATGAATTCATATGAAATAAATTGTAATGTGTCAGGAATTGTGCTACAAGGATTATTTAATGTTGGAGTAAGCTGTAAAGTATTTGGGCTTGTATTTGAAAATGCAGAACATGTTTTGGAGAGGTTACTTTATATAGTCAAAGCCACACAGTTACTAACTAGTATAGCCTGGAGTCCATCACCTTTCTATTTTGCACTTTCTGCCACACTATCAGGCTGTCACATGTAACTGGAGAGATGAAACTGAAGTTGAGTACAGTGTGACTAGGCAAGATTTTTGTGTTCAAACTTGAATTTCAAGGGTGGATAAAGTGAGATAAAGAAATAAGCATTCAGAACTGAGGAAGAAAGTCAGCAAATACACAGAGATTGAGGGGACTGACAGAGCAGGGAGAGATCTGTTTAAGTAGAACATATACAGGGAAGTTGGGTTAAAGTGACGTCAAGTTGTAAAGAGTGTTGAAACTGAGTTAAGGCAGGTCTCTGTAACCAGGCAGAATGATTCACTTATAACATGTGTGTTATAGAGCAAAGGTTGTTTGCATCAGAGAAATAACATGGTGGAATTATAGACTGAGGTGACATTATAGACTGAGGAAGGAGGACTGAAATAAAAAGGATGGAATTAGATGAGTTAATATGTTTTTAGCATTAATAAAACTGATATTAAGGATTCTTTTGAACTTAATGATTTACTTCTGAGCATATCTATAGTCTCAACACAAATACATAATATACATTTATATGTATAATTTTGATAATAATCAAATATTTATTAAGCAATCATTATGCATTTGGATTTTTAAGATACAGCAACAAAGAAAATAAAGTCCCAGTGTCCGAAAACATATTCTAGTAGATAATTCATACAATCAGTTCAGTTCAGTTGCTCAGTCATGTCTGACTCTTTGCAACCCCATGGACTGCAGCACATCAGGCTTCCCTGTCCATCTCCAACTCTTGGAGCTTGCTCAAACTCATGTCCATCGAGTTGGTGATGCCATCCAACCATCTTATCCTCTGAGATGAGATTAATTCATACAATAAATAAATACAGAAGATGTCAAATGTGGTAAGTTTTATGAAGAAAATTAATTTAAATTTATGTAAATTTATTATAGTTTCCATAGGTCAGGAATCTGGACCCTATTTTTCTGGTTTCCCAGCTCAGTGTCTCACAAAGCTATGACCAAGGGCTGAATTGGGCATGAATTCTTATCCTAGCTTCAGGGTCTTCTTCCAAGCTCACTCCAGCTTTGACAGAATTCACTTCTGTGCTGCTCTAAGAACTCATGACAGCTTGTTTCTTCAAGATCAACAGGCATTTCTCTTTGATCTGCAGATTATCTCTTAATAAGCCCATCTGATTAGATCAGGCCAATTTAGGATGATTTCCCATTTGATTCCCTGGTGGCTCAGACAGTAAAGAATCTGACTGCAATGTAGGAGACTGGGTTCAATTCCTGAATCAGGAAGATCCCCTGGAGAAGAGAATGGCTACCCACTCCAGTATTCTTGCCTGGAGAATTCCATGGACAGAGAAGCCTGGTGGGCTACAGTCCATGGGGTCGCAAACAACTGGACAAGGGTGAGCAACAAACACTAATGTAAATTCAACTGATTGGAGACCTTAGTTACATCCGTAAAATCTTTGCCGTGTTAAAGTGGTTAGAAGCAAACTGCAGTTTCTGCCCACACATAGGAGAGGGGATTACATAAAGGATCAGTTCATTTCAGTTGCTCAGTTGTGTTTGACTCTGTGACCCCATGGACTGCAGCACACTAGGCCTCCCTATCCATCACCAACTCTGGGAGTTTACTCAAATTCATGTCCATTGAGTCAGTGATGCCATCCAACCATCTCATCCTCTGTCATCCCCTTCTGCCTTCAATCTTTTCCAGCATCAGGGTCTTTTCAAATGAGTCAGTTCTTTGCATCAGGTGGCCAAAGTATTAAAGTGTCAGCTTCAGCATCAGTCCTTCCAATGAAATTCAGGACTGATATCCTTTAGGATTGACTGGTTTGATCTCCTTGCAGTCCAAGGGAGTCTCAAGAGTCTTCACCAACACCACAGTTCAAAAGCATCAATTCTTCAGTGGTCAGTTTTCTTTATGGTCCAACTCTTAACCCTAACCCTAACCCTTACGTGACTACTAGAAAAACCATAGCCTTGACTAGATGGACCTTTGTTGGCAAAGTAATGTCTCTGTTTTTTAACATGCTATCTATGTTGGTCATAGCTTTTCTTCTAGGGGAGTGTGAATAACTGGGGCCATCTTAGAATCCCAACTACTATACACTATGACTATGGCTTAGAGGTAATTTAAGAGAGAAAAAAATAATAATCTGTATTTTAATTTCACATATTATAACCAGCAAGATAGTAATAATATCTCCATAAACATTTAGTAACACAATGCTAAATGAAAGTTTTATTATTTTTGCATCATAACTAAAAGGAGACTTTTGTGGCCATTCATTATTAAGGTAATTTTAATATAATCTATAGAAGTAATCTTCAAACACTTGACCTAATTCAGAATTGGAGCTTTGAGAAAGAGTCCCTCTATAAATGTGGACATACTTGAATACTTTCATGATGTGAAGAATGAGAAATATTAAAAGATTTTCCCATCATTTGGACTTTTGTGATATTCTAACATCGATCCTTGTCAGTCAAGAGTACTTATGCCCCATTTGTGTTTTAGATTGTGTAATACAAAAGTGTCTAATACTATCAAACAATATTTTCCTGAACTTAAGATTGTTTTATTTCAATCTTTTAGTAAATGTAAAAATAATCAAGAGAAATGAAAGCATCATACTGGATTTCATTGAAAACTATTAATAATTTATTAAACATTAAATATTGTTTAATGTATATCATGAAGCAAAACTATTGATGGGCATAGAAATCTTTCCATGCTTGAATAATGTTTTATTTTGAAATAGTTATTCCTTAGAGTTTACCAATTTATGTGCCTAGATAAATATATTCAAGTTAATATCCAAAAATTTTAAATGTAGTTATTTTCAGGGTAAACTTAATTGTATTAATTTTTTAATATTGTTATAACTGAGTCCACTCAGTAAATAATGAGTCCAGTCTACAAATTATAACTTCAGCTTCTATTTTGCCTTTTTATATCCAACATAAGCTATAGTATAAATTATTTCGATGAGACAAAATAGAAGTTACATCATTTAATTCTCCTTTACCTTGGAAATTTCCTGAGCAGGGGCAAAGGATGAGAATATTGACCAGAGAAACTGCCATTGGTTATAACATTGCCCACTATTAAAGCGCTGTCATAAAGTAAATACCAACTAAAAGGTTATACATAATTAGAAATATAACCTTTCCTCAGTTAAACCAGAACTTCTTCCTGTGCTGAGTCCTTGGTATGTTCATATTGTGATTGGAATGATTATAAGTGGTTGAACATTCTCTGTTCATCAAGGATTCTTTTTCTCACCTAAAATTTACAAGATTTTAAAAGTTGTATTGATCTAAAAGCACTTTCTTTGCAGCCCATGTTGCTTTCTCTCTAAGCGTTATTGCCCACTAATTGCTCTTGAATTGATAGCCATTACAAGTAACTCCCACTGTGGTCAGTTATCAGACAGTATAATTTAGAACAGTGGGGACTATCTGTTAATATGATTCTTTGATCCACTCAAAAATATGAAGATTTTAAGGATGACATCTAATACATGTGAATTTCATTTTGTAGGCAAAAAAAAAAAAAAAAAGCCCAATTTAAATTCCAGCAATTTGTGAGGTCCATCATACTAGGAAGGACAAGTGCGACAAAGCATTTAACATACAGAAAGAGACAACATATTTTATTATACCTTGTCAAGGCAATGCAGTCTAGATATTCTTCCTAGAGCTTTCTGGCACCCTACAGAGTCATGACATTATTTACTATGACATGAAGGATACACAAAGGACTACTAAAAAATCCCTGACCTTACAGACTTACTCTCATAATATATAGAATCATGAGTTAAACCTTGGTAATTCTTGTTAAAATTTAAGTATAATTTCAGCAAAGGGTAGCAAGTCATACCTTAAGGCAATTTATGTCAAACTATTTGTCAGATTATGATAGTGGATGCCAGTGAGGCAAAGAGAGGGGTTTTTGTCTCCTAGTAGAAAAGATACCTCTGCACTGTCTTTACTCATTTTCCACCTTCCTCCTTTTGCTACCAATGGAGAAGGGCATGGCAGTCCACTCCAATATTCTTTCCTGGAGAATCCCATTGACAGAGGAGCCTGGTGGGCTACAGTCTATAGGGTCGCACAGAGTTGGACATGACTGAGAGACTAACACTCCACACGCTACCATTGCATACGACAGTAATTGTGTACAACACAAAAAATCAAGTATAACCTATGGCTAGCATATGAATCGCTTCATTACTCCTCAAGAAGAGAGGATCAGGAAGAAACCTGCAATGGCCCTAGAAGTGTAGGCCATTTGAGTAGATATTCCAGTGTCTTAAAATCCTGAGCCTCGCCTAGACTAGGTAAAAGGCTCCATGTGGGCACATCCCATTGGCCCCACTGACTCCTTATCCAGTGGGGAGAAGCTTGGTCACAGTAAGGTGAGAACTGGAAACTCTAAAGACAGGGTCCAGGACAGGGGTCCTATTTTCCTAAGTCTGCAGTAGAACTATGCTCCTTGTTGATTTTTTTTAATGTTCTGCTGATTTATACAAATTTCCCTTAATTTCCTGATTTAGTTTTTACTAAGAAGTATATTTTAACAGCTAGTATTTTTCCTTCTTCAATATAAGAAAATTATTTTCCTACCAATGTTATATATATTTATGTATGATAACTGTATATATACAGCATCAACACAATGTTTTCTAAGTGTATATATTTTAAAATTAAACCTATGAGTTTCACATAATAGCATTATATACCTTTTGATGAGTATTTCATGAAAAATATATATTTAAAGTCTATTCACAGTATTCAGAAACTAATGCCATAAACCATAATGAGATTAATTGAGCAAATATAACTCCAGTTACCACTTAGTAGTTGTGGTTGTTTGTCAATAGAGTAATACTTAATATTTGTTATTGTAGTGGTTGTTTGGAAATATTTATATTTAATTTCTTGACATTTCTTCAATATACTATTATGATTCTAAGTTCTTTTGATTCCATTTTGAATTTAACTTTCATTAACCTAAATTTTGCTCACTTTTGGCTTTACCTAAATGTCTAGAAATATTATTAGCTCTTTCTTGCTGTACAACTGTCTTGATAATTTTAGATTTTTATAGCTAAATCTAGAGAATTCAGTACTGAGATAAGTTAGGTTGGTGAAAAGGGAAGCTTAATCATATGTAAGGTGAGGAAACTAATTCCATGATGGTTTTCAGTTTATTTGGCATTAAAAGATAAGGATGTCTGGATATGAAATGCCATCAATAATATTTTTCATAATCCTAGATGAAAATTAATTTTACATAAAGGAAATATAATGGCTTAATTTTGAGAGAAGATCAAAGGAAGTTTCTGTTTATTATGTCCCCATAGTTTACCTAGATGAAAATAGTTCATTAACCCAAATGGCACAGAAACTCCTCAGCACAGGAAAGTATTCCCAAATAGGAAGACATATACCTTCTCATATTACAGAACATGGTAACTCTGTGCTACCCCATGTTAACACAGTTAATTGTGGAGCAAGATTCTCAGTTGTGTCAAAAGGTAAGACTTGCAATAGAAAGGTAAGGTTACAATAGAAAGGTCAACGATCTACCTTCTCTACTAAAGAATGAGTGTGACTAATTCTCTCTTGACTTAAAAAGAGAGATATTTCCTAAAACTTTTTCAACATTCTTGGGAGATAAGCAATTTCAAATGGTATCTCATGCACTCCTATATTTGTCCTATTGAACCTCCAATGTTAATAATAGCATCAAAAAAAAAAAAAAAAAGTCTGCTGACACCAAAGCAATGTGTAAGGTTTGACCTTATTTAAACCTTATTTAAATTGATAAGGACAGTATGGTTTTTAAAATATGAAAGCATTCCTTAAACTGTAGATTACTATTTTAGTCCAAATTTTTTTCTGGTTTATCCCCCTCAGGGAAATGCTGATAAAATTGTATATTTCTATGAGTCATGAAAAAAAAGTCTCATCGTTAATAATTTTATTGTTGAGAAATAGCATATAGTATCATGACATAGCATATTAGAAAGCATTGCTTTTTTAAAATTATTTTTGCTATAGAATGGGTTGGGAATCAAGATATGTGAGATTACATTTCAACTCTTTCAATAATTAGTTGTATAACATTTACCTTTTATACCTGGTCTCTTCATGCGTTAAACTGTTAAGACCTAGTACTATCTAGTCCTCTTTCAGCTCTAATATTCTGTGATAATTATTTGCAAAATAAGGAAAGAATCCCCTTTTAATTGAACTATGTACATTTGTGATATTTTACATAGATTTTGCCTGTATGAAGCATTAACATTTATAATAAACTTAAAAGATATGTTTTCCAAAATATTCCATTCAATAGTAATCTTCTTAACCTAAGTGTTCTTTGTGGATTTTACTTAGGGGAGTACATATGCCTTGGTAGATAATAGACTCAATACATTTTTGTTGAATGAATGAACTCTACAGTTCATAAATCTTTATATATTTTATCTGTTTTAATCATTTGGGAAAAAATCGTGTTGAACTGTATCCATTCACTTAGGCAGTACATTCCCTAAGGTGACAGGGTATAGTTTCCTTGCTCTGTCAAAGAGGAAAATGTTTGGGCCTTCCTAGGGTGTTGTCAAGTGAGGAAATAGCAGTCAGAAATGCTTGAAAGACCTTGAGTCACCAAGACAAAAGATAGAGCCCAATATGGAAGATAAATTGTTCTTCCCAGCTTATTGGAATACAAACTCAAGATACATATTTTATTTATTTATTTATTTTTATTTCACTCTGAATTTTATTTATTTTTTATTTATTTATTTTTTTAATTTTATTTTATTGTATACCTGTGGTGGATTCGTTTTGATGTTTGGCAAAACTAATACAGTGTTTCAGGTTTAAAAGATACATATTTTAAATAAAAATATTAAATGGTGGGAGGTGCATTTTTGATTCATGACTTCTAGCTTAGATAGCAGGTAGAAATGGCAATTTCTTTCATCAGCTTAAAAGATTCATGCATTTGGTATCATTAGATACTGATGTATATGAATATAATGAAATGTCTATTCTGGGTTTTTGTATTCTGGCACTATAAACTGAAACCATGTATAAACTATTTTTTTTTTTTTGTCCAAGTATTTATTGAGCCATTTGTTCTGATAGACTTACTGTCTGTTGATTCCACTTCTCACATCTTTCTCTAGGAAACGTGTCTAATTCAGGTACATTTTAGAAAACAGGACATAGGATGGATAGGGTCAATAATTTGGTTTCAGCATAATGAAAATCATGAACTTTTATTCATTTCTGAGACAATTTGAGAAATTTAGGTAATTTTTAAAAAATTACAGAGATTTAGGTCTCCTAGATCCATTGTAGAGTGAACTTGAACATCAAAGTATCTTCAAACTTGTCTAGCTACCTCCAGGTTGAATGTAAGCCACACTGGTCCCTTGAGTCCTAAACAGACACATGATTTCTGAATATTGAGAATCTGGAGCCCTAGGCATCACCTTGAAGGTAAAAGTTCTTGATTAGATTACAATTGTTTTTTAGGAAATGTCATAAGTGTTAAGTAATCACTTTCCTTTTTTTTTTTTTTTTTTTGCTTACATGAAAAAATGGAAAAGGTATTTCTTAAAATGTTCTTTTCATTCCTTTCTCTAATGAGGTAGGGTATAAGAATTGCCATAAAGTTGAAAAAAAAAAGGGGAGGGGGGGAATACATTCAAAATCCATTTGTAGGTAAATCCATACATGTGGGATGAGATGTCTTCAGTGACCTGAATCTCAAACACAAAAATAAAGCAAAACACCCATAAATCTTCTAAATGACAAGTCTGTCTTCAATCCTAAGACAACATGCAGTCACAAAGTTTGAAATCAGAACATAAATGAGAAAGTTTCCAGGAGATTGTTGTCAAAATATGAATATTGATGTTGTTATTGTTCTTCAGTCATTCAGTTGTGTCTGACTCTTTGAGACCCCATGGACTGCAGCGCACCAGGCTTCCTGTCCTTCACCATCTCCTGGAACATGCTCAAACTCATGTCCATTGAGTCAGTGAAAGTGAAAGTGAAGTCACGCAGTCGTCTCCGACTTTTTGCAACCCCATGGACTGTAGCCTACCAGGCTCCTCAGTCCATGGGATTTTCCAGGCAAGAATACTGGAGTGGGTTGCCATTTCCTTCTCCAGGAGGTCTTCCTGACCCAGGGATTGAACCCAGGTCTCCGGCATTGTAGGCAGATGCTTTATCATCTGAGCCACCAGGGAAGCCATTGAGTCAGTGATGCCATCCAAACATCTTGTCCTTTGTCATCCCCTTCTCCTCCTGCCTTCAGTCTTTCCCAGCATAAGGGTCTTTTCCAATGAGTCAGTTCTTTGCATCAGGTGGCCAAAGTATTGGAGCTTCAGTTTCAGCATCAATCCTTCCAATGAATATTCAGGGTTAATTTCCTTTAGGATTGGCTGGTTTGAACTCCTTGCTGTACAAGGGACTCTCAAGAGTCTTTTCTAACATCACAGTTCAAAAGCATCAATTCTTTTGTGGTCAGCTTCCATTATGGTCCAACTTTCACATCCACACAAGACTACTGGAAAAACCATAGCTTTGACTAGACAGACCTTTGTTGGCAAAGTAATATCTCTGCTTTTTAATACACTGTCTAGGCTTGTAATAGCTTTTTTTCCAAGGCACAAGCATCTTTTAATTTTGTGGCTGCAGTCACCATCTGCAGTGATTTCACAGCCCCCAAAAATAAAGTCTGTCACAGTTTCCATTATTTCCCCATCTATTTGCTATGAAGTGATGGGACCGGATACCATGATCTTAGTTTGCTTAATGTTGAGTTTTAAGCCAACTTTTTCACTCTCCTCTTTCACCTTCATCAAGAGGCTCTTTAGTTCCTCTTTGCTTTCTGCCATAAGGGTAGTGTCATTTATATATCTGAGGATACTGATATTTCTCCCAGAAATGTTGATTCCAGCTTGTACTTCATCCAGCCTGGCATTTTGCATGATGTACTCTACATGTAAGTTAAATAATCAGGGTGGCAATATATAGCCTTGACATACTCTTTTCCCAATTTGGAACCAGTTCATTGTTCATATCCGTTTCTTACTATTGCTTCTTGATCAGCATACAGGTTTCTCAGGAGGCACGTAAGGTATTCTGTTATTCCCATCTCTTTAAGAATTTTCAACAGTTTGTTGTGATCCAAAAAGTAAAAGGCTTTAACATACTCAGCGAAGCAGAAGTATATGTTTTTCTGGGATTTTCTTGATTTATCTATGATTCAACAAATGTTGGCAATTTGATTTCTGGTTCCTCTGCCTTTTCTAAATCCACCTTGAACATCTGGGATTTCTCAGTTCATGTACTTTTGAAGTCTAGCTTGGAGAATTTTGAGCATTAACTTGCTAGCATATGAAATAAGTGCAAATGTGCAGTAGTTTGAACATTCTTTGGCATTGTCCTTCTTTGGGAGTGGAATGAAAACTGACCTTTACCAGTCCTATGGCCACTGCTGAGTTTTCCAAATTTGCTTGTATATTGAGTGCAGCACTTTCACAACATATCTTTTAGGATTTGAAATAGCTCAACTGGAATTCCATCACCTCCATTAGATTTCTTCATAGTGATGCTTCCTAAGGCCCACTTGACTTGGCACTCCAGGATGTCTGCCTGTAAGTGCATGATCACACCATCGTGGTTATCTGGGTCATTAAGATCTTTTTTGTAAAGTTCTTCTGTTTATTCTTGCCACCTCTTCTTAATATCCTGCTTCTGTTAGGTCCATACAATTTCTGTCCTTTATCAAGCCAATCTTTGCATCAGATGTTCCCTTGGTATCTCTAATTTTCTTGAAGATATCTCTAGTCTTTCCCATTCTACTGTTTTCCTCTATTTCTTTGCATTGATCACTTAGGAAGGCTTTCTTATCTCTCCTTGCTATTCTTTAAAACTCTGCATTCAGATGGATATATTTTTCCTTTTCTTCTTTGCCTTTCAGTTCTCTTCTTTTCACAGCTTTTGTAAGGCCTCCTTAGATAACCATTTTGCCTTTTTGCATATCTTTTTCTTGGAGAAGGTTTTGATCACTGCCTCCTGTAAAATCTTACAAACCTCCATCCATTTCTTCTGGCACTCTGTCTATCAGATCTAATCCCTTGAATCTATTTGTCATTTCCACTGTATAATTGTAAGGAACTTGATTTAGGTCATACCTGAATGGCCTAGTGGTTTTCCCTACTTTCTTCAATTTAGGTCTGCATTTGGCAATGATCTGAGACACACTCAGTTCCCAGTCTTGTTTTTGCTGACTGTATAGAGCTTCTCCATCTTCAGCTACAAAAAATGCAATCAATCTTATTTTGTTATTGACCATCTGTTATGTAGAGTCACCTCTTGCATTGTTGAAGAGTGTCTTTTCTATGACTAGTGTGTTCTCTTGGCAAAACTCTTCTAGCCTTTGCCCTACTTCATTTTGTACTCCAAGGCCAAACTTGTCTTTACTTCTGGGATCTCTTGACTTTCTACTTTTGCATTCCAGTTCCCTGTGATGAAAAGTGAAAGTCACTCAGTTTTGTGCGATGCTTTGCAGCCCCATGGACTGTAGTCCATGGAATTCTCTAGGCCAGAATACTGGAGTGGGTAGCCAATCTAAACCCAGGGATTGAACCCAGGTCTCCCGCATTGCAGGCAGATTATTTACCAGCTGAGTCAAGAGGGAAAAGGATATCTTTTTTTGGTGTTTGTTCTAGAAGGTCTGGTAGGTCTTATAGACCCATTCAACTTCTGCTTCTTCATCATTAGTGGTTGGGACATAGACTTGGATTACTCTGATGTTGAATTGTTTGACTTGGAAATGAGCAGAGCTCATTCTGTCATTCTTGAGATTTCACCCAAGTACTGCATTTTGAATTCTTTTGTTGTCTATGAGGGCTATTCCATTTTTCCTAAGGGATTCTTGCCCACAGTAGACGATATAATGGTCATCTGAATTAAATTTACCCATTGCTGTCCATTTTAGTTCACTGATTCCTAAAATGTTGATGTTCACTCTTGCCATCTCCTGTTTGACCACTTTTAATTTGCCTTGATTCATGGACTTAACATTCCAGGTTCCTATGCAATATTGTTCTTTACAGAATCGAACT
This sequence comes from Bubalus bubalis, assembly GCF_019923935.1. Classification (NCBI taxonomy): domain Eukaryota; kingdom Metazoa; phylum Chordata; class Mammalia; order Artiodactyla; family Bovidae; genus Bubalus; species Bubalus bubalis. The sequence continues at coordinate 16,631,231 of NC_059176.1, forward strand.
TTACTTTGATCACCAGACACTCCACACCTCGGCATTGTTTTTGCTTTGATTCAGGCTCTTCATTCCTCTGGAGCTATTTCTCTACTCTTTCCAGCAGCATATTGTCACCTACCGACCTGGGGAATTCGTCTTTCAGTGTTACATCTTTTTGTCTTTTCATACTGTTCATGGGGTTCTTAAGGCAAGAATACTGAAGTGGTTTGCCATTCCCTTCTCCAGTGTACCATGTTTTGCCAGAACTCTCCACCATAACCCATCCATCTAGGGTGGCCCTATGTGGCATGGCTCATAGTTTCACTGAGTTAGACAAATCTGTGATCCTTGTGATCATTTTGATTAGTTTCCTGTGATTGTGGTTTTCATTCTTTTGGGCCTCTGATGGATGAGGATAGAAGGCTTGAGGAAGCTTCCTGATGGGAGGCACTGGCTGTGGGTAAAACTGGGCCTAGCTCTGGTGAGCAAGGCCATGCTCAGTAAATTTTCAATCCTCTTGTCTGCTGGTGGGTGAGGCTGTGTTCTCTCCCTGTAGTTTGGCCTGAGGCCCAACTATGGTTGGGGTAATGGCGACCTCCGTCAAAAGGACTTATGCCAGCATGCTGTGGCTCCCAGACTATTGCAGTCACTGTCCCTAACCCTGCAGAAGGCCACTGTTGACCCACACCTCTGCCAGCAACTCCTGGACTCTCACAGGCAAGTCTGGCTCAGTCTTTTGTGGAGTCATTGCTCCTTTTTCCTGGATCCTGGTGTGCACAAGGTTTTGTTGTGCCCTCCAAGAGTCTGTTTCCCCAGTCCTGTGGAAGTTGAATATTGGGCTTACTAAAATAAAACAAAGCCTAGGTAAGTTTTTTTTAATTTTGTCTAATAAATACCTAATAAAATAAGAGGATAGTGATTGCCTTCCTCTCAGTAACAAACAGAAAGCTAAAAGTTTAAATTGCAGCAAAAAGAATTTGTGTAAGTCATAACAACTATTTTTTTCTAACTTGTATTATAAAGTACTGGGAAGATTAAGCAAGAGTAATTTTTGAAATTTCTAGCTTTTTGCTAGAAGAAAAATTCTAATGCATCACTTTTGGTTTTAAGGAAGAGTTGAGACTGGTAAACGTTTTGAGATTTGTAATCTGTAATGATAGCCATGTCTATATAAATTATTTTATGCTTTTCATAAAATTCCAAGACCAAGATTTATCAAGTGTTCACTTGTTTTAGTACACTCACTGGTTACTGATAATTTTTAGAGCTTCTTTTATTTTATTCTGCTGCCATTTTTCAGGATAAAGTATATGGAAATTTAGAAGATGGAATATGGAAGACAATGTGTCTGTTCCAGGAAAACGTTTAACATGCTCTGCATTGGCACATGCCTTTAGAGAATAATTTAGGCTGTTTTCATTTTAACAGGTAAGAGGAAAGGGCTTAATGCAGCAAATATATGAGTTAGACATAAAATGCCTTTTAGTTCCTATTTTGCTACCCAAACATAAACCCATTATAAGGTGTTCCCTTCCACCAATATTTTCACTTTGTTTTCTAAATACCCCAGAGGGAAAAAAATACAAAAAATTTAAACTATTGAAAATATAAAATTTAACTGTACATGAAATAAGCTACAAAAATATACCAAATATGTTGTGATTCCATAAACATTCAGTGGAAACATGAACTAAAAACTTTCACTAGCTTATGTACTTGTCCCTATAAATATTTTAGTAACAGTATATCATACTGAAAGAAGAACATTGGCAAAATAAAATGAGATGTTGAAAGACTTTTGAGGAGAGCATTATTTGCTACCTTATGGTATGTGTATGCATCAGAGGTAACAGAGGAAGGAGGCAGAGGTATGATAAATAAATTTCTCAGTTATTTGTTTACCTTAAGCCTAGGGGAAACTGGGGTGTGGATGATAGAACAAACACTGTAAGTCATTTCTACCAACTAGGCTTTTGGGAACTGCATGCAGCTATATAATAGCCCTTATTAGAAGGGATTACATTGAAATGAAAAGTCAGAATTAGAAAATGTGAAGTAGCAATAGAAGATTGATTATTCATTGTTCCCTTAGTCATTTGTAGCAGAAAGAGTTGGGAAACTCAAAGATAGGAAACAAATGAAGAATCAAATATAAAGAAAATATAGAGTGCTTTTAAACAAATTACCCTATCCTGTCTTAGAAGCAAGTAAATAAGAAGCTGAGGATATACTGGATAGAATAGGGACTAGGTATTGCATTTATGGACTTTATTTCAAAAGTGAGCTTTAATTCAATGGATGCAGTGACTATCTTGAAAGAAGAGTGGAAAGCAAGCTTGCAACGGATATGAGGTTGCCATGTTCTATCCTGTTTATGCAGCTAAAAGAGCAATTTTGCCCTAAAGTTGGAATAATTTTTATAGCTTTCAGTGAATCTTTATACATAAAATATGTGAAAATATAAAAGCAAAATGGGAGTTACAGGAAGGTCATCTTGAAAAGAAAGCATAATGAGACTCACACATTGCTTGCAAGTTGACATCACTGCCCTAGCAAAGTTTGATTTCGAGTTACTTTATCTTGCCCTTGGATGACCTGTTCAGCAGGAAGTCGAGAAAAAAAATTACAATGGGAACAAATTATGTTTCTTTTCCTTTCTACTAAAAGGAACATTATAGTGTATTTTCCACTATTAAAAGTAAATTAAACCATTCTGAATTATTAAAGTAATATGAGGTTGAAACATAATAGTATAAAAATGGGGCCTCGTACTAGCAGATAGCTCTCACCTTAAAGAGCAGCCCTTAGTTCTGCATTTCCCTTCTTTGTGCTTGCACTTGCTTATCTTTTCCTGAGAGAATAAACTCACTGGGTTTAATATACATTAAAGAGTTGTTTGTTTGCTCTTAAATGGGTATAAATTTTCAATATGATCACTCATCCAACATTTGTTGTCTCTCCTTAAATTTCTTTATTTGGCACTATTATTATGGAAAGGCATTCAGCTAGGCTTCAATTATAGATTTACAAAGCAAACCAGAAACTCTATCCTAAACACATTTAGAAGAAGCTATAATTAAAGTCTTCCTGTGGTAGCAGTCACCGGGAGTATACTTTAATTATTGTTATCCTGAGGAAAAGGCAGCCTTTAATTCTAACTATGGGATTCTGGGAAGGCTTAGGAGCAGGGCTGGTGTTGTCCTTGATTCACAAAAGATGAGTTGAATGTAGATAGTGGAAAAACTAAAAAGTAAGTCAAGAGAAATCTTATGAGCAAATATTGAGAAATAAGAAAATTCATAGACTAGGTTAATTTTCTCAGTTCAAGAAATATTTACTTTCTTGATCTCATGCACAGGAATGGTTAGAACTTGAAATTTGTAATTCAAGGTACATTTCAGATATTCAGCTGGCACACACTGATACAGACGTCCTGAGTGTTAAAATATTGAAATGCTGTGATTTTATTTGATAAATAGTCACAGCCCTTGCCCTTCAAATATGCCATTCTACTCTGTCCAGCGTGGGACCTTTTTCGAGATTCTGTGTACCCCTCAGAATTGAATAGTGAAAGCAAAAACTTGCCTGGCATAGCAGAGGATCTCAAAGAGCCTGGTTGAGATTAAAGATGTTTAGGATCAATTTTTATCAGCTAGTAAATTTACCGTAGCAGTTATTATATATTATGAGTTTACCCCTGCATATATAGAATGGACAATACATCTGAAAAGAAAGATCAAAAGCATATTGTGAAAAGCTTGACTATGGTGCTCAAAATTCAGGGGAGGTTTATTTATTGTTTATGAGAAGTAGGTGAAATGATCAAATGTTGTAATTATTACTTTTTTCTAAATGTATCTCTAATGTCAAAATAGTGTATAGATTTGATATTTGATGTAAGTGTTCAGATTGGCTAGAGGAAAATTATCTATACAATAGAACAAGAGAAATCACATGAATACTACCTCACATTTGAAATCTAATCTTGTTCCTTTTGTGTCTAAATTATATTATTTCTAATTCTTTTAAGTAGAACTTGTTTTCACATTACTTATAAATTTATCTAAAACATGGGGATATCAAATTTCCTTTATGGAAAGATAGCTGGGAAGAGTGGGTTCAAGGTCAACAAATTTAAATTAAGTCAGCATGTCCAAGGGCTTCCCAGGTAGTGCTAGTGGTAAAGAATTCGCCTGCCAATGCAGAAGCCTTAAGAGATGCAAGTTCTGTGCCTGGGTCCAGAAGATCCCCTGGAGGAGGGCATGGCAACCCACTCCAGTATTCTTGCCTGGCGAATCCCATGGACAGAGGAGCATGGCGAGCTATAGTTCAAAGGGTCGAGAAAAGTCGGACTCGGCTTAGCACGCACGCTTGCCCTATGTCACAGTTCATTTGCACTCTCTAGGATTATAGAAGGACCAAAACAGAAACTTGTCTTCCTTTAATAACAGATCCATGTCCAGTATCCAAGATTTTACCAGTTAAAATTCTAACTGAGGCCCAACCTTTGTAAAGATTCCCCCTATTTCTAAGATTTAGTGCTTCTTGAAGAATTACTTTTCACAGTTCATGAACTACAGTAAGCTAAGACGGCATTAATTTCATTTGATTGCTTCACTTCATATTACTATACCCTCTATTGCCCACAATTAAGCTACATTACTTGAAATTATAATTCACTTTGTGATTATACCTTTGCAGACACCTTTTAACAGGCCATCTGGGAGTTATTTGCCTACCTTCAGCAACTACCTGCAACTATTAGAACAGTGATCAGCTTTGCTTTAAGCCAGTGATTGACAAGCCTTTGGAGAATAACTCCTGCCCAGTCTATTTCATATTTATTATGTCTTCCAAGTTAGGTTGATTAATTTAAGGAGCTGACTCTGCCATCTGTGAGATGAACGAATCTCAGAGTGATGCTATGTTGACATTTTGAAAGTAAAATGCATGCTGCAAAAGAGTGCTGCCAGGGCAATTTTGGCCAGCCTGCTGGATTCCCAGATCCTTTACAAGATAGTAAGAACTTGTGATGCTATGTCAGTGATATGGAGAAGGCAGTGGCACCCCACTCCAGTACTCTTGCCTGGAAAATCCCATGAAAGGAGGGGCCTGGTGGGCTGCAGTCCATGGGGTTGCTAGGAGTCAGACACGACTGAGCGACTTCACTTTCACTTTTCACTTGCATGCATTGGAGAAGGAAATGGCAACCCACTCCAGTGTTCTTGCCTGGAGAATCCTAGGGACAGGGGGGCCTGGTGGGCTGCCGTCGATGGGGTCGCACAGAGTTGGACACGACTGAAGTGACTTAGCAGCAGCAGCAGCAGCATGGTCTTATTTGTCTAGGAACAGGATTTTATCATTGCATCCTGATACCAAATACCTTGGTGAATACTTCTTGGTGAGCAAGGTATTAGCCTCTTGAATGATATTCTTGAGAAGTATCTTGGTCAGGCCAGTGGTTTTCAAGCTATATTCTATGAAACTTTAGAACTTCACTGTCCAATATTACAGCTTCCAGTCTTACATAAATATTGAACAATTAAAATGTGACTAGAGAAATTATGGAACAGAATTTTAAATTTTATATAAAGTTTTATTTTTGTTTGAATTTTAATAGATATTAATTTAAATTAAAAGTTAAAAAATGGATAGTCATATAGTTTGAAAAACATGTTTAGAACAACAATGGGTTTGTAACTATACTTTCTCAACTCCAGTTTTTCTGAAATCTTTGTACAGATCACATATTTCCATTAAATTAAACATTTGAACTGAGATGAACAGGAAGTAAAAAATGCATGTTAAATGTGAAAGCTGCTAGAAAAAGAATGTAAAATATATCATTAATTTTTATGTTAATGATATAGTAAAATTATTTTTCATTTATTAAATGATTCCATTTACTTCATTTTTCATTTATTTACAGTTCATTCATAAAATGATATTTCATTTATATTAAATAAAATCTAGTTATAAAATTAATTTCAGCTCTAACTTTACTTTTTAAGGAGGTGGTTCCTAGGAGATTTAAAATAACACATTTGGCTCACATTATGGTTTCACTGGACAGAGCTGTTTTAGAATATGGGCTGTGTGTGGACACCAGGCCCACAGTGCCATCCTTCCCATATCAGACTTCCCGTAAACAAGTGTGTCTCTTCTCTTATACATTTGTGTGTTTTACAGTTGAGCTTTCATTAGTTTAATCCCAAGAAAGCACTGTTTTTGAAAATAATGTCTAGAAACCTCATTTTAGACCTGAATAAGGTTTAATAAAATAGTATGATGCTGTTTGGTTTTTGTTTTCTTCAGTTTGAATATAATATGCCAAGATATAGATTTTTTTATTTATCATGCTTGGTACTTTCTGGATGCATGGTCTATCTCTAATTTTAGAAAAGTTTTGTCCATTCTTCAATTTGTCCAATACTTCAATTATTCCTTTAACTCTGTCTCTCTTCTCTTTCTGGTATTCCAACCATGTGTATATTACATATTTTATGATTTTCCCACAGTCCTTGAATGGTCTGTTCTGTTTTTGTCATTGTCTTTCTGTTTACATTTTAGCTTGGGAAATTTCTATTGACTTATCTTCAAGATCAGATCACTGATTCTTCTGCATATTGTTTTCAGATTTCAGCATAGCATCACCCTGAGATTTGTTATATATTCACGCTTTAGGTATGTGTATCATTTTATTTTATTCCAATTAACAGATATTATGCCTCCTTTCAAAGATGCTAATTAAATTAAATCTTATTTGAACACCATATCTCTATATTTTAACAAATCATAAACTATTACTTGGTGCTGTTGGAATTACAAAGAAGGATCAAATAGAATTTAAGCCCCAGTGAAGCTTATTGTGTATATAGAGAGATGAAGCTAATCTAGAAACAACTGAAAAAAGGTTAGCTACCAATGAAATTTGGAGAGTAAAGAATGGCTTCTGCCTCCTGAGAAATTTGTATGCAGGTCAAGAAGCAACAGTTAGAACTGAACCATGGAACAATAGGCTGGTTCCAAATCAGGAAAGGAGTGCGTCAAGGCTGTATATTGTCATCTTGCTTATTTAACTTGTATGCAGAGTACATCATGAGAAATGCTGGGCTGTATGAAGCACAAACTGGAATCAAGTCTGGGAGAAATATCAATAACCTCGGATATGCAGATGACACCACCCTTATGGCAGAAAGCGAAGAAGAACTAAAGAGCCTCTTGATGAAAGTGAAAGAGGAGAGTGAAAAGGTTGGCTTGAAATGCAGCATTCAGAAAACTAAGATCATGGTATCTGGTCCTATCACTTCATGGGAAATAGATGGTGAAACAGTGAAAACAGTGACAGACTTTATTTTGGGACGCTCTGAAATCCCTGCAGATGGTGACTGCAGCCATGAAATTAAAAGATGCTTGCTCCTTGGAAGAAAAGTTATGACCAACCTAGACAGCTTATTAAAAAGCAGAGGCATCACTTTGCCAACAAAGGCCTTCTAATCAAAGCTATGGTTTTTCCAGTAGTCATGTACGAATGTGAGAGTTGGACTGTAAAGAAAGCTGAGTGCCGAAGAATTGGTGCTTTTGAACTGTGGTGTTGGAGAAGACTTTTGAGAGACCCTTGGACTGCAAGGAGATCCAACCAGTCCATCCTAAAGGAAATCAGTGCTAAATTTTCATTGGAAGGTCTGATGCTGAAGCTGAAGGTCCAATACTTTGGCCACCTAATGCAAAGAACTGACTCATTTGAAAAGACACTGATGCTGGGAAAGATTGAAGGTGGGAGAAGGAGAAGACAGAGGATGAGATGGTTGGATGGTGTCATCGACTCAATGGACATGAGTTTTAGTAAGCTCTAGGAGTTGGTGATGGACAGGGAGGCCTGGAATGCTGTGGTCGATGGGGTTGCAAAAGTCAGATACGAGTGAGTGACTGAACTGATAATCAATAACTTGGATGAATTCAAAGATACGATGTTGGGAGATTCTATCTATGTGAAGTTCAAGAACAAGCCAAATAAATCTATAGTGATGGAAAAAAAAATAAATAAAGACACTTCAGTGTAAGAAATGGTGTACTTCAGAGTCTAGATAAGCATGCAGTTCATGTGACCAGGACAGAAAATGAAAGCATTTGATTAAATTGTCTTACTTTATAAATGAAAAACAAAAACAAAAACAAAAAACATTGACAAGAAACAACTTATAGTTACCAGTGTAACTGAGAAGAGCTTCTAAATTTTCTAAAAGTTTATTGATTTGTTAAATTATTTAGGATTAAAAAATTAATTCATCATTGATATACCACCTGCAGGCACAGTAGCATTTTCAGATGGTTTTTCTCAGCTAAATGAACACAATTTAGGGGTATCATTCAGTACTAAACATTCAGTGGTGACTCCAGCCAATTATGGAAGTTCAAGTTACAGCCCCAGTCTTCATCAAGCTGATTGACATCACTCTGAAGTGTGTGATACCAACTCGGAAAATGAACACAATTTCTTACGTATGTACTTCCAAACAATAGCTGTCAGCAAATCATAGTTCCTAAATGATATTTACAATATTTTTTTTCTCTCTGGCACTAGCATAGCCTGTTAATTTTTTTTTTATTGTGGGGAATTGCAAAATTTCAAATAGCATTTAAATACTAGGAGTCTTTTTAATGGAAGATATATTCGAGATATTTATTTTATGCTATTGTAATAAAGTAATAAAATATGTAACATTTAAAATCTCAGCAGTAATTATCTTTAATTTATTTTAAAATTTATATTTATGGACTGGAACAAACTTCCTGTAACCCTGAGACAAGCATTAATAGATGAATTTAAATGTGGGTAATTTTATGTTATGTCCTAATATGGAAATACAATTTATCAAACCTTACCTTTTACTGCTTGATAATATGCAACTTCTGCTCATTTATAGCTCCTCTTCTTATAGTCTTGTTCTGAAAAGACAGTATAAAAGAGTCATTAAAAATGTAGACTGTGACTTCTACGTATAAATCTGAATTATATGTCTTATTAGCCATTGACTCTGGTAAAGGCTTTTAATATTTCTGAGTGCAGTTTTTTCTTAGCACAATGGGGAATCCTACTTACCTCACAGGGTTTTGAAAAAATTAAAATAATAAGTTTATTTATTTGCTTAATATTTTTAAACTATTCACTATGTGCCAAATCCTGTTGTAGATTCTGGACATAAAGCAATGAAGAAAATATAGACAAAAATCCCTGCACTTATCGAGATAAAATTCTAGTGAGTAGAGATACATAATCAATATGTAGCATTAGAGATGGTAATAAATGTTCTAAAGTAGAATAAGGCAAGGTAAAAGTATTGAGAGTAAATGGAATTGTTATATCAGATGCAATTATCATGGAAGATATCTCTCAGGAGGTGATATTTGGGAGAGAAGTTGAGACCCAGTCAAATGAAACTAGCCAAGTGGTTGTAATATGAAGAGTTTTTTTTTTTTTCCCCCTGGAGAGCCCAGGAAGTGAATACAAAGATCCTAAAGCATGCATGTGCTTGACATGTTTAAGGAGTAGCAAGGAGGCAAAACCATCTGGGTCAAAGTCAGCAAAAGGAGAGTGGTCAGCGAGTAGATGAGAGTGGTAGCTGGAGGTGGGGTGCTAGAAAGGGGTGTGCCAGGTCTTGTGAAGCCATACTAAGGATTTTGGATTATATTCTGAATCAGGAAGAAAAGCCATTCATTTTGTGTAGAACAATAATATGGTGTACCTTGTGATTTTAAGGAATTATTCCTCTGGCTTCTTATGGAAGAAGACCCAATCAGAGAGTAAGGCAGGGTGCGCTAGGACTGACTGGATGACTCGAGCAATTGTCCAGGAGGCACGTGGTTGTGGGTTAGAGGAGACTACTGGTGATAGAGATAGAAATTGCTAGACTCAGCATATATGTTGAAAGTAGAGTCCAGAGATGTGTAGATAGATAGCTCGCCCAAATTTTTACCTGAGCACCTGTAAGAAGGGTGCTTCCCAGGTGGTACTAGTGTGAAAGAATCCACCTGCCAATAAAGGAGACATAGGAAATGTGAGTTCAGTCCCTGGGTCAGGGGATTCCCTGGAGTAGGAACTGGCAGCCCATTCCAGTATTCTTGCCTGGATAATCCCATGGACAGAGGGGTCTAGCCGGCTATAGTCCATAGTGTTGCAAAAAGTCAGACATGACTAAAGCGACTTAGCATGCAAACATGCTGTAAGAATAAAGTTGACAAATTTTGACGTGAGAGAGAGGAAAACAAAGGGTAGGACTTCAGATGGGGAGGGGCATGGTCTGGGTATAGCTAAGGATATAACCTGTTTCGTGCAAGGAGTGCAGTATGTATAGCTCTCCTTTCTACCACAAATGCTAGTCTCTGCTTGTGTACCTCTAACTTTGCCCTTGAACTTTGTCATTCCAAATTCTTCCTTTCATTCACAAGTCAGTTTGAAACTTATCTCTAATCTCACCCCAATAATCTTTCCCTTCTTTCAAATCTTAAATATAGTAACCTGCATAGATTTTCTCATGCAGTTCTGTGTTGCTTTACATTTTTCTATCATTCTATAAGCCATAACATTGTAAGTGTGTGCAGGGTAGGCACACAAATGCATCACCTCTCATATCTCTAAAACTTTCAGATGACTTTGTGCCAGACACACCAAAAATTAATATCTTCTGCAGAACATGGGACTAGGTGTTGTGAAATATTCATTAAAGAATTTTCTTTTCTTTGACAAAACGTGTAGAAATTTAGGTGTTGTGTGTCCCTATAATTACAGGTTCAAATGTTTACCAAATAAGACTAAGTTCTATAAGAAAAGGCTGATCTTTTGGGGGATGTGTTTGTTAAATATTTATGATATATGTTCTCACGTATTAGTTGTTTATTGTCTCTTCTACTCTAGATGTGCTCTCATTAGAATTCATGCACTTGAAGATCTTCACATTTTCTCACTCCCATCCAGCCATCCATAATGTCTCTTTCCCAGACTCCTTGCCTTCCGTCTTATAATCTTTCTCTTTTAGGCTCCTGGCCAAGTGACCAGTCCATTTGCTGTTATTAGGGCTACTCCTGTAATCAGCTGTTTCAGCACCAGAGAATAGGCTTCGTGTGCAAGAAACTTGCTGGTAACGAACAGGAAGGGGAGCTTGAAAAAGGGACACAGAAAAGGAGAGAAAGCTGTTCAAGTACATCATTCAGTTGGTTCCCACTGAGGGTGACTGGATCTCAACCCCACTCGAGGCCCTCAGTGGATCGGCATTACATCTCTGCCTGAGATGTAACTTAGGGACCATTTGTGCTGGCTCAGTGAAGCTCCCCCATTTCTCAGGGGTTAACCTAGGGAGCATAAACACCTCCAGCTTTGTTTTACACATGGGCTAGAATGTTTGAGCTACTGCATCCTGTATGGTGGTGGCAAAGATGCCCTAGGGCAGAAAGCAAGAGATACAGTCATCTTAACTCAGGCTAGGTGATGTTAGGCTGCATTTATGTACAACTGGGTGCTTTACCGATAGGTAAAGCAAAAAAGATGAGCCTAAAGGATGCAAGAGGCATGAAAAATATTCTACACATGAAAGTACATTTTCAATGATAAAGATGTGGTTCTTCCGTTAAAAGAGTTCACTGACCAGTGTTCCTGGGTCATAAAATAGATTTTATATGTTGTCCTGTGTATGGTTTATTTTCAATTTCTAACAAGTTTTTCTTGGTTTGTAAAATTAGTGTTTCTGTTATCAGTGTTTTGATGAGGCAACTGTCTCCTAAAGCTCATTTCCTAGTGTTACTGATTATCTAGATGGCTTATGAAGAAGTGGATTAAGGTTTTAAAAGTATAATTACTGTAGTTGACATAGTGTTCTCTGTGTCTTCCAGCTGGAATAGTCTATGTCAGCAATTTGAAATCACCAAGGCTTCATTTACTGTTAAGGAATATAATTGGCTGCATAGCTTGGTCATTTTAGAGGGGATGAGAAGAGATCCATGACTTTACTCTTTATTCTGCATTCATTTTCCCCAAAGAACTCGGCCCATCTTTCCAATGTCTAAATTCCATCATTTAAATTCTTCTCTGAGGTCTAGGCTTTCTACCCTCTATTGAAATGCAGATAATACATTCTTTATACCTTAATGCATTAGTGTATTAGATCCTCACCTGAAATCAGATTTTAATGTTGATAGTTAAGAATGACAGAGTGAATAGGAAGATACTTGTATCAAAAGCTATGAGTTGGCCCCAATGATGGAAAATGTCTGCATCTTAATGTTTTCTAGAGTTCTCTTTAAAAGAAGGAAGTATTTCCTCAGTTGAATAAAGTTAGAATAGATTGCCCTTAAGAGGGTGGAGGAAAATGGGAACAATCTGATGCAGTTTAGTAATGAACCTGAACAAACAGGGTTAGTAAGGAGAAAGATCCAATTCATTCCTTGCTAATGTATCCTCCTAAAAGAAGTGTGTTACTGAGCAGCAGATTTAAATAGAAGGCGTGTTTGGAATAAGAAGGAGCAACAATGCTGAGCATTTATCAGCCTGAGACTAGATAACAGGGGTTCCCTTTCAGACTGGAATTGTCTTTCTGAACTGAATCAAATATACGAAGAAGAGGGCAAGTCTATTCTTGTTTGTAGTTTTAAAGAGTTTCACAGATGGTTTTAATAACAGTGAGTCTTGGCTTTGAAGGTCCAATAAACTGATATTTTGAATAAAGCTGCTAAGTCTTACAATGAACATTTCCTCAGTGACAATTTTGATACATAACTCTTCTCATAAACATTGGCACTGTGTTTGGAAACAGAACACAGCTTTGCCTCTTGTTAACTTGAATACTTTACCCAGCATCTGAGAACCTCATTTTCTTTATCTGTAAAATGGAACAAAAAGAACTCCGTTTTAAAGTTATTGTAAGTAATATATCTTAGCAACTTTTATTATACATTCTCAAAATAGTAACAGGAATTTTACAAAATATTAGCTCATTTATGGGCTTCCCTTGTGGCTCAGGTGGTAAAGAATCCCCTTGCAGTGCAGGAGACCTGGGTTTGATCCCTGGGTTGGGAAGATCCCCTGGAGAAGGGAAAGGCTACCCGCTCCAGTATTCCAGCCTGGAGAATTCCATGGACTGTATAGTCCATGGGGTTACAAAGACTTGGATATGACTGAGTGACTTTCCCTTCACTTCAGCACATTTATAGCAGTATAGAACTTATAATTTTAGCTCAATAACTACTGTAGTATACTTGAATGTCAGTATTAATATCAGATAAATCAAAGGAATCAAAATATATTTTACCAAGTTTATCTAAACTGATTAACATGGCTCATCATATTCTCTTAAGACCTGAGTGCTATCTGAAAATAAATGTTTCAGATAATATCTTTTTTTCCTTTAATATATTAAAAGATCATATCTTGATGTTCTGGGAAAGTTACAAATTCCCTAGCTCTCACACTGCTTTGTTTTCAATTTTTACTTGTTCAGAATCTGGCTCTAAAATTCAGTCATTTCTGTAGTATTCCTATTCAGTAGAAAAGCATTTCCTGTCTTGAGGTTAACATGACTGAACAGTATTCCAGGGCTCCCTTACCAGGACTGTTGTTTTAGAACTTTATTTTAGTCCCTTTTACCCTTTTCCATGCATGCTGCTTTCTTTGGATTGCTGAACTCTAATTATTATCTTGTTCTTTTCATAAAAGTTTTCTGTAATTTGACCTGTTTCCTAGGCTTTGTGTTCATTGTTTGCCATGACACTATCATCTGGCAAAGCAGAATTATTCACTTCTTCCTTGCACTTCCCAGGACTTTCTGATTTTATCTGTGGTTGCTTACTGTTTTTCGCATTCAAAGAATGCTAATCCTGACCCTATTTCTATATCCTATGTTTGACATCAGCTCTTAAGGTGATTGCAAAGAGAACAGACCCATCGCTTCTTCACTGCCATCTTATGCAAGAGCCGGACTGTCTGCAAAGGAAGATGTTTTTGAAGTTAACCTTTATATTCAATAAACCCCCTGACTTTTGAAAAGGAGTCAGTTGATTCATTAACTGATAAAACAAAATTTTTAATAAGGATGTAAACTGTATCATCCATGAAAATTAACATTTATATTTGGAAATATGCATGTGCTTAACTGAACAGAAACTAAGGGAACTTAGCTGACATGGCTGGGAAAATAAAGCCTCCAATTAAAATAAATAAATTAAACAACAACAACAACAAAATAAAGATCCTGACCAGATGATCCATACTGACCTTATATAAGGGGTTCTTGAGTCCCTGATTCATCTGCAAACTTGGGGAGCAGTAGATATCATTGGTGAAATTCAGGGATTCCTTCAGATAGACCAACTCAAGTCTGGTGAAGGAAGAGAGCAAGATTTCCTCTTGCCAGTAGAAGAAGCTGTATTTCCAGGTAGAGATTTGGATGAAAAAAATTAAAGAAGGCCTACCTAGGGAAAGAGATAGTAAAGCTAAGGAAGACAAACCTAGGCAGAGAGGAGAGAAGCAGAGGAATGATGAGAACTCTCAAAGATTCCTTTCCTTTTAGACCTAGGATGTAGTCCACAGTGTGTGTCCCAAGTCACTTCAGTTGTGTCTGACTCTTTGTGACCTCATGGACTATAGCCTGACAGGCTCCTCTGTCCAGGAATTCTCTAGGCAAGAATAATGGTGTGGGTTGCCATTTCCTTCTCCAGGGGATCTTCCCAACCCAGGGATTGAACCCGCATCTCTTGTGTCTCCTGCATTGGCAGGTGAGTTCTTTACCACTAGTGCCACCTGGGAAGCCCATAGTCGACAGTATGTGCTTAGTCACTCAGTCGTGTCTAACTCTTTGTGACCCCATGGACTGTAGCCCACCAGGCTCCTTTGTCCATGGGGATTCTCCAGGCAAGAATACTGGAGTGGGTTGCCACACCCTCATCCAGGGGATCTTCCCAACCCAGGTCTCCTCCATTGCAGGAGAGACTAATTTCTTACTCCTCCATTGTACTTTTCCTTTGGAATTGTTCCATTTATCTGTACAACAAGGTTTAAGAATCTCAGAGGAGACTGAAGGGGCTTAGAAGTGTAGGACTGGAAGTCCTTATTTCATCTTCTTACTGACTCCAGTAGAGAAGTGATAATGAATCTAAGTTCTATTTGGTGCCTAGACATACAGGAATGTTGTTGATAAAGAATTTGGTGTCACTGGAAAAAGACTATTAGTGCTAAGAAGGACTCTGAACTAAATGACAAGTAAAGCTGTCCAGTCTTCCATGTTGATATACTGAAGGAAGCTTCACTTGGGCAACAGGAAAGAAAAGTTGGAGATGTGAGTTATGGCTTCTGTACTTCCAGCAAAGTATCTTCTGTCTTTCTCTCTCACTTTGAACTGACATGACTTTTATCTGAATTATGGATTGTATCCTTTTATGTTATATAATAAAAGTATTTATATAATAGTAGTCTATTTATAAACATTGCCATTTAAATCACACCATTTGATTCAGTCATATCATCATTTATAACCAGGGAATTGGGAGAGGATAAAGGATGGTATTTGCATTGATCATATAATATTCATTTATCAGAACTTATTTTTTAAATAAATGGAAGGCATTTAATAACAATAACAATTTGTATAGCAAATTGCTGAGGAATGATTTCAAGTGATAAAATAAGAGGCTGAAAGGTTTTAAGGTACTTATTACTCAAGCCACTGATCAACCACCCATCTATCTATTATCTAGTCATCTGGCCATCTATCTACCATACAAATTTTTCTCCCCCAAAAGACAAAGCAAATGAATATACTCTTAATAAAGCAAACAAACATAAATTAACAACAGAGAGTTGAAGTCTTGTTTGGTTTTTTTGGTTATCACACATTCTCACACTACATAACTTTTGCATATCTTTTTCTGCCCTACTTCTCTCTCTCTCTCTGTTTCACTTGACTAATTCTTATTTGATGAAGGAAGGAAGTGGCTATGGTTATAAAAGGGTAACAAAGGGATCCTTGTGATGGAACTTTTCTAAATTATGTGGTGGTGATAACAAAATCTACATATATGATAAAATGGCATAAAACTAAATGCACGTACACCCATAAATACATATGAAACTGGTGATATCTGAATAAGGTTTTCGCATGTCGATTTCCTGGCTGTGTATTGCGCTATAGTTTTGCATGACATTAGCATTGGAGAAAACTGAGTGAAGGGTAATAGCATCTCTTTATATCATTTCTCCCCACTGCGTGTGGATATATAATTACTTCAAAATAAAAAGTTTAAAAAAATAACCTTCTCATGTCCATAAATATCTGTATTATTTGTGTGACTTTAGCCGTGTTTATTAAAGGGTGTTTTTATTAACATTTATAGACAACTGAACAAATTAATCTTTCAGCATAAATCCCTACTAGACTTAGACTCTTAACATAAATTCTTATGAGACTTAGGTCTAGTTAAGTTTCTTAACTAGTCCTAAAACTTGCTGGATCCAGTGATCAATTATCTATCCAAACAGTTAACACCAGAACAAAAAATGCTTCCTTTAAACATACATATTAAGTATGGGATTCCATGAAAGGAAAGTAAATAAGTTCTTGTTTGCTTTGATATAACTCACTATTTCTTCTTCTTTTCATTCCTGGATTCTCAATTTCTATTGACCTGTACATCTTGGCTAGTCCAAGATGTCACTCTTTTTCTTTTTCGTGTTTTTAAGAACTGTGAAGACCCTGAAGTTTTACCTGAATTGCAAGCTAATAAATTGGCTTGCCAAATTATATAGGTGCTGGCAGAACACGCCAAACTCCTGAGTCAGAGCCAAAGGGCTTTATGGCTCATGTTATAACAAGTAGCAGGAGCTTCATGTTCCCATTATTTTCCCTTTTTTTCCCTCAGGCCCACAAAGATGATGCAGAAGTGACCCAGGTGGATGCTATTGTAAAGATCCACCACATGTTCTGAAAACCTCTGCACTGATTTTTAAGGGCTACTGGTCAATATGCCCAACAACTGTCCAGGGCAGAGTCATTCTTTTTATTATGTGGGTCAGGAAGCAAATTTAACCTTTTCTCCTGGTGGATACACTATCTCTATATTCCAGGCAATTTACCTCACAAACATCCTTCAAAGAGTCAGAAACAAAAACTAAAGAAATGTCTTAGGGAATTATTTCCCAGCCCTTTGTTTCCCTGGTGATCTCATCTGGTTCCATGGTTTTCATTATATGAATGAGTCTCAATTTATACCCTAATCTTAACCTCTCTCTAAATTTATACCAACTTAAAAAAAAAAAGCCTTTATATAAAGCACTGGAAACTTAATATCAAAACAAAAACTGTGGGTTTGCTTCTGAATCAAAACATGTTTTTCCCTTTTCAGTGTTATTTATAGATACCCAGTTTCTCAGGTACAAACACTAGAAGTTATCCTAATTCCTTGATTTATTCAATTCTCATATGCATGTCACTACTAAATCTTGTAGTTGTTGTTCAGTCGCTAAGTGGTGTCTGACTCTTTGCGACCCCTGGCCTGAAGCATGCCAGGCTTCCCTGTCCTTCCTTATCTCCTGGAGTTTGCTCAAGCTCATGCCATTCAACCATCTCATCCCCTGCCACCCTCTTCTCATTTTGCTTTCAATCTTCCCCAGGATCAGGGTCTTTTTCAATGAGTTGACTCTTTGCATCAGGTGGCCAAAGTATTGAAGCTTCAGCATCAGTCCTGCAAATGAATATTCAGGGTTGATTTCCTTTAGGGTTGACTGATTTGATCTCCTTGCAGTCCAAAGGACTCTTATGAATCTTCTTCAGCACCAAAATTTGAAGGCATCACTTGTTTGGTGCTCAGCCTTCTTTGTGGTCAAGCTCTCACATCCATATATGACTACTAGAAAAGCCAGAGCTCTGGCTATACAGACCTTTGTCAGCAAAGTGACATTTTTACTTTTTAATACACTGTCTAGGTTTGTCAGAGCTTTAATTCCAAGGAGCAAACATCTTTTAATTTCATGGGTGAGGTCACCATCCACAATGATTTTGGAGCCCAGGAAAAAAAATCTGTCATTGCTTCCACTTTTTTCTTATCTATTTGACATGAACTGTTGGGACTGGTTGCTATGATCTTAGCTTTTAGACTGTTGAGTTTTAAGCCAGCTTTTTCACTCTCCTTTTTCCTCTTCATCGAGGTTCTTTAGTGTCTCTTTCATTTTCTGCCATTAAATTGATATCATCTGCATGTCTGAGGTTGTTGATATTTGTCCCAGAAATCTTGGTTCCATCTTGTGATTCATCCACCCTCACATTTTGCATGATATAGTCTGCATATAAGTTAAATACAGAGGGTGACAATATACAGCCTTGTCACAGCTGTACTCTTTTCCCAATTTTAAACCAGTCATTTGTTCCATGAAAGGTTCTAACTATTTCTTCTTGACCTGCATACAAGTTTCTCAAGAGGCAAGTAAGGTAGTCTGGTACTCCCATCTTTTTAAGAACTTCCCACATTTTGTTGTGATCCACACAGTCAAAGGCTTTCACATGGTCAATGAAACAGATGTAGATGTTTTTCTGCAATTCCCTTGCTTTTTCTATGATCCAACAAATGTTGGCAATTTGATCTCTGGTTCCTCTGCCTTTTCTAAATCTAGCTTGTACATCTGGAATTTCTCAGTTCAGGTACCGCTGAAGTCTAGCTTAAAGGATTTTAATCATAACCTTACTAGTATGCAGAATGACCACAATTGCTCGGTAGCATGTACATGGTTTGGCCATGCCCCTCTTTGGGACTGGAATGAAAACTGACCTTTTCCATTCCTGTGGCCACGGATGAGTTTTCCAAATTTGATGACATATTGAGTGCAACACTTTAATAGGATTATCTTTTAGGATTTTAAATAGCTAAACTGGATTTCCATCACTTCCAATAGCTTTGTTTGTAATAATGCTTCCTAATGCCCAGTTGACTTCACACTTTAGGATGTCTGGCTCTAGGTGAATGACTGTCATCATGGTTATCTGGGTCATTAAAACCTTTTTTATATAGTTTTTTGTGTGTATTCTTGCCACCCCACTTTAATCTCTCCTGCTTCTGTTAGGTCCTTACCATTTCTGTCCTTATCATGCCCATCCTTGCGTGAAAATGTCCTTGGATTCTCTAATTTTCTTGAAGAAATCTCTAGTCTTTCTCTTTCTATTGTTTTCCTCTATTTCTTTGCACTGTTCACTAAAAGCCTTCTTATTTCTCCTTGCTATTCTCTGAAACTCTGCATTCAGTTTGACATATCTTTCCTTTTCTCCCTTGCTTTTTGCCTCTCTTTCCTCGGCTATGTGTAAAGCCTTCTTAGACAACCACTTTGCCTTCTTCCATTTCTTTAACTTCGGGATGGTTTTGGTCACTGCCTCCTGTAAAATGTTACAAACCTCCATCCATAGTTCTTCAGGCACTCTATCAAATCTAATCCCTTGAATCTATTTGTCAATTCCACTGTATAATCATAAGAGATTCAATTTAGGTTATACCTGAATGGCCTAGTGGTTTTCCCTACTTTCTTCCATTTAAGCCTGAATTTTGCAATAAGGAGTTCATGATTGGAGCCACAGTCAGCTCCAGGTCTTGTTTTTGCGCACTGTATAGAGTTTACCCATCCTTGGCAGCAAAGAATATAATCAACCTGATTTTGATATTGACCATCTGGTGATGTTCATATGTCGAGTCATCTCTTGTGTTGTTGGAAGCAGGTGTTTGCTATGAACAGTGTGTTCTCTTGATAAAACCCTGATAGCCTTTGCTTTGCTTCATTTTGTACTCCATGGCCAAACTTGCCTGTTACTCCAGGTATCTGTCACTTCCTACTTTGGTATTCCAATTCCTTATGATGAAAAGTGCCCTTTTTTTGTAGGTCATCATAGAACCATTCAACCTCAGCTTCTTCAGCATTAGTGGGTGGGGCATAGACTTGGATTACTCTGATGTTGAATGGTTTGCTTTGGAAACAAACCAAGATCATTCTATTGTTTTTGAGATAGCACCCAAATACTGCCTTTCAGACTCTTGTTGACTACGAAGGCTACTGCATTTCTTCTAAGGGATTTTTGCCCACAGTAGTAGATATAATGGTTATCTGAATTAAATTTGCCCATTCCTGTCCATTTTAGTTACCTGATTCCTAAGATGTCAGTGTTCCCTCTTGCCATCTCCTGTTTAACCACATATAATTACCTTGATTAATGGACCTAAAAGTCCAAGTTCCTATGCACTGTTGTTCTTTACAGCATTATACTTTACTTTCACCATGACACAGGCACACAGGCTGTTGTTTCTACTTTGTCCCAGCTGCTTTATTCTCTCTGGAGTTATTAGTAATTGTCCTCCGGTTTTCCCCAGTGGACACCTTTCAACCTGAGAGGCTTGTCTTCTGGTGTCATATTTTTTTGCTTTATGCTGTTTATGCGGTTCTCACGGCAAGAATACTGGAGTGGTTTACCATTCCATCCTCTACTGGACCACATTTTGCCAAAACTCTCCACTATGATCTGTCCATCTCGAGTGGCCCTGCACAGCATGGCTCATAGCTTCACTGAGGTACACAAGCCTACTCACCATGACAAGGCTGTCACCCATGAAGGGTTAAATTTTGTTGACCCTGTCCCTAAAACATATCCTGATACCAAACTACATTGCTGAGATGACCACTGCCACTATGGTTACTATACTTCCCTTGTAGCTAAAAGTACATATAATATGTAAATAGAAGTATTGTGGTAATTCCAGAAAGGCTATTTAAGGGCACTGACTCAAAAAGAAATTGGGCTTTTGAAATAAGGCTTTTGAGGGTTTTTTTTTTTTTTTTTTATTTTGTCCTCATCCTCTTTATTGGAATACACAATAGGAAGCCTGAAGTTCTAGAAATGTTAAGTCACTTGTAATACAAAGATCTGGGGGTGGGGGGGGGGGTGGGGGAGGGAAGAGGACCTGATACTCTATCAGCCTGAGAAAAAATAGAAGACTATAGATAGCTTTTCTGGAATTGTCTTCAATCTTATAAATTTGAGATATTGACCAATCTTAACTTGCTTCCTCTCTCTGATTATGAAAAACTGACCAGTGAGGATAAAGCTTAGGAGGATAGATGATGGAATCATGTAGAATCTAAACTTTACAGCATCTAAGAACTGTTCCTCAATGACATCTTACTTTCTGGTATAATATCAAAGAGCTTTTTCCTTTATTTCATTCACTGTTTCTTCATCAGTAGGACACATATGCTTGATTTCTTCTTCCCTGTTATGTCCTCTGGGTCTAAAACTAAGAGGGTAGTAAAAAGGCAGTAACTCCTCATCTATCTTTCAATACCCAAAATGGGCCTTTTTTTTTTGGGAGTTGAGGGTTTATTTTAATTGACCCAGCAAATGAAGATGATGGAAAACTTTTACTGAGTCCTAAAAATGGTGAGTTTACTTCAGGGACTGGATACTAGCTTGAGGACATTGTACCACAACTACTCAGTTCAAATGGTACAACCTCTGGGAAGCTTTTCCAGATAAAAGACTGGGACTAAATTAAATGTACCTTCTCTGTGTTCTAATTAGAGTCAAGTGCATTCCACTATTACAGCATTTATCTCCCTGTATTGTAATTAGGTTTTTAAATTGTCTCTTCCAATATACTGGACATCTCTTAAGGCAGGACTTGCATCTTATATTAATAGATCTTGAGGGCAAGGACTAGGCTAGATAGATACTATATGCTTAATAAATATTGATTGAATAAATGAATCAATCAATGATTTGTATAGTAAAGAAGGAATGGGTGAATGAATTATAATTTTCTTAAGACAGATACAATAGCACAGAGTAATTGTGAATTGGCCATACATGATTGATCATGGAAGCAAAACCTTAATTATTATTTGCTTATTAAATCAGGAAGCCTATGCATTTTAGGAAGCTCTGCAAAAGCTCTAGACATGGAGTCATGAAATCTTGTCCAGTAATCCTAGTTTTCTAAAGTGTAAAATTGTCCTTATTTTATCTACATTAGAGAATTGGTATTGAAATAAATAAAATGATATTAAAGTTTTTAATATATTCCCTGATTTTTAGTGATTAATAGTCATTTATAATTTAAAAAGATATATGTATATACCATAAGTAGTCACTCTTTGTAGGTTATAAAGATGAAATAACCTTTGTAAGTTATAAGATTAAATATTTGACATAATTTATTCCCAATTCATAGGCTTATGTATAAATGTATTTTAATATCTGATCTTAGCTTTGACAATAGGGAATATGAAATGTGATGAATAAGTTTGTATACAAATTCATTTTAGACAATATATGCTATCTTCTTTTGTAGAAATTGTGTCAAAAAAAAGTTAAAAACAATTTAAAGCATGTTTCTACTTCCTTTGATTTTCTTTCTGTTAAGAGATGGTAATATGTTTAAAAGGAGACACATCAAGCATCACAAATTAATATTTTATCCATTTGGTGGTTTAGTGTAGTTCAATTATTTTCTGCCTTTAGTTGGAACTAATTTATTAAAACTCTAAGAATTCTATAGTAAAAGATATACTGTAAGTGAAAACTGTAAGAACAAGAAAATAAGCTGTTCTTCCAAATGCATTTTCTGAACTCTTTCAGGTAAGCTCATGCTCTCTGTGTCCCGTGGACCATGGGTGGTTGGATAGATAGGCTGGAAGAAATTTTTAAAAAGTAGCAAAAACTGGAAGTAGAAATGCAACTTTATTGATCCCCAGCAGGTTTATTCTTATTACTAAATTTTCAGCTGTTCTAAAATTCAGAGTCAATTGAAGTGAATTCAGAAATGACATTTCTTGTGGGTTTGCTTTATTCAGTAAGAATAACAAATGAGAGCATTTCTCCTAACCTGAGCTATAGAATGACATATTACTCTTTGCTGATACTGTAGTTTTAGTAAATGATAGATATAAGCATCACCTTATTCTTTATGGGATATAATGGGTAAAATATATTCTAGATGTGAAAGAATAAAAGACCATCATGTTCATTCAACAAAATTTATTGAACTTCTATTATGTGCACCATTTTATGATTCACAAGTCTATGGGGAGATAAAGCTGTGAAATCATATGATCCTCAGCTGCAAGAGCTTACACTAAAATAGAAGAGACAAGGAACAGTAGAAAAGCAATAGGAGAAAGCTATTGATAAAATGTTTATAGAAACAGAAAGAGATTACTGTCTGAGAGATCTATTGATTGACTGGTAGAGAAAAGTATAGATACGGGTAGATATAAAATTTTAAAACATACTTTAATAAATATTTAGTTGTATGTTGGTATGGGATTGTACTGCTTCAAAATATTTTCAATATGTTATTTAAGTAACATAACAACTGTGCCTTCAGGATTGGTTTTATTGTCTGTTTCTCTTTTATTGTTAAGGAGATGAAGCTCATTGAGGTCATGTTCATGAATTAAGAAAAAGCATACATGTCTCTTCATTCCAAATCTTAGAACTGCTTTCGACTATAAATTATTATTTTGATATATGTGCTTCATCACATGTACCATAGTGTGAGAGGATGTATAGACATTTAGTTAATAGTTTGAGCACTGGAATCAGACATAGTTTGGCTTACTAGCTGAAGATGCAAATTTCTTTCATGACTATATTAAAAAAAATAAAGATAGAAATAACAGTAATTGCCTCATAAGACAGTGTATCAGTTCAGATACTTTCAACTACAAATACTGAATGGTGGCTTATATAACATAGACTTTTTTTTTACTTTATTTTTTTAGAGAAGTTTAAAGTTCAAAGCAAAATTGAGGGGGAATATAGAGATTTTCCATATAACCCTCTGCCCACGCATGCTTGGTCTCCCCTATTAGTACACCCTCCACTAGAATACTACATTTGATATCATTGATGAGTCTACAATACGTGTCATAATCACCAAAAGTCCTATGATTTACATGACAGTTAATTCTTAACTTTGTGCATTCTGCAACTTTGGACAGACATCTAAAGATAGATACTATTATTATGGTATTATGATATTTTCAGAGCCTTAAAATACCTCTGTACTCTGCCCGTCCATCCCTCCCTCGTCTTCAACCCCTTAGCGATCACTGGTCTTTTTACCGCCTCCATAGTTTTGCCTTTTCTAGAATGTCATGTATTTGGAATCCTACAATATGTTAACCTTTTCTGATAGGATTCTTTGCTTTAGTAACATGCATTTGTTTCTCCCACATCTTTTCATGGCTGTCGGCTCATTTCTTTTTAGTAGTGCTGAATAATATTCCCTTGTCTGAATATACCAGAGTTTATCCATTCATTTACTGAAGGACATCTTGGTTACTTCCAAGTTTTGCAATCATGAATAAAGTTACTATAAATATTGCTATGCAGGTTGTTTTTTTTTTTTTTTTTCATGTGGCCATGTTTTAGACAGCTTTGGGAAATACCAAGGAGAACAATTGCTGGAACTGGTAAGAATGTGTTGAATTTTGTAAGAAGCCACAGAACTGTGTTCCAAATGACTACATCATTTTTCTTTCTCATGAGCGATGAGTTTCTGTTGCTCCAAATCCTTGCCAGCATTTGGAGTTGTCAGTGTTGTGGATTTTGCCATTCTAATAGGTGTATACTGGGCCTCACTGTAACTTTAATTTACATTCCCCTGGTGACCTGTGATGTGGAACACACTTTCCTATGCTTGTTTTCCATCTGTTTATCTTCTATGGTGAGATATCTGTTAAGCTTTTGGGCTCATTTTTTAATTGGATTGTTTTTTTATCATTGATTTCAAGATTTCTCTGTACATTTTGGGTAACGGTCCTTTATCAGATGTCCTTTGCAAATACTTTATTTCAGCCTGTTGATTGTCTTCTAATTCTCTTGACATTTCCTTTCCAGAGCAGAAATTTTAATTTTAATGAAGCCCAATTTACCAATTATTTCATTGATTGAGCCTTTTTAGTTCAGTTCAGGTCATTGGCTCAGTCATGTCCAACTCTTTGTGACCCCATGAACTGCAGCACACCAGGCCTCCCTGTCCATCACCAACTCTCGGAGTTCACCCAAACCCATGTTCATCGAGTTGACGATGCCATCCAACCATCTCACCCTTTGTTGTCCCCTTCTCCTCTCGCCCCCAATGCCTCCCAGCATCAGGATCTTTTCCAGTGAGTCAGCTCTCTGCATCAGGTGTCCAAAGTATTGGAGTTTCAGCTTCACCATCAGTCCTTCCAATGAACACCCAGGACTGATCTCCTTTAGGATGGACTGGTTGGATCTCCTTGAAGTCCAAGGGACTCTCAAGAGTCTTCTCCAACACCACAGTTCAAAAGCATCAATTCTTTGGCCTTTTTAAATTGAACCTAAAAGGTCTTTGACATATCCAGAGTCATCTAGGTTTTCTCTTATATTCTGTCCTAGGTGGTGGTGGTGGTTTAGTTGCTAAATCGTGTCCGACTCTTGCGATTCCATGTACAAAGGAGCCTGGCAGGCTACAGTCCATGAGATTCTCCAGGCAAGAATACTGGAGTGGGTTACCATTTCCTTCTCCAGGAGATCTTCCTAACCTAGGTCTCCTGTACTGTAGGCGGATTCTTTACCAACTGAGTTGTCCTAGGAGACATTGGTTATTTTCATGCAGATACTTTGTAGGTAGGTAGTTCCAGGTTTGGTTCTGCAGCTCAGCATTGCCACCAACAGACTGGGTTTATTTCATCTGCTTAGTGTAGCACTATTAGGATTTTTGTGACATCTTTCCTTCTGGACTAATATTTCTATGAAGCTGGTTTCCTTCTTGTCTGATGTTTGTGTGTGCAAACATCATACCCACATAGAACTGTGTGGAAGGAGTTGTCCTGCATGTGTCTCACTTGATCTTTCAAATCCCTTCTCGAACCTCCTCTAGCCATTCGTTCTATGGTACAAGAGGCTAACAAGAATAGACTTCTTCAGTCAACTCTGATTTCTGGTTTATTTCAGCAAATGAAACCTGGAGGTTAAAAGTAAGAAGAGAGACATTGGTGTATTCATTTCCCAATGCTTCCTCACTGCCAGATCAGTGTGGGTTGTTTATCTGTGACATTGGTGTTCTTCTCAACTGAGATACTTTCATATAACAGCTACTTACCATGCCAGTGATTTTTGTCCCTACATACACTGGACTGTTAATGATCTGTATGTGTCTTATCTAAGAAGTTATTACATAGGCAATTTCTTTTCAAAATGTCACACAATTAAGCAGACTTCTTTAACTTCTCATAAAATATCCATAAATAGAAATATAAAAAGAATATTCTCTACACCAATCAAAGCAGTATCAGGCAACCTATGATATTTTAATTTACAACAAGAAATCATATAGTTTGTCTTTGTCTCCATTTCTGGCACAGCGCTTGAAATTTCCTAAGTGGTAAGAGCAATAAATGTGTTTATTGTATTGTAATGAGGTGACTTTTGGAAAGTTCCTAGGCAGCCTAAGGATGGGGCCTGGTTGCTAGGGGAAGCAACTACGTGATTAGAGGATTGCATGCAACATTCAGTCCCACCTCTTGACCAACTCCAGAAGGGAAAAGGGACTGTAGGAGATTGAATTCAATTATCAATAACCAATGATTTAATCAATTATGCCTACGTCATGAAGCCTTTATTAAAAAACAAAACAACAACAAAAACACCCAAAGGATAGGGCTTGGCCCACCAGTTTAGTGAACCAGAACAGATCTTACTTCTGGGAGGGTGGTGAACCCCAGACTCCCCAAGACAGCTCTTGTGTTTTGGAACCAGCAGAACCTTGCCTGTGTATCTTTTCTTCTGGCTGTTTATTTGTATCCTTTAATATCCTTTGTAATAAACCTGTAATCTAGTAAGTAAACTGAGTATTGTGAGTCACTCTAGCAAATTAATCGAAACTGAGGAGCGGGTAATGGGAACCTCTGATTTTCGGCCAGTTGGTCGGAAGCACAGGTTTCCAACCTGTACTTGACATCTGGAATGGAGGTAGTCTTATAAGACAGAGCCCTTACCCTGTGGGATGTAACACTATCTCCAGGTAGATGGTGTCAGAATACAGTTAGATTTGTAGAACACTCAATTAGCGTCTGTTAAAAATTGGAAAATTTC
This sequence comes from Bubalus bubalis, assembly GCF_019923935.1. Classification (NCBI taxonomy): domain Eukaryota; kingdom Metazoa; phylum Chordata; class Mammalia; order Artiodactyla; family Bovidae; genus Bubalus; species Bubalus bubalis. The sequence goes on from NC_059176.1 coordinate 16,658,335, forward strand.
TTGTTGGTATCAAAACACACACACATACACACAGACTACCTAACTATAAAATCAGGAATAATTCAAAACTAACCATGAGATAGTATAGATTGAAAAGATCTATTTTAACTCCTGGAATTTACACTTTACAATATGAAATAAACCTGACCTAAGAACACAAAATATGCTTTGTACCTTTCCATCATGGTTTCTGTGATTCAGACTTTCAGGACCTAAACAAGCTTAAAAGTGCATTTCCCATTCACTTTTCTGAAGAGGTGTTTTACGAAGCTCTGTTTTCTCTATTCTGTTTATGGTGAGAACCGACAGCAACATAATTTTCTATCCCTAAGCTAAATAATTGGAGAAGGCAATGGCAACCCACTCCAGTACTCTTGCCTGGAAAATCCCATGGATGGAGGGGCCTGGTGGGCTGCAGTCCATGGGGTTGCTAGGAGTCAGACACGACTGAGCGACTTCACTTTCACTTTTCACTTTCATGCATTGGAGAAGGAAGTGGCAACCCACTCCAGTGTTCTTGCCTGGAGAATCCCAGGGACGGGGGAGCCTGGTGGGCTGCTGTCTATGGGGTCGCACAGAGTTGGACACGACTGAAGCGACTTAGCAGCAGCAGCAGCAGCAAGCTAAATAATACTGTGAACTAGTAAAAGCAATTTAGCAATTTGCTTTAAGAAATTCTTGTTTCTAGAAGACAAGATTGGGAAAAGAACTAAAATAGCTTACTTTTCGAAACTATTTGCTGATCATTAAGATTCCCTTCAAGATAATTTACCATGATGAGTCTTAAGCTAAAACTATTAAGATGTAAACTTCCTAATCCCGAGTTTTCCACCTTGCAAAATTCACCTTAAAATCCTTCAACCTAGTCCCTAAAATCATTTAAGTATACTCCTATGACTTCATCCTTTTGAGATACTATTAAGATTCAGTCAAAATAATATCCCCCATACTGCCCTAAACCAAACTGCACGGCTTTGCTTGTTTTTTTCTAATGGTCTTTTGGAGACTTGGCATCTGACAGCTTTCTACCTTACCTTCAGCTATCCTGAAATCCTACTGCACCCAGATGGAGACTGCAAATCCTAGATTCTAACTGAACCAAAAGCAAGGATTTTGAGGGGAATGGATTGATATTGGTTAGCAATCCAATCTATGGTTTTAGATTTTTGTGAGCCAAGTGCAGTTGGGATTCTCAGCAAGAAAAGAGATTATATCTGAAAGCAGTTTATATCTGAAAACACAGATTATATCTGAAAGCAGTTTACCATGTATTACATGGTCTTGAAGCGTCAGACTACCAAGAGGTGTGGGATAGGAAGAAGATAATGACCCTATCTTACTAGAAAAGGAAAATAGGACTAAGATATGTGCATTTCAATTGTACATTCAACTCCAGATCTAAGAAGAGTATTCACCTACTAATACAGTTCAGAGTGAGTGATGAGAGAAATCTGCAATTACCTCACACTTCTGCCACTGCAAACTAATTGAACTTATTGTTATTTAGTCACTAAATTGTGTCTGACTCTTTTGTGACCCCCATGGACTGTAGCCCACCAGGCTCCTCTGTCCATGGGATTTCCCAGGCAAGAACACTGGAGTGCGTTGCTATTTCCTTCTCCAGGGGGTCTTCCCAACCAGGGATTGAATCTGGGTCTCCTGCTTGACAGGCAGATTCTTTACCACTGAGCCACCTGGGATGCCCTGGGTATTTGTTATTTGAGAATGAAGAGAGTGGGGAGAAAATCAACCAGTGGATTTTTTAAAAAGACTTTGTCACAAGAATAGAATCCCAAGACCAAAATCACCTAGGAAACTTTTAAAATATAACAAAGACCAGGAGACCCTATTAATAGGGATTTTGAGTTACTAAATATGTTTAGGCCCTAGTTCCAATATGCAAGTAGGATTGAGGAGTGCAGACCTATTAGAATGGAGGTTGGGAAACTACTGTTTATGGGCAAAATCTGGCCCACTGCCTGTTTTTGTACAGCTCACAGTCGAGACTTGCATTTAAAATTTTAAGTAATTGAAGAAAAAACAAAGAATATTTCAGGACACATGCAAATTAATATATAATTAAATTCAAATTATAGTGTTCATAAATAAAGGTTTATAAGAACACAGTCACCCTTGTTCCTTCACGTATTGCCTATGGTGGCTTTTGTACTGCACAAGCAGAATTAAATAGTTGTGATACAAACTGTACCGCTTGCAAAGCCTAAAATTTTTAATAACTATACCCTCACAGAAAAAGTTTACTGATTTCTGAAGTATATCTCATTAGCACAATTTAGCACAATTCAGTATAAAATTTCAGGCAATTTTAATAATATGTAATAGCTTAAAATGATTAAAATTGGATAACTTAAAATTATGTGGCAAAAAGTGAAAGTCGCTCAGTCTTGTCCAACTCTTTGTGACCCCATGGACTGTGTATTCCATGGAATTCTCCAGGCCAGAATACTGGAGCAGGTAGCTGTTCCCTTCTCCATGAGATCTTCCCAACCCAAGGATCAAACTGGGGTCTCCTACATTGCAGGTGGATTCTTTACCAACTGAGCTACCAGGGAATCTAATTATGTGGAGAAAACACATTTAATCACTATCAAAAGGCATAATAGAATAACAAAAATATTCACAACAGCCTGAGAATATGACTTAACTATTTAGCATAAAAATAGTAGATGGAATAAAAAATAAAATGGGTATCTATGTAGGTAAAAGCATGAATTTTGAACTTAAGATACATTATAGTAGTTGAAAGATAATCCTCTAAACTAAAATCAGAAAACATGAATATTTTTCAGCCAAATTTCTATGTTTAAGTCTAAGTATGGAGTGAATTCATGCATTAATTTATTTTGTAGGGATAAATTCTCACATTCTATTTTCAAAGACCATCTTGTAAGTGAGGCATTTGTCTTTCACAGCTTTTGCTGACCTTATTCTTTCCATTTGTGGGAGTGTGAACATAAATATTTCATAATACCAAAGTGTAAAATATTTAAATGCTGCATTTCATACCACTATACGTATATTTTAAAAGATGGTTCAGAAATGCTCTAGTTTACTGTTTCCTGGAATGTTTAGTATATATGTAGGAATAGTGCTTTTTAGGATTGTTGACAACTCCCTCTGATCATAAAAATTATATACATTTTATAATAAGTTAAATGTTTTGGAAATGAATGACTTCTGAATGTAATCATGATATCAGTTATAAAGTAGATTTTTATTGCATACCTTAAAACATTTCTTATATTTACCTTATTTCATGGAATGTATGTTGCAGTTTATAATGAAAGTGAAAGTGTTAGTTCCTCTGTTGTGTCCAGCTCTTCTTGACCCCATGGACTGTAGCCCTCCAGGCTCCTCTGTCCATGGGATTCTCCAGGCAAGAACACTAGAGGGGGTAGCCATTCCCTTCTCCCCAACCCAGGGGTAGAACCCAAGTCTCCTGCATTCCAGGCAGATTCTTTATCGTCTGAGTCACCAGGGGAGCAAGCCATTATTTTATGTACTACCAAGAAATAAAGAATGCACCCAATTATCAATGAATCATGAACTATAAAGAAACAAACATTTTCAGAGATGCTAAAATATAAAAACAAATACCTCAGTCCTAAAATTCATGACAATAATATAAAGTATTTTATCAGTTTTTTAGACATGACCTGCTCCCCAAAGTTCTTAGCACTTGTTTAGTGCCTTGTATTTTCAATTTATTTTCTTTATTCTCTCTGATATTCTGATTAGCATTATATGTTGCATCTTATACTTCAAAACATGATCTTATATTTTCTTCAACTCTGCATAATAGTTTCTTTCAACAAGCCTTTGTGTTTAGAGAGATCAAAGGTTTTCCTTTAGTTACAGTTGTATTTTAGCATACCTGATATCTTACTGGATGGTAAAGCAAGAGCTTTGCTATGAGACTCATGTTATATGAAAGCTATACGCATTACTGCCTTCAAGATAGAGCAGATGCTTTCCTTTTTCTAGATTATTAGTGCTGAAAGATAATTCTGTTAGAAAGACATTCTATAAAAAGACAGTCCATTCTGTAAAATATCTTTGTACCTTCCACTCAATTTTGCTATGAATCTAAAACTGTTCTAAAAACAGTGTGGGTGTATATGTATATATACATATGTGCATACATACATGATATTCTGAATGATCGTTTTTAAGTTTGACTGTAAAACAACAACACAAAAAAGTAAAGTTCTGAGAAAAAGGACAGGCTAGATCACATAGGAAAAGTGTTTAATTTATAAATTGAGTGACATTCAGGAGTGATGTAACTATTGCACCAGCGGCATAATGACTGTATGACTATGCCATTTCTGCATTATACCCATAGGGGCAATTCACACTCTGAAATTAGATGAAGTAAGCTTTACAGCTTCTGGGTATTCTGTATAGATCTAATCATACATGTACTGAACATATATGACCTATAAAACACTCTGCTGGCAAATCTAGACTTCCTAACATTAAGAAGTTTACAGGTTTGTAAGATGGAGAGGATTCTGAGTGGATTTTTGGAGAAGGAAACTGAAATTCTCTGGAAAGGATTCATTTTGGCAAGTGATAGGGTTTGATTTTCTAACGGTAGAAGGGGTGGAGTAAGAGATTACAACTGGGTTTTATCTTACAGTAATTATTAGAAGTAATTCACCATGGAATTGAAATAAAAAAGAGGTATAGGTAGATAGGAATGTTTCAATAGGAAATTAAGGAGACAGAGGATGCTTTCTGTGTTCCAGATCTAAGGTAAAGGAGCTGGGAGAGAAAGGAGTTAGAGATGAACATGAAAAGAAAGAGATTAATGTAATATATAATTTTTAATTGTAAGATCTAAAGACCAACAAGATTATATTGACATTGTAATATACTTGAAAAGATGATCAAAGAATATTTTTAGAAACTTTCCTGTTTTACCATGTTTCCTACATATTGTGCACCAAAATCCTCACTAATAAGGCTGTCTCTAGGTGTTATTTGTCAGGGTTCAGCCCCGGTGGATCCAGGGAATTTGAAGCGGGGATGGCGTCGGCAAGGATCAGGAAACAATTGCTTAATTAAACTTTAATTAAGGATATAAAGAGTAATAGAATAAGGATAGCTCAGCAGGAAAATTCAGTGGAGAAAAGAGGCTGAATAATTCAGCCAGAACGTGAGAGAAAGAACGAGATGGGGAGACCAAGTTTCGGTGAACAAGGCCCGCACTTTATTTTCCAAAGTAGTTTTTATACCTTAAGTTATGCATAGAGGATAATGGGGGAAGGGGTAGAGTCATGCAGTAAGCCAGGCTTTCTTCCTGCAAACTTATCATATGCAAAAGTTTAGGTGATTTGCATCATCTTCTGGCCCAGAGGCCTGTTAACATTTTAAGACCCTTTCTTCAGAAAACTTATTTTTCTCTAAAGGTGATTAGTCAGGCGCCACCCTCCAAAAGCATTAAAGTCGCATTCCTATAGGGCAAAGGTGTGGTGGGCTGTAACAAGAAAAAGAATTAACTCAAGGGTCCCAGGTTACAAACATTAAAGCTACTACTTACACCAATTATATTAATCAATACACTGCCAGGGACACAGCAGGTAAGGGATATGGAGACTTAGCAGCAAACATTGGCCCAATAAGTGAAAAACCCTTCACCAATACAATTTCTAATCAATCTTTTAACTGCTCAAAGGAATCTGTATTTAGACAGTTTAGAACATCTCATGCCTCTCACAGTTGGGAGGCTCTGAGCAATCACATGTGGCCGGAAAAACCTATTCAGAGGCAGGCTAGAGGACTTCCAAAGGAGTTTGTAGGTTGAAACACTGTCACACCCAGGAACTTTATTAACTGGAGCTGTAAGCTAACTCTTTTTTCAGAGAGGTAATGGGGGACAGCCCCCCATAAAGTCGGAGGTGTAGGTGAGAGCACAAAGCAGAAAGTAGGCAGACTCTGATTTTGGGGGTAGATGCTCCAGAATTTCCAGGGGGACTCCTGAGGCTCGATCCCACCTTTGCATATGCCAAGCCTCCTTCCTCATGAACTTTGCCACAGGCGGAGCTCCTGCTCCCGACAGTTATTCAGGTGAAAAACAATATATCCTGGATTTATATATATGTATACACATATGTATATACAATATAATTGTGTGGATATATATACACACATATAGTATGTATATGTACACATATCATACCTGGATTTCTTAACTATGTCTTAATATTTATTTTTAATTATACTACAGTTTTGAAGATACAAATATTATTCACTGATGAACTCATGATAAAACAACTTGTCACTTTTGATTCAAATTTAGAGGAAGCATAAGACAAAATTGTGTCTGGTCTCAGAGCTCAAGATGCCACTCATGTTATATAAAGTTGAGAAAGTAAGCTCATACTGGAACTCATATATTCAAATATAATTAACAGTGAAATGAGATTGGATCAATAAAGAAAAGCCTAGCACTTATTAAAAAAAAAAAACCTGCTTCAGTATTATTTCAAAAGTGAATTCATAAAAAAAAATCAATTATAAGCAATTGATTAGAAATCACATCCTCTCAGTAAAACGGCAAATACAATTTTCATGAACAAATGACCAAGTCAGAATTAGGAACAAAATTCATATGCATTGTTCCAGTCAGGTTTGGTTAATTCATGCTGTGGCAATAAACAGCCCCCAAATCTTTTAAAATTGAAACAAGTATGGATTTCTTGCTCACACTGTAGGTTCATCTTGGCTTAGTTGGTGTCCTGTTCTCTGTCGAGCTGTCTCATGGAAGTAGACTGAGCCATCATCATGAACTCTGACTATCACTGTGGTAATTGGGAAGAGCAAGAATAATTATGTATTTTCTTCTAAAAACCTTTGTCTGGAAATGACACCTATCAAATCCACATACAGCTCCTGACAAAATCAGAGCAGGGGCAAGGGCACAGTAAGATTTCCTGTGCTTTCGCCATCAATAGAAAACCATTGGTACTCGTATAGGTCCCAGAGTACAGATGGCTTTCTCTAGGTTTGCTATATAAGCGAGCTAATTGGTCCAGGCATATTGATCCTCTGTCATTTACTTCTTCACAGCAGGCTAAGACTGTTAGCTCAAAGCTTACCAGCACCAGACTCAAATCCTACACATCCAACTGCTTTAAATATAGTTCAGTTAGAATCTGCTTTAATCAATTTAGAGTCTCCTTGCTTTTCACACCCCCATGAAACTGCACCCAACATCTGCTAGCCATACCTTAGATAAATTCTGTACCTTTAAAATACCCCAAACTGCTGTTGTACTTTAGCGTTCTCACTTTTTTTGCCAGATGACATTGTTTAGACAGGTGAGGTCCGTATCATAGTCCCCTTTCCTCAGGGGATCTTCCCTACTTCTCCCCCAAGAAGACTGTGTAAAAGAGTTAGCAAGCAGGTATATATAGAGTTACTTTGTTTCTGGGTTTCCTAGAGATTTTAAATGTTTGTACCATCTTCCACTTGGCCTTTAAAATTTTTTTTTAATTGTTTACCTGAACCTATCACAACATTGTTAATCAGCTATACCTTGATACAAGATGTTTTTGGTGTTAAAAAATAAATAAAAATAAAATAAAATAAAAATTCAGCACATTTTACTAATGGGCCTTTATTATGACTGCCTTTTTCTTTCATGCTCTGCAAAGATAAGATAATCCATACGACACCTCTCTGAAAGAGGTGCTGCCACTCTTTGGATTTTAGTTTGTCAAGTACCTTACATTCTAAGCTTTCTGATGAATGAAACAAAAAAAAAATATGATTTTATAGATTATCCAGGTGATTCTTGTTTTAGATTGTTCTTTGTTAGTGACTCCTGAGGCTTAATACTTCCAAAGTAGAAGTAGATGATGCTAGATTTTGAATCTGATTTACTTGGAGTGACTTTGTATTTTCTATTAACTGGGAGGGGATGAGTTTGCTGTTGTTTGAGGTTGACTTTGAATTCATCCTATAAATTTCTGATATTCAAATATAATTGATATTACATTGAAAAAGCCATGACTATTTGAGTTAGTAAAGTATTTTAAAGCTAATATTTACTAAGTATTTACTGTGTGCTCAGAAATAATTAGAAAAGCAAACTTACATGGTACATATCCAATTTTATGGTTGATGTAGTCTAGATATGTTATATAGCTTTTCTGATGTCAACAGAAACTAGGCTCTAGTCTCTTATTAGTGTGTTATCCTGCTTGAAATCATAATTTTCAAAGGCTGAAATTATAATGAGTAGCAATGTAATAGCTTAACTTTCAAACAAAAATGTAATTGCTTTTTATATAATAGAGTATAAATTAATGATTGGTCATTATTGTCACTCATGAAACATATATTTTAGTCATGAATATATAAATATTCATATTATATCATATGTATTTTCCATTTTAATTTTATGTAATTTTACTGTCCTAAGCACATAAAGCTCCAAACTGAGCACATTTATTTGAAAGAATAGTAAGCTAAATATAAGACTGCATTAAAACATCATACTTAGAGAAGTGTTAAGCTGCTTGGTTTTATACAGTCATCATTGTGCACTTTGATGGCACTGTTGCTAAAGCCAGTCCTCTGTAGAGTTGGAAGTGGTCAATGTATCACTAGGAAATAGCAATATGCTTTAAACTCAAGCAATTATCTCTGTCATGTGTGACCTTGGTAGTAAAGTCATCGTTTCCAATCTGTGTGATTCTAAAGCTATCCAAATTTTAAAGTTTTAGTGGAAAAGCAGAACTTAGCGAGCTCACAGAAGAGCAGCTAATTTTTGAAAGTTTGACATTAAACTAGAAGACCAAAACTCATCTTGGAGTCAATCTTACCAGATAATTTTTTTTTTTAACATTTGAATAATTACAGAGTTTTAGTGTATAGATATGGGAAGTTTTTGGAGAAGGCAATGGCACCCCACTCTAGTACTCTTGCCTGGAAAATCCCATGGACGGAGGAGCCTCGTGTAGGCTGCAGTCCATGGGGTCGCTAAGAGTCGGACACGACTGAGCGACTTCACTTTCACTTTTCACTTTCATGCATTGGAGAAGGAAATGGCAACCCACTCCAGTGTTCTTGCCTGGAGAATCCCAGGGATGGGGGAGCCTGGTGGGCGGCTATCTATGGGGTCGCACAGAGTCGGACATGACTGAAGTGACTTAGCATAGCATAGCATGGGAAGTTTTTCAAAGCTGAAAACGGGTGATGTCTTACACCATAGATAAAAGAAGATATATAGATGGAACAAAGCCTATGTAGATAACCCACACCTGTGTAATGTACTTGCAAATTAAGCCACTCATGTAGAAATTTCAGTGTGAAATTCTAAAGTCACCCATGCTTGAAGTGCTCTCCTTTCCTTTTTTTTTTTTTTTTCCCCATATGTAGAGTTTTTTTTTTTTTTTTTTTCTTCTAGTTGCTTCAGTCATGTCCGACTCTTCATGACGCTACAGACTGTACCCCGCCAGGCTCCTCTGTCCATGTGATTCTCCAGGTCAGAATGCTGGCGTATGTTGCCATTTCCTCCTCCAGAGGATCTTCCCAACCCAGGGATCAAACCCATGTCTCTTATGACTCCTGTATCGGCAGGTGGGTCCCTTTACCACTAACCCACCCGGGAAGCCCTTTGTTAAGTGTTGAATAAATATAAATCCAGGAAAACAAAGCCAGATCCAGATGGATTATATATCTTTATTTTCCTCTTTCAATATTTTGGAATAATTTTCAAAGTGCTTTATATTAGCTATTTGATCTTTGCAAGATAACTCCTACCAATACATAAGTTTATGTTCACTTACTCAAATATTCCATCTAACTTTAGAAATGTGAATCCATTTGCTTTATGTGCTTAACAAAAGAAACAAATTGGTGTTTTGAGGATAAGAATTTGATTCTAAGGTGGAAGTGTTGTCTGAAAATGCACATTATAATTATACAGTATCATTATTACACTGTCATTAGAGATTACTTTAGAACATAATTAACCAGAAGGATGATGCATATAATGTTTGAATCATCATTGTAGTTGTTACATTTATACAAAGGAAAGTTAATAAGTACTTGAAGTTAATGAGAGTTTTCCCTGAATTCCACTGTTCTTTCTCTGACTGATTTAAATTTCAGTTGAGTCAGGTATCATCTTTTAATTTTGTAGAAATTCTAAGTTTTGTGGTACTTCTGAATTAAAAAAGAGATGGAAATTTTAGATGATTTAAAGCAATATTTTAAAACATGATAAAGCAAACTTCAGTTGCTTAAAAGCAAGAATTGTCACTCTTTCTACAGCTTAATATGCATAAAAATTTGTAATAGTCAATTGATAAGCAAATGGAACACAGAGATTTTTAAAGAAAATAAATCCTAATTAATGAAAACTGAAATGTTGAGTTGAGTTTAGGAGTAACTCACTAAGTAGTAGAGTGCAATATGGAGAGTACAATGGCAAATTCAGAAGTTATTTGAGTTACTGCTGCTGCTGCTAAGTCGCTTCAGTCTTGTCCAACTCTGTGCTACCCCATGGATGGCAGCCCACCAGGCTCCCTCATCCCTGGGATTCTCCAGGCAAGAACACTGGAGTGGGTTGCCATTTCCTTCTCCAATGCATGAAAGTGAAAAGTGAAAGTGAAGTCGCTCAGTCGTGTCCGACTCTTAGTGACCCCATGGACTGCAGCCTACCAGGCTCCTCCATCCATGGGATTTTCCAGGCAAGAGTACTGAGTGGGGTGCCATTGCCTTCTCCGATTTGAGTTACTAGGAACTATATAAAAAGTGTTGAGAAAGCAGATGCTATAGAAGTGAATGACAGTTTATACCACTCCTTCAGTTTACTCATCTGTAGATTAAACAAAGAAAACCTGTCAATTACTTTGCAGCTTTAAAACTTATATTCAGTACATGTGAAAATGAACTCATATAATGTTCCAAAGCAGAGGTTATTTAAAAATAATAAACATTCAAAAAACGTCTAAAACACCTACATTATGTTTTAAGGAAGAAGGACCCTGTTTTGTGTACACTTTCTCTTTTGTAGAGGTTAAAAAAGTGCACTTCTGTAGTGAGAGTGCTCATCTATGGGATGCTTTGAACAGGATGCACTTAGTTCAGGGATTGCTCATAGTAACCAAACCCAAGATCTGTGGATTAAGGGGGCACAGCTCCCTGGTGGATGTCACGTAAACTGTGTGAACATGTAAAGTGGACATGTTTCATATGCTAAAGACTCTCCACTTCGTGAAATGACCTGCAAATCTCAATTAAGATGCCATCTATGACTCTGGGCTGTAATCTGAGGAGCCATGTGTCTTACCCTTCTCCACTTCATCTGTTCCTCTCAATCTCTTAGATCCTTGAACTTAATATAAAGCTTAATACTGTAAATATGATTTAACAATTCATAGTTTGTGTTCATTCATGCACAGTAAAGGAAATTGAGGTACGGTATGACTGAAGATATCAATCCTGTGCAGATCTCCACGATAAGATGAAAAGGAATCATTTGTTCTGAAACTGTGAGACCAGTGGAAAGGGAAAAAACGTTCATGCCTGTGACTGGGATGAAGACGTAATTTTCTGACTATCTAAAGGAGTTTGGCGTTTGGCAGCCTATGGATACTTTTTAGTTATGAGGTTTTGTAACTTGTGGTTTTGATCCTTGGAAAACATAATCATGCTAATTCTGATAGAACTAGGAAGATATGGGGTTAGCCAGAGCTACTGGTGTATGATACATTACTTCCAATCTGTACGCTTTGGAAATAGAATCATTTGAAAGATCATCCTTAGACCTAAGTACAAGTGGTCCTTGACTAGAAAACCACACTCTGGCCCTCTATTGGCTAACCTCATTTTAAGGTTTGAATTCTAAGGGCCAGGTTCAAATTCCATTTGTTGTTTCACCTTATGTGCCAAAAAGCTGCCAAGGGACACCAAAGCCCTAACGTTAATCCTAGCCTCCTTAAAGATGCTGCTTTGTCAGGAACAGGCCCCAAATGAAGGAAGCTGGGCCACTTCCTCCCTCCCATCTGCAACTTGGTATCTCCCATTATCTTTGCCAGAGGAGTTGTCCATACTAATAGTATTTCTATCACAGTGTATTGTATCCTTTGAAGATTAGCAGGTCATTAGAGGGAGGGTTGGGCAGGGGACTGTTTCTGAAGAGAAAGAATCAGTGTTTGTTGTATAGCTGTTGTGGGGAGGGGTGGTCATCTATCCTACGTGAAGCTATTATTTTTCTGATTCTTTTTGTTTCTGCATTTGTGTCCTCCACCACTCCCATCTTGGCTGACATTGATGTGCCTGCCTAATTATCCAGCATCATACTTCAATTAAAGGTTGCTGATATTCAGTCACTCAGTCATGTCTGACTGTTTGCGACCCCATGGACTGCAGCATGCCAGGCTTCTCTGTCCCCCACTATCTCCCTGAGTTTACTCAAACTCATGTCCATTGATTTGGTGATGCCATCCAACCAACTCATCCTGTGTCGCTCTTCCTCCTCCTGTCCTCAGTCTTCCCCAGCATCAGGGTCTTTTCAAAGGAGTTGACTCTTGCATCAGGTGGCCAAAGTATTGGAGTTTCAGCTTCAGCATCAGCATCAGTCCTTCCAATGATTATTCAGGGTTGATTTCCTTTAGGATTGAGGTTTGATCTCCTTGCTGTCCAAGGGACTCTCAAGAGTCTTCCCCAGCACCATAATTCAAAAGCTTTGGCACTAGGCCTTCTTTGTGGTCTGACTCTTACATCTGTACATAATTACTGGAAAAACCATAGCTTTGACTATATAGACCTTTTTATATAAAAATATATAAATTAGCGGATTAATGCCAAAAAGAGGGAAGAAGATGTGAAATAGAGTTTTTAGATATAAAGAGATACAAAACTCAGAGTTTAAAATGAACTGGGAGCAAATATTATTGAAAGAATTATGTGACAAAAAAAATTATCTGAAGAAAAACACAGTTGATATCAATAGGAATGCCAAATTATGGATGTGCAGTAAAAGGTTAATTCAGCAGGCCTGTACAAACCTGGTACATTTCTAGGAAAAGAACTGAAATTTGATAGAATTCTGAGCCTTGGGATATTCCTTCCACCTGTTAAGAATGTTTCTGTATGTTTGAGGGCTTGGGCCAAGCCTGAGAGCTTATGCTAAAAATGAGATCAATGGTGAATGCCTGCTTTTGTAAGCTTGAGACTTTGTGCCAAGCTGATCAGCTTGACCCTTGCACTCTCAGTTAAGGGGTCAATCAGCTTGAATATCTAAGAGAATGGTCCAGTATTCTTCCCTAACTGGCAATACCTGTTGTTATACATTGTTGTTCAGAGAAATGAGCACTGTCTCTTTGACTCTGTAAGCTTGTTCTTGATTACCCCTGACTTCATTCATATGCTTTTTTCTTTACTGACTTTAATGAATTTTTTGTGCACAAATAAACCATAACTGTGAATTTAACAGCTGTTCTGATTTCTGTGAGTTAAGGTGGTCTTAGAGACCTCTGACACAGCTGTATCTAACCATTGTTGTTGCTAAGTCATGTCCAGCTCTTTTGTGACCCCACAGACTGTAGCCCAACAGGCTTCAGGGGATCTTCCTAACCCAGAGATTGAATTCCATGTCTCCTGTGTTGACAGGCAGGTTCTTTACCCCTGACCCACCAGAGAAGACTGTATCTAACCATTACACTATCTAAATAACCTAGGTTTTCTACCTAAATGACAGACCCACATACTGAAATAATTTAAAATCTTGAATGTGCTATAAATGAAAAATAGAAGGAAATTTTATTTACAGTGAAATTATTTAGCATGCTGCAACTGAGCAGAAATGGAGGTCATTGAGAGCTGGTTTGCAGATAATTTTAAAATAATATCATTTAATGGCCATATACAAATAAAATAAAAAACAGAGTGGAGCTGTTCTTATACCCATTACTTCAATGTCTATAATAGCATCTTATTTACTACTAATACCTTTCTGCTATTGCAAAGGCACCTCAAAGGCGCTGAAAAAGCTAATTCTGAAAATGAGTCATTCATGTTAACGTAGGAAAAGCGATATGAAGTCAAATAGTTTGGTGTTTGATCATTGCTGTGATGAGAAGCAAGTGATGCCTAAAAGTCAGTGCCAAAGCTGAAATAAGGGGGGTAGTGTCCAGTCTGATTCGAAATTTAACTCCTACAGTGTCCAAGAAATGCTTGCATACATCCCAGTAAATAATAGATGTTAGTTACAATGATAACAAATATTACTTTTAACATGATTTGTATGTTTTTAATGGTTATTAAGTTTTTAGGACTTAAGTACATATTAAGTAGTTTAGACCTAACTACTCAAGCAAACAGTTATGCATTTCTTTTGGCCTGAGTGTGCTGTGGAATAAAAGTACTAAGGATACTGAGAATGGAGAAATTGAAGGAATGTCTTATTATGGCATTTTGACTCATTGGAAAAGACTCTGGTGCTGGGAGGGATTGGGGGCAGGAGGAGAAGGGGATGACAGAGGATGAGATGGCTGGATGGCATCACCGACTCGATGGACGTGAGTCTGAGTGAACAGGAGTTGGTGATGGACAGGGAGGCCTGGTGTGCTGCAATTCATGGGGTCACAAAGAGTCAGACACTACTGAGCAACTGAACTGAACTGAATAATAGATCACAGGTTTTCCTTATCTCAGATTTATTGAACCAGAACTTATGTTTTATAGAGACTAATCAGAAGTTTAAGAAGCTCTTTAACTAATTCTGATGATTTACATCTACATTTCCAGAATCATTCTTTATTACTGCCTGTGGTTGTTATTTGTCTTGTGATTGACTATTTAATGATATTGTTCATATTCCTTATGGTCAACTGATAAAGTGTTTTATATTAGTGTTTTTGTTGTTATTATTTTTATTATTATATGTATATGGGCATTTTTGCAGCAGCCCCTAAGTTTAAAAGAAACCATCATCTTTAAGATCTCCCACTGGAACCAATTAGCATTTAGAGTGTTTATCATGAAAACTCTAATTGTTCCTTAATACATGCACTCTCAGTTAAATTTTAATGAGGTTATTTATTTAGTTCTTTTGACAATAGGCCTTTATATCCTACATGTGCCTTTGATGAGGAGTATTAATGAGCTAGTATAAAATAGTTCTGCAAAAAGACTTCCACATGATTCTTTGATCTATGGAACTGTTACAATTTTGTCAATCATTAACCTACAAATGTTGGGAGTAAAGGGCACCATTAACTCTTATAGGAAGCTTACCTCTGGCCCAACTGTGGAGAAAAAAAGATTGTAAAAGAGTGTTCACTAGAAGTTAGCTATACTGATTAATCATCATGAGAGATGCTGTGAGAAAGAAAGTTTATACAATAATTTAGAGAAAGCAATATACAGTATGTTTTCATGATCCATGGTTCACATTTTCATATTAAGTGCTCTGTATGAGTACTTCTATAGTATTAATAAATAAGCAGTTGAACATTGTTAAATCCAGTGATTAGCTACCATTTTTTTAATGATAACACCCATTATTAATCCAAATAATTTTTGCTCCTAGCAGGGTACTTTCAGAAGTGCTATATAAGAAATGTGCTATAATATTCAGCAATACTCAATGAGTGTTTATTAAATGTCCATTATATATGAGTCAATTCTAGAAGCTGATGTAGAGGAGGAAGAAATTTTTCTTTACCTGTTAGGCTATTCTGGCTGGTCAAAAAGTTAAACTGATGTGAGACAAATTAACAGAAAACCAAGCAGAAGTTTAATACCATGCATACATGGGAGTGTGTGTGTGTGTGGTGTGTGTGTGTGTGTGTGTGTGTGTGTTAGTCACTCAGTCGTGTCCAACTCTTTGCGACTCCCTGGGCTGTAGCCCGCCAGGCTTCTCCATCCATGGGATTCTCCAGGCAAAAATACTGGAGTGGATTGCCATTCCCTTCTCCAGAGATAGATGGGAGAAACCCAGGAAAATTAAGTAACTTGCCAAAATGGCTGAAAAGTGAAAGTGAAAGTCACTCAGTCGTATCTGACTTTCTTGGATATCTCTAGTGAATATTTCACATCAAACTCAACATGACAACAAGGAGCCATTCAAACTTCCCTAATTTGACTGTTAGTACCATAAACTTAATATACAATTAATCTACAATTATAGATTAAGGTGTATCAAAATCTTAATCTACAATTTTAAGACAAGAATTGTTACATAGCTAGATATCAAATTCTGTCAATCTACATATTTAAATACAATTAACCTTCCCACTGACATTTTATCACAGTAGCCTCCCACAATCTTCCACACTGCAGCCAGAGTGATTTTCTAATCTTTTCTTGCTTAAATTCTTTAAATGATTCCCCATTTTGCATAAAATATATACTAAATAATTGTGTAATGTCTTAGTCTGTTTGGGCTTCTATAACAAAGTACAACAGACTGCCCTTCTTTGGGATTGGAATGAAAACTGACCTTTTCCAGTCCTGTGGCCACTGCTGAGTTTTCCAAATTTGCTGGCACATTGGGTGCAGCATTTTCACAGCATGATCTTTCAGGATTTGAAATAGCTCAACTGGAATTCCTTCATCTCCACTGGCTTTGTTCATAGTGATTCTTCCTAAGGTCCACTTTACTTAGCATCCCAGGATGTCTGGCTCTAGGTGAGTGATCACACCATCATGGTTATCTGGGTCATGAAGGCCTTTTTTGTGTATTTCTTCTGTGTATTCTTGCTGCCTCTTAATATAAGCCCTATACACGTCACTTATTTCCAAGAATCACTTATTTCCAAAGAATATCTAATACATAATACATTGTTAATTATTTGACAAAAAATTTCCCTATCGCAAAAATAAAGCGACAAGAAACAGCCCTTTGTATATATATTAGAGTGGGAATGAAAAAAAAAAAACATTTAATAAAAACACATACTAAGTGAATCCTTAATCCTAAGATCCCTGTCATATAATTAAACTAATGAAGAGAGAAAAATGACAGACTTTATAATAAACAGTATGGTGGTTGAACATTAAATTTAAAATTTCTGATTATTTTAATGCATTTTATTTTATAGATAAATAATTTATATAGACTGTATTTTTAATGCTCTCCTGTGAAATTCAAATGTTTCACAAGTCATACCACTGAGATGATAGAAAATATACAGAAATTCTCCTATTTCAATTTAAAATGAGATTCATCATTGTCATGTATCTCTGAAGATGAAAGCAAAATACTAATAAAGGCAATGAGCAGCATTTTCCCAAGTGAACCCTATAGTAAACAAAGAAAATTTCAATGGAGCACAAGAACTTTGAGTAAAAGAAAGGAAGACTTACAGAACAGTAATGTTTTTAAGCACCATGATTATCTAACTAGAGTCAACCTATACGGGGATATTTTTTAAATTGCTACTGTTTTTTTCAGAGTGACTTACAGTCTATTTAAATGTGCCTTTTTGAATTATCTAAGCTATGAATTTATAATTTCTTATGTAACAGGATTTGTATTCATTGCATAGTACTCAAAATAATAGCAAGAGAAACAACTTTTAAAAATTGGATACCCTGCATTTGTTAAATTATCTTTGAGAAATATTCTGCTAAACTTGTTTTTCAGTTCTCACAATTGCACAGAAATGTAAGGTTCTTGGTTCTCCTAACCCAACTAGAATCTTGGGAAGCTCTGCTTGCTACAAGCAATATGTGAGGTTTTTTTTTTTTTTTTTTTTTTTTTTCCTCTCCCCCACAGTGGACTATCGATGGGACAAATAAGAAACATAGTGATGTAGTTTCCCAAACATTTATGTTTAGGAGTCTGGTAATAGACTTGCTTGGGAAAAATTTATAATTTCTAAAAATATTGATCTAACTGTTCAAAGGTGAAGCTTATTTTATTAATAAGGTCCGACAGGTATTTTAGAGTCTAAAGTTTTTATAATTTTAATACCTCTTTTTAAAACAAGATATAAGATTATACATAATAAATTAGATAATTTATTTCCTTATTATTGCCATACAAATAAATAAAATGGCAACAGATTATAAATTTTAAAGTGTTTTATATTTATAATAATTATGTTTGTGATATCACAAACATCATTTAATCTAGAAAAAATATTAATCTCCTAACACAACTCCTAACAGTTCCCATACTTTTGGCCTACATCTTCAGATTTCCTCTTCATACGACCACAATTCTGAGTCAAATTTTCTATAGAGAAAATAGAAAGGTAATTCAGTGTTTTTTTTCTTGCAGATTTTAAAATTTATTTATTATCAAGATTTGACTGTGCACATGGACTTGTACACTAAGCATCACTGCAGATGTGTGTTATACAAATAGGAAATTATTCTTTTTAATATAATTTTATTTATTTATTTTGGCTGTGTTGGATCTTTGTTGCTGTGCGGGCTTTTCTCTAGTTGTGGTGCGCAGGCTTCTCACTGTGGTGGCTTCTCTTGTGAAACACAGGCTCTAGGCACACAGGCTAGTGGTTGTATCATGTGGGCTCAGTAGTGGCTGCTCCCAGGCTCTAGAGCACAGGCTCAGTAGTTGTTGCACATGGGATCAGCTGTTCCAAGGCATGTGGGATCTTCCTGGATGAGGGATCGAACCCATATCTCCTGCATTGGCAGGCAGATTCTTTACCACTGAGCCAGCAGTGAAGTCGTTCAGTCATGTCTGACTCTTTACAACCCCATAAACTGTAGCCTACCAGGTTCCATGGTCCATGGGATTTTCCAGGCAAGAATACTTGAGTGGGCTGCCATTTCATTCTCCAGGGGATCTTCCCAACCCAGGGATTGAAACCAGGTCTCCTGCATTGCAGACAGATGCTTTACCATCTGAGCTACAGAATCTGCCTTCTGAATCGACCATCAGAGCCAGCAGGGAAGCTCCCTAACTGGAAATTCTGATCATTTCTTTTGTAAAAAAAGTTCCATATATGCATAATTCCATGTACATATTCGAATATATTACTACTATAAGAATTTGACCAGGAATTGATTAGAATTAAATCTCCCACACTGATTTTGCATATTTGGAAGGGTTTCTATAACTTCTTCTTCTGCCCATTTTCAGCCTTTTTTTCTCTTCCACTGTGTACATGCATCCAATGCAGTGGACTGTGGGGCACATTGTATCAGCATCTGCTCTCAGTCCCTGTATCTGCGCTGTGATGCTAGGTGAGCTGGCAGAGTGGAACTCATCTCTATGGTGATGGCTAGCAATCAACTACCTAGACACTGACATCACCGATTTACATGAAGACATTCCTCTGTAACCTAACTAAATATAATACAAATTCACCTTTCCTTTTCCTGGATCCCTAAAATTCTCACAACCATTCCAGCACCATATGACTGTTTATAGAGAACAGGGCTTCTACTTGAGTGCTGTTAAAATATAACCCTTGCCATTAAAAAAAAAAAAAAAAAAAAAGACCACATGAATATACTACTAGAGTTTCTTCCAAGGTTTCCAAGGTCCAGGAAGGGGCCAATGAAAGTGGGCAATCCTGAAAGTTAAGATTCATTAGCTTCACATTTATCTACTGTGGGCTTCTATTCTTAATCACACATTTTATAACTACTAAAAACAGCATCCCAGTATTAAAAATAATACATGATACATTTCAGCTACTGGGAAGGTGATTAATTACAGGCTGAAATCTGGGTTATTCTTCATGAGGAAATAATTGCAACGATTATCTTTAGACCTGATATGCATTTAAATTCAGTGTTTTTAAAGGAATGGTCTAATTGTCTTGGTTTTGCAAAGTTTTCAAATCTCATTCTTCTTATGGAAATCAGTTTTTGTAATACATGCACTCTTAAGATAAATCATTTTAATGATGACTAATTAATAGAATGTCAAAGATATTTGTACTTTATATATTCCATTTATAAATAGCATTCCCTTGTTCCTAATAAAATTATTATGAAATATTAAATGTATCATAAAAATCTAAATTAAAAAAATCCTTGAGTTTTATTAAAAAATGGAAAGTATTAGCTTTCATTTTTATAAAAATGGCTTTATTTTATGTGAACTGATGAAGCTTCAGCTGGTTATAACAGATAAATGATGTTTAAAAAGAGAAGTTATTTTGCTTAAAATAAAGTCTCTGACAGTTTCAATGCAATGAAACCTATTTGTCTATTACCACTTTCATGCACTTAGAGTTTTATAAATAAGTAATGGGAAATGAATCCATACAAGTTACAAAAGGACTTTTGATAGTCAGCACTAACATGTAAATGGATCTTTTGAATTGGCAACTTTTGGCTGTAGCAAATGGAAATAAATCCTCAGTGACTTGGCAAACACTTTCACTTCAATTCAGTGAGGTTTTCTCTTCTGATAGGCTTTGAGTTTGGGCTTAGTTGTTCATTTATTTCTATTCTACAGTGAATACTGAGAGCCATTCTCAGAAATCAGATCTTCATTCTCTAAGGAGAACCATTCTAAGTAAACATAGAGCCTTCCAAGGAAATCTTGTGGGCTCTTAACAACTAGTCATGTAAAAGTGGATACTATCAAACCAAAACTCACTTCTGTTGAAGATTTTTCTTTGAATCTCTAATGACCTTCTCATTGTGATTTACAGTTTCAAAATATGTCTAAAAATAGAATATATTATATAGGATAATTCTATCAAAATAGAGGGTTCTATTGATTATACAGGATGAATGCTATTGATAATTCATCAATTCATTCAGGCTTTTTCTTCAGTGAAGACTGTGGCATTTGTATATTGATTTCTCTAATATGAAAGTTTCGTCACTCAGTCATGTCCGACTCTTTTTGTGACGCCATGGACTGTAGCCTACCAGGCTCCTCTGTCCATGGGATTTTCCAGGCAAGAGTACTGGAGTGGGTTGCCATTTCCTTCTCCAGAGGATCTTCCTGACCCAGGGATTGAACCTGGGTCTCCCACATTGTAGGCAGATGCTTTACCATCTGAGCCACCAGGGAAGTCCTAATAAAGAATTCCTAATATTATAATTCTAAAGATATATGGTTATACCTAAACAATATTTAAATCTAAAGTAATCCATATTCTAGGAAATGAACAATAGACATTAAAATCGATTCATATTTACAAGTACTCAAAAGGTATAGGAAAGCTGTTAATAAGAAATGCATAGCATCTAAGAGTTTCCTTTAATAATTTACTTATTCCTGTTTGAAGCTAAAGTGAGACTTATGTTAGAAAACTCTTACACAAAATAAACTGGCCTTGCTGTCTTTATTTATAAAATATCTGTGTTTGTATCAAATGATTTCTAGCTTCATAATATAGAAAATTAGATTACATTTTAAATACAATTTTATTTTCCTAATATATGCATTTAAACTTAAACATTTCCATTTAAACAGTGCTTTAAGTGCATTTCTCAGATTCTGACTTGCATTTTTACTTTCAACCAGTTCAAAATACTTTCTCATTTTCTTGTTATTATTTTCACCCATAGATAATTTAAATTTGTACTCCTTAAAATGGAGACTTTTTTCCATATATCTTTTTGTTATTGACCTCTTATTTAATGTTATAGTGATCAGAGAAAATTCTCTCTATGATTTGAAACATTTAAATTTTGACACTGGTTTACTTCCACCCTCTCCTTGATAGTGTATTTTGATACAAGTTTGATGTGTTCTTCCTTCATCCCTAGCTTTATTAAGGAGTAATTGGCATATAATATTGTGCAAGTTTAAGGATGTGTTCTTAAAAAAATTACATTTGACTACTATTGGATTGTTGTTGTTTAGTGGCTAATCATGTCCCACTCTTTGCAACCCCATGGAATATAGCATGCCAGGCCTATCCCACTATTGCTGGGATAGTACTCTATAAATATTAATTAGATCATTGATTTAATAATGTCATGTGTTCTGTATTCTTTCTGATTACCAAAAACAGAGAGCATAGGCTTCATAACTATAACTATAATTGTACACTTGTCTATTTTTTCATTGAATACATTAGTCTTTAGTCTTTCTTCAGATATTCTTAAGCACTATTATTCTCTACATATATGTTTAGGATTGCTATCTTTTTGAAGAATTAACCCCTTTATAATTGAGAAAACCAAAGGCAATAATTCTTTTTAACCGATACAGAAGATTTCTCAATAAAATATTAGCAATCAAATCCAACAATGTAAAAAAAGAATAGTGCATTGATATACTGTGAATGTTTACTTTTTTTTAGTTTGAATGCTTTGTTCCCCTATCCCAAATTCATAGGTTGAAATGGGTCTGATAGTTTAAGACAATCCCATGGGTAACTCTGAAGCTGGGATGACCCTTCAGAACTGCTTTGTATTGAAGCAAAGGAATAAGGTCTTTATATCCCTGGACAGACCAGTTACGAGGTGTGGACTGCTTCTGGGAAGAGGACAAGACCTCGGTCAAAGCAGTTTTCTTAAGCCAAAGCCAGTTCTCAGAGAGGCACTTAGTTGTGAGCTCTGCTCCGACCGTGCTAGCATTGGGAGAATGTGTCATTGTACTCAAAGTGTAGGCTTTGGTGGCACACCACAGTATCCACTACTGAAAGTAAGAGAAAAAAATTTCACAATTTCTTGATAATGTGGTCATGCACAACTAAATGTAAGAGAGACCAAAGTTTTTCAGATACATGATGAGCACTCAGAAGTCAATAACATTTTTATGTCTCATTAACAGCCAAGTGGAAAATATAATGGGAATTTACTATTTACAGTGGAAGTAAAAGTCATATATCTAGATATCATCCTAAACAATTGCACATTATAAATTCATAAAGTAAGAAATAAAGTAATAGTGATAGACTAAAATTTTAAACATATAAGTGATCCCAGGCTTTATCTATCAATTAAATGTAGCTCTCCCTAAAGTTTGAATACCATTTGGTAGGAAACTAGACAAATATACTAATTTATTTTAAGAAATATATACGTTCAGAGATATTTAAAATAGCTTTGAAAATAGAGTAAATATGTAATGAGAATATAGGTGGATTCAGGTAAACACTATTGTGCTAATTTTTTAGCACATACAAATAGTTCAATTAAACCAATAAGTGTAGGAATCATAATATGAGAGAAGCAACATATGGATGAGTTAAAAAAAGTATTGTTTATTACTGGTGTTGTGAAAGTTTTCTTAATCAATAAGTAATTAAACTGCTCATACCATGAACAAATAAAACTGAAAAGTTTAATGTAAATGTTCAAATAATAAAATTAGCATTATAACTCATGAACTTTTCTTTTGAATTTTATTTGCACAAGCATTTTTAAATAGGCCACCAAGAAACCTGAATTATAAGGGGAAGAAATAAATAATTGATTTCTGTGTCTTCCATGGATAAAATTATATATTAAAAAAAAAAAGCAGAATACGCATAGTTGGCATAGCTTAAGCTGATCAGAGCTCTGTAGTTTGGTTGTAGAAAACACTACTAAAGTTCAGTAATAGAAGCAGAAAATATAATAAACAATAAGTGATATAAATTGTGTAAACCTGAATAATTAACAAATCTAGTTAGAAAATATTATTTTATTAAGGGTTATAGAGTAGAAATGAGAACCTATAAGGACTTACTCCTTATAAACATCAGATTGTTAAAAATTAGAACATCACATACAATGAATGCCAGTGGTAATCTACATGTACTACTGACAGGAGTATGAAAAGGTGCCAGATTTCTGAAGATTAATTTGTCATTCCTCAACAAAATTAAGTGCATTTCTTACATTTCTTTTTAGAAATATGAATCATTTCATTTATTATATCAGGGTAGCAAAGGCTTTCGGAGAAGGCAGTGACACCCCACTCCAGTACTCTTGCCTGGAAAATCCCATGGATGGAGGAGCCTGGTGGGCTGCAGTGCATGGGGTCGCTGAGGGTTGGACACAACTGAGTGACTTCACTTTCACTTTTCACTTTCCTGCATTGGAGAAGGAAATGGCAACCCACTCCAGTGTTCTTGCCTGGAGAATCCCAGGGATGGGGGAGCCTAGTGTGCTGCCGTCTATGGGGTCACACAGAGTCAGACACGACTGAAGTGACTTAGCAGCAGCAGCAGCAGCAGCAAAGGCTTTGTTCATCAAGATATTAACACCAGAAACCATGGTGGAAATTTTGATAAATACAATTACAAGCAAATTACAAATTTCTCTATGACCACAAAGGCAAGAGAAAAGGCCACTTTGAAAGTTCATTTGATGTTTTTTGCTACTGTTCAGTCACTCCCTCGTGTCTAACTGTTTTTAATGCCATGGACTGCAGCACTCCAGGCTCCTCTGTCCTCCACTATTTCTCGGGAGTTTGCTCAAATTCATATCCATTGAGTCAGAGATGCTGTCTAATCATCTCAGTCTCCGTCATCCTCTTCTTCTCTTGCCTTCAATATTTCCCAGCATCAGGGTCTTTTCCAGTGAGTCAGCTCTTCACATCAGGTGGCCAAAGTATTGGAACTTCAGCATCAGTCCTTCCAGTGAATATTCAGGGTTGATTTCCTTCAGGATTGATTCATTTGATTTCCTTGCAGTCCAAGGGACTCTCAAGAGTCTTCTCCAATACCACAATTTGAAAGCATCAATTTTTCGGTGCTCAGCCTTCTTTATGGTCTAACTCACATACATACATGACTGCGGGAAAAAACCATAGCTTTGATATATGGTCAAATGTTTGTTTGCAAAGTGATGTCTCTGTTTTTTAACATGCTGTGTAAGATTGTCATAGCATTTTTTCCAAGGAGCAAGCATCTTTTAATTTCATGTCTGTAGTCACTGTCTGTAGTGATTTTGGAGCCCAAGAACATAAAATGTGTCAGTTTCAACTTTCTCTCCGTCTATTTACCATTAAGTAATGGGTCCAGATGCCATGATCTTAGTGTTTTGAATGTTGAGTTTCAAGCCAGCTTCTTCACTCTGTTCTTTCACTCTCATCAAGAGGCTCTTTAGTTCCTCTTCACTTTCTGCCATTAGAGTAGCATCATCTGCATATCTGAGGCTATTAATACTTCTCCTGGAAGTCTTGATTCTACCTTGTAATTCATCCAGCCTAGCACTTCACATGATATACTCTGAATATAAGTTAAACAAGCAGGGTGACAATATACAGCCTTTTCATACTCCTTTCCCAATTTGGAGCCAGTCAGTTGTTCCATGTCAGGTTCAAACTGTTGCTTCTTGGCCTGCATACAGGTTTTTCAGGAGACAGATAAGTTGATCTGGTATTTCCATCTCTCTAAGAATTTTCCACAGTTTGTTGTGATCCTCATAGTCAAAGGCTTTGATGTAGCCAATGAAGCAGAAGTACATGTTTTTCTGGAATTTGCTTGCTTTCTCCATTAGTCAGTTCAGTTCAGTTGCTCAGTCGTGTCCGAATCTTTGCGACCCCATGAATCACAGCACGACAGGCCTCCCTGTCCATCACCAACTCCTGGAGTTCACTCAGACTCACGTCCATTGAGTCAGTGATGCCATCCAGCCATCTCATCCTCTGTCATCCCCTTCTCCTCCTGCCCCCAATCCCTCCCAGCATCAGAGTCTTTTCCAATGAGTCAACTCTTCACATGAGGTGGCCAAAGTATTGGAGTTTCAACTTTAGCATCAGGCCTTCCAATGAATACCCAGGACTGATCTCCTTTAGGATGGCCTGGTTGGACCTCCTTGCAGTCCCAGGGACTCTCAATTTGCAGCAAGTGCTAATTTCCTTCTTTCAATAATTTCCTACAAATTTGGATATTTGTTTACTAGAGGAAAACCTACAAATTTGGGTGTTTGGTAGAGGAAAACCAGTTCATAATTTTCATTATTTTTTTTATAACAATAGTAAGATTGACATAAGATGATTATTGGTTTCATGTGTACACATAATGACTATCTTTCAATCTTCTCATTGTACTCCTGAGTATGGAACTACTTGCATCTCTATTATTTATCAGAGTTCTTATTTCAGGAATGATGGTAGTAGCAGAGAGTCAGAAGCTACTTATACTTACTGATAACCTGAATAGCTAAATTGTAGTATTTGCATACAAATGGTAACTATAGGTTGGTTCAAAGGAGAAGGCAGTGGTATTGCCAATGCCTTCCAGGCAAAGACTACCAGGAACACACCTGGCTGACTGACAATGTAATGTGACATGGACCCTGGAGTCTGATTAAAATTCTGTATATTTTAGGCCCATCTTGCCATTCACATGCATAATATTTAAAGAAAAATTGAATTACACCATCTGGAACAGAAGAATCTAATGAACTGAGAAGTGGAGAATCTATGCTGTCCTTAGACGTGATCTTAGAGTTGTCCATCCTGAGGTGATCTCAAGAGGATAAAAAAAAATCAGTTTAATATAAATTTTTACATTTTTTTCTAGTCTGAGAAGTTTCTCCTTTGCTTTTGGTATTCATTATTGCTAAAGAAATGCCTAAAGGCAATCTGACTTGTATTTTACTATAGGCGCTAAATTTTTATTTTCACCTTGCTATTGTTACATTTGTCTCTTTTCCTTTGTTTTAAAATGTCACATTGATAAATCTACTAAGTGGCCTTCCCTTTCTCTATAAACTAGTTGGAAGGTGGCAGTGTGTGTCTTTGTAATTTTCATTCTCATTTTGTCAAGGATTAACTCATTCAGTTCAGTTCAGTTTTTCAGTCATGTCTGACTCTCTGTGACCCCATGGACTGCAGTACGCCAGGCTTCCCTGTCCATCACCAACTCCTGGAGCTTGGCTAACACTCATCATGTCCATTGAGTCGGTGATGCCATTCAACTGTCTCATCCTCTGTCGTCCCCTTCTCCTCCTGCCTTCAGTCTTTCCCAGCATCAGGTCTGTTCCAATGAGTCAGTTCTTTGCATCAGGCAGCCAAAGTATTGGAGCTTCAGCTTCAGTATCAGTTCTTCCAATTCAGGACTGATTTCCTTTAGAATTGACTGGTTTGATCTTCTTGCAGTCCAAGGGACTCTCAAGAGTCATTTCCAACACCACAATTCCAATAGCTCATTGGGTCACTTCAATCTGGAAATGCATATCCTCCCTTTCTGTGATGTTTTCTCATATCATTTAAAGAATTCTTCTTACCTTTTATCTTTTTTATTCCCCACTTTTTAATTTCTATGAATCAGATGTTGAATTCTCTAAATTGTCTAACTAGATTTTAATTACTTTCCAATCTTTCTGCATGTTTTTAGATTTTAGCAAGCATTTTTTTTTTTTTTTTCTGGTCTTTCCCTTCCCACTTTATTGTCTTTCTTGCTCTGAGGTTGGTATTTGAAGGTAGCTTTGTGGGGGTGATATATTTTCTGTAAAGTCTTGTTTGTGTTCCCTTATTTATATTTGCTTCTTTCATGATACATATTTTCTTTTTAACTTGAGAGGAACATTCCTCAAATATGTGATGGTCCTTGATTGTCAATCTATGTTTAATAATTAAAAAACCAAAACAAGAAAGTATCCTTTGGGGCTCTTAGTTTATGTGTGTCTTAGTAGCAGATAGACTGCAGATTGAAGTGATGAAGCAGTTATGCTGAGTTAACCCTGTCCATGTACGTCTTAGTCACTAAGTCATATCTGACTCTCTTGCAACCCCATGGATTGTAGCCCATCAGGCTCCTCTGTCCATGGTACTTCCCAAGCAAGAATACAGTGGGTTGCCCTGTCTTCCTGACCTAAGGATTTTTTTTTTTAATTTTATTTTATTTTTAAATTTTACATAATTGTATTAGTTTTGCCAAATATCAAAATGAATCCACCACAGGTATACATGTGTTCCCCATCCTGAATCCTCCTCCCTCCTCCCTCCCCATACCATCCCTCTGGGTCGTCCCAGTGCACCAGCCCCAAGCATCCAGTATTGTGCATCGAACCTGGACTGGCAACTCGTTTCATACATGATATTTTACATGTTTCAGTGCCATTCTCCCAAATCTTCCCACCCTCTCGCTCTCCCACAGAGTCCATAAGACTGTTCTATACATCAGTGTCTCTTTTGCTATCTCGTACACAGGGTTATTGTTACCATCTTTCTAAATTCCATATATATGCGTTAATATACTGTATTGGTGTTTTTCTTTCTGGCTTACTTCACTCTGTATAATAGGCTCCAGTTTCATCCACCTCATTAGAACTGAGGATTAAACCTGTGTCTCCTGCACTGCAGGCAAATTCTTTACCGCTCAGCCACTAGAGACGCCCCATTTAAACATATTACACTGTTTTTAATTTTATTATCATGTCCAATCACTCTACAAATTGGACACACTTGGAGCTCTCTTGATACATATTTTAGCATTTAATCTGAGAATTACTATACTTGTATGAATTTCTCTCTAACTTCATGAAAAAAGTATCATAACAGTGAAAGTGTTAGTTTTTTTGTTTAAGAGGGAATTTAATGTAAATCTCAACTCTACTACTACTTACAAATTTACATCTTTGAGTTTAAATTTCTTCACCTATAAAATAAAGGTGACATCTCTGGGATTGCTAGAGAAATTCCTAGAGAAAATTTCTGTAAATGAAAGCATCATATACAGCTTTAAGAATTTAGTGACCAACAAAAGCCAGGTAGCATTTCACTTATGTAAGCTTAAGTCTATGCCTTTATCAGAGTAATGCAGGTACAAAGTAAACATGTGGGTGGGAAATTACATTAATTAATATATGAAGTGTGAGTTATTCAGAGTAAAAAGCAGTTAAGTAGGTAAACTATTGATAAATTACCAGGGAAGTAACTATTTTGTCCGGATGTAAATCTGTTGTGTGTGTGTTTGTGTGTGTGTGTGTTAGTTGCTCAGTCATGTCTGATTCTTGTGAACCCATGGTCTGTAGCCTGCAAAGCTCTGCTGTCCCTGGGATTTCCCAGTCAAGAATACTGGAATGGGTTGCCATTTCCTTTTCCAGTGGATTTTCCCTACCTGGGGATCAAACCCACATCTCCTTAATGGCAGGCAGATTCTTTACCTCTACGCCATCTGAGAAGCCTGATAAATGTTATAGTATTGTAAATTATACTAATGAAAAATATCAGTGGGAAGATTTTAATGACAAAATTATTCTCATCAATAAAACAACAATTAGTTTGTTCAGTATTATATTAATTGTTATAAACATCGAGTGTTGTCAATACTTACTTACATGCTAAATACTGAGTCACTTTAGAAAAAAACTTATTACAAAACTATTTCACACATACAAAACTGATGATCTTGCTAATGCTAAAAATTTAATATAAAATTTTCAAAACTATTAACATTAATAGGCTTTATTTTTGAACAGTTTTAGATTTACAGAAATATTAAAAAGATGATATAGAGAATTTCTGGGCTTCCCCAGTGGCTCAAAGGTAAAGAATCCACCTGCAATGCAACAGATGCAGGAGATGCAGTTTTGATCCCTGTGTGACTCTTTCCATTTCACAGATACATATATATTAACAATAATTTTATTTTTTCCAGTTTTACTGATAAATATGACATACACACTATATAAGCTTAAGGCATACAGCATAATGATTTGACTTACATAATTGTGTGACCTATATGTTTATACTTTATAAATATTATGTTGAATTTATTACTATATTTTTATATTATGCCTCATGATTGGGATTGTCTGTCAGTTCATGAAATTTGTTCCTTTTTTTTAGTGCTGCTGCTGCTGCTGCTAAGTCACTTCAGTCGTGTCCGACTCTGTGCAACCCCTGAGATGGTAGCCCACCAGGGTCCCCCGTCCCTGGGATTCTCCAGGCAAGAACACTGGAGCAGGTTGCCATTTCCTTCTCCAATGCATGGAAGTGAAAAGTGAAAGTGAAGTCGCTCAGTTGTGTCTGACTCTGAGCGACCCCATAGACTGCAGTCTACCAGGCTCTTCCATCCATGGGATTTTCTAGGTAAGAGTACTGGAGTGGGGTGCCACTGCCTTCTCCATTTCTTTAGTGCTATGTAGCTATTATTTTGGGTTTCTTGCTTTTAGATGTAAACTTTAGAATCAATTTGTTGATCTCCATATAACAATTCATTGGGCATATGATTAAGATTGCATTGAATTTATAGATCAAATTGAGAAGAACTGACATCTTTCTAATAATGAACCTATTTTAGAATGTCTCTCCATTTATGGAGCCTATCTAACCATGAATAGGCTTCTCTGGTGGCTCAGTGGTAAAGAATCTTCCTGCCAATGCTGGATAAGGAAATGGCAACCCACTCCAGTATTCTTACCTGGGAAATCCCATGGACAGAGGAGCCTGGTGGGTCTATGGAGTCACAAGAGTTGGACAAGACTTAGTGAATAAACAACAAAACATGAACGTAGAATGTCTCTCCATTTATTTAGACTTTCTTAAATTTCTTTCATCATAGTTTTATAGTTTTCTTCATGTAGATCTTACATTTATACCTAAGTATTTTCTTGATACTAATACAAATGGTACTGTGTTTTTAATTTTGAATTTCTGTTAATTGTTGGTTTATATGAAAGAAATTGACTTTTCTAGATTTGTGATAATTGCTAATAAGTTCAAGAAGAATTTGTCAATTTGTTGTGATTTTCTTTATAGATAATCATTTTATCTATAAACAAAGACAGTTTTCTTTCTTTCTTTTCAACCTGTAGGCTCTTTACTAGCTTAGTTCCTTTCCTGACTTATGCGTTAGCCAGCTCTCCAGTACAACATTAAATAGGAGAGATGAGAGGAGACATATCCTTGCTTCATTTCCTATGTTAAAGAAAATTAATCGGTTTCTCACAATTAAGTATGATGTCAGCTCTAGGCCTTTTGTAGATTTTTTTTTTATCAACTGTAAAAGTGAAGCTGTATCCTGTATTCCTAATTTACTAAGAGTTTTTATCCCTGTAGCTCAGATGGTAAAGAATCTGCCTGCAATGTGGGAGACCTGTGTTTTATTCCTGGGTCAAGAAATCCCCTGGAGAAGGGAATAGCAACCCACTCCAGTTTTCTTGCCTGGTGAGTCCCATGGACATTCGAGCCTGGTGGGCTACAGTCCATGGTGTTACAAAGAGATGGACATAACTGACCGACTAACAGTACTGCTAATACTTTATTATGAAATTGTATTGGATTGTTGTCAAAATCTTTTTTTTCCATCTATTGATAAGATTATATGATTTTTCTTCTTTAACCTTTAATATAATAAATTAAATTAATTAATAATTAAGTGTTGAACAAATTTGGCATACCTAGAATAAATTTCACTGGGCTGTGGTGTTTAAATTTTTTCAAATGTTATTAATTTGTCACTGATATTTTATTGAAGATTTCTTTCTATGTTAATGAGATAATGATTGGTAGTTTTCTTTCCTTGAAGGTCTATATATAGCTTTGGTATTAGGGTAATGTTGGACTGATAGGACGAGCTGGGAAGATTTCACGTTTATTTTATGAAAAAGATTATAGAGAATATAATTTCTCCCTAAAGTGTTGAATAGAATTCACTAGTGAAACTATATGGGTTTGTTGTTTTCTTTTTTTTTTTTAATTTAAATTCATTTATTTTAATTGGAGGCTAATTACTTTACAATATTGTATTGATTTTGCCATACATCAACATGAATCCGCCATGGGCGTAAACATGCTCCCCATCCTGAACCCCCTCCCACCTCCCTCCCCGTACCATCCCTCTGGGTCATCCCAGTGCACCAGCCCCAAGCATCCTGTATTGTGCATCGAACCTGGACTGGTGATTCGTTTCTTATATGATATTATACATGTTTCAATGCCATTCTCCCAAATCATCCCACCCTCTCCAACAGAGTCCAAAAGACTGTTCTATATATCTGTGTCTCTTTTGCTGTCTTGCATATAGGGTTATCATTACCATCTTTCTAAATTCCATATATATGTGTTAGTATACTGTATTGGTATATTTCTTTCTGGCTTACTTCACTCTGTATAATAGGCTCCAGATTCATCCACCTCATTAGAACTGATTTGAATGTATTCTTTTTAATGGCTGAGTAATACTCCATTGTGTATATGCACCACATCTTTCTTATCCATTCATCTGCTGATGGACATCTAGGTTGCTTCCATGTCCTGGCTATTATAAACAGTGCTGTGATGAACATTGGGGTACATGTATCTCTTTCAATTCTGGTTTCCTCAGTGTGTATGCCCAGCAGTGGGATTGCTGGGTCATAAGGCAGTTCTATTTCCAGTTTTTTAAGGAATCTCCACACTGTTCTCCATAGTGGCTGTACTAGTTTGCATTCCCACCAACAGTGTAAGAGGGTTCCGTTTTCTCCACACCCTCTCCAGCATTTATTGCTTGTAGACTTTTGGATCACAGGCATTCTGACTGGCATGAAATGGTACCTCATTGTGGTTTTGATTTGCATTTCTCTGATAATGAGTGATGTTGAGCATCTTTTCATGTGTTTGTTAGCTGTCTGTATGTCTTCTTTGGAGAAATGTCTATTTAGTTCTTTGGCCCATTTTTTGATTGGGTCGTTTATTTTTTCTGGAATTGAGCTGCAGGAGTTATTTTCTTTATTGGTAGATTTTTAATTAATAATTGATTTAAATTCTTTCAGTTAGGGCCTATTCATATTGTCTGCTTCTCATGTGTGAAATTTTATAGTCTTTATTTTTCAAAGAGCTGGTCTATTTCATCAGAATTATCAAATTTGTAGGCATAGATTTGTTCATAATGTTCCTTTATTATCATTTTACTAACAATAGATTGAACAGCGATGACATCTCTTTCATTCTCAAATTTGGTAATTTACATCTTCTCTTTTTTTTAAGGGTTACTCTTAACAGATTCTTGTCAATTTTTATCTTTTCAAAGAGGTGACTTCTATTTTTCTTATTTTCTGTATTGTTATCCTGATTTCAATGTAACTGATATCTGCTCTAATTTTATTTTTTCTTTTATATTGCTTGCTTAGACTTATATTATACTTTCTCTAGTTTTCTAGGGTAGAAGCTAAATTATTGATTTTTATTTATTAATGGACAACTATTTAATTTTATATTGGAGTATAGTGACTTCACTTTCACTTTTCACTTTCATGTATTGGATAAGGAAATGGCAACCCACTCCAGTGTTCTTGCCTGGAGAATCCCAGGGACAGGGGAGCCTGGTGGGCTGCCGTCTATGGGGTCACAGAGTGTCGGACACGACTGAAGTGACTTAGCAGTAGCAGTATAGCTGTTTAACAATGATGTATTAATTACGGGTATGTGGCAAAGTGATTGAATTATACCTATACAAGTATCTATTCTTTTTCAAATTCTGTTCCCATTTAGGTTAATACAGAATATTGATCAGAGTTCCCTGTGCTACACAATAGGTCCTTGTTGCTTATGTGTTTAAGCATAGTAGTGTGTACATGTCAAGCTAAAACTCCCAATCTACCCTCCACCCACTGCCACCCTTAACCCCTGGTGAACCCCATAAGTTTTTTCTCTAATTCTGTGAGTGCTTCTGTTTCATAAATAATTCATTTGTATCATTTATTTTTAGATTCCACATTAAAACAGTATCATATATGTATCTTTCTCTGTCTGACTTATTTTACTTAGTATGATAATCTCATGTCTATTCATTGTGGCAAATGGCATTTCATTCTTTTTAATGGCTGAATAATATTCCATTATATATTATGTATTTATATATACAGCAACTTCTTTATTTATTCATCTGTCTATGCATATTTAGATTGCTTCCACGTCTTTGCTATTATAAACAGTGCTGTGGTGAACATCAGGGTGCCAGTATCCTTCTGAAAAATGGTTTTCTTTGATACATATACAGGAGTGGGATTGCTGGATCATGTGGTAGCTCTATTCTTAGCTTTTTAAGGAAACTCCATATGGTTTTCCATAGTGGTGTAGCAGTTTATATTATACCAACAGTGTAGGAGGGTTCCCTTTTCTTCACACCGTCTTCAGATTTTATTGTTTGTAGACTTTTTAATGATGGCCAGTCTGACTGGTGTGAGGTGATATATCTTTGTAATTTTGATTTGTATTTCTCTAATAATTAGCAATGTTGAACATCTTTTCATGTGCTTGTTGGCCATGTATAGGTCTTCTTTGGAAAAACATCCATTTAGGCCTTCTATCCAGTTTTTATTAGGTTGTTTGTTTGTTTGTGTTTGATACTGAGCCATATGAGCTATTTGTAAATTTTGGAAATTAATTCCTTTTCAGTGTATTGTTTGCAAATATTTTCTCCCATTGTATGGGTTGTGTTTTCATTTTGTTTATGATTTCCTTTGCTGGGAAAAAGGTTTTGGACTTAAATAGGCCCTATTTTTTTATGTTTGTTTTTATTTCCATCATATTAGAAAATAGAAAATGATTTTGCTGCAATTTATGTCAGAGGGTGTTCTGCCTATGTTTTCCTCTAAGAGTTTTATAGCATCTGGTCTTATATTTAGGTCTTTAATACATTTTGAGTTTATTTTTATTTTTTGTGTATGATTTTAAAAGTTGTTCTAATTTCATTCTTTTACACGTAGCTGTCCGGTTTTCCCAGCACCATTTATTAGAGAGACTGTCTTTTCTTCATTGTGTAGTCTTCTTCCCTTTGTAATAATTTAGATGACCATAAGTACATGGGTTTATTTCTAGGCTTTCTATCCTGTCCCATTGATCTACATTTCTGTTTTTGTGCCAGTACCATATATTTTGATGACTGTAGCTTTGGAGTCTGAAGTCAGGGAGCCTGATTCCTCCAGCTGCATTTTTCTTTCACAAGATTGCTTTGGTTATTCAGTCTTTTGTGTCTCCATAATGAATTTTAAGGTTTTTTGCTCCAGTTCTGTTTTAAAAAAATGTCATTTGTTATGGTTTGCCCTGAATCTGTAGATTGCCTTGAGCAGTATAGTCATTTTGGCAATATTGATTCTTCCAATCCAAGAACATTATATGTCTTTCCATCTGCTGTGTCATCTATTTATTTAGTCAGTGTTTTATAGTTTTCAGTGTTCAGGTCTTTTGCCTCCTTAAGCAAGTTTATCCCTGGGAATTTTATTCTTTTTAATGTGACAGCAAATGGGATCATTTCTTTAATTTCTCTTTCTGACCTTTCATTGTTCGTCTCTAAGAATCCATTAGATTTCTGTGTATTAATTTTGTATCCTGCGACTTTACCAAATTTATTGATGAGCTCTAGTAGTTTTCTGGTAACATCTGTCTTTGTGATTTTCTATATATAGTATCAAGTTATCTGCAATCATTGACACTTTTACTTATTCTTTTCCAATTTGGATTACATTTATTTCTTTTCTTCTCTAATTGATGTGGCTAGGATTTCCAAAATGATGTTGAGTAAAAGTGGTGAGAGGGATACTTGTCTTGTTTCTGATCTAAGAGGAAATGCTTTCAGCTTTTCATCATTGAGTATGATATCAGCTGTGGGTTTGTCCTATATGGTCTTTATTATGTTGAGGTATGCTCCCTCTATGCCCACTTTCTGGAGAGTTTTTAATCATAATGAATGTTGAATTTTGTCAGAAGCTTTTTCTGCATTTAATGAGATGACCATATAATTTTTAATATTCAATTTGTTGATGTGCTATGTCACACTGCAGTCCATGAGGTTGCAAAGAGTCTGACATGACTGAGCAACTGAACATTAATCACACTAATTTATGCATATTGAAATATCCTTGCATCCCTGGGATAAATCCCAATTGATTGTCATGTGTGATCCTTTCAATGTAGTTGGGTTCAGTTTGCTAGGTTTTGCCAAGTATTTTTGTGTTTATGTTCATCAGTGATATTGGTATGTAATTTTTAAAAATTTTTTCATGGTATCTTTGTCTGGTTTTGGTATCAGGGTAGTGGTGGCCTCATACAATGAGTTTGGAAGTCTTACTTCCTTTGCAGTTTTTTTAAAGAGTTCCAGAAAGATAGGTGTTAACTCTTCTCTAAATGTTTAATAGAATCCACCCTTGAAGCCATCTAGTCCTGCACTTTTGTTGGAAGTTTTTAACTCACAGTTTCAATTTCAGTACTTGTGATTGATCTGTTCATGTTTTCTATTTCTTTCTGATTTAGTCTTGGGTGAAACTGTACCTTCCTAAGAATTTATTTCTTCTACGTTGTACATCTTATTGGCATAGAGTTGCTTGTAGTAGTCTCTTATAATCCTTTGTATTTCTGTTGTGTCTGTTCTAACTCCTCCTCTTTCATTTCTGTTATTTTTTTGAGTCCTCTCCCTTTTCTTCTTGATTAGTCTGGCTAAAGGTTTACCAATTTTGCTTATTTTTTTCAAAGAACCAACTTTTAGTTTCATTTCAACTTTTATTTCAACTTTTCATTCTATTGTTTCTGTTTTTTTGCAACACATGACAACAGTTGCATTTTCCATTATGCAAGAGAAAAGCCATTCTATTAGATTGTTATCCAGGTCTAAGGCTATGTTTATTTATTTTTTAATTGATTATAAGTGATTAATTTACCAACTTAAAAAATGATATAAAATGCATTATTTCAAATATAATTTTTGGAACTAAATGAAAAATATCGGTCAATATTGCAGCAAAAAAAAAGTTAATGTTGATTAGTATCAGTGTTATAAATAAATTATGAATAACATTTTGAGAAATTCATTCCAATTTTTAAATTTTATATAAATTTCATTGGAATGTTAGTAACAGTAATGGCTTTCTGCTATGAATAGGAAAAAACAATTATTTGAGTCAGTTATGCTTAAAATTATTTTCCCAAAGGTATTTTAAAATAAATAAGTGATAGATTTACATTCTTACAGTTATATATAACACTATCAGTTTATATGTCTTATTTGCTAGTATTTTTGGGTGTGAGATGCAGGGATTTATATTTTAATGAAACTCACCATGGGGTGTTAGTGGGTAACTATGACAGGGAAGAGTAGGCAAAATGTCTGGAGCACAAACTCTGACATTATCTTTTTTTCCCCAAAATAGCTTAATTCCACTAGTTTAGAAGATTAAAGCTTTTACATATGAAGTTTTATAGGAGCTCAGGCAAAGAGGTTCAGATTTGCAAATCCCTTTAATAAACCAGCACAGTTTTATTAGTTCAAGCCTAGAGAGTGCATGTGGTGGGGAAAGCATGATGATAAAAGAGAAACCAAGCTGTTTGACCCCGTGAACCTTAGTAAGAGATAAAGATGATTTGGTATGATGGACCCTGTGGTACCAGGGCTGCTGAATTCTTCTCACTGTTTTCATCACATATTTTATGGCTTTTTTTTTTTTTTCATGTTGATGATTAAGAGATAAGCTGTCATGTAAGGACAGTGAAAGAAAAAAGGACTAACAGCTTCATTAGAGACAGGCTGTAGATTAACATCTCATCAATGCACCAGCTTCTCCCAAGCAGTTTAATGCTCACTTCAGAGCTCAGATGCTAATTTCTTTCTTTCTTAGGCTGTCCTCATATGATACTGAAACTGTCTGTGTGGTGGGTTTCATGGAATTTGAGATTCTAAAAATGTGAACATATAACAGAAAAGTTGAAGCTGCTTTTGTTGTTGCTCAGTAGCTCAGTCATGTCCAACTCTTTGCAAGCCCATGGACTGCAGCACTCCAGGCTCCTCTGTCCTCCACTGTCTCCCTGATTTCACTCAAATTCGTGTCTTTTGAGTCAGTGTTGCTATTTAACCATCTCATCCTCTGCCACTTGCCTCTCTTCCTGCCCTCAATATTTCCCAGCATCAGGGTTTTTTCCAATGAGTTGACTCCACATCAGGTAACCAAAGTATTGGAGCTTCAGCTTCAGCATCAGCCCTTCCAATGATTATTCAGGGTTAATTTCACTTAAGATGGACTGGTTTGATTTCCTTGGAGTCCAAGGGATTCTCAAGAGTCCTCTCCAGCACCACAATGTGAAATTATAAAATCTTTGGTGCTCAGCCTTCTTTATAGTCCAACTCTCATATCTGTACATGGCTACTAGAAAAACTATCACTTTGACTATATGGACCTTTGTTGGCAAAGTGATGTCCCTGCTTTTTAATAACTTGTCAAGGTTTGTCAGAGCTTTCCTTCCAAGGAGCAAACATCTTTTAATTTCATGGCTATAATCACCATTTGTAGGGATTTTTGAGCCTAAGAAAATAAAATCTGTCACTGTTTCCATTTTTGCCCTTCTATTTGCCATGAAGTAATGGGACCAGACTAATTGGATCTCCA
This sequence comes from Bubalus bubalis, assembly GCF_019923935.1. Classification (NCBI taxonomy): domain Eukaryota; kingdom Metazoa; phylum Chordata; class Mammalia; order Artiodactyla; family Bovidae; genus Bubalus; species Bubalus bubalis. The sequence goes on from NC_059176.1 coordinate 16,696,507, forward strand.
ACCAGTACATCCTAAAGGAAATGAGTCCTTAATATTCATTGGGAGGACTGATGCTGAAGCTGAAACTCCAATACTTTGGCCACCTGATGCGAAGAACTGACTTATTTGAAAAGATCCTGATGCCAGGAAAGATTGAGAGCAGGAGGACAAGGGAAGGATGAGATGGTTGGATGGCATCACTGACTCAATGGACATGAGTTTGAGTAAGCTCTGGGAGTTGGTGAGGGAAGGGAAGCCTGGCATGCTGCAGTCCATGCGGTCACAAAAAGTTGGATATGACTTAGCACCTGAACTGAACTGAATGGGAGCGGATACCATGATCTTAGTTTTTAATGCTGAGTTTCAAGCCATTTTTTCACTCTCTTCTTTCATCCTCATCAAGAGGCTCTTTAGTTCCTCTTCACTTTCTGCCATTAGAGTAGCATCATCTGCATATCTGAGGTTGTTGATATTTCTCCTGGCAATCTTGATTCCAGCTTGTGATTTACCCAGCCCAGAATTTCACATGATGTACTCTGCATATAATTTAAATAAGCAGGGTGACAATATACAGCCTTGTCATACTTCTTTCCCAATTTTGAACCAGTTTTTCCATGTCCAGTTCTAACTGTTGGTTCTTGACCTGCAGACAGGTTTCTCAGGAGACAGGTAATGTGGTCTGGTACTCCCATCATTGTAAGAATTGTCCACAGTTTGTTGTGATTCACACAGTCAAAGGTTTTAGTGTAATCAATGAAGCAAAAATAGATTGTTTTCTGGAATTCTCTTGCTTTCCCCATGATCCAGTGAATGTTGGCAATTTGTTTGCATAGTGAATCAAATATGTGGTCCCTGCAAATATTGGCACCAATTAGGAATGAAAGTTTGAAAAATCATGGGATTTTTCCAGGCATGATTTTCCCAGCACAATGGGATTTCCAGGCATGAATACTGGAGTGGGTTGCCATTTCCTTCTCCAGTGGATCTTTTCGACCCAGGGATTGAACCCGGGTCTCCCACATTGTAGGCAGACACTTTACTGCCTGAGCTACCAGGGAAGCTAAGAAATAAAGAACTCCAGAGCAGAGAATCAAATCCTCTTTCAGTGGTGCTAAAACTAAATCATATCTGTTAAAGTGGGCATTGCAATGCCCGGTAAAAGGACAGAAGTCACACATGGTTTTGGCCTGAGAATGCCATACTGAAAGTCTTAATTATGTGCTTTTCACCATCTGGGACGGGGGAAAACTAATCCAGAACTGATGAAGTGTATTGCTTTGTTTTTCCCTAAGATAGCCATCAATCTCAAGTACAAATGTGAAATTGTTTCCCAAATACCAACCACCAAATGTTGTCTATAGAAGCAGATTATGACATGCTGGTTAAGAAACTCTGAGGAATCTGGTCCCTGTTTTGATTACAAGATCACAGATTCTGAGGTCTCCAGTAATGGAAGTCTGTTATTCCTGGCAGACTGGTGTAGAGAGAGGACTAGTTTATTTAAATTGTTCAAAGTGTTTATATTGAAATTATATTCCCCAAATGTCAAACAGACATTAACAGGATAGCTGCATTCTGTCTCCTTTATGACAAGATCATGACAACATTTTATTCTCTCAGACATAGCTGTTGACTTTCATTCATTAAATCTTTTTTTTAATGTATAACACAGAATGGCCAAAACATTGACATGTGCTCTACTTTTGTTCCTATATCAATTTCAGGCTTTTATATACTTTTCTACTCAGCCTTTGATAGTCTTCATCTGTCTAACCTGCTCATTCTAAAAGGAAAATAGCATTTTGATAGGTAAAATGGCAGAACTTAATCTTTTTGTCAAACTCTGGCCATGGAAAATATAAATGTTTTGGAGTGAATATGTGTGTCATTGCAAAATTCATATGATGAAATCCTAAAACCTACTGTGCTTATATTAGGAGTTGTGGCCTTTAAGAAGTAACTAGGCCATGAGGGTGGAGACTTTTAAAGGAGATCTTTAAAGGTTCCCTAGCACTCTTCTCTAAGCTCCTTGGCTTAAAACTCAACATTCAAAAAACTAAGATCATGGCATCTGGTCCCATCACTTCACAGCAAATAGATGGGGAAACAATGGAAACAATGAGAGACTTTATTTTGTTGGGTTCCAAAATCACTGCAGATGGTGACTGCAGCCATGAAATTTAAAGATACTTGCTCCTTGGAAGAAAAACAATGACCAACCTAGACAGCATATTAAAAGAAGAGACATTACTTTGCCAAAAAAGGTCCATCTAGTCAAACCTATGGTTTTTCCACTAGTCATGTACAGATGTGAGAGTTGGACTATAAAGAAAGCTGAGTGCCAAAGAATTGATGCTTTTGAACTGTGGCGTTGGGGAAGACTCTTGAGAGTCCCCTGGACTGCAAGGAAATCAGACCAGTCCAATTTAAGGAAATTAGTCCTGAATATTCACTGGAAGGACTGATGCTGAAGCGGAAACTCCAATACTTTGGCCACCTGATGTGAACTGACTCATTGGGAAAGCCCCTGATGCTGGAAAAGATTGAAGGCAGGAGGAGAAGGGGTCGACAGAGGATGAGATAGTTGGATCGCATCACCGACACGATGGACATGAGTTTGAGCAAGCTCCAGGAGTTGGTGATGGACAGGGAAGACTGGCATGCTTCAGTTCATGGGGTCGCAGAGAGTTAGACACAACTGAGCAACTGAACTGAACTGAGCCCTCTTTCTGCCATGTGAGGACACAAGGAGAAGTTGGAAGTCTGCAACCTGAATCTGACCAAGATAGCAGGCTGATCTTAGACGTCCAGCCTCCTGAACTGTAAGAAATTGCTGTTATTTATATAAGCCATTCAGTCTGTGGTAATTTGTCATAGCAGCCCCAAAGGACTAAGGAACTGGATAACATAGATCACTTAGTGTTGCTGTATCCTTACAGCAACTGTCAAGAATTCTTTTTCTCTAGCATTCATGGTGGCTCAGACAGTAAAGAATCTGCCTGCAATGTGGTACACCTGGGTTTGATCCCTGTTTTGGAAAGATCCCATGGAGGAGGGCATAGCAACCTTCTCCAGTATTTTGCCTGGAAAATCCCAAGGACAGAGGAGCCTTGGTAGGCTATAGTCCATGGGGTCACAGAGTCAGACATGACTCAGCACAGCATTCATGGTAAAAGTGCAATTACACTCTCAGGCACATAGTCTAGAAAGATATATGATGAAGGAAAGGCAGAAGCTGCCCAAATTCTGCTACCAATTGATTCTGCCAAACAAGTATACTTGTTGCTGAGGGTATTAAGAAATAAATTGCCGAGTCCTTATTCAGTATCCAATCTTAATACGAACAACTGTATGGTTAGGGTTAAGGTCCAAGCGACCGTAATGGTACACATTGTAGACAGTGCCTTCTAAAGCAAGAATAGATTCTTGTTGTATGTGTTAAACCCAGAAAATTTCTTGGTATCAATAAATTTAGTACCACTAATTACTCTTTCTTGCAGTATTATTATGTTAAGAAACAGTTAATTACTTTGCTAATGAACTGGATTCTTTCCCAAGGTTTCTAATTTCTAAATGCCAATCTACTGTCTTATTCAGCACTCATTGCTTAAGGAATGACAACAAGGAAAAGACAAAAACAGTGAAATTTGGAAAGGATATAGTATGGTGATTTCCCACACCATCACCTACAAAATGTTTTTTTTTTTTTTTTTTCTTTCAGTCAATCATGACTCGCCATTACAGCAGTTAATTCTCAAGGCACTCACAATAAATTCTCATCCAGAGAGCTCTCCTTATTAACTTTCCAAAGAAACCAAGATGTCTGTGTTGATCAGTATTTTACCTTGCCCAGGCTGTTCATTAATGTCAATACAAAAGTTCATGAGCTGTAAAATCCTGAGGTTAAGATTAAGCAGCTTATTACAAGTGTACCTTCTGGCCTAAAGTGAAAGGCTCATAGAGTAAACTACTCTGCTGCATATCACTGCTTTTGTGGTTCCAGAGTGATTACTTTTTTTTTTTTTTTAACTATTTTATAAGATCTTATGGAAGCCTCTTCGAATCTTTTATTACTTTCCTTGCAGTAAACTGGGGAGGGGGGCAAAAACAAAAACTTCACTCTGCATAGAATCTATTACTTTTCATCCTCTGAAGATTTACACTTCAATTGAATTTTTTTCTTTCAGGACAGAAGAAAAGATGCACTTCATATTTCACAACATTCTCTTTACTGTAATTCTAAGCACCATTTTTTTGTAGGAATAAAAATAAGATGAAGGGTACTTTGTCTCTTTATATTTTTCCTTGATGTAATCGGTTTTCTTTGCTCTTAGCCAAAGAATTATATGCAAACTGTAATTTCAATATACAGGACAAAGAATGCCAACGTAAAATGTACTCCCTTGATAAAGGTCATAAAGATTTCTTGATAAATAATCAAGACCCTTTTCTCAGACTTTATATCAACTTAATGTTATTATTCTCAGTGAGTATTTAGCTATTTTCTTCCTTTTATCTTTCATAGATTTGTGAGTGTAAATCTGCTATTGCTTGCTGTCTCAAGGAAATTAGAAGTAGTTATAGTAGTTGCTCAGTCATGTCCAACTCTTTGTGACCCCATAGATTGTAGCCTGCCAGGCTTCTCTGTCCATGGAATTCCCTAGGCAAGGATACTGGAGTGGGTAGCCTTTCCCATCTCCAGGGAATCTTCCCAACCCAGGGACTGAACCCAGGTCTCCTGCACTGCAGGTGGATTCTTTGCCATCTGGGCTATCAGGGAAGTCCTTGAAGAACTTACAGTCTCAATTTCTGTTTGTCCTTGACTAGCAGCCAATAGGATGAGCCAACAGCTTCCCATATTTAGCTATGAGAATCTCTTGTCCTATGTAATGGAAATGGTGTTGATTAAAAAATAAACCCACTTTCCACATGTACTCAAACTCGGAACTGCCTTGACTTTCTTGATATCTGTTCACCTGAATGTTGAAGTTATACTTGGTTGCAAATGACCATTTACTTGAGCAACAGATTTTCTGCTGTGGAAATTAAATATCATCCTGTTCACCTGATGCCAGTCCCTGACTGTGTCTGGTTATATGCTGCTATTTTTTGGATCGCCATTTCTGTAAATAGCAGCTATGGCAGCATATGCCCCAAACTGAAGAATGTCTCAAGCAGTGCAAGTTGATTTTTTTAGTCACAGAATAGTCACAAGTAGATGGTACTGGCTTTTGTGTGGTTTTCCTTGTGGTGATTCAGGGACCCTGACTATTTCTGTGCTTTTGCTTTACCATTGTCAAGGGCAACACAGGCCTATAGACTTTTCTGCAATGATGGATATGTGATAGTAGCCATTGCTGCTGCTGCTGCTAAGTTGCTTAAGTCGTGTCCGACTCTGTGCGACCCCATAGACGGCAGCCCACCAGGCTCCCCTGTCCCTGGGATTCTCCAGGCAAAAACACTGGAGTGGGTTGCCATTTCCTTCTCCAGATAGTAGCCATTAGCTATGTGGTTTTGGAGTGCCTGAAATGTGGCTGGTGTGATTGAGGAACTGAATTATAATTGTATCTAACTCTAATTAATTTAAACAGCTGCATGTGACTAGTGACTGTCACATTGGACACAGTGTAAATCCAGGGTCGTCTTGTTGTCTTCATCTACCTGGAAGAAGCGTGAGAAACTATGGAGGAAACACAACCATATCATAAGAGTCTTGATATGGAAAAGACACACACAGTTCTACTCACTATTCATTGCCTAAGGTTCAGTAACCTGGACATATCTAAATGAAAGAAAGCTAAGCCGTGCAATCCTGGTTTGTGCCTGGGAGAAAGAAGACGAGGACCACATAGACTTCCGTGAGCAACTAGCAGACACTCTGCTGCACTGAACAAAGAAATATATCTATTAAGTATCTAAACATCAAAATGGAATTTAGTTTTGAAATTTTGGGTTTAGTAATTAAGCTGTCATTACAGAAGAACCAAAATTCTTATTTGGTTATTCGGCCACCTCAGTATCAAACTAAAATAAGCCTTTAAAACCTCACCTGGTCCTTTTCACCTGGACATATACTGCTGTTGAACATATAAAAACAGCTCTTACAGCCATAAACCAGGGGCAAGAAGGAGAAAGCTGCCTCATTGAACCGTGCCTCCTTGATACTGACATTCTCATGCTTTTGAGCTCATTTGGACTTTCCAGTGCCATTGCATAAAGCTGTGGTGACCTAGTGTCTAATTCTCTCATGATGCAATTTCTTGTTAATTTTATAATTTTGATTACACCCGTGCTGGCGATGATTTTTCCTGGCCAGTCTTACAGCTAACCTTTACCTGCTGTGAATGGTGACAATCATATCCAGACATTTGCTTTTCTGACCAGTTACTATTTGATGGCCTATACCAATCTGAGTTGACTTTACTAACCCTATCTATGTGTGACTGACTATCAAACAGTGAGACGGAAAACTAAAGAGCCTTCTAGGGAATGTAATCTTTTAATCTGACATGACTTGGACTCTTGATTCTTCCCTTATTCTTTTTCTTTTATAGGTTTTCCAAATATCTGTAATAAACACCCGTCAGGGCTGACAGCAACCAGCAAACTGTATCCTAAAGACACATGAGAGGACAAGTGTGTATGTGCATAGGTGTATTCTTCCTACATTTGCATTAATGTATTTCTATCCACTTTGCATTTTTCTCTGCCTAGCTTTACCTGCAAGTAGTATTTCATTAGGGACCTGAATAGAAGAACTTCAAAGAAATGTGTCAGTTAAAAAATTGTCATAAGAAGTGATCAAAGACAGTATTTCAAAACTTTCCTTTTAGGATACCTTTAAATTGTTTAATGTACAGATATTGCTTTGTACAAATAAACAGTAAGAAAAACACTAAATGAGTAAAATGGGACAAGGAGATTTCTTGACATACTTATGAAAAAAATACATGTCACTTTCTGACATTTTATTCTCTTAAATTTTGTAGCTGCTCATTTAACTTCTGTTAAGAAATCTTTCTTTCAAACTATTACCAAAACTTTTTGTTTGAAAATATCACCTGGATGGCATTTTTAGATGCCTTATGTTAAAAATTCCAAGCATATTGGTATCTTATAGAAAACAGACTAATATGTAACTATTTTTGTGATGAGAAGTGAGGAGTTAATGAGATTGGCTTATGTAAATTTATGTACATACATTGTAGTAGTTTTGAATGATTCATTCATCAAATATTTTTGATGTTTACTCTTTTATAGTATTAGGTATACAGCAAAGTGATTCAGTAACACATATATCTATGCTTTTTCAGATTCTGTTCCCATACAGCTTATTATAGACTACTGAGTAGAGTTCTTTGTAATATACAGTAGGTCTATGTTGATTATTTACTTTTATGTATGTTAGTGTGTATATGTTAACCCCAGCATCCTAATTTATCCCTTCCCCTCACCTTTACACTTTGATAACCATAAAGAGGAGAGTTAAAAAGCTAGCTTAAACATTCAAAAAATGAAGATCATGGCATCCAATCCTATCACTTCATGGCAAATAGATGGGGAAACAATGGAAACAGTCACAGACTTTATTTTGGGGGCTCCGAAATGCATCTGGTGTCATCTGCATAGCTGAGGTTATTGATATTTCTCCTGGCAATCTTGATTCCAGCTTGTGCTTCATCCAGCATGGCATTTCTCATGATGTATTCTGTATATAAGTTAAATAAGCAGGATGACAATGTACAGCCTTGGCATACTCCTTTCCTGATTTGAAAATAGTCCATGGTTCCATGTATGGTTCTGTTGCTTCTTGATCTGCATACATGTTTCACAAGAGGCAGGTGAGGTGGTCTGGTATTCTCATATCTTTAAGAATTTTCCACAGTGCTGCATTCTACAGTCAAAGGCTTTAGCGTAGTCAGTGAAGCAGAAGTAGATGTTTTTTCTGGAATTCTCTTGCTTTTTATATGATCCAATGGATGTTGGCAATTTGAGTTCTGGTTCTTCTGCCTTTTTTAAATCCAGTTTGCACACCTGAAAGTTTTCAGTTCACATACTGTTGAAGCCTAGTTTGAAGGATCATGAGCATCACTTTGCTAGGATGTGAAATTAGTACAATCGTGTGGTAGTTTGAACATTTTTGGCATTGCCCTTCTTTGAGATTGGAATAAAATCAAACCTTTCCCAGCCCTATGGCCACTGCTGAGTTTTCCAAATTTGCTGTCGTATTGAGTGCAGCATTTTAACAGCATCATGTTTTAGGATTTGAAATAGTTCAGCTGGAATTCTATCACCTCCACTAGCTTTGATTATAGTGATGCTTCCTAAGGCCCACTTGACTTCACATTTCAGAATGTCTGGCTCTAGGTGACTGATTGCAACATGTGGTTATCCAGGTAATTAAGATCTTTTTTCTGTATACTTCTGTGTATCTTTGCCACCTCTTCTTAATATCTTCTGCTTCTGTTAGGTCCATATCGGCCTTTCTGTTCGTTACTGTGCCTACCTTTGCATGAAATTTCCCTTGGTATCTCTGATTTTCTTGAAGAGAGCTCTAGTCTTTCCCATTTTATTATTTTCCTCTACTTCTTTGCATTGATCACTGAGGAGGGCTTTCTTATCTCTCCTTGCTATTCTCTGGAATTCTGCATTCAGTTGGGTATATCTTTCCTTTACTCCTTTGAATTCGGCTTCTCTTCTTTTCTCAGCTATTTGTAAGGCCTCCTCAGACAACCATTATGCCTTTCTTTTTCTTTGGGATGGTTTTGTTCACCACCTCCTGTACAGTGTTATGAACTTCCATCCATAGTTCTTCAGGCACTCTATCAGATTTAGTCTCTTTAATCTATTTGTCACTTCCACTGTATAATCATAAGTTATTTGATTTAGGTCATACCTGAATGGCCTAGTGGTTTTCCCTATGTTTTTCAATTTAAGTCTGAATTTTTCAATAAGGAGTTCATGATCTGAGCCATCGTAAGCTCCCAAACTTGTTTTTGCTGACTGTATAGAGCTTCTCCATCTTTAGCTGCAAAGAACATAATCAATATTATTTCAGTTTTGAATATCTGGTGATGTCCATGTGTAGAATCATCTCATGTCATTGGAAGAGGGTTTCTGCTATGACAGTGTGGTCTCTTGGTAAAACTGTTAGCCTTTGCCCTACTTCGTTATGGACTCCAAGGCCAAATTTTTCTGTTACTCCAGGTATCTCTTGACTTCCTACTTTTGCATTCCAATCCCCAATGATGAAAAGGACATTTTTTTGGTGTTATTTCTAAAAAATGCTGTAGGTCTTCATAGAACCAATCAACTTCAGCTTCTTCAACATTAGTGGTTGGGGCATATACTTGGATTACTGTCATACTGAATGGTTTTCTTTTGAAAAGAACCAAGATCATTGTGTCATTTTTGAGATCGCACCCAAGTACTGCATTTTGGACTCTTTTGTTGACTGTGAGGGCTACCCCATTCCTTATAAGGGATTGTTGCCCAGAGTAGTAGATATAATGGTCTTCTGAATTAAATTCACTTGTTCCCATCCATTTTAGTTCACTGATTCCTAAAAAGTCTGCGTTCACTCTTGCCATCTCCTGCTGGACCACATCCAATTACCTTGATTCACGGACCTGACATTCAGGTGCCTGGGCAATATTGTTCTTTACAGCATTGGACTTTACTCTCACTACCAGACACATTCACAACTGAGTGTTGTTTCTGTTTTGGCCCAGCCACTGCATTCTTTATGGCACTATTAGTCATTGCCCTCTACTCTTGCCCAGTAGCACATTGGACTCTGTCCAATCTGGGAGGCTCATCTTCCGGTGTCATATCTTTTTGTCTTTTCATACTATCCACGGGGTTCTTGCAGCAAGAATACTGGAGTGGTTTGCCATTCCCTGTTCCAGTGGACCACATTTTTTCAGAATTCTTCAATATGACCCATCTGTCTTAGGTGGCCCTACATGGCATGGCTCATAGCTTCACTAAGTTAGTGCAAGCCCCTTCACCATGACATGGCTGTGATCCATGAAGGGGTGGAGTTAATGGGATTGGCTTATTATGTAAACTTATATACATACATTGTGGTATTTTTGAATAATTCACTCATCAAGTATGCTTGACATTTACTTTTATTTTTACTATAGAAGTCATTTTTACCTGTATATATTAATTTGGTGTTGCATGGACTGTTTCTTAGCTAATCTGGCCCTGTAAAAATGTTTAACATGCTACATTCAGATAATGACCTGCAAATAATTCTGCCTTTCAAATTGTAGACAACTCCCATAATCCCATTTTTCATCACTTTTAAAATGGTTGTGATATCACAACAGGAAAAACTAGTACAGAATTAAAATTTTTTTGAAATGAATCATGTGTTCAGTTCAGTCTCTCGATCGTGTCTGACTCTTTGTGACCCCATCAACTGCAGCATGCCAGACCTCCCTGTCCATCACCAACGCCCAGAGTCTACCCAAACTCATGTCTATTGAGTCAGTGATGCCATCCAACCATGTTTAAGATAGTTAATTCAGAGAATTAATTTGCTCATCAACTACTTATGCATGTTTTTCCAGCCTATCTTAAATTTGAGAGAGAAATATATTCAAGTTCTAAAATCTGTTGTCTATTTCTCCTGTGCATTTCTTTATCATAGTTCTTTCACACTGAATTTAACGTGCTTATGTGTATTCTTTTCTCTACACCAGATGGCTGGCTAATTGCCTGCCGGTAAGGGCTTCCCTGGTGACTCAGTGGTAAAGAATCCACCTGCCAATGCAGGGGATGAGGTTTGATCCCTGGATTAGGAAGACCCCCTGGAGAAGGAAATGACAACTCAAGTTAGTACTCTTGCCTAGGAAATCCCATAGACAGATTAGCCTGGTGGGCTCCAGTCCATGGGGTTGCAGAGTTGGACTAAACAACAACAAGAAGGACCAGACAGGAAAACTCTATTGGGCTTGTATTTAAAGGGCTTAGGCTCAAGAAATTAAAAAAAATAAAAATAAAAAATTATGCCATAACTTAGTGGAAGAGAAGACCAGTGCTAGGATGAAAAGCCTCACTAAATAATTAATAGTTGTCTTCAAGTGAGAAAAGAAATTCCTCAGGTTCGAGGCGAACAACAGAAGTGCCTGGGGAAAATACTACTCCAGCCCATCACATTCTCACATTCCTTGAATGTGGTTTACTCAGTATTGCAAAAGGGGGTTTTTAATAGATGACTGGCTCTTATCTTTTCATGGAAGTAATATTTATTTTTATAGAAGTAAGGCAAAGATTTATTGGCTGGAGAAAAGTGGTTGAGTGGAAAGCATTTTTTGAAATATTATCTGATGTTATTTGGTTCTTCTGTTTTCTTCTATTTGCTAACCTTTTTTTTTACTGTTTACTAAGTATATTTGCTGCCTTGAGAAGTTGTATAATGAAGATAGAGCTTCCATATTAGAAGCACTGAGGGATCTGCTATTCAAGTCTAAGCATCATGATGCCAGTCTGTGATATTAAACTCCACTAAGTACTGTCTCCTTCCAAATGCGTAAGGCAATGAAATGCTGTGTACCAAAGCTAACTTTACTAAAAAAAATCATACTACCTGTCACTAATCTGTATATGAATGACAAAGGATTATTTACTGTGGTTCAGTGGAAATATGGAAGTGATTAGGAAAGACAGCATGAAATCAAGAAATTTGAGTTGGCCATCAAGATCATCAAAGATGGAGAATGATTTACATAGGTTTAGGAATGAAGATATGCATTAAAGAAAATTTAAAAGGTACATTGTGTTCAAACTATAGCAGTTTTTGATTCCAGTATGAGCTTTTTGCCTTGGTCATTGAAAGACTTTGAAAAGTAGAAGGTCACCAAGTTGAATATAATGTCATTACAGATAAGAGGAACATGCACCTTCTCACCTAGCCTCTTTTTTAGACTGCAAGGATTAATTCTCAGTAATTACAAGAGAAAAAATGGAAGTAACCTAGGGAAACTAGAACATGTGGTCACTCAAATTATAAGCTGTGGGATGCATCAGGGCTGCACTTACAAGCATGTTCAGTTCAGTTCAGTCGCTCAGTCATGTCCGACTCTTTGTGACCCCATGAACCGCAGCACGCCAGGCCTCCCTGTCCATCACCAACTCCTGGAGTCCACCCAAACCCATGTCCATGGAGTCGGTGATGCCATCCAACCATCTTATCCTCTGTTGTCCCCTTCTCCTTCTGCCCTCAATCTTTCCCAGCATCAGGGTCTTTTCAGATCAGTCAGCTCTTCGCATCAGGTGGCCAAAGTATTGGAGTTTCAGCTTCAACATCAGTCCTTCCAATGAACACCCAGGACTGATCTCCTTTAGGATGGACTGGTTGGATTTCCTTGCCATCCAAGGGACTCTCAAGAGTCTTCTCCAACACCACAGTTCAAAAGCATCAATTCTTCGGCACTCAGCTTTCTTCACAGTCCAACTCTCAGATCCATACATGACTACTGGTAAAACCATAGCCTTGACTAGATGGACCTTTGTTGACAAAGTAATGTCTCTGCTTTTTAATATGCTGTCTAGGTACAGGAAAAACGCACATTGTCATTGTCTAGATGTGAAATATGAAGGTAAAGACTATAATGATCATCAGGAGGATGAAATAAAAGCAAACAATTCAAAGGCACACACAGAGATGGATAGAGGTTAGTGTTTGCTTGGATGCGGCTATAAGAATGAGTAAAAAATAATGCCTGTTATGACTGAATGTGTCTAAAAGAATTTATCATTCTTAAAAATTACTAAATCTATTCTACAAGCCTCAGTTTCAACTTGTGACAGAGAAAATGAAAGAAAATGGTATATATATATACTGTTAGGGGATTCTAATGCAAACATACCACTGACTTTTACAAACCAAACTAAAATTTTTTACTAGACAATTAGGGCAGAAGAGTAAGTTGTATTTATTGCTTTTTTCACCAAAATGTAGTTCAGTCCATGGCACATATATTTGATTGATACTGTTTTGATTATCCTTAAATGGAAGTTTCTATTTAAAACTCTGTTTTTAATGTTAGATATCTTAGGGAATAAATTATAATACTCCTAATAAGGTACACTAGAGAAAAATTTTATTGTGTTAATAATTCAGTTCACAAACCTCAAACCAAAGCTCAATGCCCCAGGTACATCATGGAAGAGTGAATAACATCCATTTCTAATAAATGAAATAAAGCCACCTGGTGTCTTTACTAAATCAGGATAAATCACAAGGCTATGGGATAGCAAAAATCAATTAAGTCATTTGATATTATTTTAACTCACCCAATAATTATGATAAAAGTACCATGAAATCAAAAACGTGTGATCATTAATGCCTTTAATTCATCTAATTTTATTCCAAAAGGGAAAGTGAGAAAAAAACTGCTTCATAAAACCACTGATGGAAAAGCACTGAGAAACATGATTTCCCCTTAGATGAATTGTCAAACCTCTATTCTTTGCTTTGAGACTTTCCCTAAAGTATTTATGTGGGAGAATAAACCAATTTTCATGGCTTGGTTAATATTATTTTTAGAGGAAGGAAGTTCATCTACTAATTTAGTGAAAAAATTCATCCCACTGGCAAAGAAAATAATTCAAAATTCAAAATTACTGTATATTATAGCCATCTCAAGTGAAGAGTTGACTCATTGGAAAAGACTCTGATGCTGGGAGGGATTGGGGGCAGGAGGAGAAGGGGACGACAGAGGATGAGATGGCTAGATGGCATCACTGACTCGATGGTCTGAGTGAACTCCAGGAGTTGGACAGAGAGGCCTGGCATGCTACGATTCATGGGGTTGCAAAGAGCTGGACACGACTGAGTGACTGAACTGAATTGATAGACATCTCTTGTAATTGTCATTTATTTTATTATTAATTTATTATTGATTATTGTTAATCTATTTAAATGCCTTATTATAATTATACAGATACAGTTCTGGATATATATATATATATATATGATATATTGAAGGTTTGACTTGACCTACTTTGGAAAAAGAAAAATGTTGATGAAGTTATTGTGAGAATTTACTTTCACTACATTCGTCTTAACCACTGGACAATACTGAGCCTCTGAAAAGCTTTTGTGCCAACTCTGTAGCTTCTTGCCCTCACCTTTATTTCAGCCATGCAGCATTGGTTCTGTCCATCTTCAACAGGCCTTATTTGCATTCCCTGTACCTCTCTGTCCCTGCCCTAGAGCTCCCCTGAATATATGGTATAGGGAGGCAGCTGGGAATCCTGCAGAAATTGCTTAATCCTCATAAATTCAGTCTTGAAAATGTGTGAGAGTTAACACTTCATAGGCAGAACTTTGTAAGTCGAGGGCAGCAGCCACCAGATAGCTAAATGCTTCCTTCCTTTGTCTCCTGGGGGGATAGTTCTGAGATATATTTTATAAGGCGCCTCACAAACTTTTGGTGGCATCCATTACTGAGTCACCCTCAGTTGCGGTCATTGTCATAACCATCTTTCTATTGGTTTTTACTCCTTTCCTCACTTCAGCTCGCTGGCATTCCAAAATAAACCACCTGACTCTAGGTAGCTAACTGGTGGTGAACATTTTCTACTATTTGCTTCATTTGGATCATTACTTCTGGGCAAACAGTTGTGCTTAAAGTTGTAGATGCAGGAGTTCTGCCTCTAAACAGGTAGAGGTGACATCAGGGAAGAAGTTTGTAGTAGAAAAGTGAATACCTTTCATAAAACATAAATAAAGAAGCGTGAAGAAGAAGAATAAAGTGTAATTGGTTAATACTTGAGGCCTTCCCAGGTGGCTCAGTGGTGAAGAATCCTCCTGCCAATGCAGGAGACATGGGTTTGATCTCCAAGCTAGAAAGATCCCCTGGAGAAGGAAATGGCAACCCAGCATTCTTGCCTGGAAAATCCCATGGACAGAGGAGCGTGGTAGGCTACAGTCCATGAGGCTGCAAAGAGTTGGACATGACTGAGTGACTGAGCATGCGTGGTTAATACTTGAGGCTATGGGATGTACCACCTATCTTTATCACTGATCTAAATTTTTTATGTTTGCTGGGTCTCTATTTCTTTTATTTTTATCTTTCAATTGAAGTATAGCTGATTTACAATATTAATTTCACACATTCAACATAGTGATTCAGTATTTTTTATAGATTATACTTCATTAAAAGTCATTACCTGTTGCGGATTCATTTTGATATTTGACAAAACCAATACAATAGTGTAAAGTTTAAAATTAAAATAAAATAAAAAATAAATAAAAGAATACCCTAAAAAAAAAAAAAGTCATTACAAGATAATGGCTTATACTTCCCTGTACTGTACAATGCATCCTTCTTGCTTATCTATTTTATGCATTGTAGTTTGTATCGCTTAATCTCATACCCCTAATCTTCCCATCCCCACTTCCTTCTCCCCTTTGGTAACCACTAGTTTTTTTCTGTATCAGTGAGTCTGTTTGTTTTGCATACACATTTGTTTATAATTTTAGACTCCACATGTAAGTGATATCATAGAGCATTGGTCTTTCTCTATCTCACTTATTTCACTAAGGAGAATACTCCCTAGGTCCATCCACCTTGATACAATTGGCAGAATTTCTTTCTTTTTATGGCTGAGTAACAGTTCATTGTGTGTCTCTGTGCTATCACTTTTTCCTTACCCATTTGTCTGATGATGGACACTTGGGTTGCTTCCTTATCTTGGCTACTGTAAACAGTGCCACTATGCACATTGGGATACATGTGTCTTTTCAAATTAGAGTGTTTCATCTTTTCTGAATGTATGCTCAGGAGTGGGATTGCTGTGTATCCCAGAGATTTCTCAAACAGCTTTCATTTATTTTTTTTTTCCCTTTGCTATTCTGATTGGTTGATTTTTATTATTCTGTATTCCAGATCATTTATCCATTCTTCTGTATCACTTAGTTTTCTATTCATGTCTTTATTAATAGTGTGTTTTTATTTCAGCTATCAAAGTCTTTATTTCTGACTGGGTCTTTTTTTATACTTTCTAGTTTCTTGTCAAAATGTCACTGTTTATATCAATTACTTTCCCTAATTCAGTTGACATTTGTATTACCAGTGTTTTTGAATTCTTTATCTGGTAAAATTTTTACTTGTGTCATTATTTTTTTCAGGTGTTGTCTCACGCTTTCAATTGAGACCAGTTTCTCTACTTTTTAATTTTTCTTAACTTTTTCTGCCTCTATGAATTTAAGTGAAGCAGTTACTTATTGCAGTGTTAAAGAACTGTTCTTATGTGTAAGCATTCCTATATAGACTTTGTGTGCCCAGTGCCTTCTAGGGGAGAACTGGATTTGATGTGGACACAAGTCACTTATTTCTTCAGGGTTTGTAGCATCTATCACCTTGGTAGAGGGTGGAGCTGGAGATGAAGGAGCTAGGGAAGGTTTTGGGTGTGGGGTGGGACTTCCCTCCTGCTCAGTGGCCATTACCACTCTATTATGGACCAAGTCTAATCCTAATTTGCTAGAACAGAAGCCCAGAGGGTCAGGCTTGAGGTGACTCTTCTCCCTTTAAGGTTGATTTTTCCCTCTCCCTACACTGGGTCCTTTCCTCAAAGGAAGGGAGTACTGACGTGAGTGAACAGACAGAGGTCCGATGCATTGTCTATGTAGGCATCCATGGCTCTGTTCAGACATGGCCTTAGGTTCAATCTCCCTTTGTTCCTCACAGCTGATCACTATTCCCTGCTTCGGCCACCCCATCCTGTTGTGGAACCACTCAGTAGGGCTGACAGGGGCCCTCATGATTTCTTGGCGTGTATTGAGATGTTAGCTGTGGTGGGGAGTCTGCCATCAGAGATCTGGTGGGCTCCTGAGACACAACTTGAGTAAGCTCCAACAATGGCTGACACCACCCCACCTGAGATCTACCACAGAACCACATCATCTCTATATCATAGGCAAGTCCTTTCCCCAGTCATGGCCATGCCAGATCCAGTGCTGCGTTGTGGCATGGAGTGAGCTGGACTGAAGCATTCGCTAGGTTCAGCCTGTGGAGCATGGTGAGGTGGTCATGTAAACACATCACCACTAGAGCAGACCTTTCTTCACTCTGCCTCAGAGACTAGCCAGACCCTGGACCCTCCTCACAGGTATAGTCCAGGGTTATTCTCACTCTTCTATTTGGCTCAACCTTCCTCCAACCAGCCAAGGAGGCTTGTCTCCTTTACATAGGACCCAGGACTGGGACATCCAATTTATGGCTCAACCTTCTCGCTTCCCAGGGCAACTCTCTAACCATGAATTTTTCTTTTCCTCTGGGTCCCTTCCCAGGGGCACAGGTCCTGACTTGATCACTTTTCTTCCCTTTCTACCTGATTTGTCAACCCACTGCAGTACTCTTGCCTGGAAAATTCCATGGACTGAGGAGCCTGGTAGGCTACAGTCCATGGGGTCGCAAAGAGTCGGACATGACTGAGCGACTTCACTTCACTACTGACAGCCTTGGTTGTAGACAAGTCTTTCTGCCAGCTTCCAGTTAGTTTTCAATGAGAATTGTTCCACACGTAGACTTATTTTTGATGTGTTTGTGGAAGAAAGTAAATTCCACCTCCTCTTTCTTCGCCCTCTTGATCTCCTTTTGGGTCTGGTTTCTTGAAACTGTGGGAATTATGGGCTAACATTAGTTTAGCAGTTAATATTTTTAAGGTGTCTTCAGTATTTTGTTTATATTATCTTATTCCTTAAAAAAGAATGCAAATAATCATGAAAACTGGGAAACAACTAGGTTATATGATCTACCAAAGGACTTGACCTCTATTCAATTAGTGGCTGACTGACTTAACATCAATGTTTTTGGTCTTTTCTTTAGGTCATTTGCCTCCATTTAGTTCATGACCAGAGTCATTTAAAATTTTCTCTTATTTACAGTCACCATTGTTCTTTAATAAATGTAAAAAATAGTTGAATATATTTTTTGCATCTTCTCAAAATTGCTACATCAGTGGGTAAAATAAAGAGAAACACAATTACAGTCAAGGGGCTGATTTCCTGATGAGACTAGAATTATCATAGCCTTTTCACACTGCAGAATCAAACATGAGTTAAATAATAATTATTCACTTATGATCACACTGAAGACATATGAAAAGGATGGGGATATTTATTATTAATAGATATAATGCATGAAACGGTTTGATAAAACTGGGAATTAAACCAATGCTAAGAAAAACCAGATGTCAAGACACAAAAAGGAAGGTTATCCTCAAATATTACAATTGGCAAGAAGCAATCAGAGCCTAAATAATAGTTCTTTATCTTTAACCACCTAATTTAATGGTAGCTTCATCTTCCTAATTCTTCAGGCAAAAACAAAACAAAACAAAACAAAAAAAAACTGCGTAATTTTTGACCTCTATCTCTCAGAACCTACATGTAATACCATAGTCACTCCTAACAGATCAACATGCATCTTTTATGCAGAATCCAGCTGTTCTTCATCTCCACTGACACTACTATAATACAAAAATCTAGTGTGACTTGCTTGGATTATGGTAGTAGTTTTTAGCTGTTTCCCCGATTCCACCCTGGATGAGGAAATGGCAACCCACTCCAGTCTTATTGCCTCGGAAATCCCATGGGTAGTAAAGAGTCAGACAGGACAGTGTGACTGGGCATGCACATACTTATTCCACCCTTGCCCCTTTTAGTCATTTCTAGACAAAGAAAACCTGTTAAAATATACTGCTGCTAAGTCGCTTCAGTCGTGTCTGACTCTGTGAGACCCTAGAGATGGCAACCCACCAGGCTCCCCCGTCCCTGGGATTCTCCAGGCAAGAACGGTGGAGTGGGCTGCCATTTCCTTCTCCAATGCATGACAGTGAAAAGTGAAAGTGAAGTCGCTCAGTCGTGTCTGACTCTAGAGACCCCATGGACTGCAACCTACTAGGCTCCTCTGTCCATGGGATTTTCTAGGCAAAAGTACTGGAGTGGGGTGCCATTGCCTTTTCCGGTTAAAATATACTAGATAACATTAATTCAACTCAAAAACTTCAGACAACTTTGTTTCTTCTGCAGAGTAAAAGCCAAACCCATTAAAATCCATTTTAATGTAATTCCGTTTAATTCTAATACAGGCCCTAGATGATCTGGTCGGTTGCCCCTCACACATTGCTCTCTATCTGATCTCCTATCACCCTCTTACCATCTCACTGCATTCCACCATCCTGTCCTCCTCTCTCCAGGGACATATCTAAGCACACCAAGTCCTTGCTCTGCCTAGACTCTTCTTTACTTGTGTGGTATGACTCATTATCCCAGCTTCTTTAAGTCTTCCTATAAATGTCACATTCTCATTAAGGCTTGACCTTATTTAAAATTCCAAAATCCCCCCTCAGCTCTGCATATTGCCCTTCCTTTATTTTACTCCATTACACTATCACCAGTTTATATATAATATATATTTTACTTATTTATCTTGATGTCTGTATCCTCCCATTGTAAAAATGAATAAGGGAAATTTGTTTTCTTCAGTGTTGTCTCTACTGTCTGACAGATGGTAGGTGTTCAATAAATATTTGTTGAATGGAAGAATGAATAGCATAAGAAAAAGGTCTTTTAAATACTTTGAGGGTAGAATCTTTTCCTCATGACTGAGCACTTAGAAATTATGAAGGCCTGATCTGAATTCTCCAATTAAAGTATATCCACTTTTGGTGGATGAAGCATCTAAAAGCTACTCAGCCATGACATTCTTTTTTACAGTTAAATCTGTTTTTCATTTTCTTAATCTGTCTGTATCATCGACTTTCTGTTATTAGTGTAGTGGTGAGCCTTACTGTCACTACCTGTCACTTCATAGTGTTAATGTGGACATAAAAAGAACGAAAAATTGAGTTGGCAAAATAACCGCAAAGAATTATTCAGTTGTTAGCATAGGTACGGTGCTCATTCTTTGTGCTATACTTGAAAGAACGTAACCTGCATTTAATGTTGGAACTTTTTGGAAAAATCATTAAAGTCCTCTGATTTTCTGTCTTGTAAGCCATACAATAGGAATGTTTCTGGTCCTATTTCATGGACTAAGGAAGAAAGGAGAAAGGAAGGGAGAGAGGTAGAAAGGAAGGAAGAAGATTTTAATGCTGAGACTTTATAGGAACCGAGTTTTGAGCACTATTTTTGGGTTTTGGAAAATATGCCTGTATCATACACTCCTCCACAAGATTAATGTATAGTGTGCTTGTCTCTCAGACACACAGCTGTAGTAACTTTAGCAACCCAACAATAATTTTTGTTATTAAAAGACTTCATGGACATGAGTACACTCTCTTATATAGTTATAAAATCTACTATGCTCTGTTACCACTTGCTTTCCTGAAATGCATTCAGTTCATTCCTTTAATGCTGACTCTGATCCATGTCTTCATTTTGATTACCATGCCTGGAAATATTCTCAACATTTCAACTACTTATGGACCCCAAGGATCTTAAAACAAGTTCATTACTAGGGAAACATCTCAGCACTATTATACAGAGCAGCATGGTTGAATGGAGATTTCATGATCTTCATGTAAGCTTTAAAGAACTTAAATACCTTAGAGGAAAAGTGTACCATGCAACTTGGGCACTCTATGACAAAGTTTCTGTCTAAATCTGCTTTGCTTTTTGACCAGGATGAATTGAATTTTATGATGCTTTCCAAATCTTGGCCTTATTTTAGAGAACATTTTGATTTATGTCCTTTATACAGAAGTTCACAAACAAAAATGGTGAAATTGGTGTTAGTTCATATCACTGAGCAAGTATTGCTTCAGCTTGTATTCTTCCAACAATATTTTTCAACTCGTAAATTTGTCGTGCTATCAAGCGGTAGATATTTCTTCCCTCAAGCAATTCCTTCACTACCTCCTTAGTGTTAAGTGCACATTCTAAATCATTACTCTTACTCAGCAGTAGCAGCAGTATTTTCTTAGGAAGTCCTCTCCATATGATTTTTTGCTCCTCCTTAATCTGAAGATCTGATCAGACATTGAAAACATTGATATTAAGTATTCTTTCTTTATTCCAAATACTTCCACAATGCTCACTTACTACAAGTCTCATGTGGATGTTTTATTCAAACACCATTTTCTAGGTATTTCCTAAGTACTTTGACTCTGTATTACTCACACCCATGGTGACAGCCAAAAACTAGTCACCTCCTAGTTCAATTCAGATCAGAAATCTTAACTTTCAGCTTCTCTCTTGCTGAAAACAAACTATTTTCCCACCCAGACTTCTCATACTACAACACATGATACACTCATTCTATGAAATGCTATAACCTTCCACCATATTGATCTTCCTATCTTCTCAGAGTCTAAAAGGAGCTTTCTTATTTCACTTTTGTAGACAGTCTAAAACCCTGGATTCATCACCTGAAGCACGTTTTTCACTGTCATTCTCAAATCTCTCCCATCACTAGTCCTTCTACTATACCCATCTGACCAAATACACAAATAAAAGCTGCTCGAACTTGAATCAATCTTAGTATTTATTTTTATTGCTACTAAATTTCCTAAGCTCTGACTAGGTATAGTGCCTCAGCCATGTACACTGTTCCTGGGAGACATTCAGGGAACCCATTGTCTTTTTCCCTAAAGTTTTTCCTCTTCTGTTATCTCAATTAGTCGTACACCTAAATAGCCACTCACTTACAGCTAGACTGTAAAAAGACAGTCTAAATCTTTTCTGCCCCCCAAATGAATCCGTCATTGTACTCATGAAATTCTAATGATATTTGTCTCCAAGTGTACTTAAATTTGCCGTTTTTCCCTCAGCTTATCACTGGACTATTTCATCCTTTAACATATCTTGTCTAGATTATTGTAAAAAGCTTTGAAGTAGTTTTCTTGCCTCCAGTCCTAAAGTTTTATCTACAACAAAGTCATAACTATATTATCCCTCTGCTTAAAAACCATCAGGTGCCTCCTGCACTGCATTTATGACTGAGCTAAAATTATCTTTTCTATGTCTCTGCAGTATTTTCATCTGTATCATAAATCTAAGTATATTATATTGCTCTTAATATTTTATTCTATAGGATTGCTTACTGCCACTAAATGTAAGTTTTTGAGAGCTATGATTTTATCTATTCAGTTATAAGCTGTTAGCAGAACTTCTAAAAGTGTTTTTGGTTCTTATTCAGTATTTGATGAGATGGTTAGATAGTATCATCGACTAAATGAACATGGATCTGAGCAAACTCCCAGAGATAGTGAAGGACAGGGAAGCCTGGCATGCTGCAGTCCATGGGGTCACAGAGTTGGACATGACTTAGTGACAGAACATCAACAACAAAGTATTTGACAAATAGAATAAATCATCCAGATTATGAAGAGTAGAAGCCAACCAATTCATACTGGAAGGTATGAAACAAAATGCTAACTCAAAATTTTGTTAATAGTTATAGATGTGTGAAAACACAATGCATATTCAAAATACTGTTTCTGTGCCGAGTGCTTAAGCTTTGATACTACCATTTCAGTTGGTGAGTTGTGTAGGTCAGGGGTAAATTTTGCTTTCTTTAACATATTAATAACAATCACAAAGATATTTGTTTGACACTGAAAACGTGTCAGTTTATAGCCTTATCAAAAATGTTTACTGTGCAAACAATGCACCGACAGTGTTTACAAATTCTGAGTTTCTGGCTCTTTTACATCTTTTCATTTTCCATGTAAATATGCATTGGCACTTCCATAGATCCCCACGTTATTAACATGTCACCTGCGTGATACAAGGGTCAATGATTGATTATTAACTATTTAAATTAAAAGTCATCATACAGTTGCAGCTTCCTCTTAATTTTTTTTTTTTTTTTTTTTTAATTAGAGGATGATTGCTTTACAATGTTGGGTTGGTTTCTCTCATACTTCAGCGTGAATCAGCCATGGGTATGCATATATTCCCTCCCTCTTGAACCTCAATCCCACCTCCCCACTCCCCTCCTCTAGGTTGTCACAGAGCACCAGGTTGAGCTCTCTGTGTTATACAGCAGCTTTCCATTAGCTATCTGTTTTACATAGGGTAATATATATGCTTCAGTGCTACCCTCTTAATTCCAATTAAGCTAATCCCTTGGATATTGTCACTTTAATTATATAAATAGTACAAAAGCCTATCATGGAATGTAGTATATGGACATAGAAGAAAAATAATGAAGAAAAGAAGAATATGAAAACACAGTTTTTATCACGTTGAAATTTCCTACCCCTGACTTAGCATGTCTAAATCTTACTTTCCTTAAGATGAAATGAGGTTCAGCTACCCTCTCAACGCTACCACCCACTTTCTCCCATCCCCACTGTGTCTATAAGTTGTAGTTTCGTGTTTTTAATCAGCAGTTCTCAACAGTTATGTCTCCTCCCCACCCTGGAGGCCAATGTCAATGGCAGGAGACATTTATTGTTGTCACAGCTGTGGAGAGGGAGCTAGGAGCTGGGAGCTACTGGCATCTAGTAGACCGAGCCCAGAGAGGCTGATAAACATCCTAGAGTGGACAGTACAGACTACAACAACGTCCAAGTGTTCAGTGAGATCTTTAGGACAGACCGAAACATCAACAGTGCTGCGGTCGAAAAATCTTGGTTTGTTTATGTATTTACCACTTAATACTGATTTATATCATAGAACATCGTACTTAAGTGCTGTTGGGAACCAAGGAAAGAATTCTATAAGAAACTGCTTTCAAGGAGCTTATGATCTAATGTAATAAGAGAGACTATTATTAGTTATCCATAGAGACTTATACCTAAGTTACATATGTAAAATGGAGATAAAGATAGTTACTACTATTGAGGAAGAAAATTTGAAATTATATGAAAGTTGAAAGAATTATTTCAAACTGAGAAGGAATATAAAAAACATTGGGTTTAATCCCTGGGTCAGGAAGATCCCCTGGAGAAGGGCATTGCAACCCACTCCGGTATTCTTGCCTGGGAAATCCCATGGACAGAGGAGCCTGGAAGGCTACAGTCCATGGGGCCAAAAAGAGCTGGGTATGACTTAGTGAGTAAACAACAACAACATACATATGTACCTATATGTATATATGTAAATGTCCCTGAAAAGAGGGATGAGTGAGCAATTCATTCATTTTATAGGAAAACATGAGAGAAGCATCCACAAAAGAAGAACTTTGGATTGAACTCTGTTAAATGAGTGAGAATTTGAGGTCAGAGGAAAGATAAGATACCACAGAGCAAGAGTCAGGTCAGGGTTGTGAATGTGCTTGTTTTTCAGAGAATGAGGCTGGATATATTGGGTTTAGCAAGTATATGGCCTTAGGTGTAGATTTAATTCACCTGTGTATTCTATAAAGGCTTTATTAAAAATTTCATTTAAATAGCAGCATTACCCAATAGTAATTACTGGCATTTTATTTTGCTTTGAAATTTAGTGTCAGTGAATATCACATTTAGCACTCCATTTAATGTATGTATGTGTGTGTGGTAGGGTTGTGTTCATTTGTTTTGTTTTGGTATTTTTAATAGTTAACTCTGCTTTTACTTTCTCTGCCCACCTAAGACTTGATTTTGAGACAGATCCTGGGACACCTCCCATGCTCCAAATCACGTTTAACAGATATTTCTTAGCTTGACATTTGGCAGCAGTCTGAAACACAACGCTGTGTAAACACAGCAAGAAATGGATTAGAGGGAGATGATCAAGGATCTGGCTGTGATAATTGGACAACTTTACATTTTCCAAAGTAGAAGTTTGCGATGAGCCTCATTTTATTGTTTCTTCTAAAGTTTATCCTCAGAACATATCAAAATTTTGTATGTCATAGAAAATCAGCTGTCCCAGACTCCTTGCTCTTCCTTACTCCCCAAGTCTAATCAGTCGTCACAATCTGAGGTGCCTGCCTTCTCCAGCGTCTTAATTTATCTCTGCTCCCCACTCCTAGGTGAAACTGGATGTCAAACTCTCTGTTCATGCTTTCACTGGGCCTTCTCCAACAGCTCCTTAACAATAGTCCTGAATTCAGGCTTCAATCAGTGCTGCAGAAAAGATTTAGAATGCAAATTTGCCCCCCTCCATGCTTCCTTACTTAAAACTTTTCTATGGCTTCTGCTGCCTATTGGATGAGATCCAAACTCCCCAGAGAGACTGAGGAGACTGTTCAAGTCCCAGCTTGATAGTATTACTGGCCTCATGCCTTGCTCTGTCTTAACAAGCACATCCTAGCTGTGTATGGAATAGTTGCTGGGTACACCATTCATGCTGGTGGCAGATGAAATTTTCTCAAGAGAGGACATTGTCCAGCTGGGAGGAGTGTGACCAGCTCTGCCTCCTTCATGTCTGTCTCTGCCTTTGAGCTGAGTTGTGCTCCTTTCAGGGTGGCTACAGTCAACTGATGAGTAAGACTGTGGAGTAAGACTGCTGAGTAAGACTGAGTAAGACTACCACCTTACCACCTCTGCCACTGTAGGAGCCTCGAACAAGGAAGCTTTGCTCCAGAGTCCCACATGAGGCTGTCAGAGGTGTGTCACGCTTATATTATCATTTCAATCCCCTCTGCCTGATCTTGCAGGGGGATCCCTCTTTTCTTTGGAAAGGCCTAACTCTCCAATAAACTCTTTACTCTGTCTCAGTAGACATTTCCGAGGTTCAATGTGCCCAGTCCTAGGCAAGCTGGCCCTCAGCAAAGGACACCCACTCTGTCCTTTACATGGAGTTCATCTTGTCCACTCAGACTTTGTGAAGTAAAACAGTTTCCTTCTTCATCATCATGTCTTCTCTCATTGAACTGTAATTGTTCATTTACTTTTCTCTCTCTCCCAACACCCAGTCTTCCCCAGGAGATAGACTCCCCATGCCTTACTTGATTCTGTAACTTCAGTGCTTAAAATTATATCTGACAGATTTGTTCACTTTCTGATTTAACAGTTTTAATTTAGTGTTTATTCACTGGAAGGCCCCATGCTGGAGATATAGATGTAAAAAAGGAAAATAGGTTTTGTCCTTATTCAGTATACATATACATGGAAAAACTAGTTATACAATTATTTATCTTTTACTATTGAATAAGTGCAAGGAAAGAAAAAATACAAGGATATAAAAAGCAGGATGGATCTGACATAGGCTGAAAGGTTTGGGAAAATTGCTTTGAGGAAATATAAATATAAGCTGAATTCTGAAGGCTGAATAGGAGTTAATTAGCTGAAGTAGGACGGAACATGATAAGTGTTTATGGAATGAATAAAATATATTTTATGTTTATAAAACTATACTCCAGAGACGAATGCAACAATTTTTATTGGCCACATCAAATCTTTCTTTACTTGACCAATTACAATTAATATACTTTTTCTTCCAGGAAATATTTTATTCATATCTTAACTATTATATCCAAAAAGCTATTTAAATGTACTTTTCTACTTGTAAATATGTCTAGTTTCAAATTTCAAGATATTATTTGTTGATGGTTTAAGCACCTACATAAACACCACAGAGTATTAAAGCTACCATTTTCCATAATTTTCCAAATATTATTTTTTCTGAAATTCATTTATTTTTAATTTCGGCAATAAATTCTCTAAACAAGTATTTACCAACAGAATTGATTCTTACAAAGGTTATTCATAGCAGACAGCCAAGAGTATACTTATACATTCTGGCAACAAAATCTTCAATTTTAATGGCATTTCTTTAAAATTTATTTTTAAATTGTTCCTTCTAAACATCTCTGATATTTCTAGGTTTGTAGAAGATACTCAGTTGCAACATGTCTAATCAAAGAGAATTGAACTGCTGAAATGTAAACAAAAAAATAATTTTGGGGAAAAATAAGTTAATAGAAATTTGAGAGTATAGCTTTTGATATCAAATAGCTGGTTGGATTAATTTTGTATTTCATCACCATGTTTTTGGCTCCATGCAGACAGAAATCTATTTCTATTGTTTCCACTTTCACTTCACTCCTTATGCCTCATTAGGCTTATAATAGAGAAAAGGCCAGCACAAAATAAAGCTTAGATCAATCATTCCCCTATAGGCCAGAGCAAGCAAAATCAATCACTGTCCATTCAAGTGGTTCTCCGCTATTGACTTTAAACTTTCCTGGTCTTGAGGTTACTGTACTGTTAATTGCACTGAAGTTGAATGTTTGCACTTCAGCATATTCCTTAACTATCTTTAAAGAATATACACTACTATATCTGTATTAATTTCTTATGTGAATAAATGAAGTTTGGGATCTTTAACTGGTGAAAAGCTCTTGCATAGAAACTGCTACTTGTTTGTTGAAGAATTTAGAGCTTTTAGTTTCAATTTGCATAGTATATTGTTTTATTTAAAGCTCTATATATTCGTTATTAATATATCTACACAAGAAAAAATTTTTCTTAAAGTTGAATATAAACTTTAAAAATCATGTGAAAATATATGATTTGTGTTGTCTGACATTTTTAAAATTTCCTTTTCCCTACAGTCACAATTATTGTATATACTGTGTGCAGGTGCGCTCAGTCTTGTCTGACTCTTTGTGACCCCATAGATTATAGCCCACCAGGCTCCTCTGTCCATGGGATTTCCCAGGCAAAAATACTGGAGTGGGTTGCCATTTCCTTCTCCAGGGGATCTTCCAGACCCAGGGACTGAACCGGCATCTCTTGTGTCTCCTGCATTAGCAGGTGGATATTAAATATACTAGTAGATTATTGTATTTTCATATTAATAATCATGCATAATTTTTGCTTTTGCATACAATAGAGAGTAGGTGTTATGAGTTTAGATAGGTTGCTTTTGAGCATGAAAATTTGTTTTGCAACCATGACTTTTGCTGAGAAACAAAGGCAATTGATATATGTCCAAAATATGGTCGTGTGTATCTTTATATCGTCTTCTTGGTGCTGTTGTTGTCTAGTTGCTAAGTTGTGTCCAACTCTTTCCAACCCCATGGACTGTAGTCCACCAGGCTTCTCTGTCAGTGAGACTTCCCCAGCAAGAATACTGGAGTGGGTTACCATTTCCTTCTCCAGGGTGTCTTCCTCACCCAGGGATCAAACCTACATCTCCTGCATTGCATGTGGATTCTTTACTGCTGTACCAGGTGGCCAATACCCTGACTTTCCGCTAAAATCCCACAGATTTGAAATAGGTTAAATCTAGGAATGACTGTATATCTGCATAAAAAAGAGTTTCTAGAAGAAAACAAATAGATTCAACTTATCAGTAAATGTTTGATAAAATAAAAGGTCAATGCAGAGTGAAATGGAGTATAAGGTGAAGAAGCACAGAAATTATGTGAATGCTTATAAAATACCAAAGTTTGAAGAAGAGCAGAAAGTGAAAAGTATAGCTATAAAATGGGGTTGTTAGGGATTTTCTAAAAATGCTTAATCACTAAAACTCAGAAACAAAAACGGCAAATTGCATTAAATATATATTCATATTTATGTATTTAGCCAAATTTTCCACTAAGCAAGTTTTTATCATTTTTTTCATTGATTCATGCTACTGATGCTTTCATTTTTTCAATCAATATTTATTGATTAAAAAACTGATTATTTTATCTTTTATATTATTCCTGGTCTGCCAGGGATTTATATGTTTTAAACAAAATTCAATTTTAAAATTTTATCAGATTACCATAGGTTCCTTAAATACAAATAGCTGTTGTTCAGTCACTAGGTTGTGTCTGACTCTTTGAGACCCCATAAACTGCAGACTCCAGGCTTTCCTGTCTTTCACTATCTCCTAGAGTTTGCTCAGACTCATGTACACTGAATTGATGATGCCATCCAACCATCTTATCTTCTGTTGCCGCCTTCTCCTCCTGCCCTCAATCTTTCCCAGCATCAGGGTCTTTTCCAATGAGTCGTCTTCTCATCAGGTTTGGATGAGAAGGATTGAAACCTCATCAAAAGACTGGCACTTCAGCATCAGTCCTTCCAATGAATATTCAGGGTTGATTTCCTTTAGGATTGACTGGTTTGATCTTACTGTCAAAGGGACTCTCAAGAGTTTGAAAGCATCAATTCTTCAGTTCTCAGCCTTCTTTATGGTCCAACTCTCACATCTGTTCATGACTACTGGATAAATTATAGCTTTGATTATATGGGCCTTGGTTGGCAAAGTGATGTCTCTGCTTTTTAATACACTTGCCTAGGTTTGTCATAGTTTTTCTTCCAAGAAGCATCTTTTAATTTTGTGGCTACAGTCACCAACTGCAGTGATTTTGGAGCCCAAGAAAGAAAATCTGTCATTGTTTCGGCTTTTTCTCCATCTATTTGCAAAGAAGTGATAGACTGGATGCCCATGTTTTGAAGGTTGAGTTGTAAGTCAGCTTTTCCACTCTCCTTTTCACCTTCATCAAGAGGCTCTGAAATTCCTCTTTGCTTTCTGCAATTTGGGTGATGTCATCTGCATATCTAAGGTTGTTGATATTTCTCCCAGAAACCTTGATTCCAGCTTGTGCTTCATCCAGCCTGGCATTTCATATGCCATACTGTGCACAGAAGTTAAATAAGCTGGGTGACAATATACAGCCTGATCTACTCCTTTCCCTTTTTGAACCCATCTGCTGTTCCACGTCCAGTTCTAACTGTTGCTTCTTGGCCTGCATACAGGTTTCTCAGGAGACAGGTAGGGTGGTCTGGTATTCCCATCTCTTTGTTTTCCATAGTTGTGATCCACACAGTCAAAAGCTTTAGCATAGTCAATGAAGCAGAAGTAGATGTTTTTCTGGAATTCCCTTGCTTTTTCTGTGATCCAATGGATGTTGGCAATTTGCTCTCTGGTTTCTCTGCCTTTTTTATATCCAGCTTGTAAATGTGGAAGTTTTTGGTTCATGTATTTTGAAACCTAGCTTGAAGGCTTCTGAGCATTATCTTGCTAGCATGTGAAATGAGTGCAATCTATATGGTGATTTGAACATTCTCTGGGATTGCATTTCTTTGGGATTTGAATGAAGACTGATTTTTTCCAAAGAAGAAATATCACCTGTATACCTTTAACCCTGTTACAAACACTATTAGTAATTTTATAATCTTTGCTCTACTATTTGCATTTGAAGTATGAATTACATTAAGCTTTTGTAAGTTTTCACATAGTTTGTTGATCCATTACTATTTTTGTTCACACAGATAAATTAGGGTCTCCTACTTGAAAACCATTCCTTTTTCATTGCTTTATCTTTTAAAATATGTATATAAATGAGATTTCCATTGGCTAAATTAGATTGAGAGCATTAGATTCTCCTTTATAGAGCTAGAAACACAATTAACAGAAAAATATGAAACCCTGAATGACCTATATTATAGTGTTTCTTCAAACCAAATGTACTATATGTATTCTTGATACATTTTACATTACACTGGTTAGCAAATGTTTTCCTAAAACACATTCTGATATTCCAAATAGATATTCACTATAATTCTCTCTTCCTGGCACCCCCTCCCCCAAATAGATAGCTCTTTGATTTCACCAACATATAATCCTTTGGTTTAGGGTGGAATGATTAAGGCATGGTGGTGGTTTAGTCACTAAGTCATGTCTGACTCTTGGGACCCCATGAACTGTAGCCTGCTGGGCTCCTCTGTCCATAGGATTCTCCAGGCAAGAATACTGGAGTGGGTTGCCATTTCCTTTTCCAGGGGATCTTCCAAACTCAGGAATCAAATCTGGGTCTCCTGCACTGCAGGCAGACTCTTTAATGACTGAGCTACGAGGGAAGTGAGTACCTATTCTCTTACTATAAGAAAAATAATTTGCAATATTTGAACAAATATTAAAATTAGAAAACTATATAACATTAAGATATTTCATTTTCTGTGTTCTCAGGAGGAATATATACTCTTGCAGTGCCAAAGATAACATCTTTTACTTTTGCATAATGAACATATAAGTAACAGGTTTTTGTAACTTTTGTGATATCTTTAATTGCTTTTTGATTTTCTCTCAAAGTATGACTCTAAATATAGAAAACTAAACTTGTTCTTACTCTGCTTGATGTGCAAATCAAACAACAGATTTTTAGGGTTTTTTTTTTCTCATATTTTACATTATCCTTTTTTAGTTCATGAATTTTCTCAAAATCAGCTGATATATAATTTTCATCTTAGGTAAATTCATTCTAAAATAGCTTGCTTAATTATAAGTAGTAATTAGTATAGTAAAAACTTCTAGCTTTCTGTAATCAAAATGTTTATTTTATATAGATAAAGAAAAAAATTTCCTGAATGGAATATAAATTATGTTCAAACTGATGAGTTAGAAAACCTTCTGTAGAGATATTTTCTCTTTTAAATTAATTTTAATCATTATCATTTACATGAATTTACCATAAATAAAATATATATGAACTTACAAATCTTATAAATGATACTTTGTTAAATAACACGCTCTTTAAAAATGAGTCTCATTTATTTTTGACCTTTATATTATTCTTAATTTTCCCCTCTTCTTAGTGATCTTTCTAACTCCTGTAATATGAGATAAGAGTTCACTTATTAAAGAGTGAAGCAGCCATTGGAAATTGTGCAGATTCAGTTTATCCAGTTCGGAGATTTACATGTCAGAGTCTGATGGAGACATTCACATTTCTGACATGAGCAGTAAATTTCTGCACATAGATACCCTGCTTCCTTTAACTCACTAAATGCAATACTTTTTGTTCTGTGCTAGAGAGCCACTGATTTATATTCTTGTGGTTTTAATCTATCTTTATTTTTCCTCTACAATCATAATGATAGAAGCCTAAAGCAACTTTACAATTATGCGATCTAAGAACTTGAGTAAGAGTCAGCATATTTAAACTATTTCAGTCTTTTTAATATCTTCTGGAGAAGGGAATGGCAAACCACTTCAGTATTCTTACCTTGAGAACCCCATGAACATCACGAAAAGGCAAAAAGATAGGACACTGAAAGATGAACTTCCCAGGTCGGTAGGTGCCCGATATGCTACTGGAGATCAGTGGAGAAATAACTCTAGAAAGAATGAAGGGATGGAGCCAAAGCAACACCACCACCCAGTTGTGGATGTGATGGGTGATGGATGTAAAGTCTGATGCTGTAAAGAGCAACATTGCATAGGAACCTGGAATGTCAGGTCCATGAATCAAGGCAAATTGGAAGTGGTCAAACAGGAGATGGCAAGAGTGAGCATCGACATTTTAGGTATCAGAGAACTAAAATGGACTGGAATGGGTGAGTTTAACTCAGATGACTATTATATCTATGACTGTGGGCAAGAATCCCTTAGAAGAAATAGAGAAACCATCATAGTCAAATTAAGATTCTGAAATGTAGTACTTGGATGCAATCTCAAAAACAACAGAATGATCTCTGTTGTTTTATTGAAAGGCAAACCATTCAATATCACAATAATCCAAGTCTATGCACTGAGAAACCAGTAATGCTGAAAAAGCTGAAGTTGAACGGTTCTATGAAGACCTACAATACCATCTAGAACTAACACCCCCAAAAGATGTCCTTTTCATTGTAATGGACTGGAATTCAAAAGTAGCAAGCCAAGAGATACCTAGAGTAACAGGCAAATTTGGCCTTGGACTACAGAATGAAGCAGAGCAAAAGCTAATAGAGTTTTGCAAGAGAAAACACTGGTCATAGCAAACACCCTTTTCCAAAAACACAAGAGAAGACTGTACACACAGACATCACCAGATGATCAACACCGAAATCAGGTTGATTACATTCTTTGCAGCCAAAGATGGAGAAGCTCCATACAGTCAGCGGAAGCAAGACCGGGAGCTGACTGTGGCTCAGATCATGAACTCCTTATTGCCAAATTCAGACTTAAATTGAAGAAAGTAGGGAAAACAACTAGACCATTCAGGTATGACCTAAATCAAATCCCTTACGATTATACAGTAGAAGTGACAAATGGATTCAAGGGATTAGATCTGATAGACAGAGTGCCTGAAGAACTATGGATGGAGGTTTGTGACATTGTACAGGCAGTGATCAAGACCATCCGCAAGAAAAAAGAAATGCAAAAAGGCAAAATGGTTGTCTGAGGATGCCTTACAAGTAGCTGTGAAAAGAAGAGAAGTGAAAGGCAAAGGAGAAAAGGAAGATATACCCATTTAAATGCACAGTTCCAAAGAATAGCAAGGAGAGATAAGAAAGCCTTCCTCAGTGATCAATGCAAAGACAGAGGAAAATAATAGAATGGGAAAGATTAGAGATCTCTTCAAGAAAATTAGAGATACCGAGGGAACATTTCATGCAAAGATGGGCACAATAAAGGACAAAAATGTTATGGACCTAACAGAATCAGAAGATATTAAGAAGAGGTAACAAGAATACACAGAAGGACTATACAAAAAAGATCTTTATGAACCAGATAATCACAATGGTGTGATCACTTACCTAGAGCCAGATATCCTGTAATGTGAAGTCAAGTGGGCCCTAGGAAGCATCACTACAAACAAAGCTAAGGCATTGATGGGTTTCCAGGTGATCTATTTCAAATCTTAAAAGATGATGCTGTGAAAGTGCTGCAGTCAATATGCTAGCAAATATGGAAAACACATCAATGGCCACAGGACTGGAAAAGGTTGTTTTCATTCCAATCCTAAAGAAAGGCAATGCCAAAGAATGCTCAAACTACTGCACAATTTGCACTCATCTCACATGCTAGCAAAGTAGTGCTCAAAATTCTCCAAGCCAGGCTCCAACAGTACATGAACCGTGAACTTCCAGATATACAAGCTGGATTTAGAAAAGGCAGTGGAACCAGAGACCAGATTGCCAACTGCTGTCGAAAAAGCAAGAGAGTTCCAGAAAAACATCTATTTCTGCCTAATTGACTATGCCAAAGCCTTTGACTGTGTGGATCACAACAAACTGTGGAAAATTCTTCAAGAGATGGGAATACCTGACCACCTGACCTGCCTCCTGAGAAATCTGTATGCAGGTCAGGAAGCAACAGTTAGAACTGGACATGGAACAACAGACTGGTTCCAAATTGGGAAAGGAGTACATCAAGGCTGTATATTGTCACCCTGCTTCTTTAACTTCTATGCAGAGTACATCATGAGAAATGCTGGGCTGGAGGAAGCACAAGCTGGAATCAAGATTGCTGGGAGAAATATCAATCACCTCAGATATGCAGATGACACCACCCTTATGGCAGAAAGTGAAGAAGAACTAAAGAGCCTCTTGAGGAAAGTGAAAGAGGAGAGTGAAAAAGTTGGCTTAAAGCTCAGCATTCAGAAAACTAAGATCATGGCATCTGGTCCCATCACTTCATGGTATGGGGAAACAGTGGAAACAATGTCAACTTTGTTTTGGGGGGCTCCGAAATCACTGCAGATGGTGATTGCAGCCATGAAATTAAAAGACACTTGTTCCTTGGAAGAAAAGTTATAACCAACCAAGACAGCATATTAAAACAGAGACATTATTTTGCAAACAAAGGACGTCTAGTCAAAGCTATGGTTTTTCCAGTAGTCATGTATGGATGTGAGAGTTGGACTATAAAGAAAGCTGAGCACTGAAGATTTTTTTTTAATTTAAATTTATTTATTTTAATTGGAGGCTAATACTTTACAATATTGTATTGGTTTTGCCATACATAAACATGAATCCACCACGGGTATACATGTGTTCCCCATCCTGAACCCCCCTCCCTCCTCCCTCCCTATACCATCCCTCTGGGTCATCCCAGTGCACCAGCCCCAAGCATCCTGTATCCTGCATCGAACCTGGATTGGCGATTCGTTTCTTATATGATATTATACCTGTTTCAATGCCATTCTCCCAAACATCCCCCCCTCCCTCTCCCACAAAGTCCAAAAGACTGTTCTATACATCTGTGTCTCTTTTGCTGTCTCGCATACAGGGTTATCGTTACCATCTTTCTAAATTCCATATATATGCGTTAGTATACTGTATTGATGTTTTTCTTTCTGGCTTACTTCACTCTGTATAATAGGCTCCAGTTTCATCCACCTCATTAGAACTGATTCAAATGTATTCTTTTTAATGGCTGAGTAATACTCCATTGTGTATATGTACCACTGCTTTCTTATCCATTCATCTGCTGATGGACACCTAGGTTGCTTCCATGTCCTGGCTAGTATAAACAGTGCTTCATTGAACATTGGGGTACATGTGTCTCTTTCAATTCTGGTTTTCTCGGTGTGTATGCCCAGCAATGGGATTGCTGGGTCACAAGGTAGTTCTATTTCCAGTTTTTTAAGGAATCTCCATATTGTTCTCCATAGTGGCTGTACTAGTTTGCATTCCCACCAACAGTGTAAGAGGGTTCCCTTTTCTCCACACCCTCTCCAGCATTTATTGCTTGTAGGCTTTTGGATCGCAGCCATTCTGACTGGCGTGAAATGGTACCTCATAGTGGTTTTGATTTGCATTTCTCTGATAATGAGTGATGTTGAGCATCTTTTCATGTGTTTGTTAGCCATCTGGATGTCTTCTTTGGAGAAATGTCTATTTAGTTCTTTGGCCCATTTTTTGATTGGGTCATTTACTTTTCTGGAATTGAGCTGCAAGAGTTGCTTGTATATTTTTGAGATTAGTTGTTTGTCAGTTGCTTCATTTGCTATTATTTTCTCCCATTCTGAAGGCTGTCTTTTCACCTTGCTTATAGTTTCCTTTGTTGTCCAGAAGCTTTTCTATAGATTCAATGCAATCCCTATCAAACTACCAATGGTATTTCTCACAGAGCTATACCAAATAATTTCACAATTTGTATGGAAATACAAAAAACCTCAAATAGCCAAAGCAAACTTGAGAAAGAAGAATGGAACTGGAGGAATCAACCTGCCTGACTTCAGGCTCTACTACAAAGCCACAGTCATCAAGGGAGGAGGGAGGAGGGTTCAGGGTGGGGAACACATGTATACCTGTGGCGGATTCATTTTGATATTTGGCAAAACTAATACAATTATGTAAAGTTTAAAAATAAAATAAAATTAAAAAAAAAAGACAGTATGGTACTGGCACAAAGACAGAAATATAGATCAATGGAACAAAGTAGAAAGTCCAGAGATTAATCCATGCACC
This sequence comes from Bubalus bubalis, assembly GCF_019923935.1. Classification (NCBI taxonomy): domain Eukaryota; kingdom Metazoa; phylum Chordata; class Mammalia; order Artiodactyla; family Bovidae; genus Bubalus; species Bubalus bubalis. The sequence continues at coordinate 16,732,501 of NC_059176.1, forward strand.
TATGGACACCTTATCTTTGACAAAGGAGGCAAGAATATACAATGGAGAAAAGACAATCTCTTTAACAAGTGGTGCTGGGAAAACTGGTCAACCACTTGTAAAAGAATGAAACTAGAACAGTTTCTAACACCACACACCAAAATAAACTCAAAATGGATTAAAGATCTAAATGTAAGACCAGAAACTATAAAACTGCTGGAGGAGAACATAGGCAAAACGCTCTCTGACATAAATCACAGCAGGATCCTCTATGACCCACCTCCCAGAATATTGGAAATAAAAGCAAAATAAACAAATGGGACCTAATTAAAATGTAAAGCTTCAGCAATGTAGATTTGATGCTATTGAACTGTGGTATTGGAAAAGACTCTTGAGAGTCCCTTGGACTGCAAGGAGACCCAACCAGTCCATCCTAAAGGAAATCAGTACTAAATATTCATTGGAAGGACTGATGTTGAAGCTGAAACTCCAATACTTTGGCTACCTGATGCAAAAAACTGACTCATTTGAATAGACCCTAATGCTGAGAAAGATTGAAGGCAGGAGGAGAAGGGGGCAACAGGGGATGACATGGTTGGATGGCATCACCAACTCAATGGACATGAGTTTGAGTAAACTCCCGGATTTGGTGATGGACAGGGAGGCCTTGCGTGCTGTAGTCATTGTGTCGCAAAGTTGGACATGACTGAGCGACTGAACGGAACTGAACTGTGAGTGCTAGGAGGAGCAATATAGTCTGTGCCTCTAGCTAGCATTCCTGGGTTGAAATGAACCTACTGTACACCAACCTTATCCTAAATAACCTATAAAATGCTATTTATTTTCTGAATTTTTTGCCACCTTTTTATTTAAATTGGACTAGTGACATTGAACAAGGTGACTGTCTCCTCTGGGTCTGTCTCAGGCTAGCTGTTGGAATTAAATAAGATTTGCTATGTATAGTATCTAGTAGAAGAATGCCTAACCATAGCTCATATGTGATCATATTTAACTGGATAATGATGATAACAACTACATGCAAACACAGAGTTAATAGGATCAAAAACTAAGACCATGTAAATAGTCAGGTTTTACTTTTTTAGGTAATTCTTGCCTAGGAATATTATATAATGTCATTATTTGTTTCAGGATCTACCTAAAAATGTATTTACACAAATAATAGACTATTCCTTTAGCCTGTCTTCTCAGGGCAATGTCTTACTCAACCAGGAAGGCTATTATCTTATCAAATGAGTGGTCATCCATCAAGGCACATTCAAAACCTTCATTATTCTCCACCAATTCTCAGTTATAAATCATGAGTTTTGGGTTGCTGCATTAAAAGACCCGCCTTAAATCAGATTATAATTCTCATACCTGCTTGCTAACTATCTTTTAGAGACACTGGTAAACCTGTCAAGGAGGTATTGTCTATTGGTAGCAAACACATCTCTGCTTGACTAACGAGTTATGTTGGTGGAGTGTACAGAAAGTCAGCAGTTGCAAAGATGATGATAGTAACATTTATGCTTTTGTGTAGAATTTATTTTCACTAAGCAATTTCAGATTTAATGTGTGCATTTTTACCTTGTTATAAATTGGGGACTGCATTCATTTCACATATGTTTTGTGAAGTGAATGGACTTCTGAAGTGGCGCAAGTGGTAAAGAATCTGACTGCCACTGTGGGAGACATGGGTTCAACCCTTGGGTGGGGAAAATTCCCTGGAGAAGGGCATAGCAACCCACACCAGTATCCTTGCCTGGAGAATTCCATGGACACAGGAGCCTGGTGGGCTAAAGTTCATAGGGTCACAAATAGATGGGCATGAATGAGCACACTTGTGCCCTGTGAAGTGAATATCATGTAAACAAGTAGCTGAGATGAGCTAGAATCCTTAATTTTTTGATTTTCTGTTTCATATTCTGTTTTTCTTATTTTAAGTGTCCTTTGTCATGTTATTTTCTATAGTCACCTTCACTTTAAAAATATTGATAATTTTAAGAATAAGGCCAAAATAATAGATCACATAGAGCTATACTATTTTTAGCAGTATTATTTGAACTAAGTGATTGTTTGAAGTCATCATATATTTCTAAGCCAACAGATACACAGATATAAATTTAATTTATTCTCTTTATTCCTACAACATATAGATATTTCAAAATTTTGGCAGGGACAAGGGTCAAGAGGACCTTATACTCTACCTCTCAAAACTTCACTGGTGATTTTTCACAAAATATTCCCCTTTTCATAATTCTAGTTAAAAGAATTGCCTTTGTCAGGTACTTGAAAGAAACTCAGCTCATGTAAATTCATCTTTTCTTTCATAATAAATGTACCTGAGAAAGGTCACTTGCTTATTTTGTAAAGACATTTATTTACAGAGTCTAAAACTTCTTATGCAAGATGCAAGAGCATAGAAGTGGATAAAGCTTTCTTTAAAGAACTAGCTGTTTTACACTCATGAATATAAGGAATTATTAAGGAATTAATAAAATTTGTGAAATCCCACTTTAGAAGTGCATAGACATGCAGGCTTTGCTAAAACATATGTTATGATCCCAATTACCAAGTATTTATTGATGTCCTAGAAAAAAGCCTGGCAAATTTTGTGTCATAATTTCTATCACAGAACAAGGAATATATTTTACAAATGCTGATAAAAACATAATTTAGCTCCATTTGCAGACTTTGCTGATTCTTACCATGATTAATTCATTCACTCTTATATGTAACCATCACAATCTTGGTCATAAATTAAGTAAATAATATTCTGGATCACTCCACAATAACCCATGCAGGAGAATACTTAGTAATATTTAGGAACACATTTTATAGTAATGGTCAAATGTGAGTCCATTGTCAACTCATATTCTGAAGCAAGCGAAGAGCTTTTAGAACTCTCCTTTTGACAATGCAAAGGGAGAGAACTCAGCCATCTAAGAAGAAAACTGCAGATTTGGGTAGTGATTCCTGCACTATAGCTTATAAAGAAAGTGGAAGAATTCCACTGCTGGGCATACACACTGAGGAAACCAGAAGGGAAAGAGACACGTGTACCCCAGTGTTCATCGCAGCACTGTTTATAATAGCCAGGACATGGAAGCAACCTAGATGTCCATCAGCAGATGAATGGATAAGAAAGCTATGGTACATATACACAATGGAGTATTACTCAGCCATTAAAAAGAATACATTTGAATCAGTTCTAATGAGGTGGATGAAACTGGAGCCTATTATACCGAGTGAAGTAAGCCAGAAAGAAAAACACCAATACAGTATACTAACGCATATATATAGAATTTAGAAAGATGGTAACAATAACCCAGTGTACGAGACAGCAAAAGAGACACTGATGTATAGAACAGTCTTATGGACTCTGTGAGAGAGGGAGAGGGTGGGAAGATTTGGGAGAATGGCATTGAAACATGTAAAATATCATGTATGAAACGAGTTGCCAGTCCAGGTTCGATGCACGATACTGGATGCTTGGGGCTGGTGCACTGGGACGACCCAGAGGGATGGAATGGGGAGGGAGGAGGGAGGAGGAAGGAGGGTTCAGGATGGGGAACACATGTATACCTGTGGCAGATTCATTTTGATATTTGGCAAAACTAATACAATTAAGTAAAGTTTAAAAATAATTAAAAAAAAAAAAAAAGAATTCCTCAGTGCACTTTGGGTAAGTGCCTAACCAAAGGCAATCTTCATAATAAAAGCCAATAAACATCCTACAGAAGCACCCATCCAGTCAGCCATCCCAACCCAAGCCAGTTTTTGGAAAATAAGGAAGTCTTTCAGGTTGAATTTGCAGAGTCTTAATTCTCACTCTATCCCTACCACCTCTCTGGTTTAGGATGAACATATATCCCTTTACTGAGGCAGAACTGGGGTCAGACAATGAAACCAACTAGTCTCACTTATGTAAACACATACATATTTAAAATCTGTGTAAATGTAGCTGCGTGTGCGTGTGCTCAAGTGTTAAGTCATGCCTGATTCTTTGTGACCCCATGAATTTTTCAGGCAAGAATACTGGAGTGGGTTGCCATTTCCTTTTCCAGTGGATCTTGCCAACCCAGGTATCGAACCCATGTCTATTATGTCTCCTTCATTGGCAGGCAGATTCTTTACCACTGAACCTATATAAATGTATACCTATATATAAATTATGTGTTATCATTATGGAAAATTCGTTATTTAAATCAAATTATAAGTTAATCATGATAAATCTCTTTACTATATTTTCTCCACCCAAAGTAACAACAAAAAGCTACACTGATATCTCTTGGGCTTCACTGATGGCTCAGATGGTAAGAATCTGCCTGCAGTGCAGGAGACCTGGGTTTGATCCCTGGGTCTGGAAGATTCCCCTGGAGAAGGAAATGGATACCCACTCCAGTATTCTTGCCTGGAGAATCCCATGGACAGAAGAGCCTGGTGGGCTAGTCCATGGGGTTGCAAAGAGTCAGAAACGACTGAGAGACTAACACTTTCACTTCTCAGAGTTCAGGTTCCATTCCCCAGAGTGAGCAAAACACCAAGAAAAGTCTTGTAAGATTCCTTCTTTAAGAAACTTATTTTTGCCTGTACTTGATATGAATTATAATGTAACTTGCAGATAAATATCTTTTTGGAATAGCTTGGTAACTATTAGTGGATGATCTCATCATTAGCATTTTCACATTCCAAGCTGTTTCATCCTCCAAAGTAAAATTTTCCATATCCCCCTCTGCATAGGCTTGCCAAATTCTATGGACTTTAAACAATCTTAGTGTTCTGCCATGAGTATAACATAGGTCAATTCTTGACAGATAGTTTTACACAATCTGCTCTCATGTCCCTTAACCATTAGTGTTTTCTGGCTTATATTATGCCAATACAACTTTTTCACATCTTTTTAAGCTCATTCTTTTCCAGAATCTTGTATGTATTGCCAATATGAGGGATTACTTTAATTTTCATGGCTGTGTATTGTAACTTCTGGGCAGACAGAATCTGGCATGTTTAGGAAGCAAAAGCTAACCTTTTTAAAAGTTTCAATTGAGTCGATAATTAGCTTGGTATAATCAGTGATAATCAGGCTTTTGCATACCAGTACATCTTTCATATTATAGTCATTCAAAAATCAGTTAACTTTCCCCAGATGACCACTGCTAATTGAAAGAACTAAAAATAACTACAGAAATGTATATATCTAATGACATGTGTATCCTAGGTGGTTTTTTCCCCCTTCACTTGAAAAGGAACATTGAGTTACACTTCATGTATTAAGGGGGTTTGTTTGGCTTTTTTATACTGTTTTCTATGAGATTGGTTAGTAAAGAACATATCAGTTACTACTTTGAACGGATTAGGCGGGCTTTCCCAATAAATGATCTGCAGAATGCCATTTTATGCATGAAAGATGTTATTCTAGCAGAGAAAGCGGGACACCCCCCTATACAGAGAAAGGGTAATTCAAGTTAGAGATGGAAAAATTAAAGACCAACAAAGTAGGTGATTTGACAAATAAAATACCACTCCAGTTAAGGACCCAGGAAGGGTTATTAACTAGAGTCAATAAGGTCATACTTTAAAGGTATTCTACTGGAGAAACTTGTAAGGAAAAAAGAGAGAGAGAGAGAGAGAAGGGAATTGCATTAGTTTGCTTAGGTTGTCATACTTCCCTGGTCAAAAGGTGCCACTGGATTTGCTCTGTGGTCAATTGGCTCTGTCTGTTAGACTGCTTGAGCATTGCTGGACGATAGCTTCTAGGTGTTCTGGTCAGGCAGGGCCAGGTTCCTCATTTGATATCCCAAATCAGGCAGATCTGCACCCCACCGAGTTCTCTGGTCAGACTGCACCGCCATCTTGGTTCTGCAGATAAGCAAGCCACTGGCTGGGCCTACTGCGTGGGTGCTGTAGGAAGGAACTTGGTCTTCCAAGATCTGAGTGCTGGCTGTTGCAAGGTCCTACCCGCTTCTCTTTCAAATCAGATTCCCAGTCAGGTCCTGCAGATTTCCCTGAAATCCTCATGGGGTAAGACTAGAGCAGGGAATCCTAACAAGTGACCCACCGTGCTAAGGGACCTGGATGTCTACCCCGAGTACTTTTCCCACTGGTGCACCTGTAGGCCCAGGAGAGACCACTCAGTGCAGTGCCGCACTGGCCTGAGGGAGGGGCAATGTGGTCAGCACCCAGCTTCTCCTCTTAGCCTTTTGATGTTGTCCACCTCAGTCTCTATGTTGCAGGGGAATATTTTAGCCTTTACCTGTGTTCTAGAATTTTCTCAGTGATGTCTTCTCCAGGAAAAGTTGTTAATTGTTGTTCTTATGAAGGAGAGCAAAGTTACTAATGACTTACTTATGTTTCCATCTTGGTGATGTCACTTCTTAATTCAATTTTTAAAATCTAAGTTAAATGAGAATTTAATGTAGTAGGTCATGGGGAGCCAACACTGGTTATTATTAGGGGGGAAAAAAGGACAGTTTAGTCATAGTTTAGGGAACTGTGAATTAAAACAATAATAAAATACCACTACACTTGTGTTGATAGCTAAAATGCAGAACACTAACAATACCAGTTCTGGTGAGGATGTGGAGAATCAGGAACCCTCATTTAATCCTGATAGGAATGCATGATGTGTGTGCACTTGGTCGCTCAGTCGTGTCTGACTCTTGCAGCCCCATAGACTGCAGCCTGCCAGGCTCCTCTATCCATGGGATTTCGCAGGAAAGAATACTGGAGTGGGTTGCCATTTCCTTCTCCAGGGGATCTTCCCAACCCAGGTATCGAACCCAGGTCTCCTGCATTGCAGTCAGACTCTTTATCGACCGAGCTATGGAGCAAGATGGTATAGCCACTTTTAGATAGCTTAGAAGTTTCTTACAAAACTAAACATATTCTCAGCATATGATACAGCAGTTGTGCTCCTTGGTATTTACCCAAATGAATTGAAAACTTATGCCCTCACTAAAAACCTGTACACAGATGTTTCTAACAGCTTTATTTACCCTACCTCAGAGATACAGTGGGTTCAGCTCCAGGTCACTGCAATTAGATGAATATTGCAGGGAAGCAAGTCACATACTTTTCTTTTTTTTTTGGTTTCCTGGTACATACAGAAGTTACGTTTACACTGCACTATAGCCTATTAAGTGTATAATAGCATGCTGTCTAAAAGGTACATATCTAAGAATACTTTATTGCTAAAAAATGTCCAATTATAGAAGCGTAAAAGATCACTGACTGACCACAGATCACCATAACACATAAATAACTGAAAAAGTGTGAAGTACTGTAAGAATTAACAAAATAGGATACACAGACACAACGTGAGAAAAATGCTGTTGGAAAAATGGCACGACAGACTTGCTTGATTCAGGGTTACTATAAATTTTCAGTTTGTAAAAAAACCCTCAATATCTGCACAAAGTACAATAAAGTAAAAGCAGCCAAGATGTTCTTTAGCAGGTGTATGGGTAAATAAACTGGTACATTCAGAAAACAGAATATTATTTAGTACTAAAAAGAATAAGTGATCAAGCCATGTAAAGACATAAAAGAAAAGTGAAAGTGAAATCACTCAGTCGTGTCCAACTCTTTGGGTTCCCATGGACTGTAGCCTACGAGGCTCCTCCATCCATGGAATTTTCCAGGCAAGAGTGCTGGAGTGGGTTGCCATTTCCTGCTCCAGGGGATCTTCCTCACCCAGGGATCGAACCCAGGTCTCCTGCATTGCAAGCAGATGCTTTTACCATCTGAGCCACCAGGGAAGCTCATGTAAAGACAGGAAAAATATGCAAATACATATTACTAAGTGAAAGAAGCCAATTTGAAAAGATTACGACTGTATGATTCCAACTCTATAAATTTCTGGAAGAGGAAGCCCTATGGAGACAGTAAAAATATGAGTGGTTTCTGGGAGTTGGGAGATGGGAGACAGGAATAGGCAGGGTATGATATATGTTGGTGTGTGGAAACTATTTTGTGTGATACTACACAGGTGGATACATGCGTATCCAAACTGATAGAAGGTACAAAAACAAGAGTGAACTCCAGTGTAACCAGTGGACCCTGGATGATAAGGATGTGTCAGTATAGATCTATCAATGGTAACACACAGGAATGTCAGTAGTGAGGGAGAGTGGGCATGTATGGTACAAGGGGTATATGGAAATTCTCTGTACTTTCCATTCAATATTGTTGTGATCCTAAAACTAAAAAAAAATAGTTTATGAATTTTTAAAGAGTTAAGGGATAGAGAGATATATACTGAGCTAATATTAATAAAGAAGAGTAATTATATTAATTATAGGCAAAGTCAATTTCAGAACAATAAAAAATAATCATCATTGGGGAGAAAGATTTCATAATGATAATTCTCTAGATACCTCAACCAGATTGTAATATTATGCACCTAACCACAGAGTATCAAAATTATGAGATAAAAACTGAAAGAACTGCAGAGAGAAATTGATGTATCTACTATTATAATTGAGATTTCAACCCTTCTCTTCTGGTAAATGATAGATAAGCAGGCAGAAAGCTAGGAAGGATAGAATTGATCTAAATAGCACTTTCAGTCAACTTGATCTGATATTTATAGAATACTCCATCCCACAACAGCAGAATAAACCTTCTTCTCAAGTTCCCATGAACATTCACCAAAACACATCTTAACATATTGAACAAAATTAAAATCATATATAAACTATGTCTGAAGGTATCATTAAACTAGGAATCAGTAAGGAACAATGCTCAAAATCTCCCAATATTTAGAAATTTAACAACATACTTCTAAATAGCACATGAGTCAAAGTCTCAAGAGAAATTAGAAATATTTTGAACTAAATGAATATATTACTTACCTAAGTTTGTGGGATGCAGTGAAATTGCTGCTGAGAAAATTACAACATTAAATACATATGTAAGAGAAGAAAAAAGATCTAAAATCAACCATCTCAGGATCTACTTTAAGAAAACAAAGAGATAAAATAAACTAAACCTAATTACAAGAAAGTAAAACATACTACAAGAAAGGAAAATTAGGCAAATATTTCTCGTGAATATAGATACAAATAACCTCAATAAAATATCAGCATGTCAAATTCAGGAATATACAAAAAATATTATACAAAGATAAAATGTAATTGATTCCAGTTTTACAAGCCTGGTTCAAAATTTAAAAGTCAAACAATATAATCTGAGAAATGAACAGACTAAAGGAAAAAGTCATATAGTAATAGATGTGGAAAAAACCTTTGACAAAATTCAACACACATTCATAATAAAAACTATAAACAAGTAAAAAATGAAGAGGAACTTCCTCATAACTAAAAAAAAAAAAAAAAAAAAAAAAAAGCTAACACTGTACTCAATAGTGAAAAACTGGACATTTCCTCCTTAAGATTTGCTGCAAAACAAGGTTATCTTTCAACACCTTTACTCAATATCTTATTGAAAGGAAGATGAGAAAAAATAAAGGGATTACATGAATTTGAGGGGATCCAATAAAGCTATTTTTATTCATACACAATATAATTATCTATGAAGGAAATGCCAAAGCATCAAGGCAAAACTTCTTGAAACTACTTAGTGAATACTGAAAGGTTGTAGGATACAAGGATAATATATATAAAGTCAATTGTTTTTCCGTATACCAGTAGTGAACAATATGAGCACTAAATAGAGTAGTACTGGATTAGAAATAGGACTATAAAATAAATACCCATGAGTACATATTGATATAAATACGTTCTTCTAAATGGATAATTGGCTGAGAAAAGAAAAATTCTCTATGTAGAAGAATTTCCACAATTTGTGTAGATATTCTGCCTCCAAGTAAGTGTAGCATAACTCCTCACCAATAAGTGTGGATTGTACTTAGTGACCTCTTTGTAAACAGTGGTATGGAAAGGGAGAAAAAAAGAAATGTTAGGTGTGGAAACCTGACAAATACTACTCCAATGAAGAGATTAAGGTCAACACTTGGAGTGTTAAGTCATTTTGATGCTATGTATACTTGATATGCTGTAGTGAAAAGGCAGTGGTCTTTCATCCAAAAACACATAACCCCATTCAAAAAAAAAAAAAAAAAGACAAATCTCAGAGGAAATCTGAAAAAAAGAAAATCAATACCTTAATGTTTGTATTTTAAAAAACTCTAGTAAATCTAGATGCTGAAAGTGGAAACCAAAGTTATGGGTCCTATATTTATTTCATAAACATTTTCTTTGTTATTAGAAGATGAACTGCTTAAGAGTCTCACAATAATTTAATATGAAACTTTCAGAGTATTTTTTCTTCTCTATGCTAGATATATATTTTTATAACTATCAACATAGAACTCCAGTTATAACTGTCTTTCTTTGCATGAAATATCTACGGTTCAGTTCAGGTCAGTCGCTCAGTGGTATTTGACTCTTGTGACTACATGGACTGGAGCATGCCAGGCCTCCCTGTCCATTGACAAATTCTGGAGCTTGCTCAAACTCATGTCCATCAAGTCAGTGATGCCATCCAACCATATCACCCTCTGTTATCCCCTTCTCCTCCTGCCTTTAATCTTGCCCAGCATCAGGGTCTTTTCCAACGAGCCAGTCCTTCACATCAGGTGGCCAAGGTATTGGAGCTTCAGCTTCAGCATCAGTCCTTCCAAAGAAATATTCAGGACTGATTTCCTTTAGGATTGATTGGTTGGATCTCCTTGCAGTCCAAGGGACTCTCAAGAGTCTTCAACACCACAGCCATACATTTGACATAATACTATCATACATTTAATAGACTACATGCCCTGAGAAACCAAAACCTTTGTGTGATTCACTTTATTTCAATATTCACTTTATTGCAGTGGTGAGAAATTGAACCTGCCATGTATGCCTGTATTTTTGACAATTATTTTCTCTACTATATTATAAATTTCATGAAGACCAATTTGCTCATGTTTTCCCCATTTGACTTTAGGTAAATTATATAATGTATAGACCTCATTTATCTTATCACAACTGGATATCTTAGTTGTTTGAAGGCATCAGCCTTAAAATAGACTTTCAAGAAACTTTTAAAGCCTTTGAGATATTTGTTTACATGTTAGGGAAATTTAGTGAGGTAAGAATGTGTGTTCCATATTTCCTCCTCCTCACTTCCAAGCACATACCCAGGTCTCTTGAATTTCTTTACTTAGGTTATTTTGTAAAGCAGAAAACAGTGGTTGCCTAGAGCCTTTATTTCTGACTTTTATAGACGTCTAAACTTATTGAAGGAGTTATTCTGGGAGCATATTCTAACTGCCCTACTCTTAAGGGCAACAGAGTAGGGGAAGGATGAATCTTATAAAGACAACAAAGATGTTGAAAATTGAGAGGTGGAGAGAAGTGTGTCCACAAATCCTTGGTACATATTCGGGGTGATGAGACTTGGAGCTGAGGAGTGGGATGACTGTGCAGTGTGCCTTCAGAGGCTGGATTATGGGCACCAAGGTCAGAAGCTGGTCTGAAATTAACAGAGCCAATAGACTAAAGGTTTCATTGTACAATGGACATCTAGACATGGGCTAAGATGGGATTGCTGTCATCAGATTCTTCCCTGACATATGATTCTACATAGAACTCTGTGACAAATCTGGAGTAGTAGACTAAATGTCTCACTTACCTGGCAGACGGACTCAGCATTAAACTGATACGAAGAAAATAACAATATGTCTAAGATAGCCTAGAAATTACATTAAAATTTGATGTTAAATTATAGGAATATTTTGTATTCCCCTCAAATGCAGAATTCAGAGAAGACAGTGGCAACCCACTCCAGTACTCTTGCCTGGAAAATCCCATGGACTGAAGAGCCTGGTGGGCTGCAATCCGTGGGGTTGCAAAGAGTCGGACACGACTGAGTGACTTCACTTTCACTTTTCCCTTTCATGCATTGGAGAAGGAAATGGCAACCCACTCCATGTTCTTGCCTGGAGAATCCCAGGGACAGGGGAGCCTGGTGGGCTGCCATCTATGGGGTCGCACAGAGTCGGACACGACTGAAGTGACTTACCAGCTTAACAGTAAATGCAGGATTACTGCATCCTGGTTTGAAGTATTTTGGTGCTCAAATTGTTTATTACAAGTGATACTTCTGATGAAATATATTCTAATCTCATTTTCTTCAAAAGATATGGCTAAGCTAGACTTGTAGAGAACTACCGCATAGAGTAAATAAGGGATGGGAATTTGGATAAACAGGATGTTGGATGATTCAAGTAAACTTGTAAAAGTAGGTGATGATTTGAATGAAATAAAATGCTTTTCAGGAGAGAATGAAGAGGTAACAAGTGTAGTAGCTACCTCCCATTCACATTTGATGACAGGAACTAGAATCTGGGTCAGCTAGATTGTGATGGACATTGTGAAGAAAACACTATTAACAAGGTATAAACCAGGTTTTGAGGGAATGGGGAAAATAAATAAAGGAGAACCACAGGTTAACACTTTCATAGAGACATTACTGAATTTTGGAGATAAAAAATGTTTCTGATAGCATATATTTTTAAAAAACAAGAAATATTTATAATGATTATTTAATTTAAATGGAAAAACTGAAATAAGCTCTCTGTGGTAGCAGCTAGCAAGGGTATAAGCCTACAATGATTTCTCCTTTCAAATTGAATTTTTTTTCATTCATGCTTCACAGCTTCTTTGGTTTCCTAGGATATTCATTTCTAGTTGGTTGCCTCCTATCAATAATTATTTTTCAATAATTCCCATATGATCCAACCTTTCATTAGCTTCAAATATAGTTTTTGTTCTTGAATATTGCCCTTTAAAAAAAAAGAGTTGTCCAATTTATCTTAGTCATGCCTCTGAGAAACATATTCCACTAGTTCTTCCCCCTTCTGACTACCTAGTCCTGAAGTGTTCACATAAGCATAACATCGTTAACTATTTATTCAAGTGAGTGGATAAGGCAATGGCACCCCACTCCAGTACTCTTGCCTGAAAAAATCCCATGGGCAGAGGAGCCTGGTGGGCTGCAGTCCATGGGGTCGCTAAGAATTGGGCACGATTGAGCGACTTCACTTTCACTTTTCACTTTCATGCATTGGAGAAGGAAATGGCAACCCACTCCAGTGTTCTTGCCTGGAGAATCCCAGGGACGGGGGAGCCCGGTGGGCTGCCGTCTATGGGGTCGCACAGAGTCGGACACAACTGAAGCGACTTAGCAGCAGCAGCAACATTCAAGTGAGCTAAATGACAGGTGTTTCCTTATGACAACCTGGTTTCTATCCTTTCTCTGTTTAGCCTAAATTTAAGCTTTTCTAGAGAAATGACTGGAAAATCCCATGGACGGAGGAGCCTGGTAGGCTGCAGTCCATGGGGTTGCTAAGAGTCAGACACGACTCAGCGACTTCTCTTTCACTTTTCACTTTCATGCATTGGAGAAGGAAATGGCACTCCAGTGTTCCTGCCTGGAGAATCCCAGGGACGGGGGAGCCTGGTGGGCTGCCGTCTATGGGGTCGCACATAGTCGGACACGACTGAAGTGACTTAGCAGCAGCAGAGAAATGATAGAAAGCTTTCAACTAGACTCTGTTTTAAGGCATATCTTTGTAAATTATTAAAATAAGAAAAAGTAGAAGTTGAGTCATTTAAGTTTAAGAAAACAGGCTAGTTTAGGAGGAGGTGTGATCCTGAGAGGAGAAGGCAATGGTGCCCCACTCCAGTACTCTTGCCTGGAAAGTCCCATGGACGGAGGAGCCTGGTGGGTTGTAGTCCATGGGGTCGCAAAGAGTTGGACACGACTAAGCGACTTCCGTTTCACTCTTCACTTTCATGCATTGGAGAAGGAAATGGCAACCCACTCCAGTGTTCTTGCCTGGAGAATCCCAGGGACGGGGAAGCCTGGTGGGCTGCCGTCTATGGGGTCGCACAGAGTCGGACACGACTGAAGGGACTTAGCAGCAGTGATCCTGAGAACTGAACCCGGTCTTCCTATTCTGCTTACCAGGAATCCATGGCTGAGTAGTAGAGTGAGAATTCTAAAGTACATGTGTGAGTAGCAACTACACAAAGTTTGTCATTTTATTACTACCTTCACCAAGAAACTTTGAGAAGGCCAACTGTCACGCTCATCAGTAGTCACAATTTATCACTGATACAAGACAGCAATAAATTGACCTGTCATATAATAATAAAAAAAATCTTATCCCTGTAGGGGGAACTCAATAAATTGGTTTTCCTGGACCCTTGCCTTCTGGCTGGGAAGGCATCACTACACTCAGTTGTAAAACGGGGATACAAAATGAATTATACTTCCAAATAATTACTTTAACTTGCCTGAGTGTACCAAGTGAATAATGCTGGGCAGTGCATATGAAAATAAACAGAGGTAGAATACTGACAGTATCCTAAACTGTCTCAGTAAAGATGAAAATATATTCACAACAAAGGAGACAACACTGAATAAAATGGTGTGTAGATTATTTCTCTTCCTTAGGAGTCAGATGTAATTCTAGGTGTTTCTGCCAATTCAAAACTTCCGAAAATTTCCTTCATCATTAGTTTCTTGCTAAACCTCCTTGTTCAATTTCCTGGTGTTTAATTAAATTATACCAGGTTTTGATTCTTCAGATTTCTTAAGCAAGCAAGCACTTTCGTACACATTGGAAGGATGACACTCACATTCAGCTTTGCCACAATGAACAAACAGTGGTTGAGAACACATACCTGCTCTTTGCGCTGTTCCTCACGGGTTTGGACCCACAGGCAGGCAGAGTTCACAGATGCACTGCACTGTTTCATATGCATTCTGCGATATTCAGGACTCTGCATCCAAGCACAGACATTACAGGGAAACTAAAACAGGATGTATTGTTGTTTCAAATCAATTCCATTGGGGCCGTAACTCTAAATGCCTTCCTTTAGTGAAATCCACTGGATGAAATGTTAAGCTGGATGGACAAAAAAACAGTAATTCCTGGATTATGTTCTAAATACTTCTACTTATTCAGGTAAATCTGCTACTTTACAACTTTTGCTTCAGATTCCTTCACCAAGAACTCTAATTTGTGGAAATACACTTAACTGCCTCCACCCCCACTTCAAGCGCTACATTGTATAATAATGATGTAACTTATGACTCTTATGTTCAGTCAGTTCAGTTCAGTTGTTCAGTCGTGTCCAACTCTTTGTGACCCCATGAATCACAGCACGCCAGGCCTCCCTGTCCATCACCAACTCCCGGAGTTCACCCAAATTCATGTGCATCGAGTCGGTGATGCCATCCAGCCATCTCATCCTCTGTCGTCTCCTTCTCCTCCTGCCCCCAAGCCCTCCCAGCATCAGGGTCTTTTCCAATGAGTCAATTCTTCACATGAGTGGCCAAAGTATTGGAGTTTCAGCCTCATGATCAGTCCTTCCAATGAACACCCAGGACTGGTCTCCTTTAGGATAGACTGGTTGGATCTCTTTGCAGTCCAAGGGACTTGCAAGAGTCTTCTCCAGCACCACAGTTCAAAAGCATCAATTCTTTGGCTCAGCTTTCTTCACAGTCCAACTCCCACATCCATACATGACCACTGGAAAAACCATAGCCTTGACTAGACAGACCTTTGTTGGCAAAGTAATATCTCTGCTTTTTAATATGCTATTGAGGTTGGTCATAACTTTCCTTCCAAGGTAATTTTTATAGGAAGTGTTTCATTTTGAAGTCATTTTCTTTTAGAGAAAAATTAGGAAATTCACATTTAATACTACATTTAATTCAATAAAAAATCAAAGACCTTTTTATATCTTGCTGCTGCTGCTGCTGCTAAGTCACTTCAGTTGTGTCCAACTCTGTGCAACCCCATAGATGGCAGCCCACCAGGCTCCCCCATCCCTGGGATTCTCCAGGCAAGAATACTGGAGTGGGTTGCCATTTCCTTCTCCAATGTATGAAAGTAAAAAGTGAAAGTGAAGTCGCTCAGTTGTGTCTGACTCTTAGCAACCCCAAGGACTGCAGCCCACCAGGCTCCTCCGTTCATGGGATTTTCCAGGCAAGAGTACTGGAGTGGGGGTGCCATTGCCTTCTCTGTTTTATATCTTAGAAAGTTCTTTAAAATTATAAGCATGATATAGATGTCCATGGGTATATCTGTTTGTATATTTTCACCTTATCACCATTCTCTTCCATATACCAAAGTTTTGCAAAATCTTGCATATTTGTCCTTCCTCAAATCTCACATAGCCTCCTCCTCTCCCCTTCTGCTGATTAATCTCATTCTTAATTTTGTTAAAAAGATTTTGTCACAGTCAAATTTACCAAAGTTCCTTACTCAATTCCATTTTTGGTCTCAGTATGCTTGGCATAGGGCTTCCTTAGAGATCTTTTTCTAACTGAGGTGCAATGGATAGACCTCCAGGCTCAGGACACAGTGACATTAGATACTAATATATTTCTGATGTGTGACTTATTCAGACATAGGTAATAGTAGTTCAAGTGGTGCAGGACTAAACCAGTTTAGTCTCTTTTATATATATCTTTTCTTGAGCCAAAAGTAAAGAAAAATCAAGTTAGCACTTTGTCCTAGAAAAGTCTCTTCCTAATATGTCTCTTAAAAATTACTTTGTAATGTGGCTGACATTAAACACATATAGACATACACTCACACCTCTCAAACTACATACACTCTACAAACAAAAACAAACCTACCAAGATAAACACACACATACAAAGCTTTTGGGATCAGTCTATCAGTCTAAACTAAAAAATATTTTGGAAAGAAAAATTATTATAAGAAAATATTCACACTAAAAAAAACAACAACCCTGTAATATACCCTGCATTACTGGAAACACAACCTGCCCCTCTTTGTTCAGTATTATCTCAAAAGTGGTAGATGAACTTGACTTATATTTGAATACAGTCACAAAACTTTTATATTAAATAGCAGCCAACTCCCCCAAGACAAATTTATCTTTCCCACTAAAATATGTAAAGTATGTTTTTATGCCACTGGATGAGATGGAGATGATAAAATGATAGCTGATACTCTATTAAATGGGTATTTTTTAAAATTGAAGTATAGTTAATTCACATCATTAGCTTTAGGTATACAGAATAGTGATTCAGTATTAGAGATTATAATTCATTGTTATATATAAGATAATGGCTATAGTTACATGTGTTATACAGTGTATCTTTGTCGCTTATGTATTTCCCATATATAGCAGGTTGTATCTCTTAGTCCCATATCCCTAACGCGCCCCTTCCTCTCTCCTCACGGGCAACCACTAGTTATCTGTGATTCTGTTTCTGTTTTGCATATATACTCATCTGATTATTTTTAAAAAATATTCCATGTATGAGTGATATTATTCAGTATTTGTCTTTCTCTGACTTTATTTCACTAAGTATAATATCATCTAGGTTCATCCATGTTGCTGCAAAGGGCAGAATTTCATTCTTTTTTTATGGCTGTTAATATTCTATGTGTACATGTATGGAATGGATAAATGTGTATATATATGCTTCTTCTTTATCCATTCATGTGGTATATGTACACCATACCATCTGCCATTCATCTGTTGATGGGCAGTGGGTTGCTTCTATTTGGCTATTGTAAATAGTACTGCCTGGGATAGTGCTGCATGGGGGTGCCTGTATCTTTCCAAACTGGTGTTTTTGTTTCCTCCAGCTATATACTTACGAGTGGAATTGCTGGGTTCTACTTTTAGTTTCTGAGGAAACTCTGCATTGTTTTTTTATAGTGGCTGCACATTTATATTCCCACAAACACTGTCTAAGTGTTCCCTTTTCCTCATATCCTCGCCAGCATTTGATATCTGTAGACTTTTTGAGATTGCCATGCTGACAGATGTGAGGTGATATCTTATGGTTTTGATTTACATTTTATAGATAAAAAAATACTCAAGTACAAATATTGAGTAATTCTTAAGTCATACCATATACCATGGTATTCATTAAATGATTGTTGAGCTATGAGTAAGCTTATAATATGAAAAATATTGAACAATTTTATAAACATAGATCAAATATAAAAAAATTCTGTGACATCCAGTGAGAATACTCTCAACCTTATATCATTTCACCTTTTGCCATATTACCATTTCCTCAATATTTGCTTTATTTTTAAATATTTTATTCCCAAATGCTATTTAGCACAAAAAACTAACAACTATCATTAAAAAAAAAAAAACCTCTCTAAATAATAAACTATGTCCCTTATTATAAGGAAAATACAGAAGTCACTTTAGACAATTTTCCCCTAAACAGTTTATACTGGACAATTTCTATACGCCCACAAACCATGTAACTTTTATAACATTTCTCAGGATGTAAGCTCCAGAATTAATTTAGTACACTAAAAGAAAAGTCACTCTTTTCAGAATGATAATTCATAAGTTCTACTATAACCAGTGGCTGGGATAGCATTTATCAGCTATAGTTTAAAAATCACATTATTTTATAGACTTCACCCAACTATTTTACAGAATTTCTAGCCACTCTTGGAAAAAAGCTATCTGTTACTAGTCCTATGAATTTATTAAAGTGGCATACTTATAATCATGTGTAATATTTTAAAATTTTAACTGGGGTTGGAGGACTAATAAACTATTTTCATGAACAAAATACTGAGTAGCAGATATTATGTTTAACAGCAGCCATTATTATCTTCATTTATAATTGCAGTTTCTAATGAGTTGGAGATCCTCCTTCTCCAAGTTTTAAGGGTAAGTAGTCTAAGTAGCCCACTTCTGTGGCTCAGTTCTGTTGCCAGGCATTGATTCAATTTGGGCTTGTGATGCAATCCTGGCTAATGAGATAAATAAAAACATTTACTGAGAGACGCTTGAAACTGTTTCTTAGATCTTACAAAGTTCAAAGAGAGAATCCCTCTTTCTCTGATGGGCATTGTCATATCTGTGATCTTGCGGTTATAATAGCAGGCAGCCCAAGGACAAATTCAACCACGGAAAGTGGGAAGATGGTAATAATTTGGCACCATGATGGTATGATTATGCTACTAAATTAACCAATTTTGGACTGTACTTTGCCTTGAATCTGGTTACATAAACATAAATTGTTCTTTATCATATGAGCCCAGGGTAGTTAGTTTTCCTATTTGTGAAGTCAAAATATTGGAATAGATATATGAATGCCTCTATCCCAAATTTTACATTTTATTTGCAATCTCTAAACTCATTAGTAAGTTTTAAAAATATGGTATTATAACTTCTATATTTGAGTATGTAACAATAAAATCAGTTGCAACTTGTATTCTTAGATTCACCATACAGGATATGACTTAATTTATTACATATATGTATACTATATACATGTGGGTAAGAATAATCAAAAACATTTTTAGGGATAATACAAATTTAGTCAATTGTACTAAAAACTACAAAAATATTTGCATTCTTCTAAAATATCTTGCATATAGTATATATGTATGTGTGTTAAGTCTCTTCAGTCATGGGTTGCTGTCTATGGATACTGTTTATTGAATAGTACTAAATATTGATATTAAATATCATGAATTGGCTATAACAGATCCTCTCACATTCTTACAAATTCTAGAATGAGAATTTACCTTCAGTCAATTTTCTATTTCTTTTTTCCTGGAAACTTCATACAAGTAGAACATTGCTTATGGTAAAATTGACCAATTAGGTAAACTGCATCTGGAATGAGAAAATTTTGTAAATACTTAGTATAAAGCCATGGTTTTGAGCATTCTTGATTGCAGTGACCCTTGTAACTTGCCTGTCCTTTGCTGAACCTGAAAACCATACCCACTGAATTGTCACAAACAACATTAGCTCCTCTAAGGAATAAGTATTACCCTGGGATGGCTTCTGTACCTCACCAATATGTCACTTTTCATTCCCTCACCCTGGTCTATCATCTGAAGAACCACAGAGGATAGTTCCTGGATGCTACACAGACTATTTCAAGGACACCCATACAAGTTGGATAGGCCTCACTACCCTGTTGGAAAATTGTGTTTTCTGGCCTAAATTCTTCTAAGTAAACCTACTGTTAAACATGGCCTATGGCAGGTATCTTGTGAGCCTGACTATTCAGTGGACTCTAAGAATACCCATGAGCATTTCAGTGTGGTACTGCAGATATGGTCCTTAGAAAATTCATAATTGATCATTTGTTTACCAGAAGAAATCCTATCCTCTCTATTGTGAAAATAGAATTTTCAATTAAATAAGTCATGTATTGGATGCTATCTATGCTTGTAAACTATCCTTGTAAAAATTGAGATACAAAAAGAACAAAAAGAGACCTTTACTTCTGGTTAAGTTATGAAAAGTTGTAGGAAACTGTTGCTCCCTACAAAAGCAAACAAAAAATGTGAATATAAACCAGATAAAACCAAGTCACAATTACTTTAAAAGGCAACAGAAGGTGGATGATGAATTTAATTAAAGAAACTGAGGCAAATTTAAGAGAGAAAAGTCTATTCTAAGAGAGAACAGTTAGATGTCTATTTTCACTGGAAAATGGTGGTAGAAGGAGGAATCCTATGAAACCTCAGCTTTAGAAAATGTCTGCAGCTACCTCCAACTTTTCCCACTGATTTTCAGTGAGTGCATAGGTAATATGCCAAAGACAGGGCCAGGCAGTAAAGCTGAAAGATTAACATAGGAGGCACATGGGACCTTCCCAAGCATGTAAATCATCCCTCCAAATACTGAGATCAGCAAGACACAGAATAATTGAGGTACAGAAAGCTAGTGTAGGTGTTAAAAACTAAGATGATTGCCTAATATTCCTGAAAACTGGACACTATAGTATAAATTGTGAGATCTCTAGAGACTTACTAATCACCTCTCAAAACATTTGAAGCTAAGAGTGAACCAAATATATCAAAAGTTGTAAGAGTGCTCAGACTGCTCAACTAGTAGAATGACATGGTAACATTATCAACCTTTCAAAAGAAAAAGACATACTTTTCCTTATCATTTACTCTAGTCTCCAATGTTATTTTACACAATGCCTAACATACTATAATTTTTTTTTTAATTTCCACGAAGATGCAGGAAAATGAGACCCAAGATGAGAAAAGCAAATATACTCTAGAAACAAATACACAGATGGCCTGATATTTTAATTTTCAGAAGGGAATTTAGAATAACTATAATAATTATACAGAAGCATACATGAGAGTTATATGCATTAGCCAGAGTTCTCCAGAGCAGCAGAACCAAGATAATACACACACACACACACACACACACACACATATACATATACACACTGACATATTTATGGAAACTGAGAAGTCCCTAAATCTGCCATCTACAAGCTAGAGAACCAGGAAAACTGGTTGTATAGTTTAGTCTGAGTTTGAAGGCCTGAAAATCAGAGAAGCTGATGGTGTAACCTGCAGTCTGAGGACAAAGGCCTGAGAACCAGGGGTATGTTAGTTAAGTCCCAGAAACAGAAAGGCCAGAGAACAAGAAGCTCATACACTCAAAGGCACTAGGAAATAGACACTCCAGATTAAGGGAGAGAGAGAATTTGCCCTTCCTTTGCCTTTTCATTCTATTCAGGCCCTCGATGGATTAAGTGATGCTCACTCACACCGATGAAGACAGGTCTTCTTTTAATTAGCCTACTTAATCAAATGCTATTTTTTCTAGATACTCTCATAGACACAGCTAAAAATAATGTCTTACTGTCTAGTTGGGCATCCCTTTGCCTAATCAAATTGACACACAAAATTAACTATCACAGTGTATAATAGGCATATGTGTGTTAAACATGATAAAATTTAGCATAAACCTGGAAACTATTTTTTTTTTAAAAAGCCAAAATGGAAATGCTTAAAATAAATATATAAGTATACCATTTTTTAAAAAGGAATTCACTTCAGATCTTAAAGTAGTCACTTAATCCTCTTTTGGAGTCAGCAGAGAAAAGATCATTAAAACTGAAGATAGTCCAAACTGAAACATAAGATAAAATGATAAACACAACAAAGAGTCGCTCCCTGCTCGCTGCAACTAGAGAAACCTGCACAAAGCAAGGAAGACCCAGCAGAGCCCACACTAAATAAATAGATGTTCACAAGAGAATGAAAGCGAATACAATTATGACAGGCTGTCTGGAAATATGTGGAGCAGAATTAAATGTATGTATAAGATTATTGGAGTACATGATAAAGAGGCGAGAGAAGATAGGGCAGAAAATTATTTGAAAAGGTAATGGGCAAAACTTTCCCTAAGTACGTGAAATATATCACAGAGGTTCAAAAAGATGAAACTACCTCAAGAAGGAAAATGCAAATAAAATCACATTAGGTCCACCAGATTAGGTTGATCATTCTAACTGCTGAAAACCAAAGATACAGCAAAAATTTAAAAAGCATCCAGGGTCTAACACAAGATGATTAAATAGAAACAACAATAAAAAATAAAAAAATAAAAAACAGCTGCTTCTCATCAGAAATAATGAGGGCCAGAAAACAAAAGACATCTTTAAAATATAAAAATGGGGGGAGAAATAAACCCATCTACTTACAATTCTGTATCACTGAAAACACTATTGTAGATATGAAAGCAAAAACTATTTTCTGAGACTTCATCTTCAGCAGACCTGCATTATAAGGGATACTGAAAGTTTTTCAAACTGAAAGAAATGATTACATACAGAAATTTGGCTGCTGAAAAAAAAAAAATAGAAGTCAATATCTGGGTATTTATGAAATACCTTTACAAGTTAACTTATGAACAAACTATATAAATGTGTGTGAATATATATATATTATATATGTATATAATCACTAGTGACTCAAGAAAATAATAAATCATTGAATTATTAAATTATTACATATGTAGAAAAATTGATAAATAAGAGATCAAAATTCATGAGAAGAATAAAGTATTATAAGGTTTTACCTATAAGTTCATAAAGATAGTCCTATTATTTGAAAACAGACTGAAGTTAATATGCATATTAACAGTTATATCCAGTGATCATGGTATTGGGATCTTTAGTTACATGTGAGTAACAGCAGGAACCCATATTTCCCTATGGTGATTGAAGTCATGCTGCTGCTGCTAAGTCATTTCAGTCGTGTCCGACTCTGTGCGACCCCATCGATGGCAGCCCACCCAGGCTCCCCCGTCCCTGGGATTCTCCAGGCAAGAACACTGGAGTGGGTTGCCATTTCCTTCTCCAATGCATGAAAGTGAAAAGTGAAAGTGAAGTCGCTCAATTGTGTCCAATTCTTAGCGACTCCATGGACTGCAGACTTCCAGGCTCCTCCATCCATGGGATTTTCCAGGCAAGAGTACTGGAGTGGGGTGCCATTGCCTTCTCCTGGATTGAAGTCATAGCCACTACAGAACTACACATGAGGTGAAGCTCAATGGGGAAGTCTGCTTATATCCCAGTCTTACTATTACTAGTTATTATCATTATCCAGACTTAACCTTCAACCCAGGGAAGAGTATTAGAAAGGAGAGAAGGATGGTAAAAGTGTTAGCTCCAGCTGAAAGCATGTAGATTCTATGGCTTTTCTCCAGGTCTTTCTCTTCTCTCAAACAATAAAAACTATACAGAAAGATTCCTACAAAGTAGAAGACAAAACAGACTTGGTAAGGGGATATTAGATTCCACAAATCCAATGGAAGCTGTTCCTCAACTCAGTCCCTCCCCCCTTATCCATATAATTCTTAAAAATTTATTTTTATTAAATGGCAACCCACTCCAGTATTCATGCCTGGGAAATCTCATGGACAAATCACCTGGTGGGCTACGTTCGTGGGGTCACAGAATTGGACACGACTGAAGCAACTGAGTATGCATGGTTGATCTGCAATGTCGTGCTTCAGGTGTAGAGCAAAGTGAATTCATTAAACATATGTTCACTTTTTTTTTAGATTCTTTTCCCATATTATTACAGAGTACTGAGTAGAGTTACCTGTGCTATACAGTAGGTCCTTAATGTTATTTATTTTATATATAGTAGTATGTATGTGTCAATCCCAAGCTCCCAACTTATCCCTACCCCCACCCCTTATCCCCTGGTGACTGTAAGTTTTTTTTCTACTTTTGTGACTTTATTTCTGTTTTGTGAATAAGTTCATTTGTACCCCTCTTCTTTAAGA
This sequence comes from Bubalus bubalis, assembly GCF_019923935.1. NCBI lineage: Eukaryota > Metazoa > Chordata > Mammalia > Artiodactyla > Bovidae > Bubalus > Bubalus bubalis. The sequence goes on from NC_059176.1 coordinate 16,756,584, forward strand.
TGCCACATACAAGCAATATCATATGATATTTGTCTTTCTCTGACTTGTGTAACTCTGTATGACAATCTCTAGGAATTTTTAAAGCAGCATTAGCTTGCCTATAACGGCTCCCTTTGAAAATTCAGTAATATCTACAAAGGATTAAGCATGGCCTTTAAGCATAAGTTTCTACAAAGAGAGGTAAGCAAAACCAGAAGATGTTTGGCAAATATCTGCTGTAGGCCTAAAGCTGTACTTTATTGGTCATATCCAGAAGTATATAAGATGTGATAAAGATTCTTATATGGTATGCCATAGGAATTAATATTTTCCTTGTGGGCAATTGATAATTCTGGAAGATTTCAGAGGAGTAATTAAATAACATTGTGGTGTTTAGATAAATATTGACAGAGAATACAAGCATATAAATCTGTGCCAGAATACCCAGATGGCCCTGAATAAGAATAAAATCCATGTCAGTGACATGAGAAAAGGAGAAACAGTTGGGGAAAGTGAAAATAAAAACACATTCAGTATATAGTATGTACTATGTCTTCCCATGTTTAAGTAATTCTTACAGCATCTATTATTTAGAGGATATTTTCATTATATCAGTAAGGGAATTGAGACATGAGGACTTTGTCACGTTAAAGACCACAAAAGTCACAAGTGGAGAAATCAAGGATTGGAAACTAATAATAATGAGTCTCTAAAAACATTATTGTATTCTTGTATAAGGAGATGTATTTTTGAAATAAATTGAATTTTCTGTCTGATTCTATCTGAGATTTTAGGAAGAGACAAGAGAGAAACTATATAGTTATTACGGTGGGTACTGTGCCATTTACCAAAGAAGAAGAATATGTTTTAAGGTTGAAAAAATTCAAGTTTTATATTAAGCTTGAGATTTTCACAGAGTATGAAAGTGAATATTTCTAAAATTATGTTGGAAATATATGTATGAAATTTAGGAAAGATGTTTACAGCTTCTAGAAGGCAGGACCATATTTAGTCTCCCTTTGTACACCTAGCACCTTGCATATTAACATGACATGTTGAACTCATGAAAGCTGATGAGAATGTCTACAGACAGAAAAATGTGCTTAGAACACAGAACTAAGGAAAGAGCACTCAGATTGGTCAAAGTAGAAACTGGAAAATGAAGGACCACAAAATGTACCAAAAATCAGAAATTATAAGCGATGATAAAATCAGATGTTACCAAAAGTTCAAGTAGATGAGATTTTACAAGATATAACTTGATTGTATTTAACAACTAATAGAAATGTCAAAGAATTATAAAATTTTAGTGTTCTAAGACTACAAGTAGTAAAGTGTGTTGACTTGATTGGCACAATAAAGAAAGTCATTTCAATGGAGGGGAAGTTAGGAATGATGAAGCTAATACAAGTCATAAGTCATCAAGCCAAAGAAAATATTTTCAGACGAGATTGGGCACATTCAGGGAAGTACGGCCATAGACAAGAAAATGTTTTCAAATGTTTGAGTCAAGACTTTGACTGCACTTGAGATGTGAAGACTGCCCCCTCATTAAGAGTATAATAGGGCCTTTGAGGCTTGTGCAGTTGGCTGTAATTGAAATGCATTATTTCTAGAGAAAATTGTTTGCTCTTAGAAGTAGCTGTGACTAAATGAATTTGTGATTCATGAAACAATCTAATTTTGCTCTTTCAAACTAAAATTCTTCACATAACTATATAGTTTTTTTTAAGTAATATGACATTAGTGCAAAAAGGTTCTGCATGCATATTAAATAGCTATTCATTTGATGTTGATTCAACAAACAAAAACTTGAAAGAGTATCAGAAAATAATACACTGAAAAAATTTCGAGTTTGACAGAAGTTGATAATCTACGAGGTATCTTTTGACTAGCATCCTCTGTGACTACCATATCATTTTCCAGGCTGTGCTTTATAGTTTGTTCAAACAATGTCATTTCTTTAAAAGGCGCCAATTCCCAGTAAGCTTTTCCTGTTGACTTGGATGTTTCTGCAAAGCAGATATGAAGCTCTTTCTTACTTTTTTTTTTTTTTTTATTAAACCAGTGTTTCTCAGCACTGGGACCTTGTTGCCTCTGCATGTGTGGAATAAGCATGTGTGTTCACTAGGATTGGGCTGAGATGCACACTAAGAAGGTCACAGGAAATGAGTCCACCAGTCATGCAGTTTCAGTACGCCTTTCCTGACCAGTTTCAGGGGTAAGCCAGATTGTTGAAATGCTTATGACAGAGTTCAGACTTTACACAAGTCTCCTGTTAATCTCAGTGGTTCTCCATCCAGCCAAGGGGACACATCTCCCCTGTGTATGACCCCAACTAGGACGCCCAATCCATGACCTATTCACTTTCAAGGTTGGTCTCTGCCCAGGTATATTCTCCCTTTTCTCTGAGTCCTGACTTGTTTCCCCTTCCTTTCTGATTACATATGGATCTTTCTTACAGCCATGGATGTACAAGGGTCTTTCTGCCAGATTCAATGAAAATCTTTCCACACGTGGATGTATTTTTTGTTGTGCTCATGGGGAAGGGTGAGTTCTACATTCTCCTACTCCACCATATTGTTCAATCCCTCAAAAAGTTATTTTTTAAATTCTTGACCCCCCAAATTTTTCCCCCTAGAAGCAGTCCTGTGCTATTGGGAATGCATGATATATCTCACTCAAAATATACAGTGAGTGAGGCCTATTTCAAATCCTAAAAGACAATGCTGTGAAAGTGCTGCACTCAATATGCCAGCAAATTTGGAAAACTCAGCAGTGGCCACAGGACTGGGAAAGGTAATTTTCATTCCAATCCCAAAGAAAGGCAATGCCAAAGAATGCTCAAACTACCACACAATTGCACTCATCTCACACGCTAGCAAAGCAAAGCTCAAAATTCTCCAAGCCAGGCTTTAACAATATGTGAACCATGAAATTCCAGATGTTCAAGCTGGTTTTAAAAAAGGTAAAGGAACCAGAGATCAAATTGCCAACATCTGCTGGATGATAGAAAAAGCAAGAGAGTTCCAGAAAAACATTCTGGAACTATTGACTACTTCTTCCATTGACTGCTCTATTGACTACACCAAAGCCTTTGACTGTGTGGATCACAACAAACTGTGGAAAATTCTTCAAGAGATGGGAATACCAGACCACCTGACCTGCCTCTTGAGAAATCTGTGTACAGGTCAGGAAGCTACAGTTAGAACTGGACATGGAACAACAGACTAGTTCCAAACAGGAAAAGGAGTCCATCAAGGCTGTATATTGTCACCCTGCTTATTTAACTTACATGCAGAGTACATCATGAGAAATGCTGGGCTGGATGAAGCACAAGCTGCAATCAAGATTGCTGGGAGAAATATCAATAACCTCAGATATGCAGACGACACCTCCCTTATGGCAGAAAGTGAAAAGGAACTAAAGAGCCTCTTGATGAAAGTGAAAGAGGAGAGTGAAAAAGTTGGCTTAAAGCTCAACATTCAGAAAACGAAGATCATGGCATCTGGTCCCATCACTTCATGGCAAATAGATGGGGAAACATCTATTTGCTGACTTTATTTTTGAGGGCTCCAAAATCACTGCAGATGGTGATTGCAGCCATTAAATTAAAAGATGCTTACTCCTTGGAAGAAAAGTTATGACCAACCTAGATAGCATATTGAAAAGCAGAGACATTACTTTGCCAACAAAGGTCCATCTTGTCAAGGATATGGTTTTTCCAGTGGTCATGTATGGATGTGAGAGTTGGACTATAAAGAAAGCTGAGCATGGAAGCATTGACGATTTTGAACTGTGGTGTTGGAGAAGACTCTTGAGAGTCCCTTGGACTGCAAAGAGATCCAACCAGTCCATCCATCCTAAAGGAGACCAGTCCTGGGTGTTCATTGGAAGGACTGATGTTGAAGCTTAAACTCCAATACTTTAGCCACCTGATGTGAAGAACTGACTCATTGGAACAGACCCTGATGCTGGGAAAGATTGAAGGCAGGAGGAGATGGGGAAGACAGAGGATAAGATGGTTGGATGGCATCACTGACTCAATGGACATGAGTTTGAGTAAACTCTAGGAGTTGGTGATAGACAGGGAGGCCTGGCATGCTGCAATCCATGGGGTTGCAAAGAGGCAGACACAACTGAGCAACTGAACTGAACTGTATAGTAAGTGTAGTAACCTAAAAAATGAAGAGAACAAACTCTAGCAGAGTTTCTCCTTGGAAAGTTTGGTTTAAATACTTACTGAATCTGGATGCATGACTGTGAAAAGCAAAGTGTTATGAAATGTAACCATACTTGCAGGAGCTTAAGCACAAAATTATATACATTTTATATAAACAGCTTTCTAAAGCAAAAGAAGAAAAAGATTTTTTTTCAAAAATATTTATCAAATGCTAGGCATTCAGTTGTGGCTAAAATGGAAACAAGCCCAGCCTAAGAAAACTATTGCCTAAAGGGTGAAAGAGCAGCCAAATCAGGTTAGTAAGGGTCAAGTTCAAAGGTAGAGAAAACTATGAAGATTTAAATTGAGACTGCCCATAGGCGGACCAGCTGGCAGAGAGGACAGCTGGCCGGCTATAACAAGTCTATGGGCATGGCAGATTTTGACCCCGAGGTACCAGAAGTAAAGAGAAAAAGGCATAAAAATCTGTTCCGCATAGGAAAGCAGTTGGCAAATGTCAATGAGATCGGTAAGTAGTGAAGATTTCAACAAGGCAGGCTGGGTCATATCCAGATTTTATTTTATTTTTTTTGGGGGGGGCAAGGACACTTACCAGGGAAATGATTACTTGTGAAAGGGAGATAAGTAATTCAAGCCACAGCCTGAGGAATAAAGCAGTGGATACACCCAGCCACAGGCACCAGGCTAATAGAAGAGAGTACTAAGGGAGTTTAAGCATCAAGTGTCAAAAAACTAAAAATACACAAGATGAGACCAAGAGGAAAGATACGTCTGGCAGTAGCAACAGTGGAACAAGTGCTGACAGAGGATTAGAGACCAGCTTCTTTCTCCTCTTGTTTTACATCTCCTAGAATAAAGCACTCATGAACAGGGGTAAATAACCCATCACCTGGAAGGCAAACAGTTGATTGTGGCCATACCTTTAGAGGAAGGCATTTCTGGGAGTCCTGAATTCCAACTCCTTTATCATTTTGTCATGTCAGTCTCCAATACTGAGTCATTTCTTTTGTTTTCTCTGCAATTGTTCTCAGGTTAAACAGCACAGCTACAAAACAACCAAGAATATACAGTGGTAGATACCACTAAGTATCAAATTTAAGTATACTATTTACTTTCCCCAAATATGGTAACTTGCCTCATTTCACTGTCTCAGGTATAAGCCTACAGTCAGAAACTTATTTTATATACTCCACAATGCCCTACATTTCATGTTTTTGGTAACAATCATCCCACCTTTAGTACAAATTTTTTCTCCACTAGAAGTCGGCCTCTTAGTGGCAGGGGGGCACCACCCTGGTTATTACTATTTCCCCAACACCTTTCATAGTGCAGGGAACATCAATAATTATCCATGTCATGACAGAGTGCATAAGAGTAGAAGAGAACAGCATTGCAGGAGGATGGAGGGAAAGAACAAATGAACAAACAAAAAAGAGGTAAAAATGTCCTTTCCTCAGAGTATTAATAAAGTTTTATTTCTTCCTCAGAACTGGCCACTTAGTCAGATAAGAACTATTCCCCTATTAAATAAATACTGGTATTAAAATAAGTACTTATCCAGTTTCATTTTATGCATTCTAAATGTATATATTAAGGGATCTACATTACAAAAATTGTTTGATTTCATCACATTTATGTATCAAAGCAAACCTATTTATTTCATAATTAAAGAAAAACATTTGGTTAGATGTTATTTTTCCTTCCCAATTGTAAAAATCTCAAGAAATGTCTCCTAGTAGATAATGAATTAGTGAACACGAGAAGCTTCCCAAGCAACATGTAATGCCATTGTAAAAAGTAAGCACCTAATAGAGAAATATCAGCAAATTAATATTCTTTAGACCATAAATCAGAGAAGGCAATGGCACCCCACTCCAGTACTCTTGCCTGGAAAATCCCATGGATGGAGGAGCCTGGTGGGCTGCAGTCCATGGGGTCGCTAAGAGTCGGACACAACTGAGCGACTTCACTTTCACTTTTCACTTTCATGCATTGGAGAAGGAAATAGCAACCCAGTCCAGTGTTCTTGCCTGGAGAATACCAGGGATGGGGGAGCCTGGTGGGCTGCTGTCTATGGGGTTGCACAGAGTCGGACATGACTGAAGTGACTTAGCAGTAGCAGCAGCAGACCATAAATATTTCATTTTATAAGGCTATGTCACATGTTTTAAACTCTCTTATAGAGTGTTATAAAGAGCATTGATTGCCATTAAGAAAACTTATTTTAACTGGCTCTTAGAAGATCTGTAATGCTTGGTTTTCTCAGAGGTCCTAGTCCACCCAAGTCCACTCCCGTTGACCTCCACAACAGCCAGCAGGACCCAGGGCCCATGCATCATCACCGGTGATGTGTATTCTTGGCAACCTTATTTGGAGTTTAGAATACAACTTAACCATATAAAATATCTGATAGGGTAAAAAGCATTAATTAATACTATATTTTATATATTTGAAGGGCTGAATTGGGCATCTGTGGCTTATCTTCAATTCATTAATCATCACTATATATTTTGAGGAATGGATTCAGATTTCCAAAGATCAATTCACAAATGAATTTTTGGCAGAAAACCATTTGTCCATTGAGCTATATCCATAGTTTCCTAAAATATATTTTTTCATACTTTGCTTATGGCAGCCTAGTTAAATCCAACATACCATTGCTCCTTCAAAGAAGACTCTCAGTGGTATTGGCAAGGCTTTGGCTTTGCACTATTCTAAGCTTAGCTTGCAAAACCTCAAACAAGCCTGCGTATCTATGCTTAGGCAGCCTTAACTTAGATCCTTTAAACTTGTTCAGACCTTCTCCTGTTTTATGTCAGAGTCCATTTAGTAAAAATGAAGTCTCTGGCCAACTGAGCAAAACTCGCCTAGCTGGTCTTTCTTTAGTCGCCATGTCAATCTCCTGGGGACATCCAGGTGCTTTAATGGCTGCTTAACCAGAAAGGTTTTAGGAACTGTAATCTCCGCATTACTAGTTTTTTTTCTAGGACTGTCTGTGTTTATTACTTGTTTTTGTGGGCCTGTTTGATAAAACCCACTTTCCAAAAACAAATGTCAATTCTGCAGGTTGTTTTAGGGAGCAGCAGCAGCAGCAGCAGCTAAAGAATGATATGCTAATTGGGCTCTCTTGGGAAACACAAAGCAGTTTCTCAGGTATAGTACACAGAATAGATGACATGAGGGTAGCTTTTGTGCCAGCGTTACTTTCTTAAAGAAAATGATACCTATGGCTGAGACAGATGCTGCAAATTAAAAGTCAAATTCATGACGTGACTCTTTACATATTTTCTATGGTATAACAGTATATAATGTTTCTGACAAATTTATGAAAAAATGCTAATTATTTAAAATTTAATCTATTAAGTAAGTATGAATTCTACATCAGGAGAAGTCAAATTAGAATACCATTATGCTTATGTAATGTCCAAAATATTTTACTCTTTCTATCCACAGCATTTGTTTCCTATTTTCTTAAAAAATCTGATGCAGGAATTCTGATTGAGTTTTTGTTGATATGATTATATAAATTCCTTATAAATATATTATTAGAGATACTTCTTAAAAAAATATTCACCTAGCCTTAGTTTAATATACTTGAAATAACTGTTCTGAATAATCATATTTTTTTCTGATGCCTCTAGTAAGTAAAACAAATAAATGATTATCTATGATTGAATGTGTAACTCACAATTTCTTCTCTCAGAACTGCATTAGCATCATGTTACCTAAAGGCAGTATGGTATATCAAAAAGAGTCTTCATTGGGTAATATCTTGACTTTTTCTCTAACCATGCATCATTTAAACTTTCTAAGCCTTCATTTTCTTATCTACAACATAACCTTAATGATGTATTACAGTGATTGAGAGGCATCATTGGAACAGCCAGCACTAATTAATTACACATTAGATTGATAACTGTAATAATTACCAGCTTCTTATTTCTCTTGAATTATTTTATTTATTGTCCAGCTGTATATGTTTCTTTACTAATAATAAACTATAAGCCAGAGTTATTCATTTTTGTGTGTTCATTACACACACGCACACAGATGCACTCAGTAGCTACAGGAATTCTTCTTTGCTGTGGTATCTGAACAAGTACTCACCTTCTATTCCTTAGCCTTTCTTTCTTACCCTTAGAAATAGCAATCACTTAATTTTAAATTAGTAATTCATAAAATAATTTTTAGCATCCATGACATTTAAAAATTTTATCTATGTTAAATCTGTTAAATGTTTGGGTGAAAGATGAGGAAGAAGTGACTCAGGATGTTATTGAATTTGCTAAAAGTCCTTGAGGCATGTGAGATGGGTGTTGATTCATCTCTGAGGTCTCTACTGTAAAAATCTATCACAGTAAACAGTTCAGTCACTCAGTCCTGTCCGACTCTTTGCGACCCCCTGGACTGCAGCATGCCAGGCTTCCCTGTCCATCACCAACTCCTGGAGCTTACTCAAAATCATATCCACTGAGTCAGTGATGCCATCCAATCACCTCATCCTCTGTCATCCCCTTCTTCTCCCACCTTCAATCTTTCCCAGCATCAGGGTCTTTTCAAATGAGTCAGTTCTTCACATCAGGTGGCAAAATTATTAGAGTTTCAGCTTCAGTATCAGTCCTTCCAATAAATATTCAGGACTGATTTACTTTAGAATGGACTGGTTGGATCTCCTTGCAGTCCAAGGGACTCTCAAGAGTCTTCTCCAGCACCATAGTTCAAAAGCATCAATTGCCAAAATGTATCACAGATATTATTAGAAAACAATTTTTTGGTACTAGAAAACCATAGAATAGAGAGCCCAGAAATGAACCTAAATTTGCATGGGCAATTAATCTAGGGCAAAGGAGTCAAGAATATAAAATGGATAGAAGATTACCTCTTCAACAGATGGTGTTGGGAAAACTGTACAGATACATGAAAAAGAATTAAATGTAAGACATGAAACCTCAGAACTTCTAGAAGAAAACATAGGAAGTACTCTCTTTGACATAGGTCTTAATACTATTTGGAGGGATATATCACTTCAATCAAGGGAAACAAAAGCAAAAAGTAACAAATGGAACTTTATCAAAATAAAAAGTTTCTGAACAGCTAATAAACATAGCAACAAAATGAAAAGGCCACCTACAAATGAGATGTATAGTACTTGCAAATTATATATTTGATAAGGGATTAATATTCAAAATACAAAAACTCATACAACACAAGAAACAAACAACCTCATTAAAACATAGGCAGATGATGTGAACAGACATTTGTACAAAGAAGACGTACAGATGGCCAATGGGCACATGAAAAAGATGCTTGATATCGCTATCAGGAAAATGCAAATCAAAATCACAATGATATTACCTTTTACCAGTTAGAATGGCTGTTACCAACAAATAACAAGTGTTGACAAGGATGTGGAGAAAAGGAAATCATGAGGCAATGATGATAGGACTGTAAATTGGTGCAGCTGCTAAGAAAACAGTGCAGAGATTCCTAAAAAAATTAAATACAGAATTACAATACAATCCAGAAATTCCATTCCTGGGTATTGCCCAAAGAAAATGAAAACACTAATTTGAAAAGATGTATGTACCCCTCTGTTCACTGCAGCAATATCTACAGTCGCCAAATACGGAAGCAACCCAAGTATCCATAATAGATGAATGGATAAAGATGTAGCATACACATATAATGGAATATTAGCCATAGAAAAGAATGAAACCTTGGCATTTGGGACAACATGGATATACCTAGAGGGTATTGTGTGCTAAGTAGCTTCAGTTGTGTCTGACTCTTTGTGACCTCATGGACTGTAGCCCGGCAGGCTTCTCTGTCCATAGGATTCTCCAGCCAAGAATACTGGAATAGGTTGCCATGCCCTCCTCCAGGGGGTCTCCACAACCCAGGGATCGAACCTGGGTCACCTGCCTTGCAGGTGGATTCTTTACCACTGAGCCACCTGGGAAGCCCTAGAGGGATTATGTGCTCAGTGAAATAAGTCAGGCAGAGAAAGACAAACACTCTATGATTTCACTTATATGTGGGGTCTAAAAATGAAACAAATGATCCTGTGTAACAAAACAGAAACAGAGTTTTAGATACAAACAGGTGGTTGCCGGAGGTGATGGGGTAGGGAAGGGAAAAAACAGGTGAGGGAGAATAAAAAGTACAGACTTCCAGTTGCAAATCAAATGAGTCACAGTTATGAAATGCACAGTTTGGGAAATTCAGTGTGGGGGATTTAGTCAATAACTAAGTAATATTTTTGTATGGTGACATATAACTACATTTATCTTGGAGATACCATGCAGAGCCCTGCGAGGGCTCTGTGTAAAGTGAAGGTGAAAGTCACTCAGCTGTGTCCAACTCTTTGTGACCCCATGGACTGTATAGTCCATGGAATTCTCTAGGCTGGAATATTAGAGTGGGTAGCCTTTCCCTTCTCCAGGGGATCTGCCCAACCCAAGGATCAAACCCAGGTCTCCTGCACTGCAGGCAGATTCTTTACCAGCTGAGCCATAATGGAAGCCCATGGGGCTCTGTAGCACAAAGCCTTTCTGTGTCCTCCATTTCTTTGATTATAGAAAACAGCCTTCCCTCGGGCTCCATGACCTCCTTGAGTTCCAATGGGCAGATTACAGCGGTCGTTAATTAAGGAAAGGAGGGGAAGGAGGACTAGGGAGAAACACTGAGCCGCGAGCAGCCTTTGGACAAGGTCCTGTTTCCCTATCATCAGATATACACAACAATATCTTCAAGCTATTTTGTAGATACTGAAAACCCCTCCAGGTGGGAGAAGTTAATGCTTAACAATGGTATACTGCCCACAAGGATATAGACCTCAGACCAGTTGGATCTGAAGGCTGATGGTGCTGACTCCTACTTAACTTACCACCACCCCATCAGAAGAATGCCCATGAGCTGATTACACCTCTTTGAACAATTACTGTAGAACTTCTATATTTCCCAAGGAGATGGGCACACAGTATTGATGGCATTAGCCCACTGTGTCTCCCTTTGACTGGCAAAGCAATAAAGCTGTTCATTTCTACTTCACCCAAAATTTTGTCTCTGAGATTTGATTTGGCACTGGTGAACAAAGAACCTGAGCTTTTGGCATCACTGGTAATTATTTTGAAATGTATAAAAAAAATCACTACCAAACAAGACCAGGAGCTGACTGTGGCTCAGATCATGAACTCCTTATTGCCAAATTCACTTAAATTGAAGAAAGTAGGGAAAACCACTAGACCATTCAGGTATGACCTAAATCAAATCCCTTATGATTATATAGTGGAAGTGAGAAATAGATTTAAGGGACTAGATCTGATAGAGTGCCTGATGAACTATGGATGGAGGTTCGTGACACTGTACAGGAGACAGGGATCAAGACCATCCCCATGGAAAAGAAATGCAAAAAAGCAAAATGGCTGTCTGGGGAGGCCTTACAAATAGCTGTGAAAAGAAGAGAAGTGAAAAGCAAAGGAGAAAAGGGAAGATAAATGCATCTGAATGCAGAGTTTCAAAGAATAGCAAGAAGAGATAAGAAAGCCTTCCTCAGCTATCAATGCAAAGAAATAGGCAAGAATAGGTGGCAAGAATACCCAGAAGAACTGTACAGAAAAGATCTTCATGACCAAGATAATCATGATGGTGTGATCACTGACCTAGTCCCAGACATCCTGGAATGTGAAGTCAAGTGGGCCTTAGAAAGCATCACTATGAACAAAGCTAGAGGAGGTGATGGAATTCCAGTTGAGCTATTCCAAATCCTGAAAGATGATGCTGTGAAAGTGTTGCACTCAATATGCCAGCAAATTTGGAAAACTCAGCAGTGGCCACAGGACTGGAAAAGGTCAGTTTTCATTGCAATCCCAAAGAAAGGCAATGCCAAAGAATGTTCAAACTACCGCACAATTGCACTCATCTCACACGCTAGTAAAGTAATGCTCAAAATTCTCCAAGCCAGGCCTCAGCAATAGGTGAACCGTGAACTTCCTGATGTTCAAGCTGGTTTTAGAAAAGGCAGAGGAACCAGAGATCAAATTGCCAACATCTGCTGGATCATTGAAAAAGCAAGAGAGTTCCAGAAAAACATCTATTTCTGCTTTATCGACTATGCCAAAGCTTTGACTGTGTGGATCACAATCAACTGTGGAAAATTCTGAAAGAGATGGGAATACCAGACCACCTGACCTGCCTCTTGAGAAACCTATATGCAGGTCAGGAAGCAACAGTTAGAACTGGACATGGAACAACAGACTGGTTCCAAATAGGAAAAGGGGTACGTCAAGGCTGTATATTGTCACACTGCTTATTTAACTTATATGCAGAGTACATCATGAGAAACGCTGGGCTGGAAGAAGCACAAGCTGGAATCAAGATTGCTGGGAGAAATATCAATAACCTCAGATATGCAGATGACACCACCCTTATGGCAGAAACTGAAGAGGAACTAAAGAACCTCTCGACGAAAGTGAAAGAGGAGAGTGAAAAAGTTGGCTTAAAGCTCAACATTGAGAAAACAAAGATCGTGGCATCTGGTCCCATCACTTCATGGGAAATAGATGGGGAAACAGTGGAAACATTGTCAGACTTTATTTTTTGGGGCTCCAAAATCACTGCAGATGGTGACTGCAGCCATGAAATTAAAAGATGCTTACTTCTTGGAAGGAAAGTTATGACCAACCTTGATAGCATATTGAAAAGCAGCGACATTACTTTGCCAACAAAGGTCCGTCTAGTCAAGGCTATGGTTTTTCCAGTGGTCATGTATGGATGTGAGAGTTGGACTGTGAAGAAAGCTGAGTGCCGAAGAATTGATGCTTTTGAACTGTGGTGTTGGAGAAGACTCTTGACAGTCCCTTGGACTGCAAGGAGATCCAACCAGTCCATTCTAAAGGAGATCAGTCCTGGGATTTCTTTGGAGGGAATGATGCTAAAGCTGAAACTCCAATGCTTTGGCCACCTTATGCGAAGAGTTGACTCATTGGAAAAGACTCTGATGCTGGGAGGGACTGGGGGCAGGAGGAAAAGGGGACGACAGAAGATGAGATGGCTGGATCACATCACCGACTCAATGGACGTGAGTTTGAGTGAACTCCGGGAGTTTGTGATGGACAGGGAGGCCTGGCATGCTGAGATTCATGGGGTCGCAAAGAGTCAGACACAACTGAGCAGCTGAACTGAACCTTGTGTAATAAGAAAAGCCATAGTATTATTACACTTCACAAACAAACAAACAAAATATAAACAAATTCATAGAAAAAGGGATAAGATTTGTGGTTCAGTTAGGTTCAGTTGTTCAGTCGTGTCTGACTCTTTGCAACCCCATGGACTGTAGCATGCCATGCTTCTCTGTCCATCACCAAGTCCTGGAGTTTACTGAAACTCATGTCCAGTGAGTTGGTGATGCCATCCAACTATCTCATCCTCTGTCATCCCCTTCTCCTCCTGCCTTCGATCTTTCCCAGCATCAGGGTCTGTTCCAAGGAGTCAGTTCTTCACATCAGATGGCCAGAGTATTGGAGTTTAAGCTTCAGTATCAGTCCTTCCAATGAATATTCAGGACTGATTTGCTTTAGGATGGACTGGTTGGATCTCCTTGCTGTCTAACGGACTCTCAAGAGTTTCTCCAACACCACAGTTGAAAAACACAAATTCTTTGGCCCTCAACTTTCTTTATATTCCAACACTCACATTCATACATGACTACTGGAAAAACGATAGCTTTGACTAGAGCAGAGGTCGAAACTAGGGTAAAGGGAACTGGATGAAGGCAGTCAAAATGTATCGTAAACTTTCACATATAAGGATGTAATATACAACATGATAAATATAGTTTATATTTATAAACATTTAGGCACTGATGTATGTTATAGGGAAGAAAAGACCCATGGAAAATGTGAGACATTTATAAGGGAAATTGGGTAGGCTCAGTTTTAAACTGAGTATTAAGAGTGTATAAAAATGCCACTCTGGTTCATAACTTTTTAAGTTGTACAAAATGAATAAAAGAGTGTTTCTAAACTATCTAGGTTTTGAAATTCAAAAATAGCAAATTTAACAAATCTCTAGGAATAAGTTCACCTGAGCTAATTTGGCCTCACACAGAACCCAATGGGGAACTTCTACTGTCTCTAGCACTGTACTTACGGTAAAAGAGGCTAAGGAAGTATAAGTGAACTTCATTCAGATAATAGTCTTTCTATGCACTGACCAGAATAAAGCCCGATTGAATAGTAGCCTCCATCTTAAATATCATCATACTTGCCTGAAAATGGAGAATATGGCCTTGAACTAGAAATTATTGTGGTAGAAATGTCTACAAGTTACAACAAGAAGACAGCTGATGCTAATTCTAGTGAAGTTATTTACTCTAAAGTCCTATGAACGGGCTCCACCTGTAGTCGATCCTTTTGTTTTTAATTATACCTTAGAGGATTTTGTACAAAGAAAGATATCAGATAAAGTGAATATATAGATGATAGAATGAGTAATTATATGTAATTCTAAGGAAAACTATTGAGTAATTATATGTAATTCTAAGGAAAACAATCAAATACCTAGAGTACAGTAAAAATACACTCAAACCAGAAATAAAAAAGACAGCAACCTCATTGTAAAAAGGGTCAACAGACATATACAGAAAAGTAAAAATGAAAGTTCAATGAGCACAGGAAGAGATGCATAAACACACATTGCTGCTGCTAAGTTGCTTCAGTCGTGTCCGACTCTGTGCGACCCCATAGACGGAAGCCCACCAGGCTCCCCTGTCCCTGGGATTCTCCAGGCAAGAACACTGGAGTGGGTTGCCATTTCCTTCTCCAGTGCATGAAAGTGAAAAGTGAAAGGGAAGTCACTCAGTCGTGTCCGACTCTTAGCGACCCCATGGGCTACAGCCTACCAGGCTCCTCCATCCATGGGATTTTCCAGGCAAGAGTACTGGAGTGGGGTGCCATTGCCTTCTCCAAAACACACATTAATAATGCAAATTAAAATGATATGATTTTATACCTAGTATGAGGAAAAATCTGAAAGATGGGTGTCAAATATCAAGAAATATTTACCAGCCACTAGAGAATGATGTCACCCCGCTCCAGTACTCTTGCCTGGAAAATCCCACAGACAGAGGAGCCTGGTAGGCTGCAGTCCATGGGGTCGCAAAGAGCTGGACACGACTGAGTGACTTCACTTTCACTTTTCACTTTCATTCACTGGAGAAGGAAATGCAACCCACTCCAGTGTTCTTGCCTGGAGAATCCCAGGGATGGGGGAGCCTGGTGGGCTGTCATCTCTGGGGTCGCACAGAGTCGGACACAACTGAAGCGACTTAGCAGCAGCAGTAACAGAGAATGATGTAGCCATTGGGGGAGTACTTTGTTGCTCACTAGTGAAACCAAGTATGTACACCCTACCCATGACTAGTGTGGACTCAATGATATCCAGAATATAAATAATATTATGCTATTTATTGTCTTATATTGTCACCCTGCTTGTTTAACTTATATGCAGAGTACATCATGAGAAATGCTTGGCTGGAAGAAGCACAAGCTGGAATCAAGATTGCTGGGAGAAATATCAATAACCTCAGATATGCAGAAGACAACACCCTTATGGAAGAAACTGAAGAGGAACTAAAAAGCCTCTTGATGAAGGTGAAAGAGGAGAGTGAAAAAGTTGGCTTAAAGCTCAACATTCAGAAAATGAAGATCATGGCATCTGGTCCCATCACTTCATGGCAAATAGATGGGGAAACAGTGGAAAGAGTGTCAGACTTTATTTTTCTGGGCTCCAAAATCACTGCAGATGGTGACTGCAGCCATGAAATTAAAAGACGCTTACTCCTTGGAAGGAAAGTTATGACCAACCTAGATAGCATACTCAAAAGCAGAGACATTACTTTGCCAACAAAGGTCCATCTAGTCAGGGCTATGGTTTTTCCTGTGGTCATGTATGGATGTGAGAGTTGGACTGTGAAGAAAGCTGAGCACTGAAGAATTGATGTTTTTGAACTGTGGTATTGGAGAAGACTCTTGAGAGTCCCCTGGACTGCAAGGAGATCCAATCAGTCCATTCTGAAGGTGATCAGCCCTGGGATTTCTTTGGAGGGACTGATGCTAAAGCTGAAACTCCAGTACTTTGGCCACCTCATGCGAAGAGTTGACTCATTGGAAAAGACTCTGATGCTGGGAGGGATTGGGGGCAAGATGAGAAGGGGACGACAGAGGATGAGATGGCTGGATGGCGTCACTGAGTCGATGGACGTGAGTCTAAGTGAAATCCGGGAGTTGGTAATGGACAGGGAGGCCTGGCGTGCTGCGATTCATGGGGTCGCAAAGAGTCAGACATGACTGAGTGACTGAACTGAACTGAACTGAACTGATGCTATTTGGGTTTTATTTTCTATATTTAACATTTTTACTTTTATTATTATGTGGTTTTTTTTTAACCACTCTTGAAGGTAAAGAGGGCAAGCTTTGTCTTGAGAATATTTTGATTTCTGTCTTGTCTTCTCACCTTTTTATCTTACTTGCTTTCTCATATGCTAGATACATAGGCATAGTTCCTAAACACATCTTTTTTAAAACATACTTCCTCACCAGGACCTTTGTTTTTTATGTCCTACAAGTAGAGATGCTCACCTGATGTGGATCACTGCTCCAATATGACCACTAGTCCACATATTTGCCTCCATATCAGTAAGTACTGACCTGTACCTAGTCTTTTTTCATATGCAATTACAATATTCATTAGCGACACACAAGCAGAAAGGCTGTACCTAAGTGTATACATATGAGAATTTAGACTAAAGATGTCTCGGTGAAATCATCAGGTGAGAAGAGGAGCCATGTGCTCTAAAATAAGGCATGGCAGGTAGCTGAGGTGAGATCATTTAGGACCATGTATATACTGTGAAGTACAATGAACACTGGAATGAACAATGGTGGTCCCCAGTTTTGTGAACACTGAATATTTAAAATGTTGGTTGCTGTTTATTAAAAAGTACAAAATTACAAATTCACATGTTAAAGTGCCCATTTAGAATTAGAAAAAAAATCACTACAAATTAGAATTTAAGGGAAAAGTCTCTAAATTATCACAAATTTGAAAATATCTGGAAAGAGAACAAAGTTTGTAGTAATTACAAACTACTCAGTGTTTGTAGTAATTGACATGCCACTCAAACACGTTCTTTTCCAAAATGTTTGGATGTTTTACCTTTGATCGCTTCTTCCTATATTCTCATTAGGAGACAACTTCTGGTTGGACCATGCATCAAAGAGAACCAAATATTCTGCTTATAATTTTTAACATCTAATTATTCAAGGAATTTTCTGAAGACTGGCTCCTGGCTTTGTTGATTTCAGGAGCTTTTTTTCTGACATATTTTGGGAGTGGTTATCACAGAACTCTTATATTTCAATAAGGTATGTCTTGTTATGATATCTAACATATTGGCACAAAGGGAGATAGAAGATGGAAGTCATTCCTATATCTGAATGACTTACAAAGACAACTATGAAACATATAAATATATCTCACTATGGCCAAACTCAAAACCCTCTTATTCATATTCAAAGAAATGTCAGAGGCTATGCCATTGCCAGTCAAAAGAAAGGGATTTGTAAACGTGAGCTATTTAGAGTATAAAAAGACAGAAGTTTCAAACTTTTGCAATAAAAATCTTACTTTCCACAACTGTACAAAATACACAAAAATGTGAATACATTGCTAACACTTCTTAGAGTGTAACTGAAGCATCCTAAAGCTTAAGTATTATTAGTTTCACATTTTTTTTTATTAAATACAAAATATACCTTCTCTTGACTAAATACAAAATATAAGATACTTAGTGCTACCTTGGGAGTGAAGAAGCAATGACTCTGATAATGAAAATTTTAATTGGAAGAATCTTTTGTGCATACTTTTGACAGCATTAAGGTTATTGGTGTGTTTAATGATTGCAACATCTGTGGAAACTTAAGGATAGAAACTGTTTTGTATTACAGAAGTAAAGGCAGTTGGTAAAAGTAAGCAATCAGATGCAGAGGGGAAAATTACTTTGAAGATGTCATTTTGTTTTGACTTGGTGTTTTGAATGAGACTGAATTGAGCATATATAACTGCCAATGGAAGGAAAATTGGATTATGTAGAAGTTTAAAGATAAAAATACTGAAAAGTGAAAAAAATGAAAGAGAAATGATCAGCTTCAAGAAAAGAAACAATCCCACCATAGTCGAAAAGAATGGAAAAAGATGAGACTGATGCAAAGAGGATAATTCATTATATCTGTCTATGTTATAAACTGTTTTACAGTAGGAAAGTACTACCTCTACTATCATAAGCTACAGAAGCTTTCAAAAGATAACTATAGAGAACTAGAACAGTAAATGATGCCTCATTTACTAGTCAATGATTTTAAAACTATTTAAGAAACAGGTAAGTGCTCAATTAATCTCAAATACAATGTGACAATTTAAAAACAGATATTATGATAAAGCCCATTGTAAAAATTAAATTTAAGAAAATTTAGATATTTGTAGATTCACTGAGCACCGAAGAATTGATGCTTTTGAACTGTGGTGTTGGAGAAGACTCTTGAGAGTCCCTTTGACTGCAAGGAGATCCAACCAGTCCATTCTGAAGGAGATCAGCCCTGGGATTTCTTTGGAAGGAATGATGCTAAAGCTGAAACTCCAGTACTTTGGCCACCTCATGTGAAGAGTTGACTCATTGGAAAAGACTCTGATGCTGGGAGGGATTGGGGGCAAGAGGAGAAGGGGACAACAGAGAATGAGATGGCTGGATGGCATCACTGTCTCGATGGACGTGAGTCTCACTGAACTCCAGGAGTTGGTGATGGACAGGGAGGCCTGGCGTGCTGCGATTCATGGGGTCGCAAAGAGTTGGACACGACTGAGCAACTGATCTGATCTGATGTGATCTGATGCAGTTGCAAAAAGAAAAATAATAGAGATGTCCCATGGCCCATTACAAAGTCTCCCTAATAGTAACATCTTGCGAAACAATAGTATAATATCTCAACCAGGATATTGACAGTCTAAATACAGAACAATTCCATCAAAACAAGGATCCCTTCATGTTGCTATTTTATAACCAAACTAACATTTCTTCTTCTCAACTCTCTCCCCAACCCAATTCCAGTCTCTGATCCCTGCAATGATTTTGTGTTTTTCATTTATATAAATTTGTCATTTTAATAATACTATATGAATGGCATGTAACCTTTTGTTATTTGCTATTTGTTCTCAGCAAATTCTTTGGAGATTACTTTATGGTGTTTATCATGAATGTGTATCAGTAGTTTGTTCCTGTACTGCAGAGTACTATTCCAATATATGCATATCTAACAGTTTAAACATTCACTCATTGAAAGTCACTTGGGATGTTTTTGATTTGCAATTATTAGGAATAAAACGTCTACAGACATTTTTATCAAGGTTTTTGTTTAATCATGTGCTTTCATATGCATTGTAAAGAACACCTCCAGATTTAAGAAGAAAAGAGAGAAAGAGTCAATATTTTCTCATCACTCTGATCTCATTCTTGGTCCTCAAATCTTTCAGTCTCCTGACAAAAGAAAACAAAGTAAAAAAAAAAAAAAAAAAGTAAAACAGTGAAACAAAAAGGAAAGAAAAATCACTAGGAAATATTTGTGTCAGAAACAATCATCATATTTTACATTAAAAAATAGATAAACATTTAAATTTTAGAGGAAATAATTTGAATATTTTTGCTATTAGGATCTAATGATAATTAAGAAAAAATTTGATGGAAAAGAGAGTTTAAGATCTTATTGTTGAAGTAAAAGTACACAGATTTTGAAAAATCTACATAGAATAAGTTTAAAAAGAATAGATAATCATGTGCTCTGCATGCTTAGTTGCTCAGTCATGTCTGACTTTGTGATCCCATGGACTGTAGCCTGCCTACTCTGTCCATGGGGATTTTCCGGGCAAGAATACTGGAGTGGTTGCCATTCCACACATTTATCCATTTACTTTCTATTTATTCAACAATTATTACTGAGCCTTTAGTATAGATTAATCAATAAGGTGATACAAACTTTTGGTTTCAGTCCTTGTATTTAAGCAGCTTGGAAATAGTTATTTCCATATTACGGTGCTGCAGCCCATGTGGTGGCAAAGACTCAGACACAACTGAATGACTGAACTGATATTACAGTTAGGAAAAAAACTAAAAATAACATGAAATCCATGACTTTTTTTTTTTTTACAACTGAGATCATGGGCACACTGCAGTCCTGAAGTCTGGAAGGATATAGGCAGAGAACTACCACCAAGATCAGTTTTTTGGGAGTAGAAGCAGCCAGTACCATTAACTCATTGGAAAACTTAAATAATATCCTGGGTTGAATTGGGTCTCCTCAAAAGATATATTCAAGAACTAGCCCCTGTTCCCTGTGGCTTTATTTGGAAATAGAGCCTATAGATATAATCCAGCTATGATGAGGTCATACTGGGAGAGAGTAGGCCCTAAATTTAATGACTGATGTCCTCATAGGGAGAGACACAGAAGAGGCAGAGGAAAGAAGGCCATGTCAAGACAGAGGCAGAGATGGGAGCAATGTGGCTCTAAGCCAAAAACTGTCACGAATGGGAGTTGGCCATCAGAATCTAGGAGAGATTGTCCCTCAGCGCTTCCAAAAGGAACCAACAAGCTGGTATCTTATTTTAGACCTTAGCCTCCTGGATTGAAAGATAATCAATTTCTATTATTTTAGGTCACCAAATATGTGGTGATTTTTTATGGCTTCCCTAGAAAATGGCTACAAATGGGTAACTAACAAATTCCTGGAGATAGAATGTGAGTTAGTGTGCTAAGTGAGAAACTCTTGGTGACCACAGCCTTGGTGTGGCCCTACACATTTTTGTGATCTCTACCAGGTTCCTATGGTGAAGAATCAACCAAAATATATCTGGCAGGGCAAATGAAAAATTACCATTATGAAACACTACCAGAGCCTGCTCCATGAAAATGGCCTTCCTAGAAAAGGAAAATACTTTATCAAAGCCATATGTGTTGTTGGGGAAGGAAAGTTTCCTATTTTAATGCCCTCCAGGTTTTTTATTTAACCTAAGGATGGAGCAGGGAACAGAAGTGGAACACGAAAAGACTGGGGCTAAATTTTCCGATTCAAGAATGCACCTCTGTGCCTCACACCTTCTTGTGGAGGCTTTAGTGTAATGGTGGATTATAGCTGAAACAGATGCAAGGCTTAGATTGCTTTTATTTATTTTTTTTAAATTTTATTTTATTTTTAAACTTTACATAACTGTATTAGTTTTGCCAAATATCAAAATGAATCCGCCACAGGTATACATGTGTTCCCCATCCTGAACCCTCCTCCCTCCTCCCTCCCCATTCCATCCCTCTGGGTCATCCCAGTGAGTTTACAGAAAAAGTCAAATCAATAGGGTATACAAAAACAAGGATCCAGAGGAATTTAAAATATCTGGCACCTACATCTACAGGACACAATAAACACAGCCCGACCTTTAACCAAATTTGGCGTAAATTTTCACATCAAAGGTCTATTTGTACTTGTTCTAAGTTGCTGCAGTCATGTCTGACTCTTTGCGACCATACTGACTGTAGCCCACCAGGCTCCTTGATCCATGCGATTCTCCAGGCAAGCATACTAGCGTAGGTTGCCATGCCCTTTTCCAGGGGATCTTCCCAGCCCAGAGGTCGAACATGCATCTCTTGTGTCTCCTGCATCATAAGGGAGGTCTTACCACTAGCCACGAGGGAAATCCTCAGTTCCTATTACCCATTATACCATATCCAATTTTGAGAAACAAAAATATGCTACATCACTCATTATCAGAGAAATGCAAATCAAAACCACTATGAGGTACCATTTCACACCAGTCAGAATGGCTGCAATCCAAAAGTCTACAGGCAGTAAATGCTGGAGAGGGTGTGGAGAAAAGGGAACCCTGTTACACTGTTGGTGAGAATGCAAACTAGTACAGCCACTATGGAGAACAGTGTGGAGATTCCTTAAAAAACTGGAAATAGACCTGCCTTATGATCCAGCAATCCCGCTGCTGGGCATACACACTGAGGAAACCAGAAGGGAAAGAGACACGTGTACCCCAATGTTCATCGCAGCACTGTTTATAATAGCCAGGACATGGAAGCAACCTAGATGTCCATCAGAAGATGAATGGATAAGAAAGCGGTGGTACATATACACAATGGAGTATTATTCAGCCATTAAAAAGAAGACATTTGAATCAGTTCTAATGAGGTGGATGAAACTGGAGCCTATTATACAGAGTGAAGTAAGCCAGAAAGAAAAACACCAATACAGCATACTAATGCATATATATGGAATTTAGAAAGATGGTAACAATAACCCTGTGTACGAGACAGCAAAAGAGACACTGATGTATAGAACAGTCTTATGGACTCTGTTGGAGAGGGAGAGGGTGGGAAGATTTGGGAGAATGGCATTGAAACATGTAAAATATCATGTATGAAACGAGTTGCCAGTCCAGGTTCGATGCACGATACTGGATGCTTGGGGCTGGTGCACTGGGACGACCCAGAGGGATGGAATGGGGAGGGAGGAGGGAGGAGGGTTCAGGATGGGGAACCACATGTATACCTGTGGCGGATTCATTTTGATATTTGGCAAAACTAATACAGTTATGTAAAGTTTAAAAATAAAATAAAATTAAAAAAAAATATATGCTACAGACAAGGTGAAAGTCAATCTAAAGAGACAACCAAGCATCATGCTCAGATATAATATTGATTTTAGAGTTATCAGACCCAGAAGGTAAAATAGCTGTGGTTAACATGTTAGGGGCTCTGACTGAACAAGCAGACAACATGCAAAGGCATTTGGATAATATAAGCATGCAAATAAAAACACTAAATTAAAAACTCATGGAAATGCTACAATTAAAAAAATGGAAATAAAGAATGTGTTTGATGGGCTCATCAGTAGATTATCAAGGGAAGAATCAAATGGGAATGAAGATATGTCAGTAAGAACTTCCCAAACTGAAAAGTAAAAGGGGTATTCCTTTTTTTTTTTTTTTTTGGATAGAGACAAGATGGTAAAGTAAAGAGTAAAGGGATATGTGCTCAATTGCTCAGTCGTGTCTTTTGCAGTCCCATGGACTGTAACCCACCAGGCTCCTCTGTCCATGGAATTCCCCAGGCGGAAATACTGGAGTGGGTTGCCATTCCCTTCTCCAGGGGATCTCCCTGACCCAGGGATCCAGCCCATGTCTCCCGTGTCTCCTGCACTGGCAGGTGGGTTCTTTACCACTAATGTTACCTGGTAAGCCCACAAGGAGGTGAGCTCACCTCTTCTAATGAAAACACTATAATCACAACTAACTGCTGAGTAACAATGGAAATAAAAACAAGAAGACCAGAAACTATAAAACTCTTAGAGGAAAACATATGCAGAACACTGACATAAATCACAGCAAGATCCTCTATGACCCACCCCCTAGAGTAATGGAAATAAAAACAAAAATAAACAAATGGGACCTAATTGAACTTAAAAACTTTTGCACAATGAAGGAAACTATACACAACGTGAAAAAGTAGCCTTCAGAATGGGAGAAAATAATAGCAAATGAAACAACGGACAAAGAATTAATCTCCAAAATATACAAGCAGCACATGCAGCTCAATACCAGAAAAATAAACAACCCAATCAAAAAGTGGGCCTAAGAACTAAACAGACATTTCTCCAAAGAAGACATACAGAGGGCTAATAAACACATGAAAAGATGCTCAACATCACTATTAGAAAAATGCAATTCAAAACCAACATGAGGTACCATCTCACACCAGTCAGACTGGCTGCCATCAAAAAATCTACCAACAATAAATGCTGGAGAAGTTCTAAATGAGGTGGATGAAACTGGAGCCTATTATAGTGAAGTCAGAAAAAGAAACACCAATACGGTATATTAACACATACATATGGAATTTAGAAAGATGGTAGTGACGACCCTATATCCAAGACAGTAAAAGAGACACGGATGTAAAGGACAGATTTTTGTACTACGTGGGAGAAGGCAAGGGTGGGATGATTTGAGAGCATAACATTCAAAACACATATATTACCATATGTGAAACAGATGACCAGTGCAAGTTCAGTGCATGAAGCCTGCAGGACACTCAAAGCTGGTGCTCTGGGACAACCCAGAGAGATGGGGTGTGGACGGAGGTGGGAGGGGGCTTCAGGATAGAGGACACATGTACACCCATGACTGATTCATGTTGATGTAAGGCAAAGCCACCACAATAATGTAAAGTAATTAGCTTCTAATTAAAATGAATATATTAAAAAATAAAAGAAACAAATGGGACCTAGTTAAATTCAAAAGCTTTTGCACAGCAAAGGAATCCATAAATTAAGTGAAAAGACAACCCACAGAGTGGGAAAAAATATTGCAAACAATGCGATAAACAAAGGATTAATATCCAAAATTGTAAACAGCTCATGTAGCCCAACATCAATAAAACGAACAACCTATTCAAAAAATCAGATCAGATCAGATCAGTCGCTCAGTCATGTCCGACTCTTTGCGACCCCATGAATCGCAGCACGCCAGGCCTCCCTGTCCATCACAAACTCCCGGAGTTCACTCAGACTCATGTCCATCGAGTCAGTGATGCCATCCAGCCATCTCATCCTCTGTCGTACCCTTCTTCTCCTGCCCCCAATCCCTCCCAGCATCAGAGTCTTTTCCAATGAGTCAACTCTTCACATGAGGTGGCCAAAGTACTGGAGTTTCAGCTTTAGCATCATTCCTTCCAAAGAAATCCCAGGGCTGATCTCCTTCAGAATGGACTAGTTGGATCTCCTTGCAGTCCAAGGGACTCTCAAGAGTCTTCTCCAACACCACAGTTCAAAAGCATCAATTCTTCGCTGCTCAGCCTTCTTCACAGTCCAACTCTCACATCCATACATGACCACAGGAAAAACCATAGCCTTGACTAGACGAACCTTTGTTGGCCATGTCTCTGCTTTTGAATATGCTATCTAAGTTGGTCATAACTTTCCTTCCAAGAAGTAAGCATCTTTTAATTTCATGGCTGCAGTCACCATCTGCAGTGATTTTGGAGCCCAGAAAAACAAAGTCTGACACTGTTTCCACTGTTTTCCCATCTATTTCCCATGAAATGGTGGGACTGGATGCCATGATCTTCATTTTCTGAATGTTGAGCTTTAAGCCAACTTTTTCACTCTCCTCTTTCACTTTAAACAAGAGGCTTTTGAGTTCCTCTTCACTTTCTGCCATAAGGGTGGTGTCATCTGCATATCTGATGTTACTGATATTTCTCCCTGCAATCTTGATTCCAGCTTGTGTTGCTTCCAGTCCAGCGTTTCTCATGATGTACTCTGCATATAAGTTAAATAAACAGGGTGACAATATACAGCCTTGACGAACTCCTTTTCCTATTTGGAACCAGTCTGTTGTTCCATGTCCAGTTTTAACTGTTGCTTCCTGACCTGCATACAAATTTCTCAAGAGGCAGGTCAGGTGGTCTGGGATTCCCATCTCTTGAAGAATTTTCCACAGTTTATTGTGATCCATACAGTCAAAGGCTTTGGCATAGTCAATAAAGCAGAAATAGATGTTTTTCTGGAACTGTCTTGCTTTTTGTATGATCCAGCGGATGTTGGCAATTTGATCTCTGGTTCCTCTGCCTTTTCTAAAACCAGCTTGAACATCAGGAAGTTCACGGTTCACATATTGCTGAAGCCTGGCTTGGAGAATTTTGAGCATTACTTTACTAGTGTGTGAGATGAGTGCAATTGTGCGGTAGTTTGAGCATTCTTTGGCATTGCCTTTCTTTGGGATTGGAATGAAAACTGACCTTTTCCAGTCCTGTGGCCACTGCTGAGTTTTCCAAATTTGCTGGCATATTGAGTGTAGCACTTTCATAGCAAATAAGAAGATCTAAACAGATATTCCCCTTCACGGATCACTGCCTTGTGGTAAAGGGGCTTGTGTAACTCAATGAAGCTATGAGCCATGCTGTGTAGGGCCACCCAAGGAGTGTGAGGTTAAGTGGGCCTTAGGAAGCACTGCTGGCACGAAAGCTAGTGGAGGTGATGGAATTCCACAGGGCTATTTAAAATCCTAAAAGATGGTGCTATTAAAGTGCTGCACTCAGCATACAGCAAATTTGGAAAACAGTGGCCACAGGATGAGAAAAAGTCAGTCTTCATCCCAACTTCAAAGAAGGGCAGTACTAAAGAATGTTCAAGCCACTGGACAGTTGCACTCATCTCCCATGCTAGTAAGGTTATACTCAAAATCCTCCAAGATAGGCTTCAGCATTATGTCAACCAAGAACTTCCAGATGTTCCAACTGCGTTTAGAAAAAGCAGAAGAACCAGAATTCAGATTGTAAACATTCTCTAGATCACAGAGAAAGCAAGGGGATTCCAGAAAACCATCTACCTCTGTTTCATCGACTATGCCAAAACCTTTGACTGTGTGGATCATAATAAACTGTGAAGTGAAGTGAAAGTCACTCAGTCATATCCAACTTTTTGCAACCCCATGGACTATACAGTCCATGGAATTCCCCAGGCCAGAATACTGGCGTAGGTAGCGTTTCCCTTCTCCAGGGTATCTTCCCAGCCCAGGGATTGAACCCAGTTCTCCTAAATTGCAGGTGGATTCTTAATGAGCTGAACCACAAGGGAAGCCTGTGGAAAGCTCTTAAAGAGATGGGAATACAAGACCATCTTATCTGTCTTGTAAGAAACCTGTGTGCAGGTCAAGAAGCAACAATTAGAACCCTGTATGGAACTACTGACTCATTCAGGATTGAGAAAGGAGTATGATAAGGCTGTTTATTGTCACCCTGTTTATTTAACTTATACACAGAGCACATCATGTAAAGTGCTGGGCTGAAAAAGTTACAAGCTGGATTCAAGATTGCCAGGAGAAATATCAGCAACCTCAGATAAGCAGATGATATCACTCTAATGGCAGAAAGTGAAGAGGAACTAAAGAGCTTCTGGATGAGAGTGAAGGAAGAGAGTGAAAAAAGCCAGCTTAAAACTCAATATTAAAAAAAAAAAAAAAGTAAGATCATGGCATCTGGCCCCATCATTTCATGGCAAATAGAAGGGCAAAAGGTGGAAGCAGTGATAGAGTTCCTCTTCTTGGGCTCTAAAATCACTGTGGATGGCAACTGCAGTCATGAAATTAGATGATCGCCTCTTGGCAGGAAAGCTATGATAAACCTACACAGTGTGTTAAAAAGCAAAGACATCACTTTGCCAACAAAGGTCCATATAGTCAAAACTATGGTCTTTCCAGTACTCATACATGGATGTGAGAGCTGAATAATAAAGAAGTCAGAGCACCGAAGAATTGCTACTTTGCAGCTGTGGTGCTGGAGAAGACTCTTGAGAGTCTCTTGGAAAGTAAGGAGATCAGACCAGTAAATCTTAAAAGAATTCAACCCTGAATACTCTTTGGAAGGACTGATGCTGAAGCTGAAGCTCCAGTACTTTGGCCTCCTGATGCAAACAGACAGCTCATTGGAAAAGACTGTGATGCTGGGAAAGACTGAGGGCAGAAGGAGAAGAAGGCTACAGAGGATGATACTGTTGAATGGTACCACCGATTCAATGGACATGAACTGGGGCAAACTCCAGGAGATGATGAGGGGCAGGGAAGCCTGATGTGCTGTAGTCCATGTGGTCACAGAGTCGGGCATGACTTGGTAACTAAACAATAACAAAATAGCTATTTCTCCAAAGAGGACAGACAGATGGCCAAGTGAAAGTGAAAGTTGCTCAGTCATGTCCAAATCTTTGTGACCCCATGGTCTGTAGCCCACTAGGCTCCTCTGTCCTTGGAATTCTCCAGGCAAGAATACTGGACTGGAAAGCCATTTCCTTCTCCAGGGGATCTTTCTGACCCAGGGATCAAACCAGGTCTCCTGCATTGCAGGTGCATGGCCAAGAGGCACATGAAAAGATGCTCAACATCACTAATGAAATATTAAAATAAATGCCAATCAAAACTACAATGAAGTATTACTTACACCAGTCAGAATGACCATCATCAAAAAATCTAAAATAATAAATGCTGGACAGAGTGTGGATATAAGGGAATCCTCATACACTTTTGATGGGAATGTAAATTGGTACAGCCACTCTGGAGAACATTATGTAGGTTCCTTAAAAAACTAAAAATAAGAGTTATCATACTATAAAGCAATGCCACTCCTTAGCATGTATTCAGATAAAATCATGGTTTGAAAAGATTTTTCACCCCAATGTTCATCACAGCACTATTTACAATAACAAAGTCATGGAAGCACCCTAAATGTCCATCAACAGATCTATAGATAAAGAAAATATGGTACATATACATAAAGGAATATTACTCAACCATTGAAAGGAATGAAATAATGCATGTTACAGCAACATGAATGGACCTGGAGATTATACTAAGTGAAGTAAGTTAGAGAAAGACAAATATCATATGATATCACTTTTATGTGGAAACTAAAAAGAAATGATACAATGAACTAATTTACAAAACAGAAATAGAGTTACATATGTAGAAAACAAACTTATGGTTACTTGGGGAGAAGGGTGGGAGTTTGGGATTGACATGTACACACTTGTATATTTGACATAGATAACCAATTGTATAGCATAACCCATTATGATTATAATTGATTATGATATATATGATATGTAATTGATAACCCATTATGATATATAATTGATAACCCATTGTATAGCACAGGGGACTCTGTTCAATATTCTATAATTAACTAAATTGGAAAAGGATTTGAAAAAGAATAGATAATACGGGACTACCCTGGTGTTCCAGTGGCTGACTCCACACTCTCAACGCAAGGGTCCCTGGTTCAATCCCTGGTCAGGAAACTAGATTCCATATGCCACAACTAAGGCCCTGCATGCTGCAACTAAGACCAGCATAGCCAAATAAAAGTAAAATAAATACATTTAAAGAAAGAATAGATATATGTATATTTATAACTGAATCACTTTGCTATATACCTGAAATGAACACAACATTGTCAATCAACGATAGCCCAAAATAAAATAAAAATCTAAAAATAAATAAATATAAACATTAAACAAAAAAAGAAAAGAAAAGCAACAGGAGAAAAGGATGGGGAAAACAATCACAACAGATTATCCAGAACTGTATGACAATTTGAAAAATTGTCTATCTTATTGGATAGCAGAAGTAAAATGATATATTGAAACAGAAGAAATAACTGAAGTACTAATTGCAATGAATTTTTCATGTCTTTTCAAAATTAATGACAGATGGTCTGATTGTCAATTTTATATATCACTTTTGCTGGGCCATAATAGTCCAGATATTTGATCAAATATTATACTGGATGTTTCTATGTGTTTTTTGTGCATTAGATTGACATTTAAATGCAAGCCCTTTGAGTAAAGCTAATTACTCTCCATATGTGAATGGGATTAGTCCAACGAGTTGAAGACCTTAAACAAACAAAAACTGACCTACTCTGAACAAGAAAGAATCCTGATAGTAGATTGACTCTGTATTCAATATCCAGTCTGCCTCCCAATCCTGCAGAGTTTGGACAAACCCACCACAGGCATGTGAGCCAATGCCTTAAAATAAACATTTCTCACTCTCTTTCTCCTGTCTCCCTCTTCCTCTCTTTCTCAGACACACATGTGTGCCTGTGTTCATGTGCATACACACACGTACATACATACACACACATATTGATTCTGTTTCACTGGAGAACCTTGAATAATAAAGATACCAAAACACAGATCTAGGATTCTCAGCTAGCAAACAAGAAGGATAAATATCAAAAAGACTATACCTAGGCACATCACATTCAAATTGCAAAAAAAAAAAAAACCACAGAGAAAATCTTGGCAGCAGCCAGAAAGGGAAAAAATAGAAGCACCTTAGTAAAGGAGGAACATGATAATAATTACAATGTAAATAAGAATAGAGTGAAATATTTATACTGTTAACAACAATTTAAAAAACACCATGAAAATTTTACTCCAAAAATGAAGAATAAGGGAAAACTTTTACAAATAAAAATGGAGAGGATTCATTACCAGGAACTCTGCTCTGCAAAAAATGTTAAAGGAAGTTCTTCATGGAGAAAGAAAATGATATAGGTCAGAAACTCAGATCCACATAAGGAAAGGAATAGTGTCAAAGAAGATAAAAACAATAATCAAATAAAATATTTTATTTTCCTATTCTTAACTAATCTAACAGAAAACTGCTCAAAATAATAACAGCAATTGCCGGGAGCCGGCGAGAGACATTCCACTCGTGACAAAGGTCATGAGGAAGGAGGCTCGGCATACGCAAAGGCGGGATCGAGCCTCGGGAGTGCCCCCGTATATTCTCGAGCATCTACCCCCAAAAACCAGAGTCTGCCTACTTTATTGCTTTGTGCTCTCACCTCTGACTTTACTGGGGGCTGTCCCCCACCACCATCTCACTCTCTGTCAAAGCGTTAACTTACAGCTCCAATTAATAAAGTTCCTGGGCAATTAGGAGTGTTTAAATCCAAACCCCTCAGATGGCTCTCTAACTCGCCTGACAAGTTTACCCGGACACCTACAGCTATGCATAGGATTGTTTACAGTCTCCCAGCCTCGAGAGGCACGGGAAGCCTAAGATATTCAAATAGCTTAGAGCCTCTCAGAGAGTTAGAAACTGTCAGAATAAAACTAGTAAAAGATTTCATTGATGAGCTAATGCTTGCTGCCAAGTTTCTACATCCCCTGTATTGTATCCTTGAATGTGTATTAATTAATATAGTTGCTATGTAGAAAAAATAAGTAGTGGCCTTGGTGTTAGTAACTTTAGACCCTTAAGGTAATAAATTCTTTCCTTTGTAAACCCATTACACATCCACCTATAGGAATGTAATTTTATCTTCGAAAGATGGCGCCAAACCTTAAAATAATTACTCTTAGAGAAAATAAGTCTTTGTTGATAAGTCCTTGTCAAGAGTCATAAAATGTTAATAGGCCTTCTGGCCAGAAGATAATGTAAATCACCTAAACCATTTGTATACGATAAATTTGCAGGATAGAAACCCTGGTTTTTGATAAGCATCAAAGACTGCTGACTTTGCATCCCCTATTATCCTCTATGTGTAACTTAGGGTATAAAAGCCCCTGTTGAAAATAAAGCTATGAGCCTTGCTCACCAACGCTTGGTCTCCCTATGTCATTCTTCCCTTTAACTTCCAGCTGAGCGTCCATCTGGAGCGCGGATATCCTCTGCGACCATTTATTTGCCTGGGCTTCTAAGACCCACTCGAGAAGGTGTCTAAGGTGGGGCACCTTCTGCTATTCGAGAGGGCGCCTGCGGCCTCTGTGGTCAGAGCTAACCTGGTGTCATGGGTTATATTGATTTTCCGCGTAAACCAAGCCACTCAGCTTCTTTTCTCCGCTGAATTTTCCTACTGAGCTATCCTCTTTTTATTACTCTTTATTATCTCTAATTAACATATAAATAGTCGCCTAGGCCGTCTCTCCTTCGAATACCCTGGATCAGCCGGGGCTGGACCTTGGCAAGCAATGTATTGGGTGATTACAGAATATGGAAAAGTAAAATAAATGACACCCACATAATAAGGGATGGGAAGGAAGAATTGGGACTAATTTGCTATCAGATGCTTGCGCTCCTGTAAAGTTGTACAGTGCTCTTTGAGTATGGACTTAAATTAGTTGTGGATGAATACTACAAATGTTTAGTGAAGCACTAAAAAAATCTTTAAAAGAGGTATAATCAATACCCTAAGAGAGGAGATAAAATGAAATTATATAAATGTTCTATGAAAACCAGTGAAGCCTGTAAAACAAAGGAAAAAATAAACAATTTAAATGAATAGAAAACAGTTAGAAATATGGTACAGATTAAACAATTTTAGTAATCACTTTAAATGTGAGAGGGGTAAATACACCAAAGGACAGAGACTGTCAGAATATATTTAAAAATACTCCAATATATGTTGTCTATACGAAATCCTCTTTAAAGACTCAGTTTAAAAGTCAAGGCATGAAGAAAGATATACCATGCTAACACTAAGCAGAAGAATTTAAGTAGCACTTATGATTTCAGTTAAACTTCAAAACAAAGAAAATTATTACAGATAAATAAGGAGATTGCATCATAATAAAGGAACTTCCCAGGTGGTGCTAGTGGTAAAGAACCTGCCTGCCAATGCAGGTGACTTGGGTTTGATCCCTGGTTCGAAAAGACCCCCTGAAGGAGGGCATGGCAACCCACTTCAGTGTTCTTGTCTGGAGAATCCCATGGACAGAGAGGAGCCTGATGGGGTCACAAAGAGTTTGACATGACTGAAGTGACTTAGCAGGCATAATAATAAAGGGGTCAGTTCTCTAAGAAGACATAATAATCTTTAACATTGAGAGTGGCAAAATATCTGAGGTAAATAAATACAATTTTAAAGTGAAGTAGACAAATCTAGTTGTATAGTTAGAGATTTAAACATTCTTCTTTCAGTAACTGATAGATCAAGCAGGCAATGATCAGTAAGGATATATTTGACCTGAAAAACAGCAATAATCAACTTGATGTAAATGACATTTATGGATGCTTCATCTAACAACTGTGAAATACACATTCTTCTCAAGCTCACATGGAACTACATTACATGATAAACTACATTCTGGTCATAAAATACATCTGAAAAAATTTAAATAATAGAAATTATGCAAAGCATGCACAAATATGAAACCAGAAATTACTAACAAAAAGGTAGTTGGAAAAATCCCAAAATACTCAGAGATTAACAGCACACTACTAAATAAAATAAAGATCAAAGAAATTTCAGGAGAAATACTAAAATATTTTGAATTTATGAAAATTTGTGGTATGGAGCAAAACAGTACTTATTGAGACAATTATAGCTTTGAATGAGTATATCAGAAAATGAGAAAGATATAAAATCAATAATTTGTTTCTACCTTGAAAACTAAAGCAATCAGAAGAAAAATAATAAATAATACAACAGAAATCAATAAAGTCTGTAAAACCAAAAGTTGGTTATTTAAAAGAAGTAAACCTGGCAAACCCCCAGCCATGCTAACCAAGAAAAAACAAAATATAATTACCAATATTAGAAATGAAAGAAAAATCATCACTATTGATGTCAAGGACATCAAAAGTATAGTAAAAGAATATTTTGAATAATTCTACAGCCATTATTTCATAAATTAGATGAACAATTCCTGAATATACTACCAAAACTCACACATAGACAAAGACTCTTAATAGGCCTATATTTATTTATTGAAGAAATCAAATCTATAATTAATAACACCAAGAAAATCTAGCCTAGATGGTTTCAATAATTAATTCTACCAAACATTTAAGAAAGACACGGTGCCAATTTTTAAATATTTTCTTCCAGAAAACATAAGCAGGGTGAAAACTTTTGTTATGAAATGAATTGTGTCTTCAAAATTCATATGTTGAGATCCTAATACCCAGTACCTCAGGATGTGACTGTATTGGGAGTAAAGTCTTTAAAGAGGTGGTAAAATAAAAGTGAGACTGTGATGGCAGACCCTAATCCAGTGCGACTGCGGTCCTTATAAGAAGGGGAAATTTAGACAGACACACACAGAGACCAGGGGTGCGCATGCACAAGGAAAGATGATGTCAGGACAGAACAAGAGGATGGACGTCTACAGGCCAAGGAGAGAGGCCTCAGGAGAAACCGAACCTGCCAACATCTTGATCTTGGGCTTCCAGCCTCCAGGACTGTGAGGAAATAAATGCATGTTGTTTAAGCCACTCAGTCTGTGATATTTTTATGTTGGCAGTTCCAAAAAACTAATTCAACTTCTAAATTCATTTTATTAGGCCAGCATCAATACCCAAACCAGATAAAAACATTAAAAGAAAAAAAAAAAAAACTCTAGATAAATATTTTTAATGAAAAAAATAAAAATTCTTAAAATATTAGCAAGTAAAATCAAAAAATGTAGAAAAAGAAGTATACTTCATAACCAAATAGGATTGATTCTAGATATGCAGAGCTGATTCAACATTTTAAAAAATCAGTATAATCCATGACCTCAATTGATTAAGGAAGAAAAGCTATTCTGATCGTATTAATTGATGCAACAGAAGCTTTTGACAAAATCCAAAGAAAACATTTATGGGTAAAAAAAAAAAATCTCAAAAAAATAGGAACAGTGAGAAACTTTTAAACTTAATAAAGAACATCTATAGGTATCATTTTCCTTCATAGTGAGAAATCAGGTTTTACCCCTAATGCAAGGAATAAGGCAAGAATGCCTTGCCTCACCACTTCTATACAATACTGTACCAGAAGTCCTAGCTATTGCAATGATATAAAAAATGAATTAAAGATACATAGAATGAAAAGAAGTAAAATGTATTTTATCTTCAGATATCATGATTGTCTATAGAAAATCCTGAAGAATCAACAAAATTCTCTTGGAACTAACAAATAACTCTAGTATTGTTTCCGAATCCTACTCTTGGGGATCTTCCTGACCCAGACACACACACACAGAGACACACACACACACATATCTATCTATATATATAAATAAATTGAAAAGAATACATGATTCATTTCTTTAATATCTATTTACTGAGCATGTAATAAAGGTTAGCCAACGAGGCGATAGAAAGTTGAAAAAAGGACATTTATTTCTATCAGAGAATTCTAATCTCTAACAAATTAGAGAGTAAATGTTAAATACTTATCATGCAAGATAATAAAAGTGTTTGAAAAGATACTAAAATATAATGTTATAAAGGTCAGAGGAAGAAAGTTTATAGCTGCATAGTAGATTAGAAATAGTCACTTTGGGAAGGAATGATATCAGCAAAATGGTAGAATTGGAAGCCCCAGACTCTCCCTACTAAGATTTCAAATTAAAAATATACAGACCAGCTCCCTTCACGAGAAATTAAAAAACCGGTTAAGAGGCTCTTGTATCCAGTTGAGCGTGAAACCAGCTGCAATAAAGGAGGACGGAAAATTTTGGCACCCCCTCTTTACACCGTCTATTCCCAGCATGGGCTTCACTGATAGCTCAGTTGGTAAAGAACCCACCTGCAATGCAGGAGGCCCCGGTTCTATTCCTGGGTTGGGAAAATCTCCTGGAGAAGGGAAAGCCTACCCACTCCAGTGTTCTGGCCTGGAAAATTCCATGGATTGTATAGTCCATGGGGTTGCAAAGAGTTGGACACAGCTGAGCAACTTTCACTTTCACTGTTCCCAGCATACCATAGTGCAATTGAGAAAAAATCCAAATTCTCAGTTTCTGCTAGAGACAAAGAGAAAAGAATGGACCATACATTCAAAGTTCTGATTTCTCAGAAGGCTGAGGGACAGAATTCTATTTTGCCTGAGTCTAGGGGCCTCGGAGAAGAATAGTATTGGTTTAAAATAACAAGTATGAACCCACCAGAGCTTGTCCTATATGGAAAAAAGCATAAAGCAGAAAACACAAAGGGGGAAAAAAATCTAACTCTTGATTATTCCTTGTGAGGAGAAAAAGTTGGAGCATGAGTCCAACTTTCTGGTTTTGGGGGAATTAAAGGGTAATGCGCCTTTTCAATGGTTTCTGTATAGCCCATCTGTGAGTGCTAATGAGACAAGCATATGTTAAGATGCCCAAGAGCTAATGAGAACAAGAGAGAGGAAGGAAGTTTGTGTGAGTCTTATTCCTGCTCTAGAAGACCCATGAAGCAGCAGACAGAGATCAGTTTGCTTGTTGAAGTCTACCTCCAGGAAAAAGGAAAACAGTTGTATTGTGTGCTCAACTTTCCAGTTCTGAGAGAAGGGACTTCCCTAAAGACCGGTTTCTGTCTTATCCAAATCTAAGAGTGGAAAGTAAAGGGTGTCAAGTTGGGAGTTACTGAGAACAAAGGTGGAGTTGAAATGCTATGTACACATGTATACACCTGCCAGAGCCCCTCTCCCCTGACAAGCACACAAGATGATCAGGAGTAAATCCCCATCTCCTGACTTCTCCTTGGAAAGAGGAAAAGCTGGAGTGCATGTCTAATACTCTGGTTTTCCTGTGGGCTGTCTGAAATAAGTCTTTAGAAATTGAACATATCAGAATGGAAGTCTATAAATTACTTGAAAAATAATTCAAAACAATTATCACAAAGATGCTCATTGATGTTAGAAAAACAATGTATGATCAAAATAAGAATTTCAACAAACAGATTAAAAAAAATAAGAAAATGCACAAATAGAAATTTTGGATTTCAAGAATAACTGCATTGAAAAATCATTAAAGGGACTAAAGAGCAGATCTGATTAAGCAGAATAAAGTATAAATGAACTAAAATACGAATCATTTTAAATTCTTCCAGAAGAACAAAAAGAAAAAAAAAAGAATGAAGAATAGTGAAGAAAATCTAATGGATGTACGGGACAACATTAAGTACACCACATTCATTATACATATGACACAATATATACACATTATTGGATCTCAAAAATTCTAAAGAGACAAAAAGTTCATTTGAAGAAATAAAAGTTGAAAACTTCTAAAGTCAGGACATCTGGATTCAAGAAGTTCGGCAGACAGAAAATAGGATAAACCCAAAGAAATCAACATTATAAGCAAACAGTCAAAGATGAAGAGAGAATTTTGAAAACAAGAAAAAGTGACACATTGTATATGAGGGAGATCCTAATAAGAATATATTTAGATTTATTGACAAAAACATTGCAGGTAAGAAGAGAGTGGGATAATATATTCAAAGTACTGAGAGAAATAACAAAAATAACCTAACCAAGAATACTGTATCTGGCAAAACTGCCTCTCAGTAATGAAGGACAAATAAAGACATTCTCAAAAAAAGAAAAAAATATGGGGGTTTATCAACCACTAGATCTGACATGGAAAATGTGCCGAAGGGATCCCTTCATATTGAAAAGAAAAGATGCCTTATAATAATAAGAAAGCATAGGATTGTTATAGGGCAAATGGGTAGGTTCAGTTCAATTCAGTTGCTCAGTCATATCCAATTTTTGCAACCCCAGTTACTGCAGCATGCCAGGCTTCCCTGTTCATAACCAACTCCCAGAGCCTACTCAAACTCGTGTCCATCAAGTCAGTGATGTCATCCAACCATCTCATCCTCTATTATCCCCTTCTCCTCCCACCTTCAAACTTTCCCAGCATCAGGGTCTTTTCAAATGAGTCAGTTCTTCACATTAGGTGGCCAAAGTATTTGAACTTCAGCTTCAGCATCAGTCCTTCCAATGAATATTCAGGACTGATTTCCTTTACAATTGACTGGTGTGATCTCCTTGCAGTCCAAGGGACTCTCAAGAGTCTTCTCCAAATCCACAGTTCAAAAACATTGATTCTTTGGTGCTCAGCTTTCTTTACAGTCCAACTCTCACATCCATACATGACTACTGGAAAAACCATAGCTTTGACTAGATGGACCTTTATCAGTAAAACAATGTCTCTGCTTTTTAATATGTTGTCTAGGTTGGTCATAGCTTTTCTTCCAAGGAGCAAACATCTTTTAATTTCATGGCTGCAGTCACCACATCTGCAGTGATTTTGGAGCCCCCAAAATTAAGTCTGTCACTGTTTCCATTGTTTCCCCATCTATTTGCCATGAAGTGATGGGACCGGAGGTCATGATCTTAGTTTTCTGAATGTTGAGTTTTAAGCCAACTTTTTCACTTTCCTCTATCACTTATATCAAGAGGCTCTTCAGTTTCTCTTCGCTTTCTGCCATTAGGGTGGTGTCATCTGCATATCTCATGTTATTGATATTTCTCCTGACAATCTTGATTTCAGCTTGTGCTTCATACAGCCCGGCATTTCACAAGATGTACTCTGCATATAAGTTAAATAAGCAGGGTGACAACATACAGCCTTGATATACTCCTTTCCTGATTTGGAACCAATCTGTTGTTCCATGTCCAATTCTAACTGTTGCTTCTTGACCTGCATACAGATTTCTCAGGAGGCAGATAAGGTGGTCTGGTATTCCCATCTCTTGAAGAATTTTCCACAGTTTGTTGTGATCCACACAGTCAAAGGCTTTGGCGTAGTCAATAAGGTAGAAGTAGATATTTTTCTGGAACTTTCTTGCTTCTTCTATGATCCAATGGATGTTGGCAATTTGATCTCTGGTTCCTCTGCCTTTTATAAATCCAGCTTGAACATCTGGAAGTTCATAGTTCATGTATTGTTGAAGCTTTGCTTGGAGAATTTTGAGCATTACTTTGCTAGCATGTGAGATGAGTGCAATTGTGCAATAGTTTAAACATTCTTTGTCATTGCCTTTCTTTGGTACTGGAATGGAAACTGACCTTTTCCATTGCTGTGGCCACTGCTGAGTTTTACAAATTTGCTGGCATATTGAGTGTAGCACTTTCACAGCATCATCTTTTGGGGTTTAAAATAGCTCAAATGGGTAAATATATAGATAAACAAATAATACTCTAATGGTATAGAAATTACTTTTACTTCTAGCTCAGAATTTGTAAGAAAATTTTGTATAAAATATACTAATGAATACAGGGTAAAACAAATAATTTTTAATATCAATAGTATAAAATATATGATGAAAAGCAAGACATAAAACTGTAAAGTTTTGTAGATGATTGGAATTGTTACAAATGTAAATTTTTAACTATAGTATGCTTTATGTAAGTCCTGTGGTGCGGCTGCAACGGGCGCACCATAGCGTGACTGAGAGGAGCCACCCCACGTCTGAGGTCAGGGGCAGAAACCGGGAGGACCCCATGCCCGAAGGGCGGCAGCCAAGAGGAGTTACCCCACGTCTGAGGTCAGGGGCAGCGGCCGAGAGTATCAGACTGTGACGGCGCAGGAACGGCTGGGAGGAGCCACCCCGCGCCCCCACGCCTGAGGCCAGGGGTGGCGGCCGGGAGGAGCAACCCACGCCCCAGGCCAGGGGCGGCGATGAGAGGAGTTACCCCACGTCGGAGATCAGGGGCGGTGGCTGGGAGGTGGTACCCCACACCCCAAGCCCAAGGCCAGGGGCGGTGGCCGGGAGGACCAACCCCACGTCCAAGGAGCTGTGGCTGCGTGGGTGCAGGAGGACCTAGAGGAGCTATCCCATGTTGAAGGTCAGGAAGGGCAGAGGTGAGGAGATACCCCTCGTCCAAGGTAAGGAGCAATGGCTGCACTTTGCTGGAGCAGCTGTGAAGAGATACCCCACGCCCAAGGTAAGAGAAACCCAAGTAAGATGGTTGGTGTTGCAAGAGGGCATCAGAGGGCAAACACACTGAAACCATACTCACAGAAAGGAGTATCTAATCACACTAGGACCACAGCCATGTCTAACTCAATGAAACTAAGCCATGCCTGTGGGGAAACCCAAGACGGGCGGGTCATGATGGAGAGATTTGACAGAATGTGGTCCACTGGAGAAGGGAATGGCAAACCACTTCAGTATTCTTGCCTTGAGAACCCCATGAACAGTATGAAAAGGCAAAATGATAGGATACTGAAAGAGAAACTCCCCAGGTCAGTAGGTGCCCAATATGCTGCTGGAGATCAGTGGAGAAATAACTCCGGAAAGAATGAGGGATGGAACCAAAGCAAAAACAATACCCAGCTGTGGATGTGACTGGTGATAGAAGCAAGGTCTGATGCTGTAAAGAGCAACATTGCATAGGAACCTGGAATGTCAGGTCCATGAATCAAGGCAAATTGGAAGTGGTCAAACAAGAGATGGCAAGAGTGAATGTCAACATTCTAGGAATCAGCGAACTGAAATGGACTGGAATGGGTGAATTCAACTCAGATGACCATTATATCTACTACTGCGGGCAGGAATCCCTCAGAAGAAATGGAGTGGCCATCATGGTCAACAAAAGAGTCTGAAATGCAGTACTTGGATGCAATCTCAAAAACAACAGAATGATCTCTGTT
Organism: Bubalus bubalis; assembly: GCF_019923935.1. Lineage (NCBI taxonomy): Eukaryota > Metazoa > Chordata > Mammalia > Artiodactyla > Bovidae > Bubalus > Bubalus bubalis. Next base: position 16,796,754 of record NC_059176.1, read on the forward strand.
CATTTCCAAGGCAAACCATTCAATATCACAGTAATCCAAGTCTATGCCCCAACCAGTAATGCTGAAGAAGCTGAAGTTGAACGGTTCTATGAAGACCTACAAGACCTTTTAGAACTAACACCCAAAAAAGATGTCCTTCTCATTATAGGGGACTGGAATGCAAAAGTAGGAAGTCAAGAAACACCTGGAGTAACAGGCAAATTTGGCCTTGGAATACGGAATGAAGCAGGGCAAAGACTAATAGAGTTTTGCCAAGAAAATGCACTGGTCATAACAAACACCCTCTTCCAACAACACAAGAGAAAACTCTATACATGGACATCACCAGATGGTCAACACCAAAATCAGACTGATTAGATTCTTTGCAGCCAAAGATGGAGAAGCTCTATACAGTCAGCAAAAAAAGACCAGGAGCTGACTGTGGCTCAGACCATGAACTCCTTATTGCCAAATTCAGACTGAAATTGAAGAAAGTAGGGAAAACCATTAGACCATTCAGGTATGACCTAAATCAAATCCCTTATGATTATACAGTGAAAGTGAGAAATAGATTTAAGGGCCTAGATCTGATAGATGGAGTGCCTGATGAACTATGGAATGAGGTTCGTACAGGAGACAGGGATCAAGACCATCCCCATGGAAAAGAAATGCAAAAAAGCAAAATGGCTGTCTGAGGAGGCCTTACAAATAGCTGTGGAAAGAAGAGAAGTGAAAAGCAAAGGAGAAAAGGAAAGATATAAGCATCTGAATGCAGAGTTCCAAAGAATAGCAAGAAGAGATAAGAAAGCCTTCCTTAGCGATCAATGCAAAGAAATAGAGGAAAACAACAGAATGGGAAAGACTAGGGATCTCTTCAAGAAAATCAGAGATACCAAAGGAACATTTCACGCAAAGATGAGCTCGATAAAGGATAGAAATGGTATGGACCTAACAGAAGCAGAAGATATTAAGAAGAGATGGCAAGAATACACAGAAGAACTGTACAAAAAAGAGCTTCATGACCCAGATAATCACCATGGTGTGATCACTCACCTAGAGCCAGACATCCTGGAATGTGAAGTCAAGTGGGCCTTAGAAAGCATCATTACGAACAAAGCTAGTGGAGGTGATGGAATTCCAGTTGACCTATTCCAAATCCTGAAAGACGATGCTGTGAAAGTGCTGCACTCAATATGCCAGCAAATTTGGAAAACTCAGCAGTGGCCACAGGACTGGAAAAGGTCAGTTTTCATTCCAATCCCAAAGAAAGGCAATGCCAAAGAATGCTCAAACTACCGCACAATTGCACTCATCTCACACGCTAGCAAAGCAATGCTCAAAATTCTCCAAGCCAGGCTTCAGCAATATGTGAACCGTGAACTTCCTGATGTTCAAGCTGGTTTTAGAAAAGGCAGAGAAAGCAGAGATCAAATTGCCAACATCTGCTGGATGATAGAAAAAGCAAGAGAGTTCCAGAAAGACATCTATTTCTGCTTTATTGACTATGCCAAAGCCTTCGACTGTGTGGATCACAACAAACTGTGGAAAATTCTTCAAGAGATGGGAATACCAGACCACCTGATCTGCCTCTTGAGAAATTTGTATGCAGGTCAGGAAGCAGCAGTTAGAACTGGACATGGAACAACAAACTGGTTCAAAATAGGAAAAGGAGTTCATCAGGGCTGTATATTGTCACCCTGTTTATTTAACTTATATGCAGAGTACATCATGAGAAACGCTGGACTGGAAGAAACACAAGCTGGAATCAAGATTGCTGGGAGAAATATCAATAACCTCAGATATGCAGATGACACCAGCCTTATGGCAGAAAGTGAAGAGGAACTCAAAAGCCTCTTGATGAAAGTGAAAGTGGAAGTGAAAAAGTTGGCTTAAAGCTCAACATTCAGAAAACGAAGATCATGGCATCCGGTCCCACCACTTCATGGGAAATAGATGGGGAAACAGGGGAAACATTGTCAGACTTTATTTTTGGGGGCTCCAAAATCACTACAGATGGTGACTGCAGCCATGAAATTAAAAGACGCGTACTCCTTGGAAGGAAAGTTATGACCAACCTAGATAGCATATTCAAAAGCAGAGATATTACTTTGCCAGCAAAGGTCCGTCTAGTCAAGGCTATGGTTTTTCCTGTGGTCATGTATGGATGTGAGAGTTGGACTGTGAAGAAGGCTGAGCGCCGAAGAATTGATGCTTTTGAACTTTGGTGTTGGAGAAGACTCTTGAGAGTCCCTTGGACTGCAAGGAGATCCAACCAGTCCATTCTGAAGGAGATCAGCCCTGGGATTTCTTTGGAAGGAATGATGCTAAAGCTGAAGCTCCAGTACTTTGGCTAACTCACGCGAAGAGTTGACTCATTGGAAAAGACTTTGATTCTGGGAGGGATTGTGGGCAGGAGGAGAAGGGGGTGACAGAGGATGAGATGGCTGGATGGCATCACTGGCTCGATGGATGTGAGTCTCAGTGAACTCCGGGAGTTGGTGATGGACAGGGAGGCCTGGTGTGTTGCAATTCATGGGGTCGCAGAGTCAGACACGACTGAGCGACTGATCTGATCTGATCTGAATCACAAAAAAATATCTAGAGAAAATGAGAAAGAAAGATAAGTATGTTATCACAAATATCAATGAAACACAAAGGAACACAGCAAATAGAAAAAGACAAAGAAACTATAAGACAGAGAAGACAACTGAAAATTTGGCCATAGTAAACCCTTCCTTGTCAAAAAACACTGAAAGAACAGAATGGAAAAACAGATGAAAATATACTAATAACAGGAAATTTTAATACCCATATTCATTATGGGTAGGATAATCAGAAGACCATTAAGGAAACAGAGGACTAAAAACTACAGACCAATTGAGTTGAACTGACATAAACAAAATATTCCCCTCGAAAGCAACAGAAAGCATACTCTCCTCAATTTCATATGGAACATTTTCTGTGATAGATTACATATTAGGACACACTATTAAAGGACTGAATTAATACCAGGTATATTTTCTTACCATAATGTAATATAACTAGGAATCAATAGAATAGAGAAATTAAAAAAAATCATTAGTGGAAATTAAACCTCACACTCTGAAACAGCCAACAAGTCAAAAAATAGATTAAGAGGGAAATTAGAAATTATCTTAAAGACAGTCTTCAAATAAAACATGGCATGCCAAAACTTATAGCATTATGCAAAGTAGTACTTAGAAATTTACAGCAATAACCACCTACATTGAAAATGAAGAAAGGTCTTAAATAGACAGTTTAAACCACAGGACACTAGAGAAGAATAAAGTACAAAGTTAGTAGAAGGAGAGAACTAATAATGATTAAAAGTAAATAAAATAGGAACTAGAAAGACAATAAAAAAGGTGTAGAAGATTTGGATTTATTTTTAAACAAAATTGACAAAACATTAACTAGACTAGCCAAGATAAAGTAAAGAGGACTCACATAAATGAAAGTAAAAATGAAAAAAATAGATATTGCAACTGATATCACAGAAATACAAAGACTCACATGGGTCTACTGTGAGCAACTAAATGCTAACAAACTGGGGAATCTAGAAGAAATGGATAAATTTAGAAACAACCACCTACCAAGACTAAGTCTTAACAAGGAGATCAGTAATCCGAAACCTCCCAACAAAGGAAAGATCAGAACCAGATGGATTCATTAGTAAAGCTATCAATTATTTAGAGAAGATTGCTAATCCTTCTCAAATTCTCCCCCAAAAATGAACATAAGGGAATATTTCCAAACTTTTTATTTTTATGAAACCAGCATTATCCTGGTATCAAAGCCAGAAATGGATACTATAAGAAAGCTACAACACAATATCCCTGATGAATATAGATGCAAATTTTTCAACAAAATACTAGCAAACTGAACTTATAGGTATACAAAAAGAGTCATATTCCATGACCAAGTGGGATTTATTCCTGGGGTACAAGGATGGTTCAATACAGAGATGAATTGGTTTGATATACCACATTAACAGAACAAAGGATAAGAATTACATCATCATCTCAACAAATGCAGAAAAGGCATTTGGCAAAATTCAAAACTTTTTCTTGATAAAAACATTAATAAACAATGAATATCAAAAATTTCACCCATAACAGCTGCAGCTAAATCATACTCAACAGTAAAACAAAAACAAACAAAATACTTGAAAGCAATTTCTCTACAATCAGGAGACAAAGCAAGGATATGTATTCTTACCAACTCTTTTCAACATAGTACTGGAACTACTAGTGAGTATAATAAAGAAAAATAATAAAAGGCACACACATTAAAAAGGAAGCAGCAGAATATAGGACCTATATATATATATATATATATATATATATATATATTTTAGTGCTTCATATTGCTAATATTCTCCATCTTTAAAAAAATAATTTATTTATTTTAATTGGAGGCTAATTACAATATTGTAGAGGCTTTTGCCATCCATTGACACAAATCAGCCATGGGTATACACGTGTCCCCCATCCTGAAGCCCCTCCCAGGGTCATCCCAGTGCACTGGCCCTGAGCGCCCTGTCTCATGCATCGAACCTAGACTGGCGATCTATTTCAGATATAGTAATATACATGTTTCAATGCTGTTCTTTCAAATCATCCCACCCTCGCCTTCTCCCACAGAGTCCAAAAGTCTGTTCTTTATATCTGTGTCTATTTTGCTGTCTCGCATATAGGGTCATTGTTACCATCTTTCTAAATTCCATATATTTGCATTAATATACTGTATTGGTGTTTTTCTTTCTGACTTACTTTGCTCTGTATATTAGGCTCCAGTTTCATCCACCTCATTAGAACTGATTCAAATACATTCTTTTTAATAGCTGAGTAATATTCCATTGTGTATATGTACCACAGCTTTCTTATCCATTCATCTGCTGATGGACATCTAGGTTGCTTCCATGTCCTAGCTATTGTAAACAGTGCTGTGATGAACATTGGGGTACACGTGTCTCATTCAATCCTGGTTTCCTTGGTGTGTATACCCAGCAGTGGGATCGCTGGGTCATATGGCAGTTCTATTTCCAGTTTTTTAAGGAATCTCCACACTGTTCTCCATAGTGGCTGTACTAGTTTGCATTCCCACCAACAGTGTAAGAAGGCTCCCTTTTCTCCACACACTCTCCAGAATTTATTGCTTGTAGACATTTTGATAGCAGCCATTCTGACTGGCGTGAGATGGTACCTCATTGTGGTTTTGATTTGCATTTCTCTGATACTGAGTGATATTGAGCATCTTTTCATGTGTTTATTAGCCAGCTGTATGTCTTCTTTGGAGAAATGTCTGTTTAGTTCTTTGGCCCATTTTTTGATTGGTAGGACCTATATTTTACACTGTACACAAAAATGAACTAAATCAACTCCAAATGGATTAAAAACTTAAATGGAAAGCCTAAAACTATCAAATTCATAGAAGAAAACAAGGAGAATATCATTACACTGGTCTTAGAAATTATTGCTTGAATTTAGCAACAAACCACAGGAAACAAAAGCAAAAGTAGACAAGTGGAACATCAAACCAAAAATCTGTGCAGCAAAGTAAGCATTCAGCAGATTAATTAGGTAAACTGTGGAAAGAAAAAAAAAAATCAAACAATATACTTGATAAAGAGTTTATCTCCAAAGTATATAAGAACCTTCTACAAATCAATAGCAGAAATGAAAAAAAAAAAAAAACAGGTAACCTGATTAAAAAATTATCAAGGACCTGAAAAGACATTACTCCAAAGAAGACATACAAATGGCCAGTGGGTATATAAAAAATGTTCAGTGTCACTAATCAAGAATATGCAATACAAAACTACAACAAAACATCACTTCCTAAGTGTTTGGGTGACCATAAACCTAAACAAAAGAGATAGAAGCATAACTAGCAGGGTAGAATAATAATAATCAGAACCCTTCTGCACTCATGGTGCATTCCAGGTATGAATCTCACTTGGTCATAGTGTATGATCATTTTAATGTGCTATTAAAGTTAGTTTGCTAATTTATGAATATAGGATTTTTTACATCTATATTCATAAAGAATGTTGGTTTATTGTTTACTTATAATGTTATTTTCTGTCCAGATAGGGACAATACAAGAAAACCATGAGCCAATACTTCTGATGGACAAGGATGCAAAAAATTTTAACAAAATATTAGCAAACTAATATATTAAAAAGATGAAACAACATGATGAAGTGGGATTTATTTCAGGGATTTTAAGTATTTTTCAAAAACTATAAATCAACCAACATGATACACCACATTAACAAAAGGAAGAATAAGTCATAAGATTATTTCAATAGATGTATAAAAAGCCTTTGACAAAATTCAACATCAATTTATGATTACAAACTCTCAAGAAAGTGAATATACAGGGAATCGACATCAATATAATAAAGGCTGTATATGACAAGGCCACTTCATAGTCAATGGTAAGAAACCAAAAGCATTTCCTCTAAGATAAGGACAGGACAAGGATACCTTGCCACTTTTATTGAACATAGTATTGGAAGTTCTAGTCAGAGCAATTAGGCAAGAAAAAGAAATAAAAAGCATCCGAATTAGAAAGTAGGAATCAAAACTGTCACTCTTTGAAGTTAACATGATACTATGTACTGAAAACTCTAAATTCTAATACACTTAAAAAAAAACAAAACTATTAGAAGTAATGAATGGATTCCTTAAAGGTGCAGGATACAAGATGAATATACATAAATCTGTTGCTTTTCTATACATTAATAATGAATTTTCAGAAACAAAAATTAAGAAAATAGTCCTATTTACAATTGTATCCCCAAAATAAAATACCTAAAAACAAATTTTACCAAGGACACTGAAAACTAGAAGACATTGATAAAAATACATTGAAGATGTCACAAGTAAATGGAAAGATATTTCATGCTCAGAGGTTGGAAGAATTAATATTCAAATGTTAATACTGTACAAATAAAACAACAGATTCATTATAATCCCTATCAACATTCCAGTGGCATTTTTAATAGAGAACAACTCTGAAATGTATATGGAATCACAGTACACGCCAAGTCAATCTTAAGAACAAAGCTGATATATCACAATCCTGATTTCAAAATATATTTACAAGGCTATAGTAATCAAAGTAGTATTGCACTGGTATAAAAATAGACACATGGATCAATGGAACAGAACTGACAGCCCATAATAAATCCACACCTATATGTCATTTAACTGATGACAAGTTAAATGTCATATGACGAGGAAGCAAGAATATGCAACGGGGAATGGATAGCCTCTTTAATTAATGATGTTTAGAAAACTGGACAGCATATACGAAAGAATGGAACAGACCAATATCTTACAATGAACATAAAAATCAACTCAACATGGAATGTAACTTGAATGTAAGACCTGAAGCAATTAAATTTCTGGAAAAAAAACAAGTGGTAAGCTCTTTAGCATAACAACGCAGTAGACAAGTGTTGGATACCCGAGTCAGGAAGATCGGGAAGAAATGGGAACCCACTCCAGTATTCTTGCCTGGAAAACCCCATGGACAGAGGAGTCTGGTAGGCCACAATTTACAAGGTATCAAAAAGTCAGACATGACTGAACACTTAAACAGGCACTATGTTAATAGCTGCAAATACAAAGTAAATGCTATGTAAATAGTTGCCAGCTAGGGGCCAGCTTGTTTTGTTCTTTGGTATTTTCTGGGATTTTTTCCCCCATATATATTCAATACAGATTTGGTTGAATCAGCAGACATGGAACCTGCAGATGTGGAAGACCTCTTGTGCGGCAGTAATGACACAATTTCAATGACTTGTCATGAGAAGTCCTTAATGGTCTTTCCTGTTTCCTTAAAGACAATATCAAAAAGGGTCTTCTTGCTCTTGGTTGTTCTCACAAAGAACCTGAATTTCTAGTACTACCTGACATCTTATATTATTGTTAGAAACATATATTTTAAAGAAATAGTTTTAGTGTCCCTAAATCACACTTGCTGTTCAGTCACTAAGTCATGTCCGATTATTTGCAACCCATCCTTCAAGCCATTATAAAATGATCTTTTAAAATTCCAAAACTTCTAAGCCTCTGCCTATCTTAAAATCTTTCAGTATTGTTTTATTTATGGAAAAAAAAAATTCAAACTCCTTAAGAAGACATTAGATTCTACAGCACCTAATCCTTCAAACCATTTTTCTCACTCTGTACTTTACTTCAACAATCCTGGGAAATTTGTAGTTTTCTATGTATTTGATGCTCTTTCAGTTCTTCATTGATAGGTGTATGTTCTTCTTTTAATCTGAAATTATATTTCAATTTTGTGTGCCTCTAAATTGATATGCATCCAAAAAGATTCGTTTTTTAACTTATCTGGGAAAACTTCCACAGGCACAATTCTACCCTTTCTCAAAATAACATCAATAACACAAAATAACAGTGTTTTACTTATATTTTTCCATGGAACATGATTAAATAAATAACTGAAAGAAGTGATGTTAATTACAGAAATGTTGCTGATGGGAAAAACTTGTATTGCACTTCTATTGCAATTCTTGTATTGCAATTCAGCATGCCAAGCTTTCCTGTCCTTCATTATTTCCTGGAGTTTGTCAAACTCAATTCCATTGAGTTGCTGATGCTATCAACCATCTCATCCTCTGCCATCCAACCATTTCATTCTCTGTCACCCCCTTCTCCTTCTGCCTCTAAATCATACTTGCTGCTGCTGCTGCTGCTAAGTTGCTTCAGTCGTGTTCGACTCTGTGCGACCCCATAGATGGCAGCCCACCAGGCTCCCCCATCCCTGGGATTCTCCAGGCAAGAACACTGGAGTGAGTTGCCATTTCCATCTCCAATGTGTGAAAAGTGAAAGTGAAGTCACTCAGTCATGTCTGACTCTTCATGGCCCCATGGACTGCAGCCTACCAGGCTCCTCCGTCCATGGGATTTTCCAGACAAGAGTACTGGATTGGGTTGCCATTGCCTTAGATGATCTTAACTGCATAGCTTATAAAAAATTTTTGGCTTCTCCCTCTCCTTCTCTGCACTGAATGCAGTCAACCATTGCCTACATCCCCCAGTATTCTTAGGACTAAAGCATTTATTCCCCTGGCACTAACAGCTCACAACTCAGCCCCTAATCCCATCACCCTGATCTTACTTCAAGGATACTCCTAAGGTGAAGTTCCAAGACTGGTCCATGCCAAATTCTGAACTACCATCCTAGCTTCAGAGGTCCTTGTCATAGTGAATGATTTTTGTTCAGATTCTATCAATAATCCAACTTCTGCTGAATCCTGCTTCCTTTATTCCTGCATTTGGTTGATTCCTAGAGTATTCCCAAATGACTTATGTGTACATATAGTTCTGCCAGCAGATCTGTTTCCAGGGAAGCTTAACCCATGACGTTCTCTTTATTTAAATTCATTCAATTATTAAAATCTGCTCGTTTATCTCATATATAGCTTCAAAACTTACCTCTTCCCCATCCCCACAGCTATTATGTTACACCAGACTCATACTTCTTTTAACTGCTTTGCTTTTTTCCTCATTAAACCCAGCCTTCAAGCCATTATAAAATGATCTTTTAAAATTCCAAAACTTCTAAGCCTCTGCCTATCTTAAAATCTTTCAGTATTGTTTTATTTATGGAAAAAAATTTAAACTCCTTAAGAAGACATTAGATTCTACAGCACCTAATCCTTCAAACCATTTTTCTCGCTCTGTACTTTACTTCAACAATCCTGGGAAATTTGTAGTTTTCTTTGTATTGATGCTCTTTCATTTTTTCATTGATAGGTATATGCTCTTCTTTTAATCTGAAATTATATTTCAATTTTGCATACCTCTAAATTGATATGCATCCAAAAAGGGTCAATTTTTAACTTATCTGGGAAAACTTCCACAGGCACAAGTCTACCCTTTCTCAAAATAACATCAATAACACAAAATAACTGTGTTTTACTTATATTTTTCCATGGAACCTAATTAAATAAATAACTGAAAGAAGTGATGTTAATTACAGAAATGTTGCTAATGGGAAAAACTTGTATTGCAATTCTATTTTATTTGTGCTAAGTTGCTTCAGTTGTGTCTGACTATTAGCGACCCTATGGACTGTTCACTGGGCTGCTCTGTCCATGGGATTTTCCAGGCAAGAATACTGGAGTGGGTTGCTGTGCCCTCCTCCAGGGGATCTTCCTGACCCAGGGGTCAAACCCACAGGGAAGCGAGTTCTTTACCATTGGGCTTCCCTGGTGGCTCAGAAAGTAAAAAATTCGCTTGCAATGAAGGAGACCTGGGTTTGATTTCTAGGTTGGGAAGATCCCCTGGTGGAGGGCATGCCAACCCACTCCAGTATTCTTGCCTGGAGAATCACCATGAACAGAGGAGCCTAGCAGGCTACAGTCCATGGGGTCACAGAGTCGGACATGACTGAGTGACTAAGCAGAGCACAGAGAGAGCTGCCAGCTGGGAAGCCCCAACTCTGTAGCATTTTTTCGAACATTTTTCAATAATTCTCCACCAGAGGGAAGTCTTCCTTTCCTGCAGAAATCAACCACATCAAGTCACTATGCTGTGTACCTGAAACTAATAATATTATAAGTCAGTCAGTTTAGGCGCTCAGTCCTGTCAGGCTCTTTGCGACCCCAGGGACTGCTGCACACCAGGGTTCCCTGTCTATCACCAACTCCTGGAGCTTACTCAAACTCACGTCCATCGAGTTGGTGATGCCATCCAGCCATCTCATCCTCTGTTGTCCCCTTCTTCTCCTGCCTTCAATCGTGCCCACCATTAGGGTCTTTTCCAATAAGTCAGTTCTTTGCTTATGTGGTCAAACTATTGGAGTTTCAGCTTCAGCATCAGTCCTTCCAGTGAATGTTCAGGACTGATTTCCTTTAGGATGGACTGTACTTCAATAAAGAAACACACACACACACACACACACAAACCTATTGCCTAACTAATATTTTGAATTCATTAGAAGAGTGACTACTGGCAAATAATCAAGAAATAAGATATTGTTTTTCACTTAAGGAAGTCTCTGATTTGAGGAATAAGACAAAGAGATCAAATGATTATAAAAATAGAACATGTCCTAATGCATATAAAACATATATTTTTAAAGAACTTTAAACAGAGACAAGGCCTTGAAATCTGAAGAGGGTAAAAGGAAGAAATTATTAATCAACTGCAGTTTTCTCATTTAGTTTATATAACACCATTTTGAGTTTGCTAATATTTCCTCTGCTTTATAAATGAGAGAATTGTGCCCAACACGATCATTAAATGACTTTAAGGACTTGAACTAAGGACTTTATGACTCCTGAGTCAAGAACTTTCACTCAGTGATATTCTGTTTAGCTTTTCTAAAATTCTCTTCACTGAATGCCCATTTACTCAATGATATCTCTATTATAGGTGCGTCCCAGGTAGCACTAGTGATAAAGAACCTTCCTGCCAATGCAGGAGACATAAGAGACTCGGGGTGGATCCCTGGATCAGGAAGATCCCTCTGGAGAAGGAAATGGCAACCCACTTCAGTATTCTTGCCTGGAAAATCCCATGGACTGAGGAGCCTGGCAGGCTACAGTCCCCTAGGATCGCAAAGAGTTGGACGGGACAGGAGCAACTTAGCATGCACACATCTCTATTATAATATAAACTGTTTCAGCATTTCCTCTACAAAAACATCCTGTTTTTCATGTGTTTCTTGTCTTCAACTGATTAACTTCCCTCCTGCTTTTTCTTTTTGTTAAAAAATGCCTGATCAATGCCTTCCAGGTGTCTTGATGATTAAATAACATATTTGCATATCAAAAAACAGATATGATGGCTGGGGAACCATCTGATCCAGAATATTGCTGTCTGAAAATTTGCTGACCTGCTCCAAAATATAAGAAAACAAATTATAAAATTCCATTAAAGGAATCTGGCCAACTATTTGCTACCAGCATCACTAGAATTGATGACATGCCCCCAAATTGACCCTTTGACACTAGTAAATAGCTGCACAGTTGCATGCTCAAAATGAAAGGAGGCTAGGGTTGGGAGATACAGCTAAGCTGATAATTACAGTATGACATGTTGATATGGACTGGTGATGGGTTATCATGTGGCTAGTTTCTGGAAATACATAAATATACAGATGCTATATTCAGGGTATTGCCACTGATATCATTATAGGCATCTATAAAGTGGAGAAAAAGCTGTTCTGATGAAAAACTGAATTGTGTGTGGGAAAAAGCTTCTCTTGGAAAAGGAAAATTAAAACATGCTTTATGAATACTTAGGATGTCAAGTTTACTTGTTTAGATATGTATTATTACCTCATGAATAAAACTAGAATTTATCTACATATTATTACATTAAGATATAATACATAGGATAAATACAATTATTATAGAGTACCATTTGATCAGCTGTAAAACAGAAAGTAGAGCAATAATGCCATTTTTAAAACCCTGACATTTTAAACTTCCCCTATATTTTAAGGACTTCCCTGGTGGCTCAGATGGTAAAGAATCTGCCTGAAATACAGGAGACCTGGGTTCAATGCCTGGGTCAGGAAGATCCCCTGGAGAAGGGAATGGTTATCCACTCCAGTATTCTTGCCTGGAGGATTCCATGGACAGAGGAGCCTGGTGGCGGACTACAGTCCACAGGGTTACAAAAATTGGACATGGCTGAGCAACTAACACTTTCACTACATTTTAAAGTGTTATTCATAAACATGAGCTATAGCTTTTTCTGTACATTAGTTTCCTTGAATACACCTTAGTGAGGCCAGACCAATATGCTGAATTTGTAAACAGCAATAAGAATAAATCATGAATAATTGAGGAAGAGTAGGTAATGTTCAGCACAGTGAGATGAATTCAAGGCCACCTGACCTGGATGCTGGATTTCTTGGATTACTTACAAAGGTAATCTGCAGTGTGTGAAATCAGCATATGTGAAAGCTTTAATGGAAATGTGAACTTCCATGTGTCCAGGTCTCTTCTTATTAATACAGCTAGAAAATTTTTTATGTCAAAATTGTTTCCTTAAAATAATGTGAAATGCCTTGCCTAGGTAGGTCTCCAACTGATAGTAAATGATACCTATTGCATAAATAGAGCGAGTGTGAGGAATGCAGAGAGTAACATCTTTTAATTAGAAATCATGTTTTGTGTGTAAAAATTTCTATTACTGTACTAAATGGTTCTTACTCTTACTATCAGTCCTTTTCAGATGTCAGACCAAAGATATCTCTAACATAAGAAAGATATCTCTAATATAAGCATTACTCATTGGGAGAAATCATATTTGAAGTAGACTAATAAAAACATTATAAGAGCATAAGTTTAGAAACTTGGATATACTTTTGTAAATATCTAAAATTTGGTTCAAAAATTCAGTCTTTTTCCTTTGTTCACAAAAATGGTGACAAATATATGTTTATGGGCTACTGCGTTTTCCCTCATATGCATTCCATCAATCAATTTACCTATGGCCAATTTCAATTTTAACCTGGAAATTTTAGGCATTTTAAAAATTGACTACTTTAAGTTAAAATTTAACAATTTCAGCCTTTTCCATGGAAAATAGCACTTGATATCTGTGAAGATAAAGGCTTGTAAAGGCATATTTTGAAAAGCTAATGTAGAAATTTGAGGAACTAAGACTACTGTGAAAATTTTCAATCACAGAACTTGCTATAATTTGTGATTTTCTACATGAAACTTTAGCTAAGTTGCAAGGAAATATCAAAAGAGATTACAAAATTTTGAGTTTACATTGATATTATATGAATGTGAGTTTGTTGTGACAAAAATACCACTCCTTCAGTTACTTCTACTTGGACAATAATGTACTTAGGACTTAACTTCCATAAATACATAATACATATGTATTAGGTACATATTACCGGAGAAGGCAATGGCACCCCACTCCAGTACTCTTGCCTGGAAAACCCATGGACGGAGGAGCCTGGTAGGCTGCAGTCCATGGGGTCGCTAAGAGTCGGATACAACTGAGAGCCTTCACTTTCACTTTTCACTTTCATGCATTGGAGAAGGAAATTGCAACCCCACTCCAGGGTTCTTGCCTGGAGACTCCCAGGGATGGGGGAGCCTGGTGGGCTGCCGTCTATGGGGTCGCACAGAGTCGGACACGACTGAAGCGACTTAGCAGCAGCAGGTACATATTACATAAGTATATAATAATGTACTTAGGACTTTACTCACAAGTGACCATGTGACTGGGACCACATAGACAAAATGATAGACAGACACCATATATATTACATACATCAGATATAATACATGGGCTTCCCTGGTGACTCACTGGTAAAGAATCTGCCTGCCAAGCAGGAGACACAGGTTCAATCCCTGGGTTGGAAAGATTCCATGGAGAAGGAAATGGCAACCCACTCCAGTATTCTTGCCTGGAGAGTCCCATACATATATTAAAATTATGTATATGCATATATATGTGAATCAAGAACTTCCAGGTATACAAGCCAGATTTAGAAAAGGCAGAGGAACCAGAGATCAAATTGCCAACATAAGCTGGGTCATAGAAAAAGCAAGGGAATTCCAACACATCTACTTCTGCTTCGCTGACTATGCTAAAGCCTTTGACTGGGTGGATCACAACAAACTGGAATATTCTTAATCAGATGGGAATACCAGACCACACTACCTGCCTCCTGAGAAACTGGTATGCAGGACAAGAAGCAACAGTTAGAACTGGACATGGAATAGACCATTTCATATTGGGAAAGGAGTACATCAAGGCTGTATATTGTCACCCTGTTTATTTAACTTCTATGCAGAGTTCATCATGCCAAGTGCCAGCCTGGATGAATCACAAGCTGGAATCAAGACTGCTGGGGCAAATATCAACAACCTCAGATATACAGATGATAACAATTCAATGGCAGAAAGTGAAGAGGAACTAGAGAGCATCTTGATGAAGGTGAAAGAGGAGAGTGAAAAGCTGGCTTAAGACTGAACATTCAAAAAATGAAGATCATGGCATCTGGTCCTATCACTTCATGGCAAATAGATGGGGACAATGTGGAAACAGTGTCAGATTTCATTTACTTGGGCTCCAAAATCATTGCAGACGGTGACTGCAGCCACAAAATTAAAAGGTGCTGCTCCTTGGAAGGAACACTATGACAAACCTAGACAGCATGTTAAAAACCAGAGACGTCACTTTGCCAACAAAGGTCTGTATAGTCAAAGCTTTGTTTTTTCCAGTAGTCCTGTACAGATGTTGTGAGTTGGACCATAAAGAAGGCTGAGAGCTAAACAATTGATGCCTTCAAATTGTGGTGCTGGAGAAGACTCTTGAGGGTCCTTTGGACAGCAAGGAGATCAAACCAGTCCATCCTAAAGGGAATTAACCCTGAATATTCATTGGAATTACTGGTGCTGAAACTGAAGCTCCAATACTTTGGCCACCTGATGCAAAGAAATGACTCATTGGAGAAGAAACTGATGCTGGGAAGGATTGAGGGCAAGAGAAGAGGGTGAAAGAGGATGAGATGGTTGGATGGCATCACTGACTCAATGGACATGAGTTTGAACAAATCATGTTTGAATGCTTATCACTGTCTCAGAGAGATGGTGAAGGACAGGTAAGCCTGTCATGCTGCAGTTCATGGATTGCAAACAGTTGGACATGACTTAGCGAATGAACAACAACAAAAATGACAAAAAGAGTAGATGCTTCATGTACTTGGTAAGCATATTTGTTACTATTATCACCACAAGCAATATCATATAGAGAATTTATTGTTGCTTAAGTTTCCAGTTGGCAATGGATTTTGATTCAGAGCAACAAAATGGAACCAGCAGATGCAAAGCCATTGATGTTTGGCAGCTGGAAGTTGAACAGCTGAAAGACATGGTATTTTGAAGCCAGGATGGAAGAGCAAGAATATTTGGCACAAACTGAACAGTTTAAAATAGCAGTATTGCTTTCTGAGTCACTAATGCATAGTATAAATAAAAGACTAGGAAAGATAACTATATAGTGTTAACTTTGTGAATTAAAATTCAACACCTGTGAAAATTACTTAGACTATTTGAAATATCTTTGCTAAATTAATTTTAAAGCACAGAGAAATAAGTATAACAAAAAACCTTAGGTTTTTTTAATGTAACTCAAAATATACACATAAGCACTGTTTCAAGGTTAAATGTTTAGGAATAACGTTTCAGGGTTTAGTACCAAGTCATATATCTAGCAGAAAACAACAGAATGCCTTTAAGTATATAAAATTTTGTCATGAGGTTTATTCACAGAATACATCCAATGTATTTATTAGTTTTTATTTGGAGTTTCATTAATTCATAAAACAGTTACTTAGTATCAGGCTATAGCAGAATGAAATAGAACAGTAGAGTAAGACTCCTAGGGACAGGTAAAGGGTGAGCTGGCTAACAGTCCTTAGATTGAATGAAGGAAAAATGAGTTCTCCAGGAATGATGTTACCATAGAGTAGAAAGATAAAAGATTGTTATGAGACTGCTGAGTCATCAAGTAAAGTCTGCATTATTATCAAGTCAATTTATGAAGCATTAAAAAGATAAAATAGATTTTTAGGGGGAAAAGATGACCAGAAAAATGTGTAAAATTTGAAAAGATATTGGTGCTTAAATAGGCAGGAATCAGACAGATAAAAAATAAAGTTATGCATATCACCTTTTTTCCTTCAAAGAGATCAGTAAATTTAGATGTTATATTAACTCATGTATTTAGCAATTATTCATTGTATACAGTAGATAAAAATCTTTTAGATATTTAAAGCCCTCTCACATAAATCAGAGTTTAAGGTAAAGTATACATGCATATATAGGAATGTGATATGTGTGTATCTATGTATATATACACATGTATGTGTACTTTACTCCAAACTGTGGTATGTGAGAGAGAGTTGTAGAGGAATAAGTAAAGAATAGCACCAAAAGTAAAGTAGGGCATTTCTTGGTTAGGGGCTGGAAGTGATCAAAAAATGCTTCACAGAGTAAGTGATCATTAAGCTGAATCTCCAAAAGTAGTAAGAGTTTATCACATGGATTATATAGGAAAGAATCATAAGAAATAGCTTTTGGAAAACTATAAGTACTCTGTTTAAAGACTAGTAAAAAGTTTTAAGAGTATAGTTTATTGAAGAAAGTGATATAATGGAGTCAAGATACTGGAGTTAATCACATTTTTCTCTATAAGGGGCAAGAAAGTAAATATTTTAAGCTTTGCAGGTCAAGTGATCTCTGTTGTAACTACTCCCCTCACATTCGTGGGCTCTGACATCTCAGGAAGAACTGCCCTCTTCACCCTGATGCTACTGCTAAGTCGCTTCAGTCATGTTCAACTCTGTGTGACCCCATAGACGGCAGCCCACCAGTCTCCCCTGTCCCTGGGATTCTCCAGGCAAGAACACTGGAGTGGGTTGCCATTTCCTTCTCCAACGCATGAAAGTGAAAAGTGAAAGTGAAGTCTCTCAGTCAGTTCTGACTCCTAGAGACCCCATGGACTGCAGCCCACCAGGATCCTCCGTCCATGGCGTTTTCCAGGCAAGAGTACTGGAGTGGGTTGCCCTTGCCTTCTCCCCTCTTCACCCTGGGAGGATTCCAGTACCTCATTAGGGTCACCCCCAGCATGGGTGTTCCCCTCATGCAGCTTCCGCTTGTGGAATATACAGTAGGATTCCTCACCAGCTCCCTGTCCGGACACCCTCCTCTCTGCACTTGGGTTTGGTCACACCATACCATGCTGGTCCTCTGTGAGGATGACCTCTTTTTATGTTTGGGCTGCAGGTCCCTATTCTCCATTACCATCATATGTTGATGCTCTCCTCACCCGATTTTAGTTCTGACAATGAACACCAAAATGCCCCTACTCATGGAAACCACTGGGATTGTTTCCCTTCATCAGAATGCTGCCTTTTATTGATCTATTTTTTTAAACCATATTTGGGCTCCTCTTTCCTGGCCATGCCTCTATGGGATTCCATCCTCACCCACCTTAGGTCCTGAACCCATGGAGACAGAACAACCTCATGCCAACCAGGCTTCTTGGACATTTTAATCAACAGAAACTGCTAAGAGACCAGATGAGGAATTCAGGCAAGGCCTTACTGGGACTCATGCTGCAGCATGAAGGAGTGAAAACAGTTAACAGGTTTCCTGACTTGCTTCCTGAGTGGAAGCAAGCTGCTTTCTTAAATGGGGTGAATGTGGGGGCAGATAGGTATTGAACAGGAGATGATGTAAGGATGTGTGGTGACCTGCTTTTGCTCCAAGGACCTCAGAAATGATAGTTAGGTTTTGGCCTTGTTGTGTGTCACTGTTCATACTTTGCCTCAACTTCCAATGGATGCAGTTACTTTTAGTTCCTTATAGCTTCTTTGTATTCTATTGCTGGAGGATACATTTGTCCAGGTGTAAGCACCCTCCAGTAAAGGGACCCAGGTCCCACCTTGCCTCAGAACCATCCAATATGTTAAGCATTGTGGGGACTAGGTTTCTCATGTGGATGAGAAGAGTTACAAATATATACATGATATAAAAATAACTATCCCTATATACTTATTAATTATAGAGGGAAGACAACATAAAGACAGAGAGCAAAGAGCCGTCTACAAGCCCAGAGTACAACATGGAGTACAAGGCCCTGAGCACAAAGTGAAGCAGGGCAAAGCCTAACAGAGTTTTGCCAAGAGAATACACTGGTCATAGCAAGCACCCTCTCCCTACACATGGACATGATCAGATGATCAATACCGAAATCAGACTGACTGTATTCTTTGCAGCTAAAGATGGAGAAGCTGTATACAGTAGGCAAAAACAAGACCAAGAGCTAGCTGTGGCTCTGACCCTGAATTTCTTATTGCAAAATCCAGGCTTACCTGAAAGAAAGTAGGGAAAACCACTAGGCCCTTAGAAAGTGTGAGTTGCTCAGTCATGTCAACCCCATGGACTGCAGCCTGCCAGGCTCTTCTCTCTACGGAATTCTCCAGGCAAGAATACTGGAGTAGGTTGCCATTCCCGTCACCAGGGGATCTTTCTGGCCCAGGGATCAAACCCAGATCTCTTGCATTGCAGGCAGATTCTTTACCATCTGAGATACTGTAGACAATTCAAGTATCACCTGAATTAAATCCCTTATTTTTATACAGTGGAGTTGATGAATAGATTTAAGGGATTAGATCTGGTAGACAGAGAGCCCAAAGAACTGTGGACAGAGGTTCACAACACTGTACAGGAGGTGATGACCAAAACCATCCACAAGAAAAAGAAACGCAAAAAGGCAAAGTAGTTGTCTGAGGAGGCCTTACAAATAGCCTAAAGAAAAGAGAAGCAAAAGGCAAAGGAGAAAGGGGCAGATATACCCATCTGAATGCAGAGTTCTAGAAAAGAGCAAGGAGAGGTTAGAAAGCATTCTTAAGTGATCAATGCAAAGAAATAGAGGAAAACAATAGAATGGGAAAGACTAGAGATCTCTTCCAGAAAATTGGAGATACCAAGGGAACATTTCATGCAAAGATGGGCACAATAAAGGACAGAAATGGTAAGGACCTAACAGAAGAAGAAAAATTAAGAAGCGGTGGCAAGAATACAGAGAACTGTACAAAAAAGGTCTCAATGACCCAGATAACCATGATAGTGTGGTCACTCACCTAGGACCAGACATCCTGGAATGCAAACTAAAGTGGGCATTAGGATGCATTACTACAAAGCTAGTGAAGGTGATGGAATTCCAACTGAGCTATTTCAAATCCTAAAAGATGCTGTTAAAGTGCTACAGTCAATATGTCAGCAAATTTGGAAAACTCAGCAGTGGCCACAGGACTGGAAGAGGTCAGTTTTGATTCCAATCCCAAAGAAAGGCAATGCCAGAGAATGTTCAAACTATTGTAAAATTGTGCTCATTTCACACGCTACCAAGGTAATGCTCAAAATCCTTCAAGATAGGATTCAATAGCACATGAACCAAGAACTACCAAATGTACAAGCTGGGTTTCAAAGAGGCAGAGGAACCAGAGATCAAATTGCCATCAGTTAGACCATAGAAAAAGCAAGGGAATTCCAAAAAAATTCTAATTCTGCTTCACTGACTATGCTAAAGCCTTTGACTGTGCGGATCACAACAAACTGTGGAAAATTCTGAAAGATATGGGAAAACCAGACCACTGTACCTGCCTCCTGAGGAACTTGTATGCAGGACAACAAGGAGCAGTTAGAACTGGACATGAAATAATGACTGGTTCAAAACTGAGAAAGGTGTCCATCAAGACTGTGTATTGTCCCCTTGCTTATTTAACTTACATGCAGAGTACATCAAGCAAAATGCTGGGCTGGATGACTCACAGCTGGACTCAAGATCGCTGAGAGAAATATCAACAACCTCAGATATGCAGGTGATACCACTCTAATCACAAAAAGCAAAGTGAAACTAAAGAGCCTCTGGATAAGCATAAGCACTCCTCCTATCCTCCTCTTATCTGCCAAAGAACTGACACTTTCAGATTGTGGTGTTGGAGAAGACTCTTGAGAGTCCCTTGGACTACAGGGAGGTCAAACCAGTCAATTCTAAAGGAAATCAACCTGAACGTCCATTGGAAGAACTGATCCTGAAGCTGAAGCTCCAATGGTTTGGCCATTTGATGCAACGAGCGGACTCTTTAGAAAAGACCCTGATGCTGGGAAAGATTGAAGGCCCGAGGAGAAGAGGATGACAGAGGATGAGATGGTTGGATGGCATCACCGACTCAATGGACATGAGTTTGAGTAAACTCCAGGAGATAGTAAAGGACAGGGAAGGCTGCCGTGCTGCAGTTCATAGGGACACAAAGTGTCGGGCACAACTTAATGACTGAACAACAACCACAACAATCCAAGGTTGGCCTCAGAAGAAATCAGTCCTGGTGACACCTTAATCTTAGAGCCCTAACCTCCAGAATTATGAGGAAACTACTTCTGTTGTTTAAGCCACCTAGTCTGTGATTCTTTGTTATGGCAGCCCTAGCAAACCACTGCAACAGCTTTGTAAAAGGCATCTAAAATCAAACATGAGGAAACCTCAGACAAAACCAACCTGAATGACAACCTGCAATTAAGTAGAACTGCAAAAGCAACAAAGTCATGAAACCCTCAAGCACTTTCACCTTCTGTGAATAAACCTCGCTAAAAGTTCAATCCCTGGGTCTAGAAGATCCCTTGGAGAAGGAAATGGCAATCGATTCCTGGGAAGCCCCATGGACAGAGGAGCCTGGAAGGCTGCAGTCCAAGGGGTCGCAAAAGTGTACACAACAACACAACAAGCGACTCTATCTGCTGCCTACAGTCTAAATTTATCAGAAACAAGAATTTAAGCCTTGCAAATTTTAGGGAAAAAATAATTTTTTCCAATGACTAATATGAGGAGATAAACTTAGAGCATTTCTCAAGGACCTCTCTATAAGTGCCCTCCATGAGACAATATCCTCCATGCCCCAGACTCATCCTTCCTTCAAACATACTCCTTAGATGGCCGCATGTTTTCATTAAATTGAGAAAGTGGGGCATGAGCTGAGAAGAGAAAGTAGTGAATAAGTGAGATACTTTGCTTTTAAACTATATTTAGAAGAAAATCTTGGCTTTAGTAAATTAGACTTTCATGACAGTGAGTAGTCCGAAAGTTAGGTTTCTCAGTAATTATATTGCCTAAGAAACAAACAAAAATCTCCAATACCTTTGACTCTTCTACTCCTAAAATGACTTGCAACCTCTGGGCCTTTAGCTTTCACGCAGGAAAGCAGGCTACAGAAGCGGTATCACTGCAGATGAGAATACAAATGCACCCCACTGTGATCTGATGTGACCATGAAGGATAATGGACAACAAATCCAGAATCCAGAAAGGACAATGGACAGGTTTGTTTTTTGCTTCTTTCAAACAAATAAATAAATAAATAACCTAATAATAAAGGAGAAGTCCATATACCCAGTTAGAGACTCTTCATAATTCCTGTCCTTCAGGTTTTAATAATTGCGATGGAAAAGTGACTGTGTCCCCAACATGCCCACTCCTTTCTTCTTTTTTCAAAGTGGGATTTTTGGAACGGGAGATCTTACCGAAGTCATCTTACACAAGTAGTGTATGTCGGTTATGGGTGTGTAGTAGAGGAATCTTACATTTTAGTTTGTAGGTCACTGGAAAATGAAGATTTCTATTTGCACCTGGAGGAGGAGCCCTGAACATATGACTAATCCTCAGAAATCATGGGTTTGCAGCTGGATAAGGAACCTATGGATGTCATTTTAACATTGTCTCCTTTTGGAGGAGGTGCAAGTATTGTAAAATGTATATCCTTGGGTTCACTGGTGTTCAGAGGGATGAATTTGTTCCTTAATATCACTTATCCTTTTCTTCCCTTCTGGGCATTTAAGCACCTGAAGTGAAAGTGAAAGTGTTAGTTGCCCAGTTGTGTCAGGCTCTTTGTGACCCCATGGACAGTAGCCCACCAGGCTCCTCTGTCCATTAGATTCTTCAGACAAGAATACTGGGGTGAGCTGCCATTTCCTACTCTAAGGGAACTTCCCCACCCAGGGATCGAACTTGGGTCTCCTGCATTGCAGGCAGATTCTTTACTGTCTGAGCACCAGGGAACCCCCATTTAACCACCTACCCAGAGACTATATTCCTTTACAAACAGAAGAGAACAACTATCTCTTGGTGAGCCTCATCTGTTTCAAACAGTTGATAACAATATCATAATGAGTGGTAAAGCAAAAAATAAATTTAAAAATAATAATAATGAAAAGAAAAAAAATCATGGTCCTTGAATGACCTCATGATGTTTAATTTCCCTACTAAATCTAGAAAACCAACCTCCATCTGGCTTGTTCCACAAGGGTTAAAAAAAAAAAAAGTATCATGTAATTGCCTTACTTACTGCAGTTTAGGACTTACCTAATAAAAAAACACTATTAGAATAATACTGATTATAATCAACACATTTATTCATTACAAATTGTGTGCTGAGCACTCTGCTCAGTGTTTTAAATGAATCATCTAGTTTTCCTTACATTAAAAAAAATCTTACAGTTCATATATAACAAATTTTTTTCATTGTATAGATGAGGAAACAGATTTGATGCATTTAATAATGATTTTTATATTAAAAATGCCAAAATTTCTTAAGTAAAGTAATTAAATTAGTAGAAAGTCATTTTATTAAACTATTCTGTTGTTATTAAAACAGTTGCCAAGTACATGTGAAAGTATGACAGAACACTTGTTATATTTTGTGAATAAGGACTCAATTGTATGCAGAATATGGATACAACCAACAGAAATTTTATAAACTAAAAAGGCCTATGCATTTAAGAACAAGGAACAAATATATGCCAATAAGTCAGGAACTCTGTTTTATGGTTATATTTTAATTTTTATATATATAGATTTTTTAATTTTATTTTTTAACTTTACAATATTGTATTGGTTTTGCCATATATCAACATGAATCCGCCACAGGTGTACACATGTATTTTAATTTTTTAAAAAATGAAACAAATGACTATTGTCTCCCTTAATAAATTTTTTTCTATTAATAAGCCTAGATATTTTTTCTTTTATTTATATTCCTGAAGTATTTCATATGATTTCATATATTTCAAGAAGTTGACAGATATTTTCAAAATTAAAAAAAAAAACACTAAAACTCAACAAAGTATGTGCTATATTGCCTAACACTCATGTTTAGAGGTGGACTTTCTAAGCAAAATGGTTGGTAAGAACTGATGATTATCGATTGCTAATATGCAGTTGTTTCTAAACTGTTATTTATCCATTTATTTAATATATTTTGAAACCTATTGATTCTGTTTTTTAAAATACTTCTATTCAGTGTCTTATGCATTCCGGGAACTCTGCTGAGTGCTAGAGAGATATAAAGATGAAAAAGACACTGTCCCACTTCCAGAAGAGTTCTTTGTCCAATGGGATCAATTATTTCTAAAGAAAAATACATTAAGCAACATAGTGAAACTTCAAATTTAGTACCACTGTGCATGGATTATTTATTGATCTTATCCTAGGACATTAATTGCACTATTTCTTTCTAAATATTTAGTAACATTAAAATTGTAAACCACATTTATCTTGAGGACTTATTAAAATGCCCAGCCACTTAAGGTTATTGAACTCTATAGTATGTCTTGTGTTTTAGGCAGTGGGAAAACAGAAATAAAACACATTTGAATGGTATAAGGTTGCTAAAAATAACCACAAATTCAGGTTTGATTGCACAGATAGCACTTAAGGCAAAACACATCTGGTGAATAATTTAATGTAGAGAGCAAAACTGAAATACAAAAAAGTTCTGATCTACTTGCCTCAGTAATAAATACTTGTAAATATTAGGAAGTGTATGATATTGCAACATCAGGTAATCTTATTAAAACTTATTCAGATGCTCAAAATAATTTTTATAATATGAAGCACTTTGTCTTTTTAATATTCTGTAGACAATTTAAAAAGTCATGTCCACCTTCCACCGAGATGATAACTGCCAATACACTGTGAGGGAAGACACAACTGCCTCTCACTTCAGATCCCACTCTCCCAGCAAAGCCCCTGGGCACACAAAGACTGCATAGGGCCACCCACGCCAGGTCTACAAAGACTGCATAGGACCACCCACGCCAGGTCTACAAAGACTGCATAGGACCACCCACACAAGGATACCTCTTCAAGTCTGCAGTAGGTAAATGTTTCACCTGATGTCATGGAGACAGAGAAAATTAAGCAAAATCAGGAGGCAGAGAAATTTGTTTCAAATGAAAGAACCTGGAAAACCCTTGAAAATACAGCTAATGAAAGAGACAATTCACCAGATAAAGTGTTTGAACATCAGTAATGAGAACAGTAATTGCTAAGTCACTTCAGTCGTGTCCGACTCTGTGCGACCCCATAGACGGCAGCCCACCAGGCTCCCCCGTCCCTGGGATTCTCCAGGCAAGAACACTGGAGTGGGTTGCCATTTCCTTCTCCAATGCATGAAAGTGAAAGTGAAGTCGCTCAGTCGTGTCCCACTCTTAGCGACCCCATGGATTGCAGCCTAACAGGCTCCTCCTTCCATGGGATTTTCTAAGCAAGAGTACTGGAGTGGGGTGCCATTGCCTTCTCTAGAACTATGAAAAAGAATAAATGAACACAATGAGGATTTTCACAGAAACTAGAAAATATAAAAATGATCCAGTCAGAATTGAAGAACACAATAACTGAAATGAAAGACACACTAGAAGGAATTGGAACAGACCACATGATACAGAAGAATGCATACTGATCTAGAAGACAGAATAATGGAAATCATTTAATAGCATAGCAATAAGAAAGACAAAATAGAGAGAGAGTGAGAGAGAGCTGAAGAGATTTCTGGAACCAAAACTAATCTATCAATATTAACATTATAGATATCCCAGAAAGAGAAGAGAGAGAAAGGGGTAAAAAATGTGTTTGTACAATTATGGCTTGAAACTTCTGGAACCTGTAGAAAAAAACAAATATCCCTGGTGGCTCAGCTGGTAAAGAATCCACCTGCAATGTGGGAGGCCCGGGTTCGATCCCTGCATTGGGAAGATTCCCTGAGAAGAATACCCACTCCAGTATTCTGGCCTGGAGAATTCCATGGACTGTATAGTTCATGGGGTCGCACAGAGTCGGACATGACTGAGTGACTTTCACTTTCACAGGACACACAGAGTCCCAGCCAAGATGAACCTAAAGAGACCCACACCAAATTATATCATAACTAAAATGTCAAAAGGTAAAGATAAAGAGAAAATTCTAAAGACAGCAAGGAAAAATAAAAGTCATACAAAAAGAATCCCCATGAAACTATCAGCTGATTTTTCAGCAAAAACTTTACAGGTCAGAAGGGAATGGCATGAGAGCATGATACACTTTAAAGTCCTGAAAGGAAAACCCCTACAACCTAGGGTAGTTTTTAGCCAGCAAGATTATTATTCAGAGTTAAAGTACACATTTAAAAAACCCAAAAAACCAAAACAACTTCTCAAGCAAGCAAAAACTTAAAGAATTCATCAATACTAAACTGACCCTAAAAAAAAAAAAAAAAAAGTTAAAGGGTCTTCTCTAAGTGGGAAAAAAGGGTTACAACAAGAATTAAGAATTTATAGGAAAGGAAAACAAAAACTGCTAGTGAAGGCAAATGTATAGTAAAGGGTGTGGATTAACCACATAAATTCTAGTACATGCTTTAAAAGAAAAAAATTGGAAAACCAACAACCGAAATGAAGGGTTAAATGATAAGCATAAAAATGTAAAATATGACACCAGAAATGCAAAATGTGGAGGACAGAAGTAAGAAAAATTGTAGAATGACTGCCAGTTTAAAACATGTAGATATAGGTCAACATATATGAAACCCATGGAAATCACAAATCAAAAACCTACAACAGATATACAAAAACTAGAAAGGAAGCAACAAAAACATACTGCTAAAGAAAGTCATCAAACCACAAGGAAAAACCTACAAGAAGAACAGAAAAGAACTATTAAAACTATTAACACATTGTATTAAGTAATACAATGGCAAGTACATACATATCAATAATCACTTAAAACACCAATGCACTAAATGATCAAAGACATAAAGTGTCTGATTGCATAATAAACAAGACCTATTCATATGCTGCCTACAAAAGGCTCAGAGCTAAAAACAGATGCAGCTTGAAAGTGAGAGGATGGGAAAAGATATTTCATACAAACAAAAATGATCAAAGAAGACATACAGATGGTCAACAAGTGCATAAAAAGATGATCAACATCGTTAATCATCAGAAAAATGCAAACCAAAACCACGATGAATTATCAGCTGACACTGGTCATACTGGTTATCATAAAAAAGACCAAAGATAACAAATGTTGGTGAGGATGTGGAGAAAAGGCAGCTTGTAGTACACTGTAGGTGGGAATATAAATTTGTGTTGCTACTGTGTAAAACAGTACGAAGGTTCATCAAAAAACTAAAAATAGAACTACCTTATGGCCCAACTATTGCACTTCTAGTGTATATGTGTGTGTGTGTGTGTGTGTGTGTACATATATATATATATATATGAATGAAGAAAAAAATACTAATTCAAAAAGACACATGCCCCAATATTCATTGTATTATTTACAACAGTCATGATATGGAAGCCATCTAAGTTTCCATTAACAGATGAATGATAAAGAAGTGCTATATATATATATATATATGCATATATATATATGCAGTGAAATGTTGCTCAGACATTAAGAAGAATGAAGTTCTGCCATTTTCAGTGACACGAATGAATTAGAGGTTATCATGCTTAGGGCCATAAGTCAGAGAAAGACAAATCCTCTACGTTATCATTTATGTGTGGAATTTTTAAAATATCCCAGTATGTTGAGCAATACAGAAACAGACTCACAGATAAACAGAATAAACTTGTTACCAGTGAGGAGAGGGAAAGGGCAGGGGCGAATTAGGGGTATGAGATTAAGAAATATGTATAAAGTAGATAAGCCACAAAAATACACTGTACAATAACTTAAGGCTCTGGTTTCCTGAGGTACCAGTGGGGCATGAAGATGTGCTGCCGCCTTGTGGCCACACCTGAGAACTACAACTTTAAAACCCACACTGCCGGGCATTAAGGGTCACAAGTTCTCTGGGCTGCCCTTGAACCCCTTCCCTCAAGAAATGTCCCAAGGCAGGTAATGGGAAACAAAATCAAAACAGCACTGACTCTCTAGAAACCAATCTCAAGAGCTAAACTTTACTGTCTCAAAGAAAATCACCTGAAAAGATGCTCAGCCTCCCTAGTGATTAGAAAAACTGCCAATCATAATGAGGCTATATCCCCTGACACCAGTCATCACAAGATCCACACAGGAAGAATGCTACAGATGGCAGGGATAAAAGGGAGCCACCATACACTGAAGGTGGGAATGTAGATTTGCAACAGCCACTATGGAGAAAAGTAGCAAAGTTCCTTATAAAAATGAAAAATAGAGGTACCCTGAGATTGAAGAAAGTAGGGAAATCCACTAGACCATTCAGGTATGACCTAAATCAAATCCCTTATGATTATACAGTGGAACTGAGAAATAGATTTAAGGGACTAGATCTGATAAACAGAGCGTCTGATGAAGTATGGACTGAGGTTTGTGACACTGTACATGAGACAGGGATCAAGACCATCCCCATGGAAAAGAAATGCAAAAAAGCAAAATGGCTGTCTGGGGAGGCCTTACAAATAGCTGTGAAAAGAAGAGAAGTGAAAAGCAAAGGAGAAAAGGAAAGATATAAGCATCTGAATGCAGAGTTCCAAAGAATAGCAAGGAGAGATAAGAAAGTCTTCCTCAGCAATCAATGCAAAGAAATAGAGGAAAACAACAGAATGGGAAAGACTAGAGATCTCTTCAAGAAAATTAGAGATACCAAGGGGACATTTTATGCAAAGATGGGCTTGATAAAGGACAGAAATGGTATGGACCTAACAGAAGCAGAAGATATTAAGAAGAGGTGGCAAGAATACACAGAAGAACTGTACAAAAATGATCTTCATGACCCAGATAATCACGATGGTGTGATCACTGACCTAGAGCCCGACATCCTGGAATGTGAAGTCAAGTGGGCCTTAGAAAGCATCACTACGAACAAAGCTAGTGGAGGTGATGGAATTCCAGTTGAGCTATTTCAAATCCTGAAAGATGATGCTGTGAAAGTGCTGCACTCAATATGCCAGCACATTTGGAAAACTCAGCAGTGGCCACAGGACTGGAAAAGGTCAGTTTTCATTGCAATCCCAAAGAAAGGCAATGCCAAAGAATGCTCAAACTACTGCATATTTGCACTCATCTCACACGCTAGTAAAGTACTGCTCAAAATTCTCCAAGCCAGGCTTCAGCAATACGTGAACCGTGAACTTCCAGATGTTCAAGCTGGTTTTAGGAAAGGCAGAGGAACCAGAGATCAAATTGCCAACATCCGCTGCCTCACGGAAAAAGGAAGAGAGTTCCAGAAAAACATCTATTTCTTCTTTATTGACTATGACAAAGTCTTTGACTGTGTGGATCACAATAACCTGTGGAAAATTCTGAAAGAGATGGGAATACCAGACCACCTGACCTGCCTCTTGAGAAACCTATATGCAGGTCAGGAAGCAACAGTTAGAACCGGACATGGAACAACAGACTGGTTCCAAATAGGAAAAGGAGTAACGTCAAGGCTGTATATTGTCACCCTGTTTATTTAACTTATATGCAGAGTACATCATGAGAAATGCTGGAATCAAGCTGGAATCAAGAGTTGCCGGGAGAAATATCAATCACCTCAGATATGCAGATGACACCACCCTTATGGCAGAAAGTGAAGAGGAACTCAAAAGCCTCTTGATGAAAGTGAAAAAGGAGAGTTTAAAAAGTTGGCTTAAAGCTCAACATTCAGAAAACGAAGATCCTGGTATCTTTTTCCATCACTTCATGGGAAATAGATGGGAAACAGTCTAAACAGTGTCTGACTTTATTTTTGGGGGCTCCAAAATTACTGCAGATGGTGATTGCAACCATGAAATTAAAAGACGCTTACTCCTTGGAAGGAAAGTTAAGACCAATCTAGATAGCATATTAAAAAGCAGAGATGTTTCTTTGCCAACAATGGTCCATCTAGTCAAGGCTATGGTTTTTCCAGTGGTCATGTATGGATGTGAGAGTTGGACTGTGAAGAAAGCTGAGCAGCAAAGAATTGATGCTTTTGAACTGTGGTGTTGGAGAAGACTCTTGAGAGTCCCTTGGACTGCAAGGAGGTCCAACCAGTCCATTCTATAGGAGATCAGTCCTGGGTGTTCATTGGAAAGACTGATGCTGAGGCTGAAATTCCAAAGCTTTGGCCACCTCCTGAGAAGAGTTGACTCATTGGAAAAGACACTGATGATGGGAGGGATTGTGGGCAGGAGGAGAAGGGGATGACAGAGAATGAGATGGCTGGATGGCATCACCGACTCGATGCACATGAGGTTGGGTGAACTCCTGGAGTTGGTGATGGACAGGGAGGCCTGATGTGCTGCGATTCATGGGGTCACAAAGAGTCGGACACGACTGAGTGACTGGACTGAACTGAACTGAACTGAGATTAGGAATCTCACTATGGAGCATATACCCAGATAAATCCATCCTTCAAAAAGACACATACCCCTCAAAAGTCATTGCAATACCCAAGACATAGAAATAATCGAACTGTCCATCACCAGATGAATCCAGAAAGATGTTACATATACTCACTATACTATTACTCAGCCAGAAAGCAGAATGAAATTTGTGCCATTTGCAGCATCATGGATGGACCACGAGATTATCACACGAAATTGGGTAAACCAGACAGAGAAAACAAACATCACGGATACCATTTATGCTACTGCTGCTGCCAAGTCACTTAAGTCATGTCTGACTCTGTGCGACCCCACAGACGGCAGCCTACCAGGCTCCCCCGTCCCTGGGTTTCTCCAGGCAAGAACACTGGAGTGGGTTGCCATTTCCTTCTCCAATGCATGAAAGTGAAAAGTGAAAGTGAAGTCGCTCAGTTGTGTCCGACTCTTTGTGACCCCATGGACTGCAGCCCACCAGGCTCCTCCGTCCATGGGATTTTCCGGGCAAGAGTACTGGAGTAGGGTGCCATTGCCTTCTCTAGGACTCAAAAACCTGATACAAATGAACAAATGTACCAAACAAAAACAGGTTCACAGACTTAGAAAAGGAACATAGTTACCAAAAGGGGAAGTTGGGAGGGATACATTAAGAGGCTGTGACTATGAGAAACACACATATAAAAGAGATAATCAGTGAGGACCTTTGAGATAGTCCAGGACATGACTGAATGACTTCACTTTCACTTTTCACTTTCATGCATTGGAGAAGGAAATGGCAACCCACTCCAGCGTTCTTGCCTGGAGAATCCCAGAGACAGCGGAGCCTGGTGGGCTGCTGTTTATGGGGTCGCACAGAGTCAGACACGACTCAAGTGACTTAGCAGCAGCAGGACACTCTATTCAACATTCTGTCATAACCTTCATGGCAAAGGAATCTGAAAAACAACGGGTACAGGTATAAGTGAATAGTGTGGTTGTAGAACTGAAAAGTCAACATTGTATAGCAACTACGGATGGGAGTTTGAGTATACTCCAGCAGCTGTTGATGGACAGGGAAGCCTGGCATGCTGCAGTCCATGGGGTTGCAAAGAGTTGGACATGACTGAGCGACTGAACTAAACTGATATTGCAGTAGAAAATAGAAACTGAATTTTAATAAATTTTTAAAAATAAAAATAATATATTGCACAGTGAAGGGAATTATAGCCATTAATTTGTAATATCTTTAAATGGAATATGATCTATAAAAATATTGTTACCATATTGTACATCTGAAATTAACATAATATTATAAATAAACTATACTTCAACCTTTTAAAAAAAGAGAAGAAAAAAAGTAAAAAGAATGAAAAATATGGTACAACTAAGACATAAAACCTTGTGGAAAATTTCTTGGACTAAATCAGGTACTGTGATCAGTACTTTATGCCTTTAAAACTGAGGTTTATAACCTCTAGTGAATCATGGATTCATCTTAGTGTCTCAAACAACACTTTCTAACAGAATGAAAGTGAGAGTTGCTCAACTGTGTACAACTCTTTGTGACCCCATGGTCTAGACAGTCCATGGAATTCTCCAGTCCAGAAATAACCTTTCCCTTCTCCAGGGGATCTTCCCAACCCAGGGATAGAACCTAGGTCTCCCACATTGCAGGCAGATTCTTTACCAGCTGAACTGCCAGGGAGCTTCTAAGAGAATAGTATGAAAATATATATAATTTCTGAGTTTATCACTTTCAGAAAAATTAAGCATTATTCTTCGTGTAACTTTTGTTTCAATTTTGTGTTATGTCTATGTGTATGTGTGTGCATACGTGTGTGCACTTGTGGCATATATTTCCATTCCTGATAGAATGTACTACATGCTGTAGGGCATGGGCAAACCATTTGACAGTCCCTGCCTTAGCTCACTTAACTCACCACAACAAAAGTATATATTAAGCACAATTAACAGTGCCAATTTATAGAAGGAAAATTGCATTTCATATTTGACATGTAATTTTACCAATTACCATTTACTGTGTTAAATCTTGAACCTGAGATTCAAAACATATCATAATACCATGATTTACATTCTGCTTTTTCTGAGTATCTGCTTTTTCACAGATTTCCCAGTTTTTAAACCTCTTAATCCCTTTCAATCTCTATCTCCCTCCCTGGCTCCCTCTATCTCTCACCCCACTTTATGATCTAGAATAATTCTGTTCTTAGTTTAATCTTTTCTTCCATGCCAACCTCTGTGAATTCCCATCTTTCAGCTACAAAGAAAAAATAAAAGTATTTCTTAGCATAATCTCTATGATCAATTTGTAAATAATCTCATATGAAAATATTTGCCATTATACATTTGAAATTTGTATGAATTTATCGACTATGTCAATCCTCTCTTGTTCTTCCAGGGTTCCAGGAGAACCACACGAACCTGTCTTCAGCATTTTATACATACACACACTCAACTCTTTCTAGGACATATATTTATGATAACATAGCATTCTGGATATTATGAAAAGCAAAACATTTAGAAGTTGGATGTTGTTCAGGCTCTAAGTTGTATCTGACCCTTTTGACCCCATGGACTAAGGGATTTCTCAGGCAAGAATACTGGAGTGAATTGCCATTTGCTTCTCCAGTTGGGTTGGATCTTCCCAACCCAGAGATCAAACCCTTGTCTCCTGCATTGACAGGCAGATTCTTTACTGCTCAGCCACTAGGGAAGCCCAGGAGTTGGATAAACTATAACAAATATAAATGTATTGCCAAGCTTTTAAGAACTTATAAGCAAAACATCCAAGAGAAATAAACAAACACACTGCTAAGTCACTTCAGTTGTGTCCGACTCTGTGCGACCCCATAGACGTCAGCCCACCAGGCTCCCCCATCCCTGGGACTCTCCAGGCAAGAACACTGGAGTAGGTTGCCATTTCCTTCTCCAATGCATGAAAGTGAAAAGTGAAAAGGAAGTCGCTCAGTCGTGTCCGACTCTTCACTAACCCATGGACTGCAGCCTACCAGGCTCCTCCGTCAGTGGGATTTTCCAGGCATACTAAAGCCCTACAAAAACCCAATATATCCAATTCTAGAAAGTCAAAGGTAAGTTAAAAGACTGAATTAAATGCAGAAGAGAGTGTTGCTCCCTCAGGGCCAAAACCTAGCACAGCAAAACAGAGTTTGAAGCACTCTCACCACACAGACACAAAAGGTAACAGTGTGAGATAGAGGATGTGCTAGTCGATGTTGTGGCAATCATTTCATAATGATCATCCCTTGTATGTGCTAACATTTGCAATTTCGCTTGTCAATTATACCTCAATAAAGCATGGGAAAAACAATTGGGGCCATTGTAGTTCTAAGGGGGAACTGTACATTGGTCCTACAGCCAGACAAAGTCAAAAGATAGCTGGTGTCTCAGAGAACTGGAAAAAACCTAAAGCTGATACATATATAAGGGATGCTTTATTTCATTAGCCATTTAGGATGCTCTACTTCATTTGTCATATAAGAAGCATAAATTATTTTAAAAGCTTTACTGAAATAGAGTTGACATGTACATATTTAATGTGCACAATTTGGTAAGTCTGATGTGTTAGTAAACATATGACATCATTAACACCATCAAGATAATGAAGCTATCCATCACCTCCAAAAGTTTCCTTATGCCCTTTGTAATTCCTCTGTTCACCCAGACACTCTTCATCTCTGTATCCACCTGCATCAAACTCTCCACACCAGTCCTCAGTTACCCACAGCCCTACCTTATGTGATTATATTAATGTATTGGTTTACATTTCCAAGAATGTTACACAAATAGAATTATTAGTACGCTCTCTTTATTTTGGGAGAATGGGTCTGGCTCCTTTCACTCAGCTCAACTATCTTGAAATTGATTCATACTGTTACACATACCAATGTTTTTTTGACACTTTATGATTAGGTCTTATTTCATCATATTTATAAAGCACATTTTTGTTCATTCCTCAGCTGAAGGAAACCTATGTTGTTTATAATTCTAAACTATTACAAATAAATTCTGTGAAATTTTGCATAGCAATCTTCTTGTGGAAACATTCTTTCATACCTCTTGAGTAAACAGCTTGTCATACAAAGCCAGAGTCATGTGGTAATCACAGGTTTATCTTTTATGACGCTCCAAACTGTTACCTTATCCCTTACCCCAAATCGATCATACTATTTTAGGTGTATGAGCATTCTGCTTGTACAATACCCTCACATATGTGGTATTTTGTTGTTGTTGTTGTTAATTAGAACTTAAACCATTTTAACAGATACTGATGAAAGACAAATCAAAGAAAATTTAAATATAAAAGGTGTTTTTTTTTTTTTTCCTGCTCTTTGGCCTCCTCTCTCCCTTCTCCTATGCCTTGTATATCTGCATCGTTCACTGACCAAGCCTTCATCTCAGCAGAAATGCTTGTTCACCTGTTCACCCATAAAGAACAACATTCTCCAGTATCGACAAGGTGACTCCTTAGGAGATAATCTTCTTGCTTAATCTTGTAAGGGGCCACAATGACCCATGACCTACTACTCGCTTTGTACGTGAAGACCTGGATTGTGTAAGCTGTCAATAACGTGTCACTTAATGTATAGCCCCTTTTCTCAAAACTTTATATAACTGCGCTTTAGGCTCTAATGGGCAGAACAGTTCTTGGAACTTTCTGAGAGGCTGTTACTAAATTTTTTCATTGATAGCATAAAATGAAACCTCATTGGGGCATAATTGACATTTCCTAATGACTGATTTTTAAATATTCTGGTGTTCATTTGTCATCTGTATATCATCTTTGGCAAAGTATCTGACAAATCATCTGCTCATTTAAAATATTGCCTTTTGCTTTCTTATAGTTGAATTTTCAGAAATCTTCATATATCATGAATATATGTATTGAGCTGGCCATAAAGCTTATTTGTTTTTTTCTGCAACATTGTACAGAAAAAATCTAAACAAACTTTTTGGCCAACCCAATATTTTATCAGACTTAATACTTGCAAATATTCTCTCCAATTCTGTAGTTTGCCTTTCATTTTCTTAACAGTATATTTTGAGGAGCAAAAGCTCTTAATATTTTTGAAGAACAATTTATCCATTTTCTTTTAGTGATTTATGGGTTTTATGTCACACGAAGGAAATGTTTTGCCTTAAAAAGATCACAAAATTTCCTATTATATTTTGTTCTAGAAGTTACATAGTCATGGGTTGTGCACGGTTTGTTGAAAAGACTATTTGTTGTCTACCAAAGTGCATTTGTGCTTTTGACAAATGTAAGCTGACCATATATATATGGATTTAGTTGTGAACTCTATATTCTGAACTATGAGGTCTAGTTTTGAAGTCTATATTGATTTAGTTTTCTATCTTTATACCAGTACCGCATACTATTGATTACTGTAACTTTAAATAACACACTTCCAACCTTGCCATTTTATGAAAGCTCTTTTGGCTACTGTATTAGTGTTCTTCAGAGACACAGACTGAACAGGGTGTGTGTGTCTGTGTGTGTCTGTCTCCTGACGAGTCCCAAGATCTGCATATCGAGTCAATAAGCCATCAACTCCAAGGCTGGCAGGCTTGATATCCGGAAAGAACCAATGTTTCAGGTTGAGTTCTAAGGCAGGAATAAAAGTAGTGTCCCATTACTAAGGCAGTCAGCAGAATTGTCTCTTACCTGGAGAAAGGTTCCTCTTCAGATCTTCAACTGATTGGATGAGGCTTACCCGCATTAAGGAGAGTCATCTCTTGTTTTCAATCTAACAATATAAATCTCAGTCTCATAGCCTCCAATTAAAATAAATAAATTTAAATTTTAAAAAAGCCTTCACGAAAACATCCTGAATAATTTTTGACAAAACAGCTAGCACTCTGTGGGCTGTTCAAAGTGACATACAAACTGAACCGTGACAGTTACTCTGGTCCTTTGCATTTCAATATGAATTTCAGTTGACGGAGTTCTACAAAAAGTCTACTGGAATATTGACTGGGGTTGTGTTGAATCTATAGTTGATTTTAGGAAGAACTGAAATAACAAATATATTTCCGTTTCCTGATACATAAACATTGTATCTCACTATTTAGGTTTCCTGTATTGTCTTTAAGCAAAGTTTTATAGTTTTCAGTGAACAGTCTCTGGAGTTTTTTTGCCTAAAATGCCTCTAAGCAGCTTGTATTTTTGGTGAAGTGGCATCACTGATTTCTGATATTTTTATGTCTTCTCTCTCTCCTGGACAAAGGTTAGCTGGTTATATTAATTTTCTGGAAAAAAAAAAAAAAACTTCAGTTTTCATTGAGTCTTTTTGTTGTTGTTTTTCTTTATTGCTGATTTCTACTTTGATCTTTTTTTATTTCCTTTTATTTGCTTACTTTGTGGTTCATCTGCTCTTATTTCTCTAGTTTCTCAAGGTAATTAATATCTACACACATTAATTTGAAAGCTTTATTTTATTCTGAGTTAGATGTTTAATGCAATAGATTCCCTTTTTAGCTGCATCCAACAGATTAAGTATGTTGTATTCTCATTTTCACAAATTTTAAAATATTTCTTACTCTTTTGATTTCTCCTTTGACCTGTGTGTTATTTAGAGTTATGCTGCTTAATTCCAAATATTTGTGAATGTTAAATATATCTTTCAACTAATAATCTTTAATTTAGTTCCTTCATGGTCAAGAACTTACTTGGTAGACTTGAATACTTTGGAATTTACCGAGTTCTGTTTTATGGCAAAGAATATAGTGAATGTTCTTGATCAATGTTCTATGTGCACTGGAGAAGAATGTGCACTTTGCTATTATTGGGTGAAGTGTTCTATAAATGTCAATTTGATTTACTTATTTAATAGTGTCATTCAATGTTTTCAGTCCTTACTGGTTTATCTATTTGTTCTATATTCTTGAGAGAGGAGTTTTGAAATCTGCAAGTACTACTGTGGATTTGTTTTCTTTTAATTTAATCAGTTTGTGCTTAAGTACTGTGAATCTTTATCATTCGGTGTAGAAACACCTAAGATGGTCCGAGGTTATTTGTTTTTTTTGAAAAATTGATCCTCTTGCCATCATGCAGTTACCCTCTTTATACTTTGTTCTGAAACCTATGTTAATATTAGTAGAACTACCACTATTTTTTTCTTTTGAAATATGGTGCATTTTTCTATTAGTTTACTTTTTACCTTTTCTGGTTGTATGTTTAATGTGGTTTTTTTATAGGCAGCATGTAGTTGGGCCATTTTTTTTTTAATATATATATATACATTAGAATAAATTCTCTCTTAATCTGAGTATTTAGCTCATTCACTTGATTTTGAATATGGATATTGCTGGGTTTTTACCTACCATTTTCCTGTTTGTTTTCTCTGTATAGCATCTGTTCTTGTTCCATTTTTCTTCTTTTTCTGCCTTATGTTAAACAAGTTTAGTCCTCTTTCTCAATCACATTTTATCTCCTTTGTTGGCTTATTAGTTTTGTTCTCTTAATGGCTGCTTTAGGACTTATATACAGCTTTAAATTATCACATTTTAACCTTTAAGTGATATTACACCACCTGATGTTTAATATAACAACCTCATAGCTGCATAATTCCATTTTTCTCTTTCTAGGCTAGATGACAGTTTTGTTGAAAAAAAGAAAAAGAAAAAGCAGCCTCTGCTATCCAGAATGTAATCTAATGCTCATAGCTAAGCCTTGATGTTATTATATAATGATTTAATGCTTACAGCTTAATCACTTTGTTCTACTATTGAATGTGACAAAATCCCTGTTATCAGGTGAGATTACTTTGAGATTATGATACAATGAAACAAAAACAAGGTCACTAGAAAATTCACAAAACACTAAGGGTCCCGCATTGTAAGTGTCTTCACCAATCACAGCTCTGTCCTCATTTTGGTCTGCCTTCTTAGAGAAAAGAATTATTGAGATGCCCAATCATGCGATTGTTCCACTTTCTGACAGAATGTGCCCCTGCTTCTTTAGCACCTTCCCCAAATTTCCCAACCAGAGCCTAAACACTCATAGATTCTTCTAACATCCTCTTCCTAATGCAGTCCGCAGCTCCTGATGCTGCGTTCCACCCCACTGCAATGAGTAATAAACTCAAGGCATTTTACTATATGTACTTTCCTGGTGATCATTAGTTAACGAGTATTGACATTTTCATATATTTTCTTTTACATGTGTAACAAGATTATCATGTGAAGATGTGGAATAAAAAAAAATGCTCAAATGTTCACTTTGTGAAATAAAAAATCTGATCATTTAGACTACCATTTTGATACTATCTTATAAAATTGAGAAGGTAAGCAACCTGTGAATTATACTCCTTGATTAATAGGCTTGTGTACCAGCCAATGAATATCTCCAATATGCCCAAACAATTGTTTATAATAGGAAAAAAACTGAAAACATTTTATTTCCATCAATAGGGAAATGGACAAATAAACTACAGCATGTTCATACAGTGAATATTAATGAAATATAGTTGCATGCATCAAAATGAATACATTTCTTAGTCAGAAAAGAAAATAATATAACACCACTAAATATAAAGAGCAAATTATATAAAACCAAACAGTATATGGCTGGGCATGTATACATTTGTACAAAAAATATAACCAAAACATTTTAAACACAACATTTTGGTGATTAGTTTCCTCTGGGTAAGAAGAGAGTTTGGATCAGTGATTTGTATGAACAAAGGATTAAAAAATATAATTATTTTATAATTTCTTAATACTTAACTTGGGCTTCCCTAGTGACTCAGAGGTAAATTATCCTCCTGTCAATGCAGGAGACATGGGTTTGATTCCTGGGTTAGGAAGAGCCGTTGGAGGACGAAATGGCTACCCTCTCCAGTATTCTTGCCTGGAAAATCCCATGGACAGATGAGCCTGGCGGGTTATGGTCAATGGGGTCACAAAAGAGTCAGACATGACTTAGTGACTAAACAACAATACCTAACTAGGGCTGGGAATTAATGGGTTCTTACTATACTTTTATCATACATGAATTAGGGGTGCATGATTATTTTTCATAGTAAAAGGACATTTATCTATTTGTATATGTTAATAAAAATTATCCAAATTTAAATATAAGGTTAAAAAATGACTAATCTTTAAAGACTACATATATGAGATCATTTTCTAACAAGGCTGCCTGAGTGAGTGAGGCTGTCTCACTCTTCAGAGGAATTAAACTTTGAACAATAATTTGCGGCTTGTATAATTTATAATCATATAAATCTGATAAAGCATGATTTTTTGTGCTCAATAAAGAGACGGTAACCTCAAATATTTATCAAAAATCAGTTTTTAGAAACTTACTGAAACAAAAAATCAGTTTTTGAAACTTTTCCATTTTATTCATGTCCATTCTCAAACCATTTTTGGACTAGGCTTGCATTCTGCTGGTTCCCTCATTAAATAAATGAAATTTTGATATATGAATTTTTCCCTTGAGCATTATGTTTTTAACATTTTGAGAATTATAACTGACTCTTATGAAAATCCCACTGAGATGTTACACTCACTCGATTGGGAAACAGCTAAGAAAATTAATGAGTGCAGCTTTGAAACCTCTGCCCTTTCCTGATCAGTGAATTCTTGCTGATTTGTGGCAGAATGGCTTTGTTTTCAGAACTCCTATATGTTAATATCTAATGATCTAAGGTGTCTTTATCTTTCAGAAGATAGAAAATTTTAAAAAACAAACAAACATAAGCAATGACTGAAAATTGATTAAAAAGATGGTCAAATCCTCATTACTCTGTTTATTATCTTTCAAATAGGAATCTGAAATATTTAGTCTGATTTGGTCTTGGAGTTCATGGCAGAATGTTTTCCCTCCAGAGTCAAAGCCTTGTATATCTGGTTCTAGTTGGACCCCTGCCTTTTTGCAACTGAGGTACTATCTGGGGTGCCACTGTTTCAGTGTGAAAAATGGTGAAATAGAATAATGAACTTTCAGATGCCTGCTAGTGTTTCTTTTGTTTAAGGAATTTCATGGCAGGGGGGGAAGTGAGGGAGATCACAAAGTTAGAATCACAAAGCTAAGTGGGAAAGGAAATAGCAGCCCACAGGGGCCTGTATGTCTTATAACTGAAGAAAGAGTAAAATATGTACATATTTTTATTAGGATAAGAAATTACCATTTCTTAAAGGTCTGCCTAATGGAAAGGTTTTGGGATTTTTTTTTTTTTTTTTTCATCTGTTTCGCCACACAGGAATTGTTTTCATGTATTTTTTGTGTCTGGATTTTTTTTCATCTATGGAAAAAGTTGTAAAAAAGAAGTTGCAAAGTTCTTTATGAACTTAAGTATTTTATCTGTAAAATAAAAGAGCCTTTATTTCTTGTGCTAATGTTATATTAACATGAAACCTTTTCCTAAGATATAACACATTCAATTATAAAGTTTCGTAACATTAAAAAAGTCCTTATTCTGATCAGCTAATAAAGAATAAATGCATCTATAAACCTGAGAGGCTCATCAGAATTCAATTTGAATATACAGAAAGAAGCCGCCAAACTTTGAATACTTGAAATATACTAGGCTTCTCAGAAGAATGTCTTCTTACCAAAGCTGCTAACACCACCACTCATTTTGAAATATTTGTATAGAATAAACATGTATATTTAAAAATGTAAAGGATTTGGTTTGTTTTGCCCTGGAAAGCCTAGTTAATAAAAACGTACTTGAACTTCCACATCAGCACGATGGCAGAAGCTCTATTCAGTCAACAAAAACAAGACCGGGACATGACTGTGGCTCAGATCATGAACTCCTTATTGCAGAATCAGACTTAAATTGAAGAAAGTAGGGAAAAGCATTAGACCTAAATCAAATCCCTTATGATTATACAATGGAAGTGACAAGTAGATTCAAAGGATCAGAGCTGATAGACAGAGTGCCTGAAGAAATATGGATGGAGGTTCATAACACTGTACAGGAGGTGGTGATCAAAACTATCTCCAAGAAAAAGAAATGAAAATAGGCAAAACAATTGTCTGAGGAGGCCTTAAAAATAGCTGAGAAAAGAAGAGAAGCTAAAGGCAAAGCAGAAAAGGAAAGACATATCCATCTGAATGCAGAGTTCCAAAGAATAGCAAGGAAAGATGAGAAAGACTTCCTCAGTGATCAGTGCAAAGAAATAGAGGAAAACAATAGAATGGGAAAGACTAGAGATCTCTTTAAGAAAATTAGCGATACCAAGGGAGCATTTTGTGCAAAGATGGGCACAATAAAGGACAGAAATGTTATGGACCTAACAGAAGCAGAAGAAATTAAGAAGAGGTGGTAAGAATACACAGAAGAACTGTACAAAAAAGATCTTACTGACCCAGATAACCATTATGGTGTGATCACTCACCTAGAGCCAGACATCCTGAAATGCAAAGACAAGTGGGCCTTAGGAAGCATCATTACAAACAAAGCTAGTGGAGGTGATGGAATTTCAGTTGAGCTATTTCAAATCCTAAAAGATGATGACGTGAAGGGGCTGCACTCAATATGCCAGCAAACGTGGAAAACTCAGCAGTGGCCACAGGACTGTAAAAGTCACTTTTCATTCCAATCCCAAACAAAGGCAATGCCAAAGAATGTTCAGACTACCACACAATTGTACTCATCTCACACGCTAGCAAAGTAATACTCAAAATTTTCCGAGAGGTTTCAGCAGTACATGAACTGAGAACTTCCAGATGTTCAAGCTAGAGTTAGAAAAGGCAGAGGAACCAGAGATCAATTGTCCATATCCGTTGAAACACAGAAAAAGCAAGATTTTTAGAAGAACATCTACTTCTTCTTCATTGACTATTCTAAATCCTTTGACCCTGTAGATCACAACAAACTGTGGCACATTCTTATGGATATGGGATTACCAGACTACCTTACTGGTCTCCTGAGAAATCTGTATGCAGGTCAAGAAGCAACAGTTAGAACTGGACATGGAAAAACAGACTGTTTCCAAACTGGGAAAGTACATAAAGTCTGTATATTGTCACCCTGCTTATTTACCTTATATGCAGAGTACATCATGTGAAGTGCCCGGCTGGATGAAGTACAAGCTGGAATCAAGTTTTCCTGAAGTAATATCAATAACCTCAGATATGCAGATGACACCATCCTTATGGTAGAAAGCAAAGAGGAACTGAAGAGCCTCTTGATATAAGTGATAGAGGAGAGTGAAAAAAGCTGGCTAAAAACTCAACATTCAAAAACTAAGATCATGGCATCCAGTCCCATCACTTCATTGTTAATAGATGGGGAAACAATGGAAATGGTGACGGACTTCATTTTTCTTGGGCTCCAAAATCACCACAGATAGTGACTGCAGCCATGAAATTAAAAGACGTTTACTCCTTAGAAGAAAAGCTATGACCAACCTAGACAGCATATTCAAAAGCAGAGACATTACTTTGCAGATAAAGGTCCATCTATTCAAAGCTTTGGTTTTTCCAGTAGTCATGTATCGATGTGAAAGTTGGACCATAAATAAGGCTGAACACCCAATAATTTATGCTTTTGAACTGCAGTGGGGAGAAGACTCTTGAGAGCCCCTTGGACTTCAAGGAGATTAAACTAATCAATCTTAAAGGAAATCAGTCCTGAATATTCATTTAAAGGACTGATGCTGAAGCTCCAATATTTGGCCACCTGAAGCAAAGAACTGACTCATTGGAAAAGACCCTGATGCTGTGAAAGACTGAAGGCAGGAGGAGAAGGGGATAACAGAGGATGAGATGGTTGGATGGCATCACCGACTTGATGGACATGAGTTTGAGCAAACTCCAGGAGTTGAAGATGGATGGGGAGGCCTGGTGTGCTGCTGTCTATGGGGTCACAGAGTCAGACACAACTGAACTGACACTAAGAGAATGTTTCTTTGAAAAGATATAATTGATAATATATTAGCTGGACTCATCCAAAAAAAAAAAGAAAACAAATTGCCCAATAAAATAAGAAATGAAGGTAGAGAGTTATTACAACTGATATCACAGAAATACAACTATAAGAGAATACCATGAACACTTATATGCCAAGAAAATGGACAATCTAGAAAAAAATTGAATAAATTCCTAGAAATATACAATCTATCAAGAATCAATCATGACAAAATAGAAAATATAAATAGACCCATTACTAGTAAAGAGATTGAGTCAGTAATCAAAAACCACCCATAAACAAAAGTTCAGGACCAGATGACTTCACTGCTGAATTCCACCCAACATTTTACGAAAAACTAATCTTTCTCAAACTCTTCCAAATGATCAAGGAAGATGGGACACTTTGAAACTTATTTTAAAAGGCCAGCATTACCCCAGCACCAAAACCAGAAGGGAATTTATAGGCCAATATCTTTAAGGAACAAAAATGCAAAAATCTTCAACACACTATTAGCAAACTGAATTCAACAACGTATTGAAAGTAGTCATACATATGGCCAAGTGAGAATTATTCCTTGAATCCAAGGATGAGTTAACATCCACAAATCATTTAATGTGATATACTATGGTAAACAAAAGAAGAATAAAATTTGTGATCATCTCAATACATACAGAAAAAGCATCTAACAAATCTACAGTCTACATTGAACTTCATTAAGCACTTTATTTCAGTTGTTTCAGCATTTTTAAAGTTACCACTTTTTAGTATGCTTATCTGGGC
This sequence comes from Bubalus bubalis, assembly GCF_019923935.1. NCBI lineage: Eukaryota > Metazoa > Chordata > Mammalia > Artiodactyla > Bovidae > Bubalus > Bubalus bubalis. Next base: position 16,840,595 of record NC_059176.1, read on the forward strand.
TATTAGTGTGGTGAGATTATGATATTCACCTCAGATAGCCTCTTTATGGTTACGTTTTGGTCTTGTTTTGTGTTTTGCATATGACCTCACTAACATGTCCAGGGGTATTTTAATACTTTATAAGAAGCTAATAGTTTGGTCTGATGGTGGAGAATCTGCCTCCCAATGCAGGGGACACGGGTTCAATCACTGGTCCAGGAAGAGTCCACCTGCTACAGATCAACTAAGCCTGCACCACAACTTCTGAGCCTGTACTCTAGAGCCTCAATAGAGCAACTATTGAGTCCACGTGCCACAACTATTAATACTCAAGACTGCACGCTTGGAGCCCGTGCTCCTTAGCAAGAGAAGCCACCACGTTGAGAAGCCTGCACTTGTAACTGGAGAGTAGCCCCCATTTGCTGCAACTAGGGGAAGCCCCTATGCAGCAACAAAGACCCAGCTCAGTCAAATAAATAAGTTAGCATTTAAAATAAGCAAAGCGACATGTAGCATTAAAAAAAAAAAAAGAAACTAATATTTTGTGGCACTGTAAAGATAAATCAAATTTAGGTTTAAACATCATTAATAATTTTCCATTCTCTTTAAAATAAAGAAAAACCAATTATCTTTCTCATCTTCCTCCTCACTACATTTAGGCTATCGTCCTGACTTTTTCTTTTTCTGAAATCTCTACCATTGATGCTTTCTTTTTGCTGTCAGCCTTGCAAATACTGATATTCCTATCTTTTTTTTATTTAATTTGTTTTCACATCTCAGCCCAAGACGTGTTCTTATGTGTTCTTATGCCATAACTCACAGGTCTTTTCTCAATTGTAATTATTACCACACTTCCTGTTTTTGCTCTTCTAATCATCTGTATTTCTCATTAGGCCAGAGTTTGGGGAGAGTAGTGCTTATGTCCATTTCAGGGCCATTCGGCAGGATTTTGCAGCTCATATAGTGAACAAAGTTGCCCATCAAAGAGTGGGTATTTCTTTAGGGTTTTATTTTTCTGGGCTCCAAAATCACTACAGATGGTGACTGCAGCCATGAAATTAAAAGACGCTTACTCCTTGGAAGGAAAGTTATGACCAACCTAGATAGCATATTGAAAGCAGAGACATTACTTTGCCAACAAAGGTTCGTCTAGTCAAGGCTATGGTTTTACATGTGGTCATGTATGGATGTGAGAGTTGGACTGTGAAGAAGGCTGAGCGCTGAAGAATTGATGCTTTTGAACTGTGGTGTTGGAGAAGACTCTTGAGAGTCCCTTGGACTGCAAGGAGATCCAACCAGTCCATTCTGAAGGAGATCAGCCCTGGGATTTCTTTGGAAGGAATGATGCTAAAGCTGAAACTCCAGTACTTTGGCCACCTCATGCGAAGAGTTGATTCATTGGAAAAGACCCTGATGCTGGGAGGGATTGTGGGCAGGAGGAGAAGGGGACGACAGAGGATGAGATGGCTGGATGGCATCACTGACTCGATGGACGTGAGTCTGAGTGAACTCCGGGAGTTGGTGATCGACAGGGAGGCCTGGCGTGCTGTGATTCATGGGGTCGCAAAGAGTCGGACATGACTGAGCGACTGATCTGATCTGATCTGATGTTCCACTCTTTACTAGGCCATTTGCTCTGTTAGCTTCTCACTAGATGGGGTACAGTTTTGCAGTTAATTATCAGGTTCTTTTAAAAATCCTTGTAGAGGCCCGGTATGTACTAATGGGCCCCTGGGCTAGCTGTTCCTAATAGTCTCTAGGATCAATTCAGTGCCTTACAAAGATAAGTACTTAAAAAAAAAAAAAAAGTTTAATTGAATTACTTAATTATTGTTACCTCCTGATAAATCAGGTTTCTTCCATTCAGTAATAGTGCTTTAGTTTTATATCATCTTAGGAAGCGATTGATGTAGCTATGAGACAACAAATTTACCAACTGTGTGACCTTGGGAAAGGTTATGGAGCTTCTCTGATTTTTAGTTCCCTCATCTGCTAAATGAAAATATTAAAAAGAATACATTTGAATCAGTTCTAATGAGGTGGATGAAACTGGAGCCTATTATATAGAGTGAAGTAAGCCAGAAAGAAAAACACCAATACAGTATGATAACGCATATATATGGAATTTAGAAAGATGGTAACGACAACCCTGTACGCGAGACAGCAAAAGAGACACAGATGTATAGAACAATCTTTTGGACTCTGTGGGGGGGGGATGATTTGGGAGAATGGCATTAAAACATGTATAATATCATATAAGAAACGAATCGCCAGTCCAGGTTCGATGCAGGATACAGGATGCTTGGGCCTGGTGCACTGGGATGACCCAGAGGGATGGGATGGGGAGGGAGGTGGGAGGGGGGTTCAGGATGGGGAACACGTGTACACCCGTGGCGGATGCATGTTGATGTATGGCAAAACCAATACAATATTGTAAAGTAAAAAAAAAAAATAAATTAATTAAAAAAAGAAAATATTAATAGTACTTATTCCACAGAACTATCATGGAATTAATGAATAAAAGTATATAAAGCGCTTGAGACAGTGCTTGATACATAAACATGTTATTTAAGTTCTTGTTACTACTGTAACTGTCTGAAACAGCCATGTAAAATTCATTATTTAATTACTTGAAGAGTATTGTTAATTGCATCTTTCATTAGATCACTCAGATTTCTTAAAGGTAAAATTTCCTCTGGTTTCTGTTGTAGGAATAGTGTTGTTTGTGATGAGAAATGGACTATTTGAAATTGATCATGTTCACATGTTTGTATTGCTGCTCAAGTATTCAAAGCTGAATGTGCAGTCCACTTGCAGCAATTAATAAGATTTTATAACATGTAATTCACATACTAATTTACATAGGTCTTGCTTATATATTACCTTTAGATTGTATTTTTATTATCTTAAATTGATTTAGGAAATTGATGTTTATATCAAATAATCACAGCAAAATATGAGAAAAGATAATGACCCTAATTTTCTATGTAATTGTATCAAGTCTTAATTGGACAGTATCATTTTCTCTTCTATCTTACTAATAGAATAAAACCTATCATAGAGGAAAATGGAATATTTTGCATAATATTCTTTCTGCATGTAAAATATTTTATTTGTATTATTTATTATTAGGGGACACATTATCAAAGGTAAATGAGAATACAGTTATTGTAATTATATTTACACACTGCCCTAAAGTATTTATTACTACATTATGTCTTTATAATACACACATAAGGAACCATATATTTTGTGGAAGATGCCATCTATAGACATTACTAATTTGAAGTGGCTACATTAAGGAAATAAAATTTTCCCAAGAAAGGAAAAAAAACCAAGCAAACAGACAAACAAAATATCCTGGCTATTCTAAAATCACAGTGAAAACTTTAATATTTGATTCAAAATTGCTTTAATATCAGAGGTACTAACAGCCCCTGGAGATATTGTTGAAACTAATTATGCAAAGGCTGGAACAGATATTTTTCTGGTTGTTAAGCCACTGCATGTACTTCCTTAAACAATTTCTAATTGGTAATGATTTAAAAATACATTGACAGTGTTCTGATGCAATCACAACTTGGGAAACATATGTGATGTTTATATATTCTGAAATAAATATCCCATTTTACTTTACTTGGAATAGAAAACTGAGCTTCTAAGAAATGTATAATTCTGACTTTTTGGTCTGTAATGACTCCAATTAGCTTTCAGTAATTTTTCCTCTCTTTACGCCATCTTCTTAGGGTCAAAAACTTGTTGTGCCATCGTATTACAAAATAACTTCTAGAAAAATACGATTATAAATTGATATTAACAAGTTTAAACTAAATTTACCCAAGAGATCTCCTTGCAGAGTAGGTGTCTTGGCAAGTGAGGGTTATGAACTTTATTCTCTCTTCCTCTTATCAAAAATTCTCACACAAATACCCTAGGCAATAGTAAAGATAACATCTTTAATGGCCTAGGTAATTAGAACCCAAGAAAAGTGCCTGACGGAATAGCCTTATGACACTTTTTATTTTTTTCTTTATAAGTCTTTTAAGAAAAAAAGTAAAGTCCCTGAAATTACTGTATATATTAATTGTATATAATATACATATAATTTTAATATAGTTAATATTATATATATTGTATATATAATATACCATATATATTAATATTATATTAATATAATCTCCCTGGTGCTGTGCCTTCCTGTATCTTCAGGAGACATATTTAACCAAAATGCAAAAGATCAAAGAAGGGAGTATTTGTGCTGCCAATCCCTTTCACCAAAATAAATTGTGGGATTGGAGAGCAGGAAGTCCCGTTCTCTAATTTAACTAGATAGACTGATTACATGGTCCTGTTACTTGATATTGTAAAACTCCCTCAATTTCATGAAGTTAGTTACCAGCACAGATTAACTGCAATGCAATCCTATCAAGTCAGTCTGCATCTGGTTGCTTAATCTTATACAGTTGATGGCATTTTTCTTGCAAGGAATGAATATAAATATTCCGATGCTAATGAAGTTCCTCAAAGCTTGGATTTTGTACCTTTGGACAATGATGTATTAGAGACAGTCTTCAGGCAGCCAAATGACAAGAAACAAGTCTAAATTCTAAAATAATTACTGTGATGAGAAAGTAGATAGAGAAAAGTATTAGTAAGAAGCTATTGCCATAGTCTAGGCCAGAGCATGAGAGAGTACTTGACCAATGATAGAGAATCTGGGGATAGTCTGAAAGGGAAAGATTGTGTGAACATTTGGGTGATAAAAACCAAAGGCTTTGGGACTGAACCTGAGTGAGAAGAAAACCTTGAGAATGATACCCATAACCCCTATCAGGCATGAAAATAATTAACCATAGGAGTAATAGTAAGGGAGCAGAACTTGCCACCATCCTAAGGACTGAAGCTGAAGCTACAATACTTTGGCCTCCTGATGTGAAGGTGGCCAACTCATTGGAAAAGATCATGATGCTGAGAAAGATTGAGGGCAGGAGGAGAAGAGGGTGATAGAAGATAAGGTGGTTGGAAGGTATCACCAACTCAATGGACAAACTCCACTGAGTTTGAGGAAACTCCAGGAGATAATGAAAGACAGGGAAGCCTGGAGGTTATGAGTCCAAAATCACAATGTCATTAGTGCTCTCTGAAAAATAATCCTCCCTGTTTCATGGTTTACAGATGTATCAATCCAATCTAAATTCCCCTCTTCTCAGAAGGACAATAGTGATACTGGATTAGGGGATATCTCTATTCCAGTGTGACCTTATATTACCTAATTTGATCTGCAATGACTCTGTTGCCACATAAAGTCATATTCTGAGGTAAAGAAAGCTGAGTGCTGAATACTTGGTGCTTTTGAACTGTGGTGTTGGAGAAGACTTTTGAGAGTCCCTTAGACTGCAAGGAGATCAAACCAGTCAACCCTAAAAGAAATCAGTCTTGAATATTCATTGAAAGGACTGATGCTAAAGCTGAAACTCCAATACTTTGGCCACCTGATGTGAAGAACTGATTCATTGGAAAAGATCCTGATGCTGGGAAAGACTGAAGGCAGGAGGAGAAGAGGATGATAGAGGATGACATGGTTGGATGGCATTACCGACTGTATGGACATGGGTTTGAGCAAGCTCTGTGAATTGACGATGGACAGGGAAGCCTGGCACACAGCAGTCCATGGGGTCACAAAGAGTCGGACATGACTGAGAAACTGAACTGAACTGGGAGGGAAAGACATCATAACATCTTTTGGAAGGACAGTATTCAATCCTTTAACAGAGATTAAAGAATGATACCATGCCTTCAAATTCAAAGTGCTTAATGAAGCTCTTCGAGTACTTACACCTACCCACCTTCTGTTTATTTTGGAACTTGAAAACTTGATGGAATTCAAATCAACCCAACAAACTGAGATGCACAAATACCAAGTCCTTTTATCGTAAACACTTTAAATATAAATATTTTTGGAAAAGCACATATTATTAGCTATTGTTAATTCACTTTCATGATGGGTTTGATGGTTTCTTAGCAAAATATTAAGGATAATATAAATATCAAAACATACTAGTGAAATTACAAGCTCTTACAATGCAATTCAAAAACTACCACTTGGTGGCAAGATAATGCTGCTGTTAATGTGCCTAGCAATGACCTAAATACTTGCTCTTTGGAATTACAAGTCTTTGATAAATTTAAAATAGGCTTGTAAAGGGAGTCAGGCTAAATCACTGACACTTTTTTAAAAGAAAACAATTTACATCATAAGTGATTCTGATAAAATAAATATATAAAATTCAATTCAAACAATGAGTTAATTCTATTGACTATCATTAAAAAATATCTAAAATAAAACATGAAAATGAATGAGACAATAATATTCCATAGATATATTTTATGTCTATATGTATCTTTAAAATTCCTAGCCCAAAGTATGGTGTCATAAATTTTTTTTTTTTTCAGTTCTAAACCCATTTGGTTGAGCATAAATATTCAATCCAGTATTTATATTTATCTCCTGGTAGAACTTCAGAGTGTCTCCCTGTATTATTGAACTGCTGCCACATTTTACAAGAATTAATGAAGCTTCTGGGAGAGCAAATGGATTCCTTACTTTCCTCATCAATGGCATGGTATCAACTGTCCTACTTAGAAAATATACAAGATCTGCTTAATGAACCTATTCTTTCTAAAATATTGAAGGAGCATAACTATTTCCAAGGATTTCTCTTTTTGAGGAAAAATGCAATAATAATAATAATAAAAGCCTCTTCCTATTGGTAAGGAACAACAAAAAGGGACAATTAGAAAAATGCTGGTGGGAAAGAACTTTCATGTTTTTAGAGAGTAAAAAAGGTTAAATGATATTCTTGAGCAAAGGGAATATCATATAATTAGTCAGTTTCTTTGTTGTATAATGATTGACCCTTCTCAACACTTACTTAGGTTTTCCATAAATAGTCATTCTGGGGCATATTTAAAGGAAAAAAATAGCCTCTTTGGCACAGGAGAGATAAGAGCTTGGAATATTCTATTTTGATATTATTTTGAGGCAATGTATTCTAGTAGTTGGGTAAGCAAGATTTGGCATTAGACTATCTGGTTCGAGCCCCACTTTATCATCTGTTAGCAAGGCAGGCTTAAGGAAGTTACTTAATTTCATCTCACCTCAGTTTCATCACTTGTAAAATGGCTTCCCTGGTGACTCAGATGGTAAAGAATCTGCCTGGAATGCAGAAGACCCGAGTCTGATCCCTTGGTTGGGAAGATGCCTTGAAGAAGGGAATGGCTACCACTCGAGTATTTCTGCCTGGAGAATTCCTTGGACAAAGGAACCTGGTGAACCATAGTTCATGGACTTGCAAAAAGCTGGACACAGCTGAGCAACTAATGCTTCCACCTCATAGTGCTGTTTTAAGAATTAAATAGAATTATGCACTTAGGGTGCTTGGTGTAGTACCTCTGATATTGCTAACACAAAGTACTGTGCTGCTATTGTGTGCATGGGTACACGTTTCTCTTAAGGTATCTGTTGAATAGTGAGTATCTTGGAGGGATCTCAGGAAAGATGTTTCTACCAAATTTCCTTTTCCCAAGCCTTTTCACAGCTTACTAACAATTTTCAAGTACAGAAAGATTATGGGGTCATTTAGGTTGCTGACAGAAGATCAATTTTTCTCACTCTTTCTGGCCTTTGGTGCTTGGCTTTGGCTGGCAATCGGAATTCAAAGACTGCCTGGAGGTGTCACATTTTCTGGGAAAGTGCTGGAGCCCCGTTGTGTTAATGCTGACTACAGTTCCAAGATGAGCCTTTCAACTTCTGTGCCATGCTCTTTAATGAATATTGCCAGGGGCTGCCAACTTTTAAACTTTTTCTTTCTTCTCAAAAATTTTAGTCTCTTAACATATAGCCAAAGCAGACAGAGGGATATCACAATGTCATTCAAGGTGCTGAAATATTCTATTTCATAGCTATTGCCATTGGCAAAGGGGAAACACTATATCTAAGCAAAGGATTCTAAATGCCCTTGCTGTACAAATTAGGTCATAGAGGAATGCTCTTTTTTGTTGAATTTTTGTCTGTTAGTCGCTCAGTTGGACATGACTGAGGGTCATCAGACACGACTGAACTGAACTGAACTGAGCTGCTCAGTGGTGTTTGACTCTTTGCAACCCCATGGACTGTAGCCTGCCAGGCAACTCTGTCCGTGGAATTCTCCAGGTAAGCATACTGGAGTGGGTTGCCATTCCCTTCTCCAGGGGATCTTCCCTGCCCAGGGATCGAGTCTGGGTTTCCTGTATTGCAGGAAGATTCTTTACCATCTGAGCCACCAGGGAAGCCTATTAATTAAGATTGGCTATTTGTTAATTTAAAAATATAATTTACTATAAGCAATCTATGGATACATAAAGAAATCACCTTGGAAAATTAAGTTTAAATATTAGAAAAGAATATTTCATAGAAATATGTGGCATCTCAGGACTTCAAAGTTTGCTTTCATATGTTTATAGGTATATTTTGGTGCTCGTGTAACAAACAAGCTATTTTAAGAAATATTTTTGGCAGAATCATCTCCTATCATAAATAATTAACAGCAGCAAACAGCTGAGGGAAACAAAGAGCCCTGGAATATCCCTCACACAACACTGTAGACAGAGATATAAAAGTAAGCCACTGGCTATTTGGAGGAGGGGGAGGGGGCAAGAATAGCACTTCTTGCCTCTTTCTACTCAAAATACACAGAAAGGGAAAAACAAGAAAGAAAACATGGTTGTGCTTAACTACTTGCTGTTGTCAAATCATAGACAGCATGTTTCCAGTTTAAAAAAAAAAAAAAGAAAGAAAAAGCAAGCTTGACCAGTTCAGTGACAGTTCTGGGAATAGTAAAAGACAGTGGTGGGGACAGAAAGAATTAAAAATGCTGGCTAAAATTTCAGGCTTGTTTATTGAGTCTTGAGGTGTATTTCTGTACTGAGGAGAAAGATGCCCTTCAATCAGTTATGGCTCACCTAGTCAGAGGCCCAGTTCATCAACTATTATAGTAGTTTCCTGACTATGGCTAAAGTCAGTCACAGAAGAGCACAGAAGAACAGTGCACGATTCTACCTGATGACATATATAAAATAACTAAGTTTATAGAAACAGGGAGCAGAATGGTTACCAGAGGCCGGGGGGAGGGGACGGAAATGAAAGTTGCTCTTCAGTGGATATAGTTTCTATTAGGCAAGATGAGTAAGTTCTAGAGATCTGCTGTACAACACTGAGCCAATAGATAACAGTACTCTATTGTGCACTTAAAAATTTAAGAGGGTACGTCTCGTACTAAATGTTCTTACTGCAATTAAAAACTGCCCCCAGACCGTCATCTATCTTCATGTTTAAAAGGTAAAGAGTATACACTTTCCTATTAAAGTAAACAAAACTTAGAATCAGCTGAGAATATGGAAAACATTAGGGCAGTTTAGTATATTTAGATAATAAAGCCTATTTTTATTGGGAGCTGGGGTGACATGGGATACCCTGGAATTGTCTCCTGCAGTTGCTGTATGATTTATCCTTTCCAAATAGAAAGGAATTTGAAATAATTTGGAGAACTGGACTTCATAGAAGTGGACTTCTGCTAAGATCTCTCATGTCAGAAAGGAAGATGGACTATTTATTGGGCACTATATCCCACCTGGAGAAGGCAATGGCATCCCACTCCAGTACTCTTGCCTGGAAAATCCTATGGATGGAGGAGCCTGGTAGGCTGCAGTCCATGGGGTCGCTAGGAGTCGGACACGACTGAGTGACTTCACTTTCACTTTTCACTTTCATGCATTGGAGAAGGAAATGGCAACCCACTCCAGTGTTCTTGCCTGGAGAATCCCAGGGATGAGGGAGCCTGGTGGGCTGCCATCTATGGGGTCACACAGAGTCAGACACGACTGAAGTGACTTAGCATTAGCATTAGCATATCCCACCTGGGAGTGAGTTCTCACCACAGATTATGATTTGCTCTGTTTAGAAACATCAGAATCTATCTTCTATGTCCTGGTAGAGTATCAACTAGTACCTTGTCCTTTAAATTCCCTACTGTGCCTCTCTAAACCCTACTTATCTGAACCTGCTTTTGATCATCACCATAATTTTCTTCTTCTCTGAAGCCTCACCATATATTTCCCATAACATTAATTGGTATTTGATCATCTATTGTTTTGCATTATTTTTTAGAATTGTTGATTCATTTTATTTACATTGGTAGAAGAGCTTCTGAAATTCACCTCCCTGCCTCACCACCCAATTATAAATATCATGAGATTTATTTGCACTCCCCACTCTTCTCAGTTATACAGAATGCATTTTGAAAGGTTTGCAATGATAGATAGGAGCTGTTCTAGTCCTAAATCACACCTTCCAGAATCCCCAAATATTTTATTTTTGGACCTACAGGGTCCAATAAATAAAAAGATACTCTAGAGACCATGGCATATGTATGCTTTAGATACATAATAGAAGTGAATGAAGAATTAGCTGACCTCCAGGGCAAAGTCTATTAGGATAGACATAATTATCCATGTGTCTCAGTTCTTTTTTACCATATATATGCAAAAACCCAATCAAGCTTCTTAATTTCACTTGAATGCCAATGGGAGGATTGGTTGTATTTAACTAAATTCCTTAAAATATTAAAGAATGGTGAATAAACTATATGGTCAATTATCAACATTTCACAAGATCATTCCTTTAAAAATTACTGAAATTTTTCTGCTCTCTTTTGAGGAAGGGCCTGTCATTTCTAAAATTGCAAAAGCTTAAAAAAAAAGAATAAAAAAGTCTAAGTTGATGTCATGAACATGTGTGAGCATATTATAGGTATAGAGAACTCTTTGTATCACATAGCAGAGACCACCTCCCAGGTGATTATACAGTATTCACAACACTCACATCCTTCACAACTGGACAGGGGATATGTTGAATAAGTAGTGGCAACTTGTTGCTCTTTCAGAGCTCTATTTTCTGGACATCTCAGTTGATCATCTTTGTCACAGTAATATTATTTTCCATACATTAATACTGTTGATTACAACTTCCTTCACACCTAATTGCTTTTGGCTTGGACTTTAAGAAACTGCTTTCCTCTTCAACCAATAGACTGCCATTTTTTTCCCATTTTAACAAGAAAGACTTATCTTTAAAAAAAAAAACAAGCAAACTTTTTTTGAGGCATTTCCCTATCTCAAGTATTTCATGCATGATCTATGAATGTCTGGGAAATGATTCATAAGAGAAATTACAAAAGCATTTTAAATCAAAAATATATATATTCAATTCCAAAGGGAAAGAAAATGCTTCAAATCTCACCAGAGGTTTAAAAAAAAAATCAACATGGCAAAAAAAAAGCATGTTTTCTCATCAGCTCATTAATAACACACAATAGCATAATATTCCGAGTATGAAAGTGAACGACTTCCATGTAGGTAGTTGTTTAAGCTTTTTTTCCCTTCTAAAATGGTTGGGTTAAAACTTTTTATAGAATTATAGAATTATCTGATAGGTTACTAGCTAACATTTTTTTTTTCATATCATTTGTGACAGAAATTATCAGTGGAAAAAATCTGTATTTTCATAATAATGCTTCAGAAACTAAGTGAAATTTTATTAAAATATACTTAAGAATCTATGTGAATTACAGGTAACACCAGTTAATTTTTATCCATTCTTTAAAATTAAATGATAGTTTTAATTAAAGAATTAAAAAATGGAGATTTAGATAGTAGGAAAGGGGTTGAGAATGAAGAACAACTGATTTTATTTTCCAACAGAGGTGAAAATGTAGTTTAAAAAAAGCAATAAAGATTAACACTGTATTAATACTATTATATTTCTCCATTGAATATATCTTCCTGCTTTCCTTAAAAAAATTTTAGGCAAAACTGACAATGTGTTATGCATCTCAATTTGGGTAATATTCTCATCTGAATAGTCATATAAAATAAGAAATTTTGGAGAAGCTGTATTATTTCTTTGAAATAAAATTACCTTGGATTTTCACATCTATATCTATATAACTCAATATATAATAAGTTTGATGGCAATACATCATCAAGATTTTGGCTTAGGCTCACAATTTAGATCTTTCAATAAAAGAGTTAAACAACTGATAGAAGATATTGGAAACTGAGTAGAGTTGAGGACCAAAGATTAGATATGATTTATGAGAATAATGAGTCAGGGGAAAATCTTTGCCTGTATTTCCTTAAGTCTCAATGGAAAAGATGAATGAAAGTGAAAGTTAGTTGCTCAATCATGTCTGACTCTTTGTGATTCCATGGACTGTAGCCTGCCAGGCTCCTCTGTCCATGGAATTCTCCAGGTAAGAATACTGGAGAATACTGGAGTGGGTTGCTGTGCCATTCTCCAGGGGGATCTTCCTAGCCCAGGGATCAAAACCAGGTTTCCTGCATTGTAGGCAGATTATTTACCACTTGAGCTACCCAGGAACCTGGGAAACTGGTGTTTATAAAATATATTCTGAAAGTGAAATGAAAGTGAAGTCGCTCAGTTGTGTGCGACTCTTTACGACCCCAGGGACTGTAGCCTACCAGGCTCCTTTACCCATGGAATTTTCCAGGCAATAGTACTGGAGTGGATTGCCATTTCCTTCTCCAGGGGATCTTCCCGACCCAAGGATTGAACTTGGTTCTCCAGCATTGTAGACAGACGCTTTACCATCTGAGCCACCAGGGATATATTCTAGCAAATTAGAATCCCTTGAAAGATAAGATGCTGACTCACAAATTTTGTAAAAAAAAAAAAAAAAAAAAAAAAAAAAAAAAAATCCTATTTTAGTGCCTAAAGACAGCAGTTTCTCCAGCAAAACTTTTCAAAAACAAATTCACTGATGTATATAAAATAGGTTCCTCTTTGGAGTTTCACTTCCCTGTCATAAACAAGCAGAGTGGACACTATGATTCCTCTTAATACACAATTTCTGGGATACAAATACCTGCTAGCACGTATCATGGACTTTGTCCTGGATGGACAGACACACTGTTCTGGGCTGATTAAACTATCTGAGGAAACAATGGGGGGACTAAAGACAGGAGCTGTACCATACCTCTTCCCTTCCTCCTATTAGAGAACCACACACACATCACGCTACTCTGTCAAGAACCTATGACCGTAGTACTTAATTCTGTGCCTAGTTACAGTAAAGTGCTCAATTAATATCTGTTGTTAACTAATCAATTTTTTTTTCTGTGCTTATTCCATTATTTGCTCATCTGAACATATATGTATTTATATGTGGGTGTGCTTAGTCGCTTAGCCATTTCTGACTCTTTGTGACCCCATGGACTGAAGCCCATCAGATTCCTCTGTCCATGGAATTTTCCAGGCAAGAATATTGGAGTGAGTTTCTATTTTCTTCTCCAGGGGATTGTCCCTACCCAGGGATCAAACCTACATCTCCTGAGTCTCCTGCATTGACAGGCAGGTTCTTTACCACTGAACCACCCAGGGAGCCCATGCATTTAAAGTGTTTCATAACTTCACTATTCTCACCTTGAGGCCCCCATTAACACTAAGAAATAGCAAAAAAAAAAAAAAAAAAAAAAATGATACCGAAAGAAGAGGCCCCTTAGGTCAGAAGGTGTCCAATATGCTGCTGGGGAAGAGTGGAGAAAGACCTCTAGAAAGAATGCAGAGGCTGAGCCAAAGCAGAAACAACACCCAGTTGTGGGTGTGTCTGGTGATGAAAATAAAGTCTGATACTGTAAAGAGCAATATTGCATAGGGCTGCACGGGCGCAGGAGGGCCTAGAGGAGCTATCCCACATTGAACGTCAGGAAGGGCAGTGGTGAGGAGATACCCCTCGTCCAAGGTAAGGAGCAATGGCTGCACTTTGCTGGAGCAGCCATGAAGAGATATCCCACGCCCAAGGTAAGAGAAACCCAAGTAAGATGGTAGGTGTTGCAAGAGGGCATCAGAGGGCAAACACACTGAAACCACACTCACAGAAAACTAGTCAATCTAATCACACTAGGACCACAGCCTTGTCTAACTCAATGAAACTAAGCCATGCCCGTGGGGCAACCCAAGACGGGCAGGTCATGGTGGAGAGATTTGACAGAATGTGGTCCACTGGAGAAGGGAATGGCAAATCACTTCAGTATTCTTGCCTTGAGAACCCCATGAACAGTATGAAAAGGCAAAATGATAGGATACTGAAAGAGAAACTCCCCAGGTCAGTAGGTGCCCAATATGCTACTGGAGATCAGTGGAGAAATAACTCCAGAAAGAATGAGGGATGGAACCAAAGCAAAAACAATACCCAGTTGTGGATGTGACTGGTGATAGAAGCAAGGTCTGATGCTGTAAAGAGCAATATTGCATAGAAACCTGGAATGTCAGGTCCATGATCAAGGCAAATTGGAAGTGGTCAAACAAGAGATGGCAAGAGTGAATGTTGACATTCTAGGAATCAGTGAACTGAAATGGGCTGGAATGGGTGAATTTAACTCAGATGACCATTATATCTACTATTGTGGGCAGGAATCCCTCAGAAGAAATGGAGTAGCCATCATGGTCAACAAAAGAGTCCGAAATGCAGTACTTGGATGCAATCTCAAAAATGACAGAATGATCTCTGTTCGTTTCCAAGGCAAACCATTCAATATCACAGTAATCCAAGTCTATGCCCCAACCAGTAATGCTGAAGAAGCTGAAGTTAAACGGTTCTATGAAGACCTACAAGACCTTTTAGAACTAACACTCAAAAAAGATGTCCTTTTCATTATAGGGGACTGGAATGCAAAAGTAGGAAGTCAAGAAACACCTGGGGTAACAGGCAAATTTGGCCTTGGAATACGGAATGAAGCAGGGCAAAGACTAATAGAGTTTTGCCAAGAAAATGCACTGGTCATAGCAAACACCCTCTTCCAACAACACAAGAGAAGACTCTATACATGGACATCACCAGATGGTCAACACCAAAATCAGATTGATTATATTCTTTGCAGCCAAAGATGGAGAAGCTCTATACAGTCAGCAAAAAAAGACCAGGAGCTGACTGTGGCTCAGACCATGAACTCCTTATTGCCAAATTCAGACTTATACTGAAGAAAGTAGGGAAAACAACTAGACCATTCAGGTATGACCTAAATCAAATCCCTTATGATTATACAGTGGAAGTGAGAAATAGATTTAAGGGCCTAGATCTGATAGATAGACTGCCTGATGAACTATGGACTGAGGTTCATGACATTGTACAGGAGACATGGATCAAGACCATTCCCATGGAAAAGAAATGCAAAAAAGCAAAATGGCTGTCTGGGGAGGCCTTACAAATAGCTGTGAAAAGAAGAGAAGTGAAAAGCAAAGGAGAAAAGGAAAGATATAAACATCTGAATGCAGAGTTCCAAAGAATAGCAAGATGAGATAAGAAAGCCTTCTTCAGCGATCAATGCAAAGAAATAGAGGAAAACAACAGAATGGGAAAGACTAGGGATCTCTTCAAGAAAATCAGAGATACCAAAGGAACATTTCATGCAAAGATGAGCTTGATAAAGGACAGAAATGGTATGGACCTAACAGAAGCAGAAGATATTAAGAAGAGATGGCAAGAATACCCAGAAGAACTGTACAAAAAAGATCTTCATGACCCAGATAATCATGATGGTGTGATCACTCACCTAGAGCCAGACATCCTGGAATGTGAAGTCAAGTGGGCCTTAGAAAGCATCACTACGAACAAAGCTAGTGGAGGTGATGGAGTTCCAGTTGAGCTATTTCAAATCCTGAAAGATGATGCTGTGAAAGTGCTGCACTCAATATGCCAGCAAATTTGGAAAACTCAGCAGTGGCCACAGGACTGGAAAAGGTCAGTTTTCATTCCAATCCCAAAGAAAGGCAATGCCAAAGAATGCTCAAACTACCACACAATTGCACTCATCTCACACGCTAGTAAAGTGATGCTCAAAATTCTCCAAGCCAGGCTTCAGCAATATGTGAACCGTGAACTTCCTGATGTTCAAGCTGGTTTTAGAAAAGGCAGAGGAACCAGAGATCAAATTGCCAACATCCACCGGATCATAGAAAAAGCAAGAGAGTTCCAGAAAAACATCTATTTCTGCTTTATTGACTATGCCAAAGCCTTTGACTGTATGGATCACAATAAACTGTGGAAAATTCTTCAAGAGATGGGAATACCAGACCACCTGACCTGCCTCTTGAGAAATTTGTATGCAGGTCAGGAAGCAACAGCTAGAAGTGGACATGGAACAACAGACTGGTTCCAAATAGGAAAAGGAGTTCATCAAGGCTGTATATTGTCACCCTGTTTATTTAACTTATATGCAGAGTACATCATGAAAAACGCTGGACTGGAAGAAACACAAGCTGGAATCAAGATTGCCGGGAGAAATATCAGTAACCTCAGATATGCAGATGACACCACCTTATGGCAGAAAGTGAAGAGGAACTCAAAAGCCTCTTGATGAAAGTGAAAGTGGAGAGTGAAAAAGTTGGCTTAAAGTTCAACATTCAGAAAACGAAGATCATGGCATCCGGACCCACGACTTCATTGGAAATTGATGGGGAAACAGTGGAAACAGTGTCAGACTTTATTTTTCTGGGCTCCAAAATCACTGCAGATAGTAACTGCAGCCATGAAATTAAAAGACGCTTACTCGTTGGAAGGAAAGTTATGACCAACCTAGATAGCATACTCAAAAGCAGAGACATTACTTTGCCAACAAAGGTTCGTCTACTCAAGGCTATGGTTTTTCCTGTGGTCATGTATGGATGTGAGAGTTGGACTGTGAAGAAGGCTGAGCACCGAAGAATTAATGCTTTTGAACTGTGGTGTTGGAGAAGACTCTTGAGAGTCGCTCGGACTGCAAGGAGATCCAACCAGTCCATTCTGAAGGAGATCAGTCCTGGGATTTCTTTGGAAGGAATGATGCTAAAGCTGAAACTCCAGTACTTTGGCCACCTCATGCGAAGAGTTGACTCATTGGAAAAGACTCTGATGCTGGAAGGGATTGAGGGCAGGAGGAGAAGGGGACGACAGAGGATGAGATGGCTGGATGGCATCACTGACTCGATGCACGTGAGTCTGAGTGAACTCCGGGAGTTGTTGAGGGTCAGGGAAGCCTGGCGTGCTGTGGTTCATGGGGTCGCAGAGTTGGACACGACTGAGCGACTGATCTGATCTGATCTGATCTGGAATTTTAGGTCCATAAATCAAAGTATGTCTTTCTCATTATCGGGAACTGGAATGCAAAAGTAGGAAGTCTCTGGAGAAATAATACTTTTATTATAAGCATTATAATAAAATAGGACTGAAAGTAGTCCAATAAAATTTTTTATTGGACTGAAAGTAGTCCAATAATATTTTTTCAAGGAAAACTTGAAGCTTATAATAAAAAAATAACAGAGTACCTGAATAAGAAGCACCATGAATAAAAATTAGTTTTAAAGTGTCAAAGAATTGATGCCTTCAAATTGCGGTGCTGGAGGAAACTCTTGAGCGTGCCTTGGACTTCAAGATCAAACCAGACAATCCTACAGGAAATCAACTGTGAGTATTCATGGGAAGGACTGATGCTGAAACTCCAACACTCTGGCCACCTGATACAAAGAGCTGACTCATTGGAAAAGATCCTGATGCTGGGAAAGACTAAGGTAGGAGGAGACGAGGGCAACAGAGGATGAGATGATTAGGTAGCATCACTGACTCAATGGACATCAATTTGAGCAAACTCCAGGAGATAGTGAAGAATAGGGAAGCCTGGCACATTGCGATCCATGGGGGAGTGAAGAGTTGGACATGACTTAGGGACTGAACACCAACAGCAACCAACATAGACCTACCAAGCCTCAAATATCATACCTATCCAACACAGAAAATAGACAGCTCTGCTTACTTTAATATTTTTAGTCTTCAAAACCTCGGCAGAAAATAGACACTATATATACTGATCTATATTTTTGGGGGGAAAATGGGGACACAAATTGAATAAATTAAATATGGAATAATCCAAAAGAAAAACAGAATAAATGGGTTTACAAGCTGATTAAATGTAGTTCATTTTGATTTGCATGTCATGTTTTGACTCTATACTTCCACAGTGTTCATCTGCAAAAAGATTTTTGGCTCTCTGAAAATTCATAACTTCATTGTCAAAGTGCTAAACCGATAAAATAAACTGGAAAACTCCCAGTCACATGGAGAATGAAGTAAGGAATGGCAACTAACTCCAGAGTTGTTGCCTGGAAAATTCCCTGGACAGGGGAGCCTGGAAGACTGAAGAATATGGGGTTGCAAAGAGTTGGACATTCCTGAGCATGCACACACACCCATGCAAACATGCACACAAATGCAGTTCATAACAGAACAAAGGACCAGAAAAAGAGAGCTGCTCAACTAGCCAGAACTTAGCATAGAGTGACAAAGACTGGAAATATTTAAAAGAAGTTAGGCAACATGATGAAGAATTATGAAAGCCTAACCACAGTAAAGGGAGAGTAGCAGGTATGTGTCAAATGGAATACTGAAGAAACAATGGGTGAGAATTTTCCAAAATTGAGGGACAAAGTCACAGATTCAAAAAGTGCAAAGAATCTGAAGTTAGATAAATAGAAAAACATATGCATTTAAGGATGACAAATGAAACTGGACAATAAACATTCAAAAATAAAATTCTAAAAACAGTCAAAGGGAAAAAAGTATTCTTCAAGGACTGATAGTAAGTCTGCTAGATAGTTTTAAACAACAACAATAGAAGCCAAAAAACAGAAAAAAAGTTTCAAAACATAAATATATACTCACAAAGATGTTTTCAAACCTACACAGAGCTTGCCATTATTAAAGGAAATTCAAAAGGCTGTCCTCCTGGCAGAAGAAAAATGATATAAGAAGAAATGGAGGAAAAATGAATTGCAAAATCTGTGAATAAATCTTAACAAATGTCAACTGTATTAAACAATGATTATTATATGTTCAGTTAAAAAATAAGACAGAATTACAATAAATAATGCTATTTCAAAATCAACTGAGAATATAGTACTGGTGTTAACATCTTTAAGATCCTTGTGTTATTAAGGAATAACTTGCTCAAAATATTATTAATCATTCAGTTCAGTTCAGCTCAGTCATGTCTGACTCTTTGTGACCCCATGGACTTCAGCATGCCAGTCTTCCATGCCCATCACCAACTCCCAGAGCTTGCTCAAGAAGAATATGTGGACTGTGATGTACTGTACTCTCCATCTTTGGAAGCACATTCTACCACAAATACACTGATAAAATCCACAATTCTGCACATCAATATAGATAAATCTCTCCAATGTTATGCTGATCTAAAGGAACCAGATACAAAAGAGCACAGGGAAAGAGCAACAAAAATGTTACAGGAGTTATAAAGTTTGAAAGAGCAACAAAATGGTAAATATGAGTCACAAGGCTGGAATTAGCAAGTGAGCAATCATTAATTGTTTGCTTATGATACAAGAATTTTTCCTGTGCATATATTATACATCCATAAAAAGTTAAACTAAAAAGAAAAAAAAACCCTTTGGATTTACCTACTTTTAGTATATATTCCTGTGATATATAATTGTGAATATTTTAAGATCATTTAATTTTTTTCTTATTCTTCTTCACTCATTTCTTGGTAGTTTCATTTTCTAAGTAATTATACATCTGTACAGAACTTACACAAAGAAGCATGCTACTCTGTTAGAAATACTTGTAAATATAATGTTGGTCTAGTTGCTCATTGTTTACTTAATACAGAATAACTTATTTCTAGAAGTAAAATTAGACTCACCACTATGAGCATCGTTTTGTTAAAAATAATAAAATTTATTGAAAAAGATATGAACAATTAAAATACATGCAGTAACTTATCTTGTACCTTATTTATATTTATATATACTTGGAAATAGCCATTTCCCCTAGAATTTAAAACTTGTCATCTTATTCCTAATAGATTAGACATTCTTTCTCAAACCCACATTTAATCTATCATCACATCCTCTCCTTTCCTATTTTGCTTTAACACATATCCAGAATTCAAAAATTCTTAACCACCTCCACTGTTTCTTTGTCCCAATCTACTGTTATCTCCTACTTAGATTTTTCAACAGCATCCTAATAAGGACCCCTGTTTGGCCTTTGCCTTCTTGCATTCTAATTTACAACACAGCATCCTGATTGATCTTTTAAATCTGTCAGATCATGTAGATCATTATTGCTGTTACTCAACTCATCCTGCAATGACTTTAATTAGGCTAAAAGTCAAAGTTCTTACCAAGACCTACAAATTCCTACAAATCTTCAAATCCTTCTTCTCTCCCAACTTGCTCCTTATGCTTTAGCTACTTCATGTTCTGATTTTATAAAAAATAATCAGCCAAGCTCTCATCTTGCATCTTTGTATTTGCATTTCCCTTTACCTAACCCACTTTCCCCCCAGATCTATGAATGACTTATTCTTTCATTTCCTTTTGGTATTTGTTCACATTTGACCTTTTCTTTGAAGCTCTTTCCTGACCATTTTAAATATTTCCACCCTTTTCCTATTCCCATCATTTCCATCCTATTTAACTCTTTCCTGAGTTGAAAGCACTAATCAACTATACATCCTTGTTGTTTTGCATTCATTTAATTGTTTTAAATCTTTTCTACCCCACTTTCCCAGGTAGCACTAGTGGTAAAGAACCTGCCTATCACTGCTGAAGATGTAAGAGATGTGGGTTCGATCCCTGGGTCAGGAAGATGCCCTGGAGGTGGATATGGCAACCCACTCCAGTATTCTTGCCTGGAGAATCCTGTGGACAGAGAAGCCTGGTGAGCTACAGTCCATAGGGTTGCAGAGTCAGACACGACTGAAGCGACTTAGCATGCATCCCACTTCCAGCCTTAATAGAATGAATCCTGATTCTACAGGCCAGAATGTGTGTGTATATCCCGGAGCTTTCACCGGGTCTATTTCCTCTCTCTCAAGCAATCTTCTCTACTCCATTGTTCTTTATCTGTTTTTCAACATTCATATTCAACTTTAAATGTCTTCTTAGGTAATCTTTTTCTGAACATTCTACAAAAAGTAGTCTGACTTTTCATCTATTTATCTTTCATATTTCCCCATTTATTTCTTTCGTAGATCTTTAGCAATATGTAGTTATTTTGTTCACCTAATTATTGACTTTTTCTAATTATAATATAATCTCAATAAGGAGAAGACCTCATTAAAGAAGGAATGTGTGAATAGACAGCAGATTTTACCCAAATATTGGCTTTTTTTTTGACAATTATTTTTATAGATAAAATTTATACTTTCCTTTTGAATATATATTTTTTGTTGCTTCAGTATAGCTGAAAAATAGAGCTTTGTAATATTTTTATTTGCCAATATATGAAACTCTATTTTATTTCTACTTGTGGGAGTACTCTGATTTTTTTTTTCAGGTTATCATATTTCTTTCATACAAAAGGGAAAGCTTCCTTCATATACAGGTCCAGGGATGAGCCTGATAAATCCAATGGTAATCCTTAAATCAATTAACTACAGAAATCCCTTTGGCTCCAGGATTGGCATATGACTGACTCCAAGACAAAAAAGTGAAATAGGGGTTTGCTGGGAGTTAAAGATAGAGAAGTTTTCTATTTCCTAAAATAAATCACCAGAAGAAATAACTTTTCATTCCGTAGGTTTTGTGTTATGCGACTGTGAAGATTTGACATTCCATAGTTATTCTGTTCTCATAAGGGAGGCTACCTTAGGAATGAAGACAGATGAATTCTTTGTAAGGGAAATTGCAGAGATACAGATCAGTTTCAATGGATTTAGCTACATTGAATCAGTCATACCTTTGGACTTCCAGTTGTGTGAGCAAATACACTTGCTTACTTTATCCATTATAGTTGGCTTTGCTATAATAACAGCCAAAAGCGGTCTCACTGAAATTCAGAGTTTCGATTTTACTACCACTTTATACAACTGTACACAATTGGAAGATTCCACATATCATCCACTGCTTTGAACATATGCTGATTTGCACATCACTGTAGTTCTTTGGAGAGGTATTTTATGGCTGAGAGCTTGTACCTGTTACCTTCACATTGCTTTGAATACAGATAATATTTTTTAGTGAACTTCCAAATGTGAGACCCTAGTTTCTGCCATCATTACTGTTATTGATTAGTTTAGTATCTTCTAACAACTAAAATCAATTTCAAGTCAAAGGTAATGCTATTTTGCTTTTCATCCCACAGACTGTACACTAACGGGAGATTCTTTCCAGTAGTAAGAAACCTATTTCACAGTTTGTCTGCCTCTTTCAAATTGTATCATCTTTCATCAGTAAATATTGATTCATTTTCACTCAGGTTGGAAATGTTTTAGAGAAACTATCAGTACAACTAACCAGTCTTACAAGTCAGTAATATCTAAACTTTTCTGACAGAATCCCATACTTACAGATGATTTGTTTCCTCTTGTGCAAACCCTTGTATGCTACAATATCTTTGTAAGCATGGGGAAATAGTAGAATTTCCCCTTTTTTATAAAAAAAACAAAAACATGTAATAATTTTGCTATGAATTCATGACAGTTGGTTTATTTCATGAAAAACATGTAAGACATGCAAATATATGGAATAATATTTTCCTTTCTGGTATTTTCCATCTGTTTTAGAATGTCAAAAAAATCCTACAATACTGGCTCTTAGGTTACATACAGACAAAAATATGTATGAAATTATTATCATTATTATTTATAGAAAACAATGTTTTTCAGTTAAAATTTTGAAATGTTGAATTAAGCCAAAATTAAATAACTTTTTAAGAGAATAATACAAGATATTTCCATACTTTAAGATGTTACAGAAGTAAAAGCTAGAATTTTCTATGAAAAACATAGATATGTGATTACAAATATGAAAATCTATTTGATACATTAAAAAAAAAACACCTGGTCACTAGATCAATAATTTACCACAATCTCTTAAAATAATTTATTAGATATATTTTACAGATTATACTCTTAATTTAACCAAAGCATTTTTCTGTTACATACTGGTTTGTTTAAAAAATGTTAGATTGTTATACTTAAAAAATATTTTTAAAAGTAATCTACCATATTATAATAGTGCTGATGTATGAAAAATTGCTACGTTTCACTGTATTACCACTTAAGTTCATTTTGGGTGCCTTAGTATTTCTTTCATTATTGTGTAATACATTACTGTATTACAAATGGAGATACAAACATTTTAAAGACAATATTAGCAGATGGAATGCAGTCATGTACAATAAAAGGAAAATAGCATAGGCATTATGCTAGGAAAGTAAAAGACATCTTGAATTTTCAGGTTCATCAATGTAAGCCATCTCACACTAATAGAAAAATAAAACATTTCATGATCACCTAGATAAATGAAGAGAAAAAATTTGACAAAACTAGCAAAAGTTTATGATAAAATAATTCTTAAGAAGTTAGAAATAGAATTGACCTTTTCAATGTGAAAATGAATTTTTACAAAACACCCATCATACTTAATGACTTACATATGATTTAAGTATGAAATACTGTAGATTTTCCTGTTGAGAAAATGGGACAAGCATGCCCTATGTTTAACATTGTCGTGGTCCTAACCAGTTCAATAAGATGAGAAGAATACGTAAAATGAATATAAATGAAAAAGAAGAAATACCACTGTCATTATTCACAGATGGCAGTAATATGTACTCAGAACATCCAGAAAAATCTATAGACAGGCTAGGAAAAGGTACAAGGGATATTTACAACAGTCCTAATTAGAAGTTAGACATACAAAACTAAATTTGTTTCTATATACTACTAACAAAAGTAAATTTTTGTCAATTACAACAGCATTAAAATTTCAAAAGCCTAAGAGTATATCAATATAGGATGATACATGTCATATCTTTCAATGAAAGGTATAATTTTAGAAGATCTAAGTAAATAGGAAAATATACCATATTCACAGATTATAAGATGAATTTAGTAAATATGACAACTTTCTTTGAATTCATCCATAGGATCAAAAGAATGATAACAGTTTTATTTTTTTTAATTTTGTTGCTTCATGGAAATTAACAAACAGATTATAACATTTATTTGGTGTTGGAGATGTAAAGAAATGAAAACTTTCAAGATAATTTTGAAGAACAATAGTTGAAGGATTTCAGCTACCAGATGTCTGGACTTATTATAAGGATAAATCAAACTGTGAGTTATTGGCAGAAAGATAAATAAACAAATGAAACAAAATACAGAATTCACAGCAAGACATACTCATAATGTACATTGATATATGGCAAGATGACATCAAGATACAGTCAAGAAATTATTTCATTAAATAGTATAAGATAAAATGGATATCCACATAAAAATAAATTTTAACTCTTCCTTTAAAACATACTAATATGATTCATACCAATGAATTATATTTCTAAATGTGGATGGCTAAATTTGGGGGAAAAATGGCTTTGTGAACCTGGAGTGGACAAAATATTTTATAAAACAAAGAAGTAACCATAAAAATATAATTTTGATTACATTAAAATAAAAAGTTCACATTATCAAAAGATACAAAAAGCATACAGCGAGGAGAATCAAGATGGTCGAGTTGGAGGATGTGGAGTCCATTTCCCCCCCCAAGAACAAACATCAGAAGTACATTTACATGTGGAACAGTTCTCACAGAAAATCAACCAACAGTTCTCACACACACACAAAGAAATAATAATAACTGTCACAGATCTTGCAGATGATCTCCTATATAAACAAAGCTGCAAGAAATATCTCCACGTAACCAGTAACCAGGTAGGAAAGGGGGAAAAAAAAAAATCAGGATGGGACTAATGCACCTGGGAGAAATCTGTAAAGGAGAAAAAGTCCATAGGGGCAGATCCTCATCATAGGAAATTTGCTGGGTTAGATAGAGGGGCTGGAGAAGCCTAGTCGCTACTCACAAGTAGTGAGCACATGGTGACTTGCTAATAATTAGAGCAGAGAGAGGCTGGGGCTGGCAGCTGCCACCTGCTGGCACTTCCCAATGCAAAATACAGATTGAGTAGGGGTACAGATAGAGGCAGTGACTAAGCACTGGATCTCAGGCAGATGAGTCCTGGGAGAAGACTTGGGGTGTGGTCTGGAAGGAACCAAGGAACCCATTGTTAGCACTCTCATAACAGAGGCTGGCCAGAGCTAATTCTCAAAGATCACATGACGGGGGTATTCCAGCTCACTAGTGCATGTTCACACTGGGAGATACCACAGAAACTCATGTCTCAGGCAGACAGACCCTGGGGAGGAGTACACAGCAGTTTGCTTCTTCAAGGGAACAGCTTGGAGCAGATCTGTGTTCCAGGAGAGATCTGCCACAAGGCAGCCCAGGCCCCAGACAGCAGCACAACCACTCTGAATCCTGCAAATACAGTACCTCAGCTCCGTACACTAGCCAACTCCACAGCACAGTCTAGGGATGAACACAAGGGGAAAAAGGATGTAACTTTGGGCTGATTCTTGGCAGAACTGTGGAAGCTGGCAAAGGTGGCATGTATGCTTTCTGTAATCACACAGATTATCACTTGCCTCACTAGTCATCACCTTTGGTGTAGGGTATGCACTCAAAAGGTGAGACGCCTGATTAAATCTGACCCTCAGAGCTTAAATTCCAATAAACTGGTAAGTAGACCCTGACCCTGACAGGGCTGAGATACCAACCGAGCAAGTCCCACCCAACATCCAGTACAGGCTCTGGATATAACAATATGAATCAGACCCTCTATCAGAGGGATAATAGCCAGCACGCTCTGAGGAAAGACATGAGAAACCATACTGAAAACAGATCTTGCACAAAACTATTGGACTCACACTGTCTATATACTCCCACATAAAAATGCCCCTATGAGACCATGGAAGACAATTGTTTCTCCTAAATTCATAAAGATAGAGAAAATTAAGTAAAATGAAAAAGCAAAGGAAGTACTCCCAATTAAAAGAACAAGACAAATCCCCTGAAAGAACAAATAATGAAACAGACCACACCAGTCTACTCAACCCTGAATTCAAAAAGGAGGTAATAAAAATATTAAAAGAACTAAGAAAGAGTATCAATAGAAATGCAGATTGCTATTGCAAGGAACTAGAAAGAATAAAAGTAAACTCATCAAAATTAGACAACTCAATTGCTGAGATAAAAACTAATCTAGAAGCAGTGAATATCAGACTAAATAACCCAGAAGAAAACCTTCAAACAACAAAAGGGGGGGAAAATGAATAAAGGAATAAAGAACTACAATATCAACTGGAAAACAAAGTTTTAAAATGGGAATATTTACGTACCTATCAAGAAACACTTTAAAAGTCAATGGATTAAATGTTCAAATTAAAAGAGTGACAAGATAAAAAGTCAAAACCCTACAATATGCTGCCTACAAGAAACTCAATTAGGGCTTCCCTGGTGGCTCAGAGGTTAAAGTGTCTGCCTGGAACATGCAAGACCAGGGTTCAATCCCAGGTCGGGAAGATCCCCTGGAGAAGGAAATGGCAACCCACTCTTGTCTGGAGAATCCCATGGAGGGAGGAGCCATGGGGTCGCCAAGAGTCGGACATGACTGAGCGACTTCACTTCACTTCACTTCAAGAAACTCAATTTAGGGTGAAAGACACAAAGATCCTGAAATTGATGGGATAGAAAAGATATTTTAGGCAAACAGATATTATTAGGCTATTGGGGTGGGGGTGGTGAGCAGTACTTGTATCAGACAAAATACAATTAAAAACAAAGTCCATAAAGAGAGACAAAGAAGGATGTTATATAAAGAGATTAATACAAGAAAGGGATATTATACTCATTAACATATATACACCAATATAGGAGCACTTAGAAATTTAAAACAAATACTAACAAGCATAAAGGGAGAAACTGATGGGAATACAAGAATAGTAGGAGACTGGAACAACCCACTGATCTCAATGGACTGATCTTACAAACAGAGCATCAGTAAGGCAACAGAGGTCCTAAATGACACAAAGGATCAGTTGGACATAAAAGATATGTATAGAACACTACATCCCAAAACAGCAGAATACACATTCTCTAGACGTGCACATGGCACATTCTCTAGGATAGAAAACATACTAAATCACATAACAAACCTCAACAAATTGAGGAAGATAGAAATTCCAAGCATCTTTTCTGACAACAATATTATGAAGCCAGAAATCAATTACAGGGAAAAAAAAATAATCAACTCATAGAAATTAAACAACATGCTACTTAAAAAAATAAAAAAATGGGTCAAAAACGAAATCAAGAAAGAAATCAGAAAATACCTCCATACAAACAATAATGGAAATATAACCTCACAATATTTATTGGATGCAGCAAAAGTGTTCTAAGAAGTAAGTTCATTTATATAAGACATCCTTGAAAAATAAGAAAAATCAAAAACAAACAAAATAACCTACCATCTAAAGGAATTAGAAACAGGAAAAAAAAAGTCAGTAGAAGAAAGGAAATAATAAAGATCAGAGAGCTTTTCATTAGAACAGAGATCTAAAATGAGTAGAAAAGAGCAGTACAATCAAGAACAGGATTTTTTGGGGAAAAAAAATATAGGAATAATGTCATGGCCATGAAATTAAAAGATGCTTGCTGCTTGGAAAGAAAGCTCTGACAAAACTAGATAGTATATTGAAAAGCAGAGGCATTATTTTGCTAACAAAGATCCATCTAGTCAAAGCTACGATTTTTCCAGTAGTCATGTATGGATGTTGAGAGCTGGACCATAAAGAAAGCTGAGCAATGAAGAATAGATGCCTTTGAACTGTGGTGTTAGAGAAGACTCTTGACAGTCCCTCAGACTGCAAGGAGATTCAACCAGTCAATCCTAAAGGAAATCAGTCCTGAATGTTCATTGGAAGGACTGATGTTGAAGCTCCAATACTTTGGGCACCTAATGGGAAGAACTGACTCCTTGGAAAAGACCTTGATGCTGGGAAAGATTGAAGGCAGGAGGATAAGGGGATAATAGAGGATAAGCTGGTTGGATGGCATCACCAACTTGATGGACAATGAGTTTGAGCCAGCTCTGGGAGTTGTTGATGGACACGGAAGCTTGGCATGCTGAAGTCCCTGGTGTTGCAAACAGTCGAACAGAACTAAGTGACTGAACTGAACTGACTGATATAGGAAAACAAACAAACAAAAAACAAAACAAAACTCTAGTCAGGTTCAACAAGAAAATAAGAGATAAGACATAGAAGATAAATAAACAAAATAAGAAGTGAAAGGAGAAATTAACAACTGATACCATAAAGCTACAAAAAGTCATAAGAAATAACATTAACATGTAAATAATATCTACATGCCAACAAACTAGACAACCCAGAAGAAATGGACTATTGTCTAGAAACATAAGCATGCCAAAATTGAGTCAAGAACAGAAACGATTTGAACATAACAATCACTAGAAGTAAAATACAATCTGTAATTTAAAAAAAAAAGAAACTTCTCTGTAAACAAAATTCCAGAACTGGACAGTTTCACTGAGGAATTCTACCAAACTTAACAAGAAATACTTACACCTATCCTTCTCAAACTATTCCAAAATATTGAAGAGGAGGGAACATGCCCAAATTAATTCTATGAATCCATCATTATTCTGATAGTAAAACTCCAGGCAAAGATACTACAAAAAAGAAAGGATATTAAAGGCCAGTATCTTTGATGGATACAGATACAAAAATCCTCAATAAAATATTAGCAAACCAAATCCAACAATACATAAAAATTTGTACACTGTGATCAAGTTGGATTGATTCCAGGGTCAAAAGGATAGTTCAACACACAGAAACCAATCAATGTGATACACCACATTAACAAAAGGAAAGACAAAAAACACAAAATTTCCTCAATAGTTACATAAAAAACATTGGATAAAATTAACTTCCATTCATTATAAAAACTCTCACCAAAGTGTGTATACAGGGAATATATCTCAACATTATAAAAGGCATGTATGACAAACCCACAACCAACTTAATGCTAAATTATATAAAGTTAAAAAAAAAAAATGGAAGACTTCCCACTAAATTCAAGAACAAGACAAGTATGCCCACTCTCACCACTTCTACTCAACACTGTATTGGAAGCCCTAGTAACAACAATCAGACATGAAAAGGAAATTAAGGTATCCAAATTGGAAAGGAAAAGGTAAAACTGTCACCATATGCAGGATGACATGATAATCCACAAAGAGAACCCTGAAGTATCTACACGAAGTAATTAGTGAATTCAGCAAGTATTAAGAAAGCTGCTTATTAATAACCCCAGAAATAGTGTCAGGAAGTCTGCGTTTGCTTTTGCAGTCATTATGGTCAGTTTCCCACTCTTAGAACAATTCCAGTTACTCAGTGTCCTCAGTTACAAATTGTGGTCATTTTTATTATTAGTCTGGCAGACTAATAGGTAAGAAATGTGCCCAGTATAACGATTACATTCAGATTACTGAATTACGTATCTAGATTTTTGAGGGAAAAAAGTTTCCTTACAGGCTATCCTTGGATTTATGTTGTCATTGTGAAATAGGAATTAGATTTACTAACACAGATATGTGGGGCTTCCCAGGTGGCAACAGTAGTAAAGAACACACCTACCAATGAAGAAGACATAAGACACATGGGTTCAATCCCTGGGTCAGAAAAATCTCCAGGAGTAGGGCATGGCAACCCACTCCAGTACTCTTTCCTGGAGGATCCCATTGACAGAGGAGCCTGGTGGGCTACAGTCCTAGGGTCATAGAGTTGGACACAACTGAGGTGACTTAGTACAGCACAGGAGACAAGGTTAATGTACTAGGAATCTGCTGCATTTATTTACACTAACAATGGAATATCAGAAAGAGAAAGTAAAAAAAGCAAAAGAAAACAAAAACTCCCGTATAAAATCATGTCAAAAATGTACCTAAGCATAAACTTAACCAAGGAGGTAAAAGACCTCGACACTGAAAACTATAAAACACTGATAAAGGAAACTGAAGATGATTTAAAGAAATGGAAAGATATTCCAAGATCTGGATTAGAAGAATTAATATTGTTAAAATGACCAAGCTACCAAAGCAATCTATAGTTTTAATGCAATCTTTATTAAAACACCCATGACATTTTTCACAGAACTAGAATAAATAATCCTAAAATTTATATGAAATACAAAAGACCCAGGATTGTCAAAGCCATCCTGAGGAAAAAGAAAAAAGCTGGAGGCATAAATTTTCCAGACTTAAACAGTACTGAAAAGCTACAGTAATCAAAACAGTGTGGTATCAGTACAAAACCAGATATATAAATAAATGGAACAGAATAGAGAACCCAGAAATATACCCACACATCTATTGTCAATTAATTTATGACAAAGGAGGCAGGAATATACAGTGAAGCAAGACAGTATCTTCAACAAGTGCTGTTAGGAAAGCTGGAAAGTTACATGTAAATTTAAAAAAATAGAACATTTCTTCCAATCATATACAAAAATCAACTCAAAGTGCTTTAAAAACATAAATATAAAACCTAAAATCATAAAATTCCTTTAAGAGAACATACTCAAAACATTCTCAGGTATAAATTATAGCTATATTTTCTTAATCAGTCTCCTAAGACTAAATAAATAAAAG
This sequence comes from Bubalus bubalis, assembly GCF_019923935.1. NCBI lineage: Eukaryota > Metazoa > Chordata > Mammalia > Artiodactyla > Bovidae > Bubalus > Bubalus bubalis. Next base: position 16,871,257 of record NC_059176.1, read on the forward strand.
TAAAAATAAAGAAATGGGACCTAATACAATTTTAAAACTTTTGCATAGCAAAAGAAACCATCAAAAAAAATCACAAATTATACAAACGAAAGGCTAATATCTAAAATACACAAACATCTCATACAACTTAATATCAAAAAGGCAATCCCATCAAATATGGGCAGTAGACCTAAATAGACATTTCTCCAAAGATGACATACAGATGGCCAACAGGCACATAAAAAAAGAAAACTGTTCAACATCATTCATTATTAGAGAAATGCAAATCAAAACCACGATAAGGTATCACTTCACACTAGTCAGAATGGCTATCATCAAAATGTCTACAAGTAACAAAAGACAGAGAGGATGTGGAGAAAAAGGAACCCTTCTACAGTGTTGGTGGGAATGTAAATTGGTAGCCACTGTAGAAAACACTATGGAGGTCCTCAGAAAACTAAAACTACAGCTATCATATGATCCAGCAATCCCACTCCTGGGAAAAGACAAGAACTCTGATTCTAGAAGTTATATACCCCTCACCCCAATGTTCATATCAGCAGCATTTATAATAGGCAAGACATTGAAACAACTCAAGTGCCTATCAACAGACAATTGGCTTAATAAGATGTGGTATATGTTATATGCAATGGAATATTACTCAGTCATGCAGAATAATTAAATATTGTCATTTGCAGCTATATGGATGGACCTAGTGAATATCATATTAAGTGAAGTCAGAAAAAGACAATATTATATGATATCACTTATATATGAATCTAAAAAATGATACAAATGAATCTATACACAAAATAGAAACAGATTCAGACACAGAAAGCAAACTTATGATTACCAAAGGGGAAAGGGAAGGGGGAGGGATAGATTAAGAGCATGGAATTAACACATACAAAGTACTATGCATAAAATAGATAAGCAACAAGGAATTATTGTATAGCACGGGGGACTATGTTCAGTATCTTATAGTAACCTCTAATGGGAAATAATCTGGGAAAATATTTATTTATAACACTGAATCACTTTGCTATATACCAAAAATAACATTGTAATTCAACTATATTTCAATTTAAAAAGCATACAAATACATAGGGCAGGGTGAGAAAAATGTTTACTACTGAGATATCTAACATTTCTCAAAATAAAAATATCTAACGTGTTAAGAATTTGAAAAGAACTATAATAAACAAAAGGTGGACAAAGAGAAAGAAAAGACAACTAACTTGGTCAAATACATCTTGAAAGAGTTTACAGTTTTTAAAAAAGCCACTTGAGTAGTAATTTCAAAGGAGATAGAAAGGATAAATGAAAACTGATTCTTGGAGGAGAAGGAATATTGGCCTTAGGAAATGGTGGAAGAGTAGCTTAGATAAGAGGAAGAGCCTCTGGATTGTAAAAGGGAGGGAGGTGAAACAGACTGATCCGCAGATGATCTTCAGAAAGTTATTACTGAGGAGTTTCTCTTTTCTTTATAAAGAGGGAATATCTCCTCATGAAAGCAAGGAGTCAGAAGCAACAGAAAGTGGAAATCTGCAGAGGGTGAAGATTTCACTGTGGAAAAGTGAGACTAAGTTGAACATAAAAATGGAGCAGGGATTTTGGGAAATACTTCTGGTCTATTTGAAGTTGACAGCCATTTATTCATTTAGAAATTAATTCTAGAATCAGTTGGCTGCATTTCGTGAACCCAGCTCTCAATCGAGTTTTCCCTAATTCTCTCCTACCTAGTCTGTTTGCTTCCAATCTGTCCACCATATCTATTTCCTTTGAAATTTACTTAATTAGCTTTGATTCTAAAATCAGGATTAATTTTGACTAAAATAAAACATAAACATGATTTTGAATGGGTTATAAAAGTACATTTTCCCCCCTCATATAACAAAACGTCTGGAGGTAGACTGAAGTCCTTCCAGTAGTACAATAATAGCAGGGTTCTAAGTTCACGTCTGTGCAGTTTTTTCATTATTTAACAGTGAAGAAATGAATCCTGCAACCCCAAACATTGTCATCTCACTAACATTTCGTTTGAGAAGGAAAAAAAAGGACAGTCAAAGGGTTTTCCTATTGTAAGAAAGAAAAAAGATTCCTGAAGATTCCTCTCCCCTACCACCATCTTATTCATCTTCTGTTGCTGCTTCAAACTAAGAAAGATTTTGTTAGTAAGAAAACGAGAGGAAAATGCAGTTAAGTAAGCAACTACAGTATTCACTATTGTTCCCCATTTAACAGCACTTTTGGCAATGTCTTAAACCTTCTTGCCCTTTTGTGACTTCGTCACATCCATATGTAAAAATTCCAAAGTTGAGTATTTGTGAAATATTGATAACTGGGCAGCATAAGACACAGAAATTTAAATTGAATTTTACTTTTTTCTCTTAAAAAGTAACCCTTGTGTGCTTTAGGAAACTTAAAACTATATAATACAGGAAGAAATTGAATTTAAAGAACATGTATGATTTTTAGTAGTACATTTACCATTTTAGGCACAGTTCATGTAAAAAATTAGTACCTTCTATAACTCTCTAAGCTGCACAAAGTCCAGGAGATAAATACATAAATAAAGAAACAGGAAAAACTTTTACATTTCAAAAGTTTTCAACTATAGGAAAGTTTATCAGGCGATCTTATGGTCATATTTAATTCAATACTAAAAATAACAATAAACCATTAGTATGTGTAAGAAAATCCAAAAGAGATCTCTTTATCCTCATAACAACTATTTATGGTCTTTTTTTATAGTGTTCATATATTGAATCTTTTCAAACATGAAAAACATACACAGCATAATACCACACACATTTGCATGCTTCTCCAAATACATCTTCAGGCTTTCTTCAAAAGTTAACCACGAAGCCCAGTTTTGTACTATTTCCCCTGCATGCTTTTATAGTGATATTGAATAAATATCTTTAAAGTATTCAGTTGTATTTTATGCTAGTGCCATATTAGGCTGTATCTGTCTTCAGCTTCCTTTTTTATCACACATCCATGTGAGATTTATCTCTTCTGATACCTAAAATATGAAATGGATTTCTTTACGTTGTAGAGTACAAAATATTTTCTCCTTCTCCAGTGGGAGAATTATGTGTGTCCTATTGATGTCTGTAATGGCCATACGATTTTTTTTTAGACAACGAAATGTTGAAGGGAAGTGATGAGTGTCAGTGGTATGTCTTTGTGATTTCTTTCTCTTTTTCATGGAAAGCTTGATGATCCATATAGAAATATCTCTGACAATTTATCTACAGAGTGCAAAGGTTAGGAAAAAAAATAGAGGCTAATCTATGATGTTGTGTGAGAGAGTAATAAACTTCATGGCAAGCCACTGGGATCGCTTGTTATTACAGCATAAACAAAGGTTAAGCTGACTGATGTAACTTAGTTTCATTGCTATTAAATATTTTATTGTGTATGTTGACCAAAATACGTTTTGGTTGATCATTATTGACGGAATTGTGTCCCTGCCCAGAATTTGTGCATTAAAACTCTCCCCTCCCATAACCACCTTCCATGGACTATATTTGGAGACAGAGCCTTTAAAGAGGTAATTAAGGTGAATGATGTCATGAGGGTTGTGCCCTAACCTGATAGTTGGTCTCCTTTTAAAAAGAGGAAGAGACACCAAGGAAAATCAGAGAGCAAAGGTCATGTGAGGACACAGAAGACACTTATCTGCAGGTCAACAATAGAGTCCTCAGGAGCAAGTAAGCTGCCAAAATTTGATTTTAAACTTTTAGTCTATAGAACTGTAAGAAAATAGATGTGTGCTGTTTCAGTCCTGCAGTCTACTGTATTTTGTTTTTGCAGCCCTAAAAATACTAATATACAAAGGACAGTGATTTAAAAAAATTTTCTGCTACAAATATTGGTATAATGAACATCCTTATTTGTATTTCTTGGCATACAAACTTGAGAATCTATCACATAAGCTAAAAAAAAAACAAAAAATTCTGGATCAACAGAAGTTATATCTTCAAACAAGATTTTGATGAACTTAATTCGTATGAGAATTATCATGTTCCCAAATCATTACTGCTATTCAGACTCTGATTATCTCTTCACAAATATGGAGTCACTCTCTGATTTTAGTTAAGCTCATTAAGCATAGAAGATGCACCAAACATAGTTGGAGCTCTGTTAACACATGTGTAATGAACATTTCTGGTAAATATTTCTATTCTATGAGGAAGACATTAACATATTATATTGTCAAACTATATAAGAAAAACCATGATTATCAGATGGAGTTTGAACAACCCTCATATTAACTATTAAAATGAAGTCTGAGAATTTTTCATTTTTATTTCAAGATTATCTGTTGAAGAGATAGAGATTTACTTTGTGTACTTAATATTAACTCTTGATCACCAATAAAAACATGTTTTCTTCTAAATAGTAGATATATACATATTAGTCCTTTCAAGATACAGCAATCATCTCAAGGTAAAAGCTAAATAAATTGATTTTACTTCATGTGAAAGTTGAACTCAGTCCTGTTGGACTCTTTGCAACCCCATGGACTATAGAAGGGCTTCCCTGGTGGCTGAGGTCAAAGCGTCTGCCTCCAATGCGGGAGACCTGGATTCGATAAGTGAAAGTGAACGTGAAGTCGCTCAGTCGTGTCCGTGTCCGACTCTTTGCGACCTCATGGTCTGTAGCCTACCAGGCTCCTCCATTTGTGGGATTCTCCAGGCAAGAATACTGGAGTGGGTTGCCATTTCCTTCGCCAGAAGATCTTCCCAACTCAGGGATCGAACCAGGGTCTCCAGCATTGGAGGCAGACGCTTTACCATCTGAGCCACCAGGTAAGCTCATGGACTATATAGTCCATGGAATTCTCCAGGCCAGAATACTGGAGTGGTAGCCTTTCCCTTCTCCAGGAGATCTTCCCAACCCAGGGATCAAACCCAGGTCTCTCTGCATTGCAGGCAGATCTTTACTAGCTGAGCGCTACAAGGGATACTGGAGTGGGTAGCCTATCCCTTCTCCAGCAGATCTTCCCGACCCAGGAATCTAATCGGGGTCTCTTGCATTGCAGGAAGATTCCTTACCAACTGAGCTATGATCACTGTACAGTAGGAATATGTTTGCCTTTTTTACATACAAGGTTCCTTCAGAAAAACTGTTGAAAACGTCAATCAAAACTTATGATTTAAAGAGTTTCATTACTGAGATAACAGTCTAAACAAGAAAAAATTTATTTCCACTATTTTTTATTCAAAATCATTGAGTTAAATAAATCCCTAAAATAAACCAAGTCGTTTCTATTTTCCTTAATACCATGCTGGCTATATTTTTAGTGAACTAAAAGTCAGTGCTCCTGAAAAGCTGGTGTATATACATGCACGTCCCTTCCAATTATTTAGGAAGTACCAAAACACCCCAAATGGTATATCAAGCAAATCTACATTACTTAAAAATGTGAGGGTGAAAAGTGACTTTCAACACATAGCCTTGCAAACACAAATACGTAATTTAGTTCAGAATTATTTTTAATGACAACATAATTTATGGTAGAGTTTCCTTAACAGAAATAAAAGAAAATTAGAAAAAAAGTAGTTGTTTTCTGAAATAGGACACTTTATATGACCCCAGATAACTAATGTATGTTCTCAAAATTTAGCATATCTCTGAATACAACAAACTGCAGAATTAGTGCATTAGCATCTACAAATTTTAAAAAAGCAGTAAAATTTAACTAAGCTGAGAATCCCAAGGACAGGGGAGCCTGGTGGGGTGCCGTCTATGGGGTTGCACAGAGTCAGACATGACTGAAGCGACTTAGCAGCAACAGCAGCAGCAGAACTAGTTTAGCACTTGTAAAAATCCCAAGTCAAAATTTATCTTCTAGTTTTATATCTAACGATTATTTATGGTTTGTACTAAACCTATGAATTATGGTATCAGAAACAGAAATACCACAGGGCATTTTAATACTGCCTGCAGGCATTACTTCATTATGTTTTAGAATCAGGGATAAAATTATTGAGGCCTAGGAAAAAAGAACCTATTAAGTGAGCTGAGGAGATTCGAATGGAAATGCAAAACAATTAATCCTAGTAAAATCCATGCAAAAGTGATTCAATATAAAATGATATACTCTCTCAAGTGACAAAAAGGAATGTGCTTTATAGTCTGTAGTATAATAAAATTCCTTAGGCATCCAAATACAGGAGAAAGAAAAAAAGTGATAAAAAATAACAAAAGAACAATAAGAGAAATGTGAAAATTTATGCTGGCTTTATATCTAAATATTGTTTTATTATTTTGACTAAATAAAATGTGTTGTGTGTGTGCATATGTGTGTGGGTGTTAGTGTGTGTTACTGCTATTATACTTCTGATGCATAAAAAAGTAATTATTACCTTTTCCCAGCCCTATCTGGGCCCAATAAAATATATACATTTTCACAATGCCACAGAATTTTGCTAAAACTGTTACTGAAAAATCAGTAATTAAACGATGACTGAGCACAGGAAGTACAAAACAGATGTTAAATTCTTTAGAAAACAAAGTACATCATTCAATAATCCCTCAAAGTTTTAGTAATATAGTCAGCAAGATAAAATGTGCAAGTATTTAAGTATAAATTTGACTTATTTCTAGACAATGAAATACTAGACAAAGAAATAAATATTTTTCTGTTCTTCAAAGGAATCTGAGTTAGTTAACTAGGGTTTTCGACAATCTGAACTGTAGGTACACTTATGTATACTGGAGAAAGAATACTGAGACCATCTGTAAAATTTTCAAATTACATACATGAGGGAAAGGGCCATGAAACAGGTTAGTGAGAGTGTCTGGAAAAAATAAGATTTAATTTAACTAAAAGAAGAATCAATTGAACTAGCTTTCAAACATCTTTGAGAATAAAACTATAATGGAGGATAATCATTTTTTTAACTCTGAGATAATATTAATATAAATAAGCAGGTTTTAATTAAAATTATTCAGTAGACAACTAAATACTCCTCAATACTCTATTGTTATTTAGTTGCTAAATTGTGTCTGACTTTTGCAACCCCAGGGATGATAGCCTGCCAGGCTCCTCTGTTCATGGGATTTCCCAGACAAAAATACTGGAGTGGGTTGTCATTTCTTTCTCCAGAGGGTCTTCCTGACCCAGGTATCGAAACCCCCTCTTTTGCACTGGAGGCAGATTTTTTACCACTGAGCCACCAGGGACGCAAGCTAATATTGAAAATTTAACACAATTTAATCAACTGATCAATCAGAGAAATTCTTTTATTTTGGTCAATATATTTGATTAAAGTTATGTTCAGCATTAAAGATATATTAAAATGTTCAGAAACATTTGAAAGGATATCACAACAAAGTCTATGACTAGAGATTTCAATTTGCAAAATCTAAGTAAAACAATAATTGAGGAACAGATATAGGTAAAGTAATGGAGAGGGCTGAAGCTGCCCAAGAAGAAAAACAAAGGCTTCGGACAGATCCAAGTCTGTGACTAGACTGGAGATCATCAATGACCGCTTGTATAGTAGTTTCAGTGGCCCAGAAAGGATGCAAAGGAGACTGAGGATCTAGCATATTGCTTAAATCGGTATTTTAAATCTCTTCACGAAGAGAAAGAGAAAGATGGAAATTATTTGGGGAATGAGTTTTGCTAGTTTGCTCATTTTTCAGTAAGGCTTGAACATAAATATAATTATTATGTGTCTTTATAAGTAAGTACAGTTGGCGATTGAACAACAAAGAGGGTTAATCCTTGTGTAACTTATAGTTGGCCCTTATACATGTTCAGCCAACCTACAGACCATATAATACTCTAGTATTTACTAACGAAAAATTTCCATGAGTAGGTTGACCACTGCAGTTCAAATCCATGCTGTTCAAGGAACAACTGTAAATTTATTAAATGGACTTTTTCAAAGTAATTGTCGCTAGTAGGAATTAGAGCACATAACTTTGATAATAGCAGTATTTTTTGCTAGAAATTATTTTACAAACTAGTTCTCTTACATTTCACATTTGACTTCCCCTATAGAATATAATTCCAAGGGGCAGAGGTCTAGTCTGATCACTTCAACATTATGTTCCCAGCACATGTAGACAAAAAACAGAATTTTTGTAATAAGTATAAATCTAATGTTCACAATAACAGTGTTTCTAACTTCTGTGTTACTTCTACATGATTTTATAATGATGCATAGTATAATAAAAATACTTTTACAATCCCAGTTATTATTAAAATCATTTTTGTATTTCTTTCAAGGCTTTTCTATTATCCTATACATAAAATTCAGTCTAATTCTTCACTCTGAATCAGTGAGATTATACTAGCTTGTGGTGAGGTATCAGACAACCAAAACATGCCAGCAGATTAATATGGTCAAGTTTTATATATCATGGAGGCTCTATATCCACTGTGGGTCTGGGTATGTGCATATGCATGCAGGATGTCTCTTCTCATAGCAGTCACTGAGCCTGACTGAGGCTTCCCACCAATATGCAGCTCGAAGTCATGCAGCAGAGGAAAGAGGATGTAGGAACTCTGATACTGGCTGTAAAGTCTCTCACCTGTAACTGGCAGAACTTAAGGCCTACTAAGTCACTTTGGTTTCCATTTCATTTGCCAACAGAATTTGCAACCATGACTACTTTCAACAAAAAAAGGTGAGAAAAGGAAAACCTATCAATTGCCTCAAAAGCAAATATCTGGGATTATTTAGTAGCAGTAATACCACCTTCCTAGTACTTTCCGATTACTGCTTCACCCTAATTAAAGAATGCTTCTGTTACACAAAAATGTCTGAGAAGTGTCAGTCACAATTCAGGCATCAAGTCAATCCAAACTATAATTTATAAAAACAATATGAATCAATTTGAATCACTTGTTATAGAGTGATAGAACAAAAGGAATTATGTATCAAAAAGTGTAACACTGAAGCTTAATGAAGCATGCACCATAATAGTGAAGGATGTTAAACATTAAGATAATGGTTGAAAATTATAATTATAAACATGGGAATGGTGCTGAAGATATACCCTTTGTAATATATTAAAATGCTTACATTTTTGTAAAGACAAAAGAAACCATGTTATGGTTGGCAGTTGGGATTGCAGGGTTCCTTTCAGTAGGTACATGATTTGTAGTGATACATGGTCTGCATGTGTGAGTACAAGAAACCAAAACTAAAGTACTCATTCATTTTTAACTGAAGCACCTTCTTTTATGCTTTAGCATTGTCATAAAAACATACCATCAGAAAAAAGTTTTATACTGAGTTGTAGAAAGAGAATATGTGTCTTCTCAGATGGTTACCAGGGAAATATAGTTATGAATACAAATGGATAAATACAAAAGATTATCATCTTATTTCAAATTGAAATTAAGTGCTATAATCTTCTTCAGGTCTCTGCTATTTTCTCCTTTTATGTTATCTTTACAAAATTTAAAGCAAACAGTTTCATTGACTTTCTTGGAAATCATGATGGATAACTTAAAAAGATTTTGTAAAGTAAAATCACTAAAAATATGTCTAGGTGTCTTTGCAGTCTTATGATTTTAGGTAACAATCAGGGTACCTTAAAATATTATATATTTCCTAATCTGACTGACTTAAAATAGTATTTCCCTGAATTGTACTGAATTAGACATATAACTCATTTAGCATACCTGTTTCTTTTTTCTTATTATGTTTTGATAGATTTAGCAGATAAATTTTCAAATTCCAATTTGGAGTGAATATTTTCTTTAGAGGTGTCCTTCATCCCTATGCTATGCTAAGTCACTTCAGTCGTGTCCGACTCTGTGCGACCCCATAGACGGCAGCCCACCAGGCTCCCCCGTCCCTGGGATTCTCCAGGCAAGAACACTGGAGTGGGCTGCCATTTCCTTCTCCAATGCATGAAAATGAAAAGTGCAAGTGAAGTCGCTCAGTCGTGTCTGACTCTTAGTGACCCCATGGATTGCAGCCTAACAGGCTCCTCCGTCCATGGGATTTTCCAAGCAAGAGTACTGGAGTGGGGTGCCATTGCCTTCTCCCTTCATCCCTAGTAATTTTCAATTAATTGGAATCTAACCCAATTTTTCTAGCATCATTTATACAATTTTTGAAAATATCTGAACTTTCATTATTCTTATTGAAGACAACTCAAAATCTTCAAATTATTAGAAATCCTTAAGTAAAATGACTAATTTACATAATATAATGAAAAATGCATTTAGAGGCTAAACTTAGTATTTTTTACATGACAGATTTCTTAAAGTAGTTGAAAAGAACAACTATGAATTTTTTATTGTAATATTACTGATTAGTCTATGCCAAGAAAAAATTTTCAAGATATCCTAAATAAGTTCATATCGAAATGACAATCATGTTCTTCATTATAATGTACTTATTTAAAATTCTGATATTATTGAGAGAGGATCACAAAAATATTCTTCAGCTTATTAACCTATCCAATACAATATCCACCTCTCAGGTTTGCTATAGAAAAATGACAATGGAATCCAAATTTCATATCTCAAGAAGGAGCACACTGGATTACATAGACACCTTTAGTTTTATCCTTTGCCTTATGCTAGTCTATTATTACAGTAATTATCCTTATGCATCTGAAAGATTTGTTTTCAAGATGTATTTATAACTTTACTTTTCTGAACACATAAGCATTGCTAAATCAGGTTTCTATGTCCTGCAAAGAAGTCAAGTTTGCTGATGTACTATTCTGAAAACATACATTATGAGCAAATTTGATTGTTCCTAAAAAGCTCCTCCTTCCTTCTTTATATCCTGGGTTTTACGCAAGTTGTGACTTTATACTTATTCATAAATTATATTGAAATCAGAAGACATAATTTAGAGACTTAGCTACACGTTATAACTCTATTTTTTCACTTACATATAAAAATATCTAAATTTCTAGTGATATAGGGATGATATCAGATGAAAAATCTTTGAAATTTAGAGGCATGAGTATGTTGAAACATATGATTATCCACAAATAATAACTGTCTGAAATTCATGATTCATAGTAATATTTCCTACCACACCTGGGGAAAAGAGACTAGCTTGTGATGGTTAGGAGGAAATAATCAGTTCTTAAATCACATGAGTGAACACAAAAGATCAACAATCAACTTGATTAAAAAAGCTAGATAAAAACGATCAACTAGATAAAAAAAATCTTCTTCATAATACTTCTCTCTTTTGATCTTTTATGCTATCTCTATAAATTTTAAACTGGCATTTTGGATAATATCAAGTGGCTGATTTTCTTTTGCTTATTTGTATTTTTCCCTGAATGATTTCTTGAATCATTTTCAATACTGACTTTCAGTTCAGTTCAGTTCAGTCACTCAGTCATGTCCGATTCTTTGTGACCCTACTTTCTGCCATAAGGGTGGTGTCATCTGCATATCTGAGGTTACTGATAATTCTCCTGGCAATCTTGATTCCAGCTTGTGCTTCTTCCAGCCCAGCGTTTCTCATGATGTACTCTGCATAGAAGTTAAATAAGCAGGGTGACAATATACAGCCGTGGCATACTCCTTTTCCTATTTGGAACCAGTCTGTTGTTCCATGTCCAGTTCTAACTGTTGCTTCCTGACCTGCATATAGGTTTCTCAAGAGGCAGGTCAAGTGGTCTGGTATTCCCCATCTCTTTCAGAATTTTCCACAGTTTATTGTGATCAACACAGTCAAAGGCTTTGGCATAGTCAATAAGGCAGAAATAGATGTTTTTCTGGAACTCTCTTGCTTTTTCCATGATCCAGCAGATGTTTGCAATTTGATCTCTGGTTCCTCTGCCTTCTCTAAAACCAGTTTGAATATCTGGAAGTTCATGGTTCACGTATTGCTGAAGTCTGGCTTGGAGAATTTTGAGCATTACTTTACTAGCGTGTAAGATGAGCGCAATTGTGCAGTAGTTTGAGCATTCTTTGGCATTGCCTTTCTTTGGGATTGGAATGAAAACTGACCTTTTCCAGTCCTGTGGCCACTGCTGAGTTTTCCAAATTTGCTGACATATTGAGTGCAGCACTTTCATGGCATCACCTTTCAGGATTTGAAATAGCTCAACTGGAATTCCATCACCTCCACTAGTTTTGTTCATAGTGATGTATTCTAAGGCCCACTTGACTTCACATTCCAGGATGTCTGGCTCTAGGTGAGTGATCACACCATCATGATTATCTTGGTTGTGAAGATCTTTTCTGTACAGTTCTTCTGTGTATTCTTGCCACCTCTTCTTAATATCTTCTGCTTCTGTTAGGTCCATACCATTTCTGTCCTTTATCAAGCCCATCTTTGCATGAAATGTTCCCTTGGTATCTCTAATTTTCTTGAAGAGATCTCTAGTCTTTTCCATCCTGTTGTTTTCCTCTATTTCTTTGCATTGATCACTGAGGAATGCTTTCTTATCTCTCCTTGCTATTCTTTGGAACTCTGCATTCAGATGCTTATATCTTTCCTTTTCTCCTTTGCTTTTCACTTCTCTTCTTTCTATTTGTAAGGTCTCCCCAGACAGCCATTTTGCTTTTTTGCATTCCTTTTCCATGGGGATTTTCTTGATACCTGTCTCCTGTACAATGTTACGAATCTCCGTCCATAGTTCATCAGGCACTCTGTCTATCAGATCTAGTCCCTTAAATCTATTTCTCATTTCCACTGTATAATCATAAGGGATTTGATTTAGGTCATACCTGAATGGTCTAGTGGTTTTCCCTACTTTCTTCAATTTAAGTCTGAATTTGGCAATAAGGAGTTCATGATCTGAGCCACAGTCAGCTCCTGGTCTTGCTTTTGCTGACTGTATAGAGCTTTTCTCCATGTTTGGCTGAAAAGAATATAATCAATCTGAAGAGAAACCCAAGTAAGATGGTAGGTGTTCCGAGAAGGCATCAGAGAACAGACACACTGAAACAATAATCACAGAAAACTAGCCAATCTGATCACACCGACCACAACCTTGTCTAACTCAATGAAACTAAGCCATGCTGCATGGGGCCACCCAAGACAGACAGGTTATGGTGGAGAGGTCTGACAGAATCTGGTCCACTGGAGCAGGGAATGACAAACCACTTCAGTATTCTTGCCTTGAGAACCCCATGAACAGTATGAAAAGGCAAAATGATAGCATACTGAAAGAGGAACTCCCCAGGTGAGTAGGTGCCCAATATGCTACTGGAGATCACTGGAGAAATAACTCCAGAAAGAATGAAGGGATGGAGCCAAAGCAAAAACAATACCCAGTTGTGGATGTGACTGGTGATAGACACAAGGTCTGATGCTGTAAAGAGCAATATTGCATAGGAACCTGGAATGTCAGGTCCATGAATCAAGGCAAATTGGAAATGGTCAAAGAGGAGATGGCCTGTTTGACCATAGATAGATAGATACATATATATCTATGTATATTCCTAGAATGTCATATATATATCTACATGTATTCCTGCTGCTGCTGCTGCTAAGTCGCTTCAGTCGTGTCCGACTCTGTGCAACCCCATAGACAGCAGCCCACCAGGCTTCCCCATCCCTGGGATTTTCCAGGCAAGAACACTGGAGTGGGTTGCCATTTCCCTCTCCAATGCATGAAAGTGAAAAGTGAAAGTGAAGTCGCTCAGTCCTGTCCGACTCTTCGCGACCCCATGGACTGCAGCCCACCAGGCTCCTCTGTCCATGGGATTTTCCAGGCAAGAGTACTGGAGTGGGGTGCCATTGCCTTCTCTGATGTATATTCCTAGAATGTTGTATATATATCTATGTATATATATGTATGTGTGTGTGTGTGTGTATATATATATATGTATATTCCTAGAATGTTGTTGACATTCTAGGAATCAGTGAATTAAAATGGACTGGAATGGGTGAATTTAACTCAGATGACCATTATATCTAATACTGTGGGCAGGAATCCCTTAGAAGAAATGGAGTAGCTATCATGGTCAACAAAAGAGTTCAAAATTCAGTACTTGGATGCAATCTCAAAAACAACAGAATGATCTCTGTTCGTTTCCAAGGCAAACCATTCAGTATCACGGTAATCCAAGCCTATGCCCCAACCAGTAATGCTGAAGAAGCTGAAGTTGAATGGTTCTATGAAGACCTACAAGACCTTTTAGAACTAACACCCAAAAAAGATGTCCTTTTCATTATAGGGGACTGGAATGCAAAAGTAGGAAGTCAGGAAACACCTGGAGTAACAGGCAAATTTGACCTTGGAGTACATAATAAAGCAGGGCAAAGGCTAATAGAGTTTTGCCAAGAGAATGCACTGGTCATAGCAAAACCTTCTTCCAAAAAGAATACTCTCCTCTTAATACAGTTTTACATAAATAACTATTAATAATACTTTGATTTTAATTTAAGATAGTTGCAAAGTTTTTACTTTTTGATATACTATAATGATGGATAATTTATTTTTTTTTAATTTTATTTTTAAACTTTACAATATTGTATTAGTTTTGCCAAATATCGAAATGAATCCGCCACAGGTATACATGTGTTCCCCACCCTGAGCCCTCCTCCCTCCTCCTTCCTCCCTCCCCATACCATCCCTCTGGGTCGTCCCAGTGCACCAGCCCCAAGCATCCAGTATCGTACATCGAACCTGGACTGGCGACTCGTTTCATACATGATATTATACATGTTTCAGTGCCATTCTCCCAAATCTCCCCACCCTCTCCCTCTCCCACAGAGTCCATAAGACTGTTCTATACATCAGTGTCTCTTTTGCTGTCTCGTACACAGGGTTATTGTTACCATCTTTCTAAATTCCATATATATGCGTTAGTATACTGTATTGGTGTTTTTCTTGCTGGCTTACTTCACTCTGTATAATAGGTTCCAGTTTCATCCACCTCATTAGAACAGATTCAAATGTATTCTTTTTAATGGCTGAGTAATACTCCATTGTGTATATGTACCACAGCTTTCTTATCCATTCATCTGCTAATGGGCATCTAGGTTGCTTCCATGTCCTGGCTATTATAAACAGTGCTGCGATGAACACTGGGGTACACGTGTCTCTTTCCCTTCTGGTTTACTCAGTGTGTATGCCCAGCAGTGGGATTGCTGTATCACAGCAACTTTTAGGTATCCAATAGTGTCTAAACTTTAAAATATGACATTGTCAAGAAAATAAGTCAAGCCCTAAAGTAACATGACAAATCAATAATACAGAATTAGTTGAGAATTTTTTGTTTTGCTTTTGATCATCACAAATATCCTAAATTTATGTAGGGCCCACAAATGACCAGGGCTTCCCTGATGGCTCAGCTGGTACAGAATTCACCCTCAATGTGTTAGATCTGGATTTGATCCCTGGGTTGGGAAGATCCCCTGGAGAAGGGAAAGGCTACCACTCCAATATTCTGGCCTGGAGAATTCCATGGGGTATAGTCCATGGGGTCGCAAAGAGTAGGCACAACTGAGCAACTGTCACGTCACTGCAAATGATTACAGAGTTTAGATTTCTTGTTCCACTTATATTCAGTTAAAGCTACAATTGTTTTATGTATGTGTATATCTATATATATGTATCTATCTATCTATCTATCTATATCTCCCTCTTAGTAAATAATCAGCAGATATTCAATTTGCATCAGTAGTTTTGAGCTCACTCTAATGTACTGCTTTTCATAATTTGTTATCAGGGAAACTCTAATATTCTGTTGCTTCATGATTCTTTATCAAACTTCCCCTGACATTTGTTCTGCATAAATCCTTATCAGAATCTCTTACATTTGCTCCTGACAGTGTACCTAAAATATATCACATTTAAGGTTATGTTGGTCACATCCTTCAACAGTGATTAGAATGGTTAGTTTCTCTATAAAACTAAAATATTTCCATGAATTAGTTCTTTTATAAAAGCCTAAAAGCTGATTTCTTTTTTCCCTTGAATGCTTACTTTCATTCCTTTTCTCCTACAGCAGTTCATATTAAAATTAGGTTTATTTTGAAATCTTATTGATTTCACAATCATACATCCCTAAAATATATGTAAATTTAAATGTATTTTTTATTTTTCATGTGGCCATAATGCCAACTGTTCTAACAATTATTCCAAAATGAGTTATTTTATAACCATTACTAGAGCAAAGTAGCTATTAATAAACATATTTCTAATATTAATACATATTAAAAATAAGGGTATCATTTCATTAGAAATGCCTCTTATAAAGTTTATGGAGCTAGTTTTCTTCACTTGACTCATACATTTGAATAAATTAAATTACTTATTGCTGAAATGAGAATAGTATTTTCATTTATTCAATTATTCTCATTTAATCAATCCTAATCCATTTTTCCCATATTTATAGATGTAAGTGTTAGCAAAAGTTGCAAATATATGTGCACAGTAAGAACAAAAAAATTATTTAAATTTACCCTTGAATTTATAGGACTTAGTAAATATTCTAGAAAATCAATAAAGACCTACCATAAAAATTACTGTCAACGATCATTGACTGACAAATTATTTAGACCCTTTTCATTGTACTAAACAAACAAATTTGAAACTGTCTTGCAAGAAGATTTGATATGCAGACATTAGAGTCATTCACATTTTCAGTATTTGAGAAATTCTTTTCGTGTCCAGCTCTTTGCGACCCCAGGCTCTTCTGTCCATGGGATTTTCCAGGCAAGAGTACTGGAGTGGGTTGCCATTTCCTTCTCCAGGCAAATATTTTATTAACACTAGTAAATATTAATACTTCTACTTAGAAATCTTTCATATAGAGCAGTGATTCTCAGCAGGGGGATATTTTGCAAACTGGGGGATATTTGGCAATGTCTGGGGACCTTCTGGACTGTCACAATTGGTGGGGAAAGGTAGTGGTAAGGAAGAAGTGCTATTGGCATCAAGTGCGTAGAGGTCACGGATGATGCTAAATATCCTAAATTGCACAGAACAGTTCTCCACACCAATAAGTTTTATGGCTCACATTTCCAATAATATAGAGGTTGGGAGACTTTGAAATAGTGATATTTTACTGATGAGGCTATAACGAGGCAATGTTGAGGTTAACATATCACTGGAAATTGTGTACCGTAATGTATTTTTAACTTGACATAACTACTAGTGCCCACATAGTCAAGCAAAATTCGAATTCTGCAGTACCTGCCAAAGTGATTTTAAAAAGAAAGAGAATGGCTCTGCATATACAAATCAATCAGTGCAATATATCACATCAACAAAGGAAAAGATAAACATATAATCACCTCAGTAGTCATAAAAAGCATTTGATAAAATTCAACAGTAATTCATGATTAAATCTCTTGAAAAAGTTGGTAGAGAGGGAACATATCTCAACATAATAAAAGCTATTTATGAAAAACCCACAGCAATATAATACTTAATGGTGACAAGCTGAAAGCCTTCACAATAAAATCTGGAATAAGGAAGCCTACTTCCACCACTTCTGTTCAACATAGTGTTGGAAGTCCTAGTCAAACCAGTCTGGAGAAGAACATGGCAACCCACTCCAGTATTCTTGCCTGGAAAATCCCCAGGGACAGAGGAGCCTGGCGGGCTGCAGTCCATGGGGTCACAAAGAATTGGACAGGACTGAGTGACTAAGCACAGCACAGCCATAGCAATCAGAGAAGAAAAAAGAAATAAACGGTATCCAAATTATAAGGAGAGAGGAACAATTGTCATTATATGCAAATGACATGATACTATATGTAGAAAACCTTAGAGACTCCACACAGAAACTACTAGAACCAAGAAATGAATTCAGCAAAGTAGCAGAATACAGGATTAACATACAGAAATTAGTTGTATTTCTTTACATTAACAATTAAATATCATAAAGAGAAAGTAAAATAAAAACCCTGTTTGAACGCCCCCCCCACCTCCCATCCTGCAAAATAAAATCTCAGAAATAAACCTGACCAAGGAGGTAAAAGACTTATATGCTGAGAACTATAAAACATTAACAAAGGAAACTCAAGATGATTCAAAGAAATGGAAAGACATCTCATGCTCTTGGGGGTTGGAGGAATTAGTAGTATTAAAATGGCCATACTACTCAATGTCCAGATTTAATGTGATCCTATCAAATTGCTCAGGACATTTTTCAAAGAACTAGAAAAAAAATAATACTAAAATTTATATGGAACCATGAAAGATCCAGAATTTCCAAGAAATCCTGAAGAAAAAGGACAAAGCAGGAAGCACGTTGCTGCCCCTCACTCCACCAAGACTTGAGACAGTAGTATAAAACTACTATAATCAGAACATTGTGGTATTGGCACTAAGAGAGACATATGGATCAGTGAAACAGAACAGAGAGCCCAGAGATAAACCCACAAGTCTAAGGTCAATTAATTGTCAGCAAAAGAGGCAAGGATATACAGTGGAAAAAAGACAGTCTTTTCAATAAGTGGGCTGGGAAAGTTGGACAGCTGCATGTAAATCAATGAAGTTAGAATGTATCTTCATACCATGTACAAAAATAAACTCACAATGACTTAAAGACTTAAATATAAGACATGATATCATAAGACTCCTAGAAGAGAACACAGGCAAAACGTTCTCTGACATAAATCGTACCAATGTTTTCTTTGTTCAGTTTCCCAAGCAATAGAAATAAATGCAAAAATAAATAATTGGGACCTAATCAAACTTACAAGCATTTGTTCAGCAAAGAAAGCCATAAACAAAATGAAAAGACAACTTACAGACTAGGAGAAAATATCTGCAAATGATGCAACTAACGAGGGCTTAATTTCTAAATTATACAAACAGCTCATACAACTCAACAACAACAAAAACCAAATAGCCCAATCAAAAAATGGGCAGAAGACTTAAATACACATTTCTCCAAAGAAGATATACAGATGGCCAAAAGGCACATGAAGAGATGCTCGGCATTGCTAATTGTTAGAGAACTATGAATCAAAACTACAACGAGGTACCACCTCACACCAGTCAGAATGAAAGTGAAGTTGCTCAGTCGTGTCCGATCCTTTGCGACCCCATGGACTGTAGCCTACCAGGCTCCTTCCTCCATAGTATTCTCCAGGCAAGAGTACTGGAGTGGGTTGCCATTTCCTTCTCCAACCAGTCAGAATGGCCATCATTGAAAGTTTACAAATAACAAATGCTGGAAAGGGAGTGGAGAAAGGGAACCATCATCTGCTGTTGGTAGGAATCTATATTGGTGTAACCACTATGGCTAATAGTATGGAGGTTCCTCAAAGTATTAAAATACAGTTATCAGATGATCCTGCGATCCTGCTACTGGGCATATATCCAGACAAAACTAAAATTCAAAAAGATACACGCAGCCCTATGTTCATAGCAGCATTATTCACAACAGCCAAGACATGGAAACAACTTAAATGCCAATCATCAGATGAATGGATAAAGATGTTGCGGTACATATATACAATGGAATACTACTCAGCTATAAAAACAGAATGAAATAATGCTACTTGCAGCAACATGGATGGACTTAGACATTGTCATATTAAGTGAAGTAAATCAGAAAGAGAAAGACAAACACCATATGCTATCATTATATGTGGAATCTAAGTAAGATACAAATGACTCTATCTATGAAACAGAAACAGACACACAGACATAGAATACAGATTTTTGGTTGTCAAGGGGGAGAGGGAAGCGGGGATGAACTGGGAGTTTGGGATTAGCAGATGCAAACCACTATATACAGAATGGATAAACAAGGTCCTGCTGCATAGCACAGGGAACTATATTCAATATCCTTTGATAAATCATAATTGAGAAGAAGCTAAAAAAAGAATACATACATATAACTGAATCACTTCAATGTACAGCAGAAAGTAACAGAACATTGTAAATCAACTATACTTTAATTAAAAAAAAAACAAGAGAAATTGAAAGAGGGACATTCCAAAATCATAATATACATTTAGAATAGTAGTTTTACTTTACATCTAATAATTAATAACTTTTAATTATGATAAAGACAAAATTGGAACAGCATATAGACCTCTGAAAAATAGGAATTTGTTGTAACTGATTACAGATTTAAAGTTTTAGGTATTATATTATTGAATGAAATCATACATAATTTGCAACTGAGAAAGAGTTGATTCATGAAGAATATTCACCAAGATGATTCTCATTCCTTGGGAATGGAGAAAGTGTGGATACTGAAGTTGAGAGTAAATTTGTATCTTCCAGCATGATTGTCACAAAGTCATTCTATTTACTAGATAATATAGCTTCCAGAAAGAAAAAAAAAAGAGAGAAAGAGAAAGAGAGATAACAGCCATCAGGCAAAAGCAAGCATGGTGTTTTGCTTTTAGTTTGTCATTTGAATACAATTAGTGACACCATCTTCACTATTTCTTTCTGGTGATCTTTTTATTAGGAGCAGTGCATCCTTTAGGAGAAGTGCATCCTTTAACAGTAAAGAGGGTATGGAAAACCAAAGTCATCAAATTAAAATTGGCATCACACTTCCTGCCCCACTCAACAAAATAGCTGAATTTAGAACATACCACGATGGGTCAAAAATCCTGTTTTTAATGTAATGCTTTTCCATAACAGAAATATTTCTGAGACAGGGAAAGAAAGAAATGAAGCCTTAATTGCTGCATGCTGCCTTGATCAAGCAGACTTTATGAAAATCAGTATTTCAAGTTTTCTTCACTGATTTAGAAGTTTTAACACTTTAAGACATTTCAAAATGGGTGAAAATGTTATTTTCTTATTTTAAGTGGAAGAGGAAAAGGAGAACCTCATGATTTCTTGCCTGAAGACAAATATTTGTTAGCTCAGTCTAAAAAATGGATTTCATGGAAGCTGGGGTTTCTGGAAAGTAATTCCTTTAAGGCTATCCATGTTATTTTTGAGACTGGAATGAATTTGCATCTATACCTATAATTATAAATCTATCTCTATCCATAGCAGGTTTAATCTTTTTTGTTTCTCTAAGAATTGTCTGTTCATATATCTTCTATGGTAAATGTCCTGTTTACGTTTCCTAATGAACATTTCAACAAAGTATAACATGGATTAAGAAAAGCATACATATCATAAATAAGTAGTAATGCAAATTTTCACATATATGTAACCAAGCACTCATATAAGGAGCAGAGCATAGTTTCAGAAGACATATTTCTTCTTTAAATATAACTCTTCTCTACTGCCTTTCAGCAATGTTTTTTTCTAGTTTGCAGCATAGAGATTTTGTATGTCTCTTTACAAATTGATGACTTTTGATGTTATTGTTAATGGACAACATATTAATGTTATGTTAGATTGCTACTAGTTAATAGAAATAAAAATTAGTTTTACAGACTGATCTTGTATTTAATATCTTGTCTTATTCATGTATAAATTCTCCTGTTATGTAGATTTTAAATATTTTCACATACACATAATAAAATATGATTCAGTTCAGTTCAGTTCAGATGCTCAGGTGTGTCCAACTCTTTATGACCCCATGGAATGCAGTATGCCAGGACTCACTGTCCCTCACCAACGCCCGGAGTTATTCAAACTCATGTTCATTGAGTCGTTGATGCCATCCAACCATCTCATCCTCTGTCATCCCCTTCTCCTCCTGACTGTAATCATTCCCAGAACCTGACTGTAATCATTCCCAGCATCAGAGGCTTTTCAAATGAGTCAGCTCTTCGCATCATATGGCCAAAGTATTGGAGTTTCAGCTTCAACATCAGTCCTTCCAATGAACATTTAGGACTGCTTTCCTTTAGGATGGACTGGTTGGATCTCCTTGTAGTCCAGGGGACTCTCAAGAGTCTTCTCCAACATCACAATTCAAAAGCATCAATTCTTCAACCCTCAGCTTTCTTTATAGTCCAACTCTCACATGACTACTGGAAAAACCATAGCCTTGACTAGATGGAGTGGACCTTTGTTGGCAAAGTAATGTCTCTGCTTTTCAATATGCTATCTAGGTTGGTCATAACTTTCCTTCCAATGAGCGAGAGTCTTTTAATTCCAAGGCTGCAGTCACCATTTGCAGTGATTTTGGAGCCCAGAAAAATAAAGTCTGACACTGTTTCCCCATCTATTTGCCATGAAGTGATGGGACCTGATGCCATGATCTTAGTTTTCTGAATGTTGAGCTTTAAGCCAACTTTTTCACTCTCCTCTCTCACTTTCATTAAGAGGCTCTTTAGTTCTTCACTTTCTGCCATAAGGGTGGTATCATCTGCATATCTGAGGTTATTGATATTTCTCCCAGCAATCTTGATTCCAGCTTGTGCTTCTTCCAGCCCAGCGTTTCTCATGATGTACTCTGCATATAAGTTAAATAAGCAAGTGACAATATACAGCCTTGACATACTCCTTTTCCTATTTGGAACCAGTCTGTTGTTCCATGTCCAATTCTAACTGTTGCTTCCTGACCTGCATATAGATTTCTCAAGAGGCAGGTCAGGTGGTCTGGTATTCCCATCTTTTTCAGAATTTTCCACAGTTTTTTGTGATCCACACAGTCAAAGGCTTTGGCATACTCAATAAAGCAGAAATAGATGTTTTTCTGGAACTCTCTTGCTTTTTCGATGATCCAGTGGATGTTTGCAATTTGATCTCTGGTTCCTCTGTCTTTTTTAAAACCAGCTTGGACATCTGGAATTTCATGGTTCACATATTGCTGAAGCCTGGCTTGGAGAATTTTGAGCATTACTTTACTAGTATGTGAGATGAGTGCAATTGTGTGGTAGTTTGAGCATTCTTTGGCATTGGCTTTCTTTGGGATTGGAATGACAACTGACCTTTTCCAGTCCTGTGGCCACTGCTGAGTTTTCCAAATTTGCTGGCATATTGAGTGCAGCACTTTCACAGCATCATCTTCCAGGATTTGAAATAACTCAACTGGAATTCCAACACCTCCACTAGCTTTTTCGTAGTGATGCTTCCTTCCTAAGGCCCACTTGACTTCACATTCGAGTATGCCTGGCTCTAGGTGAGTGATCACACCATCGTGATTATCTGGGTCATGAAGATCTTTTTTGTATTTTTGTGTTATTGATTACTAAGTTTCTATCTCTCACCTTCATTATTTTCCAAGTTCCAGATGCATGTACTCATCAAAAAAATAAGGTGTTCCAGATTTAACCCTTGACTCCCTTGAAAATGTCTGTATATGCTGCTTCCTTACTCATACTCCTTGGAATATGCCAAACCTTTTCTTATTCCCAGGATATTCATGTGTATCCTACTGCTGGAAAGACCACCTGTTAAATCTTTACCTGGTCATGCTCTACTATCCTGTAGGTTTTCTTGCAGAAAGACTCTTCTGACAATTCAACATAAATCAGGTCCTTCATGTTTATTCAGGTCCCCCTTCTCCACACACACAGTTTATCATTATTTGTCATTATATATTTATTTGTGTGTGGTAAAATTGTCATGATCACTATGTCTGTTTGGTATGTAAGCTGAGTGAATTTAGAAAATATATATTTTCTGTCTGATTCCCTCATTCATTCTTGGTGTCACATCTAGTGCTAGACAGAATAGCTTCTTATTATTTGTTGAGTGCTGCTGCTGCTGCTGCTAAGTTGCTTCAGTCGTGTCCAACTCTGTGTGACCCCATAGACAGCAGCCCACCAGGCTCCCCCATCCCTGGGATTCTCCAGGCAAGAACACTAGAATGGGTTGCCATTTCCTTCTCCAGTGCATGAAAGTGAAAAGTGAAAGTGAAGTCGCTCAGTCGTGTCTGACTCCTAGTGACCCCATGGATTGCAGCCTACCAGGCTCCTCCATTTATGAAATTTTCCAGGCAAGAGTACTGGACTGTGTTGCCATTGCCTTCTCTGATTTGTTGAATAAATGCAGGCAATAGATGTTTTTCACTCAAATTCTTCTAAGATCAGCCTATCCTCCCTTATTTACAGGAAATGGATTTGTTGCCTAATTTTAAAATATTCTAATTTTTGTTGTGTTAAAGGAATTTATTATGTTTTTCTGGTCCATTTAAAAATAGAGAAAAATCCAAGAGAAAGAAACTGGTTATCATTTCTCCATTCCAAAAACACAAATTAAGTAAAAACAATAAGTTGCCACAGAAATTAAATTACCAAAGTCAAAAATCTCTATATTTATCCAGGGTAAAATCTATAGTATGAAAAAGACTTATTATGCAAATGTTCTGTCATTGTCACGCATACATTAGGACTGACTCTTTAGTGTTAGAGATCTTCAGGCTCATTTTTCTTGATTAGTTAGTGATGCCATTGAGAAATTACATTTTTTTTAATCTTTAAAATATTGAAGGTTCTTTCATATAAACAATAACATATATATGAAAAATAATAGTCACTCGTTCTTATTACCCAGTATCATATTTTGTCTTAGACATATTTTCTTTTTAAAGGCAAACATATCACATCCTATTTAAATTACATGGTCCAAAGTTATATGTTGCTGCTGCTGCTGCTAAGTCACTTCAGTCATGTCCGACTCTGTGTGACCCCACAGACGGCAGCCCACCAGGCTCCCCCATCCCTGGGATTCTCCAGGCAAGAACACTGGAGTGGGTTGCCATTTCCCTCTCCAATGCATGAAAGTGAAAAGTGAAAGTGAAGGCGCGCAGTCATGTCCAACTCTTAGCGACCCCATGGACTGCAGCCCACCAGGCTCCTCCATCCACGGGATTTTCCAGGCAAAGTACTGGAGTGGGGTGCCATTGCCTTCTCCCAAGTTATATGTTAGTATAAGAAAAAACAAATAATTTTAGATATTCTTTCCTAAAACCAGAGAGAAAAAAACTAAGAATGTGAAGAAAAATTGAATTCAGAAACATGAAATGCAACCCTGTACTATTAGAGTCACAAATTGTTGCTTTGAAAGATGAAAAAAGTATGATGATCTTATGTACATGATTGCTCTGCTCTTATACTTCCTTGAAGATTGAAAAATTAAAAACTGCAAAGCAGTTTACACCATAAAAGCAGATAATGTGTAAGAGCCACTTAAGTTGCAGAAGTACTACCTGTCATTATATCTCCCACACCACTGAGAGAAATTAGGTGTTTGAAAAGCAATAATGTGCCTTTTACTTGGAGTGCTCAGCCTTTAATTTCCTCTCTGTGGAGTAGCTCTAATGTGATGGTGCCTGTCTCTGTTTAATCTGAATATTATACTCTTTTTTTTATAAAAGTGAAATATAAAACCTGAAGAAATCTTTTTTGAATTTGCATTTATGCTGTCCATTAAAAATAAAGCACTCCCAACCATTTCCATTACATACAAAAGTATGTGTTTCCTGCATTTTAAATCTTTGTAACAGGACACTAAAAAAGGACTCATTCTTCCTCAGCTTCTACTGAAATGTCAGTGAGACAGAATTATATACCAAAATGATTGTGAGACCAATATGCATTTGGAGCTTTTTGGAGAAAAGGATCCACCACTTTTGAGTTCTAGCACCTCCCCCAGGAATATAAAAATGAGATCAAAATTTGAAAAGGGGAGATTTTATAAAATAGCTTTATGAGGCTCTTATCTTACTGGTCAGGGCTTGGAAAAATTAGAACATGTAAATATGTCCATCTCAGTCTAGATCAAGGACTCACTCATGGCTAAGCCACATCTTAAAAAGCTATAGTGGAATTATGGATGGATGTCTGAATTCCAACCCCTCACCTATTTGCTCAGGAATTCTAGAGTGGAGATTAAATGTAACAGGTATCACTGATTTATCAACAGAGCCCAGATAATTTCCAGAGTTTGTTGAATTGTTGAATGTTTCCATGGTGGGGTTGCCACGGGCTATTTTCAATAGGGCTAAGTGAATCTTAGCAAAAAGAGGTTTTGTTCCACCAAATTACCCAGTAGATGCCAAAGAGGTTGGACACTACTGAGTGACTTTCACTTACTTGTTTATGGAAAAGAAGGATATTCACTGTTTCTGAAAACATGGGTGGTCCTTGAGGACATTATGCTAAGTGAAATAAATTAGAGAAAGATAAATACTCTGTGATTTCACTTATGTTGCTGCTGCTGCTGCCAGGTCACTTCAGTCGTGTCTGACTCTGTGCGACCCCATAGACGGCAGCCCACCAGGCTCCCCCATACCTGGGATTCTCCAGGCGAGAACACTGGAGTGGGTTGCCATTTCCTTCTCCAAAGCATGAAAGTGAGAAGTGAAAGTGAAATCGCTCAGTCGTGTCCGACTCTTAGCGACCCCATGGATTGCAGCCTACACAGGTTCCTCCGTCCATGGGATTTTCCAGGCAAGAGTACTGGAGTGGGTTGCCATTGCCTTCTCCGGATTTCATCTGGCATCTAAATAACAAAACAAAAAACCAAAAAAACAGATTGGTGGTTGCCAGAGGCTGGGCTGAGGATGGGCAAATGGGTGAAGGTGGCCAAAAGATGCAAACTTCCAGTGAAAAATCCATTAATTGCTGGAACAGTACATCATTTACAGCATGATGACAACACTTAATAACACTGTATTGTAATTTGAAGGTTGCCAAGACATGGTTTTGGGTGGACTCTGGGAGTTGGTGATGGACAGGGAGGCCTGGTGTCCTCCGGCGTTGCAAAGAGTCGGACACGACTGAGTAACTGAACTGAAGAGAGGTAATTCTAAAAAGTTCTTATCACAAGAATACAAATTTTTAACTATGTGTACTAAATGAATGTTAACTAGACTTACTGTAGATTATTCCAACATGTAGAAATATTATGTGGTATGTTATACACTTGAGAGTACTATGATATTATAGGTCAATTATATCTCGATTTTAAAGGTTAAATAAGTTAAAAAATAAAAATGAATTATATAATTCTGTAAAATTTGACATAAGATTAACATTAAAACACAAAAACATAAGCAAAGTATTTGAAACTATTTTTCTTTAGAACAGGTAGAATTACTGTAAAACACATCAACTTTATTCAAAGAAACTACTTTGAGAAACCAGCCTTTAACTATGTAGTGAATTATATAAAACCTATTTATAGGAGTTTCTCATATTTTAGTATCTATTACCTAAATAGAAACTTTATTATTTTTTCTTCCACTTTTATTGAGATATATTTGACATGCAGTACTAAATAAGTCTTGGAGACAGGAATGGGAACCCACTCCAGTATTCTTGCCTGGAGAATTCCATGGACAGAGGAACTTGGCAGGCTACAGTCATGGGGTTGTAAAGAGTTGGAAATAACTGAGCGACTAACACAGGCAAACACACACTAAATAATTTTAAAGTGTAGAGCATAATGATTTGACTTATATACCTCATGAAATGATTATCCCAGTAAGTTCAGTGGGTGTCCATCCTCTCATATAGGCTCAAAATGTTTAAAAATAGAAAATAAAAACTGTTTTTCCTCATTATAAGAACTCTTAGAATTATGCATAATAGCTTTTATATATAACATATAGCAGCATACAGGAAACCTGGGTTAGATCCCTGGGTTGAGAAGATCCCCTGGAGAAGGGAATGGCTACTCACTCCCAGTATTCTTGTCTGGAGAATTCTGTGGACAGAGGAGCCTGGCAGGCTACCATCCATGGGGTTGCAAAGAGTTGGATACGACTGAGCAACTAAGCGCACACACACCAATAGATTTTATAAATGGAAGTTTGTACCTTTCAACTGCCTTCATCCAATTTCTTCTCCCCTTACCCACCCCACCCACCTCTGATAACCACAAATCTAATACCTTTTTCTATGAGTTAGTGTGTTTGTTTTTGAATTATGATTGACCAATGACATTGTTAGTTTCTATGAAACTACTAGTAATTTGACATTTTACACATTAAAAATGATCATCACAGTAAGTTGTTACCATTTGTCACCTTACAAATATAAAATATAATTATTGACTGTATTCCCCACATTGTACATTTTGTACCTGTGACTCATTTATTTTGCAACTCGAAGTGTGTACCCTTATCTCCCTTTCCTATTTCTCGCCTTATTATTTTTATTTAGTCATTCAACTGAAACAAAATTTTACTGAATAATCTAGGGATATGGTACAGAATAAATGCATAAAGCACACTAAAACACCAAGATACATCAAGTAAGTTTATGATTATGATAGCATTTTGTTTTCTGTGTTCTTTGTCATGCATAAAGAATGCCATAAATATTATTTTTAGGAAAAAATAATTTCTTCCTTCACCAAAGTCCAAAAGTGTTTATCTCTTACTCAGATATGGCTCTTTCTCTTATGTACTGTTATAACTCATGTTGTGTTATTATCTCCTGCAAAAAAATAAGCAAATTTCTTGATACCAGACATGTTCCTTTTCTTTTTCACTACAGGCATATGTTAGAGATATTCTAAGGTAATACCAGACCACCACAATAGTCTATATTGCAATAAAGCAAGTTACATGGATTTTTTTATTTACCAGTTGCATATAAAAGTAACATTTATACTATAGTGTAGTCTGTTAAGTATGCAACAGAATTATGCCTAAAAAAAACAATGTGTGTGCCTTAATTAAAAATACTCTATTACTAAAATATGCTAAATATCATCTGAGTCTTCAGTGGGCCATAGTAGTAAACAACATCAAAGATCACTCCCTGATCACAAATCACAATAAATAATAATGAAACAGTTTGAAATATCACAAGAATTACCAAATGTGACACAAAGACATGAAGTGACCAAATGCTGTTGGAAACATTGTGTTTAAAAGACTTGCTTGATACAGGTTGCCACAAGTATTCAATTTGTAAAATCTAAGAGCAATAAAGTAAAGCACAATAAAATGAAGCATACTTGTATTTCCTTCTCTCAGTGTCTTTCAAAGGATGGGTATTGATAAAGTAAAAAATATTAGAAGATGAGACTATAAAATGAAGTAACAACCAACAAAGTATTAATCACTTATTTTAAGTAATACCATTCAAGAAGCACATGAGGGATATCTAAACAAACAGATTCTGAAACAGTAACCAGCAATTTTAGGAAAGTAGCCATAATATCACTGAGTTTCACAAAATCGATTTTTAAAATTGTCCAACTGAATTAATTAAATCAACCAATTTAGATTGTTACTTGGTTTCTTTTTTCCTTCAATATTATCTTTCCTGGTGTCTTTTTTGGGGGTATTATATCTTTACTACTTACTTTGTTAGTTCTGATAGGCAAAATTGTTTTATATTTACATGTTATCTCTGAACTTTATTACATATGATAAATACTTTGAAGAAGACTTTATATGTCGTTTAACTCATAAACGGTCTTATGCTTCTCTGTTTACCTCTTCGTGTATGGTTTTTACTATTATAATTTTCATGGTTTAGTTTATATAACAGGACACAATGCTGTTGTTTAGTCATTAAGACATGTCTGACTTTTGTGACCCCATGAAATGTAGCCCACCACACTTCACAGTCCATGGGATTTCCCAGGCAAGAATACTGTGGGTTGCCATTTCCCTCTTCAGGGGATCTTCCCAACCCAGGAATCAAATCACTATCTTCGGCATTGGGATGATGATTCTTTACTATTGAGCCATCAGGGAAGTAATAGTTGAGTTTAAGTAGGCCAAGCTTATAAAAAACTGATTGAAAATAAAATTATCCAGATGTTACATAATATTCAACTCTTCCTTTGACTTTGTGGAAATTAGGACTTGGTTGTTGTTGGCCATATTTTTCTGTCTTAATATTCCAAAGAGATTTTAGAATGACTTACTTTATGAAATGAGAAGAAATTGGATTTTAGACCTTTATGTTGACCCATTCTTCAACCATTAATGAAATCATTTTCCTTAATATTTGGATTCCCTTGTAATCTTACCATTTACTACATGAAGGTGAGATTACTCAATCATGTTCTTCATGACTTCCTGCAGGTTTCTAAAGATATCACCTTTGGATCATCATCTTGGTTAATGAGAATTATATGAGATCATAGGCTCCCGGATTCCATGGTGTTGTGAAAGTTAATGAGGATGAGGATGTCTTTAATTCAAACTCCTTTTGGAAAGAATTTCTCTGTCTTTCCTTTGAAAATAGTACTTCTTTTATAGAGACAAATAGCTTTTTGTTATTCCCACTGGAAGAAAATTGTCTTCAAGGTATTGTTGTATAATGGTGAAATAGTTATCAGCAGTAGTTAAACCATAAAAACAAAAACACTTCAACAAAAACAAACACCTAAGAAGTATAAAAAATGACAAGAGAGAGTATGTGAAGGTGAATCAGCAATAATACAGCATATGATACTTAAACATATATGAGAAGGAGAAAGAAAGTAGAAATGAAGTTGCTCAGTCATGTCTGACTCTTTGCAACCCCATGGACAGTAGCCTACACAGGCTCCTCTGTCCATGGGATTTTCTAAGCAAGAGTAGGAGAGTGGGCTGCCATTTCCTTCTCCAGGGCATCTTCCCAACCCAGGGATCGAACCCAGGTCTCCTGCATTGCAGACAGACGCTTTACCATCTGAGCTACCAGAGAAGATAATCAGACAAAAATAAGTGACACTATCAGAGGGCAAAAGGGCATGCTTATGCAGAAATGTTTGATATTACCAAGGGTCTGAACAATCCTTTAACTTCAGGATTCACTGGAAAAACTAAAAGGTCATGCCATACTTGCAGACCATTTATCTCTCTGAAGAGAGGGATATAAAACAATGAAATATGTTTTAATAAAAATAGATTAAGAACTCTTTTGAAAACACATTTGGATTTAATGCATCTTTGCATGTTTCAAAGTCAATTCTTTGAATTTGCTTTTGCAGTATCTTTATTGTGTTTCTAATTTTGGCCTCTATTACTTTTTCTCAACATGTTTGTGATAAAAATTGAGAGGATATTTTCACTGTGATGCTAGAAAATGGAAGTGGTCTCTGACCTGATGTACCTGTAGAGAAATTTAGTATTTTGCATAAAACTGTCCTCAGTGTATCAAACATAAAAGCTATGTGGCATACTTGAGAAAATAGGAAAGCTAAGACTGTAACTGCTTCTGGTGAGGTGCAAAAATCTGACACATATTCAAATTATCTGCAACATTTTATTCTAACTGGGTGAGCACTGCTAAATAAAGTAATTTACACTTAAAGCCAATATGTAGCATGATCTTTCAAATTTATTTTCAGACAAAATATGTGAAGAAACAATTAACATCATAGTACAAATCTCTGAAGACAAATTATATCATATCTATAAGTTATCTATTATTATTTTTAACATTTATTGTGCCTTCTTGGGCTCAGCCAGTAAAGAATCCACCTGCAATGCAGGAGACTCGGGTTCAATCCCTAGGTCAGGAAGATCCCCTGGAGAAGGGAATGGCTGACCATTTCAGTATTCTTGCCTGGCAGATTTCATGGACAGAGGAGCCTGGTGGGCTATAGACCATGTGATCATAGAGAATTGGGATGACTGAGTGACTGACATTTTCACTTTCTTATGCATAAATGAGGAACTTTTCCCTTCCTCCCTCTCTTCCTCTTTACTTTCCATATCTCTCTCCAAATGCATATGTAAATATATATAAAGAAAGAGAAATACACGCTTGTGTATATGTATGCTCATGTTTATAATGAAGTATAATTAAGCTGTTAACATATTCATAAATAGAATTGAAATATTTTCTCATGTTATCCTATTTATAAATATAGCATGATGTTATTGGCCTTATTGTACTTCACTACAAAAAGGAATAATCATTTAACTACTTAAAACTTATTTTAAATTTATTTTAAATGTTTAAATATTATGAAAGATGTCCTGATGAATATACTTGTGAAAACAACTTTTGAGTTGTTTTCAGCATCTCTTTAATTATAGATGCATTTGACATTATACAATGTACTTATAATTATTCACCACATTATAACTAATGCACTATGACAAGTAATTTTATTCATTTATTAAATGTTAATAGAAGCATAAACATATTCTATTTATTGTTATAGAAGCAAAGATATAGAAATACACAAAAAAATAATGCTACCTTGACTCATGGATTTTATAATGAAGAGAGGGAGACAAAGATAAGTATGAATATATATATATAGTATATTAGATGTTCAGTCTTCTATAAAGGAAAATAAAGTAGAAAAAAGGAGGTAGTGACAGAGGAGGGCAATTTACTAGTGAAAAGTTAATACTTGAATAAAGACATGAGGAATACAAAACCATGGGCCACACAGTTATCTGGAAAAGGGAATTTCAGCAACAGGGAACAACACATGCAAAGGCTTTGAACCAGCAATGAAATACTGCAAGGACTCCACTGTGATGAGAATAGAAAGCGATGGCAAAGTGTCAGGAGATAACCTTGAAGAGGCAGCTGGGATTGGAGATCATGTAGGGTTTTATAGGCTTTCCTGACTTTGTATTTTCTTCTGAGTAATACTGGAAACTTCAGAGGCTTTTGAACAAATAGTGAAATCTCCAACTTGCTTTTTAACAGGATATCTCTGGCAGTTAATCAGAAAATCAACAGAAGAGGACCAAGAGTTACATCAGATTTAAAAAGGTACTTGCAATTTCCCAGCTGAGATATGTCTGTGATATGACGTGGTTGTAGTAGAGGTATTAAGAAGAGGTAAAAAGTCTAGTCCTACTTTAAAAGTTGAGCCAAGAAAATATTGTTGAAAGATTGGAAGTCATAAAGAAGAGAAGGAAAGTGTTCTAGGTGACTCCAATATTTGACCTGAGCTATCACCGAGATGGAACAATCATGGGTTAATATGAGGAGATTTTGGAACTTGCAGTCATGAAGCCAAGATTAGAATTCACTTTTGAAAATGGTGAATTTGAGATGCAATTGATATTTGGATTGATGTGGAATTTGAGATGAAAATGGTGAAGAGATATTGAGTGCTTGCTTAAATGTGAGTCTAATGTTCATGGGCAAGGCCAAGGAAAGAGATGTGATTTGGGGATTCAACAGAGGGTGGCTCAGCGGTGAAAGAATCCACGTGCAATGCAGGAGACCCAGATTTGATCCCTGAGTCAGGAAGATCCCCTGGAGGAGGACATGGCAACCCACTTCAGTATTCTTGCCTGGAGAATCCCATGGACAGAGGAGCCTGGTGGGCTACAGTCCATAAGGCCACAAAGAGTCAGGCATGACTGAAGCAACTTAGCATGCAAACACAGTGGGAGGATGGTTTTTAATGCCATAGACTGGATGAGATCATCAAGAGATTAAGTGACATAAAAGTGAAGAGACTCACGATTTGAAACCTGGAGGCACCAGCAATAAAAGTTTAGAGAGATAAGTATGACTAAGCAAAGGTCATTAAATAAATGATCAGTGAATGCAAAAGGAAATGAAGAAATCATACTATTCTTAAAAGCCTCATGAATGTTTTGGGAGGTAAGAGTGATCAGCGTCTTCAAATTCTACTTCTAGATCAAGATGAGATTTGAAATAAAGTTGGATGCAAATGATTCAACAATCATTTGACTGAGTTTTTCATCAAATATTCACTGAGGTTATTTCTAAGGAAGAATACATTTGCCAGTGTTTATTTGACTTTAAACAAAACGTTAAAACTTATAAATAACATTTTAATATATAAAAAAAGAAAATGTAGGTTATTTTTTAAATGACAGGTAAAAATATCAGCATCTTGTCACTTTGATATAAAAATGTAAAAATATATTTCATCTTGACTCTTGGCAATAATGTCCAATAAAAAAAAATCTTATCTTTAAAAATAAATGTTAAAACAATATTTAAAAAACATTACATGAGCATAATTGAGCTATGTGGATGTAAAAATTATCTGCTGGGATGCATTATACAAACCATGGAATTTGAATTAGCCCAATGTATTAACATATAAATGAAATTCCCAGCCCAGTTAAACAAAACCTATACTACAGACATCACCATATTTTAATCAATGGAAGTTTCCAATTTGAAAAACATTTTTGATTGCTCTGATTATGAAAGGACTATAGCTATTTTATAGTGAGTTCATAATCTGATTCTAACCCACGAGTCCAATTTCATCTTCCTACATCTCTGCCTAGCTGATCTACATTTTACGTGAAACTTATTGTCTTCTGAGCATAAATCCTAAATCCATTTAAAACTATCTGCTTTTGTAACATGATCCCAGCTAACTTTAAAAAACAAATAACCTATTCATCGTCTTCTCTCATTTCCTCAGTAATTTCTCGAACATACTTCTCTAACTAAGTCTTCTGTTCCTGTGTTAAGAATTCATTGTCAGCATTGCAAATGCTCTTCCTGGCTTACATAGTCCAAATCTGTTTCCTTTGTCCTCAATGGTCTTAGCTTTCATTGCATTTTGTGCCTTTTGTCCTTATCTTGCTGAGTGAAAACCTGTCCCCTGCCCTGTGCTGTACAGAACAACAATTCTATAGAGGGCAGACAGGGATTGGATGCTAAGTTCAAGTTCTTGTTCTTTGTAGGCTGTATGTGAGATATTGGTGTATTAGTTTTGTTGAAGGCAGGCCTTATTCAAAATCTTCCTGTAGTCTCTTCCCGGATTCATGCCTATTTTATGGATTTCCTTGAACTCCATATAATTTTGTATTGCCCCTTAATGACTTACAAATGAAGCAAGCATTGAGCAAAACTATCAAATATTAAAGAGAAACTAGTAATGAAATGCTCCCCCTGTCTCAGTTAGTGGGTCAGTGTACCCATTTTCCAGTTGCTATGAATGAGGGTGTTCATAGCTAATGACTGCCCTTCTTCTACAATGGGTTGCTCATTGGACTTGCCTAACTGAAGTTGCTTCCTCAGGGAAGTTACTTCCTCTCTCTAAGATTGACTGGCACTGAGCTACAAAGATCCAGCTCCTTTTTCTTTTGTTTTCTTTTTTTGCTTCATTGAAAGATAACTTGACTGGCTGGGTCATACTTCAGAGCACTCTCCCTCTACTCCCCAATTTCCAAACTCAACAACATGTGTATATGCATAACAGTAATACATAATAGTGGGGGGAGGGAATCCAGAATAATGTTTATGTTATGGGACCGTTTTTGTAAAAGACAGAATATAAACATCACTGCTGTTGTTGTTTGGTCACTCAGTCGTGTCCAACTTTTCTGCGACCCCATGGACTGCAGACTGCTAGGCTTCTCTGTTCATGTGATTTTCTAGACAAGAATACTGGAGTGGGTTGCCATTTCCTTCTCCAGCTAATCTTTCTGACCCAAGGATCGAACCTGTATCTTCCACACTGGCAGGCAAAGTCTTTACCACTGAGCCAGCAGGGAAGCCCCAGTATAAACATGTTTTGGTAAACATAGAATATCTCTGGAAATATAAACAGGATGAAAATAAAGCATGCCTCTATTTGAGTGTTTGAGATATTAAGAGAAAAATAAAGAAGAAAATGTATTCTTATTTTTAATTTTAAACTTTTTATTTTGTATTGGAGTATAATCAATTGACAATGTTGTGGTAGTCTCAGGTGAACAGTGATGGGACTCAGCCATACATATACCTGTATCCATTCTCCCATAAACCCCCCTCCCATCCAGGCTGACATTTAACATTGTGCAGAGTTCCATGTGCTACACAATAGGTCTCTGTTAGTAAAATGCTGTACTATGTGCACGCATTACTTATTCAAAAGTATTATTATTGTTTTCATTTTCAAAGGTAACTGATTTTATCAGTAGCTGTTTTCAGTTTGTGTGCAAGGCTAGCCACTGTTAGGAATCAGAGACAATGTCACAAAAAATCAAATTGTGACTCCTTTGTTTGAGATAGTTTTGGCTATAATTCAGACTACTGATGGGTTGGAAAGCATCACAAGTTCAGATCAGCATTTCAGGGAGCTCGGGTGTGAGTCTGGCATTGATTTTTATGAATCTGGGACGTTGGAACCTACCTGCTCCACGGAACAAGCTTCAGTCTTCAGGCAGGTAATCAGGGAAGAGCTGTTAGTTTGGCAAATGGCTAACTGATGAATTACATACATTTTATGAATTATATTTTTACAGTTCATACTTATGCTTGCATAATGTGAAAAATAACTTGCATCTCAAGGAATGGCATAGGAAAGAATCTACGGGGAGGAGAGATACACCAGAGAAAGAGGAAAACACTAAAAATTTTAAATCATATACCAAAATACAAGCAAAATTTGATTTATTTAACCAAAATATATTGAAAATAAGGATTGTGGAAGTGATTCAATAGGGAGCTATTAAGATTTCTAAGATATTTGCTGAAACCAAGATTTAGCTATCTTGGAAAACCAATGAAGTTTAATCAATAGATACATATTCATTTTGCTTTGTTTTATTTTTAGTTTTATAAGTACTGTCGTCCAAGCCTTGATGTCAACTGTGCCATTAAACAGGGCTGAGATTAATAGGTATGAAAAATGTCACCTGGATAGGGATTTGGAAAATAATTTTTAGCTCTATGAGTTTAGATTAAATGCTATAAAAATATAGTGCTTTAACCTTAAACATGCTGAGGATAATGATTGTTTAGACACTTTCTGAGACAAATATCATATACTATGTTATCTATTCCTATTAGATGCACAGAATAGTGGCTCTGAATATATAAATGTCTTTTATCTCAAATATTTGTTACAAAACGTTTAACTTTTTAGCGTGCATTTATAGGGCTTTAATTTACAAGGACATTTTACATGCCAAATATGTGCCTGGCTCTCTGCTAAGGCATACAAATGTGTAAAATGTTATTTTTAACAAAAGAGCTTCATGATCTAGAGGGGAATAAGACATACTAATATGAAAGAGCATTATGAAGTCATTACCCAGGTAAAGAATGTAAAAATTTTTCATTATTACTTAGAGATTATAAAAGATATAATAGGGAGCCCAGGTTACCGAAATATTTATATATTCCATAACATCTTGCAGGAAACCCAAACTTTTTGGCCAACCCTTTAGAATATTCTCAACAGTATACCTCAAGGGACAAAATTTCAAGAAATTCTTTTTTTTTTTTTTTTTTTTTTTTCATTCCTGCTTAGCTAAAAGACTCACACAATGTAAAACATAAATCTCTTTTGAAACCCTTGGGTTTGTCTCATGATTTGAAAGCACTTCTTATTACATGTTCCATCCTATTTCAACAAGTGGTGCTGGGAAAACTGGTCAACTACATGCAAAAGAATGAAACTAGAACACTTTCTAACACTACACACAAAAATAAATTCGAAATGGATTAAAGACCTAAATGTAACACCAGAAACTATAAAACTCTTAGAGGAAAACATAGGTAGAATAGTCTTTGACATAAATTGCAGCAAGATCTTTATGACCCACCTCCCAGAGTAATGGAAATAAAAACAAAACTAAACAAATGGGATATAATTAAAATTAAAAGCTTTTGTACAATGAAGGAAGGTAAAAGGACACCCCTCAGAATGGGAAAAAATAATAGAAAACAAAACAACTGCCAAATAATTAATCTCTAAATATATAAGCAGCTCAAGCAGCTCAATACCAGAAAAATGAGCAACCCAATCAAAATGTAGGCAGAAGACCTAAACAGACATTTCTCCAAAGAAGATATGCAGATGGCTAATAACACACGAAACAATGCTCAATACCACTCATTATTAGAGAAATGCAAATCAAAACCACAACGAGGTATCATCTCACACTAGTCAGCATGTCCATCATCAAAAAGTCTACAAACAATAAATGCTGGAGTGGGTGTGGGGAAAAGGGAACCCTCTTACACTGTTGGTGGGAATGAAAACTGTACAGGTACTATGGAGAAGAGTGTGGAAATTCCTTAAAAAACTGGGAATAGAACTGCCATATGACTCAGCTTACAAAGGTCTGTATAGTCAAAGCTATGGTTTTACCAGTAGTTATATATGGATGTGAGAACTGGACAATGTAAAAGGCTGAGAGCCGAAGAATTGATGCTTTTGAACTGTGGTGTTGGAGAAGACTCTTGAGAGTCCCTTGGACTGCAAGGAGATCAAACCAGTAAATCGTAAAGGAAATCAGTCCTGAATATTCATTGGAAGGACTGATGTTGAAACTGAACCTCTGATACTTTGGTCACCTGATGCGAAGAGCTGACTCACTGGAAAAGAACTTGATGTCGCAAAAGATTGAAGGCAGGAGGAGAAGGGGACGACCGAGGATGAGATGGTTGGATGGCATCACCGACTCAATCGACATGGGTCTGAACAAACTCTAGGAAATGGTGAAGGACAGGGAAGCCCAGCATTCTGCAGTCCATGGGGTTGCATAGAGTTGGACACAACTGAGCGACTGAACAACCACCACCCAGTAATCCCACTGCTAGGTATATACCCCGAGGAAACCATGTTGTTTTAAATAGAGGGATATACTATTTTATACAGCAGAATTAAAACTACAAGCACAATCTTCACTGAAAATGAAGAGAGCTAAAAACCACAAAACACAAATTAGATGGTGGAGCTGCCAGAACAGAGGAGATAAAACTAGACAAATGGATGTGGAAGCAGAAAGAGAATCTCTGGACTAGGATCTCAGAAAAGAGCTGGAATACTACCATTCTCAAAAGTGAAGCAAAGTCTATGTTTACTACAGATGTGGGTATTGTCTCTAAGAGATTTTCTGAGTGCTATTTTGGCCTAAGATGCAGCAGAAATGGACCTAAATGAGAAATACCATAGGCAGGCCATATTTGGTTCACAGGAAATTTTTTTCCTGCAGTTGAGAGAAATAAAGACTGAATTTTAGAATCGCCACACAGCTACATAACT
Source organism: Bubalus bubalis (assembly GCF_019923935.1). NCBI lineage: Eukaryota > Metazoa > Chordata > Mammalia > Artiodactyla > Bovidae > Bubalus > Bubalus bubalis. Next base: position 16,909,879 of record NC_059176.1, read on the forward strand.
TAGGTAACTGGGTCAGGGTTGTGGGGAGTGAGAGCTAAATGCACTCAATAGGCTTACACAACATAACTCCAGGACGCAAGAACAATGCTCTGTTATCTAGCTTGAAAAACAGTCCCCCTCCTGTTCCTACCTCTTTCTCTCTCACTCCCTCTCTCTCTCTCTCACACACACACACTCATCCTCTAAGCACACCCTCTCCCGCCAAAACACGTTAAACACACCTATCTCTCTTACAAACAGCCAGTCCTGGAAGAGTACTCAACTATTTCAAAGAATAATATAATCTAAGAAGCAGCCAGGATAGGCTCTATGCTAATGTACTAGACAGAGAGAGGGAAGGGAGGGAAGGAGGAAAAACAGAACTGGAGGAAGAGAAGAAAAGGTGGGTCGGTGGGCAGGAGGGAACAGGAAAAAGCCTCTCCAGAAGACAATACTTAGTAGAAAATATTGCCAAGACAAGAAACCTGAAAAAGGCATTACTAAAACCTTAAAGAACAATAACATATTGGCCTGTATGGGGCTAGAGTACAGATTAGAACCACCTGACATATTGAGGTGACAGAGATATAAAATGTGAGAAGTCAAAGCAGTGGAGGAAAAAAATGATCATTAAAAAATAGAAAAGTTTAGGGACCTCCCTAGTGGCCCAGTGGTTAGGCAGCCACCTGCAAACACAGGGGACATGGGTTCCATCCTTGGCCCGAGAACTACCATCCCACACACCACAGGGCAATTAAGCCCATGCGCCCACCACAACTACTGAGCCTCTGTGCCCTAGCGCCTGCCTGCCACCGCAGGAGAAACCATTGCAACAGGAAGCCTGAGCAGCCCAACTAGAGAGCAGCCCCCGCTTCACCACACTAGAGAAAGCCCATGCACAGCAACAAAGACCCAGCACAGCCCAAATTAAATTAAAAAAAAAAAATAAATAGAAAAAGTTGGAAATGCAGGAAAAAACTGAGACGCTTCTATAATCACTGGAAATGAAGTCTAGAGAGGACAAAAATTTTTTTAAAAAACTAAAATGATATGAGACAAAGCAAAGACTAAAGTGATAAATAGGATAATTATAGAGATGAGCAAATAAGATCTAGCATATACATAACTGACCTCTCCAAAAAAGCAATTTAGTAAAATTTTCCAGATATAAGACAACGTATTTTCAAATGGAAAAGATACGGCATATCTCCCCCCAAAAAAGTAGTAGAGTACATTAAAAAATACATATGTTAATAAATTACTAGATGTCAAAGATTTTTAAACGCCAATTAAAACTTTAGCTGTCTTTTATGATCAGGACTTAGAGGCTTCAAAAATCCAGAGACACAGTTTTAAGGGTAATTTTGGAACTTTTTCCACTGGCACAATTGGAGCCTACATCCACAGTGATTTGGGAAAATCATATTAAGAAATGAACATGAAAATTTCTTGTTTACCATTTCACTATGATACATGGTTTCTGATTAGGCATTTATTAAACATTTGCAGAAGTAACACATCAATCAATAACTGGTTTGGAAAATTAATTTACTCTAAAATGAATTGGAGTGTTTTAGTACTACTCTTGTCTGGTAATTGTCAAAGCATAAGTACCTGCTTTTAACCTATAACAGAGTTTCTACAATTCAATGAATTATTGGATAAAGCTACCAGGACCTCTAGCACCCATCTAATCAAAACACCAGTTTAAATAAGTAGTGTAGAGAATTTACATAAAGGATATGCATTTACTACTTTTTAACTTATTTTCTTACATTTGCTTTTTAATCATGGAAGATAATGTGATTGTCTTATACATGTACTGAGTTTGACCCCTTGTAGTGCTTACAGAAATGTATGCTGATATTGATACCATAAATCTTTAATTAAGGTGTTATAAGAAAGGGTCCTTTGACATTAAAATTACAGTGTTTATTGCTTAGAGAAGAGCAAGGGAATATTTCTTAGGTCTTATATTAAGAAATACTGTATACAGCTTATTGCAAAATAAATTGAATAGAGACTGTTGGATTCTGACAGATCTCCAAGAGCAGATGGAGTTTTGAACTAAGACTTGAGGAAGGAATACATACCAACCAATACAACTCATAAAACAGACAAAGGCATTTTATGTACAACAGCCTGTGCTGCTGCTGCTGCTGCTTAAGTGGCGGCAGTCGTGTCCGACTCTGTGTGACCCCATAGACGGCAGCCCACCAGGCTCCCTCATCCCTGGGATTCTCCAGGCAAGAACACTGGAGTGGGTTGCCATTTATTTCTCCAAGGTATGAAAGTGAAAAGTGAAAGTGAAGTCACTCAGTTGTGTCCCACTCTTAGCGACCCCATGGACTATAGCCCACCAGGCTCCTCTGTCCATGGGATTTTCCAGGCAAGAGTACTGGAGCGGGGTGCCATTGCCTTCTCCGACAACAGCCTGTAATGAGGAGTATTTCTATCTACCGTGGATCATTTGTCTAATTTTAAGGAGCAAATGATGGAATGTCTGGACATTAATGTCTGTGAACTTGAGATCCTGCCGGGACGCCTAATCTAAGGCCCCTCATGACAACGTCCAAAAAAACGAATCTCTACTTCCTTTGTTGATGCTGTTTGTTGAAAAGCAACTTTTCCCACAGTCTTTACATTTTTATCAATATGGACAAAAGACAACCTTACATCATTTGTAGTTAACATCCATGGAATCTTGTTACGCCAGACATAGGTCATAAACTTAACATTTAAAAGTGTTTTCTACTTTTTCTCTGTCTCAAATCACTTGTCTCTATCGCTGTGTCTCAAACTAAAGTTAATATAATACCATCACAAGAACTGTATAATGTAATATACACCAATTTTCTTTTTAAAGTTATATTGATTTGAGAACTAACCAACTTTTTACAGTTAAATGTCAGTAACAATAGCTTAACCTTTAAGGGGTTTTGCAGGATGTTAAGATTTCTGCTGAGTAGATCAACTTTCTACCAGGCAAGCACTACAGGGTGCTAGGGCTTGCAAGTCTTAGAAAATAACAGGGGCTGATAAAGACTAGTACTCTAAGGGCTGACAGGTGAGGACATCAACTGACAGAGAAGGTAATGATTCATGGCTATTTGTTAGGACAATATTGCTTGGGCCTTTACAGGCTTCTTTAACTATACAGTGCACTGTATTAACTCAAGTATTTCCAAAGGCTTGACTATATGATTACCCAATAGCCATTTGGACCTCATGGGGGAAATGATACATATGTATCAATCATCTTTGTATTTATTTTTAATTAAAAAATAAATCCCAGGGAGATAAATAATAAGGCCACAGAAATGTAGAAATGGAAACCGAGTCAGTGCTGACATTGCCTGTGTTTTAAAATTTCAAAAATAGAGAAGTAACAAGGTTGAATAAGTAAACTACTTTAATAATCCTTCGAATTATAGACTTATGAAATCTTAAAGCCCTAAAAGGGAGACTCTCCTAATACATACACAAAAGTGACTAATGACTGCCTGTCACCTGTGTTAGATGTTATATGAAGGGAAATGATTGTTAAAATTGGGGAGACGGGTGGTAGGTATGAAAAAAAAATCAATGCTAAAATAAACAAACTTTAAAAAGAAAGAAAAGGAGAAATGGGAGAGAGGAATGGATGGAGGAAGCAAAAAAGGAAAGCGATGACACTTGAGTTGGAATTTATAGACTAAAAATGAAAAGGAAGATGAGATTAACTTTAGACTCCTGATAACAAAAGCAATGGAGGAATGAAAATTTATGGTGATTTAAGGACTGTAAGTAGAACAAGGTAGTTAAATATAAAGGCTGCAGAAAGAAAACTATAGTTAAATACAAGAAGCTAAATTGGAGCAAACTGTGAAAGGCTGTACTGGCTACATAACAGTGCTTTGCTGTACTCGCTGCAGCAAATGAAGCAACATAAAATGGCTTTAAATTGAGAAGTAATACCTTATTTACCATTTATTTTTATGAATATCAATGTGCTATTTACTTAATTTAACATAGTATTAATGCAACTCTATATAAAATAAAATGCATTTGATGTTGATTTTAAATCAAATACCCCCTGTCTCCTTTTCCTTATACACCCATCAGCACCTCAAGCCTCTCAACTGGTTTTTCTGCCTCCATTTTTGACCTTTTCAAATTCATCCTGGAGAATTCAGTTACAAAATTCTTTCTAAACCGAAATATTCCATCTTATCTTTAAAAAAAAAAAAACTTCAGTGGCCTTTCTTTGTGCCCATAAAGAAGAACAAACTACTTTTAAAATGTAGATTATAAGGTTCATTCTAATCTCAAACATTGGCACTATCTGCTACTTCACTCCACACTGCTACCCTCTGGGTCTAAGCTCTAGCTGTACTTATTTCTCAGTATCTTTAACCACAAGGTCTTCATTTTTCTGGTCTTTGCCTGAAATACATCACACACTCTGCCACATTCAATCAAACAATTTTGACACCTAAACCCCACTATAAAGATGAGGAAACTTAAAAACACATAATTTGGTAACTTACCAAAATCACAAAACGAAGTGAAGATCAGGATCTGAGCTTGAGGAATTCAACTTCAGAGTCCATACTGGAACTGTGAAAGGAAGTTTCCAGGGAAATTTTCTGAAGCGGCATCCCAGCTAGGCTAAGTGCAATAGGAAAATATTTCCCCTGTAGTGGGAAAATAGTAATACACACTTAGAGTTTAATTCAACCCAATGCATCATTTGCTTGTATTTGTCACTTACAAATATAAGTATGTGAAACTGAATCTCAATGCTCTCCTATACTAGACTGATTTCAATGTGTTCTAAAACCTGAGTTCTTTACATCACCATGCATCATTCTTTCCATAAATTGCATCTTCAGGCCAATAGTTTTGACCCGTAGAAACTGATAGAAGACTTGAAAGTGATAATGCTGGACTTTTTGTGAAGAAATAAAGAGTATCATGTTAGATATTAAAGTGCAAGGTTTACAAAGGTTTGGGGACACTTTCAAGGAAACACACAAGGTAACACAGAATAATTATCAGTGGATGTACTTTGCTGTTGTGGAGGGATTAGAAGTAGTCACTGGAGTCAGGAGGTTGATCAAAAATTATGAGACTTCCCTGGTGGTCCAGTGGCTAAGACTCCACACTCCCAGTGCAGGGCACCTGAGTTGCATCCCTGGTCAGGGAATTAGATCCCACGTGCTGCAACTAAAAATTAGATCTCGCATGCTGCAGCTCAAGATCCTGTGTGCTGCTACTAAGACCAGTGCATGTTTAAATAAAAATATTTATAAAATTTGCATGAAGATTAGCATGGTAGGCACTGCTGTAATTTCAGGGGCTGTGGAGAAAAGTGAAAAGAGTTTTTACATGAAATGTTATCTCTTCAGAATTAAGAGAAAAAACAGTGTTTAAAAAGACAGCCTTTTGATTTTTTGTTTTTCAGTGATAACCCATTACTTTAACTTATTTATAACTATAAAACAACAACAATGAAGTAACAGACCATAGGAGCACCTCCAAAGCTAAAAACTGGGACTAACAGTTTCCCATAAGCCATTTAAATAGCTTGGAAATTGTCACTCTGTCCTAACAGCAGGTAAAAGCTAACCTGAAAAATCAACACCACTTAGGTCCATAAGAAAAGTAAGCGAAAGTGTCCCCACATGCATTGGAGAGACAGATGGGCGAATACAGAGAATCATAACTTACCTGAGCAGAAATCCACAAGCTGAAATGTTAATGGAAAGCTAGCGCTGGCGTACAGCTACTGCCATTGATGAATTTCTGGAGGCTCAATGTGGACAACTCTGAGAATTAAAAACTCCAGAGGGTCCAAAGCATAGTTGGAGTTTGACCTCTTGGAGTTTTAGCAGGTTCTCACAACGAATAATGAGAGAACTTCCCTCACACTTTCAGCTTCTGCTGGAAAAAGGAACCATTTTGAAGTTTTCCAGAATATGCTGTCCTTAACAAGATGTGTCCCCAGGAGAAAGTATTTAAGGAGACTCTAACCCAGTTGGGATTTATCAGCGCTTAATTGACCTGAGAGACTAGAAACAGCCAATTCTAGATATCTCTAGCCTTCTACCTAGAGGAAGAGACATACCCAAATCCAGCCCACTCTGGTCATCCTGTCCTACCTAAGGAGTGCTGAGAAACGCATGTAAGTTCACAGCCCAGGGACACAGGTGGAACTAGAAGACTGAGAACTAATAAAACAACTATAGCACACTTCCCCTCCCCCAACACTTTATCACCTCATCACTAAAGGCTTATTTACAGCCGTTCATTTTATCTAGTATGGCAGGTTCAGCTATCAAAGTTAGTTTGAACCTTAAAAGTAGTAGTTTGAATCATTAAAAGGTAATTTAAACGCAAAAATCCTGTAGGAAGAGACATAGCAAAACTCGTGTGTGTGTGTGTGTGTGTGATAAGAATATTTAGGACAAACTCTCAGCAAATTTCAAGTATACAATACTGTCGCTACACCTGTGCCAAGTTAAATCTTGGAGGCAGAGTTCTGAGTGCAGTAGAAAAGGATAGTTTTAGTGTTTGCCAAGGGAGACATTCTGCCTCAAATAACTATGTGTCTCAACCCAGGAGGGTCTGATGAAGAGGATTAAAACAACTATTTAAAGGTAGGGGTCTCAGACAAGATTGGAATGAAAACTGAAAACACCTTTTCCAGTCCTGTGGCCACTGCTAACTTTTCCAAATTTGCTGGCATGTTGAGTGCAGCACTTTCACAGCATCATCTTTTAGGATTTGAATTAGCTCTACTGGAATTGCATCACCTCCACTAGCTTTGTTTGTAGTGATCCTTCCTAAGGCCCATTTGACTTTGCACTCCAGGATATCTGGCTCTAGGTGAGTGATCATACCATCGTGGTTATCTGGGTCATGAAGATCTTTTTTGTACAGTTCTTCTGTGTATTCTTGCCATCTCTTCTTCAGTTTTCATTCCAATCCCAAAGAAAGGCAATGCCAAAGAATGTTAAAACTATCACACAAATACTCTCATCTCACACGCTAGCAAAGTAATGCTCAAAATTCTCCAAGTCAGGATTCAACAGTATGTGAAACGTGAACTTCCAGATGTTCAAAACGGATTTAGAAAAGCCTGAGGAACCAAAGCTCAAATTGCCAGCATCCGCTGGATAATCAAAACAGCAAGAGTTTCAGAAAAACATCTACTTCTGTTTTATTGAGCCAAATCCTTTGTGTGGATCACAACAAACTGTGGAAAATTCTGAAAGAGATGGGAATACCAGACCACCTGACCTGCCTCTTGAGAAATCTGTATGCAGGTCAGGAAGCAGCAGTTAGAACTGGATATGGAGCAACAGACTGGTTCCAAATCAGGAAAGGAGTACATCAAGGCTGTACATTGTCACCCTGCTTATTTAACTTTTATGCAGAGTACATCTTGTGAAATGCTAGACTGGATGAAGCACAGGCCGGAATCAAGATTGCTGGGAGAAATATCAGTAACTTCAAATATGCAGATTACATCACCCCTATGGCAGAAAACGAAAAAGAACTAAAGAGCCTCCTAATGAACATGATAGAGGAGAGTGAAAAAGTTGCCTTAAAATCCAACATTCAGAAAACTAAGATCATGGCATCCAGTCCCATCACTTCATGGCAAATAGATGGGGAAACAATGGAAACAGTGAGAGACTTCATTTTCTTGGGCTCTAAAATCACTGCAGATGGTGACTGCAGCCATGAAATTAAAAGACGTTTGCTTCTTGGAAGAAAAGCTATGACCAACCTAGACAACATATTTAAAAGCAGAGACATTACTTTGCCAACAAAGGTCCGTCTAGTCAAAGCTATGGTTTTTCCAGTAGTCACATATGGATGTGCCTACTGAGTGACTGAACTTAAGTGACAAGATTAGGGTGTTGGCAGGCTTTGTTTTTGTTTTCCAGTCACTAAGTTCTGTTTGACTCTTTGAGACTCCATGGACTGCAGCACACCAGTGTCCCTGTCGCTGTCCTTCACTAGCTCTGAGTTTGCTCAGATTCATGTCCCTTGAGTTGGTAATGCTATCCATCCATCTCATCCTATGTTGACCCCTTCTCCTCCTTAGCAGTCTTGTACTCCCTTAATCTCATCTCAGGTGGTCAGGTATCTGGAATCCTAAATCTTGGTTCTTACATCTTGCCTCAGGTGCTTTCTTGGCTGCTCCTCTTTTGATTAGCAACTGTTCCAATCTGGCCTTTGGAACTCAGGAAAGGTCAAGAAGGCTGGAATCTTGCCTACAAGCAATAGAGGACAGAAAGGCCTCCATGCCTGAGAGCCTCACAGAGTCCTACTCAGTTTCAGGCATAGTCATGATGTCATTCATTAAATCCTCAGAACTTCTTTATTTTATAACTGAAAAATTGTACCCTTTGATTATCTCCCATTCCCCCACTCCTCAGCCCTGGAAACCACCATTCTCTGCTTTTGTGAGTTTGTTTTTTGTTTTTTAGATTGCACATATAAGTGATACCATATGGCATTTATCTTTCTCTTTCTGTCTTATTTCACTTAGCGTAATTCCAGGTCCATCCATGTTGCAACAAATGGCAGAAGTTACTACATTTTTTAAGGCTGGAGAAGGCAATAGCACCCCACTCCAGAACTCTTGCCTGGAAAATCCCATGGACGGAGGAGCCTGGTGAGCTGCAGTCCATGGGGTCGCTAAAAGTCGGACACGACTGAGTGACTTCACTTTCACTTTTCACTTTCATGCATTGGAGAAGGAAATGGCAACCCAGTCCAGTGTTCTTGCCTGGAGAATCCCAGGGACGGGGGAGCCTGGTGGGCTGCTGTCTCTGGGGTCGCACAGAGTGGGACACGACTGAAGCGACTTAGCAGCAGCAACGTCTCACTAATATATAGCTCATTTTCTTTTATCCATCCATTGTGCGTTCTACTAACAGTGTACAGGGGCTTCCCAGGTGAGATGATGTATCACTGTGGCTTTGATTCACATTTCTCTGATAACTAATGATGTTGAACATCTTTTTTATGTACCTGATAGCCATTTGTACGTCTTCTTTGTAAAAATGTCTATTCAGGTCCTTTTCCAATGTTTTAATTGGATTATATGGCTTTTTATTTTTGTTTTTATTTTATGCCATCTTTCTTTATGCCATTGAGCTGTTCTAGTTCCTTATACATTTTAGGTATTAACCTTTTATCACATATACGGTTTACAAATATTGCCTCCTATTCCATAGACTGCCTTTTCATTTTGTTGATTGTTTCCTCTGTGTGCATAAACATTTTTAGCTTAATGTATTGAATAGTTTCACTTGTTTATTTTTGAATTTTTCAGTTTTACTCCTATTATTGATTTCTAGTTTCATACCACTGTGGTCAGAAAAGATATTTGATATGATTACAGCCTACTTAAATGTGTTAAAACTTGTTTGTGACTTAATATATGATTTACTCTGGATAATCTTCCTTGTGCACTTAGAAGTATATATGGTGCTGTTTAATGGAATGCTGTTTATGTGTCTATTAGGATATCTGATTTACAGTGTTATTTACATCCACTCTTTCCTTATTAAATTTGTCCAGACGAGCTGTCTAGTCTGAAAGTAGGATAATTAAATCCTCTACTATCATTGTATTGTTGTCAATTTCTCCTGTCAAGTCTAATAATATGTGCTTTAAATATTTAGATGCTTCAATGGTAGGTATGCAAATATTTACAATCATTACAACCTCCTGATAATTGACCCCCTTGAAATGTCTTTTGGATTGAGTTTTAGAAGATGAAGTGTGAAAGTGGAGATGTTTCTTGGCTTGAGTCTCTTACCAGTGGAGATGCAGAGGTAGGAAAGTAGCTAGCAGGAGAAAGAAAAGACTAACTGTACTTCGTGGCACTGCCATCCCTCTAGGTAGTCTGTGGCCTTGAGACTGTTGTGACGGCTGCTGTTGGATCTAAGGTGCAGATTACTGGATTCTGTGACCCTGTGGGTAGAAATGGTGCTAGAAGGAGCAGCCTCTACCTGAAAGCCATTGCAATAGCAAGAGCAGCTGTTTTCTCTGCCCTCCCCTGACCCTCCTGGTCCTCTATCCCTACCATAGAGTCCTCCCAGGATGCTGAGGCTCCCACAGCTGATAGAAGCCCTCCTCCCACCTAAAGACCTTAGGCAACCAGGTCCTGGGTACTCATCAGGGGCAAAAATATTAAATTTTAAGCATAAAGAAATAATCCACTGAGGTTTCAGGAAGAAAAACATATAAGGCAAGTAATGAGGAAAAAACTCAAGTTTAGCTCAAATGTCTCAATAGCTACAGTCAATCCAAACTTAAATAATGTGTTGGCAGCTGAATTCTAAGTGATGCAAAAGGTGCCTCAAATGTTAAACACAAGCAAGCTGTCATTCATGCCTAGATACAGAAGAAAGACCTTTAAAAAGAGTACAAGAGCTCAGGGAATGTAGCACTCAGAGACTATCCAGAAAGGTATGATGAAACACTGCCCACTAATAGATTCAGTGAAATAAAAAATTCAGGAACAGAGAAACCATGTCATGGTATTCCATTTCATTGCTGCTGTTGAGCAATGAATCCATTTAAATGAGGAAAACTACTATAGTTGCAAGAATTATAGTACACAAGGGAAAATTATAAACAATGACAATATGAGATAATATTATGTTATATAAGAGCAAAAACATTAAGATAAAGTGAGAGAGGAAAGGTGGGTGGAAGTAGTGTGCAAAGTAATTAAATTATATGATTTATGTTATGAAAATAACTTTAAAAAGAACTAAGAGACATCTGTATTCTTAACAGATGGCAAAAAAAAAAAAAAAAAAAAAATCCACATATGATCCCCAAACACATGTAGCCAAAGAAACAAAGGAAATATCAGAAAGCATTGATATTGGCATTTCCTCTACAATACAGTTGGAAAAACATACCAGCCCTTCACCTTCCCTCAATTGTTTTGTTGGATTTCTTTCTGCCAACATTAATAACTCCCTGTTACCCACATTTTGGCAAGATTCTAAAGCTTTACAGCCACTTTTAGGCATTAAAATATTTCACATACTTTAAATCAGCCTTTACTAGCACATCCAATTTAGTGTTTCTCTACTTTCCCCAGGCACGGGATAGAATACCAGGAAGAAGTGTGGAGTTGATTATTTTCAGGCTTTGTCTACCTCCTTCTTCCCTTGCTTATGCAACTCAAACTCCAAGAATAAAAATGATCAGGCTAAAACTTCCTTACAGAAAGGCTGTTTTAGTGAGTCTGTGCTGTTAGTAATTTTGTCTCACATTTGATTTCTTCTTTTTGTGTTGTTGCTGTTTGTTGTTTAGTTGCTAACATGGGGGTGTTCCCATGTGGTGCTAGTGGTAAAGAACCTGCCTGCCAATGCAGGAGACATAAGAGACATGGGTTTGATCCCTGGTTTGAGAAGATCCCCTGGAGGAGGGCATGCAACCCACTCCAGTATTCTTGCCTGGAGAATCCCATGAATAGAGGAACTTGGCAGGCTATAGTCCATTGGATCGTAAAGAGTCAGACATGACTGAAGTAACTTAGCACCCATGCTAAGTTGTCTGACTCTCTGCAACCCAATGGACTGCTGTATTCCAGGCTTCTCTGTCCATCACAGTCTCCTGGAGTTTGGTCAAACTCATGTCCATTGAGTTGGTGATACTACCCAACCATCTCTAAATACCCACCTCATCTCGATGAGGGTCCATGAATGGGTTCTTTAGAGGACTCCCTCAACCCATTGCCTCCAAACTGCACTATTCCCTGAGTGATGCTTCCTCTGTTTTACCATCTCAGAGTTCCCTTTCTATACTTTCTTGGTTTGTTACCTGCCTAACATCTACTTTTTCTAGCATTTAGCATATCAAGATGGTATCCACATGAAAATTTGCTTTTATACCATTAAGTGAAGTGAAGTCTCTCAGTCATGTCCAACTCTTTGCGACCGCATGTACTGTAGCCTACCAGGCTTCTCCATCCATGGGATTTTCCAGGCAAGAGTACCAGAGTGGGTTGCCATTCCCTTCTCCAGGGAATCTTCCCAACCCAGGGATCAAACCCGCTTCTCCCACCAGGCAGATGCTTTACCCTCTGAGCCACGTAGCATAGATTTGAACTTTATACCATTATTGCCCTCTTTTTTTTTTTTTCATAATGTTATTGAAGATTGCTGTTTCTACACTCTTTCCTTCAGATTTTTCCAGGTGAGAGTCTGACTTCTTACTTCTCAAGATCCTAAAGTCAAGAAACTTCTGGAACTCTATTCTCATAGCAGTGGGCTTGCCAAATTTTTTAGATATAGTAGGAATTCAATGTGGCATTCTGATGCCTGTTGTAAGGGCAAATACAAATTAAAATTAAGAAGTCTTTTAACCTGTTGAAAAATAAGTGAAAGAAAAAGACAAGAATCTCCCCTTTACTCTTTTTTTTCCAGAGTATTTAAAGAACTGTAACTATAAAGTTTTTTATATGTATTTTTGAAATGTATGTAAAACTTCTGAAAATATGAATAAGGCTTTTGCCAACTTTATGAGCCTGACATGTATTTCTTAAGGACTGGATAACCATCTCTTTGAAACGTATACACTAAGGAAGATAGTACCCTACCTTCTAGTTTCTGTGGGAAGGCAGAGCTTGACTTCCTCAGGGTCTTCTTGTGACACCATTTAGTCATGTCTGACTCTTTGCGACCCCATGGACTGTAGCGTGCCAGGCGCCTCTGTCCATGGAATTCTCCAGGCAAGAATACTGGAATAGGTTGCTATTTCCTTCTCCAGGGGATCTTCCTCAGGGTGCCTAGTTCTAACTTGCAAAACTCCCTCCTATTATAAAAGATTGTCTTTGCAATCTCGTAGCAGATTGCCTGTGATGACTTTCACATTCTGGTTTGATATTTATTTAATATGGAATTGTTTTCTTTCTCTTCTATCACTCTGGAGAGATTTGCTGGATTTGGAGGAAATTTTGTTTTTAATTTCATTTCCTCAACATTGTCCTGCAAGCAGCCATTCTTTTACAGCCCAATTACATGACATGGCATACGAAAGCATCCTCCTTTTCTACACAACAGTAATAAGACATCACAGTACTTTTTAGGAGGATATTACATGGCTCAGTGGGTAAAGAATCAGCCCACAATGCAGGAGACTAAAGAGACGTACATTTGATCCTTGGGTCGGTAAGATCCCCTGGAGGAGGAAATGGAACTCCAGTATTCTTGCCTGGAAAATTCCATGAACAGAGGAGCCTGGTGGGCTACAGTCCACGGGGTGCAGAGTTGGACACAACTGAGCACATGGCACATTACATTTATGTACTTTTCAGGAGCATGAGGTTTTTCTCAATTAATTTCCTGTATGGACTGAACTTAGTGCTCAAAATGGATATTTGATGGATTGATTATAATGCTCATGGGACGAGTTAGTACTCTTTGCAATTTGACAATATTTGTCACTCACTATCCCTCAAATTCACACAGATATCCACACACATAATTGTATTTTCAGAATACCTTCTCTGGAAAATCATGCAAGAACATGTTGTCAGTGGTTACCTCAGAGCTATGAAGTTGGACTGGGAATTAGAAACAGTATTTGGAAGGCTGGAGAGATTTCTTTTTTCCTTTCTTAAATGTAAATTTTATTTTTTATTTATTTTGTGGTAAAATACATATAACATAAATTTAGCATTTTAATCATGTTTAAGTGTACAGCTAAGTGATATAAAACATATTAACACTGTTGGGTGACCGTCCTCACTATCCATCTGCAGAACTCTTATTATCCTAAAGGGGAACTCCAAACCCATTGAGCAGTAACTACCCATTCTCCTCTTCATAAATCCCCTGGTAATCATTATTCTACTCTCTATAAATTTGACTCCTCTAAATCCCTTTATAGGAAAAATCTTGCAAACATTATTCTCTGTGATTGTATTATTTCATTTAACATACTGTTTTAAGATTCACCTATGTTGTAAAATGTTAGAATTTTTTTTCTTTTTTAAGGCTGAAGAATATTTTATTGTATGTATATATCACATTTTGTTTATCCATTCATCCATCAAGGGACAGCTGGATTGTTTCCATCTTTTGATTATTTTGAATAATACTGCTATAAACATAGATGGGCAAATATCTCTTTGAGTTTCTACTTACAATTGTTTGTGTATATGCCCAGAAGAGAATTGCTGGATCACAAGGAAAGTTATGACCAACCTAGATAGCATATTAAAAAGCAGAGATATTACTTTGCCAACAAAGGTCCATCTAGTCAAGGCTATGGTTTTTCCAGTGGTCATGTATGGATGTGAGAGTTGGACTCTGAAGAAAGCTGAGCGCTGAAGAATTGATGCTTTTGAACTGTGGTGTTGGAGAAGATTCTTGAGAATCCCTTGGACTGCAAGGAGATCCAACCAGTCCATTCTGAAGGAGATCAGCCCTGGGTGTTCATTGGAAGGACTGATACTTAAGCTGAAACTCCAATACTTTGGCTACCTCATGCGAAGAGTTGACTCATTGGAAAAGACTCTGATGCTGGGAGGGATTGGGGGCAGGAGGAGAAGGGGACGACAGAGGATAAGATGGCTGGATGGCATCATCAACTCAATGCACATGAGTTTGGGTGTACTCCGGGAGTTGGTGATCGACAGGGAGGCCTGGCGTGCTGCGATTCATGGGATCACACAGAGTCGGACACAAGAACTGAACTGAACTAATAGTCATTTCACGTTTAAGTTTTTGAGAAATCATGGTACTCTTTTCTATAGAAACAATACCATTTTACAATCCTGCCAGCAATACATGAGCTTTCATTTTTCTCCACATCTTTGCTAACTCTTGATATTTTCCATTTTTTTAAATTATAGTCATCTTATTGGGTGTGAAGTAGCATTTTATTGCAGTTTTGACTTCTATTTCACTAAATATTAGTGATGTTGAGTTTCTTCTCATGTATTTATTAGCCATCTTATTTGAACAAAAATCTATGCAAGTCCTTTGCCAATTTACTAATGGATTTGTTTGTATTTCTACTGAGATTTAGCTCTTTACTTATTCTGAATAATAATTCCTTTTTGGATTTATGGTTTGCAAATATTTTCTCCCATTCTATAGACTGTCTTTTCATTCTGTTGCTAATGTTATTTGATCCAAAAAAGTTTTTTATTTTGATGAAGTCTAGTTTATCTGTTTTTTTCTTTTGCTGCCTGACCTTTTGTGTGATATCTAAGAAATTATTGAGAAACTCAATGTCATGAAACTTCCCCCCATTTCCTTTAGGAGTTTTATGGTTATATCTCTTATATTTAAGTATTTGATCTATTTTACATTAATCTTCATAAATAGGTAAGTGTTATGTAGTATTTTGTATCTGGATGTCCCATTTTCCCAACACTGTTTTCTGAAAAGACTGTCTCCTCTCCATTAAATGATCTTGACACTCTTGTCAAAGTCATTTGACCATATATATTTCATTTCTGGGATTTCTATTATACTCCATCAGGCTATATGTCTTTATTCTAGTAAAACTCTTCTTTGAGTATTTTTTTGTAACAAGTTTTGGCATCAGAAAGTATGGGCCCTTCATCCTTGTAAATCTCTTTTAAGATTGTTTTGGAAATTCAGTTTCTCCTGTCATAGCATGAATTTTAGGATGGATTTTTCTGTTTCTTTTAAAAGCATAATTGGCTTTCTCCAGTTCTGTTCTTCTTTCTTAAGATTGTTTTCAGTATTCATGGTATTTTGTGCTTCCATACAAATTTTAAAAGTTTTTGTTTTAGTTCTGTGAAAAATGTCATTGATGTCTTGATAGGTGCATTACACTGAATCTGTAGATTGCTTAGGGTAGTATGGACATTTTAACAATATTAGCTCTTCCAATCCAAGAACATGTATATCTTTCCATCTGATTCTGTCCTCTTCAATTTATCAGTGTAATTGTTTTCTAAGTACAGGTCTTTTATCTACATGAGAAGGTTTGTTCCTAGGTGTTTTATTCCTTCTTACGCAATGGTAAATGGGATTGAACTTCTGATAGATTTTTGTTAGTGTCAGTTCAGTTCAGTCACTCAGTCGTGTCCGACTCTGTGACCCCATGAATCACAGCATGCCAGGCCTCCCTGTCCATCACCAACATCCAGAGTTCATCAAACTCACGTTCATCGAGTCGGTGATGCCATCCAGCCATCTCATCCTCATCCCCTTTTCCTCCTGCCCCCAATCCCTCCAAGCATCAGAGTTTTTTTCCAATGAGTCAACTCTTCACATGAGGTAGCCAAAGTACTGGAGTTTCAGCTTTAGCATCATTCCTTCCAAAGAAATCCCAGGGCTGATCTCCTTCAGAATGGACTGGTTGGATCTCCTTGCAGTCCAAGGGACTCTCAAGAGTCTTCTCCAGCACCACAGTTCAAAAGCATCAATTCTTCTGCACTCAGCCTTCTTTACAGTCCAACTCTCACATCCATACATGACCACAGGAAAAACCATAGCCTTGACTAGATGAACCTTTGTTGGCAAAGTAATGTCTCTGCTTTTGAATATGCTATCTAGGTTGGTCATAACTTTCCTTCCAAGGAGTAAGCGTCTTTTAATTTCATGGCTGCAGTCACCATCTGCAGTGATTTTGGAGCCCCCCCAAATAAAGTCTGACACTGTTTGCACTGTTTCCCCATCTATTTCCCATGAAGTGATGGGACCGGATGTCATGATCTTCGTTTTCTGAATGTTGAGCTTTAAGCAAACTTTTTCACTCTCCACTTTCACTTTCATCAAGAGGCTTTTTGGTGCTTCTTTACTTTCTGCCATAAAGGTGGTGTCATCTGCATATCTGAGGTTATTGATATTTCTCCCGGCAATCTTGATTCCAGCTTGTGTTTCTTCCAGCCCAGCGTTTCTCATGATGTACTCTGCATAGAAGTTAAACAAGCAGGGTGACAATATACAGCCTTGACAGACTCCTTTTCCTATTTGGAACCAGTCTGTTGTTCCATGTCCAGTTCTAACTGTTGCTTCCTGACCTGCATACAAATTTCTCAAGAGGCAGGTCAGGTGGTCTGGTATTCCCATCTCTTTCAGAATTTTCCACAGTTTATTGTGATCCACACAGTCAAAGGCTTTGGCATAGTCAATAAAGCAAAAATAGATGTTTTTCTGGAACTCTCTTGCTTTTTCGATGATCCAGAAGATGCTGGAAATTTGATCTCTGGTTCCTCTGCCTTTTCTAAAACAGCTTGAACATCAGGAAGTTCATGGTTCACATATTGCTGAAGCCTGGCTTGGAGAATTTTGAGCATTACTTTACTAGTGTGTGAGATGAGTGCAATTGTGCCATAGTTTGAGCATTCTTTGGCATTGCCTTTCTTTGGGATTGGAATGAAAACTGACCTTTTCCAGTCCTGTGGCCACTGCTGAGTTTTCCAAATTTGCTGGAATATTGAGTGCAGCACTTTCACAGCATCATCTTTCAGGATTTGAAATAGCTCCACTGGTTCCATCACCTCCACTAGCTTTGTTCATAGTGATGCTTTCTAAGGCCCACTTGACTTCACATTCCAGGATGTCTGGCTCTAGGTGAATGGTCACACCATCGTTATTATCTGGTTTCTGAAGATCTTTTTTTGCTCAGTTCTTCTGTGTATTCTTGCCACCTCTTTTTAATATCTTCTGCTTCTGTTAGGTCCATACCATTTCTGTCCTTTATCAAGCCCATCTTTGCATGAAATGTTCCCTTGGTATCTCTAATTTTCTTGAAGAGATCTCTAGTCTTTCCCATTCTGTTGTTTTCCTCTATTTCTTTGCATTGATCGCTGAAGAAGGCTTTCTTATCTCTTCTTGCTATTCTTTGGAACTCTGCATTCAGATGCGTATATCTTTCCTTTTCTCTTTTGCTTTTCACTTCTCTTCTTTTCACAGCTATTTGCAAGGCCTCCCCAGACAGCCATTTTGCTTTTTTGCATTTCTTTTCCATGGGGATGGTTGTGATCCCTGTCTCCTGCACAATGTCACGAATGCAAAAGATTTCCATGTATTAATTTTGTATCCTGAAACATTACTGAATTCATTGATGAGCTCTAATAGCGGTTTCTTCAGGGAGGTATATTTGCAAATTATATAATTGATAAGGGGTTACTATCCAAAATATATAAACACCTCATACAATTCAATATCAAACAATTGAATTAAAAAATGGTCAAAAGATCCAAACAGGCATTTTTTTCCAAATAGAAAATGTAGATGGCCAATAGGCGCATGAAAAGATGTACAACATTGCTAATCATCATAGAACTGCAAATCAAAACCGCAGTAGTTATTACCTCACAGCTGTCAGAATGCCTGTCATCAAAAGGACATAAATAATAAATGTTATTTATGGGATGTAGAAAGGAAACTTTGCTACACTGTTGGTGATGATGTAAATTGACAATGTAAATATCTGTACCTATATAGATATAGATATATAGACACACACACATATACACAGACACACAGTGGAACACTACTCAGCCATAAAAACTGAAATTTTGCTATTTGCAACAACATGGATGGACTTGCAGGGTATTATACTATGTGAAATAAGTGAAATAAGTCAGAAGAAGACAAATACTGGCATGCTGCGGTTCATGGAGTCGCAGAGAGTTGGACACGACTGAGCGACTAAACTGAACTGAACTGAACTGATGACCCAGAGAAATAGCCACTTACTTGGGGATAAAGCATCATTAAGGAGCCTAAGATTTCCTATCTCTTGTTCAGGCCAACATGTAAGAGCCAAATTGTAACAACTATACACCTATACAATTGGGAAGAACAGCCTAATTGCTTGAAATAGGCATCTACAAAGAGCAGAGTCAAGATTGTGTTTCCAGACAAAAATAAGCTCTAGGCACCACTCATGTACCCTCATCTCAACAATATCTTTCTGTAATGTTCATTTTTCTCTTCCATATTCTACTGCCTACATATTTCAGCCACATATTGCACATTGAGGTAAAAGGAGGCTTAATTAATTAGTAATTAGCACTACACCCTGGCACCCAAATGATAAATTAATTGAAAAATAATGACAAACATGTACATTGAAGACAAAGCAGATATTGGTGAGTAGTTTTCCTAATACTGAGCTTTGTGCTCATGACTGTCATTCCTAGCAGGGTTAGGCTGATAGTCATCTCATTTCAAGGATGGAGCCTACACTTGGAGAAGAAAAGCAGATTCATGTTCAGTCTGGGTAACTCACTACTGAGAGAAAGTATCTGGTCAACATATACATCCTTCCTTTATTCTAAATCCACCAGCTGTATAAGCCATTTAATTTTTCCTCCTGTGCGGTGGATAAATGAATGGATCTAAGTCAGTACTGTCACATGAATGTGGCTTCCTCTGCTTAGGAGCGCTGGGATGTGGTAAAGGAATTACTCATATCACCTTCAGTCCTTGAACTTCCCTCCAACATGCCCATCAACACACTGCATTCTAAAATAATTCAAGCTACGTTTCAGCTGAGTTTAATACATTTCTCTCAATTTACATCTCTGAAACTTTAATCCAGGCCTGTATTCATTTTGAAGAAAAATAGTATTTAAGGGAAAAAAAATGTAAGATTTGTTTTAACTGAGAAGAGCACTTTAATCTTTCCTATGGTTACAACCGAAGAGCTACCTTCTTCTAATAACCACCATCAATGACAATATAGGTAGATGTCAATGTCTCACTGCTATGTCACGCTTCCTTTCCATAAGTTATTCCATATATACCACCATACACATATATACCACCCAATTATCTACATCCATATCTATATATGATATCATATATATATGCATCATATTACATCATGGATCATGCAGTTATGAAGCCCCACCATCTGCTGTCAACAAGCTGGAAAATCAAGAGTCAGTGGTATAATCCAGTCTGGGTCCAAAGGCCTAAGAAGCAAAGAAATCAAAGGTTTAAGTCTGAGTCAAAAGGCCAAAGAATGTGGCATTGATGGTATAAGTCCTGGTCTGAGTCAGAAGGTTCAAGAACCAGTAGTGCCAGTGTTCAAGGGCACGAGAAGACTGATGTCTCAGGTCAAGCAGAGAGTGAACTCACCCTTTCCCTGCACTTTTGTTTTATTCAGGCCCTCTGGGGACTGGATGGGGCCCACTTGCATAGGTGAAGGCAATCTGCTTTACTCAGGCTACCAAGTTAATTGTTCATCTCCTCAGGAAACACTCTCACAAACCTGGAAATAATCTTTTACCAGCTATCTGGATGTCTCTTAGTCTAGTCAAGTTGCCACATAAAATTAACTATCACAGAGGGTAAGACAGGTTGTGAGCGTGTGGTGTCTTTTCTAGTTCTTCTCCAGGTCACGTTTTTTCCAAACGTCAATTTCCCTTTCTCCTCTTGTCTGGTAGTCTCCCTTACCCTTCAAACCATGCAGTCCCTCTTAGACCTCGTGAGCTGGGTGAACAGACAAAATGATCTTTGTATATTTTAAAAAACATTCCAAATATGTCATTCCTATCATTGTTAGAGACCTTTCTTCCATATTTCCAAAGTAGTAAAATGACCAAAAAAAGCATGACCAACATTTTAGCTTAGAGTCTCTCATAAAATTCCTTTAAAAGTTCTGTTATGAAAATGAAAATGAAGAATATTTTTATACAGAAAGAAAAAGATGACAAGTGACATGCTAGATAGTGCTGGCAATGGCACCCCACTCCAGTACTCTTGCTGGAAAATCCCATGGACGGAGGGGCCTGGTGGGCTGCAGTCCATGGGGTCGCTAGGAGTTGGACACGACTGAGCGACTTCACTTTCCCTTTTCACTTTCATGCATTGGAGAAGGAAATGGCAACCCACTCCAGTGTTCTTGCCTGGAGAATCCCAGGGACAGGGGAGCCTGGTGGGCTGCCATCTATGGGATCGCACAGAGTCAGACATGACTGAAGCGACTTAGCAGCAGCAGCAGGACTCACACTGCAGCTTTCCAGAAAGAAATTTAGAAGCACAAGGATCATAAGAGGTTAAGAATTACTTGGTCCTTTGCCTTCCAGTGCAAATAATGCCATACTTCTAAATTTTCTTACACTTAAGTATTGTACGTTTCTAGTACTACCATCCCCAGATAGGTTGAAAGTCCATTCTCCATCTTTTGGATCTCAGAGTGGAAGCTCTGACAGAGTGGGAGATTAGAAACCCTAGAATGAGCCCCCAGAATTCTAGCTGTTGATGATGAATTTATGATTAGTCTGGCCTCTGGGCTTCCCTTGGAGAAGGAAATGGCAACCCATTCAAGTATTCTTGCCTGGAGAATCCTGTGGACGGAGGAGCCTGGTGGGCTTCTGTCCATAGGCTTCTGACTCCACAGAGTCAGACATGAATGAAGCAACTTTGCATGCATGCAGCATGCAGCAGCAGCAGCAGCAGCAGCTGGGCTTTCCTGGTGGTTCAGAAGGTAAAGAATCTGCCTGCAATACAGGAAACCCAGATTCAATCCATGGATTGGGAAGATCCCTTGGAGAAGGGAATAGCTATTCACTCTAGTATTCTTACCTGGAGAATTCCATGGGCAGAGGAGCCTAGTGAGCTATAGTCCATGAGGACTCAAAGAGTTAGACACGACTGAGTGACTAAGAACACACACTTGCCTATTTGGTCACAAGGGCTCCAGGGTCAGTCCTCTCTCTGGGCAAGCAAGGCCTTTTCATGGAGTCTCTGTGGTGACTCCAGATCTTCTATACTGAATGTAAGCGTTAAATGTGGAAACTAATCATATTTTTTCTTGATATTTGTATGATAAAATAAATTCACCTTACACATATATACACTATAACTTTCTAACAGGCTATATGAAGTCCTCCGTAAATTATTTCAATGACTCAGTTTTTGTTTTTGTTTTTGTTTTAAATAAAGCTAATCTTTCCAGCAAAAATCATATAGTAATGAGTCCAACTAACTTAATTTTCTGAGAGTTGGGAAGCTGTAGTTGGGAAGGCATTACTGTGTTTTTGTTTAATCTGTTTTTCATATAGTCATTCTCAAAACATTTGCCTTCCTCTCAAGTTTGCTGTGAATATAATCCTGCTCTAAAAGTCTTTGAAAATATATATATTTTTAGATCTTTTCCCCATTTTTATTTCACGCAATGTTTCTCTGAACAAAAGAAAAAAATAATTCCACTGTGTCATTTTCCTTAGCAACCTACATGCATGTTTTCATCAGTTGTTAAATGTATCACTTTCATTATAAATGATTAGATTTTAGATATTGTTCCAAATGTAGCTAAACCTTCAGTTCCATTCAGTTCAGGTCTCCTGAATCGCCGGCAGGTTCTTTACTAGCTGAGCCACAAGTTCAGTTCAGTTCAGTTCAGTCACTCAGTCCTGTCTGACTCTTTGTGACCCCATGAATTGCAGCACGCCAGGCCTCCCTGTCCATCACCAACTCCTGGAGTTCACCCAAACTCCTGTCCATCGAGTCGGTGATGCTATCTAGCCATCTCATCCTCTGTCGTCCCCTTTTCCTCCTGCGCCCAACCCCTCCCAGCATCAGAGTCTTTTCCAATGAGTCAACTCTTCGCATGAGGTGGCCAAAGTACTGGAGTTTCAGCTTTCTCATCAGTCCTTCCAAACTTGTGTCGATTTTAAATGATTTATTTATTTACTTATGTATTTTTGGTTGCACTGGCTTTTCATCGTCCTGTGTGCACCTTCTCTAACTGTAGTAAGCGGGGGCTACTCTTCCTTGTGGTGCAGTTTCTCATTGCAGTAGATTCTCTTGTTGTAGAGCATAGGCTCCTGGGTGCATGGGCTTTAGTAGTTGCGGCACAGGGGTTCGCTATGTGGCTTTCAGGCTCTAGAAATCTGGCTCAGAAGTTGTGCAGCATGGGCTTTGACTGCTCCGCAGCATGTGGAATTTTCCCAGACCAGGGAGCCAACCCATGTCCTTTGACCTGACTGGCAAATTCCTATCCATTCTACCCCTCAGATCAGATCAGATCAGTCGCTCAGTCATGTCCGACTCTGCGACCCCATGAATCGCAGCACTCCAGGCCTCCCTGTCCATCACCAACTCCCGGAGTTCACCCAGACTCATGTCCATCGGGTCAGTGATGCCATCCAGCCATCTCATCCTCTGTCGTCCCCTTCTCCTCCTGCCCCCAATCCCTATCCCTTCCAGCATCAGAGTCTTTTCCAATGAGTCAACTCTTTGCATGAGGTGGCCAAAGTACTGGAGTTTCAGCTTTAGCATCATTCCTTTCAAAGAAATCCCACGATTGATCTCCTTCAGAATGGACTGGTCTGATCTCCTTGCAGTCCAAGGGACTCTCAAGAGTCTTCTCCAACACCACAGTTCAAAAGCATCAATTCTTCGGTGCTCAGCCTTCTTCACAGTCCAACTCTCACATCCATACATGACCACAGGAAAAACCATAGCCTTGACTAGACGGACCTTAGTTGGCAAAGTAATGTCTCTGCTTTTGAATATGCTATCTAGGTTGGTCATAACCTTCCTTCCAAGGAGTAAGTGTCTTTTAAATTCATGGCTGCAGTCACCATCTGTTGTGATTTTGGAGCCCAGAAAAATAAAGTCTGACACTGTTTCCCCATCTATTTCCCATGAAGTGGTGGGACCGGATGCCATGATCTTTGTTTTCTGAATGTTGAGCTTTAAGCCAACTTTTTCACTCTCCACTTTCACTTTCATCAAGAGGCTTTTGAATTCCTCTTCACTTTCTGCCACTAGGGAAGTCCTTACTTGAATAGATTAAAAAAAAAAAAAGAAATGCAGTAATTTCTTCTCTTAACATATATATATATATGTGTGTGTATATATTTATATACTGAAAACAATCATGACTTTTACATGTGCATAAAAAGAAACTCTAGCCTTTGACTGTGTCAGTTAAACAGCAGTTTCCAATGAAATAGTTTCTTTTATGTTGTGAATTACTTTCTACTATAATTCACTAGTGTTGGGATTTGCAATACAACTTGTTATATGTCACATTTTTAGAGATTTGTAGAGTTAATGTTATCTAATTGTATTAGTGAAAATGATAACTAATAGATATTTAATTCCACTGTAACTTGAAAACTAGCCCTTCCTCAGTAAATAACATATCTCCAAATTGCAATCACATGCCAAGCACTTTCTACTATAGATGTTCCTTGTGAATGTGTCAACAAAGTTTTCATTCCTTAGTCACCTAAAAGAAAATTTCAAATAAGAAGAAATTGCCCCCATTGGTCCAGAGTAATAACTGTTATGTTGATGCAAGCTTTGATATGAAGAGTGCAAAGATTGGTGAACCCTTGCGGCCCCTTAGGAAGGCTGCTGAGTTAACAGAGTCTGCAAGGTTTGACCTTCCTTGAATGTAATTGGAATTGGCCTTCAAGGCCCATTTATGTGGACTCATAAAGATACAGAATGAATACCTAAACTTAAGCCATTCTCTAGTATTCTCTTCAAAGAATAAAGAATTTGTGTTCTTATGTGAGGAGGATTAACAATATTAGTTTTTCTCAGGAGAGGAAAGCTTCTATTTCCTCCCTGCAAAGAAAGACATTTCTCTGGGCTCTCATTCTCTATTTTTGACAAAATAGTTCAACATTGTCTTACTGGAGAGGATCAGCGGAGTGAGACCTCTTGACATCGAGTGGCCCTTCTCAGCTCTTCAGGATCAGACTCTGTCAGACACCAACTTTGATTAAAATGAAACAGAGTTGGTTTTGGTGAGGTAGATTATAGGGGAAAGTGCATTATAAATATCCCATGATATGTATGATGGAGTTATACTGCAGTCCTTTTTTTCTCCTCCCACAGAGGCTTTTTTCCTTCTTAAGCAGCAGCTTATGGGGGCCTATACTCAGACCTAAGCAAGAATTTCTCACACTTCTGGCTCTACCTATGGGACGTATTATGTTGTATATGAAAGATCACGTGCCAGGATCTGTGTGGAATCATTCTCCATCTGATAAAGATAGAACTTTATTACCTTTAGCCCTCTGCCAGTATTAGCACCTGGATGGAGTTTAACCTCAGTCACCAGGCTGTATTTTAGGCAAAAAGCTGACAGGAAGGAAAACATATTGTGGGGAAGTGCACAGTATTTCACTTTTCTTTTTGCTCAGGAAAGTGGTAACACAAAGCTTTGCTTGCTGTGAATCTGACCTCCAATCTAAACAGAGGATTTCTGTAGTTCTTGTCCACGTAATAGCTACCCTCTGGAACAAAATCTCCTCATTATACGGCATTTACAGGATATTGCTCAGCTCTCTGCAGTTGACAGTTGAGCAATAAAAGGATTCCCCAGGGTTGCTTGCCGACTTGACTGGGGTCAGTCATGACACTGACCTGGTGAGCGGAGTCAGGCTGAGTGTTCTCCCAGGCTCCATTATAAACAGCCTCAGCTTTGGGGGTTTAACCTTCCAGTGCAACCCCTTTCAGGATATATATACGAAAAGCCTCTTATTTGCTAGAGACAGCTTTTCTCTTTGTTAGATAGATTTAATCTAGACATTTGAGTTGAGGATCTTAAGGAGGTATACTTGCCTACTTCAACATTGAGCCTTTTACATACGGGTGAATTTTTTGGCCAGAATTTATGAAGCAGGAGTGAGTTTGTTGCATAACACACACATGTGTAATATTGCTTTTCTTACGTTTATAAATCAAGTTAAATTTGATGGTTAAGGCTAATGGTAAATTTTCAGTATTCTTTCCTTTTTTTTTTCTTTTTGAGGTATTAGTTTTATATTTCTGCTGCACCACAAATGTGGTGATTTAAAACAACAACAAAATTTTTGCCTTACACTTTTGTAGGTCAGATGCCCAACACAGGTTTCATGGGTCTAAAATTAAGGTATTTTCTTGCAGGAGGGAAATGCTGCAGGGCAGAATTTGTTTTCTTGCCTTTTCCAGCTTTTGGAGACCACTGCTATTTTTTGGCTTATAGACTTTCTCCTTCATTTTCATAAACCAGAGCAGATTGAGTTCTTTTCACATCCCATTACCCTGACCTCTCTGCCTCCATCTTCTTCAATACTTTTAAGAAGCCTGTGAGTACCTTGGACCTATCTGGATAACCCTGGATAATCTCCTTATTTTGAAAACAACAGATTAACAACCTTTATCTCTGTTTGCAACCTAATGCTCCTACCCCATGTAAAGTGACCTACTCATAGTTACCAGGAAACTGGATGTGGTTATTTTTGGGAAGAGGGCATTTTTCTGCCTACAACCAGATGTATGGAATCCCATGATCTTGCTCAGGCTAGATGGACATAGTATTTAGGCTTAAGTGGCTGCTATTATCATCAGTAATGCTGCTGCCATGTAACCATGTTTTTCAACTTTTGGTCATTGTGCTCTCCACTTGTTCCTTCACAAATGTACCCACGTGCCCTGGACTTCAGGGCCTGCCTCCTCCTACATGCACAACCTCCTCTCCTCACCTTTGAGGCACTTTGTGGGAGTGTCTCCTCCTGTCAATGGCAGAATCATGGGATATGCATCCTGGACTTGGAACTGTCCACTTCTCTAGTGTCCAGTCTAAGGAATCTTCCCCTAAGGGATGACCGCTCCTCCTCCTCTCCCACTCAAGACATCAGCCTCTCTTCTCCTTACCAGCATCCAGCTACATGAGTGTGATTCTAAAGAGTTAATCCTCAAACTCGAAGGCAAAAGGTGGTATTGGGGAATGTCCCCCATGGTCCACTGACCCAGGGTGGTGAGCAGAGGCTGTCTTTAGAACACTAAGACTTTTAGTTATTGCTCTAGGAAGAAAAATGTGTGAAAGGTAAATTTCCAACCTTTCTTTCCTTGAGTTTCCTCTCTTTTTCGTACTCTCCTTCCCACTTCTGGTTCCTTTTAGCATTTATTGTCCTTGGCTGTCTTCTGCTATATAAAGTCGAGAGGGAAAATATCCCAGAATAGATGCTTTGTTCCTATTACATTTACTCTTATATCATATTAATGACATGCATGCTTCTGAAATTGTCCCTAGCTGCACATTCTAGCTCTTTCCTCTGGGAAAAAAGAACATATTTTATATATTTCAGAGAACTGTGGGAACATAAAAGATGCTTTGTTTCCTGTAGAAAACAGAGTAAAATAATTAAAGTGAAAAATTGTTAGGTATATACATAGAAAAGGTGTATAATCATACAAAGGGCAAAAAATCACTTGAAGCCTTTTATGATAAGCCTAAACTATAAGTGCAGAGATAAAGTCAATATAGAGTGATAGTAATCAGTGAGTATGATATTTAGAATGCTAATACAAATTTTAAAAGAGGGAAGAAATCAAGAGGAAAAGAAAGAGAAGAAAGGGTATACCTGTGGCGGATTCATTTTGATATTTGGCAAAACTAATACAATTATGTAAAGTTTAAAAATAAAATAAAATTTAAAAAAAAGAGAGAAATAAAAGAAAGAAGAAAAAAAGGTGAAAGGTAAAGAGGAAGTTCTAAAGTCAAATGATATTTTCATAAGAATATGCTTGTCTTTAAATGGGGCATATTTTCTTTGAATAATGAAATAAACTCCCTGTACCATCTTACCGGCATGACCACATTTCAGAATAAGCTTAAAGAGGTAATACCAAGCAGGAAGCTGACAAAATGAGGAGAAGTAGTGGCATCCATAGGAAAATGATCAGTGCATTATTTTAGGCATAGCCCAGGCAATCACGACACCACATGGCATAAGGAAATCCATTGTCCACTACATATAAATTTAAAATTGAATTAATTAAAAAAAAATAAATAAAATTAAAAAAAAAAGAAAATCTAAAAAAAAAATCTAAAATTGAGCCAAGATTCGATTTTCAGATACCAAAGATGCTTTCAGCAGTGATTTGCTTTAGTGTTTTTCCCTTAGGATATGGTATTAAAATATGAGGATTAGTCCATAAAATTTATAGTTATGACCAAATTATTTTTCTTGCCTCTTTCTTTCTTGTGTTTGTCACTCAGTCGTGTCCAACTCTTTGCTACCCCATGGTCTGTCCATAGAATTCTCTAGGCAAGAATACTGGAGTGGGTTGCCATTCCCTTCTCCAAGGGATCTTCCAGACCCACAGGTCAAACAGAGGTCTCCTGCACTCTAGGCAGATTCTTTATCATCTGGGCTACCAGGAGAGCCCCTTGTGATTGTGATCTTAATCTGCAGTGATTCAACCTGAGAGATTAAACTGTATAATGAAAAACTTCTTGATATATTCATTCATTTCCTGGTAGTAAAGAAATGTAGTGACATAGCTTCTTATCTTTTGGATACCTCCAAACCTCTTGAGGGGAAGGAGAATGGGATGATAGAGGATGAGATGATTGGATAGCATCATTGACTCAATGAACATAAGTTTGAGTAAATTCTGGGAGATAGTGAAGGACAAGGAAGCCTGGCATGGTGCAGTTCATGGGGTCACAAAGAGTTGGACATGATTTAGTGACTGAAAAACAACAATAAAGCCTCTTGAATTACACATTTTTACAACAGTATTTAAAAAACCATGAATTTATTCTCTGAAAATTCTGTTAAAACATTATGCTACTTGCAAAAAGTAAAATTGTTGGAAACATTTTCTTTTATTGTATATGTATTGGAAATAAGTTTTATAGTCTGTAATCATAGGACATGACAAAGTGTCTCAATTTAAACAAAAAATAGAATAGTCTGCTAAATGTCCATTACTTTGCTTTCTCTAGAGAGGGTTTCCCTGGTGGCTTAGATGAGGGAGGGTATGGGGAGGGAGGAGGGAAGAGGGTTCAGGATGGGGAACACAGGTATACCTGTGGCAGATTCATTTCGGTATTTGGCAAAACTAATACAATATTGTAAAGCTTAAAAATAAAATAAAAAAAAAAAAATACGAAGCCAGGCAATAGCAAAAAAAAAAAAAAAAAGAATCTGCCTGCAATGCAGGAGACCTGGGTTTGATCCCTAGGTTAGGAATATCCCTTGGAGAAGGGAATGACAACCCACTCTAGTATTCTTGCCTAGAAAATCCTATGGACAGAGGAGCCTGGCAGACTACAGTCTACAGGGTTCCAGAGTTGGACACAACTGTGCGACTAACACTCACAGAGAAGAGCAACTTATCCTTTCATTGCTGTGTATCCAAACCTCTTAGAAGATACTCTGGCACATAATATACTGTTAAAAACAATCTGTTGAAAGTAATTTTGAGAAATAAGATTGGGGCTGGAGGAATCAAGCTTCCTGAAAACTTCAGACAATTCTACAAAGCTACAGTCATTAAGGTAGTATGGCACAGGCCCAACAGACATATAGACCCAAGGAACGAGACAGAGAGCTTGGAGATAAAATCCATGCTCCTTTGGACACCTTATATCTGACAAAGGAGGCAAAACAATGGAGAAAAGACAGTCTCTTTAATAAGTGATTCTGGGAAAACTAGGCAGCTATGTGTAAAATAATGAAATTAGAACACTTCCTAACATCATGCATAAAAGTAACTCAAAATGGATTAAATACCTAAATATAAGACCAGAAACTATAAAACTCTCAAAGGAAAACAAAGGTTGAACCCTTTTTGACATAAATCACAGTATGATCCTCTATGACCCACCTCTTAGTGTAATGGAAATGAAAAAAAAAAATTAACAAATAGGACTTACAAACTTTTACACAATGAAGGAAACTATAACCAAGGTGAAAAGACAAACCTCAGAATGGGAGAAAATAATAACAAATGAAACAACTGACAAAGGATTAATCCCCAAATTAGACAAGCAGCTCATTCAGCTCAAAAGGAGAAAAACAAACAATTCAACCAAAAAGTGGGCAGAGGACCTAAACAGACATTTATCCACAGAAGACTTACAGATGGCTAATAAACACATGAAAAGATGCTCAACATCACTCATTACTAGAGAAAAGCAAATAAAAACAATATTGAGGTACCATTCTCACACCAGTCAGAATGGCCATCATTGAAAAGTCTACAAACAATAAATGCTTCAGAAAGTGTGCAGAAATGGGAGGCCACTTGCACTGTTGGTGGGAATGCAAATTGATACAGCCACTACGGTAGTTCAGATGGTAAAGCATCTGCTTGCAATGCAGAAGACCTGGGTTCAATCCCTGGATCAGGAAGATCCCTTGGAGAAGGAAATGGCAACCCACTCCAGCAATCCTGCCTGGAGAATCCCACGGACAGAGAAGCCTGGCGGGCTATAGTCCATTGGGTTGCAAACGGTTGGACATGACTGAAGCAACTTAGCACTATGGAGAACAGTATGAAGATTCCTTAAAAAACTTGGAATAAAATTACCATATGACCCAGCAGTCCCACTACTGGGCATATACTCTTAGGAAACCATAATTGAAAAAGACACATGTACCCCAATGTTCACTGCAGCACTATTTACAATAGCAAAGACATGGAAGCAACCTAGATGTCCATCAACAGATGAGTGGATAAAGAAGTTGTGGTACATATATAGAATGGAATGTTACTCAGTTATACAAAGGAACACATTTCTGTCAGTTCTTATGAGGAGGATGAACCTAGAGCCTATTATACAGAGTGAAGAAAGTCAGAAAGATAAAAACAAATAGCATACATTAACACATAAATATGGAATCTAGAAAGATAGAACTGATGGTGTTATTTGGAGGGCAGCAAAGGAGACACGCACATAAAGAACAGATTTTTGGTTATAGTGGGGTGGAGAGAGTGGGATGACTTGAGAGATTATTAGCACTGAAACACATACATTATCACATGCAAAATAGACAGCCAGTGGGAATTTGCTGTATGATGCAGGGAATCCAAAGTTGGTGCTCTGTGACAAACTCTAGGGGTAGGATGCGGAGGGACATTCAAAGGGGACAGGACGTATGTATATCTATGGATGATTCATGCTTATGTACGGCAGAAACTATCATTATATTGTAATCACCTTCCAATTAAAAATATAATTATTTTTTAAGAAAAGTTAAAAAAATGTTGAATATAAGAATACATAATAGTTCATAGTGCTTCCAAGCTAACAAACCATTGGCATATATTTAGCTTTATCTACATGAGCTATTTCAAATCTTAAAAAAATGATGCTGTTAAAGTGTTGCACTCAATATGCCAGCAAATTTGGAAAGTCAGCAATGGCCACAGACTGGTTGAATGAGACATGGAACAACAGACTCGTTCAAAATTGAAAAAGGAGTATGTCAAGGCTGTATATTGTCACATTGCTTATTTAACTTATATGCAAGGTACATCATGTGAAATGCCAGAAAGGACGAATCACAAGCTGGAATCAAGATCGCTGGATGAAATATCAACAACCTCAAATATGCAGATGATACCACTCTAATGGCAGAAAGTGACAAGGAACTAAAGAGCTTCTTGATGAGGGTGAAAAAAGAGAGTGAAAAAGCTGGCTCAAAACTCAACATTCAAAAGACTAAGCTGTTGCCATCCAGTCTCATCACTTCATGGCAAATAGAAAGGGGAAAAGTGGAAACAGTGGCAGATTTAATTTTCTTGGGCTCCAAAATCACTGTGGACTGTGACTGAAGCTATGAAATTAAAAGACACTTGCTCCTTGGAAGAAAAGCTATGACAAACCTAGACAGAGTATTAAAAATCAGAACATCACTTTGCTGACAAAGGTCCATATAGTCAAAGCTATGGTTTTTTTTGCAGTCATGTACAGATGCAAGAGTTGGACCATAAAGAAAGCTCAGTGCCAAAGAACTGATCCAGCACCACAGTGCAACAGCCCCTTGGACTGCAAAGAGATCAAACCAGTCAATCCTAAAATAAATCAACCCTGAATAATTATCAGAAGGAATGATGCTGAAGATGAAGCTCTGATACTTTGGCCACTTGAGGCAAAGAGTTGACTCATTGGAAAGGACCTTGATGCTTGGGAAGATTGAGGGCAGGAGGAGAAGGGGGCGACAGAGGACAAGGTGCTTGGACGGTGATGGCATCACCATCTCAGTGGACATGAGTTGAGCAAACTCAGGGAGATAGTGAACGACAGGGAAGCCTGGCATGCTGCAGTACATGGGGTTGCAAATAATTGGATAAAACTTAGTGATTGAAAAACAACAAAAACATGTAAAAATAATGGGGGTGGGAAATGGGGAGTTCATATCACACCAATATGGTTAGATTCACTCTTTGCTTTACTTTTTTTTTTTTTTTAACTGTAAACAAGTTTGTTTATAAATCTTAGAAGATTCAGTTCAGTTCAGTCGCTCAGTCGTGTCTGACTCTTTGCAACCCCATGAATCGCAGCACGCCAGGCCTCCCTGTCCATCACCAACTCCCGGAGTTCACGCAGACTTACGTCAATTGAGTCAGTGATGCCATCCAGCCATCTCATCCTCTGTCGTCCCCTTCTCCTCCTGCCCTCAATCCCTCCCAGCATCAGAGTCTTTTCCAATGAGTCAACTCTTTGCATGAGGTGGCCAAAGTATTGGAGTTTCAGCCTCAGCATCAGTCCTTCCAATGAACACTCAGGACTGATCTCCTTTAGGATGGACTGGTTGGATCTCCTTGCAGTCCAAGGGACTCTTAAGAGTCTTCTCCAACACCACAGTTCAAAAGAATCAGTTCTTTGGAACTCAGCTTCCTTCACAGTCCAACTCTCACATCCATACATGGCTACTGGAAAAACAATAGCTTTGACTAGATGAACCTTTGTTGGCAAAGTAATATCTCTGCTTGTGAATATGCTATCTAGGTTGGTCATAACATTTCTTCCAAGGAGTAACCGTCTTTAAATTTCATGGCTGCAGTCACCATCTGTTGTGATTTTGGAGCCCAGAAAAATGAAGTCTGACACTGTTTCCACTGTTTCCCCATCTATTTCCCATGAAGTGATGGGACTGGATACCATGATCTTCGTTTTCTGAATGTTGAGCTTTAAGCCAACTTTTTCACTCTCCACTTTCACTTTCATCAAAAGGCTTTTGAGTTCCTCTTCACCTTCTGCCATAAGGGTGGTGTCATTTGCATATCTGAGGTTATTGATATTTCTCCCGGCAATCTTGATTCCAGCTAGTGCTTCTTCCAGCCCAGCGTTTCTCATGATGTACTCTGCATATAAGTTAAATAAGCAGGGTGACAATATACAGCCTTGATGTACTCCTTTTCCTATTTGGATACAGTCAGTAGTTCCATGTGCAGTTCTAATTGTTGCTTCCTGACCTGCGTATTGGTTTCTCAAGAGGCAGATCAGGTTGTCTGGTATTCCCATCTCTTTCGGAATTTTCCAGTTTATTGTGATCCACACAGTCAAAGGCTTTGGCATAGTCAATAAAGCAGAAATAGATGTTTTTCTGGAACTCTCTTGCTTTGTCCATGATCCAGCGGATGTTGGCAATTTAATCTATGGTTCCTCTGTCTTTTCTAAAACCAGCTTGAACATCTGGAAGTTCACGGTTCACGTATTGCTGAAGCCTGGCTTGGAGAATTTTGAGCATTACTTTACTAGCATGTGAGATGAGTGCAATTGTGCTGTAGTTTGAGCATTCTTTGGCATTGCCTTTCTTTGGGATTGGAATGAAAACAGACCTTTTCCAGTCCTGTGGCCACTGCTGAGTTTTCCAAATTTGCTGTCATATTGAGTGCAGCACTTTCACAGCATCATCTTTCAGGATTTGAAAGAGTTCAACTGGAATTCCATCACCTCCAGTAGCTTTGTTTGTACATACTGAATATTGTTTTAACAAAATCTGAAATTATGAAAATGGAAGTACTTCCACAATTGTGTGTGCTTATGAACAGAGAATATATACAAAGAAGTAAACAATCTTCAGAGTCACCATTAACAAGAAAGATCTGCACAGCCATTCAGGAATGATGAGTTTGTATGCAGAAAGCCTAATGTATAATCAACACCCTCTAGGCATATCCATTTCATAGTACAAGGGAAAATCCTTCAGTTCTATATGATCTAACATGGGATTTCCCTCCGTTTTCATTCATTATTTTTTTAGTATTCAAGGATGTAATGGTGCATAGTGTACAACCCTTGATCTTGAGTAGTGGATGGTAAGGTGGTGATTTAAGAAAAGAAAACACAACTTAGAGTTGCATCGAGCATGCATGTTAAGCCAGAGTAGATGTAAGGAAACAACTCTGAGAAGGACTGAGAAAGGGTGCCAAGTTTTTACAGAATTCAGTTTCCTAGATAGTAAAACAATGCATCAAATCTCTTTCACACAGAAGAATCTAAGGCAGAATGCTGCTTTTTTCCAAAATCAAATGTTACAATTTTATGTTTAAATACTGGAAATAAATTCAGTTTTTCTGGCTTATATCATACCTTCTCATCATTCAGGGTGATTGGAAATAAATAGAGTTAAGTATTGATAAAATACTGAGTAATACTTTGCATTGTTTTTACCACTTCTTAAATTGTTTCCTGAAAGTTTCATATACAATTAAAGTCAATTACTCTTATCATCAGAAAACAAATCTTTTTGGTTTGTTTGTTTGTATCTTTCTAAAACCCTGAGAATAAAAATTTCCTAAGGTCACATTTTCTTACTAGTTCCTGCCTTCTCCTTCTCCCCTAAGCACTTCTGTTTCCTGCTTTCACCTTATTTCCTTTATTGTCTGCTTCCCATTTGTGCTGCCATGCACATGTATTCCTTTTTTTGATATCTGCAGCCTGATTTTTCTAAGCACTTTGTCTGTCATATCCTCATTCTCTCTGACTTACAGTTCCTTGTCACTCCCGTTTTCTCATAGACACATTATCTTTTAAAATAACCTGTCTCTCACAGTTCCTCTCTTCCACATATTCCTTCTCTGTCACTGCATACCTATCCTCACTATTGTCTGCCTCTCAGACAAACTTACAGCTTAATGTCTAAATCAACAAGGCCAGATATGCTTATATTCAGAGTCAGTAGTACCGAAGCACCGCATCTCAACTGTACTGCTCTGTCTCCAAATAGTGACCTAGAAACACTCAACTTCCTCCAGCATTAAGAAAGCATGCAGTGACTCTCAACACTGACCCTCTGCCACTTATGTGTATGCACATATGCATAAACCCACACCACACACACAGATACATCCTCCACACACCCGCATTCACATGCACTCACCCTTCCCAGGGCTGCTAAATACCATTGTTCTCTCTTGGCTCAACTTCTCTCAGTGACTTCAACTGTTACTGGTATAGGGAGCACAGGAGACACAGAGATGGCCTGACCTATGGTGCGTGATATGTGGAAGGAGGAGAACAATGCCGGGAATCCTATTAGTTTGTGAGTCAAATATCTTTGGGGAGAAAATGAGAAAACATAAAGTCTGTGGACCATGGAATCAAGGGCTAAAGGGAAGTGGAAATGGCAACTGTCTATGCATTATGTTTCATATTGCTATTTCTTTTAAAAAGATAAGAAGGTATCAAAACTTTATCTTGAGTTATTCTTAAGAGAGATTACTTTTTTTTTTTTGGCTATTAAAAGTTCAGAGTTCAATCTTTAATTTACAACAACTGAATACATATTTTCACGCCTGAAGATGAATTTTAGAATAACACTGTCTTTCATTATTTTCCATTGAAGAATATCCTGCTTTTTATTATGTTTTCTTATAAATAAAATATTTGAAAGAAATATATATTTCACCCAAGTTCTACATGGGCCACAGAATTAGCATAAGAAAAAGTGAGGCACAGATTCAGGGTTATCTTCTCAGTAGACCAGAACAGTAAAAGTGAAATCATGTTAGTATAAAAGGAGAGACTTATTTCCAAATTGACATATTTTGAAACAAAAAATTACCTTTCTGGTATGAGCAGAAATTCTTAATTTTCTTTTCTAATTTTCAAAAGTTATGAATAATATACTGTATCAAGATAGATAGTACACATCAAACAGAACATGGAAAGTATCTGGTATTGTTCAAAAACATCTCAGAACTATAATTAAGGAGATTTTGTATCTTCAGGCCTGAACATGAATCAGGTCTCTTCTTATGTATTTTCTCAAAGTAATTAAGAGTCTTTATCTCACTTTGTACTGATACAGTGCTAAAATCACATTTGGCTGGCCCATGTGATGAAGTCATTATATGCATTATTTTATTTCATTAAAACAGGCTATCCCTATTTAAAATTTTTCTTTTTCAGTTGAATTGTTTTCTGACTTATGAATACTACATGGTCATTTCTGGGTACAAACACATTTTTTAAACTTTTTTTTTTTTTAGGGTAAACTACATCACTGCTTCTGCTTTTTTATCCTCTCCAATGAGAAGATCCAATGTATCTTCTACTTGCACTATTTGGAGGTATTTTTCCATAATTTTTCTCCATTCAGCCTGACTTCACCTTGAAGAATGTGTCTTTCACTTCACTTCTCACATTGTAGCATTCTGTGAAATCCTGGGTGTTTTATGCTTGCTATATAAACATATATCTAATATCGTGATTCCTTTTTTCCTCAAGAAGCTATTATTGAATCAAAGATTTATCTTACATTAACTGTGTCTTAGAATCAGGCACATAAGGCACATAGAATTTGCAGGCAGTCACTTTACTTCCTTGGAAATTGGTTTTCTCATTTTCTTTATAGGCCCATCTTTTGGGAAATATTCTACAAAAAAATGCTGCTATATTTCTTTCAGGTCTTCCTATCTCCAACCACACTGGGGTCATCCTCAACCTCCTCTGCCTGCTCACGCATCTCCTCTTGGTCACTCTTATTAGAGTCCTCTTCATCTACTTTGTGCAGTCTTTTCAGCAGACACTTTTAGAGTTTATGTTACTTTTAAGTCTTATGGAAAAATGGAAAATATATTCTGGAGACATTAAAAGCCCTGGGAGTCTCGGTGAGGAAATATGGAAGAGTTTTACAATTTCAGGCACTTAATGTGATACTAGAAAAATATGAGCATAGATTGTAGGAAGCACAGAGTTTGTGTGAAGAAAATATCCCTTGGAATACTCCCTAAAGTTTAGTTAAGACATATGGCTTCTTAAATCCAGACAATCTAACATTAGTCATAGAAATTGCATATAAGCTACAGCAGGGCCTCTAGTCCCTCTCTCCCCTGGGCTATGGGCACTGCTGACCTCCCAGTCACTCCCTGACATTCAAATACTATTTTGAAATGTTTGGTTATATGTGAGGCAGAGAGTTGGAACTGAGAATCCGTATGGATCTGGTGTTTTAAGAGGGCCGCATCATGACTATTGGAGAAGGCAATGGCACCCCACTCCAGTACTCTTGCCTGGAAAATCCCACGGATGGAGGAGCCTGGTAGGCTGCAGTCCATGGGGTCGCTAAGAGTCAGACACGACTGAGCGACTTCACTTTCATTTTTCACTTTCATGCATTGGAGAAGGAAATGGCAACCCACTCCAGTGTTCTTGCCTGGAGAATCCCAGGGACGGGGGAGCCTAGTGGGCTTCCGTCAATGGGGTCGCACAGAGTCGGATATGACTGAAGCGACTTAGCAGCAGCAGTAGTAGCATCATGACTATATACAGTGGTTTTCCCAGGACAGGTATCAGTTT
The DNA here is from genome assembly GCF_019923935.1 of Bubalus bubalis. NCBI lineage: Eukaryota > Metazoa > Chordata > Mammalia > Artiodactyla > Bovidae > Bubalus > Bubalus bubalis. The sequence goes on from NC_059176.1 coordinate 16,947,379, forward strand.
CCACTTCTTATCCAAGTGTAATTGTCCTTGTTTGTAAAATAAATGATATCTTTATCCACTTAATATGGAGATAGAAAAGCTGTGCTGGTTCAGAGAAGCATCAGGTAATCTTTCCTCTTCCTGGAACTTGGGGAAGAAAACAAAACCCTTCCAAGTAAAGAGCACTCTATATATGCAAGTTCAGAGTAATAGTTACACTCCTCTAAAACTCTTGGTAATAACAAGAGTCCACCTTCAGGGACACTTAAGGACAGGAGATGCCAGAGACTTACACAGAAGGAAACATATTTTGTTAAAGATGTTAAAGATGAGAACACAATAAAAAGACAGTTGTCACATAAGGTGATGATCTACCTGATGGCCATTAAGTTGACCCCTTCTCAAAAAAGGAAAGGGAAGAAAAAAAAATGATTGGAGCTTGAAATAATTGAACAGACTGACACTGTCAACTGCCTCCCTTTCCATTCTTTCCTCCCTTTTCTTGCTAATGAAAGTGTTTCTCTCTCTGTCTCTGTCTTTCTCTCTCACACACACATACACACTGTGACAGGATTTGAACCGGTGGCTTTGTGCATTTTTCACATCACTTAGGGAGTTTACTGATTAGCCAGTACATCTTGTCTCTTCCCATAAGCCAAAACAAAGACATGGTGTGGCGAGTCAGCAATGACCCTGCCAGGAATGCTGACAGGAAGAATATCCTAGTTGATGGCAGAATAAGGGGAAGAGAGTTGTGTCCCTGAAATTCTTAGGATAGAGCTGCCTACGCTCCCTGCCTGACCTATTATGTGAGAAATAAATACAGTTCTATGTTATCCGAAAAACTATAGCTTTGAGTCTCTTTTTTTAAAAGCAGCTTGCTGCTGCTGCTGCTAAGTCGCTTCAGTAGCGTCCGACTCTGAGACCCCATAGACCGCAGCCCACCAGGCTCCCCCCGTCCCTGGGATTCTCCAGGTAAGAACACTGGAGTGGGTTGCCATTTCCTTCTCCAATGTATGAAAGTGAAAAGTGAAAGGGAAGTCGCTCAGTTGTATCTGACTCTTAGCGACCCCATGGACTGCAGCCTACCAGGCTCCTCCGTCCATGGGATTTTCCAGGCAAGAGTACTGGAACGGCGTGCCATTGCCTTCTCCAAAAATCAGCTTAAACTTATCTTAATCAATAGATGATAAAATAAATAAAATGAAAATAAATAAGATAAAAGAAGGAAGAGAAGCCAGAATGAAAAATAAGACACCCTGAAATAAATAGATGAAAAATTTGAAAACAGATCCAAATAAAATTGGAAATAATTAAAGTTTGAGAAAAAAACAGAAATGTTACAAAATTACTATACACATACAAATACATAGTAAAGCTCTGTCTTGTATGTATATTCAGTTCAGTTCAGTTCAGTTGCTCAGTCTTGTCCGACTCTTTGAGACCCCATGAATCACAGCACAACAGGCCTCCCTGTCCATCACCAACTCCCGGAGTTCACTCAGACTCACGTCCATCGAGTCAGTGATGCCATCCAGCCATCTCATCCTCTGTCATCCCCTTCTCCTCTTGCCCCCAATCCCTCCCAGCATCAGAGTCTTTTCCAATGAGTCAACTCTTCGCATGAGGTGGCCAAAGTACTGGAGTTTCAGCTTTAGCATCATTCTGTCCAAAGAAATTCCAGGGCTGATCTCCTTCAGAAGGGACTGGTTGGATCTCTTGCAGTCCAAGGGACTCTCAAGAGTCTTCTCCAACACCACAAATCAAAAGCATCAATTCTTTGGTGCTCAGCCTTCTTCACAGTCCAACTCACATACCACTTCATGCTAAATAGATGGGGAAACAGTGGAAACATTGTCAGACTTTATTTTTCTGGGCTCAAAAATCACTACAGATGGTGACTGCAGCCATGAAATTAAAAGACGCTTACTCCTTGGAAGGAAAGCTATGACCAACCTACATAGCATATTCAAAAGCAGAGACATTACTTTGCCAACAAAGGTTCGTCTAGTCAAGGCTATGGTTTTTCCTGTGGTCAGGTATGGATGTGAGCGTTGGACTGTGAAGAAGGCTGAGCGCCAAAGAATTGATGCTTTTGAACTGTGGTGTTGGAGAAGACTCTTGAGGGTCCCTTGGACTGCAAGGAGATCCAACCAGTCCATTCTGAAGAAGATCAGCCCTGGGATTTCTTTGGAAGGAATGATGCTAAAGCTGAAACTCCAGTACTTTGGCCACCTCATGTGAAGAGTTGACTCATTGGAAAAGACCCTGATGCTGGGAGGGATTGGGGGCAGGAGGAGAAGGGGACGACAGAGGATGAGATGGCTGGATGGCATCACTGACTCGATGGACGTGAGTCTGAGTGAACTCCGGGAGTTGGTGATGGACAGGGAGGCCTGGCGTGCTGCGATTCATGGGGTCGCAAAGAGTCGGACACGACTGAGCGACTGATCTGATGTGATCTGATGAATGTCTTGTATATATATATGAATGCCAAGGTCATGTGGTAAGAGCATATACATGAGGAAAGAAACAATATTTTAAAGGATAATGGATGACACATTTTTCAGGACTGAAGAATGATAAGAATGGTCAGATTGCAAAACCTGCCTCATCCCATGAAGTCTCACCTTGACACTGTAATAAATCTCAGAACTCCTCATAGAGGAGTTATTATTTTTTAAATTCTTTTAAATACTGTAGTACATAAAGTCTTTAGAACTTAAAGTAATCCCAGAAGACATAAATTAATATCTTAAACTACAGGAAGACATATATCCTACAAGTAAAGATGAATGGCCACAGAAGAAAGATTTGGCAATTTGTATCAGAGGAAAAAGAGTTTTACCAATCAAAAAAATATTTCTTCAAACATATAAGGATAAAAAATATAATCAGAAATAAAAATACATCAAAGAATATTAACAATTCATAGAAAAAATCCTCGCTATATTGTAAAAAAGGTACTCAATATCTTTTTAAGAAAATGCATATTTAGATTTCATGGATATCATTTTTAAGCATATCCCATTGTCACAGCTTGAAAAGTATGATAAAACTCTGCTTTGTTGAATTTATAGGAGAAAGGTCACAAGTACTACTTATGGGGGTATGAGTTATTAAAAATCTAATTTCTTTGCAGCACATTTGGAAAATCAAGCCAATTTATAACTGTATATTTTTTGACCAGAAAGAAATTCTACTTGAAATTTTTGTATATACTCTACTCATTATAGCATTGTTTATAATATCTAAAGATTGAAAACAACATAAATGTTTCCCAACAGGAGCTTATAAAGAACTTGGAGATTAAAATTACAATATATTAGTATGCAATATATATTTGTATGACATTATTTCCAAGATAAATTACTGTCAAAATTTTTGAGAACATAGTGTAGACTAGGCTACTGTATGTGAAAAAGGAGGAGTAACACAGAATATATTTAAAATTAGATTCGTTTGTCATCTTTGTTTGTTAGAACTTTGAAAACATATGTATGAATATTTCTTACTTATATATAAGTTGTTTATTTTGAACTGGCTTATATAATTCAAGGTGCCTTATTTTGTTCACTGTAGCATTTCATTCACTTTCTAGTTTAAGTCTGTCCCAACACCATGACAATCAGGCTATTATCAGAAAAACAGTCAGCTTACCGTTACAAACTTGGCCCCTGTTTCAGATATTTGTCCTAGTATGCCTCTAGATAGCTTATTATGAGAAAGTTACAGATTCTGTGGTATTTAGAATGACAACTTAATGTTTGCAGTCTTCACCCCTGTCAAACTTCCGACAAAACACCCAAATATGATCATTCCTAAATATCAACCATAAGAAGTGCTGACCTCAAACAAATGCACTGAGAGGAATTTCTCCAGCAAAGATGGGTTTATTCAGGATTAGCAAAGAACTGCAGTTCTGGGTCTGTAACCATGATGAGCCACATGCAGGGCCCCCAGCACAAGGGAAGGAAGATGCTTTCATAGAGAGGAAAAGAAAGTTTGGAGGACCATAGTAAGCAAAGAGTGTATGGTTTTTCATTGTCTGAATCCCTGCCAGGAAAAAGGAGGAATTATTTTTCTTCCTTTTAGGCTCTGTTGTCCTCACAGGACATGAGAATTCCTCCCTCTGGTCACCTGACTCTATTTAATCAAGGTTTCCACTTATTATTATTTTTAAGGAAAGTAAAAACTATCCATTTAACATAAAATTGTGAAGTCTACACTCCATGACCAAGTGAATGACATTTAATTTGGTAAAATAATGAGAAGACCATTAACCAGAGCAGATTTGCCTCTAAAGAACTGACATTTAAGGTGGAATTCAGAACATACTCCATTTTTGGCTGAATATACCCTTAGCACATTTTTCCTCTTGAGGTTTTATAAATTTGATTTAAAAAACAACAATGGAAATTTAGTTTCTTCTGTCTTTCCTCCTCCTTTGTTTGCAATGGCAATGATAATGTTAGGTCCTTTCCTTTTGTTATGAGTGACAAATTATTTCTCTTCACAAAGTAGAAAGGTGATTATCTCTCATCTGGAATTTGTTGAGCAATTAAACTGATAGATAGGTAAAATAATGGCAGAGTACAGAAATAAGGCGGAAAGAGCAAATCTGACAGGAACATAGACAGTCTCTGCCCTCCTTGCTTGAACTAAAAAAGATGAGAGAGTTTCTCTTTTTAATTACTCCAAGGAAGGTGATTAGGCTTATGCTATATTGCTTGCTTAGTCCATGGGGTCACTAAGAGTCAGACAAGACTCAGCGACTTCACTTTCACTTTTCACTTTCTTGCATTGGAGAAAGAAATGGCAACCCACTCCAGTGTTCTTGCCTGGAGAATCCCAGGGATGGGGGAGCCTCGTAGGCTGCTGTCTATGGGGTCGCACAGAGCTGGACATGACTGAAGCGACTTAGCAGCAGCAGCAGCATATTGCTTGCTTGCCCAGAGCTGAATATAGTATATCAAATAAATGAATGATACAAAGTAAAAGAGGATGTAGTATAGACCCTCTTTGTTGGTATGAGAAGTATGTGAAGGACATATCTTGTCAACATGATTTGATCAAAAGGAATTGTGAAAGTATATCCCTGGTCACCCAAGACAACCTAATGTGCCACAAAAAAGCACAAAATCAAATGACATCTGGTTTCTAATGAGAGGGTCATGGACCAAAGCTGACTTCTGTGGTTTACACAAAATTTCCTACATTCTAAAAAGCTTTTCAGCCTCTTTCAATAGCATATGAAATTCATAGTGAGATTATGAAATAGATGGCCAGTGGTATCTAGTGCTGCTCTAGAAAAATCTTCTATTTTATTTAAAATCTTTCTTGAATTTGTTACACTATTGCTTCTGTTGCTTTTATATTCTGGTTTTTTGGCCACGAGACATGTAGGATCTTAGCTCCCTGACCAGGGATGAAACCCACATCCCCTGTGTTAGAAGGCAAACTACTAACCACTGGACAACCAGGGAAGTCCCTATAAAAATCTTTGAATGAGAAAGGCCAGAACAAAATATTTCTTCTAAGGTCTAGGCAGATTAGTGGGATTTAGGGCCAAGAAGAAAGAATTATGCAGTTTTAAAACTGCATACTAACTACTTAAGACAGCTGATATAATTATACTTTCTAACCTTGGATATTTATTATTATTATTTTTTAATTAAAGGATTTTTATGACTATGGGAGGTAATTAGTAAATACCTTTGGCAAGTCACATGCTTTCTAAACATGCCAAACCTCATCATGGTGTAGGTGCTGTACTAGAGCAGTGCATTGAAGAAAATACTGATTGGACCATAATTTCTTTCTATCGATGTCTGTTTGGAATGGTTGAGGGCCTTCTTTCTATCCAAAGACTTTGATCACAATAAATTTCATATAGTAATAAAATTGCAATCTGTTTATAAATAGCAGATTTTAAAAATCATTCACATAAAAAAGACTGATCAAATACCATGGAAGTGGCAGAAATGTGGAAGGGAGAACCTTTTTTGGAAAGGTCTTTAAGTACATATTTACTGAATTTGAAATCATCATAATCTGCCTTTATATGCCATAAAAATAAAAGAGAGTGGAAAGAAAAAAGATTATTAAAAGAGATAGAAGTTACATTAAAGTCACTCAAGTGACAATATTTTTTCCACATTTCTGTAGGCATGATCCTTTATTAAGACTTGCCATTTTCAAAAGTCTAATCATGCTATCAAGTATATTCTGATTTTATTTAAATTGATAAAATGAAATTAATAACTGAAGAGTCAAGTAACAGCAAACAAATGTAATTTCCAAATAAGAAAATTCATTTTAACCTGCATTAATTAAAAGATGGAGTGAACATAATTTTGCTGAACATCACTAGTAGAAAATATCTGAACTAGAAAAGTACTTGGTTTGTGAACAGATCCACTGGTGCCTACTGTCTTCTGGACATTCCAGTAAAGACAATTGTATACTTGCTATATCATGTTCTAACTAAAAAGGTAACAAATTAGAATTCAAGTACACAGGCAAATAAAATTTTTAGTTGTCTTGAAGTAGTCAAATTATATCCAGAGTGCCTCATGCATAATGCCGGGCTGGATCAATCACAAGCTGGAATCCAGATTATTACCTGGAGAAATATCAACAACCTCAGATAAGCAAATGATACTACCCTAATGGCAGAAAGCTAAGAGGAACTAAAGAGCCTCCTGATGAAGGTAAAAGAGGAGAATGAAAAAGCTGGCTTAAATTCAACACTCAAAAAACTAAGATCTTAGGTGATCTTAGTTGATACCTGGTTCCATCACTTCATGGCAAATAGATGGGGAAAAAATGGAAACAGTGATAGATTTTATTTTCTAGGGCTCTAAAATCACTGGGGATGGAAACTGCAGTCATGAAATGAAAATATACTTGCTTCTTGGAAGAAAAGCTATGACAATCCTACACAGTGTATTAAAAAGTAGAGACATCACTTTACTGACAAAGGTCCATATAGTCAAAGCTATGGTTTTTCCAGTAGTCATGTATAGATGTAAGAGTTGAACCATTAAAGGCTGAGCACCAAATAATTGATGCTTTTGAATTGTGGTGCTGGAGAACTCTTGAGAGTCCCTTGGACTGCAAGGAGATCAAACCAGTCCATCCTAAAGGAAAGCAGTCCTGAAGATTCATTGAAAGGACTGATGCTGAGGTTGAAGCTCCAATACTTAGGCCACCTGATGAGAAGTGCTGACCCACTGGAAAAGACCCCAATGCTGGGAAAGATTGAGGGCAGGAGGAGAAGGGGCCAACAGAGGTTGAGATGGGTGGATGGCATCACCGACTCAACGGACATGAGTTTGAACAAACTATGGGAGATAGTGAAGGACAGGGCAGCCTGGCATGCTGCAGTCCATGGGATCACAACAAGTTGGACAGGACTTAGGGATTGAACAAAAGCACAAAGTCAAATTTAGTGAAAAGAAAGCCAGTTAAGAACCAAACAAGTTAAAACTTAAGGCACCTATGGTATTTTTATTCACTGATTTGTTTATTTTTCCTTTGTTTTGAAATAATTCAGTGACTAGAAAATGTATTTGTAGAGGTGTTGGGGAAAATGCCAGAAAATGCAGAGCCATTTGTACCAGCTTAACAAATCTTTGCCAATGATCAAGTTTCAATGGAACCATAGGAACAACCATTACAGGATTAAAATAAGTTTTGAGCAATTCTCATGTTAATCTTGAGGTATTAAATTATAGTAATTATATTTATTTTTGAAACAAACTGTGGAAAAAAGAGTCTAGTGACTCAGGCCTAGTTATGAATGATCATTTTGGATAATTCTAAATTCTAACAACTGTTTGAATTATGTGGTGAACTCATGATTTAGAGTAACACAATGACAAAACTATATTTGCTCAATTTTTATTGAAATGTTAGAAATAATTTTATAGTTCATTCTTCTATTTTAAACTATATTATTGCAATTCTTAACCTTTCTTTGAATATTTACTACCATGCATGTCATAGCAGTCAACTTTAATTATGATGGCAGTTAATTCCTACGAGAATGTGACTACCTCTGCTCACAATGTCAATAATCTCATAGTTTCACAAAGCCACATTAGGATACAAAATACTGAGAGTATGAAATAGAAATTAAATGTATAAATCAGCTTGATGTTCATTCTAAAGCTGTTTATAAAAGAAAACAAATTAAATGACTGTAATTGCAGTTATTTAAGAGCTTCAGATTTTTTTATTTGAGGTCTGATTATAGTGGAAAATTCTATAGTGCCAAAATTATCATAAAGGAGAAAATAACATCAGTGTTACTGATGAAATGAAATGTGATTCCACACTGGGTAGAATGGCTTTATATAACTCTGAAATATTTCTAATATTTTCTTTGGTATTTTTTTTCCTATAGTTACAAATAGTTATTTATATTATCTAAACAATATTATCATATTTCAGCAATTGTTGGAAAAATATCGCTTGCTTTTTATAGTCCCTTGTGTGACCTATTTTACAGACCTTTTCAACATTTAATGATCCCTGGAGGCTCTTAAGTTTGTCAGTGTTACCCTCAATGTTAATAATTTATACTCACGCTACATGAAAAAAGCATTGGAGACAAAAGGACTGGTAAATAAGGAAAAATAAGAACAAAAGCACTGTAAATTTGAAGAAAGCTCAGAAATTGAAAGTAAGAAAGCAGTGTGTGTATGTAAGAGATAAAAATGAAAAGAAAACAAAAAGGAGAAGACGGTTAATTCACAGTTTTGAATTAAGAATCATAACAATTATTTAGGACAGAAAACATTTTTTGATGTTAAATTTCCAGAGTAGTGTTTTCTATGACTATATTACCTCTTATATTTATTCCTCCATTCTGCAAATGCCAGTAAATATTTGTACTGTGTTGGGGGTCCTATGGTAAGTGTCAGAGGCATCAACATCTTCAAAGAGCTTAAGGTTTAGTAGAAGTAGCTGGGCAAATTAAATGTGTCACAATACAGTTTTATAGATATTGTGTGGGTATCCTTGCGGGATTCTGTAGAGGGAAGGAAGAACAAAGAAGGTATGCCCATGGTACCCAGAGTTAGGCCATGATGAACAATGAATGTCATTGAAAAAGTTGGGGACTTTGACTAGAATCCCAAGAAAACAAAGACAGAAGGGCAAAAACTTACTGATAAAACTTTATTAGAGGTCTTCCCTGGTGGTACAGTGGATAAGAATCCACCTGCAGGGCACACGGCTTTGATCCCTGGTCCAGGAAGATTCACATTCCCTGAAGCAACTAAGCCCATGCACTTAGAGTGTGCAAACCACAGCAAAAGAAGCCACCACAAAGAGAAGCTTTTGAACCACAACGAAGAGTAGCCCCCTCCGGCTGCAACTTGAGAAAGCCCGCGAGCAGCGATAAAGACCTAGCGCAACCAAAAATACAATTAACTAAATAAGTAATATTTTAAATAAAGGAAACCCTTAAAACAATTTATTAGGAAGTACGATTCCTGGGAAGGAGCAAAAGGAGACTGAAACAAACAATAAGGGAACACATAAAAGCTGGCCACACACTCTTCACAGAGGCCCCGTGAATGGCCTGAGGGGCAAAGGTAGGAGCTGCTGCTGCTGCTGCTAAGTCGCTTCAGTCGTGTCCAACTCTGACTCTGTGAGACCACATAGACGGCAGCCCACCAGGCTCCTCCATCCCTGGGATTCGCCAGGCAAGAACACTGGAGTGGTTTGCCATTTCCTTCTCCAGAGGGAGGAGAGATGCAGACAAATTTTTCTACTGGCTTTCATCTTATTTTTTTAACTTTTAAATGACTATTGGCTGTGCTGGTCTTTGTGCCTGCTCGTGGGCTTTCTCTAACTGCAGTGAGTGGAGGCTATTCTCTAGTTATGGTGTCTGGATTTCTCATTACGGTAGCTTCTCTTGTGGAGCATGGGCTTTAGGCATGTGGACTCAGTAACTGTGGTGCCCGGACTTAGCTACTCCAAGGTATGTAGGAGCTTCCTGGATCAGGGATTGAACATGTGTCCTCTGCATTCGTAGGTAGATTCCTAACCACTGGAACACCCAGTAAGTTTGGCTCTCATCTTTATTGGTTAAAAATTGGCCAACATTAGCAACAATTCTCCAACATTTCCAGAAATTCATGCTGAACACTATTGAGTCTTGTTACTCTTCCTGCCAGATCAGAGTAATGCCGCAGATCTGGAGGCAAGAGGTGGCAGGGGAATTTGTGTGAGGTGTGGCTCTGTTGGCTGTGCCTAGAAGCAAGAAGAGTGATCAGAAGCAATGGCCCTAGAGACCCCTCAGAGGCAGTAGCAGCAGCAGCAGCAGCAGCAGCAGTAGCAGCAATAACTCACATGACCATGAAAATTATGGGCAGGTCTGTGTGTGTGTGTGTGTGTGTGTGTTCAGTTGCTTTAGTCACGTCCATCTCTGTGTGACCCTATGGACTATAGCCCACCAGTCTCCTCTGTCCATTGCATTCTCCAGGCAAGAATACTGGAGTGAGTTGCCATGCTCTCCTCCAGGGGATCTTCCCAACCCAGGGATTAAACCCACTGGCAGGCAGGTCTTTACTGGCATGTCTCCTGCACTGGCAGGCAGGTTCTTGACCACTAGTGTCACCTGGGAAGCCCAGGCAAATCTGACCGAATAAGTGCACGGATCTGGGATGGTCCATAAACTGTGATGGTCCATAAACACAGCATCTTGTGTATGCTGCTTGAAGTTAGTCTTGAAAAATAACTACATGTTCACCAAATGAATATGCAATCAGAAGGTGAAACATAAGAAAATGCATGATTGTATGTAACTGACTCTTGAATTATATTACTCTTGAATCAATTCATGTCCTCCATTGATACTGATACAGTCTTGTCCTATTCTCTGAAATATAGCTTATTAACAGCCTTAAAAAAATCACTATCTAATTAATCCATCCATATTCAAGCTTTACCCTTCCCTTTCACAGATCTTCTTTCCATCATCCATTGAACATCTAGTTCTGGGATTTCAAGTCTTAAAATACTTCAATGAATTTTCTTTCATTTAAGATAAAATTCCCAATCTTTAACATGGCTTACCAATACTTTCTAGCACCAACCTGTGTTTTCTCTTAGCCCAAACCTACTGGCTCATCATTCCCTCACAGTGCTGAGATCCTTCTCACTCCTATAGGCTAGTTACCTAGCAGATTGTCTGATTAATATCCATGCAAATAGACAGGAAGGAAATGAAGATAATGCCTCCCTTTAGAGCCTCCATTGAACAGGTGTGTTTTCAATCGTTCAGTTTTATTGATTCTTTGCAACCCCAAGGATGGTAGACTGCCAGATTCCTCTGCCTATGGAATTTTTCGGGAAAGAATACTGGAGCAGATTGCCATTTCCTACTCCAGGGGATCTTCCTGACCCAGGGATTGAACCTGCAACTCTTGTGTCTCCTGCATTGGAAGGCAGATTCCTTACAACTAGTACCACCTGTGAAACCCCATTGAGCAAAAGAGGCAGACTAAAGGATATGTCAAAGATTGGAATCAAATATACATAACTGGAACTTTTATAGTTGTGTTGGATTTGAAGATGAGAAAAGCATTAGAAAAGTTTTAGTGAAATAGTCCCTGAATGAAAAATAGGAGTGGATATTTAGCTTTTGATTGCTGTGCATTCTAGAAGAAAAATACTATCGCAATGTTTGGATTGCAAAATGCTTTGGTAAGATCAGAGGAAGTGGAGTAATCTCTCTCACTGGCACTTGGGGTGTGGGGTGAAATAACTGGACTGGGACTGGAAGAGAATTTTTTTTTTTAGTATCATACTTTTTGCAGTCTCAGACTTATGTTTTTCTGCAAAAGTATATATCTTCATAACAAGTTATTCTTCACTCTGTCAAGTCCATTTATGTATCATCTTATTAATGGGAAGATCTGTGTGATGTTTTAATTATAAATCCTATCTCATTATATATAGTATTACTGTAAAATTATGTTTACCTTTTTGTGTTAAATTCTCCAGGCCACTTGATTTCTTATTCAAATCCAATATTTGGCCTAAAGATATACAAGTTCAAAACTACTGCCTCTTACTTCTTGGTGAATTTCTTTCTCTTTATTTTTCAGTCAACCCATCCAGCATTATTTTTTCAATGTCAAAGCACATTTTTGCTAAAATATTTTCTTTTAGTTATAATAGCCCTTATGAATCAGTCACACTAAAGATCTAGTAGAAGCAGAAGAGATCAAGAAGAGATGGCAAGAATACACAGAAGAACTGTCAGAAAAAGATCTTAATGACTCAGAAACAACAATGGTGTGGTGGCCCACCTAGAGGCAGACACCCTGAAGTGTGAGGTCAAGTGGCCTTAGGAAGTACTGCTGCCAATAAAGCTGTTGGAAATGATGGAATTCAAGAAGTGCTATTTAAAATCCTAAAGGATAATGCTATTCAAGTGTTGCACTCAATATCTCAGCAAATTTGGAAAACCAAGCAGTGGCCACAGGACTGGAAAAGATCAATCCTCACCCCAATTCCCAAGAAGGGCAGTACAAAAGAATGTTCAAACTACCAGACAATTGCACTCACTTCCCATGATAGCAAAGTTATGCTCAAAATCTTTCAAGCTAGGCTTCAGCAGTACTTGAATCAAGAACTGCCTGATGTACAAGCTGGGTTTGAAAAGGCAGAGCGACCAGAGATCAAATTGCCAACATTCGCTGGATCATAGAAAAAGCAAGAGAAATCCAGAAAAACCTCTACTTCTGTTTCTTCGGCTGTGATAAGCCTTGGACTGTGTGGATAACAATAAACTGTGGAAAACTCTTAAAGAGATAGGAATACCAGACCACCTGACCTGCCTCTTGAGAAATCTGTATGCAGGTCAGGAAGCAGCAGTTAGAACTGTACATGGAAGAACAGACTGGTTCCAAATAAGAAAAGGAGTATGTCAAGGCTGTATATTGTCACCCTGCTTATTCAAGTTATATGCAGAGTACTTCATGAGAAATGCTGGGCTGGATGAAGCACAAACTGGAATCAAGATTGCCAGGAGAAATATCAATAACCTCAGATATGCAGATGATACCAACCTTATGGTAGAAAATGAAGAAGAACTGAAGAGCCTCTTGATGAAAGTGAAAGAGGAGAGTGAAAAAGTTGGCTTAAAGCTCAACATTCAGAAAACTAATGAGAGGGTAACAGGCAGGAAGGCCAGTGGTCTCCAAATGGAGGACATAGCCTGCAAGTGTCAGACATTTTTATCTCTCTTAAGCGGCAGGAGGAAACAAACTAACAATATTTTTTTCCTTCTCTATACAAATTTAAAAGAGAGGTTTCTCTTAAAATACTGTGTTGCCATAATGACACCTGGTTTCGCCTGAAGTTAGCTATTCTTGAGCCTAGAGATAACCAATGCCTTTTTCTTATGGAAATGTTTGTCTTAAGCTATGCTAATGTACTACGCCTTTACCCCAAACTCTGTCTCCAAGTCGGTTCCGCCTCTTGGCCCAAAACCTACTTGACAAACCAGTATGTTATACTCAGATATTGTTCCCCTAATCTATGTAAATGAAACTATTTGTATGGTGGTCTGCCCTTCTTTAAGATTCAAGTTAATTATTTTATGGCCCAAGATTATCCCAAAATGCATCTTATGGGCGAGGGGCCTGGTGCTATTCTGAATTATAAGACATTCCTTTCTTTCATTAACAGACTGCTAGTGACTATATAACATCCAGCTGAAGACTAGCAGGGGGGTGCTCTTTCTGCCCCCTTCTGATGCCTATGTCAGAAGCTTTCTCTATCTCCTTTATACTTTAATAAAACTTTATTACACAAAAGCTCTGAGCGATCAAGCCTCGTCTCTGGCCCCGGATTGAATTCTTCTCCTCCGGGGGCCAAGAATCCCGGTGTATTCGCGTGATTCAACAACAACCTTTCACTAAGATCATGGCATCGGGTCCCATCACTTCACGGCAAAAAGATGTGGAAATAGTGGAAACAGTGGCTGAAATAATTTTCTTGGGCTCCAAAATCACTGTAGATGGTGACTGCAGGCATGCAATTAAAAGATGCTTACTTCTTAGAAGGAAAGTTATGACCAACCTAGACAGAATATTAAAAAGCAGAGACATTTCTTTGCCAAAACAAGGCTATGGTTTTTCCAGTGGTCATGTATGGATGTGAGAGTTGGACTGTGAAGAAAGCTGAGCGCGGAAGAATTGATGCTTTTGAACTGTGGTGTTGGAGAAGACTCTTGAGAGTCCCCTGGACTGCAAGGAGATCCAGCCAGTCCATCCTAAAGGAGATCAGTCCTAGGTGTTCATTGGAAGGACTGATGTTGAAGCTGAAACTCCAATACTTTCGCCACTTGATGCAAAGATATAATTCATTTGAAAAGACCCTGATGCTGGGAAAGATTGAAGGCAGGAGGAGAAGGAGACGACAGAGGATGAGATGATTGGATGGCATCACCGACTCAATGGACATGGGTTTGGGTGGACTCTGGGAGCTGGTGATGAACAGGGAGGCCTGGTGTGCTGCAGTTAATGGGGTCACAGAGTCAGACACAACTGAGCGACTGAACTGAACTGAACTGAACTACAGGAGTATTATCTAGGGATCAAAGTCACTATAAATACAGAATAAGCCTCCTACTTAGTAACATGTTCAAGAGTCAAAAATGATTAAAAGTAATAATAATTATAAAATGATAATAATAATATCAGGGAACTATGTTCCAAACACTCGTCTAAACACTTTGTTTAGATTATTTCAAATCTTCAAAAGTCTATGATGTTGATAATAACATATTCTCTTTAAATTCAGTCATTAAATTTGAGAGATCTTTAGAAAAAAATAAATGTTTATTATCCAATTATGTAACCCAAGTGTGCAAGTAGTGATAATGTCACATAAACATAAAAGTGCCAGAGTTTACATGCTCATTAAGCCACATCAATAATATTTCCATCAAGTTGTCCTAGCTGATCTTTCCATCTGCTGCTGCTGCTGCTGCTATGTCGCTTCAGTCGTGTCCGACTCTGTGCAACCACACAGACGGCAGCCTACCAGGCTTCCCTATCCCTGGGATTCTCCAGGCAAGGCTACTGGAGTGGGTTGCCATTCCTTCTCCAATGCAGGAAAGTGAAAAGTAAAAGTGAAGTCGCTCAGTCGTGTCCGACTCTTAGCAATCCCACGGACTGCAGCCTACCAGGCTCCTCCGTCCATGGGATTTTCCAGGCAAGAACACTGGATTGGGGTGCCATTGCCTTCTCCAGATCTTTCCATCTAGAGTCATTTTAAAGCATATGTTTGGAACAACAGCCACTAAATTTGGGTCTCTGAGTGCAAAAGGCGGTGATAGTAGTGATGGTGTGGAAATAAACTTATGCATATATCATCAATTACCCTCTCCATTGTGTACATGGATGCAAACATGAGAGGAGACACAAGTGTGGAGAAGGAAATGGCAACCCACTCCAGTGTTCTTGCCTGGAGAATCCCAGGGATGGTGGAGCCTGGTGGGCTGCCATCTGTGGGGTCGCACAGAGTTGGACACGACTGAAGCGACTTAGCAGCAGCAGCATTGACACTTTGAGGGCTTCGCTGGTGGCTCAGATGGTCAAGAACCTGCCTGCAATGCAGGAAACCCAGGTTCAATCCCTGGGTAGGGCAGATTCCCTGGAGAAGGGAATGGCTAACAACTCCAGCATTCTTGCCTAGAGAATTCCATGGACAGAGTGACAGTGACCTGGTGGACTACAGTCCATGGGATCACAAAGATTTGGACACGAATGCATGATTGACACTTTGACATTGACACTTCTGCAAGTATTAAGATCCAGATGTAATTTCAATTCTTTACATTTGTTTTTTTTTTATCCTTGCAAACTGAAAAAGTCGAATGGAAGCTATTTTTCTAATAATATTTTGTGCATATAAAAATAATTATTTCTGGGCAGTTAAAATAAATGTTCAGCTTCTATAAAAGTCCTTAAAATCTAAATTAAAAAAAATTTAATTTAATAAGTCACAAAGAAAATAAACTTTTAAAATAAACAGTCACAACAATGGCTTTTGAAATACTGATTTCAAGTCACAATTCAAAACCTGTAATGTGTAACTATAAAGCATTTTGCACTGGTAGCTGTGTTTGGTAATTACTTTTGTTATTTCTCCTCAAGAGAAATTAATACAAATATTTTTGAGTCTGAATTAAACAATGAAGTAAAAAATAAGTGGTTAGCCTCAAAATACCCTATATTATGCCTTAATACAGAGGCACTGCTAGGAATAGCACCTGGGTTCTGTAATATATCCTACTACCATACATTAATTTTGGATTTAAATTTTAATTATCTTGACTCATTACTTGTTTCTGTAAATGATTTTAATTACATACCTCATTATTCATTTTAATGCACTTGTATAATGTCTTGTACTGATCTGGAATTTCTTCTCTTAATGTACATACAACCTAACTTTTTGGAAAATGTGCATATTTAATCAACTCATGCTGCTGCTGCTGCTAAGTCGCTTCAGTCGTGTCCGACTCTGTGTGACCCCATAGACGGCAGCCCACCAGGCTCCCCAGTCCCTGGGATTCTCCAGGAAAGAACACTGGAGTGGGTTGCCATTTCCTTCTCCAATGCATGAAAGTGAAAAGTGAAAGTGAAGCCGCTCAGTCGTGTCCGACTCTTAGTGACCCCATGGACTGCAGCCTACCAGGCTCCTCCGTCCATGGGATTTTCCAGGCAAGAGTACTGGAGTGGGGTGCCATTGCCTTCTCCAATCAACTCATAGTCTCCATTTAAACTTTTGTCAACAATTTTTAAGTTGCATTGTACATTTTTCTTTTCTTGGAAAGTCTAATGAAACTTGAATAATCATAAAAATCATTTTAGGTATATGAAGGCATATTTTTTTCATAACTTGGCTCCTTAATCATTACTTAATTTATATATACTTAGTTTGCAGGGAACAATGAAAAAATCCGATTACTCTTTCTTGAGAGGAATACAAACTTGGATCCATTAACCTTTATTATGTTCCAGGTAGTTTGACTATATATCTGTTTATTCACTGTAATACTCCTCCAGTTTATGAAGTTCTAGTAAATACTGAATAAATGGTATCAGTTATGATGTGCTGATCTCAAATCTTCTAATTGCTTTTGAATATAAAATTTTATTTCTATTCATAATACTATGAAGTAGGTATTACTGTTATCTCCATTTTTCTGATGAGGAAATGGAAGAAAAAGTTAGGGTAAGCTTTCTCAGGGCCAGACAACTAGTTATTTCATTCCCTAATCTGAATGCTTAACCAATGATATATTAGGGCCTCATCCAAGTATAAGTGGAGAGACGATCTGTTTTACTGTTACCAAAACATGGCACATTGAAGAGCATGGTTTCAGTGGCAAACAGATATGACTTTGAGTCCTAATCCTAGACAGTTTAACTTCTCTGACCCTCCCTTTTCTCATCTGTGAATAACAGAATTTTTCTGAGGACCTGAGAAACTACCTACCTATATGTTGAGTGTTTTACAAACAGTAGTTCTTATATAATTAATTTTAAAAGCAATAATATTAAAATGAACAATAAATTGATTTGGAGTATTAGGATAAAGGATAAGGTATTTCAGTGAAAAATAGAGATTGGATGTGAGTTAAGAAAATGCCATTTCTATCCTAGAGGAAAAGCCATTTCATTTTGTAGTTTATGTAAGATCTAAGCTTTCCCAAGACTGCATCTGAGTAGAGCCAGATGCAGCTGCTTCAGTTACCCAGATTATCTCTGATAAAGTCCATGGATAAATCCCTGAAGAGTGAAAAAACCTTTGGCATTCCCAATACTAAATAAGCTATTTGATTTTCTTTACTCTCCATGGAATAAGAACTGTTTGACAGTTTGCATTGATTATGTCTGCATCATTTAAACACAGATGTCTCCACTATTAAAATTACCTAATTGTTTTAAAATACTAAGATAGGTTTCATTGTCCTAAGGGAAAAGATGAAAAACCCATATTCAATAGGAAGAATCAGATAGCACAGCTTAATACTGTCAACAACTTCCAGGTGCCAGGAACCTGGAAGAATTAACCCTATAGGATTAGATATACAACTGTTGCAGAGTGATCCAGGATACTTTGCACTTGAGATCCTGCCCCTTATATATGTATCCCTAGCATGACACTCTTTTACCAGTAGGGGAGAAGGGTAGAAAAATGTCTCTCCTCTACAATAATGTTATTATAAAATCTCGCCAAGTACCAGGTATGTGGTACTATATTCCTGAATTCACCAATATTTATATCATATTTAATTTCCTTTCCTGCTTTTCCTTATAACTTCCTACCTTTGTGCACATCTTAAAGCCATACCTATGAATGTGTCTATAAAACTGGTCAAAGAACGACAATTAAGCAGAGGATTACAATAATTATGTGAAAAAAACCTTGACTTCTTAAAGCAACAAAAGTTCAGTAGGTAATTATGTCGAAATTACTTTTCTTGATCTTAAATTATACAGATAATTTACCCAGACTGCTTTTTTATCTGGAATATAGAAATTTATATGTTTCTTTTGGAATATCAAGGATATTAATCTCTATGAAGCATTTACATAGCTTAAATCCCCTTTTTAGTGGAAAATATAGTCAAGGTTAACATTTTAATAACCATGTCTATGAAAATAATATAATATACAGTGTATGATTTATTTAAAACAAAACATCTTAGTGTTTAAATATATTTGGAACACGTTAAAGGTTCTAAATTGACCCTAAGTAGATTTTGCATATTTTCAAAAATTTTTGAAGTAAATTAGATGTTATGTCCTGTAAAAAAATGAAGACATTTTTGCCAAATTATATATTTTTTAAAGATTTTGTGGGAACTCTCCAAGTGAATACTTGAAAAATGGTTGAATCTAATGTAATTTCATGACATTAGTAAAGTATACCATAGACATAGTTTTGAAATATTATTAAGCATCAGAATCACCTGAGGACTCTTAAAATGCACATATCTGAGTCCTCTAACACCTTTTTTTTAAAAAAAAATCTCCAAGGGAAAGGTCTATTCACCAAAATTTCATATAGCATAGATTCCCGTGATCCTGACACCCAATGTAATTTGGAAATTATTACTGTCAAAAATATTGTTATCCTGTATAGAATTTAGGATTACACCAAATCTTCAAATAGCTTGCAAATAATATTTTACAAATATCTAAAGTGTATCTATGGTATCTTTTTTTATGATCATTCAGTATTAGGTCTGTGCTTTCTCTCTAAACTGAACCACTTTAGAAAATGCACTTAGGTAGAAGCAACAAAGCTGCCCCTTGAACAACATGTAATTTAGCTGTGTGGATCCATTTATATGTAGAATTTTTTCTTTTTTCTTTTTTTTCTTTTCTTTTTTTTTCTCATTTTTATTTTTTTATTTTTTAAATTTACAATATTGTATTGGTTTTGCCATATATCAACATGAGTCTACCACAGGTATACACGTGTTCCCCATCCTGAACCCTCCTCCCTCCTCCCTCCCCGTACCATCCCTCTGGGTAGTCCCAGTGCACCAGCCCCAAGCATCCAGTATCGTACAATACTACACCATCTGCAACTGGTTTAACCATGGATGCAGAACTTCAGATGTGAGGTTGGAATATAAGGTTACGTGTGGATATTGCACTGCTCAGTGAGTCGGCTCTCTTAACTCCCATATTTTTTACAGGTACATATGTGTAACAGATACAATACATGCACATATACCTGGGATAGCATATTTGGAAGCTAATATACACTACTTTGGAGAAGGCAATGGCACCCCACTCCAGTACTCTTGCCTGGAAAATCCCATGGACTGAGGAGACTGGTGGGCTGCGGTCCATGGGGTCGCTGGGAGTCAGACATGACTGAGTGACTTCACTTTGACTTTTCGCTTTCATGCCTTGGAGAAGGAAATGGCAACCCCCTCCAGTGTTCTTGCCTGGAGAGTCCCGGGGACGGCAGAGCCGGCTGGGCTGCTGTCTCTGGGGTCACACAGAGTCGGACACGACTGAAGTGACTTAGCAGCAGCATGCACTACTTTAAACAAATATCAAACAATTTCACTAAGATAACATAATAGACATTTATTTAAACTATTCTAGGTGCATTGATTTTGACAAACATATTCATTATAAAAAAGGGTTAGATATTTTTTATAATTTACAATAAGCCATCTTTACTATTTTTGTTTATTCTTATATCTTTGGCAACTAGAATAGGATTGGGACAGGGTTAACATTTAAATATGTGTAGAGTTATTGTGTGAAATACAGATTGACTTCAACCGATGAATTTGCCTTTGATTTCCAGAAACATGTAATATTTTATAACTGAAAGATACTTAATGTATCTGTGATCTCAGTAAAATTTGTTTATACTGCTTATGATCACTCTTTTTAGCTCTCATAATATGTAATGACTACTTAAGGTTCCCAGGTTTTACTTTATTAGCTTTGTAATATATAACCTGCTACTTCCAAAACAAGCTAAGTAAATACCATATGTAATTAAACCTATTTTCAAGAATACTATTGTTTTAAGCTTCATTCATTAACTATCACAGTAATATTTTATTTTTGTAATTTTGACAGCCAGTGAACCACAAGTTACAGGTGAATGGTATTTGAAGTTTCTATGACAGTATATGGGAGAAGGTGATGGCACCCCACTCCAGTACTTTTGCCTGGAAAACCCCATGGACGGAGGAGCCTGGTGGGCTGCAGTCCATGGGGTTGCAAAGAGCTGGACACGACTGAGCAACTTCACTTTCACTTTTCACTTTCATGCATTGAAGGAGGAAATGGCAACCCACTCCAGTGTTCTTTCCTGGAGAATCCCAGGGACTGGGGAGCCTGGTGGGCTGCCATCTATGGGGTCGCACAGAGTCGGACACGACTGTAGCAGCTTAGCAGCAGCAGCAGCATGACAGTATATTTAATATGATTACTTCTGTTGATGACTTACATGGACTTTTATGTATGAATGTAAATACCTCATAACAATAAGATTTAGATTATTGTGCTTCTGCTGCTGCTAAGTCGCTTCAGTCGTGTCAGACTCTGTGTGATCCCATAGATGTCAGCCCACCAGGCTCCCCTGTCCCTGGGATTCTCCAGGCAAGAACACTGGAGTGGATTGCCATTTCCTTCTCCAATGCATGAAAGTGAAAAGTGAAAGTGAAGTCGCTCAGTCGTGTCTGACTCTGTGCGACCCTACGGACTGCAGCCCACCAGGCTCCTCCATCCATGGGATTCTCCAGGCAAGAATACTGGAGTGGGGTGCCATTGCCTTCTCCGTATTGTGCTTCCAGGCAGGTTTAATTCACAAACCTCATTAACAATCATGTATTATTTTCTGTGGACCTTTGAATTAATTTGAGTGTGTGTGAATTTTTACTGTGCCAGTAGCAAAGTTCAAATAATTGATAGACATTATAAAAAGAATGGTAGAGTATTACATCCTTATTATCTTTGAATGAAAAGACAAATATAAGTTGTGATGCACAGCAAGTTACTAAATTTTAATGCCTCTTCTTTTGTCTTGATGTACTAATGCACGCATGCATGCTAAGTTGCTCCAGTCATGTCAGACTCTTTGCGACCCTATGGACAGTAGCCCGCCAGGCTCCTTTGTCCATGGGATTCTCCAGGCAAGAATACTGGAGTGGGTAGCCATCCCCTTCTCCAGAGGATCTTCCTGACCCGGGGATCAAACTTGGGTCTTCTGTACTGCATGTGGATTCTTTACCACCTGAGGCCCCAGGGAAGCCCTGGTGTACCAAATCAACATATAGATTGCATTAGAATATGATGCTCTTTCACTTAAGTTTTGGAATCACAATCTAACTCCTTTATCATGAACAAACTCCCTTATCATTTTTATTTTTCTCTTCATATATGATCTCTCATTAACTGTAAGTTTTTCTAGCCTTATTACATCTTTGTGTGTGTGTGTGTGTGTGTAATAAAGTTTTATTAAAGTATAAAGGAGATAGAGAAAGCTTCTGACATAGGCATCAGAAGGGGGCAGAAAGAGTACCCGCTTGCTAGTGTTAACAATGAAGTTATATAATCCAAAGAATATCTGGAGGTTGTAAAGACCTCATCAGACCTACTCCCATAATTTACATTTTAAGATAACACTGTCCTCAGGCAAGATATATCCTTGTAAAGACCAGGTTTACTCCCATAATTAACATTTTAAGATAACAGAAGGTTGAATCCAAAGACTGTCCTTAGGCAGGATACATTATTGGTATATAATCCTAAGGAATGTGGAGAAAGAAAAAAAAGTTTGTCCTTTCTTCCTCCTTGAGAATTCCAGACCCCTCTCTCCTTGGGGACCCCTAGACTCCCTATCAACCTGCCTAGGAAATGACTCTCTCATTCCCCCCTTTTCTTTTAGGAGAAGTATGTTGCCTAGGGAAAAGCGGCGTCGTTCTTGTTCCATAACTACTTCTGAGCTGACAAGGGGCATTGTCCCTAAATTGGTGAGGCAACATATTCTCCTAATCCTCATATTGAGGATATCTGATCCAGGGGCCCCAAATAGTAGCTGGAGGAAGCTACAGCAGTAGCAGGAGTTTGAGCAACCATTTGTAACTTAAAAGCTTTCATGTGGCTAGAAACAAATCCAGTTATACAATTATAGATGCAGGGAGCAAACAGCAAAAACACAACATTCAAAATCATAATTAAAAGTCACATTATGTCCATAGAGTACAAAGTGTTGCACCAGTCCATTTTAGGGTTGGTAGATGTCATCAGTTGAAGAAGAGGCATCCCATGTGATTGCTGTCGAAGGTATTCACAGACTTGGAGAAAGTCTTTTCCTTGAAGTGGGGATGTCCACTGTTAGGTAGGTAGAATAGGGAAAAGGAGTCCAAAATGGTGGCGGCTAAAAGACAAGGTAGGTCAAAGGAAGGTCCGAGGACCAGAGTGAAAACTTCAGGCAGAACAAACAGCACTCCTGGCTAAGCCCAATTTGCATAGGGCAGGCCCAGGTGGAAGAAAAAGGAGGAGCCAAAGCACTTTCTCTCGGACGCTCTCTCCCTCGTGCATGCGCGCGCGTGCGCGAGGTCTCTCTCTCTCTCTCTCTCTCTTTCTCCCTCCCCCTCTTTCTCCCTCCCCATGCACTTCCCCACTCCCTTCTCTTCGAGTCTTGGATTCTCCTGCTATCTTCTAAATAAAATGGAGCTGTCACACTGATTTGCCTAAGAGCTGTAACACGGTTTGTCCAAGACCAGAGAGCTGTGATGTGCCGAGGGTTTTGATTTGCTCTTCAAAGTGAGCTGCTGTTCCTTCAAATCTTTTTTCAATACTCACAACTTTGGCCAAAGAACAGACTATGGTTCTGTGGCTCTCTCTTCCACTAGAACTCCTGTCTCCTAACAAACCCCTGCCAAATGATTTTCATCCTGATACCACTTTTACCATCTTTGTCACTCAGCCCATTTAACAAACTCCAGGACACTCATCCACTTTCTTCAGTGATTTTAGGTTACAGATTCACAATTTTCCTTTTCAACTTGTCCTCTATCATCTTTTTAATCTTAAAAAAAATGCACAGTAAAGACTCTTCCCAAATTCTGAACTCACTGTTTTTCAGATTTTTTAAAAATTATAATAATCTTCACTATATTTTAGGCAACCAACAAATAACTAACATCAAACTGTGTCTTTATTAGAAATGTCCTGTTTCCCATATTCTTAATTCTGAAATAATGATTCTAGCCTTTCTACCTGTTTCATTCCTATTAATTTTATTTATCACAACCCTTATTAACTTATCTGCCACACATGTCAGTAGTCCTCAATATCCCATGTCTTCCACCCATACTTTACGCATCCTAATCTCTAAACACTTTCACACCAAGGGTCACACAGACCTAGATATTTTTCATCTGTTTCTCCTGTAGTTGGGGTATCTTCCAGTTGTTGGACTTTGGTGAGTCCACTATCTGTTACCTCCATTATCTCTTTTTTATTATGCAAAATCATACTGCTTTTTTTCCTAAAATTGGAAATGTGATACAATGTTATCTAATCACTCATTATATTTTGGCTAATTTTATTTATCACCTGATGCTAAGGACCCATATCCTGACCAGTCACCCTCAATAATGGTAGTCCTCCCACTTCCACTTTTGTTATTTTACTGAAAGTATACAAATTTTCTCCAGTCGACTGAGCAGCATCTGACCTACCTAAAGAAGAGCCCTAACAGCATGTCAGATGTGTGTGTATCTGACCCTTCACTTTCACCCTAACTCTCGATTTTCTCCAAACTCTGAAGATGTATCTCGCTTTGTACTTGCTATCACAATCCCACTGCCTCTAAATCCTTCAACTCTAGCCTCTTAGAAACTTTATTCTACTTTAACTGTTAGAGATGATCTTAGATGTTTCTAAACTCATATAGTTTTCATGAGGATATATTTATTTCTAAAACATAATACAGAAAGATCCCCTGGAGGAAGGCATGGCAACCCACTCCAGTACTCTTGCCTGGAGAATCCAATGGACAGAGGAGCCTGGCAGGCTACAGTCCATACATTCACAAAGAGTCAGACATGACTGAAGCAACTTGGCCAAAGGTAACAAGGATAACACTGTCTTCTAAAATAGAAGCCCTATGATCTATAAGACAAGCTCAGGTGTTTTTCAAAACATTGGTATCAAAGAAACACTGACAAATTAGAAAAGACAATTATCAGCCCCAGAGACAGCTTTGTCATTATAAAATGTTTATTTATAAAATGTTTCACAGAATGTTCAACTCTGTTACCCTACTCTCCATATGAGGCAGGGACACTATGTCAGAATTTCTGAGTCTATAGTAAAGGGCAGTATTTAGGATAAATTTTAGACATTTAGTATTGCTAAAAGAATGAATGAGTGATATAGGTAATGATGACCAGCTGTTAGTTATTATCTTCTTTTGTTCATTCACCATGCAGCTTCTAAATTTTATCAGATCAGATCAGATCAGTCGCTCAGTCGTGTCTGGCTCTTTGCGACCCCATGAATTGCAGCACGCCAGGCCTCCCTGTCCATCACCAACTCCCAGAGTTCACTGAGACTCACATCCATCGAGTCGGTGATGCCATCCAGCCATCTCATCCTCTGTTGTCCCCTTCTCCTCTTGCCCCCAATCCCTCCCAGCATCAGAGTCTTTTCCAATGAGTCAACTCTTCGCATGAGGTGGTCCAAGTGCTGGAGTTTCAGCTTTAGCATCATTCCTTCCAAAGAAATCCCAGGGCTGATCTCCTTCAGAATGGACTGGTTGGATCTCCTTGCAGTCCAAGGGACTCTCAAGAGTCTTCTCCAACACCACAGTTCAAAAGCATCAATTCTTCGGCACTCAGCCTTCTTCACAGTCCAAGTCTCACATCCATACATGACCAGCATTTGTCAAAACCTTAATCTTTTCAACTGAGAAAATGGTAAAACTAGTATAAATTATATCACAGTGTCCTTGGGAGAATAAATGAGCTAATATGTAGAACAACTGTGTAATACTGCCTATCACCTTGCAAACACACACACACACACACACACACACACACATGTTAATGATGTTATGACTTACTAAATATTTCCTTGCAAGATTACCTCTGATCTCTGACACTGCTGTCAAAACCTCCTAACCAATTAGCTGTTGATGACCAAATCCAATGATCATACATTAGTCAGTCCTTTCTCCCTCACTTTCTGAAGTCTTTTTGCTCTTTACCTGCTCAGCCTACTGTGAGACTTGGGGTTTCTGCATCACTTCACTATACTAGTCGGTATCCTGTCCCTCTGATTATTACAATTTACTGATGCTCACTCTATCTAGAAATTCGCTCTTCACTTAAAAGCTCTCCTCCATGATTTTGAGCTCAATGGCTCTGTTGATCTGATTAGCCTATAACAAGCTGTTTTGACCAGAGCAGAGGCATTCCTGATTTGTAATCTCTACAGACAGCTCATTCCAAACTTAAAGGAGGTAATAGGCTTTAAAAAAAAGAAAAGAAAGAAAGAAAAAAAAAACCTTGAATCACCTTCTCTATCTTTTCTCTCAGTTCAATACTTAGCTCAAATGGTAGTTTCATGAAGAATTTTCTGTATTCTTATTTTATATAATGTCCTTTAGTTTTGAAGCTGAAATAGTCCATTTTCTCCTAACCCAGTCAAATATTATTGTTAGCATTTTATCACGTAAATTTGAATATTTGCCTCCTCTTTCTCTAGACTGGAACAGTTTGATAGTAGAAAAGGTACTTTACCATTGTATGCCTTGCAGATCCCGTGCATTCATGTTCAGTTACGTCTGACTCTTTGCGATCCCATGGACAGTAGCCTACCAGGTTCCTCTGTCCCTGAAATTTTCCAGGCAAGGATACTGGAATAGGCTGCCATTTCCTATTCCAGGAGATCTTCCTGATTCAGGAATCGAACCCACATCTCCTGCATTTCCTGAATTGGCAGGCAGATTCTTCACCACTGAAGGCTTTTGACTAGATAGGCACACAGTGTAATTGGCTCAATGGACTAAAGAGGGCAAACACATTTCAGAGTGAAATAATAATAATGAGATAAAAATCGGGGAGTTCCCTCAGGTCATCCATGCCCATTTGTGGTGCTAAGAAAAATTATAACCTGCAAAAGCATTTAATTAAAAGAGTTCCATACTTCCACACTTGTTTGTACATAATGTCTAATCACTCATGGTGAAGGTTGCATATTACGTTCCCACTGCCACCTACAGATGGCGTGATGAAAACAAAGCCGCCTTCCTCAGCTGAAAACTACGAACAAGGGACGCATGCGCACTATTCTCCTTTTTCCTGTCAGGCTTTCATTCCTTTAATCTTTGTACCCTTTTTATTCCTTTATTCCCTCCTCTCTTTTTCTTCTTTTTCCTTCCTTCCATTCTTCTTTTTTCTGTTATTTTTTCCTTACAAAAATGTTTAACTTTAAACACATTGAATTTTATTTATTTTATCAAGGTTATATATGCATATAATTTAAAGCATCAGTTAGGATTCCTTACTGTGTTAGAGGATGGGCTAAGGTGCTGAGAACAGCGCTGACTTCTTTAGCTATCCTCTCTGCTTTACATTTTGGCCCTTAAAATAAACTTTACTTTATTATGACCTTGTCTATGCACTTAAAAGGAGATTTTTATTATGTCCAACATGTCTAGGAATTTGATGACAAAGAGTTTTTCTTTGATGTATATGATGCCATATTGCTAATGTTTAAATTAAATGGTCTCCCTAGAAATTTCAGGTTTAAATCTGATTTTATTTTTAATTTTTTTATATTATTTTATTTTTTAACTTTACAATATTGTATTGGTTTTGCCATATATCAACATGAATCTGCCACAGGTATACACGTGTTTCCCATCCTGAACATTCCTCCCTCCTCCCTCCCCGTACCATCCCTCTGGGTTGTCCCAGTGCACCAGCCCCAAGCATCCCGTATCGTGCTTCGAACCTGGACTGGTGACTCGTTTCATATATGATAGTATACATGTTTCAATGCCATTCTCTCAAATAATCCCACCCTCTCCCTCTCCCACAGAGTCCAAAAGACTGTTCTATACATCAGTGTCTCTTTTGCTGTCTCGTACACAGGGTTATTGTTACCATCTTTCTAAATTCCATATATATGCGTTAGTATACTGTATTGGTGTTTTTCTTGCTGGCTTACTTCACTCTGTATAATAGGCTCCAGTTTCATCCACCTCATTAAAACTGATTCAAATGTATTCTTTTTAATGGCTGAGTAATACTCCATTGTGTATATGTACCTTAGCTTTCTTATCCATTCATCTGCTGATGGACATCTAGGTTGCTTCCATGTCCTGGCTATTATAAACAGTGCTGTGATGAACATTGGGGTACACATGTTTCTTTCAATTCTGGTTTCCTCAGTGTGTATGCCCAGCAGTGAGATTTCTGGGTCATAAGGCAGTTCCATTTCCAGTTTTTTAAGGAATCTCCACACTGTTCTCCATAGTGGCTGTACTAGTTTGCATTCCCACCAACAGTGTAAGAGGGTTCCCTTTTCTCCACACCCTCTCCAGCATTTATTGCTTGTAGACCCACCTCCCAGAATAATGGGAAAAAAAGCAAAAATAAACAAATGGGACCTAATTAAACTTAAAAGCTTCTGCACAACAAAGGAAACTATAAACAAGGTGAAAAGACAGCCTTCAGAATGGGAGAAAATAATAGCAAATGAAGCAACTGACAAACAACTAATCTCAAAAATATACAAGCAACTCCTACAGCTCAACTCCAGAAAAAGAAATCTGATTTTAAATTCTTGGGAGTTTGTATTCTAAAACTCAGACTAGGTATTTGAGTCAATTATTTTTATTATAAACATTCATTCACATATTCAAACATTCATTTACACATTAACTGGGTAAATATCAAGTGTCTACGATGTACTAAAGTTGATTCTAATTGTGGGATACACAATAATGTATAAAACAGATAAACAAGAAAAACAAAAATATTTAGCTAACAAGCTAGTGATACTATCTGCATATCTGACTATCTGATGTTTGGGATCTCATACATATATAATTTACAAATACATAGTATATTCTACGGTTTAGTTTCGAAACATCCAGAAAAATATTATTTAAACTGAAAACACTACAAGTTTTCCTTTTTGTTCATGGTTTTACTTCCAGTTAGTGATAGCTTATTACATGATCTGTGTGAAGGTGTTTCTATATATTTTATTATTCTAACATGAAGAACAACGTTGAATAGATTTTTCTACAAAAACTAAGCTTACATAATGAAACACGGAATGGTAAATGCAGACACCACTCCATTTTTAACAATCAAATATATATAAATTTCAATATTTGTATAAATGTTCAGCCTTATGTTGACATTATCTAAGCATTCAATATCATTTTAGCATGAGAGATTTATTTTTATAAATTTGTATACAGACCTGCTGAGTCTTAAAGAAGAAACACTATTCTTAAAATAATTAATAATCTTGGAATTTTTTGAAATTTGATTTTACTAAATGTAACCTTATGAAATTTAACACTCAAATGCTGACATCAGGATATTATGAAATTTAAGAGTGTATGCAGTCATAGAGAAATATATATCACTTAATGCATCACATTTCATATATCTGAATGCCTTATTAAGACAGAAGAATAATAATTAAAATATTAATATTGGTAATTGTGTGCTGACACTCAAAAGTCCCTTGTTTTAAATTTAATAAACTACATTTACAAAATTGTAAATCATATTTTCTCCTGTTAAACAGACTATTTTTTTAAAAAACAGATTAGGTTTACAGCAAAATTGAAGAGCAAGTGTGTATTCGCCCTGCTCCCAGGCATGCATAGCTTCCCCCACTACCAACATTTGTACCAAATATGTTTGTTCTAACTGATGAGCATATACTGATGCATCATTATCAGCAGCCATAGTCCACACTTTGCTCTTGGTTGTTACATGTTCTATGGATATGGACAAATGCATAGTGACATCCATCACTGAGTACGATATGGAATAATTTCTTATTATTATTAATAATAATCTGCCTTATAAATCCTCTGTGTTTTGCCTATTCATCACACACTCCCACTAAGCCCCTAGCAGCCACTTATCTTTTAACTGTGTCTATCAGTTCAGTTCAGTTCAGTTCAGTCGCTCAGTCATGTCCGACTCTTTGCAACCCCATGAATCGCAGCATGCCAGGCCTCCCTATCCATCATACTAAGTGAAAAAAGCCAGTTTGAAAAGGCTGTATCATGTATGATTCCACTTGCCTTTTCCAGGGTGTCATATAATTGGAATCATACATGATGCAGCCTTTTCAAACTGGCTTTTTTCACTTAGTATTATGCAATTTCGTTCTCTTCATGTATTTTCATGGCTGGATAGCACATTTATTTTTAACATGGAATAATGTTGCACTGTGTGGATGCACCATCATGTATTTATCCATCCACCTACTGAAGAACATCTTGTTTGCTTATAAGGTTTAGCAATTATAGATGAAGTTGCTATAACATACAACATGCATGTGCAAATTTTTGTGTGGACATGCTTAAACTCATTTGAGTAAATAAAAACCAGTAAATGCAACTTCCAGATGATATGAAAAAAGAATGTTTGTTTTTATAAGAAACTGCCAGACTGGTTCCCAATGTTGTTGTAAAATTTTGCATTTCTATCAGCATTGAATGAGAATTCCTAATACTCCATATCCTTATGACAGCATTTGGTGCTGTCAGAGTTCTGGATTTTGGCCATTCTGATAGGCATGAGTGGTATCTCATTTTTGCTTTAATTTGTATTTTCCTAATGACTATGACATAAAGCATCTTTTCATATGATCATTTACCATCTATACATTTTCTTTGATGAGGTGACTTTTCAGGGCTTTTAACCATTTTTAATAGGTTTTTATCAGGTTGTTTCCTCATTTATGAATTTTAAGAGTTGTTTATATATTTTGGAAGTCCTTTACTAATTTTTTTTTTAACAAATATTTCCTCTCAGTCTGTGCTTGTCTTCTCATTCTCTTGTCAGTGTGTTTCACAGGGAAAAAAAGAAATTAATGGAGTCTAGCTTATGAATTATTATTATCAAGGGGTCATGACTTTGGTGTTTTATCTATAAAGTCATTGTCATGATCAAGTTTATCTAGACTTTTTTCTTGTTATCTTTCAAGAATCTTATAGTGTTGTGTTTTACATTCATACCTGATCCATTTTGAGTTAACACCTATGAAGTGTGTAAGGATTGTATCTAGAATCATTATTTTGTAGGAGAATACCTAGGTATTCTACCACCATCTGTTGAAAAGACTGTCTTCTCTCAATAGCACATCTTTTGCTCCTTTATCAAAGATTAGTTGACTATATTTATGTGAATCTGTATAAATCATTTTAACATCTGGTATTTAATAATTCCTATACATTCTTGTGGGCTTCCCAGGTGGTGCTAGTGGTAAAGAACCTGCCTGCCAATGCAGGAGACGGAAGAGACACAGATTCGATCCTGGGTTAGGAAGATCCCCTGGAGGAGGGCATTACAATCCACACAAGTATTCTTGCCTGGGGAATCCCATGGACAGGGGAGCCTGGCAGGCTACACTCCATAGGGCTGCAAAGAGTTGGACATGACTGAAGCACCTTAGCCTGCACGCATACAATCTTGTAAACATTGATATTCACACTTAATGCCACTGTCTAGAGAATACATCTTTCTTTTTCGTATTATCATTTCTATTTCAACTGACAATCACATTTCTTTCTGCTGATATTCTTAGGCAAATTATTAGAATTATTGGTTCAGGCGTGCTGTTTCTACATCTTCATCCTTGCTCCTTGTGACAGCTTAAGTATTTATCAGAACTTGCATAAAACTTAAATATCAGCAGTCATCTATTCATTCATGTAATTTTCTGAATGACTTTGAGGTACTAGGCAGTGGTCTATGTTCTGTAATATCTTATTGTAAATTCAGTTAGATTTGTATTATATAGACATATATAAGTGGATGCATTTGTGTATACATGTATATATATTTATTTATTTATATTTAAATTATAGTACTAAGATAATTTATTTCCATAATTGAAATATGTACAAAATACTTATTGAATAAACCATAAGTATTTATGAGAAAGAAGAAAAGATATTTGAATCAGATCATTGAAAGATTAGCTAGGGGTGCCCTAAAATTCAGGAACCCACAAGTAGTTCAGTACTGATATAATTTAGGATTATCCAAAAAGTTCATTTGGTTTTTCTGGACTTTTTGGAGAACCCTATAAAAAATGCAAAGACACGCATTAGTCAATGAGTCTGGATGGATAGATGAATACAGCACTATTAAAACTAAGGTATGGTTAGAATGTGGTATTTTTATCAAGGTGAAAATAAAATAAATAGGTCATTCTAAGATTATGTTTTTATTTGAAAAGAATATACTGACAGCACTGTGGAGGAATGACTGAAAAGAGTAAAAGTTGGAGGCAGGGTACTGGTTATTTTAAAGCTTAAAACGAAACGTAAACCTGAGACCAACTCAACGATGCTGAAATGGAGAGGAGGAAGCTGAACTAGGGAATGGTTCAAAGGTTGAATAACAGCATTTTATGAATGTTTGATATGCAATACACACAACAAAGAAGGAATTTAGGATCTCCTTTGGTTACCAGCACCAGTAATTGGATTCATGGTAGCACGATTTTCAGAGGCATAGAATAAGAAGGAAAAGTTCAACTTTTGAAGAGTGGAAAATTAGATTGTTTTTAAAAATTTGCTACAGAAGAGCCAGTCTTCTGAAGATGTTTATTTAGTTATAGTTAATCAGTCTCCCCTTCATGGATCATAACCTTATTGTGGCAAAAGGCCTCAATGAAGCTATGAGCCATGCTGTGTAGGGCCACCCAAGATGGATGGGTCACAGTTGAGAGTTCTGACAAAACATGGTCCACTGAAGGAGGAAATGGCAACCCACTCCAGTATTCTTGCCAAGAATAACCCATGATGAGTATGAAAATGCAAAAAGATATGACATTGGAAGATAAGACATCCAGGATGGAAGGTGTCCAATATGCTACTGGGGAAGAGCAGAGGGCAATTACTAATAGCTCCAGAAAGCATGAAGTGGCTGGGCCAAGTGGAAATGACACTCAGTTGTGGATGTGTCTGGTGGTGAAAGTAAAGTCCTATATTGTAAAGAACAATATTGCATTGGAACCTGGAATGTTAGGTCCATGAATCAAAGAAAAGTGGACATGGCTAAACAGGAGATGGAAAGATTTGAACATAGATATCTTATGAATCAGTGAACTAAAATGAATGGGAATGGGTGAGTTTAATTCACATGACCATTATATCTACTACTGTGGGCAAGAATCCCTTAGAAGAAATGGAGTAGCCCTCATAGTCACCAGAAGAGTCTGAACTGCAGTACTTGGTGCAACCACAAAAAGACAAAGGATCTCGGTTCCTTTCCAAGGCAAACCATTCAACATCACAGAAATCCAAGTGTGTGCCCCAACCACTGATGCCAAAGAAGGTGAAGTTGACCTGTTCTATGAATACCTGCAAGACCTTCTAGAACTAACACCAGAAAAAGACGTCCTTTTCATCATAAGGGATTGGAATGAAAAAGTAGGAAGTCAAGAGATACCTGGAGTAACAGATAACTTTGGCATTGGAGTACAAAATGAAGCAGGGCAAAGGTGAACAGAGTTTTGTCAAGAGAACATGCTGGTCATAGCAAACACTTTTGCAACAATCCATGAGATGACTCTACACATGGATCTCACCAAATAGTCAATACCATAATCAGATTGATTATGTTCTCTGAAGCCAAAGATGGAGAAACTATATGCAGTCAGCAAAAACAAAACCTGGAGTTGACTATGGCTCAGATCATGAGCTCCTTATTGCAAAATTCAGGCTTAAACTGAAGAAAGTAGGGAAAACCACTAAGTCATTCAGGTATGACCTAAACCAGATCCCTTATGATTATACAGCAGAGATGACAAATAGATTCAAGGGATTAGATATGATAGAGTGCCTGAAGAACTATGAATGGAGGTTTTTAACACTGTATAGGAGGTGGTGACCGAAGCCATCCCCAAGAAAACAAAATGGAAGAAGGCAAGATGATTGCTTGTGGAGGCCTTAAAAATTGCTGAGAAAAGAAGAGAAGCAAAAGGCAAAGGAGAAAGTGAAAGATATAACCAAATGAATGCAGAGTTCCAGAGAATAGCAAGGATAAATAAGAAGCCTTCTTAAGTGAACAGAGCAAAGAGATAGAAAAACACAATAGAATGGGAAAGTCTGGAGTCCTCTTTAGTTTAAGCCTGAATTTGCTATGAAGAGCTGATGACCTGAGCCTCAGTCAGCTCCAGGTCTTGTTTTTGCTGACTGTATACAGCTTCTCCATCTTTGGCTACAAAGAAATGTAATCATTCTGATTTCAGTATTGACCATTTGGTAATGTCCGTGAGTAAAGTCACCTCTTGTGTCGTTGAAAAGGGATGCTTGCTATGACCAGTATGTTCTTTTGGCAGAATACTGTTAGCCTTTGCCCTGTTTCATTTTGTACTTCAAGGCCAAACTTGCCTGTTACTCCACTGGGCCAGTCAGGTATGACTTAAATCAAATCCTCTTTGAATATACAGTGAAGATAACAAATAGATTCCAGGGACTGGATCTAGTAAACAGAATGCCTGAAGAACTATGCACAGAGAGGTTCACAATATTGTACAGGAGGTAGTGAACAAAACCATCCCAAAGAAAAAAATGCAAGAGGCAGAGTGGTTGTCTGAGGAGGCTTTACAAATAGCTCAAGATAGAAGAGAAGTGAAAAGCAAGGGAGAAAGGGAAAGGTACACTCAACTAAATGCAGAGTGCCAGAGAACAGCAAGGAGAAACAAGAAGTTCTTTTTCAGTGAACAAGGCAAAGAAACAGAGGAAAACAACAGATAAATCTGCAACCTCAGATATGCAGATGATTCCACTCTTAATAGCAAAGTGAAAAGGAACTAAAGAGTTTCTTGATGAGGGTGAAGGAGGAGAGTGAAAAAGACAGTTTAAACTCAATTATTGGAAAAAAAAAAAAAAAAAAACACTAAGATCATGGCATCCGGCCCCATCACTTCATGACAAGTAGAAGGTGAAAAGGAGGAAGCAGTGACAGATTTTCTCTTCTTGGGCTCTAAAAATCACTGTGGATGGTGACTGAAGCCATGAAATTAGAATATGATTGCTTCTTGGCAGGAACAAACCTAGACACCGTGTTAACAACCTAAGACATCACTTTGCCAATAAAAGTCCATAGAGTCAAGGCTATGGTCTCTCTAGTAGTCATGTACGGATGTGAGAGTTGGACCAAAAAGAAAGCAGGGCATTGATGAATTGATGCTTTCAGACTGTGGTGCTAGAGAAGACTCGAGAGTCCCCTGGACAGCAAGATCAAACCAATCTTAAAGGAAATCAACCCTGAATACTCATTGGAAGGGCTGATGCTGAAGCTGAAGTTCCAATACCTTGGCCATCTAATGGGAAGAGCCAACTCATTGAAAAAGACCCTGATGCTGAGAAATAGTGAAGGTAGAAGGAGAAGATAGCAACAGATTATGAGGTGGCTGGATGGCATCACCTATTCAATGGATGTGAAGTTAGGCAAACTCTGGGAGATGAATGAGGGACAGGGAAGCCTGGCATGCTGCAGTCCATGGGGTCGCAAAGAGTCAGATACGACTTGGCAACTGAACCACAAATGAGACCTCGTCAGGAAAATTAGAGATACCAAGGGAACGTTTCATGTGAAGATGGACAGAAATGAAAAGAACTTAACAGAAGCAGAAGAGATTAAGAGGTGGCAAGAGTACATAGAACTATACAAAAATGGTCTTAATGACCAGGAAAACCACCATGGCATGGTCAGTCACTTAGAGCTGGATGTCCTGGAGTGTTAAATCAAGTGGGCCTTAGGAAGTATTACTACAAAGCTAGTGGAGGTGACAGAATTCCAGCTGAGTTATTTCAAGTCCTAAAAGATGATGCTGTTAAAGTGCAACACTGGATATGTCACCAAATTTGAAAAACTCAGCAGTGGCCACAGGACTGGAAAAGGTCAGTTTTCTTTCCAAACCCAAAGAAGGGCAATGCCAAAGAATGTTCAAGTTGTGCTCATTTCATATGTTAGTAAGGCTATGCACAAAATCCTTCAAGATAGGCTTCAGCAGTATATGAACCAAGAACTTTCAGATGTACAAGCTGGGTTTAGAAAAGGCAGAGGAATCAGAGATCAAGTTGCAAACATTCACTGGATCATGCAAAAAGCAAGGAAATTCCAGAAATATATATACTTCTGCTTCACTGACTAAGCTGAAGCCTTTGACTGTGTGGAGCATAAGAAATTGCAGAAAACTCCTAAAAAGATGGGAGTACCAGACCATCTTACCTGTCTCCTGCAAAACCTGTATGAGGGTCAAGAAGCAACAGTTAGAATCAGACATGGAGCAACTGAATGGTTCAAAATTGGGAAAGGAGAATGCCAAGGCTGCATATGGTCACCCTGCTTATTTAACTTCTATGCAGAATACATCATGTGAAATGCTGGACTGGATGAAGCTCAAGCTGGAATGAAGATTACCAAGAGAAATACCAGCGACCTGGTCTTAGAGTAGTATGATACCACTCTAATGGAAGAAAATGAAGAGGGTCTAAAGAACTTCTTGATGATGGTGAAGGAGGAGAGTGGAAAAACTGGCTTGGAACTCAACATTAAAAATCTAAGCTTGTGGCATCCAATCTCATCACTTCATAGTGAATAGAAGGGGAAAAATTGGAAGTAGTGACACACTTTATTTTCTTAGGCTCCAAAATCACCGCAGATGGTGACTACAGCTAAGGAACTGAAAGATGCTTGCTCCTTGGGAGGAAAGCTATGACAAACCTGGACAACATATTAAAAATCAGAGACATCACTTTCAGACAAATGTCCATATAATCAAAGCTATGGTTTTTCTAGTAGTCATGTACAGATGTGAGAGTTGAACCATAAAAAGGGCTGAGCACCAAAGAACTAATGCTTTTGAATTGTAGTTCTGGAGAAGACTCTTGAGGGTCCCTTGCACAGCAAGGAAATTAAACCATTCAAACCTAAAGGAAATCAACCCTGAATATTTATCGGAAGGACTGATGCTGAAGCTGCAGCACCAATAATTTGGCCACATGATGTGAAGAGCTGACTCACTGGAAAAGACCCTGATTCTGGGTAAGACTGAAGGTGAAAGTAGAAAGCGGCAGCAGAGGATGAGATAATTAGATAGCATCACTGACTCAATGGACATGAATCTGAGCAATTCCTGGATATAGTGAAGGACAGGGAAGCCTCGCATGCTGCACTGCATGTGGTCACAAAGAGTCAGACATGACCTAGTGACTGCACAACAACATATCATTCTAGAATTCAAAGCACACATTCAACTTGAGATAAACAATTGAGTTTATAAGTATTTAGGTGATGCCATTGATGATCCTGAGAGAAATCATGGATTATTTCTTTGTTCTCAACTGATCATTTTTCCTATAGCTTGTCAATCTTAACCATTGTGTTTATACAATCTCTTTTCTGTTCATGGATTTATTTCCCTTGTATTAGATTTCTTAAATGGTTTCTTCTTTCTTTTAGCAAAAAATATACTGAAAAAATCCTTTTAGCAAAAGACTTTCAGTTCAGTTCTGTTCAGTAGCTCAGACATGTCCTACTCTTTGCAATCACATGGACGGCAGCACACTAGGCTTCTAAGCTTTAAGGAGGAACTCACTAATAAATAAAGTGAGTTTTATGTTTTGATGATTAAAATAAAAGTAAATATTTTTATTTTGAATATATCGCTAGATAAATAATGATTTATTAAATACTATTTATTGTTTTTATTAATATTGCTTATGGATACATTAGTGCCAATATTGGGAGAAGTTTCATATGGAAAAAATTCATTTTTACAAAGTAGACTCCAATAATATTGCCTCCCATTTACATTTACTTGTTAAAGCACTTACTTAATTTAATACTTTTGTAAAGGTACCATGAGGAGACTTATAAAAATACGTAGTGCACATATTTTCTAAATATTTATATTTCTTTCCAATATTCTATATTTTTAAATTTATACTGAACTATAATAACCCAAAGGTTGTGGGAAAATAAAAGAGAAATGGTAATTAAATGAATTTATTATTAGATAATACAGAATTGCTCAGGAACTACCCAGTATTAAATGAATTTGGGGCCTTTAAATGAATTTTTAGTAGCTGCTCTTCATCATGCAATTTAGTATATGTTTTTATTAGGGTTTCTTTTTGTAATATTTTTTTGGCCATGCCACGTGTGAGATCTTAGCCCCCTGCCTAGGGATCCAGTGTGCACCCCTACCTTGGAAGCACAGTGCCTTAACCACTGAACTGCCAGGGAAACACCAGTGTTTGTGGTTAAAGTGTTAAAAATTTGATTATTTTCCCCTCTAAAATCTTGAAATAAGAAACCAAAATATGCATTTTTCTTTCACAGTGTGTTAAATTTAGATTTGAGAAATTTTGTACATGCAGAAACAGTTCCCAAAGTGTTAGATCTATTGGGAATAGGAGGGTTCCACTACGTTGACATGAACAATTGGGCAATTCTCACCCCTTCTCCAAACACCGGTGTGACTTACATTAGTTACATGGAGATCTCCAAGGAGGGCAAAGAACTGGCTGTAGACCAAGGATGTTGGTGGATTGAGATAAGGTCACTATGACTTCCTTTCCTGGGAGACTGGAAAGGAAGTGATAGAAAGAGCATCCTTTCTCCACCTAAATGAACAAGTAACATGCTAACTTGATATATGTTAATCATTATGTTTTCCAAGATGTGGAAGATAGAAACAAAATACATCTGTAGTGACAAGAGGATAAGTAAACAAGAGACAAAGGGGGAAATAACAAAGTTCTGAGTTTCCTCTAGTTGATGTGAAAAAGCATATTTTTAAGATAAAAATATTATTATGAGTCAGCTACAACCTTCCTGATTCTTGATAGCCAAAGACTGATTTTGTCACATGTCTTATATTTATGTTAATGTTTATAAATTCCCTAACAAACACACTGTTTCGGTCTTCAAAGATTGGAAGAAAAACCTTCTCCACATTCTACTTTATACTCATTTATTTTATTGTACAGTAATTTTCATTGCAAAAAGAAAGTGAATAACTGCTGAAGCAAGCTTAAGAAAACAGTAGTAATTCTAATGAAAATACAAGTTGTGTTAAAAACAAAACTAAGCAAAATAAACAGTGATATCTATAAGGTTTCTCCCTCTGACTTCTGCTTCTCTCTATTTCATTCTTCTCTTTATATGCAACTTGAAGCTTCAAATATATATTTTTCCCTTCTTCTCTCTACATCTTGGAGATGATGGACATCAACAGTTTCTATTTTTGCATATTACATATTCTTTCATCTGAAGAGATGTCCTCTCTCATGTTATCTTTCTCTTCTCAAGGAGAGAAATTTTATTTTCTTATGCTTCCGTCAAACATACATGACTAGGGAAGAAGAATCATGATGTATAAAAACATTAGAATTTGCTACTGAAGAGGCCATGTGTTTAAATATAAGGTGAAGACAGCAGGGTCTTGAAAATTTCTATTAACTTGGGAGTCAATTATGCAGTTCTCCTTTATGTCTGTCTACCTACCACTCATATTGAGATGTAAATTGCCTATCCATACAAAATGTTCATCTTACTTCCCTTCCCCATGACAGGCATTGCTAATTTGCCGTTATGCCTTTATCATCAAATTCAAATGCAGTCATTAAATCCTGCAAGGCAGAGGGCTCCAGGAACCTCCTTTAAATCAAGTGGCATGCAAAGTAAATCTAATTTCTCATATCTTTCCTCTCACTTTCTCATTATATCTCCCACCCATTCTATGAATATTATAAAAGGTACCCTTCACTGTGTGAATAATACCATAACTACAGTTCTCTCACACTACTCTGAGAGGATGCTTTTGGAGAAACAAAAAGATAAGGAAAATATATAAACATCTGTATGCTACATTGTCTCTAAGAACATTAATATTGCTTACGAGGATACTTATTTACTAAAGCTTCAAAAATATCTAAGACCCAATATATCCTAAGCAAACCTAGGGCCTGAATTTTATTTTTAATATCCCTAAATTTTCTGAACATTGATTATATATATAAATGTATCCTGGTTCTAACATTGATTTTCATGCTTAATGGAATTTCTGTGTCAAATGCATATAAAATATTTTAATTAACATAAGTGCTATTATACATTTTAAAAACAAAGTATCATGACTTTAATCACAACACATTAATGAAAGTTTAAATGATGTAATAGCATTTTGGTAAAGTGAATTCATCTTCACAAAGGATTAGTATTTAGGGGGTATAGCATCTACTTCCTGTTCTCTGAAATCAACGGAATTATGCTATTATTTTAAAATATACATCATTTTTATTTCAATTTTAAACAGTAATTCAGTGGTCACTTTTCCTTATTTATATTCTGGGTCAGGCTATGTCCTAAAATTGGACTAAATACATTTTCATATTGTTTGCTTATATACTGGGCATTGGAAAGAGAAAAGGAGGAAAAGAACTGTGGTGTGGTTTCCTAACTTTCTTATCCTGATTTTATTTTGTGTTTATATTCTCCCTCTATCTTCTTTCTTTTCTCTTCTCTTTTTCCTTTCCTTTTTTTCTCTTCCTTCCTTCTCTCTCTCTCCTTCCTCTCATTCCTTCATCTGTTCCTTTGTTAGCTCTGCTTATCTGTCTTTCTTTCTTTATGCCTTCATTCTACTTGTAATTTTTATTCCTAACCTCTCAGAACAACCTCTCCTGTAATGAGCGGATGGTACAGCCCTTGCACTCATATTCTCCTGGTCACAGAGGGGCCAGCGAGAAGCTAGGATATCAGGAACTTGGACTACTGCAGTTGTTATGGAAGACGGCAAGAGTGTGTTTTATTATTTCACCATTTTGATGTGTGAAGCAGCACATGTTTTCATTATGGAAATGGATATATTGTGGCCAATGCCTTAATGAAAAAATATAATTTATATTTGACAGAGAAATATTGATGATTTGCAAATAAAACACATAGAAAAAACTTAAAAATTACTCTAGTAATTCAGTATGTTACTTTGAATCGTCTTGGACTCTGTATATCACAATACTATACAAGATAGGAAGATTCTTCAAGAATTGCTGGGCTGACTGTAAAGTTGAGAATAGGAAAATCTCTATATATCATTCAAAATTGAAAGTAAGCATAACCTGAATTTTTATCATAGAGTTTAGATATTATAGTTAAATTTTTCTAGCAAAATGATTCAATATGTCTTCAAGAAATTTTATTATTGACCTAAATATTTCTAATCAATAAATGAATTTGCCTATTATAACAATTGTTTTGATAATGTGAGTTTTTTTTAAGGACTATAAAAGGAAACTAGTAGGCATTGCCCCATTCATGTTTTGTCAAAGTGACTTTTATGTAACTTTACTTTACTTGAAAGCAAAACTTTTCCAAATAAATTTTCAGTATTTTTCTCACTTTTATTTCTTTTCTCTATTAATCTATTTAATGTTTCCCATGGCATGTTTTCATTGTAAGAGGCTTAACTTTCTCAATTTCAGGGCATTTTCCACATTGGAAAAAATTTGCATCATATTCTATGTTCTTTCACTCATATTTCTGCATTAGCAGGTTTCTAAAACTTAGCCTTGCTCAGACTGTGGGTTTCTGCTGACACATAAAGGCACTGCTGCAGAAGCAGAACTAAACTAAATAGAAATATGCTTGCCTTTGTATTAATAGCATTTCCTACAGGCTTTTCCATAAAGATAATCCCAGAAGAAAGTATAAAAGTGAAACTTTTGTTACTATAAAACGATGACAAGATTTTCTTCTTTTGTGGGTTATAAACACTTTCGAAGGTCAAAGTTAGCATTAGTAAAATGAGAAGAAATGTCCTGATATTTCTTTTGAATCCTCTCAGCCTTAATATCCTCTTTTTCTTTCTTCTCAAACTTCCTTTCCCGTTTTGAACCTAGTTCTTTCCCACAAAGAGAACCATCTGACACCCTCCCTTGTTGCCTTCTATGATGATCCAAGCTCTAGTCCTTTCACTAGGAGAGTTGTATTCTCAGTGCTAGGTCAAGTTTCAACAGTACACAATGTGTTAGGAAAAATACAAAAGTGGACATACTGGACCTCTTACTTGTAACACAGGGTTTGCAAGACCAAGGTGGAAAAGAAATTGCAACTGATCTTAGAATGTTTCTGGTAATCAATAAAATAACACAAATGCCACTTAACATTAAATGAAATTTTAGTCGTGATAAATAAATAATAATACTCTATAGATAATTTCTGGGCATTCTGACTTAATACGCAGAAAACTGTCAGCATCTCCTACAACATTTTTATGAGATACATGATGGTGGTTTTGTTTTTCTGTAGGAACTGACTTTTTGTACCTGGCTTCCCATCAAAATAAATTTTAATATTAGGAGTAAATATTTTGACTCATATATCTTGCCTTCTTAACTATGACAGAGGTTCCAACACTGTAATTTAGCATGAATGTGTGACGCTAAAAAAAAATAAAAATTTGAAACAGAGTAAAGCTTTGATTGACACCTCTCTAGGAGCTGGGCTCCATGGGCTTTCTCCATCTAATATAGCTGCACAATAAACATGTCTTTGGCTGAGCACCGAAGAATTGCTGCTTTTGAACTGTGGTGTTAGAGAAGACTCTTGAGAGTCCCTTGGACTGCAAGGAGATCCAACCAGTCCATCCTAAAGGAGATCAGTCCTGAATATTCATTGGAAGGACTGATGCTGAAACTCCAATACTTTGGCCACCTGATGGGAAGAACTGACTCATTGGAAAAGATCTCGTGCTAGAAAAGATTGAAAGCAGGAGGAAAAAGGGATGACAGAGGATGAGATGGTTGGATGGCATCAGTGACTCAATGGAAATGAGTTTGAGCAAGACCCGGGGAGCTGGTGATGAAAAGAATGCCTGCTGTGCTGCACTCCATGGGGTCATAAAGATTCAGACACGACTGAGCGACTGAACTGATTGATACGTCCTAAGATGCTCTCACATTCTGGGCTAGATGCCTTCCTCTTCTTAAATGCCACTGAGTACAATTTAAAATCTGTTTTTATCCTTCC
This sequence comes from Bubalus bubalis, assembly GCF_019923935.1. Lineage (NCBI taxonomy): Eukaryota > Metazoa > Chordata > Mammalia > Artiodactyla > Bovidae > Bubalus > Bubalus bubalis. The sequence goes on from NC_059176.1 coordinate 16,990,208, forward strand.
TCCCCATGCTTGCCTGTGTGCAAAAAATAATAATAATAATAATAATAAATAATCTAAAAGCTCTAATTGACACAATATTAGGGGGAAAAAAGCTCAAGGTTCTAGGAGCATGGATCAGATTTTGAAGACATGATCTTCATAATGTTGCTCTTTATGTCACTTATTCAGTCGGGCTTTGAACATAAACACAAAAACATAAACACTCCCACCTCAAATCCCATTAATCATGCTCAGAAGCTTAGTGTATCCATATTTCAATTAGGCAGAGAAAGAAAGGGCAAAATACTATAAAAGTTCAATACAAAGCACATAGTGACAAATTGGCAATGATACTCCTACCTTTAATTTCTTCTTCAGGATTAAAAGCGTTTATGAACAAATTATACTATGCTAAGACTTTGTAGTGATATAGAAAACAATGCCACATGTGCACATTTTTACTGGAGATGGCTTTGGTATAAGTTAAATTTCAATTAAAAGTATACCCATATTTTTCTTGCTTTCACCAAATTTGGTTTAAAAATATTATTACAATAAAGACAATATTTTTATGGTTCACATCAAAGGAGCATAGCCAGTAAATCAAAGTATGTCAGTGTTTTTTAAAAGTTTTATATAGCTTCCAGCAGGACTAAGGCAAGGTTCTGCTAAGGAATAGTAAGTGTAAGAACGACTTGGAAATTGTTCAAAAATTCACTCTGCCTGTCATTAAATACTTGCAGTCTGTACTGAATTACATATGGAAAGCAGGCCAGATTAAAGAGGCGGGAAGAGTCTAAATGGCACAAACAAGAGAATCCAGAGAAAAAGACTAGAATCTATGTGTGTGTGTGTGTGTGTGGCTTAATTATACTCCTCGTGTGCTACCTCATCAGTTGATGTGCATTCTAAAGGATTAACAGAGTTCTTTGAATCTGGCTTGCTCAGACGAGTTACATGTTATGATTCCTTTTGCTTTCAGAACATCTAGAACACTTACATCATTTGTCATTAATAAATATATGTTTTTTAAAGGTATTATATGTTCTTTAAAGGTATCTGTTGGCATCTTTATATGAACCACATAACCTTCTCATTTCGATGCCGACCCACAGACTCATCTCTAATATGTTTATAACATTGCTACTGCCCATTTCTAGGTAGGGATTTGATTCTCAGACAGGATGCAAGAGCTGCAACACGACACAGGCTCAGTATACCACCACAAGGCCAACATGACCGCAAGTCATGGGGGAGGGTTCCCTTTACACAAATTACCAAGGACCTGTGACTCACATGCTAGCAACCTGATCTGATTTTAAATATTTATTTTGGATTCATACTGACACTTCTCAACTACTCTGAACTAAGGTTGGGTGGGACAATATAAAGATTTGAATAGAAGCAAGGGTTAAAAAAAGGACATGAAGGAAAAAATATGCTTAAATTCAAAATAAACTTTGAAAATCAATGTGGCTGACATTAGGGAGCTAGCAAAAAGAGTTGAATATTTTTTATAATAGTCTGCCAGAAGAGCTGGAATATTTTTAATTGACGCCTCTGAGAGAGATTTGGGCTTATGTTTCAGGTAAAACATATTAAAACACTAGAGACTAATACTCATTAAAATATATATTTTTAAATATATCATTATAAGAACATGGTGTTTTCAACCATGTGTTAATTACACACACAAAAAAACATTTAAATATCCTCAGCAGATAAGCTCTTAGCCCTATCGGTAAAAATAACTTTGTATAATACATAAAATTAGGCTGTGAAGAACTGCTTTTTTTCTATCTTTAGAAGTATTAACTCAGTGCAATTAATTCCTAGAAATCAATATGCTGGTTCAGAGTAAAATCTTTTTTTTTTTTTTTTAAACCACTTCCACTGGGTGTACATAAGGAATCTGCCCCACTTGAATTGTATTGTTCCATTGCATTTCATCAAGGAAATTTTAAAATGCTTCATGTGCTAAGGGTAAAAGCTTTCTAAATGGAAATTCATGTGTATGAGATCAATTAAAGGTAAGAGATACTTTACTGTAGCCATCAAAAATTGTGAAGTTACTGGAAAAGCATAAGCCATTGTGCATTAGAAGATTGCATATGTGTTATATCTGTCTGTAATTTAATTCTATATAACAGATTTGAGAGAGAAAACCACAAATAAGTAGATGCTGCTTGAATGCTAATGGAATGAGTTTCACTTGGTATATGATTTAATTTAATCATACATTTTAATAAAACTTATTTTAACTCAACTACCTCAGGAAAGAAAGAAAGAACAAAGCGTTAGTTGCTCAGTTGTGTCTGACTCTTTGAGACCCCATGGATTACAGCCCTCCAGGCTTCTCTGTTCATGGAATTCTCCAGACAAGAATACTGGAGTGGATTGCCATTCCTTTCTAATATAACCTGATTATTATAGTGAAGAATGTTTTAGAAGGCAATATAAACCAAAAAGATTTAAATGATCCTTTTTAAAATAAAAAACATTTTTCATTATGTAGTACAGCAAATCATTAATCACATTATATCCTACTAAAGACATATATCATTATTTTCAGAAAATAATATTAACAAAAATTTTTCTAAAAATGTTATAGTGACCGGAATTTCCAAATTAAGTATTGCTGTTCTGTTTAAAAAGAATCCTTAGGATTGCGCCTCGTGTAATGTGTGCTTAAAATATTAAACTGTTTTTAGCACATATGTATGTATATATATAATATATGCTAAGTGCTTGTTAACAGATTTGGAATATTTAAATTCTGTTCATAAAGTTATTTGCATTTAACTCTAAAAATGTTAGAGGTTGAAAGCACGTAGATTTATTTTTTTAATTTAACTGATACCTACATGTGACTTTTGTGATCACTCAAAAGAACTGAATTTTATAAATACATGATTTTAAATATGACCTGCTTGCCTTTTTTAAACACTAATATAATTCAAGAGTCTGGTGTGGTGATAAAGGTGGTATTTGATGATAGATTAAATAGGCAGATCACTAACTTTCTAAGCATATATGTTTTAGCGCTGTTTATGCTTTAGCTGTGAAAATGTATCTTTATAATCAAAATATTACTCAATAAAGTTATGGACAGTAAGGTACATTTTTAACTCTTCAGTTTAAAACAAAAACATAACACAGCATCAAGCATGTTGAGATGATTTATAAATTTGCAATTTGTAATCATTTCCTCTTCACGTGGGTTTGACAATAAACACATTCAAGTCATTTAGGCCCCACGAAGCTTAAGAACAGGGCCAGCTGCATTTCTATTTAGAGGGAAGAGACTGATTACTTCCTAAGCCCACTGGGCTTCCTTTAACTATACAACTTTTGTTTTGACAAATTAATATATTTAAGTCATAAAACTATCTGTGATTTTAAATTCTTCACATATGGTTAAAATTGCCCATTTTTCTTATCTACAAAAACATAAAGGCTTTTCTTGCCAGTCCTCCATGCTTAAAACATCAAACAAAGCTCAGAAAAATATGTATTCTTCATCGTATATTCTTAAAAAGTCATAATATATTTTTCTATATTTGAGAAATGTTGATCTCTGCCACTTCAGTAAGCCTTCCAATAAATTCTGCCCAATTCCCCTTCTGATCTAACAGAAATGTCCATACACCCACAAAGTACTATATTACATAAAAGGATGAAGCAAAATACCAGTTGAGATTCTAAGAATGGATAGAGCCCATTATTGTAAACATCAAAACAAATTCTAAGGCTAAATTCAAAGAGAACCTGATTATTGATGTGTCCATTCCCACAAATCCAGGGACTAAAGACCTTGGACTGGTTTGAAAACCTTGTGTAAGAGAGACTGGTGTATACACAATATTGGTGGGGAGGGGTGGTGTGGATGGGAATACAGAGGACAAATATAAAAAGATTTTCTCTTGGCAACCACATTTCAGTATTTACCATAGGATGTAATTCTTTCACTGTTTACTGTTTTGGAGGATGGATGGAGGCATTAGACCGGTTCTTCTCTCTAAAGTTGAAGGGAGAAAGACAAAAGAATTTTGGTATGCGTATGTGCAAAAAGAGAAGACTGTCACTCTGTGCCTTAGACTACTGATTATTTATCCATCAGACTTAATATCTAGCTGGCATAGAAAGTGTTCTAGGGAAAACTGGTACAGTATTAAACAGATAATTCATACCTGCTCATGTTCTTGGTTCTAAAGAGATATGTGAGATAAATGACTAAGTGACTTGAAGAAAAATTATTTCAAATGACAAATTTATAAATCATCTCAACATGCTTGATACTATGTTGTGTTTTTGTTTTAAACTGAGGAGTTAAAAAAGTACCTCACTGTCCATAACTTTATGAGATGTATCCCTGCTGAAGGGACTCAAATATACAAGAAACTTTGTACTAATAGTACAAAATTATATTTTTTTGGTACTATAGGACAAAATTATTACAGACCTGGAAGGGACAATGGTAAAGTTTAGGGGGAGAAACAAGACAAGCAAATTGGATGCAGACAGGGATGAAGTTAGCTGATAACTGTTGAAGTGAAATGAAGTCGCTCAGTCGTGTCTGACTCTTTGCGACCCCGTGGACTGTAGCCTGCCATGCTCCTCTGTCCATGGGATTCTCCAGGCAAGAGTACTGGAGTGGGTTGCCATTTCCTTCTCCAGAGGATCTTCCCAACCCAGGGATTGAACCCAGGTCTCCAGAATTGCAGGCAGATGCTTTATCCTCTGAGCCACCACGGATAACTGTTGAAGGCGTGTGTAAAATTAAGTTCATGTCAGCCACACACTCTGTTGTTGACCAGTAGAATGGGGCCAGCAAACTTGTTACTACTTATACTGTTGTTGTTTAGTCACTAAGTTATGTTTGACTCTTTTGCAACTCCATGGACTGTAGCCCACCAGACTCCCTGTCCATGGGATTTCCCAGGCAAGAAACTGGAGTGGGTCCATTTCTTTCTTCAGGGGATCTTCCTGACCCAGAGATTAAACACATGTCTCTGACATTTCAGACAGGTTTTTACTGCTGAGCTCCCAGGGAAGCCCACTACTTATACAAGATGATGTAAATATTCCAACCAATAAAAAACAAGCACTGCCAACTCATGTGGGGCACATGTTGCTGCATTTTAACTCTTGACTTTTCCATTTTCCATCCCCCAGGGCCAGACGCATAGGACAAAAAGGGAATATGAGAGCATGGGAAAGCATATTACAAAAGTTCTTACTAAGACTGAGCAAACACACATTACTTAGTGAGTGAAGGTGGCACTTTGTTTTAAATAAAATTGAAATCTTGAAACAGATACATTTAAGTCTTAATGCTAAATGTTGACTGAAATAATAACTTGTTTTACCCAGGGAATTCAGTACCCAGAAGGGAAGTTTTTTTTGAACAGAGTACATTACCTTTACTAGGAAAGCAAAATAATTTCATGTATCAAAGCATTATTTTCAAAAGGTTTAAACATGCCTCTCATAAAAATACTGACTAGACAGTACTCAAAGTTTGACTAACTGTTTAAAGAGAGAACTTGCAAGATGTGAAGATCTTTATCATACCATTTGAGAAAATTTCCATGGTCATTTGAGGAAAGTTTGCTAAGTTGGAAAATAGATTGGTTTATGTCCCATAGAGCAATAAAATCTAAATGTTTTGGTCACCTTCTCTATTCAAGAGACAGGATTTGCATTTCTCCTGACAAAATCTACATTTTAGCCTGTAATTTCAAGAGACAAACCTCTAATAAATAGTCAACAGTAAATCAAACAAACACACATACCAAAGAAAATTAAGTGATATTTAAGTAGACCTATGAGACCAGGGGTCATCAAGATTTGTGTGTGTTTGAAAATCCAGATAATATTTTAGGCTCTGTGGTGTACATAGTTTCTGATGCAACTAGTCAACTTCATCTTTGTAGAGTGAAAAAAGACAGAGATAATACAAAAAAAAGTAGCATAGCTATGATTCAAAATAATTTTATTCATGGACACCAAAATGTGAGTTTTACACAATTTCTTTGTTATAAAAAATTGAACAGTTCTATAAAGACCTGTTCAACTGAAGTTCTACGTTCAACTGAAGTTGAACAGTTCTATGAAGACCTACAAGACCTTCTAGGACTAACACCCCAAAAAGATGTCCTTTTCATTATAGGGGACTGGAATGCAAAAATAGGAAGTCAAGAAACACCCAGAGTAACAGGCAAATTTGGCCTTAAAGTACAGAATGAAGCAGGGCAAAGGCTAATAGAGTTCTGCCAAGACAACACACTGGTAATAGCAAACAACCTCTTCCAACAACACAAGAGAAAACTCTACACATGGACATCACCAGATGGTCGACACCAAAATTAGATTGACTATATTCTTTGCAGCCAAAGATGGAGAAGCTCTATACAGTCCTCTAAAATAAGACTGGGAGCTGACTGTGGCTCAGATCATGAACTCCTTATTGCCAAATTCAGACTGAAATTAAAGAAAGTGGAGAAAACCACTAGGCCATTCAGGTATGACCTAAATCAAAACCCTTATGACCCTACAGTGGAAGTGAGAAATAGATTTAAGGGACTAGATCTGATAGACAGAGTGCCTGATGAACTATGGACAGAGGTTCATGACATTGTACAGGAGATAGGAATCAAGGCCATCCCCAAGAAAAAGACATGCAAAAAAGCAAAATGGTTGTCTGAGGAGGCCTTACAAATAGCTGGGAAAAGAAGGGAGGTGAAAAGTAAAGGATAAAAGGAAAGATATACCCATTTGAATGCAGAGTTCCAAAGAATAGCAAGGAGAGATAAGAAAGCCTTCCTCAGCAATCAATGTAAAGAAATAGAGGAAAACAATAGAATGGGAAAGACTAGAGATCTCTTCAAGAAAATGAGAGATACGAAGGGAACATTTTATGCAAAAGGGGGCTCAATAAAGGAGAGAAATGGTAGGGACCTCACAGAAGCAGAAGATATTAAGAAGAGGTGGAAAGAATACACAGAAGAACTGTACAAGAAAGATCTTCACAATCCAGATAATCACGATGGTGTGATTACTCACCTCTAGCCAGACATCCTGGAATGTGAAGTCAAGTGGGCCTTAGAAAGCATCACTATGAACAAAGCTAGTGGAGGTGATGGAATTCCAGTTGAGCTCTTTCAAATCCTGAAAGATGATGCTGTGTAAGTGCTATACTCAATATGCCAGCAAATTTGGAAAACTCAGCAGTGGCCACAGGATTGGAAAAGGTCAGTTTTCATTCCAATCCCAAAGAAGGGCAATGCCAAAGAATGCTCAAACTACCGCACAATTGCACTCATCTCACACACTGGTAAAGTAATGCTCAAAATTCTCCAAGCCAGACTTCAGCAATACATGAACTGTGAACTTCCAGATGTTCAAGCTGGTTTTAGAAAAGACAGAGGAACCAGAGATCAAATTGCTAATATCTGTGGATCATCGAAAAAGCAAGAGAGTTTGAAAAAAACATATATATCTGCTTTATTGAGTATGCCAAAGCCTTTGACTGTGTGGATCACAATAAACTGTGGAAAATTCTGAAAGAGATGGGAATACCAGACCACCTGACCTGCCTCTTGCGAGATATGTATGCAGGTCAGGAAGCAACAGTTAGACCTGGACATGGAACAACAAACTGGTTCCAAATAGGAAAAGGGGTATGTCAAGGCTATATATTGTCACCCTGCTTATTTAACTTATATGCAGAGTACATCATGAGAAATGCTGGACTGGATGAAGCACAAGCTGGAATCAAGATTGCTGGGAAAAATATCAATAACCTCAGATATGCAGATGACACCACCCTTATGGCAGAAAGTGAAGAAGAACTAAAGAGCCTCTTGATGAAAGTGAAAGAGGAGAGTGAAAAAGTTGGCTTAAAGCTCAACACTCAGAAAACTAAGATCATGGCATCTGGTCCCATCACTTAATGACAAATAGATGGATAAACAGTGGAAACAGTGGCTGAAGTTACTTTTCTGGGCTCCAAAATCACTGCAGATGGTGATTGCAGCCATGAAATTAAAAGATGCTTACTCCTTGGAAGGAAAGTTATGACCAACCTAGATAGCATATTGAAAAGCAGAGACATTACTTTGCCAACAAAGGTTCATCTAGTCAAGGCTATGATTTTTCCAGTGGTCATGTATGGATGTGAGAGTTGGACTATTAAGAAGGCTGAGCACAGAACAATTCATGCTTTTAAACTGTGGTGTTGGAGAAGACTCTTGAGAGTCCCTTGGACTGCAAGGAGATCCAACCAGTCCATTCTAAAGAAGATCAGTCCTGGGTGTTCATTGGAAGGACTGATGTTGAAGCTGAAACTCCAATACTTTGGCCACCTGATGTGAAGAGCTGACTTATTGGAAAAGACCCTGATGCTGGGAAAGATTGAGGGCAGGAGGAGAAGGGGACGACAGAGGATGAGATTGTTGGATGGCATCACTGACTTAATGGACACGGATTTGGGTGGACTCTGGGAGTTGGTGATGGACAAGGAGGCCTGGTGTGCTATGGTGTGTGGTCACAAAGAGTCAGACATGACTGAGCAACTGAACTGATGTTATAAAATATTCTTCTTTTGATTTTTTTCAATTAAAAATGTGAAAAACAAGCATTTCCTGTGGTCATATAAAAACAGGGTGGACCAGATTTGGTCCTGGTGTTAGATAGTCTATGACATTTAAAGGAAACATGGTTGTTTTTGTTTTTTTTTTTTTATCTTTACATCCAAGTTGTATTAATATGTGATTACACATTAGTTAGTTTAATCTTTTCACACTTGTTCTACTTACAATTTGAAGTTCTCAGTTTAAAATGTTTCAAAGGTACTGGACCTTAACCAGAAAGACAAGGGACCCTTAAGCATACTGAGAAATAGTTTCTCTAGCTTTAACCTTATGTAACCCTAGATAGGCAAGTTACTTGGATTATTTGGACGTCTCATAGCCCAGGCACTTGAGATAAATAATTTCTAAGGTTAGTCTTAGTATAAGACTATTTAATACAAATGAAAATTATTTAGGAAAATATTTTCTCTACATTGTTTTTTTACACTTGTAGAGAAATTTATGTCAAGTGAGAATTACATTCTCAATCTCAAACACATGTCATCATCTTCTACATTTTATACAGCTTTGTGTGCAATGGATTTGCATTTAGATTGACATAATACATTTATTTTCAGAGGATTCACACCAACAATTATAGCCCTAGAAGCATTTATAAAACTGAGCAATGTTGAGGAGGGACAATATAATCAAAATGAAGTTGTATGAAATGTGGGCAATTGCTATTTTATTATAGGATTCTGAATGAAGAATCCAAAGTCAGGGGGAAAAAGGCATTCAAGACTAAATGACTTATCTAAATTAGATTCTAGTTCTATAAAAATTTCATAAGCAAAATTATGTCAAAGGGGGGAATCTAGATCACTTAGAAACTAATATGAAAATTATAAACAAACAAATCTTTCAAACACAAGTGAAACATGAAAATATATGGCCCATTCTGCCACCTGAAACTATTTTCACTTACGCATACTCCAGAGAAGAAATAAAATTTGAAGATAAGTATGCTTTTTAATTGCATAAATGATATGTATTAATGAAAAATATTTCAGTTACATCACTGTTAACTAGACTGGTGACACTATCATAGAAACATTTTGTATTGTGATAGTTTGACAAGAGACTATTTCTAATTATCTCCTTTTATTGCATTGCTTCTTAGAGAAAGATAACTAGCCCATCTGAAATTTAAAATTTGAATAGCTTGTAAGAGTTCTGTTATATGTTTAGGACAGCAAGGGGGGGACTTAAATAATCTGAATTTTATTTAAAACAAAAGTTTATATGGAAACCTTGTTATTCAAAAGTACTTTTTCTTCCAGATTATCTTTCTCCTTTCTCTGTATCTATTCAATCAAAAAGCGTTCAGTTAAATAAAAGGGGCCTAATAAGCCCCACAAATTTACTGACTTTACTCTTTGTGGAATTATAAAGTGAATGAAAAAGGTTTCTTTGGCTTTTTCTTTATTCAGTTTTTATGTTTGCCACATATATCCAGGAAAGGAAGACTTAAGAAAAAAAAAATTTTACATAGACTAAGAAAATGTTTAACATACATTAATATCCCAAATAAGAGTTAGAGTACTGTAAAAATAATAGTGTATAAAAGTAATAGAACCTGCTTTGATTACCACAACTCCTGTTAATTATATTTCCACATTGTTTAAATCACTGCAATAATCACATTTATTATGTGCCTATTATGCTTCGAACACTGTACTAGACAGAAACTCTTTTTGTCCTTTTTTTTAAGCAAAGGAAAAGACAAACAGAGACTATAACAAAATGGGAAGAATGTAGTCAAAAGTTAGAAAATTAACACTATAGGACAGTTCAACAGATAGAAAAAGAAATCACAGAAAACATCATTTGTTATAACGCAAAGTAAGCTTTTCCTTGCAGACTCATTTATGTTAAAAACCCTGGGGTATTGGTGAAGACATGTCATGTAAGCTAACCTAAATCTTAATAAAATATCTATTAAAGCAGGATAACAGTGGATTATAATAATATTAACATTAATAATTACAATAATAATTACAAATTCTTCAGCTAAATTTTATAAATATAAAGATTGAAGAAACATATGACTTAAATCCATGGGACTGAAAGACATTAATTTTAGATTAACAAAATATAATTTTAAACAGTACAAAGAACTATATAGTTAATAAGTCAGTATTATAAAGTATCAAGATAATATTTAAAATGTATTTTCATTTCTCTTTCTCCTTATATTTTGATACCAATTTCTTTCACATTAATGTCCTTGCCCTAAATCACTTTTATTTATACGTTTTATACATGTTATATACACCATGTTGTTTTCAGGTATCAATAAGAATTGCTTTTGGTCGTTGTATGTTCTCTTATGGACATATCTATAAATACATCTTTTTCTAAACTAGCTGTGTAATTTAAATACAAACATACCTTAACTTTCACAAATTGCATCGAGTAACACAATGACAGTGAGCAACAGGATATATATATATAACTTTGCACAACTTTCACACTTATTTCTATTGATGCCTCCATGACATTAGTAGAGCACTTATAAGAAACTTTGAAAGGTGATGCATGAATTTTTTAGTTAAAAAGTTACAGTAACTTTAGTTAAAAAGTTAAAGTTACAAAAATGCTTTCATGCTCAGTCACTCAGTCATGTCCAACTTTTTGTGACTGCCTGGACTGTAGTCCATCAGGCTCCTCTATCCATAGAACTTTCCAGACCAAAATATTGGAGTGGGTTGCCATTCCCTTCTTCAAAGGATCTTTCCTGACCCAGGGATTTAACCCACATCTCCTGTGACTCCCGCAGTGATAGGCAGATTCTTTACCACAGAGTCACCTGGGAAGCCCACTGACAAAAATATACCACACAAATGCACTGCATATCAAATATATCCCCATTGGCCTCTATAGTTTTAATGGGAACTTTTATTGGATTTAACATGAATACCCCAATTTTGAAGAAATACATGCATGCGTAGTTGCTTAATAGTGTCTGACTCTTTGTGACCCATGGACTGTGTAGCCCGCCAGGCTCCTTTATCCATGGAATTCTCCAGGCAAGAATACTGGAGTGGGTAGCCATTCCTTTTTCTAGGGGGTCTTTCTGACCCAGGGATCGAACCCAGGTCTCCTGCATTACAGGCAAATTCCTTACTGTCTACAGTCTAACTTTTACTGGATTGAACATGAATATCCCAATTTTGAAGAGACACATATATAATCACAACTTTAATGTAATATAATATATAGAGTATAAATTATTAAGTGAGTATCTTCAAAGAATGTTCTAAAAATAAATACATAGAGGAATTCTGAATATTTCTTTCCATATCCAATGGTGTAAGTAGTTCTCCCCCTTTGGGGACTCTGTAGGCCACTATTGTAGCTCAATAATTTGCAGCTCAGGGATGAGGAAGGTAGGTTTTATGCTACTAGAATTTGTGGGTAATATATATCAGACTTTGGGGATGGATGACACGATATATGTTTTAATAAATGTTTAAAAATCACTGGTCTGAAAGAAGAAACCTTCAAATCTGAATCCCAAAGACTTTTATTCCCCTATTATGTATCTAAGAATCCTTTTCTCTGCAATCTTCTTTCTAAGAATAAGAACTCTGTCAAAGAGGAAAATGGGATTAGAGAAAGGTCATGTTGTTTAGAAATTATGCCACTGCATACTTAATAGCCAAATTTACATCCAATGATAAGGATAGTCTAAGAATTTTTACATATCATCCAGGTACGCAGAGAAGAACTGCAACCCCTAACATAACTGAAGCTCATTTTTACATTTGTAATTTGTCAGTAATAAATTTTAAAACAATAATTATTACGTTGCATATTAATTCATCTGTTAGATCACATCCATGGGAGTGTTGTGGTTTCTTCCAAAACAAAAACAATAATATATAAGCATCAGAAGCCATGAGAAATGAGAATATACTGTAAATAATCAGGAAGAAGAGCATTTAACTTGCGCTATCAATCATGCTACAATAATATCTAATGTAACTTTTAGAAATTGATTGGGTTGTATGAGCTGTTTATATATTTTGGATCTTAACTCATTATCAGTCATAATAGTGCTCTCAAAATTGCTCTCAAAAAAGAGAGCAAATAATTTTCTCTCTTTCTGTATGTGGTCTTTTCATTATTTTCAGTAGTTTCCTTTTCTGTGCAGAAACTTTTAAGTTTAATTTGGTCTCATCAGTTTATTTTTGCTTGTATTTCCTTTGCTTTAGGACACAGACCCCACCAAAAACTTATTGCTAAAATTTATGACAGAGTATTCTACCTATGCTTTCTCCTGGGAATTTTATAGGATCTGGTCTTATTTTTATGTCTTTGATTCATTTTTAGTTTATTTTTGTGTATGGTGTTAGAGAATCTTCTAATTTCATTCTTTTACATATAGATGTCCAGTTTTCCTAGCACCACTTATCAAAGAGACTGTCTCTTCTTCATTGTATATTCTTGCCTCCTTTGTCATAGATTAGTTGATCATTGGTGTGTGGGGTTATTTCTGGGCTTTCTATCTTGTTCCATTGATCTATATATTTTTTTAATATAACTTTATTTATTTTAGGTTTTCCTGGGTTTTTGCTCTGCATGGGCTTTTCTCTAGTTGCAGAGAGCAGGAGCTAATCTAGTTGTAGTCTGTGGGCTTTTCATTATGGTGGCTTCTCTTGGCAGAGAACAGGCTCTAGGGCATGTGGTCTTCAGTAGCTGCAGCTCGTGGTATCAGCAGTTGTGGCTCATGGGTTTAGTCGCTCCATGGGATGTGGGATCTTCCCGGATCAGGAATCAAACCTGTGTCTCCTGCATTGGCAGGCAGATTCTTTACCACTGAGCCACCAAGGAGTCCTGCATTTTCTGTTTCTGTGCCAGTACTATGCTATTTTGATTACTGTGGCTTGTAGTATCATCTGAAATCAGCAAGCATGAGTCCCCCAGCTCTATTTTTCTTTTTCCAAATTGTTTTGGCATCCAAGGTCCTTTGTGGTTCCATACAAATTGTAAAATTTTTTGTACTGATTCTGTGAAAAATGCTGTTGGTAATCTATTGGTATTGGTAATGATAGGGATTGCACTGAATCTGTGTATAAATTGTTCATACAGCTCAACATCAAAGGAACAAAAAACCTGACAGAAAAGTGGGCAGATGAACTCAATAGACAGATTAAAAAAGAAAAAGAAAAAGACTTGCAGGTGGATACCAGGCACTTGCAAAGATACCCAACATTGCTAAGCATCAGGGAAATGAAAATCGAAACTACAATGAGGTATCTTCTCACACCTGTCAGAATGACTATTACCAAAAAGAACAAAAACACCATGTCAGCAAGGATATGGAGAAATGAGAATCCTTCTACACTGTTGGTGGGAATGTAAATTTGTGCAGCTACTGTAGACAACAGTATGTGTGTTTTACAAAAAACTAAAAATAGAACCACCAAATGACCCAGCAATTCAAATTTGGATATATACACATCTAAAATAAAAATACTAATTAAAAAAGACACACACACTCCAAATATTAATAGCAGCATTATTTACAACTTCTAAGATAATAGCACAACCTAAGTGTCCATCGACAGATGAATAGAGAATATTTGTCATACATATATATATGTGTATAAACATCTATATTATGCATGTATCTATCTTTCTATACACACACATAGATACTCAGCTATATGAAAGAATGGAATTTCACCATTTGTGACGACATGAATGGACTTGGAGCATATTATGCTATGTGAAATAAGTCAGGCAAATACTGTATGATATCACTTATATATGTAACCTAAAAAGTACAACAGACTAGTGACTATAACAACAACAGCAACAACAAAAGCAGACTCACAGGTATAGAGAAAAAATTAATGGTTACCAGTGGGGAGAGAGACGAGGGAAGGGGCAGCATAAGGAAAGGGAATTAGGAGGTAAAAAGTATTACGTATAAAATAAGTTACAAGGAAATGCTGTTCAACATGTGGAATATAGTCAATATTTTATAATAACTATAAATGGAGTATAACCTTTAAGAACTGTGAATCACTATGTTGTATACTGATACTGCTGCTGCTAAGTGGCTTCAGTTGTGTCTGACTCTGTGCGACCCCACAGATGGCAGCCCAACAGGCTCCCCCGTCCCTGGGATTCTCCAGGCAAGGACACTGGAGTGGGTTGCCATTTCCTTCTCCAATGCATGCATGCACGCTAAGTTGCTTCAGTCATGTCTGACTCTATGCGACCCTATGGACAGCAGCCCACCAGGCTCCTCTGTACACAGGATTCTCCAGGCAAGAATACTGGAGTGGGTTGTCATTTCCTTCTCCAATATTGTACGCTAGTAACTTGCATAACACGGCAACTAAAGTTCAATAAAAAAAGAAATCAATTGTGTTACTCAAATATTCATAATGATTTCAAACCATTCCTTAAAACTGAATTGGTTTTACTTTCCAAATGCATGTGCTCTGCGCATCTTGACACATAAAATGTAAGTTGGCACGCTTGACTTAAATGCACAGATTGGTTGATTAAAACTCTAATGAACAACTTTAATCATTTTAGCATGTAGTTAATGACTTTCATCTCTGCCTTGGTTCACTGGTTAATAATGAAGAAATTGAAAAAGTGGTGTGTATAAGATAACTTAGCAATCTGATTTTCTATCAAAGTCAAAGACTGTGTCTTGATAGGGTGTCTGTACACATAACAGACAGAAAAGTCCTTCAGGACTTTTATATTTTATATCAAAACTATATTTACTTGCTTAGGTAAAATACGGAATCACTCAGTGACCTACAATGACACATTATTTATTTATTTTAATTCAGCCTAAGAGGGTAAATGCTATGATTAACATAAAGCTCTTTTCACCTCCTATTTATATATAACACACCCACCAGGGTTTGAAAAGTGGGGTGTGGTAACTCTAACTCATTCTTGGCTAGAATGAATTACTCATTAATTTTCTAAGCAGTAGAGCTCAAAGCATACTTTCTCTTTTCAAGTTTTAGAAAGTAGGTTTGCAAGTCCTGTGGGGTTTCCTCTACTATTCTAGGTCAAGCATCAGATTCTTTTATATAGCATGAATGTCGCTTCTGAAAACTGCTTGTGAAAAGGACTGCATGTCTTTTAGAAATGTCAGGTTTTAGTCTACCACATGTCTCCAACCTGACTCTCTTCTTTGCTCCATGATATGCACACCGAACAACTGAACTGTGCACTAAACCAAAAGGAATGGAAAAATATGTTTTCCTATTAGTAAAAATGTCCCTGTGAGATATGGAATAAAGTCTGAATATTTTTACTGTAGAACATGTATCAAGTTTCTCTTTAGTTCTCTCATAATGTATTATTTAAGCAGACAGAAGGCTGAAGAGAAAAAAAATTGTGTTGAACAAGGCCTCGACTTTATAGTGTTGTAAATATAGCACAGTGACATGAGGGATCAGTAAAATAAACTGCTCCAAGCTGGCCAGTGAATCATGTATTTTATAAATACACCCTATTTGCAAATGTAAAATAAGATGGGATACTATGGATTAAAGAAGGGTCAATTAAACTACATTTACGCTCTTTTACATACAAGATAACATGGGGGAGGAAAGATAGCATTCATTTTCATACCAGTAATATTTAGAAAATAATGAAGACTACTTCTATACACCTCTAATAGCTTTTATGACCTCCATATTCCAAGAGGCCTAGAAAAGATAGTCTCAAATTCCTAATTTTGTGACCTGGCATATTCCAAAGCACCTCAAGTTTTCTATGAACTTTTCAAGGCTTGAATTTTTATGTCTTCCTTTGTAGTGGTAAATAATACTTATCACTTATGACTATTTTGGAAAAAAAAAAAAAACCCTCTAATCCACTTCATGATTAGTTTTTCTAGCCAATGTCTGAGCTCATCAAAAATATTATTTTTGCTTTCTGAAGAAGGGTTTTCCAGTTGCAGTCACATTGCACTAGATCTAGCCCACTTTAGCTTATAATCTATAGGAATGTGATTTCTTTCCCTCTCTCATTCCTTCAGTATGAAGAATTTTTCTTTACTCACACTTGATGTCTCTGCTACCCTATATTGTACTATTTCTCATTTTTTCTCAAAACATTAAATTCTTCACTCACACATTGACAAGGTGCCTTACCATTTTTCCTCTTTATTTCTTTATAAAACTAAGGCAGATTACCAGATTACTGTTAGAACTGTGACCCAAAACACAATCTGCCTTCTTCCTTTTCCTGCAGCAGATGGTCAGGTGGATGGTATCCCTTCTGCACTTAACCAATCCACACACCCAGTCCTGGCACTGACCTGCAAACAGCCTTGTTTCTCCTTCTTCAAAAGTACTGTTACCAGAAGCGCTGCCCATCATGTTCTATGAAAATTTAGATTCCAAATATTCTACTTTATAACTGCAGACATTTACATAACTCAAGGTAAGACTTACAAGAGATATTATTACATACACAACTGTGACATGGGGTTTATATTGCAGGAAATTGCAAGAAAATAAGAAGTGATACAAGGGAGCAGATGGAAATAATGAAGTTATTTTTAAAATTGCTGGTTTTATAAATTTAAATGTTCACACAGGAGTGTTTTCAGTAAATTCTCTGATTGAATTTTCAAAATCCAAAATTTATTGATAAAATTTAATTATACAGCTACTCAGAATTCTGCTTTTCAAATCCTAGCTGGTTGTTTCCCATATTTATAAAGTTTGACTAAAGTATGTCTTTATTATTTTTATTCCTATTTTATTGAGATACATTTGACATATAGCACTGTATATATTTACCATATACAGCATAATGATTTGACTTACATACATCATGAAATGATTACCACAATAAATGTTGCTGTTCAGTTGCTCAGTTGTAATTGTCTGACTCTTTGCAACTCCCTGGACTATAGCATGCCAGGCTTCCCTGTCCTTCACTATCACCCAGAGCTTGCTCAAACTCAAGTCCATTGAGTCGATGATGCCATCCAACTGTCTCTTTCTCTGTCACTCCATTTTCTTCCAGCCCACTATCTTTCCCAGCATCAGGATCTTTTCCAATGAATTGGCTCTTTGCATCAGGTGGGCGGAGTATTGAAGCTTCAGTCTCACCATCAGTCCTTCCAATGAATATTCAGGGTTGATATCCCTTAGGATTGTCTGGTTTGATCTCCTTGCAGTCCAACAGACTCTTAAGAGTCCTCTCTAGCACTACAGCTTGAAAGCATCAGTTCTTTGGTGCTCAATCTTCTTTATGGTCCAGCTCTCACATCAGTACATGACTACTGGAAAAACCATAGCTTTGATTATACAGACCTTTGTCAGCAAAGTGATGTCTCTGCTCTTTAATATGCTGTCTAGATTTGTCATAGCTTTTCTTCCAAAGAGCAAGCAACTTTTAATCTCAAGGCTGCAGTCACCATCTGCAGTGATTTTGGAGCCCAAGAAAATAAAGTCACTGTTCCCATTTTTTCCCCATTTTTGCCATAACGTGAAGGGGCTAGATGCCCTGCTTAGTGAACATCAATCACCTCATATAAAATTTAAAAAAGGGAAAAAATCATTCCTTATGATGAGAAATCTTAGGATTTATTATCTTAACAACCATTGTACATAACATATAGAAGTGTGAATTATATTAATCATGTTGTATATTATATCCCTAGTGCTTATTTATCCTTTAATTGGAAATTTATACCTTTTGTCATCTTTTTCCAATTACACTTTCCCCACCTCTGGTAACAAAAATCTGATTTCCTTTTCAATGAGTTTGTTTTTGAAGGATAACTGACTTACCGCACTATGTCAATTCCTGGTGCACAACATAGTGATTAGATATTTCTATACCTTATAAGATATCCTCAAAATGTCTACTCACCTTTGTGTTATCATATAAGGATGTTACATTATTACTGACTATATTTTTCATGCTGCACAATGTGAACTTTTCATATTGTATTAAATATGTTGGCATCCTTTAACCCTATTGTCAGTGAAAAGCAGTTGGCAATCCTACATTTTAAGACTTCTGTTGACAATATTGAATTATTGATTGAAGCTAAAAAAAATAATGGGAAACACTAGAGATCTCATCAAGAAAACTGGAGATACAAAGGGAACATTTAACACAAACAGGGGCACAATTCAGGACAGAAATGGCAAGGACCTAACAGAAGAAGAAGAGATTAAGAAGAGGTGCCAAGAATACATGGAAGAACTTTTCAAAAATGGTCTTAATGACCTGGATAACCATGATGGCGTGGTCACTCATCTAGAGCCAGACACAGTGCAGTGTGAAGTCAAGTGGATCTTAGGAAGCATTACTACAAGCAAAGCTAGTGGAAGTTTTGGAATTCCGGGTGAGCTATTTAAAATCCTAAAAGATGATGCTCTGAAAATGCTGCACTCAATATGTCAACAAATTTGGAAAACTCAGAGGTGGCCAAAGTATTGGAAAGGTCAGTTTTCATTCTAATCCCCAAGAAAGGCAATGCCAAAGAATGTTCAAGCTACCATACCATACAATTACTCTCTTTCACATGCTAATTAGGTAATGCTCTAAATCCTTCAAGCTATGCTTCAGCAGTATGTGAACTGAGAACTTCCAGATGTACAAGCTGGGTATAGAAAAGGCAGAAACTATAGATCAAATTGCCAATATCTGTTGGACCGTAGAAAAAGCAAGGGAATTTTTAAAAAATCTACTTCTGATTCATTGACTGCACTAAAGTCTTTGACTCTGTGAATCACAATAAACTGTGGAAAACTCTTAAAGAGATGAGAATACCAGACCACCTTACCTGCCTTCTGAGAAACTTTTATGTGGGACAAGAAGCAACAGTTAGAACTGGACATGGAAAAACAGACTAGGTCAAAATTGGGAAAGGAGTCTGTCAAGGCTGTGTAATGTCACCCTGATTATTTAACTTATATGTAGAGTACATCATGCAAAATGCTGGGCTGAATGACTCACAAGCTGGAATCAAGACTGCCGAGAGAAATATCAAGAACCTCAGACATGCAGATGATATCACTCTAGTGGCAGAAAATAAAGAGGAACTAAAAACCTTTGATAAGGGTGAAAAAGGAGAGTGAAAAAGCTGGGTTAAAATTCAACATTCAAAAAATTAAGATCATGACATCAAGTCCCACCACTTCATGGAAAATAGATGGGGTAAAAGTGGCAACAGTGACAGAATTCATTTTATTCTTCTCCAAAATCACTGTGGATGATGACTGAAGCCATGACATTAAAAGATGTTTGCTCCTTGGAAGCAAAGCTATGGCAAACCTAGACAAAGTATTAAGAAGCAGAGAGATCACTTTGCCGACACAGGTCCATCTAGTCAAAGCTATGGTTCTTCCATCAGTCATTTCATAGATGTGAGAGCTGGAGCATAAAAAAAGCTGAGCATTAAAGAATTGATGCTTTCAAATTGTGGTGTTGGAGAAGACCCTTGAGAGTCTGTTGGACAGCAAGATCAAATCAGTCAATCCTAAAGGAATTCAACCATGAATAGTCACTGGAAGGACTAACGGTGAAGCTGAAGCTCCAATGCTTTGGCCACCTGATGTGAAGAACCAATTCATTGGAAAAGACCTGGATGTTGGAAAATATTGAGGGCAGGAGAACTGGGCGACAAAGGATGTGATGGAATGATAGCATCACTCACTCAATGGACATGAGTTTGAGCAAGCTCTGGGAGATAGTGAAGGACAGGTAAGCCTGGCTTGCTGCATTCATGTGGTCACAAAGAGTTGTTCACGACTTAGCTACTGAACAACAACAAAAGCAAGCCTAGAAATCACTGTTTAGCAATATCTTTTATCCATATAATCACATATCTTACAAACGGTAAATTATAAACAATTTCAGAAGGAAATTTAAATAGCATAAAAACTTTCTAAATAGTTTCACTTTTGCTGATTTTTTTCAACAGTAGTTATTAGTTCCCAAAATTCTTTTATCAATATAATGCAATGGTCAAAACTTTTCATATAGAGTTGACATGTACATGCTGTTTGTGAGAAAATTTACAAAATAAGAATTTATTTGTATTAGCCAAAATCTAAAAAATAGAATTTATTATTTTGCCATGGGCTTCCCTGGTGGCTCAGCTGGTAAGGAATCCGCCTGCAATGCAGGAGACCTCGGTTCAATCCCTGGGCTGGGAAGATCCCCTGGAGAAGGGAATAGCTACCCACTCCAGTATTCTGGCCTGGAAAAATCCATGGACTGTATAGTCCATGGGGTTGCAAAGAGTCAGACACAACTGAACGACTTTCACTTATATTTATTCTGCTATATTCTAAAATTGAAGAATATGTTGTTGGCAGATAACCTGGGGTTGAATTCTGTCATTAATTTTTATTATTATATATGTGACCTTTAGGCTTGTCATTTTATATTTCTAGGCTTTGATCTCCTCTATGTTTAAGTTGGAAATAAAAATGGTGTTTTTCTGATTCTTGAGTTGCTATAAGGGAATACACACACACACACACACACACACACACACACACATATATTTACAATGTTTGGTAAAGCTTTGATGAGGCCTCCCAAGTGGTGTAGTGGTAAAGAATCTGCCTGCCAGTGCAGGAGACACAGTAGACACAGGCTCGATCCCTGAATCAGGAAAATCCCCTGGAGGAGGAAATGGCACCCTATCAGTATTCTTGCCTAGAAAATCCCATGGACAGAGGAGCCTAGCAGTCTAAAGTGAATGGGGTTGCAAAGAGTCAGACATGACTGAGCACACACACTGTTAGATTTTTTTTCTTTAGATCCAGTAAATGAAAAGTATTTGTCAAGTGGATGTCTTAGCAATAATGTAAGATGAAAGTTACTGGAGAGATCTAAAGAGAGAGATGGAAAAGTATGGAAACCATCCTTTTAGAGCATAATAATATCTAAAAAATCTGTCCATTAATTTCTTATGCCACAGATATAGCCAACTGAGTTCATAAATGTTTTAAGTTAGCCACTCCCAAATGGAATGGATTTAAAGTTCTCTTAGAAGTATTTTCTTTTGTGTGTCCACCACCTCCTAATGCCAGAGGTGTTGGTATACTCTTTATAATCTTATCAGATTTATTTATCTAGTAATTAGGAATTTGAGATTAATAGATACATATTATTATATATAAAATAAATAACAAGGTCCTACTGTATAGCACTGGGAAGTATATTTAATATCCTGTAATAAACCACAATGAAAAAGTATGTGTGTGTATATATATGTATAACTGAAAATTATTTATATATATATAAAACCAAGTCACTGCACACCAGCAATTAATCCAACACTGTAAATCAACTATACCTCTATAAAAATAATAAACAAAAAACAACTAAAAAGAGGGCAAAAGATCTGAACAACTACTGTATCAAGAAAAAGATACAGGTGGCAACCTAGTTCTTGAAGAATGCTCAATATAAATAGTCACTGAGGACATATAAATAAAATCACAATGGTATATAACACATAAATATGAGAATATATCAAGAATGCTAAGTATGATGAGGATATGGAACTACTTGAATTATAAAACATCAATGATGGGCAAACACTTTGGAAAATAATATGGCACTTAAAATGTTAAACGTATACTTACTATATGTCTCAGCAATTCCACTCCTAATTATTACTTAAGAGAAATGAAAATGAAAACTTATGTTCATATAAAAACATATACCTGAATACTTATTTGTAACCAACAAAAATATTAAAAAGCACAAACAACCCTTTGTCCTTTTCAGCTTTGCAATATCCATGTGATGGAATATTACTCAGCAATAAAAATGAACAAACTATACACAACAATATATTTGACATTTGATGGGCATATATTCAGAGAAAACTATTATCTGAAAAGATACATGCACCTCAATGTTAACTGCAGCAGTATTTACAACAGCCAAGACCTGGAAGCAACCTAAATGTCTGTCAACAGAGGAATGGATAAATAAGGTGTGGTATTACAGTCATAAAAAAGTGGAATAATGCTATTTGCAGCAACATGGATGACTCTCAAGATGATCATACTAAGTGAAATAAGCCAGAAAAAGACAAACATCATATGTGGGAACCAAAAAAGAAATTATAGAAATGAATTTACTTATAAAACACAAATAGACCCACAGACACAGAAAGCATATTTATGGATACCAAAGGGGAAAGGCAGTGGGGAGGGCTAAATTAGGAATTTATGATTAACATTACACACTTTTATACATAAAATTGATAACCAATAAGCTCCTACTGTATAGCACAGGGAACTATAATCAATATTTTGTAGTAATCTAGAAGGGAGAAGAATATGAAAAAGAGTATTATACACACACACACACACACACACATATATATATGTATATATATATGTATGTGTATATATATATATATATATAAGTGAATCACTTTGCTGTAAACTTGAAACTAACACAACAGTATAAGTCACCCATACCTCAATTAAAATAAAAAAGTTGTATGCTTAGCAAAAAGAACCTATACACACACACACACACATATATATATATATATTTGAGTATCAAATACATTTGGCTAAGTGAAACTTGCCAGTTTCTGAAATCAGAAAAGTGAATTATTTCATTTATATGACATTTGGAAAAAGCAAAGTCTTGTGACAGAAAACAGATAAGTAGTTTCTAAGGTCTGTGAAGGAGAAGAAATTGTTACAAAGGGACACATAGTTCTATTATTTGTGATGATAGAACTGATCTTTTTTTGATTATGATCACAAGACTACATGAGTTTGTCAAAACTCATAAAACAATACAACAAAATTTTTCTTATTTTATGCAAATTATATTTCCATCTAAAAAGGAAGTTACTGAATAAAACAGTAAGAATCTCAAAGGAAGTTTTTACTAAGGAAAGGAAATGGAGACTCCTAGAAATTTGTAAAGAAAACAAATAACATTGTGAACATTTCAAAATAACTTGCTTTAAAATTCTCACTAGGCAGACTAAATCTAGTATTTCTCCAAATTTACAAAATATTTGTTGCTTTTAAAAAATACTTATACCAATGAATTTCAATACAATTATTTTATTGAAGAATTTATAAGTCATGGAAGCATAACAACATCAACCATAGGATATTCTAGTGTTCATTTTTTATAGTGGTGACTTTACACATTCTGGTATTTATTTTCTTATCCATTTTACTATCCTCAAAATAGACCACATGGCCCAAGGTGTTGTCTGTCCTAGAATTCTAGTTCCAAGGCTACATTATCATAGTAAGTAATTGGATGTAATTTTTACAGTTTCCTTTTCATTTGTTTATAAGTTAGTAAAAAAGAACAATACTTGGCATGTTTGACAGTTTGTCTATATTATAAATTGAAACTGAAAATTTTCACTTTCTTACCAAAGATGTTACCCTATTGAACAAAGGCAATTGTGATCACAGCTGTGATTGTTAAATAATAATATGCTGCTAAGTCGTGTCAGTCATGTCCGACTCTGTGCGACCACATAGACAGCAGCCCACCAGGCTCCCCATCCCTGGGATTCTCCAGGCAAGGACACTGGAGTGGGTTGCCATTTCCTTCTCCAATGCATGAAAGTGAAAAATGAAAGTGAAGTCACTCAGTCGTGTCTGACTCTTAGCAACTGCATGGACTGTAGCCTACCAGTCTCCTCCATCCATGGGATTTCCCAGGCAAGAATACTGGAGTGGAGTGCCATTGCTTTCTCCAGTAATAATATAGAACATATGAATTCAATGTATATTTGAGCCTAAAGAAGTATTACTAGTATCCAAAGTTTTAATGTAATATAATTGTCATTAGAAATAAATTGAATTGTCTCATTTTAAGAAACAGTGACCAAGGCCAACAAGGTTGACCTACTTATTCAGGACAGTGCAGCCAAATATTGTCAAAAGCTGGAGTCAATACAGACCTGCACACTAGCAGTTTATTACCTTTTCTACTGTAATATACAATTAAATATTTTGCTGAGATTTAATTACTAAAATATAAATAATTATAATTCATTTTCTATATTACTTGACAACAATCATTACTCAACTTATAAACTGCTAAATTCTGAGATGGATTGAGTAGTTCCTACAGTTATTACCAGTTTTTTTGGCATAGAAAATAATTTTGATACTGTTTCTGTATGAAAAATTATAGTCACATATAAGAATACTAATTTAACATTTACATCTAAACATACATGAACTTCAGGCTATACTACATAGCAATAGTTATCAAGACAGTATGGTACTGGCCAAAGACAGAAACATAGATCAATGGAACAAAACAGAAAGCCCAGAGATAAATCCACGCACCTATGGACACCTTATCTTTGACAAAGGAGGCAAGAATATACAACGGAGAAAAGACAACCTCTTTAAAAAGTGGTTCTGGGAAAACTGGTCAACCACTTGTAAAAGAATGAAACTAGAACACTTTTTACACCATACACAAAAGTAAACTCAAAATGGATTAAAGATCTAAATGTAAGACCAGAAACCATAAAAGTCCTAGAGGAAAACATAGGCAAAATACTCTCTGACATAAATCACAGCAGGATCCCCTATGACCCACCTCCCAGAGTAATGGAAATAAAAGCAAGAATAAACAAATGGGAACTAATTAAAATTAAAAGCTTTTGCACAACGAAGGAAACTATGAGCGAGGTGAAAAGACAGCCTTTAGAATGGGAGAAAATAATAGCAAACGAAGCAACTGATAAAGAATTAATCTCAAAAATATACAAGCAGCTCCTGCAGCTTAATTCCAGAAAAATAAGCAACCCAATCAAAAAATGGGCCAAAGAATTAAACAGACATTTCTCCAAAGAAGATATACAAATGGCTAACAAACACATGAAAAGATGCTCAACATCACTCGTTATCAGAGAAATGCAAATCAAAACCACAATGAGGTACCATTTCACGCCAGTCAGAATGGCTGCGATCCAAAAGTCTACAAGCAGTAAATGCTGGAGAGGGTGTGGAGAAAAGGGAACCCTCTTAGTTGCAAACTAGAATGCAAAACCCTCTAGTTTGCATTCCCACTGTTGGTGGGAATGCAAACTAGTACAGGCACTATGGAGAACAGTATGGAGATTCTTTAAAAAGCTGGAAATAGAACTGCCATACGACCCAGCAATCCCACTGCTGGGCATACACACTGAGGAAACCAGAATCGAAAGAGACACGTGTAGCCCAACGTTCATTGCACCACTGTTTACAATAGCCAGGACATGGAAGCAACCTAGACGTCCATCGGCAGATGAATGGATAAGAAAGCTGTGGTGCATATACACAGTGGAGTATTACTCAGCCATTAAAAAGAATGCATTTGAATCAGTTCTAATGAGGTGGATGAAACTGGAGCCTATTATACAGAGCAAAGTAAGTCAGAAAGAAAAACACCAATACAGTATATTAACACGTATATATGGCACTTAGAAAGATGGTAATGATGACCCTATATGAGAGACAGCAAAAGAGACACAGATGTGAAGAACAAACAGACTGTTGGACTCTGGGAGAAAGCAAGGGTGGGATGATTTGAGAGAAAAGCATTGAAACATGTATATTAACATATGTGAAATAGATTGCCAGTCCAGGTTTGATGCATGAGGCAGGGTGCTCAGGGCTGGTGCACTGGGATGACCCTGAGAGATGGGATGGAGAGGGAGGTGTGAGGGAGGATCAGGATGGGGAACACATGTACACCCATGGCTGATTTATGTGAATGCATGGCAAAAACCACCACAATATTGTAATTAGCCTCCAATTAAAATTTTAAAAAAGCAAAGACAAAAAAAATTTAATAAACATTCATGAATATATAAATAGAGAAATAAGCCCTCTTTTGGTCTTGAATGAGATAAATTATTAAGAAATATAAAGATAGATATGAAAGTGAAAGTGGCTCAGCTGTGTCCAACTCTTTGTGACCCCATGGACTATACAGTCCATGAAATTCTCCAGGACAGAATACTAGAGTGGGTAGCCATTCCCATCTACAGGGGATTCTCATCTCCAGGGGATCTTCCCAATCCAGGAATCAAGCCCAGGTCTCCCACATTGCAGGTGAATTCTTTACCAGCTGAGCCACCAGGGAAGCCCAAGAATACTGGAGTGGATAACCTTTACATCTTCCTGACCCAGAAATCAACTGGGGTGTCCTGCATTGCATGTGGATTCTTTACCAACTGAGTTACCAAGGAAGCCCCATAGAGATATATATTTACCCCTTGAAATCAGTTACACAATTTAGCCTGCCCTACTGCTAACACTCAACTCTTAAAACTCAAATTAGCTTTAGAAAATAGAACTTACGGTGTCAATTTATCCTAAAATTAGTTTTTACAAGCTATTATGTAAGATATTTCATTGATAATCTTTTTGAAGTAGTTTTTGTGTGTATATATTTCAACTACCAGATTTATCAAATAACAATAAACTGCAAACTTCTTTTTATTTAATGTATTCTCAAATCTTTTCCTCACAACTGTGCTTCAGTTCTATATTTGATTTACTTTTAATAAGCTAAAATATTTTTTCATGAAAGGTAAATTGGTTCTATCTTCTGAATTAGTGTACTCACAATGTTTTGTAACTTCTTTGACTCAGTACTTTAAAGATACTATTTTCTGACATGTACAATAGAGAGGAAATGTATAATTAGCATGGATTTTGGTTCTTTGTAGGAATCTTGGTATTTTTCCCTTTCTGATAGGATTCTTTCCTTATAATCCAGACATTTTTTCCAGGAAATATAGAGGCTAGTTCATTTGCTTAAAAACTGCCTACCTGTTGAACACACTGACCATGCCACTGCATTTCTACTACTGCATTTTCATTTTATTCTGTTGATTTTATCAGCTTTCATTTCCATGCCTGACTTTTTCTTTCTCTTGGTGATGTGTTCTTTTCTTCCATATAACTTTTACTTCTTTTTCTTGATATATGCCTATACATTACAATATTTAATATTAATGTTAATTTGTAGATGTTATTTTTATACTCTCTCCTTCTCATATCTAGTATCTACATTAGCTTGTTCTCTAAGCCAGATTTTTTAAAAATTACCATTCTTGTCATGAAAGCTAACTTTTTATGATTCATTAGTGTGTATGTCTAGATTTTATTGAGAAAACAAAAATGATGTTCTTTTACATTCTATTCTGTTTTTTAGAACAAACCATTTTCAAAGGAGGAATGCTTTCATTTTTATTTTTGAATGCTACAGAATAAATATGGTAAAAAATTTCTAGAAACACTAAATTATTCTCCCCACTCTCCTAATTTTTAAATGAGGGATATATGATATATATATATAGTTTGCTCATATATAGAATGGTCCCTTGTTTCTGTGAGAATCTCTTCTCAGTGACTGAGCTTGCACCATCAGAGCTACCTACTGCTTTTACTTCAGTTTCTGGTTTTATTAATTCTTTAACTGAAAATGCAATCTGAGAAGCTCTCCTATTTCTGGCATTTCATTATCTGTAGTGCTATTTATTAACTGATAATCTAAAACTTTGTGTAGTTCTTTCTTGGCAAGAAATTCAGAAGACACTTCCCGGAGCACTTTCCATTGTCTAGGAAATTGTGTTTAGAAAATTGTGGTGCCAGAGTCAAGTCACCATTTTCCTTCTCTTTTGCCCCAAGATAGGCTGCAATGCTGGGGATTATAGACGTGACATGGCTATCTACTCAGAGACATTAACAAGGGGAGTGTGAAGAAAGTATGTTCTGTCTGTTCAAGGAATCTACTTTCATACATTAAAGCAGTGATTCTGAAATGTTTTATTCTCAGGCTCTTTTTCACCATTAAACCCAACTGAGGAACCAGAACAACTTCTGCCTACTTGGATTTTTCAATCTGTATTGTATTTACTGTCTTCCCTGGTGGTACAGTGGTAAAGAATCCACTGCAATACACGTGATGTTCCATTACTGGATTGTGAAGATCCCCAGGAGAAGGGAATGTCTACCTACTCTAGTATTCTTGCCTGAAGAATTCCATGGACAGAGGAGCCTGGTGGGCTGTAGTCCATGGGGTTGCAGAGTTGGACACGACTAACACTTTCACTTTTTTTCACTTTCATTCATTGTCTTAGAACTTAAAATGTATCAGATCTCTCTAACCCGTCTTTATGTATACAAAATGTTTGTTATGTATTTATTTTTCATATGTTCAAAAATGTTAGTAAGAAACCATTTAACCAAACACGCCATGTAAAAATCAGATTTTCCAAAACAAATAAGAAAATAGTGAGAAGAGTAGTTCAGTTTTGCATGTTATGTCTGGCTTGATAGAAAATACCTATATTTTCATATCTACTGCATTCACTCTTATTATGCCAGAAGTTTCTGAAAATTCTTGCTATACATCTGTGAGTGAATGAGTGTTAAAAAGATAAAAGATAGTTTTATTTTTATGAAAATAGTTTTCACCTTGCAAAATTCCTCAAAGGTTTGCCAAGGTTCCTACTGATCCCCAGGCCACATTGGGAATTTGGACGTGCTGAGTCACTTTGAGGATGCTGCCTTAACACTTGGGAGTCACTAATAGATAAGGCTAAGTGCATGGCTACGAGGGTTTTATTCACATATCTGTCACTTACTATCTCTATGTGCCAGGACAAGCTGCCTCAAAACTCTGTGCCTTGAGTTTTTCATCTCAAGCAAGAATGAAGCTAGTGATTACTTTTTGGCTTGCTATGAGGATTTAAGGAAGTTATTCTTAGTAAAATGTTTATGTATCTCCTCCCCTGAGATGTAGTTATCACTCAAAATTACTGTCTTTCAGAATGAACAACTGTATTTTTTCAAGTGGTAAATCTGTATTGGCTGAAAAATTATGATTTAAAATCTGCTTTACAGAATATAGAGATCGATGGATAGTCACCATAAATTTTGAGAAGAGGATAATTTAATTGAGAAGAGTCTTCTTTTTTTTTCCCCCGAATTGAAAGATAACAGCAGCAGAATTTGGTTGAGTAAGGCTGCCAATGACAGTTTGCCCTCTATACTCTTGATACTTAGCATTGACTCCTAAATGTTTTGTTACACTCTCAAATTATAACCTCTTTGAGAGTCCAACTCTGGGAAGACTCATCAATAAAGGCAGGAAAAATCTACTTACTAATTGGTCTAAGAAACATGTTCTTAAACATTTATGAGATCTTATTAAATGTAATTCTGATTTATTGTAGAAAGGAAAAAACAGGCATATTAAATATCACTCTAGATTTATAAACACTTAATACATTTCTCTAAAAATGCTTATTTACATAATATGTTATATTGTAACATATTATACAAAGTACATCATGCTATTATTTTAAATTTCATTTGTCTATATTATATATAATATTCATTATCATATATATACATACTATATACATATATATAATGTGGTGGATGACATATAATATATATACAAGTTATACTTATGCATTTGTTTATATATATACATATATATATGTATATATATATATATATATATGGGCTTCCCTTGTGGCTCAGCTGTTAAAGTATCCACCTGCAATTCAGGAGACCTGGGTTCAATCTCTGGGTTGGAAGGATCCCCTGGAGAAGGGAAAGGCTACCCACTCCAGTATTCTGGCCTGGAGAATTCCGTGAACTATAGCCCAGGGCATTGCAAAGAGTCAGACACAACTGAGCAACTTCACTTCACTATATATATATATATATATATATATATATATATATATATGTGTACTCAGTCATTTCAGTTGTGTCCGACTCTGTGACCCCATGAACCATAGCTCACCAGGCTCCTCTGTCCACAAGATTTTCCAGGCAAGAAAATTGTAGTGGGTTGCCACATTCTCCTCTAGGGCATCTTCCCAACTCAGGGATTGAATCCAGGTTTCCTGCATTGCTGGTAGAATCTTTACAGACTGAGCCAACAGGGAAGGAGCAGAAATGAGTTCCCACAGTCCTCACAGCTATTCTTCTTTATTCATGATGTCAAAAGACAAACCATTGTTTTATTCCACTCAAGAACATGTTGCTATCCATGGTGAATTTAAAACTACATAAAAGCCCCATAAATCCAATGTATCCATCATTTTCTTGTGCTCCTAATTGCCAAAAACACTCTCTTGCCTTTCACTCACAGAAAATATCTTGGCAGATAATCTCCATTGGTATATCACTTCTCTGCCCATCTTGTAAAGAGAGGCACTGGCTACCTTTGTTCTGGACTATCTTTCCAAGGCTATTTGTATAGTAAATATCCTTAGAAGATAGATATAATATCTTCCTCTAGAAGAAAGGGACAGGAATGCTTAGTTACCATATTAAAGTATCATGATTTCTTAAACCTCTGAGTTCTTCTCTTGTAACAAAAATGACTATGCCCTGCAGATATTACCTGGCCCTCTTTATGTAACCTTCTGGGGACTGTGGCTTGGGGAAGCAGCACAAGGAAATGCTGATAGTCTAGCTATTGCTCGTGCTGTGAATACTAAATTCTTGCTTATCTGACCTATTATTGTTGTTTCTTATACTACCTTCTGTGAAACTATAGCAGACTAACTTGTTAGCTCTCTAGGGGAAGGCTGGCTGGAAGGCAGAGGAAGAGAAAGAATGTTAATCCGGCCAATTAACAAGATGTGAGTGAAGTTTATGTGAACTGGTAGTGAACATATTGACTGAATTTTGTGGTTGACTGGGCAATAAATGATTCCACACTCTACTACCTATTAACATGGCTAAGTAAGGTAGGCGGTTGCTTGCTGAGTAGCATGAAATAGGTTCAAAGACAATTGCTCCAGAAGTGTCTAATTTTTTGTAAACTCTCCCCTGCACAAAGGAAATTTTCTTGTCAATCTGGTGATCAGCCTCAGGCCCATGACCGTAACAACTATCACTAGGATTTATCCTGAACGGACAGAAGATCCTCTCCACTATCCAACAGTTACAGAGACGCATACCTACATTGCAACACTGAGCATAAAAGAGGAAATTTTGTGCCTGCTGTGGAGAAAACCTGGTGAATCATTACAATTTTGGCTGGTTCACTTGGGAGATGAGCCAATAAGACATTTAATGCTTGTTAAGAAAAAAAGCAACCCTGAGCTTCATAAGCTCAGCCCCTCGTGAAGTCTATCATGTCAACCTTAGATAAATTCAGAGCTGACAGTAAAAAGTCTCAGAGTGTTTTGCAATGGGTTATGTCTTTATAAGAATGATATCCCTGAGATAGTAAAGTCATTAGGGAAATCAAAGATGAGGCAATGACTCCTATTCAGACTCTTTTAATGCCCTGGAGATAGTTTTCCATGATGAAGAAAGTGAACCATTGGAAAATAAGAAACTGACTCAAAGAAATTCAGAAGGAAAAAAAAAAAAAGTTTGAAGCTATTCCTATACCTGGGGAAACTCCGTTAATCTTTATTTTGAAACTGAAAGGTAATCTAATAAATGTTGTCTTATATAACAAAGAGAGCAAATGTCCGGATAACAGATGGGATAAATACCTTCTCAAACAAGGTGGTTGTTGTTGTTCTGTTGCTCTGTCGTGTCTGACTCTTTTTGACCCCAGGGACTGGAGCACGCCAGGCTTCCCTGTCCTTAAACATCTCCCGGAGCTTGCTCAGACTCATGTCCACTGAGTCAGCGATGCCATCCAACTATCTTGTCCATGTCGTCCCTTTCTCCTCCTGCCTTCAATCTTTCCCAGCATCAGGGTCTTTTCAAATGAGTCAGCTCTTCACATCAGGTGGCCAAAGTATTGGAGTTTCAGCCTCAGCCTCAGTCCTTCTGTCATGGCCCTGTGTTCTGTCCTCAGTTCTGTCTTGCCCCAACAAAAATTTGAAGTGACTGACGTTAAAGCCCTCAGACAGACTGTGTCACAGCTCTCAGACAGATCAGTGTTACAGCTCTGTGTGACAGCTCAGTTTTATTTAGAAAATAAAGGAAAATATATCATCGAGGCATGAGGGTCTGCAAACCCAAAAGACTTGAACAGAAGACAGAGAGAGAGCGCACGCATGTGAGAGAGAGAGAGCGTGCACGACAGAGTGCAGAGAGAGACAGTGAGAGAAAGCGAGAGAGAGCCCTGGCCCTTTGGCTCCTCTTTTTATATGTTTTTTCCTCCCCCTGGGCCTGCTCTGTGTAAATTGGGCTAGCCAGGAGTGCTGTTTTTTCTACCTGAGGTCCTCACTCCGGTCCTCGGACCTTCCTTTGTTCTATTTTCATGGATTTTTCCCTTCCTTGTCTTTTAGCCACCACCATTCTGGACTCCTTTTTTCCCATTCTAACTACCTAACACTTCCGATGAATATTCAGGGCTGATTTCCTTTAGGATGGACTGGCCTGATCTTGCAGTCCAAGGGACTCTCAAGAGTCTTCTCCAACACCACAGTTCAAAAGTATGAATTCTTTGGTGCTCAGCCTTCTTTATAGTCCAGCTCTCACATCCATACATGACTATTGGAAAAACCATAGCTTTGACTATATGGACTTTTGTTGGCAAAGGTCTCAAACAAGGTAGTCACTGTGCAAATCAAATCCATGTGAACCAGAGGATATAAATCCCATAGCCATCACCAGAAAGCAAAGTACCTCTTGCTACTATAACAAAGAGTCCCCAGTCTGTCAAAAATGATGACATTTCTGCCAGCTATAAAGCTTTAGGGGAGCTGAAAACATTGCACATCTGTTTGGTTTATCCATAAATGACCATCACAGTACTGAAAAAAAAAAAAGTTTCTTCTTTACACCCTACACCCTATGATCCCTTCCTCCCCCATTATCTCTGCCTCTGCTGCTTCCTAGAAACTAAATATATCTGAAGCTAAAGGTCTTTTGGAACTCAAGGGGGACTGAAGAGTACATAAGTAAACAGAGGAATTTGGTGAGGAAAAACCAATCAGACTTTTATGGTTGTGTTTGATGTATACAACCAAGTCACCATTTTACTGCTTCCTTTTTAGATCAAGAGGTGTGAAAAGTTTTACCAATATTAAACTGATAATATTTAGGCAGGGTTCTCTGTGGAAAAGAGAAGCTGACGTGACAATTTGAGTGGGGTCCTACTAGCCAATTCAATGTTCTCTTATTTCTAGTATGAATATTCAGTAGGAATTAATGTGCTATATGCTTATTACTTCTCGGCCCTTTAAATTGGGGGTCCCCAACCTTCGGGCCATGGAGTGGCAGCTCCTGTCAGATCAGTGAGGCTTTAGATTAAAGTGCACAACAAATATAACGAGCTTGAATCATCCTGTAACCACCCTCCCCACCATTCCTGGTCCATGGAAATATTGTCTTCCATGAAATCGGTCACTGATGCCAAAAACGTTGGGGACTGCTGCCTTAAATGATGGGGGTGGTGTCTCCTAATTGGGTAAATCCACATATAAAAAAGTACCTGAACTGGGGGCTTCCCTGGTGGCTCAGTGGTAAAGGGTCCGCCTGACAATGCAGGAGACATGGGTTCAACCCCTAATCCTGGAGGATTCCACATGCCATGAAGCAAGTAAGCCCTGCACCATGTCAACTAAAAAATACAGTCACAACTTGAAAGTGAAGAATTATTTTATTTGCTGGGAATGCATAGGACTCTGCCAAACATTAATCTCAATAGTTCTGAGATAGTAATCCCAATAGCTCTGAAAACAAACAAACAAACAAACAAACAAAAAAAAACAAAAAAACAAAAAACCGCCCCAAGGAGGCAGGAGGGGAAGTCAAGCTATATACAAGTTCGTAACAAAGGGAGCAGGCAGTCTGAATATCAAAAATCAGATATTGAGTTAAGGAATTTAGCATTCTCTGGGAAGATGCAAGCCTCTGGGCTCACTGAATTCATTCCTTTCATATGCACCTCATCTATCTGGGGCGAATCCTGTTTCTTTGTTCTCCTTGCTTCTTGCATTCTCCCAGGTCCTCTTGCTTCTAGCATTCCTCCAGCTCCTCAGCAATCTCTGTGGGGTGGGGCAGCATCCCGTGGATGAAGTTTTGGGAGGCCTCATTCACACTGGAGACCAGAAGTTGCTGATGGCAGTGACATTTCTTGTTTATTGATAAGGCAGGAGATATTTTTGTTGCACAGCCACAACTGTTAAGCCTGTGCGCTAGAGTCTGAAAGCCACAACTACTGAGTCCACATAATGCAACTACTGAAGCCCATGCACCCTAGAGCCCATATCTGCCAATAAGAGGGGCCACCACAGTGAGACGTGCACACACCACTAGACAGTGGTCCCCGCTCGCCACAACTAGAGAAAAGCCTGAAGAGCAATGAGACCCAGCATGGCCAAAATAAGTAAAATTATTTTTTAAAAAGGGCCAGTACATTTGGTTCCTATCACAGTAATGATGCCTTCAAGACACAAATCTCCATGAACGCTGACCTTGTTGATTGGCTTCTATAGAGAATGGAAGCAAGCTTCCTCTAGAGATACCATAGAAAGTTTTGGATTCATCACCTTTTATACATAGCTACTAGGTACACTCATTTTTAAAAGCAGCTGGATTCTTTTTGGATTTGATAGTCTTAACCCATGGAAGGCAACTCTCTGGCCTAATATTTCCATTACAGACAGATAGCTCAGATTCAATGCCCATTAAGGTAGGCTGGAGTCAATAAATCTTGCTTGTAGAAAGTAAATGGTATGGGTGAAGGATCTGCCAGATTGACCCCAGTGGTATCTTGACTATTCATGACAAACTAAACAAAGTGACAGCTCTCTTTTGGGGAATCTTTATTCCCTACTTTCCAATCCAAAGCAAAGCTGGCTGTTCATTGAGATACCCAAGTCACAGATATTCCCGTAAGGGCCTGGTCCTGATCTAGTGATGGGTCAGCTAAGCTGCAACCAGATGGTATCCACTATATTATTCAAACTCAGTGCCAGCTTTGCAGAACTAAAAACAGGTGTAAACGCTCCACTCGTTAGGCAGAACTCAATGGATTACCATAGTACTGTCCAATATTTCTTGATGAACCTTGTTTAATTTTTACTAGTTCTTGGACTGTTAACTGTGGCCACTTGGAAAGTACAGGTTAGCACATTAAAGAAGTCTTTTTTTGGGCCACACTGTGGGAAGGGAAATCATAGCTGCTGACCTAACCATCTGGGTCACTCATGTAGATGTACAGACCCATTATCTGGTCAGGCCATCTGGAATCCAACTGCTGACTGAGCCTCTACACAGCAGATTGCAAGCATTTCATCATCACACCACATTTGGCAATCTACCTACATTATAGCTTGGGCACAAAATAAAGGACTCTGTGTTTCTGTTGCAGGGGCTATGACTGCATGAAAGTCTTATGGCTTATACCAAACTTGACTTCTTGATGTGTGGTGAAGGAGGTCACATCATACTGGGCATGGTCCCAGATTGGTTACACTGAACCTTTAAAGCAGTCACAGGCTTATCAATAGTGTCATACTACCATTGATATTTGCTCAAATTATAGTGTTGCTATTATAGTCCAATCAGTTGATTCTGGTCACATACTTGTGATTCTTTAAATTAAAGCATGTCATGTTTTCACTTTCCAGACAATTTTCAGTCTGTTAATTGTTTGACTTTTATACAAATACCACCTAGCACTGGGCTGAAAGTCAAAGTGCTTTATAGACTTTCTATGCTGCCTTCCATCTGCAGGCTTCTGATACTGTTGAGTATTGGAATAATTTCCTGAAAAACTGGCTCAAAATTCCTTGAGTATACTTTCTTCACTGCCTCCTGATTCAAACACATTAGTAAGACAATTTGGTCACTGAATGTAGCTGTACCAAGAAAAATATCACTTCTTGGCCAATTCCTGGGTAATTATCAAGATAGGAGTGTGTCATTACAAAGACCTATTTTGAAAATCTGAGATCCCACTTTGAAAGTTTCCTGGTGTGATGCTTCCCTTATTCTCCCATTTGCAACTCAATGCCATCAGAATGAAATATTTTCTGGGTGACAGTTTCATCAAAAAGGATCCCAGACTCAAACCTAATTCTGGTTTGTAGCTCTCTTCATCCCTTGTTAGAATGACATAGCCCATTCTATCCAATGTAAAAAGGATAATGGACACCTAGGTAGAATACACTGCTTGTTCAGGCACCACACAGTGACTCAAAGACTCTACAGACTGAGGTGGGAGACATATTTTATTGTAAATTTTATTTAAAAAGTGCCCTTACCTCACAAACGTACAAGGCTTCTGGGTGGGGAAAAAAAAAAAAAAATCTGTGTAAATAGGGTATGATTGAAAAAGCAGTCAAGTTTTAGCTACCAGAAAGGGGAAACTCTGATTTGCAGCACTGAAAGGATAGCAATAATCCAAACATCAGGGAGAGATTGGGAAGCTAGTATATTAGTGCCGTTTGCATTTTTAGAAGAGTATTTGGAGGTTTTACATGTAGGAGGGCTTCATTGGTGGCTCAGATGGTAAAGGATCTGCCTGCAATGTGGGAGATCAGAGTTCAATCTCTGGGTTGGGAAGATCCTCTGGAAAAGGGAATGGCAACCCATTCCAGTATTCTTGTCTGGAGAATTCCATGAACAGAGGAGCCTGGTGGGCTGTACAGTCCATGGGATAGCAAAGAGTCAGGCACAACTTTCACTATCACTTTACATGTAGGAAAGTGGGCTGGTTCACTGGGGACACTGTCAACCTTACCACAGACTGAGGCAAGTCCTGTTGGGAGGCTGCAACACTTAAAATGTACAATGTTCATGACATTGTACAGGAGACAGGGATCAAGACCATCCCCATAGAAAAGAAATGCAAAAAAGCAAAATGGCTGTCTGGGGAGGCCTTACAAATAGCTGTGAAAAGAAGAGAAATGAAAAAGCAAAGGAGAAAAGGAAAGATATAAACATCTGAATGCAGAGTTCCAAAGAATAGCAAGGAGAGATAAGTAAGCCTTCCTCAGTGATCAATGCAAAGAAATAGAGGAAAACAACAGAATGGGAAAGACTAGAGATCTCTTCAAGAAAATTACAGATACCAAGGGAACATTTCATGCAAAGATGGGCTTGATAAAGGACAGAAATGGTATGGACCTAACAAAAGCAGAAGATATTAAGAAGAGATGTCAAGAATACACAGAAGAACTGTACAAAAAAGATCTTCACGACCCAGATAATCACGATGGTGTGATCACTGACCTAGAGCCAGACATCCTGGAATGTGAAGTCAAGTGGGCCTTAGAAAGCATCACTACGAACAAAGCTAGTGGAGGTGATGGAATTCCAGTTGAGCTCTTTCAAATCCTGAAAGATGATGCTGTTAAAGTGTTGCACTCAATATGCCAGCAAATTTGGAAAACTCATTAGTGGCCACAGGACTGGAAAAGGTCAGTTTTCATTCCAATCCCAAAGAAAGGCAATGCCAAAGAATGCTCAAACTACTGCACAATTGCACTCATCTCACACACTAGTAAAGTAATGTTCATGATTCTCCAAGCCAGGCTTCAGCAATACATGAACTGTGAACTTCCAGATGTTCAAGCTGGTTTTAGAAAAGGCAGAGGAACCAGAGATCAAATTGCCAACATCCACTCGATCATCGAAAAAGCAAGAGAGTTCCAGAAAAACATCTCTTTATGCTTTATTGACTATGCCAAAGCCTTTGACTGTGTGGATCACAATAAACTGTGGAAAATTCTGAAAGAGATGGGAATACCAGACCACCTGACCTGCCTCTTGAGAAATCTATATGCAGGTCAGGAAGCAACAGTTAGAACTGGACATGGAACAACAGACTGGTTCCAAATAGGAAAAGGAGTACATCAAGGCTGTATATTGTCACCCTGAATATTTAACTTATAGGCAGAGTACATCATGAGAAACGCTGGGCTGGAAGAAGCACAAGATGGAATATAGATTACTGGGAGAAATATTAATAACCTGATATGCAGATGACACCACCCTCATGGCAGAAAGTAAAGAGGAACTAAAAAGCCTTTTGATGAAAGTGAAAAAGGAGAGTGAAAAAGTTGGCTTAAAGCTCAACATTCAGAAAACAAAGATCATGGCATCTGGTCCCATCACTTCATGGGAAATAGATGGGGAAACAGTGGAAACAGTGTCAGACTTTATTTTTTTGGGCTCCAAAATCACTGCAGATGGTGATTGCAGCCATGAAATTAAAAGACGCTTACTCCTTGGAAGGAAAGTTATGACCAACCTAGATAGCATATTCAAAAGCAGAGATGTTTCTTTGCCAACAAAGGTCCATCTAGTCAATGCTATGGTTTTTCTAGCAGTCAGGTATGGATGTGAGAGTTGGACTGTGAAGAAAGCTGAGCACTGAAGAATTGATGCTTTTGAACTGTGGTGTTGGAGACGACTCTTGAGAGTCCCTTGGACTGCAAGGAGATCCAACCAGTCCATTCTAAAGGAGATCAGTCCTGGGTGTTTTTTGGAAGGAATGATGCTAAAGCTGAAACTGCAGTACTTTGGCCACCTCACACTAAGAGTTGACTCATAGGAAAATACTCTGATGCTGGGAGGGATTTGGGTAGGAGGAGGTGACAACAGAGGATGAGATGGCTGGATGGCATCACTGACTTGATGGATGTGAGTTTGAGTGAACTCCGGGAGTTGGTCATGGACAGGGAAGCCTGGCGTGCTGTGATTCATGGGGTTGCAAAGAGTCAGACACGAATGAGCTACTGAACTGAACTGAACTGAACTGAATGCTTAAAAGCAATATTTTCTTTCCTGGGATGCCATTTTCACCCCAGACTGTAATTATTGTTCTGAAGCTAGGCATTAACCTGACTCCCTCTCAAATATAGGAATTCTTTGGTGGCTCAGATGGTGAAGTGTTTGGCTGCAACAAAGAGACCTGGGTTCGATCCCTGGGTCAGGAAGATCCCATGGAAGATGAAATGGCAGCTCCCTCCAGTATACTTGTCTGGAGAATCCCATGAACAGAGGAGCCTGGCGGGCTACATTCCATGGCATCACAAAGGGTTGGACATGACTGAGCAACTAACATACACTCCATAATGTTGGTCTTGCACTTTAGCAGCGATATTTAGAGAAATGTAAGTGTTTATGGAAACACTACTGGTAGATCATGCAAACCTCTGAAGATTCTGGTGATTTCTTCAAATTGAGAGAATAAGCTACCTTTACTATTTACAAGAGCTTCCTGGAAGGACAAATACTTTATTTATATAAAACCTGTGGGCAGTTATTCATATGAATGGAGTCATCTAATTAGAAACTGTAATATAATATTGGCTCCTGACAGCTAAAGTGACACTGATAACACCTCTGCCCTGCAAGGCATTCTAGTAAGCCTCAACAAACTGGCAAAGATTATTTTAAATTAAAGAATTGTCCTCAGCTTCCTCTTTGTGGATAAGGCAGTGCCTGCTCAGTCACTGGGAAAGCCAGCTCTAGCTGAATCAAGGGATTGGATCTGATAGACAGAGTGCCTTAAGAACTATGGAAGGAATTCGTAATAAAAGAGGCAGTGATCAAAAAAATCCCCATGGGGGAAAAATATAAAAAGTCAAAATAGTTGTGTGAGGAGGCCTTATAAATAGCTGAAAAAAGAAGTGAAAGGCAAGATATATCCATATGAATGCAGAGTTCCAAATAATAGCAAAGAAAGATAAGAAAGCCTTCCTCAGTGATCAATGCAAAGAAATAGAGGAAAACAATAGAATGGGAAAGACTAGAACTGTCTTCAAGAAAACTAGAGATACCAAGGGAACATTTCATGCAAAGATTGGCACAATGAAGGACAGAAATAGTATGAACCTAACAGAAGCAGAAGATATTAAGAAGAGGTGGCAAGAATACACAGAAGAACTATACAAAAAAGAACTTCATGACACAGATAACCGTGATGGTGTGATCACTCACCTAGAGCCAGATAACCTAGAGTGCAAAGTCAAGTGGGCCTTAGGAAGCACCAGTACAAACAAAGCTAGTGGAGGTTATGGAATTCCAGGTGAGCTATTTCAAATCCTAGAAGATGATACTGTGAAACTACTGCACTCAGTATGCCAAAAAATTTGGAAAACTCAGCAATGGCCACAGGCCTGGAGAGATCAGTTTTCATTCCAATCCCAAAGAAAGGCAATGACAAAGAATGTTCAAACTACCACATAATTGCAGTCATCTCACAGGCTAGCAAAGAATTGTTCAAAATTCTCCAAGCTAGGTTTCAACAGTACATGAATCCTGAACTTCCAGTTGTTCAAGGTAGATTTTGAAAAGGTAGAGGAACCAGAGTTCAAATTGCCAACATCTGATGGATCATTGAAAAAGCAATAGAGTTCCAGAAAAAATCTACTTCTGCTTTATTCATTACACCAAAGCCTTTGACTGTGTGGATCACAACAAACTATGGAAAATTCTTCAAGATGGAATACCAGACCACTTGACCTGCCTCTTCAGAAATCTGTATGCAGGTCAGGAAGCAACAGTTAGAACTGGACATGGAACAACAGACTGGTTCCAAATAGGTAAAGGAGTCCATCAAGGCTGTATATTTTCACCCTGCTTATTTAACTTATATGCAGAGTACATCATGCAAAATGCTGGGCTGGATGAAGCACAAGCTGGAATCAAGACTGCCAGAAAGAATATCAATAACCTCAGAGATGTAGATGATCCCACCTATATGGCAGAAAGTGAAGAAGAACTAAAGAGCCTCTTGATAAAAGTGAAAGAGGAGAGTGAAAAAGTTGGCTAAAACTCAACATTCAGAAAACTAAGATCATGGCATCCGGTCCCATCACTTCATTGCAAATAGATGGGGAAACAGTGAGAGACTTTCTTTCCATGGGCTCCAAAATCACTGCAGATCGTGACTGCAGCCATGAAACTAAAAGACTCTTGCTCCTTGGAAGAAAAGTTATGACCAACCTAGACAGCATATTAAAAAGCAGAGACATTACTTTGCCAACAAAGGTCCATCTAGTCAAAGCTAGTGTTTTTCCAATAGTCATGTATGGATGTAAGAGTTAAACCATAAAGAAAGCTGAGCAGTGAAGTATTGATGCTTTTGAACTGTGGTGTTGGAGAAGACTCTTGAGGGTCCCTTGGACTGCAAGGAGATCAAACCAGTCAATCCTAAAGGAAATCAGTTCTGAATATTCATTGAAAGGACTGATGCTGAAGCTGAAGTTCCAATACTTTGGCCACCTAATTCAATGTACTGACTCACTAGAAAAGACCCTTATGCTGGGAAAAATTGAAGGTGGAGGAAAAGGGGATGACAGAAGATGAGATGGTTGGATGGTACCACCGACTCTATGGGCATGAGTTTGAGCAAGCTCCAGGAGTTGGTGATAGACAGGGAAGCCTGGCATGCTGCAGTCCATGGGGTCACAAAGTTTTGGACACTACTGAGTGACTGAACTGAACTGATTCTTGTATATATATTGTAACATAATTATGATATAAAAATCATTATTATAATACATATATATATATATTTATTTTTCCAAATTAAGATTTCCTCTCCTATAATAAAGCCTATTACATGTTCAGGAGTTACCTGATCTTTCAAATCCTTTGTGGGAAGAGGAGCTAGAAGAATCAACATTATACTACCCTGGGTAGTACCATTGCTATGGGTCGTAAACTATTCTTCTTTGACCAAGGAGTCTTGTGTCTTCTGTCAGTAGCCATGAAACTATGACTGGTCAACTTGCTTGTTTGAAGATCTTATAAAATATTTCGTTATTGACAGTTTATACCAATAAACCTCTAATAGATATTCTTGAATTCAAAATTCTATCACTACAAGCCACTTGATTAAATGCTTCTGTTTTTTAAATTTCAATATCATTGTATATACTATTTAACTTTCAAGCCACTCAAGCTTCTTGGTTTTTTAAAAGGTTTAAAGAAAATGAAACTCTCATAGAGACAAAAAATTTTTTTCCTCATCATATTTCCTAATGGCATTTCTCCATAATACTACAGCACAACAAAGTTATAACAGGAATAATTGAAAAAAAGGTAGGGTAGATTGAGGAATTAGGTCTGGTTTTTGGCCCAAGTGTCAAGGACATGGGTTGGGGTCCTAATGTAGCAGAAGGGTTGGGATCTGCTTTGTGAGGTTACCACAGATCCTTTTCAGTGTGGAGGTGAGAAACCTTAAAAGAGAACTCTTGTAATCTTTTTTTTTTAATTTTTTTTTATTTTTAAACTTTACATAATTGTATTAGTTTTGCCAAATATCAAAATGAATCTGCCACAGGTATACATGTGTTCCCCATCCTGAACCCTCCTCCCTCCTCCCTCCCCATGCCATCCCTCTGGGTCGTCCCAGTGCACCAGCCCCAAGCATCCAGTATCGTGCATCGAACCTGGACTGGCAACTCATTTCATACATGATATTTTACATGTTATGGACTCTGTGGGAGAGGGAGAGAGTGGGAAGATTTGGGAGAATGGCATTGAAACTCTTGTAATCTTTAAGGAAAAAGCAAAGAACAAATGGCTTGTCAGAAGGATCAAAGACATTTTAATACCTCTGGGAGAGGTATCTCTGTTTTGCTGACTGTTTACTACTAAGTTGGATTCATTCTGCATAAAATTAGATGTGATCTGCAGATTTTTGTCCAGTAAAATAGATAACCCCAATGATTATATTTTATCGCGCTTTGACCTATAATATTTGAACATCTCTTCTCCATCTCTCCCATCTCTTGACTTAGTGCTTCTCATTAACAGATCAGCAAACTAGAAACAGAAAGTCTTGATTTCCACTGGTCTGAGTTAGGAATGAGCACTGCTCACTTGTCAACGAGGCCTCTGTGGATCCTCTGCATCTCGTGCTCCACATACTTGTCCCCTCCCTGTGTTAACATCACCACAGCAGGCCTCACCATCTGGGGCAAAGAGTGTATGTAGCTTTCCTGCTTTGGATGCTGTGACTGACTATAAGTATTTTGAGGCAGAGTCAGATGGGACTATGATTATTACTGGCTTCCCTTAATAAAACTAGTTTGTTCCATATTATAGAATTTTTTTCAATTGCTTTAGAATCTGGTGAGGAGAGAGATTACAAAAAAATTATCAAATACCTAGACATATGGACAAAGGGGGTTGTGTGACTCTTGAATGTCATACAGTAGCACTGCCTAATAAGCCTACCCAGAGAGATTTTCAGTCATTTAGGTGATATATCCTTTACCTAATATTTGTATTTATTAAGGCCCACTCACCAAGAAGTCAGGTACCAACTTGAAGATTTTTGTCCATCTGAAAAGATAAGCACAATGCTTATGGTTTAATTTATATTAGCCTGCTTTATATCTAAGCTAATCCCAACATTTTTAACAGCACAAATAAACACTCAGTTTCTCAAATGCTCACTGAACTACTTATACCTCCTCATAGCTTCTCACATTAACGAATCTGAAAAACAATCTTTGATGCTTATTCACTATTTTATTTTACCTATCCTGAAAATTATACTTTCAAAGAACTGTAATGAATTTGTACCTTGAACTCATAAGACATTAAGCTTAACAGGAAGGAAAAAAAAAAAAAAAAAAAACTGAAACACAGTGGCAGGCACTATATTAGATGAAGTACAAAACAATGTAATGGGAAAGTATCTGAAACATGGGGAAGAAGGAACATAGAATCATTTAGAGACAGGCCAAAATTGTTGGCAAGTGGTGGGCACACCGCTATTATAATAACTGGGTGAATGATGAGTAAATTCAGAAAGAATGCCTCTAACAGTCACTAATGCGCATGATAAAGAGGATCTTTCTAAAGCAAATTTAAAATAATCCTTTACTCTCGAGTAACAATTTGTTACTATCTCTTCAAATTATATCCTTTAAGTTGGTCTCAATGAATTGCCTTTTGTAAGCTGCTGGGAAGAAATCCTAACAAGGTCAGAATTCTATAAAATCTGATTGAACCCAGGCCTTTGTTGTTGCTCTGTTGCTAAGTCATATCCTATTCTTTGTGACTCCAGGGACTGGGGCACTCCATGCTTCCCTGTCCTTCACTATCTCCCGTAGTTTGCTCAAGTTCATGTCCATTGAGTTGGTGATACTTTCTAACCATCTTGTCTTCTGCTGTCCCCTTCTACTTTTGCCTTCAATCCTTCTAAGCATCAGGGTCTTTTCCAATGAATGAGCTCTTAACATCAGGTGACCAAAGTATTGGAACTTCAGCTTCAGCATCAGTCCTTCCAATGAATATTCAGGGTTGATTTCCATTAGGATTGACTGGTTTGATCTCCTTGCTGTC
This sequence comes from Bubalus bubalis, assembly GCF_019923935.1. Lineage (NCBI taxonomy): Eukaryota > Metazoa > Chordata > Mammalia > Artiodactyla > Bovidae > Bubalus > Bubalus bubalis. Next base: position 17,035,059 of record NC_059176.1, read on the forward strand.
GAAGGGAATCTCAAGAGTTCTCCAGCATCACAATTCGAAAGCATCAATTTATCAGCACTCAGCTTTCTTTATGGCCCATGTCTCACATCTGTACATGACTACTGGAAAAACCACAGCTTTGACTATACAGACCAGACCTTTATCAGCAAAGTGATGCTATCTCTGTTTTTTAATACACTGCCTAGATTTGTCATAGCTTTCCTTCCAAGGAGCAAGCCTTTTAATATCATTGCTGCAGTCACCATCTGCAGTGATTCAGGAGTCCAAGAAAATAAAACCTTTCATTGCTTCCACCTTTCCCCTTCTATTTGCCATGAAGTGATGTGAATTGAGGCCTACATATTGGTTAAAAAAATAATGATAAAGTGGGTAATTTGTTAAACTTGGCAGACTAGGACTCAGTTTAGATATTTTATACATATATATGTTACAAACAACACAAACATTTTTATTTATTCATTTTGTTGTTCCAGGTATAGTTTATAATTTTACCATGAGGCTTAAGTAAATAAATTTTAGTACACAAGTTCTGAAATCATATTACAAAAGTTGGTCAAAAATATGTTCAAAAGGAAAATATATTCTACTGGGAAGAAACAGAAAACCTTGGTAATTATTTTTTTAATGGAAGAAAAGAAAGTGATCTAAAGTGGAATGCAATAAACCTAAAAGTAACTCAAAAGAAACAAAGGCTGAATAATTTTTATAGACCTAAATAAAATTTTTATAAGAATAAGGCAAAATAGATTATCAGAAAATAAAGACAGGAAGGGAGAAGAAAGTGAAAAATAGAACCACAGAAATAATAACTAAATAAAACAGAGTAAAAATCTAGGAGATGGTGACAATAATAATGATCAACAAAGACAAATGGTTATATTTAAACATTTGACTAGTCTGGTACTAATGAGGCAAATTGCGGTTAAAAATGATCTATTAAAATTTACTAAAATTGCCTAAAGGAGGCTACTCAGGACTATTAGTTACATTTCAGTTCAGTTCAATCAGTCATGTCCAACTCTTTGCAACCCCATGGACTGAAGCACACCAGACTTCCCATTCCATCACCAATTCCCAGAGCCTACTCAAACTCATGTCCATCGAGTTGGTGGTGCCATCCAACCATCTCATCCTCTGTCATCCTCTTCTCTTCCTGCCTTCAATCATGCACAGCATCAGGGTCTTTTTCAATGAGTCAGTTCTTCACATCAGGTGGCCAAAGTACTGAAGTTTCAGCTTCAGCATCAGTCCTTCCAATGAATAATCAGGACTGATTTCCTCTAGGTTTGACTGGTTTGACCTCCTTGCAGTCTAAGGGACTCTCAAATGTCTTCAAAAGCATCAATTCTTTAGCACTCAGCTTTCTTTATAGTCCAATTCTCACATCCATACATGACTACTGGAAAAACCATACCTTTGACTAGATGCACCTTGTCAGCAAAGTAAATTCTCTGCGTTTTAATAGGCTGTCTAGGTTGGTAACACCTTTTCTTCCCAAGAGCAAGTGGCTTTTAATTTCATGGCTGCAGACACGATCTGCAGTGATTTTGCACCGCCCCCCCAACCCCGCAAATAAAATATCATACTGTTTCCATTCTTTCCCCACCAATTTGCCATGAAGTGATGGGAGCAGATGCCATGATCTTCGTTTTCTGAATGTTGAGTTCTAAGCCAACTTTTTTATTTTCCTCTTTCACTTTGATCAAGAGGCTCTTTAGTTCTTCTTTCCTTTCTGCCATATAGGTGGTGTCATCTGCATATTTGAGGTTATTTATATTTCTCTTAGCAATCTTGATTTGAATTTATGCTTCACCCAGGCATTTTGCACGATGTACTCTGCATAGAAGTTAAATAAGCAAGGTGACAATATACAGCCTTGACGTACTCCTTTCCCAATTTGGAACCACTCTGTTGTTCCATGTCCAGTTCTAACTGTTGCTTCTTGACTTCCATACATACTTCTCAAGAGGGAGGTAAGATGGTCTAGTATTCCCATCTCTTTAAGATTTTTCCATGTTTGTTGTGATCCACACAGTCAAAGGCTTTGGTGTAATCAATAAAGCAGATGTTTTTCTGGAACTCTCTTGCTTTTTCAATGATCCAACAGATGCTGGCTGTTTGAACTCTGCTCCTCTGCCTTTTCTAAATCCAGCTTGAACATCTGGATATTCAGGATTCATGTACTGTTGAACCCTGGCTTAGAGAAATTTGAACAATATGTTGCTAGCATGTGAGATGAGTGCAATTATGTGGTAGTTTGAACATTTTTTGGCATTGCTTTTCTTTGGGCTAAGCCTGTGGCCACTAATGAGTTTTCCAAATTTCCCTGAATATTGAGTGCAACAATTTCACAGCATCATATTCTAAGTTTTGAAATAGCTCACTTGCAGTTCCATCACCTGCACTAGCTTTTTTTGTAGTAATGCTTCCTAAGGCCCACTTGACTTCACATTCCAGGATGTCTGGCTCTAGGTGAGTGATCACACCATCGTGATTATCTGGGTCATGAAGATCTTTTTTTGTATAGTTCTTCTGTGTATTCTTGCCACCTCTTCTTAATATCTTCTGCTTCTGTTAGGTCCATACCATTTCTGTCCTTTATAGTGCCTGTCTTTGTGTAAAATATTCCCTTGGTATCTCTAATTTTCTTGAAGAGATCTCTAGTCTTTCCCATTGTATTGTTTTCCTCTATTTCTTTGCACTGATGACTGAGGAAGGGTTTCTTATCTCTCCTTGCTATTCTTTGGAACTCTGCATTCAGATGGCTATAACCTTCCTTTTCTCTTTTGCCTTTAGCTTCTGTTGTTTTTTCAACTCTTTGTAAGGCTTCTTCAGACAACCATTTTTGCCTTTTGCGTTTCTTTTTCTTGGGGGTGGTCTTGATCACCGCCTTCTGTACAATGTCACAAACCTCCACCCATAGCTCATCAGGCACTGTGTCTATCAGATCTAATCACTTGAATCTATTTCTTACTCCAGTGTATAATCATAAGGGATTTGATTTAGGTCATTCCTGAATGGTCTAGCTGTTTTCCCTACTTTCTTCAATTTAAGTCTGATTTTGGCAATTAGGAGTTCCTGATCTGAGCCACAGTCAGTTCCTGGTCTTGTTTTTGCTGACTGTATAGAGCTTCTCCATCTTTGGCTGCAAAGTATACAATCAATCTGATTTTGGTATTGACCATCTGGTGATGTCCATGTGTAGAGTCTTCTCTTGTGTTGTTGGAAAAGGGTGTATGCTGTGACCAGTTCATTTTCTTCAGAAAACACTGTTTACCTTTGCCCTGCTTCCTTTTGTACTCCAAGGCTAGATTTGCCTGTTACTCCAGTAATCTGTTGACTTCCTACTTTTACATTCCAGTCCCCTATAATGAAAAGGACATCTTTTTTTGGTGTTGGTTCTAGAAGGTCTCATAAGTCTTCATAGAACCATTCAATTTCAGCTTCTTCAGCATTAGTGTTTGAGGCACAGACTTGGGTTACTGTGATATTGAAAGGTTTGTCTTGATAATGAACAGAGATCATTCTCTCGTTTTTGAGATAGCACTGAAGAACTTCATTTTGGACTCTTGTTGACTATGAGGGCTACTCCAATATTTCTATGGAATTCTTGCCCACAGTAGTAGAAATGGTCCAGCTGAGTTAAATTTGCCCATTCCAGTCCATTTTAATTCACTGATTCCTAAAATGTCGATGTTTACTCTTGCCATCTCCTGTTGGACCACTTCCAATTTACCTTAATTCAGGGATGGACCTTGGGAGTTCATCTTTCAGTGTCATATCTTTTTGCCTTTTCATGCTTTTCATGGTGTTCTCAAGGCAAGAATACTGAAGTGGTTTGCCATTCCCTTCTCCAATGGACCATGTTTTGTCAGAACTCTCCACCATGACCCATCTGTCTTGGGTGGCCGTATATGGCATGGCTCACAGTTTCATTGAGTTAGAAAGGCTGTGGTCCATGTGATCAGTTTGATTAGTTTTGTGTGATTGTGGTTTTCATTCTTTAGGCCCTCTGATGGATAAGGATAAGAGGCCTTTGGAAGCTTCCTGATGGGAGAGACTGACTGGGGGCGAAACTAGGTCTTCTTCTGATGGGTAGGTTCATGCACAGTAAATCTTTAATCTAATTTTCAACTGATGGACAGGTGTGTGTTCTCTCCCTGTTGTTTGACATGAGACCAAACTATGGTGGAGGCAATGAAGATAATGGTGACCTTCAAAACGTCTCGTGCATGCACTGCCACATTCAGTGCCTCCAACCCTGAAGCAGGCCACTGCCAAGCCATGCCTCTGCCAGAGACTCCTTTACACCCACAGGCAAGTCTGGGTCAGTCTCTTGTTGGGTCACTGCTCCTTTCTTCTGGGTCCTGGTGCACACAAGGTTTTGTTTGCATTCTCCAAGAGTCTGTTTCCCCAGTCCTGGGTAAGTTCTGGTGGCTCTGTGGTGGGGTTAATGGTAACCTCCTCCAAGAGGGCCTACACCACACCCAAGTGTGATGCACCCAGAACCCCTGCCCCTGAGGCAGGAAACTGACATTTTTACTTACATTTAAGCATGCTCAGATCATGAACTCCTTATTCATGACTTAAATTCAGACTTTAATTAAAGAAAGTAGAGAAAACCACTAGACCATTCAGGTATGATCTAAATCAAATCCCTTATGATTATACAGTGGAAGTGACAGTAGATTCAAGGGATTGGATCTGATAGACACAGTGCCTGAAGAACTATGGACAAAGGTTTGTGACACTGTATAGGAGGCAGTGATCAAGACGTCCCTAAGAAGAAGAAATGCAAAAAGGCAAAATGGTTGTCTGAGGAGGCCTTACAAATAGCTGAGAAAAGAAGAGAAGCGAAAGGCAAAGGAGAAAATGAAAGTATACCCATTTGAATGCAGAGTTCCAAAGAATAGCAAGGAGAGACAAGAAAGCTTTCTTCAGTGATCAATGCAAACTAATAGAGGAAAACAATAGAATGGGAAAGACTAGAGATCTCTTCAAGAAAATTAGAGATACCAAGGGAACATTTCATGCAAAGATGGGCTCAATAAAGGACAGAAATGGTATGGACCTAACAGAAGCAGAAGATATTAAGAAGAGGTGGCAAGAATACACAGAAGAACTTACAAAAAAGAACTTCATCAACCAAATAACCATGATGGTGTGATCACTCACCTAGAGCCAGACATCCTGGAATGTGAAGTCAAGTGGGCCTTAGGAAGCATTACCATGAACAAAGCTAGTGGAGGTGATGGAATTCCAGGTGAGTTATTTCAAATCCTAAAAGATGATGTTATGAAATTGCTACACTCAATATGCCAGCAAATCTTGAAAATGCATCAGTGGCCACAGGCTTGGAAAAGTCAGTTTTCATTTCAATCCCAAAGAAAGGCAATGCCAAAGAATGTTCAAACTACCACATAACTGCAGTCATCTCACATGCTAGCAAAGTAATGCTCAAAATTCTCCAAGCTAGACCTCAACAGTACATGAACTGTAAACTTCCAGATGTTTAAGCTGGATTTAGAAAAGGCAGAGGAACCAGAGATCGAATTGCCGACAGCCATTGGATCATAGAAAAAGCAAGAGAGTTCCAGAAGAACATTACTTCTGCTTTACTGGTTACACCAAATCCTTTGACTCTGTGGATCACAACAAACTATGAAAAATTCTTCAAGAGATGGGAATACCAGACCACCTTACCTGCCTCCTGAGAAATCTGTATGCAGGTCAAAAAGCAACAGTTAGAACTGGACATGGAACAACAGACAGGTTCCAAATTGGGAAACGAGTCCATCAGGGCTATATATTGTCACCCTGCTTATTTAACTTATATGCAGAGTACATCGTGCAAAATGCTGGGCTGGATGAAGCACAAGCTGGAATCAAGACTGCTGGGAGAAATATTAATAACCTCACATGTGCAGATAACACCACCTTTATACTAGAAAACATAGAGGAACTAAAGGGCCTCTTGGCTCTGACATTATAAAGGACTCATATAATTTGAACTCCGATGAAAGCTTAGGATTTAAACCTATTAGGTGAATATAAATTTGAAAATTTCCCATTTATTACTATTTATTTTAATGGCTATATATACTTATCTGATTTGTGTTGGTTGAAACTTTGTCTGACTAGGAATATTACTTCATTAGCATGAATCATGTTCCCAGTGGCCTGTACAAGACTACAGGACATAAAAATGTTTATAATATTTTTAGAAATAAGCATCCAATGCCAATTTAATCCAAGCTTATCTTACTTATCTAGATAAGCTTAGGTGTACCATAAATTATAAATTATATAATTAATAGCCTTTTTACTTCAGGTTAATAATTTATCATTTTCCAGGCACTATTAAAGTGAAAGTGAAGTCACTCAGTCATGTCCGACTCTTTGTGACCCCACGGACTGTAGCCTACCAGGCTCCTCAATCCATGGAATTTTCCAGGCAAGAGTACTGCAGTGGGTTGCCATTTACTTTTCCAGGGGATCTTCCTGACCCAGGGATCGAACTCGGTTCTCCCACACTGCAGACAGACGCTTTACCATCTGAGCCACCAGGGAAGCCTACTATGTTTATCTCAATTTCCTAGAAAAGCTTACTGCTATCACATGTGAAGTTATTGTCTATTTGTGGTTAAAAAATTATCTTTCTTAAAAAGTTCTATTCTTCCATGAAATCCACTAGTTATTCTTATTGTCTGATTTGAATAAGTGACAAGTCCAAAGCTTGACAATACCTAGTGTAAAAATGCTCTCCCTTTTATCCTGCAAGAGTAATGAAATCATAGGGAATTTAAAAAAAAACCCTCTTTTACCTTTTGTAAGTTACTCTTGCATGACTTTTGACAATGCAAAATTTCATTCTACATTTAACTCCCTTTCCACACACACACACTGTGCTATATTAGAGGAATGATATAACACAGGGAGACAAATGATGGAGAACACTGAAGTGGAAATTTAAACTTCTTTCTATTATTATAAAATAAATGCAGAAGGGATCTGGGTATCTACAGACATTGTTTAGGGCTCAGTCAAGAAACAGAGGTCACTTAGAGTAAGCAGATTACTTAGCTACTTAGAATTAGTGGGTTAAAATAGGGACATTAAAACTTAATAACTTTTAAAACAAGGGAGAAGCTTAAGTCAGGAATTTTTCAGGGAATGGCAGAACAATGTTTGCAAGAAGGTTTCCACTTGCTTCAGTTGCATGTAATTCCACAGTAGTCTTGGTAGAACCCTTAGTATTCTGGACACAATCTCTTAAAGGCCATTTGCTGAGACACACATCCTTGCCTTAGTTGCCTGGGAGAATAATGACTTTTTCCACTGTCTAAATCTTTTGTGAATAGATCTCATTGATTAGAATGAAAAAGAATCCTGTGTGAGCTAAGTCACTTCAGTTGTGTCCAACTCTTTTCCTAGAGACTGTAGTCCACCAGGTTCCTCTGTCAATGGGATTCTCCAGGTAAGAGTACTGGAGTGCCTTCCTCCAGGCAATCTTTCTGACCCAGGGATCGAACCTGCATCTCTCATGTATGCTTCATTGGCAGGTAGGTCCTTTACTACTAGCTCCACCTGGTAAGCCCAAAGAAGAATCTTACTAGAAACCAAATCTACACTATAAGCTTCAAAAATTTATGTTCTGGTAGTTGTTGTTGCTGTTCAGTCACCAAGTTGTGTTTGACTCTTTGCAATCCCATGACTTCCCTGTCCCTCACCACACTAAATAGCAACAAATAATATCTGGCATCTGAGTAAAATAGCATGAAAGCTGACTCTGACAAATGGTGGTATATTTTGAAGTGACAGGAAATTAGGAAAGTGGTAATAATCACTCCTATCTATAGGTTTAATTTTTGAATAGAAAATACAAAGGCATGAGGTTTAAAATAAGCCAAGTAACTACTCTCTATGGTATCCATATATTTATTTAATAAAAGGGGTTGCTGCTGCTAAGTCAATTCAGTCATGTCCAACTCTGTGCGACCCCATAGGCAGTGGCCCACCAGGCTCCTCCGTCCCTGGGATTCTCCAGGCAAGAACACTGGAGTGAGTTGCCATTTCCTTCTCCAATGCATGAAAGGGAAAAGTGAAAGTGAAGTCGCTCAGTCATGTCTGACTCTTCAGAGTAAGACATGCTTATATTTGCTTTCATACATATATATACACACACATACATATATTATACATGGGCTTTTCAAATGGCACTAGTGGTAAAGAACCTGCCTGCTAATGCAGGAGGAAGATGTGGGAAGATCCCCTAGAGGAGGGCATGACAACCTACTCCAATAGTCATGCCTAGAGAAATCCATGAACAGAGGAGACTGGTGGGCTACAGTCCATGGGCTTGCAAAGAGTCGGACACAACTGAGGCAACTTAGCACTCACACATATGTGTGTGTGTGTGAGTGTAGGTGTGTGCATGTGTAAACATGATGGAAGAGCTAACAGTAACTACTTGCTTTGCTGAGGTTTGTGTGGGGAGCTGGAGGGGTTAGGGGCTGAATATTTGTAGAGATCAGTATGAGGGTATTTTTCAATAGACTTTCAAATTTTTAATTTTTCAAACTCTGTGCTTATGAATTTACTTCCAATTTAAACAATAAACATTTGACACAGTATGATTTTTTTTCAACAGCAGTAATTTTTCCCTGATGCAAACATCATTCACAAGGGCGTATCTATAGGATAAATTTTATAAGTGGAATTGAGTCTGAGACAGTATTATTTAAAGTGTAACTTGCAAAGAGACAACATTAACAGTATCTGGAATGTTGTCAGAAAAGATAATTATTACTCTCCCTCCCAGGTCTACTGAATTCACATCACCAGAGGTGGGACACAGGAATTTGCATTTAAGGAGCTCTATAGGTGATACACGTGCTAACACTCAAAACACTTTTGTATACTACGGGCAAATCTCCCTCGTGAAGGTTGGTACTGATTTGTGTCTCTTCAGCAATAGATTTCCTATGTAAGGCAAGGCATTATTAAACTTTGGGATTTTAAATAAGTTTATATATGAAATATAGTGTCATTTTGACTCATCTGTACTCTTACTATTGAGGTTATATATCTTTTCACATCATTAAAAGGTACTCATATTTTTCTTTCTGCATTCTAACAACAAAGATTTATTACCACTTCATGTAAACGGAATTAAACATTATGCACATATTTATGTTTGACTTATTTTTCTCAACATAATGTTTGTGAGAATCATCTATATTATTGTGCACATTTGTAGATTATTGATTCTCATTTAAGTGGCTTATTAATTTCTATCAATATAAAAGCAGCTACTTATCTATTCAAATGATAAATGGTTTTAGGGTACTTTGAAGTTTTGTGTCATTATAAGTAGTATATCTGAGAACATTCTATTATTTGTCTTTCATTAAATAGTTGGAAGGAATGATGCTAAAGCTGAAAATCCAGTACTTTGGCCACCTCATGCAAAGAGTTGACTCATTGGAAAAGACTCTGATGCTGGGAGGGATTGGGGGCAGGAGAAGGGGACGACAGAGAATGAGATGGTTGGATGGCATCACCGACTCGATGGACGTGAGTTTGAGTGAACTCTGGGAGTTGGTGATGGACAGGGAGGCCTGGTGTGCTGCGATTCATGGGGTCACAAAGAGTCGGACAGAACTGAGTGACTGAACTGAACTGAAATAGTTGAGAAAAATACTATTAGGTATATATCTTAGACTAGAACCACTGAGTCGTTCAGTACACATTCATTCAACTGGGTAGATATTGCCAAATAATATTTCAAAGAATTTATACAAATTTACTTTCATGACCGCAGTGTGAAGATTTCTTAATTGCTTCACATCCTTGACAACACTTGGCGTGTCAGCCTTTTTAATTTCAGGCATTATTCTGGGGTGTACTGGTATGTTGTAAGTTTAATTGCATCTACCCTATGACTATTAAAGTTGACCACCTCTCATGTTCAATTTTAATATTCTTTTTAATGAAGTATACTTTCTCCAGGGGAAGCCTATATCAAATGGATATTATGGAGTATACAAACACTAACAGCATTATCTCAAGTCAGGTACAACTCTGGGAATATTTCAGCTCCAGAGCTCTCCATGAAACTGAATAAGGCCTACGCTGCAATAACTCCCAAGTTCAGTTTCTCAGTTAAATTCAGTCGCTCAGTCATGTCTGACTGTTTGCGACTCCATGGACTGCAGCACACCAGGCTTCCCTGTCCCTCACCAACTCCTGGCACATGCTCAATCTCATGTCCATCAAGTCGGTGATGCCATCCAACTATCTCATCCTCTGTCGGCCCCTTCTCCTCCTGCCTTCAGTCTTTCCCAGCGTCAGGGTCTTTTCCAATGAGTCAATTCTTCACATCAGGTGGCCAAAGTATTGGAGTTCCAGCTTCAGCATTACTTTAGTAGCATGTGAGATGAGTGCAATTGTGTGTTTGAACATTCTTTGGCATTGCCTTTCTTGAGATTGGAATGAAAACTGACATTTTCTAGCCCTGTGACCACTGCTGAGCTTTCCAATTTTGCTGACATATTGAGTGCAGCTCTTTCACAGCATCATCTTTTAGGATTTGAAATAGCTCAACTGGAATTCCACCACCTCCATTAGCTTTGTTTGTAGCAATGCTTCCTAAGGCTCACTTGACTTCACATTCCAGGATGTCTGGCTCTAGGTGAGTGATCACACCATCATGGTTATCTGGGCCAAGAAGATCTTTTTTGTATAGTTCTTCTGTGTATTCTTGCCACCTCTTCTTAATATCTTCTGCTTCTATTAGGTCCATACCGTCTCTGTCCTTCATTGTGCCCATCTTTGCATGAAATGTTCTCTTGGTATCTCTAATTTTCTTGAAGAGATATCTAGGCTTTTCCATTCTATTGTTTTCCTCTATTTGTTTGCATTGATCACTGAAGAAGGCTTTCTTATCTCTCCTTGCTATTCTTTGGAATTCTGCACTCATATGGGTATATCTTGCCTTTTCTCCTTTGCCTTTAGCTTTTCTTCTTTTCTCAGCTATTTGTATAGCCTCCTCAGACAACCATTTTGCCTTTTTGCAATTCTTCTTCTTTAGTATGGACTTAATCACTGCCTCCCATACAATGTCACAAACCTCTGTCCATAGTTCTTCAGGCTTAATTTTCTACCTCTAATGAATCCTGTTTCTTTTAGTGCCTTGTGTTGTCTTTAAGAGTGTTTCCCAATGTACTGTATGGTTAATTTATCTCAAAGCCTCTTTCCCAGGAATTCTAACCAATTACCAACCTATTTTAGATTTCGGAAAAGGATCATTTGTTGGTCAGTTTTCAGCAAGGACTACATAACTGGTATTATAGTGAGAAGAAAATTATAGTGGTACAGCTGTTAAAACTTTCACTGGAGGTGGACTAAGGTTATACAATGATGAATGAAATGCATCGGAAAACTATCTCAGCATTTCTGTGATAGTTGGAAACTAAATACAAGTACTTCTGAATTAGGCAACTGATGCTGATTGTAACAATGCATTGGAGAAAGCCAATGAAAGGCTGTGGGTGACTACTCACAAATTTAAAAAATGTAAAAGTTAATGGTTTTCCTGAGAAGCACATTTTAAAGGCCCTCTTCTCTCCAACAGTTAGAGGATAGAAGAAGCTAGGAACCTGGCCCAAGACCTAATTATTATGGCATCTGAGAACCATATAATTTATAATCTCAATCAGATAAATTCCCTAGAGCAAAGGTTGGCCTGGATTGAAAAAGCTGGGATCCTGAGACACCAAATACAGACATATGGGTCAAAGGCTGTAGTAACTTTGAAACTCCAGTTCTCCTTTAGTCAGCACAAATATCTCTCCCTTCTTTTTACAGCCAAATCCTCCATGCTTTAAGGTAAGTTAGAACTTCATCCTTGTGAACCAATATGCACTCTTCTAAGAATCAAATCTACATTCCTCTCAAACTTTCAAGTCACAACTTAACACAATTGTGGAAGATTTCTGCTTGCTAACGGAAGAAATGAGTTATAACTTTTGAAATATCTTCAGGACAAGTCAACATTTTAAGGCAGGATCCAAGGGTATATGAATAGTGCTAAGGTATTAACTCAAAAGTGATGAAATATAAAGTTTGGATCAGAGATATTTACCAATATAGACATACTCCACTGTGAATATGGTTTAATACTTTAACAGCATTCCCAGATGGTTCATTTTATGTGTCAACGTGGCTGGGCTAAAAGGTGTCCTTTATTTGGTAATACATTATTTTGGATATCTCTGTGAGAATGTTCCTGGATGAGATTAACATTTGAATCAGTGTACTGAGCAAAGTAAATTGTTCCTGACCAATGTAGGTGAGCCTCATTCACTGAAGGCCTGAATAGAACAAAAAGGCTGAGGAAGGAAGAATTCATTCTCTCTCAACTGTCTTACTGTCTTCAAGCTGGGACTATCTCCTGCCTTGGGATTCAAGCTGGAACTTACACGGTCAGCTCTTTCGCCTTTGGACTCAAAACCAGAAGCATAAAATCAGCTCTCCTGGGTCTCCAGCTTATTGACTACAGAGATTTTGAGACTCCTCAACCTCCATAAAAGTGTGAGATGATTCCCTAAAATAAATAAACATCTATTGGTTCTGTTTCTCTGGAGAGGCCTGTAATGGTCCATACTAAATGAAGAAGAGAAAGAAGGAAGTGGGCAATGAAGAACTGGAGCAAGAAAGGCAGCCCATATTAAAAGATAGAGAAATCCAAGAACTATAAGAGCAGAGAAGTGGAGAAAGAGATGAAAATTTTTTGATCGGTTGTATTGGTATAAATACATAATTAAAGCTGGAAACCACTGGAAATTTTCCAAAGAATGACACAAAAGACTTTATTTATCAAAGAGATAAAGACTATGCTAGTGTCGGGTCACCAGGAGAATCTCAGGGGTAACTGCCCTGTGTAGGACAGGAGTGATGATCAGATGTACTATTAATATGATTACTACACAACTGGGCTCTCTTTTAGCAATAGAGTTAATAAGATCCTGAAATAATGGAGGTCAAAACACGAGACTCAATCATCAGGAGGTACAAAGGAACAATTATTATAATGGGTTTCAAGTTCAAAGTGGCAGCCAGAGGAGACTGATTATCAGAAAATTAAGGACATGGTTAATAGAAATGATGAATTTAGGAAAACAATAGATTGGAAGTCTACAGAGTTATTATTTAATTTACAAAATATAAAGAAATCAAGAATGGATGATCAGTCAATTGAAGACAATCACACTATTAAAGTTATCACCTCATAATTAGTTTCTGTAGTTTACCCAGTTTATGGACCTATAAACCTTTGACTGAAGTCTTTCTATATGGTTATGATACTATCAATTCTTTAAGGCCATTTATTTGGTAATTATATCCAGAAAAATGGAAATGTCCTGTCATTCTGAGAATTATTGGAGACAGGATTCAAGTTGACATTAATTTCGAGGGATCTGAAGTATCATCATGTTCCTCCCCCCAACAGAGTGAGGGTATATGATATTAGCCTGAGATAACTGGAGTCTTAGCACAGTTCATAGACTCACACAGTGGTCATTTTCCTCTTTTGAAACTGTGAAATTAGAATTCATGTTTTGTTAGTTGGTAAAAATTTGTCCTTGGCATGTGAGAGAAAAATTATTGCAGGGGAGAAAGTCAGATACAAGTTCCTGATTTTGAGCTTCATTCTTATCAAGACAGTAAGTCAAATAAAATGTCATATATCAGGTATATGACAGAAAACAGTGACCACTTTAAGGAATGCAGGTATGGTAGTACCATCATAACCCCATTTAACTCACCAGTCCAAAACCTACTAACACAAAATGGATCCTGACATATCAAGTGCCATATTAAAATAAAATTTAACATCATGCCAGTCAATAAAGTAGAAGCGATTTTTAATTGATACATAGTTTGCTGTACAATATTTTGTTAGTTTCTGTTGTACAACAAAGTGAATCATTTATATGTACACATATATCCCTTCCCTCTTGGACCTCCCTTATTCTCCCATCCCACTCATCTAGATCATCACAGAGTGCCGAGCTGAGCTCCCTTGCTATATACCAGATTCCCACTAGCTATCTATTTTATACATGGTAATATATATATTCGATACAACTGACCAACTAACACATACACACAGAGTGTACATATTCAGAGAAAGCAATGAAAGGTATATCTGGAGTTGAGAATCAATAAATTGATAAATGACACTGTATACCTATTTAGGTACTCAGCTTCTGTGTGTACCTTTCTAATTTTGAACTTCTATACAAGAATAAAATAGTTTATATTTCCAAAATAAGAAACACTTATCCTTTTAATAAGTGAAGGATTTCTCACTATTTCTCCCAAATCAAATTATGAAATGAGAAAATTCATAATCCAAATACTCACTGTTCTATTGGTATTCATGCATCAAATTCATTGCAATCCCACTGAATACTGTGTTAATGGAAAGACTGAATCTCCAATAACTTCTATATTTAAAAAGGGAAGAAGAAAAGAGAAGAATAAAACGGTTAGCATAATAACCATAAACATAAGCAAAGAGAAAGTATGCTAAACTACCATGGTTTTTATTTTTGTAGTCATAGGCTGTGATTGATATCTATGGCTTCCTCTTCCTTTGATATTTCTCAACTCTCAGTCAGAACCTCAGATGGTCAGTTCTTTCACATGATAGAATGATCCAAAATCACTGAGTCCTCCATTGTTCCTTTAAAAAATAAAAAAAAAAAAAAAACCTGTGGTTTTCCATTAATTCTAGGCTATGAAAGTACAAAAAGTTGCCTCATAGAATTCCTTGAGTTCCAGAAATAGTCCTCAATGCTTTCATTGTATAGAAGTAACCCAATTTCCCTAGATAGCTAGGATCAATCACTTGAACCTATAGAACAACCCCTATTTCTGCTTGTTGGTTTAGTGGCATGAGACAGGAAAAAAGAAAAGGTGAGAGCCTCATCTTCCAATTCAATGGAACGAATGCTATGGACTCTTGTTAAAGTAATATCACTAATTTGGAGACTAAAAAGACCAAGCCAATGTGTAAAAGAATGAAATTAGAACACTTCCTTACACCATACACAAAGAAAAACTCAAAATGGATGAAAGATGTAAATGTAAGGCCAGAAAATATAAAACTCTTAGAGGAAAACATAGAAAGAATATTGTATGACAAATCACAGTAAGATCCTCTGTGACCCACCTCCTAAAGTAATGGAAATAAAAACAAAAATAAACAAGTGGGACCTAATTAAACTTAAAAGCTTTTGCACACCAAAAGTAAAAAACTATAAACAGGGTGAAAAGACAACCCTCAGAATGGGAGAAAATAATAGCAAATGAAACAAATGACAAAGGATTAATTTCCAAAATATACAAGCAGTTCATATAAATCAATACCAGGAAAACAAACAACCAAATCAAAAAGTAGGCAAAATATCTAAACAAACATTTCTCCAAAGAAGACATATAGATGGCTAATAAGCACATGAAAAGATGTTCAACATTGCTCATTATTTGAGAAAGCAAATCCAAATCATAATGAGATATCACCTCACACCAGTCAGAATGGTGATCATCAAAAAGTCTACAAACAATAAATGCTGGAGAAGGTGTGGAGAAAAGGGAACCCTCTTGAACTGTTGGTGGGAATGTAATTGATACAGCTACTGTGGAAGTCAGAATGGAGATTCCTTAAAAAACTAGAAATAAAACCTCCATGTAACCCAGCAATCCCACTCCTAGGCATATATATACCCTGAGAACACCAAAATTGAAAAAGACACAGGTACCCCAATGTTCAATACAGCATTATTTACAATAGCTAGGACATGGAAGCAACCTAGATGTCTACCGACAGGTAAATGGATAAAGAAGTGTGATATATATATACAAGGAACATTAGTGATAAAAAGGAACACATTTGAGTCAGTTCTAATGAGGTGGATGAACCTAGAGCCTATTATACAGAGTGAAGTAAGTCAGAAAGAGAAAAACAAATATTGTATACTAACACATATATATGGAATCTTGAAAGATGGTACTGGTAAACCTACTTGCAGGATAGCAATGGAAGCACAGATACAGAGAACAGACTTATGGGCACCGGGGGGTGGGGTGGAAGGAGAGCCTGGCATGTACAGAGTAATATGGAAACATACAGGACCACATGTGAAATAGATAGCCAACAGGAATTTGCTTATGACTCAGGGAACTCAAACTTGGGCTCTGTAACAACCTAGAGGGGTGGGGTGGATGGACATGTGAGGGCTGTTCAAGAGGGAGTGGACATAGTCATACCTATGGCTGATTCATGTTGATGTTTGGCAGAAACCAACACAATACTAGGGCTTCCCTGGTGGCTCAGACGGTAAAGCATCTGCCTGCAATGCGGGAGGCCCGGGTTTGATTCCTGGGTCGGGTAGATCCCCTGGAGAAGGAAATAGCAATCTACTCCAGCACTCTTGCCTGGAAAATCCCATGGATGGAGTACCCTGATAGGCTACAGTCCATGGGTTCGCAAAGAGTCAGACACGACTGAGCTACTAGCTTCTAGCTACTAACACAATACTATAAAGCAATTATCCTTCAATTACAAATAAAATCAAATTTAATTAAAAAAAAAAAAAAAGGAAATCCGAGTCATCAGAGTTCAACTTTGCCAGAATAGGAAGCAAAAATTCTGTGACTAATTGAGTTTAATAGTAAGAGGAGCCATTTCTACTCCTTGATTCCTGGATCTATGCATTCTGGTTATGGGTGAGATATGGTTATATGGTGGTCTCTGATTTAAAGCATCAATTCTATCCTGTAAGACAAATCCCTGTCTTTAAGGGGGGTTTCTCTCAGCTGACAACATATCAGAATCTTCAGGAAGCCATATTTACTTAGACCAGAGGTTAATTGTTCAATCCTTTTGTTGTGAAATGAGCACTTTGTCAGTATTGGTATGGCAGATACCATAATGATTGAGTGTTGGCAAAAGCAATCAGGCAGAGAAGACAAATTCATATAAAAAACATGGGTCATTCCACACGAAAAGGAATTTTAACCCCTCTATGATGAAATAGGCTTGATGAGGGCCGAGTGGAGGAGCTGGACTTCCAGATTAATGGTGCCATATCCAGGTTCAGTGTTCATCTCTGCTTTGACAGAATAGACACTTAACATTATCAAGGTTAGCCTTGGTAAAGGGAAGTTCACATTGTTGAGCCATGTGCAGCCTTATGCCCATCACCATGGTTACAATTAAGCTATATGATTCAGTGGCCCAGATCCCGATCTCATCCACAACTATTGCTTAGACTGTTTTCCTCAGGTCATGCATAGAGTTATGACAGATTAATGGAGAAGGCAAAAGGCCAAGTTTGGTAAATAGATAAGTCAACAATTTTTCTTACAATTAAGATATATATACATATATAAAATATATAAATTATATGCATATTATATATGTATATATAATATACATGCACACATATATAAATCTGTATATAGTTAATAGCTTTAAAATTATTCAGAGAATATTTTCTGACCAAAATTAAATTATTCTAGAAACACAGCTTAAAAAAAAGAGAGAGAGAAAATTCCTAACTATACAGAAACAATGCAGTCTAAAAAATCCTTTGTTCAAAGAGGGCTGCTGCTGCTGCTGCTAAGTCGATTTAGTCACATCCGACTCTGTGCAAAACCCCATAGACGGCAGCCCACCAAGCTCCGCTGTCCCTGGGATTCTCCAGGCAAGAACACTGGAGTGGGTTGCCATTTCCTTCTCCAATCAAAGAGGGCATTAGAGCATAAATCAAAAATGTTATTAACTGAAAAAAAAGTATAGAAACTACATATAAAAATCTATGGGAACACTGAAACAATATCTAGATGAAAACATGTAAACAAATTCTAGGTTAGAAGAGCAGAAAAGCTGAAAAGCTAAAATCAATAATTTAATCTTTCTTCTAATTATGCTAGTAAAAGAACAGAAAAAATAAGTAAAGAAAGTACTTTATTTTACTAAAGAAAATAAAACAATTTAAAAAGAAAAAGGCAGAAAAACTTAAATAGAATTTAGATGCAAGAAGGTAAAAATCTATGAAGACAAAAGATTAATTAAACTGTAAATACCTATAATAATTATCAGGAAAAATATAAAACATAATTGATAGTATTTATAATTAAAAAGGAATATGTCACTACAAATACTAAAGATATCAGAAAGGCAAAAAATTAAAATCTAAATATTTGGGTATCTGTTTTAAAGAAATCTTCAGTGTAGATTGATTCACCAATCAACTCTCAAAAACATGTTAAACAGAAGTAACTCAATCTAGAAATATTCAAAGAAGTTTCCATGTTATATTCTAGTGTAGTACCATATGCAAGGTTGGTTCAATATGGGTAAAAATTTACACAATTAGGCTAACAAGACTTTTATTCTTATTGAGTCACTTTCTATTTTTTCTATCACTTGGGAGGGAAATTTGCTAAAATACCATCACTGTTTTAGAATTTTCCCTTTTTACCCTTCTTTTTGCAACTTGCTCTGTATCTTTGGAAACTATGCTCTTGGGTGTAAAAATATTTGTCATGGGTTTTGCAAGCATGCATTTTTTTCCTAATCCAGTTTATCAATCTTATTATTTTATGTGTGTATTCATCCTATTTACATTTAGTGTAATTACTGACAGTTCATTTTGTGTCTACCTTCTTTTTATTTTTCTATTTGAACTATCTTATTTGTATTCCTTAATAAAAACTTCTTTCTTGTGTCCCTTTGGATTAATAAAAATATTTCATTTATTTACCCCACTAGTTTCTTTCAGTCCTATAAATACTACATGCCTTTCCCATTTGGATTCAATCATTTTTGTTTGTTTGTTTGTTTTCTTCATTTTTACTGTTGTTCCTTTGAAGATGCATGTATGCATGCTCAGTTGCTTCAGTCGTGTCTGACTCTTTGCGACTTCATGGACTGTAGCCCTCAAACCTCCTATGTCCATGGAATTATCCTGGCGCTAAATTTCACTCTTTATGAAATCTATTCCAGTAACAATTAACTAGTAGTCCTTTGGTATAGTACTTGAATATTCCCAACCAACAATTTGGGTTTTACCAGTCACTAACACACACTTTGGCATAACTTAAAATCCAAAGTATATACAGATGTGAGAGTTAGACCATAAATAAAGCTGAGAGCTGAAGAATTGATGCTTTTGAACTGTGGTGTTAGAGAAAACTCTTGAGAGTCCCTTGGACTGCAAGGAGATCAAACCAGTCAATCCCAAAGGAAATCAATCCTGATATTCATTGGAGGAGCTGATGCTGAAGCTGAAGGTCTGATACTTTGGCCACCTGATGTGAAGAACCAACTCATTGGAAAACACTCTGATGCTGGGAAGAACTGAAGTCAGGAGGAGAAGGGGACAACAGAGGAAGAGATCATTGGATGGCATCACCGATTCAATGGATATGAGATTGAGCAAACCCTGGGAGATGGTGAAGGTCAGGGAAGCCTGACGTGTTGCAGTTCATGGGGTCACAAATAGTTGGACATGACTCAGCGACTGAACAACAAAATCCAAAGTTTGCCATTCCACTATTAGGAGATAGTCAAAAGTTCTGCTTGGTTTCTCAACATTTTATCAGCTGCTTACAAACAATCAGATATCTCAAGGTGAAAAATGATACTTCAAGATCACCTCTCTATGTGTCTTTCTTTCCACTGCAGTGGCCTCACAAGTCCTACTTGCCTTGAGATCTCTCATTTCTAATTTTTGTCTCTCTAGCTCCAAGAGAATACCAAAATCTTTATTCAGCTTCCAGCCATTTCAGTTTAGTTCAGTTGCTCAGTCATGTCTGATTCTTTGTGACCCCATGGACTGCAACACACAGGGCTTCTCTATCCTTCACCATCTCCCTGAGATTGCTCAAACTCACATCCACTGAGTTAGTGATGCCATCCAACCATCCAGTCCTCTGTATCCCCTTCTCCTCCTGTCTTCAATCTTTCCCAGCATCAGGGTCTTTTCAAATGAGTCAGTTCTTCACATCAGGTGGCCAAAGTATTGGAGTTTCAGCTTCAGCATCAGTCCTTCCAATGACTATTCAGGACTGATTTCTTTTAGGATGGACTGGTTGGATCTCCTTGCAGTCCAATGGACTCTCAAGAGTCTTCTCCAAAACCACAGTTCAAAAGCATCCAGCCATTTAGTACACTACTTTGTGTTCACCTTCTCAGCTCTAGGCAGCAACTTTTGAAGCAGAAAACACCTGCAGGAGAAAAGCTTATCACAGTGTGAGGTACAACAATGTATTTTATTTCTCTTGAGTTCCTTTGGTCAAGCAAGTTTTAATTTCCTTGGTAATTCTCAAATGATTCCAAAAAAAATCAATTTTTCTATATTTTATCCAGCTTTGTTCTTGGTGAACAGTTTGTCTAATATAGGTTTGTAAACAATAGTCAGACAAAACTTTCCATTACTGTTGGAAAATGCTTAATTCTACTACTGTTCAGCTTTTTTCATCAATGAGATCTCTTATGTGTGATTTTCTCAACTTCTTCCTATATCACTGCTTTAATTTGAGCTGTATTTGCAAGCATTAATATATTTTGGCATCTTAAGATCACACTTAAGACAGAATGCTCTCTGTGCGCTTCCAAGGCAAACCGTTCAATGTCACAGTAATCCAACTCTATGCCACGACCAGTAAAGATGAAGAAGCTGAAGTTGAATGGTTCCACAAAGACGTACAAGATGTTCTAGTACTAACACCCAAAAAAGATGTCCTTTTCATCATAGGGGACTGGAATGAAAAAGTAGGAAGTCAAGAAACACCTGGAGTAACAGGTAAATTTGACCTTGGAGTACAGAATGAAGCAGGGCAAAGGCTAATAGAGTTTTGCTAAGAGAATGCACTGGTCTCAACAAACACCCTCTTCAGATAGCACAAGAGAAGACTCTACACATGGACATCACCAGATGGTCAATACCAAAATCAGATTGATTACATTCTTTGCAGCCAAAGATGGAGAAGCTCTATACAGTAAGCAAAAACAAGACCAGGAGCTGACTGTGGCTCAGATCATGAATTCCTTATTGTCAAATTCAGACTTAAATTGAAGAAAGTAGGGAAAACCACTAGACCATTCAGGTATGACCTAAATCACATCCCTTATGATTATATAGTGGAAGTAAGAAATAAATTCAAGGGATTAGAGCTGACAGACAGAGTGCCTGAAGAACTATGGACAGAGGTTTGTGACACTGTACAGAAGACAGGGATCAAGACCATCTCCAAGAAAAAAGAAATGCAAAAAAAGCAAAATGGCTGTCAGAGGAGGCCTTACAAATAGCTATGAAAAGAAGAGAAGTGAAAAGCAAAGGAGAAAAGGAAAGATATACCCATTTGAATGCAGAATTCCAAAGAATAGCAAGGAGAGATAAGATAGCCTTCCTCAGTGATCAATGCAAGCAAATAGAGGAAAACAGAATAGGAAAGACTAGAGATCTCTTCAAGAAAATTAGAGATACCAAGGGAACACTTCATACAAAGATGTGCACAATACAGGAGAGAAATCATACGGAAATTACAGAATCAGAAGATATTAAGAAGAGGTGGCAAGAACACACAGAGGAACTATCCAAAAAAGATTTTCACGACCCAGATATCCATGATGGTGTGATCTCTCACTTAGAGCCAGACATCCTGGAATGTTAAGTCAAGTGGGCCTTACGACAGATCATTACAAACAAAGCTAGTGAAGGTGCTGGAATTCCAGTTGAGCTATTCCAAATCCTGAAAGATGATGCTGTGAAAGTGCTGCACTCAATATGTCAGCACATTTGGAAAACTCAGCAGTGGCCACAGGACTGGAAAAGGTCCGTTTTCCCTCCAATCCCAAAGAAAGGCAATGCCAAAGAATGCTCAAACTACCACACAATTGTACTCATCTCACATGCTAGCAAAGTAATGCTCAAAATTCTCCAAGCCAGGCTTCAACAGTACATGAACCTTGAACTTACAGATGTTTAAGCTGGTTTTACAAAAAGCAGAGGAACCAGAGATCAAATTGCCAACATCTGTTGGATCATCGAAAAAGCAAGAGAGTTCCAGAAAGACATCTGCTTCTGATTTATTGACTATGCCAAAGCCTTCGACTGTGTGGATCACAACAAACTGTGGAAAATTCTGAAAGAGATGGGAATACCAGACCACCTGACCTGCATCCTGAGAAATCTGTATGGAGGTCAAGAAGCAACAGTTAGAACTGGACATGGAAAAACAGACTGGTTCCAAATTGGGAAAGGAGTACGTCAAGGCTGTCACCTTGCTTATTTAACTTATATGCAGAGTACATCATGAGAAACGCTGGGCTGGAGGAAGCACAAGCTGGAATCAAGATTGCCAGAATAAATATCAATAACCTCAGATATGCAGATGCCACCACCCTTATGACAGAAAGCTAAGTGGAACTAAAGAGCCACTGATGAAAGTGAAAGAAGAGAGTGAAAAAGTTGGCTTAAAACTTAACATTCTGAAAACTAGGATCATGGCATCCAATCCCATCACTTCATGGCAAATAGATGGGGAAACAGTGGAAGCAGTGACAGACTTTATTTTGGGGGGGCTTCAAAATCACTGCAGTTGGTGACTGCAGCCATGAAATTAAAATACACTTACTCCTTGGAAGAAAATTATGACCAACCTAGACAGCACATTAAAAAGCAGAGACATTACTTTGTCAACAAACATCCATCTAGTCAAAGCTATGGTTTTCCAGTAGTCATGTATCAATGTGAGAGATGGACCATAAAGAAAGCTGAGCGCCGAAAAATTGATGCTTTTGAACTGTGGTGTTGGGGAAGACTTCTGAGAGTTCCTTGGACTGCAAGGACATCCAACCAATTCATCCTAAAGAAATCAGTCGTGAATATTCATTGGACAGACTGATGCTGAAGCTGAAGCTCAAATACTTTGGCCACCTAACGTGAAGAACTGACTCATTTGAACAGCCCCTGATGTTGGGAAAGATTGAAGGCAGGAGGAGAAGGGGACCACAGAGGAGGAGATGGTTGGCTGTCATCACCAAATCAATGGACATGAGTTTAAGTAAACTCTGGGAGTTGGTGATGCACAGGGAGGCCTGGTGTGCTGCAGTCCAGGCAGTTGTGAAGAGTCGGACACTACTGAGTGATTGAACTGAACTGAATTGCTTTTGGACAACTTCCAGCAGGCAACGTGAAAAATGCAATTAAACTGCCATCATCCTGGAAGCCCAAGTTATATTTTTATAGTGGTTCATTTATTGTCTTTTGAAGTAATAATTTTAGTGATATCTTTTATGCAAAAATGTAGCATAATAATACATGAGTACTTAATATACGCTTTTCTTAGATTGAAATAATGACACAAAGATGTATCACACATGCCTTATCTATAAGTATACCCTATTTGCTAGAATCTGTGAAAACGACTATGAACAAGTTCTATCTTAAAGGTAAGAAACAATGTGAGAAATGTATAAATATGTAAATATTTACATTAAGAGTACACAGTGTGACATATACAATACAGCAGGCAGTGGTTTTTCACAGAGATTTGACTTCAGAAATATGTGATTCAAATATTGATTATATCACATTCTAGTGTTGTAAATTTGATCACTTTATTCTTCCTAAACTCAAATATCATCATGTAAGTGGAATTTTTGTAATTAATTGCAACAATGTATATAAATTCTTACCACAATAAATTCTTATTTTTAGATCTCAGAATGTATTTTACCAGCATTATTACTGTAAAATGTTCATGCTGCAGGAGGGTAACTCAAGTAATTCTTATGGTACCGGGAAGATGCATAGAAAGAGTATGGAATGAGCTGAAATATAAACATTTTGCAAATATTCTTTAGCCTATGAAAATAAGTGTTGGAAGAACAATCTAAGTAGAAGGGAGAGAATATGCCAATCTCATGGGCATTATGCATATGGAGAACTGCTCACTATGGCATGGAGACGCTGTTATGAAAATGACAGGAGTTGAGCTTGGGCACAAGGTAGAATTAGAACATGGAGAGCTTCATAAGTCATTTTAATGCATTCAGATTTTATCCTGTTGGTTGATGGGCAGGGCATGAAACCATTTTAGATTAGAGTAATAAGATTTTCATTTAATAGCACAGTTTAAATGATGAAGTCTGTGGACACCATATATATCTTGTGTTCTTCACTAGTGTTGGAGCAAATTTTTAAATGTTATTGCTTGGAAGCATTTAATAGGCCTCATAATAGACTAATGCTTTTACTAGCTGGATTTACTTTAAAGTAATCCTGAGTTATTAGAACTAATAGTTAATCACCTCTCAAAACTATAATGCCAAAGTAAACATCTGTTTATTAGTTTGCTCAATAAATAGGGATTGAATGTTCTGTAGACATTTTACAAAAAACATCCAATGATCTAATCCGTTCTTTGATACATATGATTTGTTCCAAAGTTTACCAGTTACTTTGTCATTATTACCACAACCATTCTCTGTTGTGTGACTCTGAAAAAGTCTTACAATTAAATTGTGAAAGTTTAAAAACAAATCACTTCATTTAGTGACCTTAATTTGTAGTGAAGTTTTATGATACTCACAGTACTAATACGATCATCCAAAAATAACACATATTCAAGTAGGTTTTCATTAATGCATAAAGACTGTAGTGTTTTAGTGTGAAAAATGAGATATTTTAATGTATATAATAATTGTCCTCTTAGGAATAACTGATTAGCCAAACTAATTCATGAGCTTTAAAAACAGTTACATACAGTTGAAAAATAAAAGACATATTGACTTCTATGAATTACCTCATAACTCTTAAATATAAAATTCAATATAACACTGACACTTCTAATAGATTATCAGTCATTCATAATAATTAGGAATATATTAACTTTTGAATGAAATATTGAAGTATCATGCCATGCTATGTTATTTTATGAATGACAGGTTATAAATTTGGAGTAGAAATTTGGAGGAAAACCAAGATTATTTTTTCCCCTTATCTTGAAGCAGAATGCTGTAATCAAGACTAAAGGATACTTTTTTCTTCAATAATTCCCACATTGAATATCTTGGAGCAGACTTCTCCACTCACGTAAGCAAATTGAACTCAGATTAAATATATATTGAACAAAAATTAAGAAGTGTATTTTTATTTTGTATAAGTCAAGAACTACCCAAGCCACCTAATTCTCTAGATTATTATAAATACATATATAGATGTTATGACAATCTTAACAATCTCTGTATAATAATGTTATTATGGAGATTCTTGGGGGTTAATTTCTAGTTTCAGATAGAATTTAAGCTTTACAAACTTATAATACCACTTGATCACAAGATGTTTATTTTCCTTGGAAATAGGTTTTAAAAATGGAGTTTGAGATAATGAGAACTCCATATGAAAACTAAAATATTTTATTATTCTTCTTAAAACAATTCTTCTATCTCAAAACATGTCTACATCTGTACAGAGTGATAAAAGTAGTCAACCATGTTTAGAAGACATTCAAGAATTAAGCTTTTATGTTATACTAAATAAGACATTTTAATTCCTTGTACTGAGATTGACCAACAAATTGAAGCAGAAAGAAATTATTAAACGATTATGATAATATGAAATTAGTTCAATGATCTGGTTTTTACTTTTCCAAATATAATCCAATGTAAACATTTTAGGACTAAGTATACTTCTGTTAGGTAGTCAGAACAGAGAAAAGGAGTCTAGACTGGCGGTGGCTAAAAGACAAGAAAGGGAAAAGCCCGTGAAAATAGAACAAAGTAAGGTCCGAAGACTGGAGTGAGGACCTCAGGTAGAACAAACAACACTCCTGGCTAGCCCAATTTACATAGGGCAGGCCCAGGGGGAGGAAAAAACTTATAAAAAGAGGAGCCAAAGGGCCAGGGGTCTCTCTCACCCGCCCCCACACTCTCGTGTGTTCTCCCTTTTTTCTCTTCATGTCTTTGGGTTGGCATGCCCTCACACCTCAAGGATGTATTTTCCTGCCATTTTCTAAATAAAATTGAGCTGTAATACGGATCTGTACCACTGATCTCTCTAAGAGCTATAACATGGTGTGTTTGAGACCCGAGAGCTATAACACGGTCTGTCCGAGAGCTATGACATACTGAGGATCTAACGTCCAGTCGCTTCAAATTTTTGTTGTGAGGAGACAGAACTGAGGAGAATACACTCGCCTGACACTTCCAAATCTCCAGGGTAGTTACTCATCAAATATTTAGGTGTGAGTAGAGTGTGTGTGTGTGTGTGTGTGTGAGAGAGAGAGAGAGAGAATTAATATGAAGTAATGAAGCTTTGAGTTCAGGTGTGTGAAGTGAAATCAAGAGGGTACATACAGAAAGAGGTAAGTGGAAAATGAACAAAGAAAGAGAAGCAGTGGTTTGAGGTAGGTTTATATGAATATTTCCAAAAGGGGAGGCCCCCACTTAAACGTCAGCTATCATTACTTCAGTGCCACATCTATTCATCTTATTTATGTGTGTTTATGTGTGTGTACTTGTTGGTGTTTTAAGTAACAACTCCAGTTGTCAGAATAGTTGTGTTTCAGAGAGAAGGATGTACACTAGGAAAACTCTTGCCACTGCTGGCACTAATGCATGTTCTGAAAACCCAATATATTGATGAATGTGCATGGTAGAACATCATTTAACCATTCAGACAGGATCACATGTGTCTAGGTTGCTATGGTTTAAAAATTCTTATTTTCGAATCTCTGTAACAAAAACTAAACTTTTGATTGAGCTAAGCGTAATTGTATTATTTACCAGGAAAATATCAACTTTTATTGACCTGAGACTTTGTCATATTAAAAATGCAAATTAAAAATTCTCAAAGATAACCATAGAAAAGGTAAATGAAATGGAACAAAGGAAATCAATTTAAAGGAGTAAAGAAAATGAAGAAAAAAACACAGAAAAATATTGATGGAATAAAAAATACAATATAGGATATTATTTATGATTTTTTAGGGAAATGAGTGAAAGAGAAAGCAGTAGAGATAAACTCCAAAATTTATCATTAAGACAGAGAATCTCAGTGTAGTAAAACATATAATAACTAAAATATAAAATTCAGCTGCTATACTTCTTACAAGAAAAACTATAGGCAAGCTGCCAAACCAAACTCTCAAATTAGAGAATTTTTGATAAAATAATATATAATTAAAAACAGAATTGGGTGTAAATTTTATTTCTAGAAATTAATGCAAGGGCAGATAAGTAGTAAAATATTAAAGAACTGAAAAAATCATTATAGTCATATTTACAGAAACCTAAATCTATATTCATATTTTATAAAACATGTGTGAAAGATTAATAATTGACTATATAGTAGACAGAACTATTCAAGGGGTCTAAGTCTTTAATTAGCTGAAACAAAGTTAATTGGAAATATCTATCTTAATCTTGTTTTATAAGGCAAATGAATGATACTGAGTTAAGAGCCATTGTTAATTGAGTTTTCTGATATTTTCAGCCCAAATATTCCTTAAATAAATAAACCAAGTTCAGAATAAGACATTATTTTGCTACTGTCTGTGCTTCCTTAAGTCCTATAGCAATTCCCATATGCATTTAACAGGTCTTTCCAAGTATTTAATATTATATTGATTGTTAATTTTTGCCTCTGGCTATAAAAGTTTTGAGTGATTTTATTTTGAAAGCATGGGCTTCTCTGGTGACTCAGTGATAAAGAATCTGCCTGCAATGCAGGAGACCTGGGCTCTATCCCTGATCTAGAAGATCCCCTGAAGAAGGAAATGGCAACCCACTCTAGTATTCTTGCCTGAGAAATCTCATGGACAGAAAAGCCTGGAAGGCTAGAGTCTGTGGGGTTGCAAAGAATCGGACACGACTTAGTGACTAAACAAACACACATCCTGAAAGCATAACCCTTTTAATAAATCACATAAAAACACTTACGTTTATCTCAGGTATAAATGGTATTGTTTTATATAGAATGACATATGTTTGTATTATATACAATCATTGTATGAATTATTTGCTATCCATTTTTTTTTCTAACACATGACAGCTCACTTCATATTTTCACTTTCTCTCTTAGGTTTTGAAACATGAGGAAAGCTGACAGGCTAATTAGCCCAGATCATTTGGATGAGACTTTTCTTGTTTCAGTTCAGTTCAGTTCAGTTCAGTCGCTCAGTCGTGTCCAACTCTTCTTGACCCCATGAATCGCAGCACGCCAGGCCTCCCTGTCCATTACCAACTCCCAGAGTTCACTCAGACTCATGTCCATTGAGTCAGTGATGCCATCCAGCCATCCCATCCTCTGTCGTCCCCTTCTCCTCCTGCCCCCAATCCCTCCCAGCATCAGAGTCTTTTCCAATGAGTCTACTATTTGCATGAGGTGGCCAAAGTACTGGACTTTCAGCTTCAGCATCATTCCCTCCAAAGAAATCCCAGGGCTGATCTCTTTCAGAATGGACTGGTTGGATCTCCCTGCAGTCCAAGGGACTCTCAAGAGTCTTCTCCAACACCACAGTTCAAAAGCATCAATTCTTCGGCGCTCAGCCTTCTTCACAGTCCAACTCTCACATCCATACATGACTACTGGAAAAACCATAGCCTTGACTAGACGGACCTTTGTTGGCAAAGTAATGTCTCTGCTTTTGAACATGCTATCTAGGTTGGTCATAACTTTCCTTCCAAGGAGTAAGCGTCTTTTAACTTCATGGCTGCAGTCACCATCTGCAGCGATTTTGGAGCCCCCCAAAAATAAAGTCTGACACTGTTTCCACTGTTTCCCCATCTATTTCCCATGAAGTGATGGGACTGGATGCCATGATCTTTGTTTTCTGAATGTTGAGCTTTAAGCCAACTTTTTCACTCTCCACTTTCACTTTCATCAAGAAGCTTTTGAGTTCCTCTTCACTTTCTGCCATAAGGGTGGTATCATCTGCATATCTGAGGTTATTGATATTTCTCCCAGCAATCTTGATTCCAGCTTGTGTTTCTTCCAGTCCAGTGTTTCTCATGATATACTCTGCATTGAAGTTAAATAAGCAGGGTGACAATATATAGCCTTGCGTACTCCTTTTCCTATTTGGAACCATTCTGTTGTTCCATGTCCAGTTCTAACTGTTGCTTCCTGACCTGCATACAGATTTCTTGTTTGGTACTTGGTTAATGATTCTTTTCTAAACTAAACTTTTGATTGAGCTGTTATTGTATTATTTACATTCTCCTTTTAATCTTAAAAAAGTTCCACTAGAATTTTGATATTAGATATTTGATACGGACATTTTAAAGAGTCCACGATAGTCGTATTGTAGAACTATTCACATTGCTTCCTCTGTATTGCTTTTTTTAAAATTAGTCTGAAACTTTTGTTCATTTTCTTTCCTTTTTTTTTTTAACATAAGGGAGTGCTTTGATATAGTTCTAAATTTAAGAGGATTTGCCCATATTTCTTGTTTTTCAAAAACTGTTTTATCATTTGGAAAATGCAGCAGTGGCCACAGGACTGGAAAAGGTCAGTTTTCATTCTAATCCCAAAGAACAGCAGTGTCAAAGAATGTTCAAACTACTGCACAATTGCATTCATTTCACATGCTACCAAACGAACGCTCAAAATTCTCTAAGCTAGACTTCAATAGTACATGAACTGAGAACTTCCATATGTTCAAGCTGGATTTAGAAAAGGCAGAGGAACCAGAGATCAAATTGCCAAAATCCACTGGATCATAGAGAAAACAAGAGAATTCTAGAAAATCATCTACTACTGCTTCATTGACTACGCTAAAGCATTGGACTGTATGGATCACAACAAACTGTAGAAATTTTGTAAAAATATAGGGATGTCAGACCACCTTACCTTGCTCCTGAGAAACCAGTATGCAGGTCAAGAAGCAACAGTTAGAACCAGACGTGGAACAACAGACTGGTTCCAAATTGGGATAGGAATACATCATGGCTGTATATTGTCACCCTGCTTATTTAACTTATATGCAGAGCACATCATGCAAAATGCCAGGCTGAATGAAGCACAAACTGGAATCCAAATTGTCAGGAGAAATATTAATAACCTCAAATATTTAGATGACACCATCCTTATGGCAGAAAGTGAAGAGGAACTAAAGAGCCTCTTGATGAAGGTAAGAGAGGAGAGTGAAAAAGCTGAATTAAAATTCAACATTCAAAAAACTAAGATCATGGCATCCTGTCCCATCACTTTAGAGATAATGGTAATTTAGAGATAATGGCAAAATGCAAATTGAACACATCAATATCTCATTGAAAGGGATAGAGTATTTAATCCATAAATACTGTATTTTAATGCATTTGAGTGGGTGCCTTGGTCTTCATTAGCTAGCTCATTTTTGTTAAGATCTCTCAAAAGATAGTATTTTTAGTTTGAATTTAGATTTCTTTTGCTTTAATGAATAGAGTATTTGAAGAAAATTATATAAATGCATCATATGATGTGGATTTCCTAATAAATTCCAGAAAAATTGGCCTATCTATGCTCCATATAAATATTTGTGGATATGGCACTATTTGTTTGCCTATTCTGGGTCTGTTGCTGGGGGTTACAGTAATGTAGTCTACTGTAGATGATGTAAAGTGCAAAATATTTACACAAAATACTATTGTTGTTTTTCCAGGATTTTGAAAAAATATGGAACTATTTAACCATAATGCTGAGTCAGGATACTGTTCATACAAATGATGTCAAATGGATTTATGTGCCACTTATTTATGAAGACCTGAAAGAATCAATGTTTTCAGAGTTAAGTAAATCTCAAAATGCCCCTTCAATAATTTTTGAAGGAGATGTGGGACAAGTTTATAGACCTAATGAAGTTTTAATTGATCAAACAGAATTCTATACTAAGTAAGAATAAAAAGTATACGTCAAATTGTATGTAGTATATGTACAGATATAGACTAAGATGTAAAACAATTACATATGCCAATGTTTTTCACAAATTACTTAGGACAAATGTACCGAAGTTTAAAAGTGATGTCACATTTACACTTTAAATGTACTTTGAACATAATCTGCTTATATCCTTGCCAATTTTTAGTATCAAGCACTCATGTGTACAAGCTACAGTCGTGCGATAAACAATTTATATTTTTGATGTCTGGATTTTCCATGTCATACCTGCAAGCTTCTTTCCAAGTTTCCAAGTTCAAGTTTTGAACCATAAAGGAAAATTGGAGCAGGTCGTGAGTGACTCAGCTCCTCTCCTTCCAACAAGGTGGCTCAGGTAAAATAGTCATGTACATCTGACCTTTAAAATGTAATACTCCAGTAATTGCAAAAAGGCCAGTTTGATGCTTTACTGCGTTGCTGCACTTTCACATAAAATACTCAGGAGCTGACATTTATAAAACTGCTGGTGCACTCTGGAGAAACCTTGATAGCTGAGGTGTTATATGAGTCTATCATTATCATGATAATGGATATGCCAAGTGTGTTAGAGAGTAACACTGAGATATTTTGAAAGAGAAGAGACATTTATAATTAGTTGACTTGAGTAAATATAATTTCATAAAGTTATTTGCTATTCATATACAAATTAATATTCATTTTACTCACAGTAACAATTTGAGCAAACCAGCAAGAAAAATGTAATACAAAAATTGTCAAAGAAAAATGTTAAACAACTTTTAATAATCCACACCAGATATTAATTTTTTCACTTTCCCTATATAATATCACTGATATAATATTTATTTGGCAATAACTTTTCTCATGGAAGGTAAATGGGAGATACTTCATATGTAGCTAAAAAATAAAAACAAACAAAAATTTACTTAAATGATTTTGGGGGACTTTGTCAAGATAAATTATTTCTAATATGTTTCTATATTTTAATAAATTCAGATGAGAAAAAAGTGAATATTGTTTAAATATATAATGAATGCTTTTAGCAATCATATCCAACTTTATAGAACATTTAAAGCATTAAACACATGTGCTGTGTATAAGTTTAACCATCCTGGCAAATTTCTTCAAGATTACAATCAAACAGAAATTAACTTTCAGATATGCAATCTGGTATATTATTTACGTCTATTTTAATGTTTTTAAAAATTGGATATCTGTGTCTAGTTATTTATATTATGGACATCACTACATTTCTCATGTTTAAAATTTGATATAACTGATAGAGGATGTGTTTTCAGTTAGAAGATTCTTCCTGAATTTAACTATTTATATAATATTTATATTGATAATGACATTTATTATTTTAATTTAAATATACTTTCAAAAAATGCAAGATTACATTTTATTAAAACATCAGTGATATTTACTTATAAAGCCATAAAAATATTTGTGAAAATATTTGTTCACTCTTTGTACAACAAATTGGTCATGATACATTCCTGAGAAACATCCGCATGAACATGCCTTGCCTTGCTAAAAGTCACTTGGTCGTGTCTGAGTTTGCAACCCTGTGGACTGTAGCCCACCGGAATCCTCTGTCCATGAGATTCTCCAGGCAAGAATACTGGAGTGGATTGCCATTTCCTCCTCCAGGGGATCTTTCTGACCCAGGGATCAAGGCCACATTTCCTGCATTGCCAGACAGATTCTTTACGACTGAGATACCAGTGAAGCCCAAAGAACTTGTACACAAATTAGATAAGGAATACTCAAAACTCAACATTAAACAACTAACCCAATTAAAAGTTGATCTTATATTTTTCTAGACAATAAACATATATGGTAAATAATCATATTAAAAGATGCTTGGCATCATTATTCATTCACTTCAATTCAGTTCAGTCGCGTCTGACTCTTTGCGACCCCATGAATTGCAGCACACCAGGCCTCCCTGTCCATTACCAACTCCCAGAGTTCACTCAAACTCACGTCCATCAAGTCAGTGATGCCATCCAGCCATCTCATCCTCTGTCGTCACCTTCTCCTCCTGCCCCCAATCCGTCCCAGCATCAGAGTCTTTTCCAATGAGTCAATTCTTTGCATGAGGTGGCCAAAGTACTGCAGTTTCAGCTTTAGCATCATTCCTTCCAAAGAAATCCCAGAGCTGATCTCCTTTAGAATGGACTGATTGGATCTCCTTGCAGTCCAAGGGACTCTTGAGAGTCTTCTCCAACACCACAGTTCAAAAGCATCAATTCTTTAGTGCTCAGCTTTCTTCATAGTCCAACTCTCACATCCATACATGACTACTGGAAAGACCATAGCATGACTAGATGGACCTTTGTTGGCAAAGCAATGTCTTGCTTTTGAATATGCTATCTAGGTTGGTCATAACTTTCCTTCCAAGGAGTAAGCGTCTTTTAATTTCATGGCTGCAGTCACCATCTGCAGTGATTTTTGGAGCCCGCCCAAATAAAGTCTGACACTGTTTCCACTGTTTCCCCATCTATTTCCTATGAAGTGATGGGAACAGATGCCATGATCTTCATTTTCTGAATGTTGAGCTTTAAGCCAACATTTTCACTCTCCTCTTTCACTTTCATCAAGAGGCTTTGTAGTTCTTCTTCACTTTCTGCCATAAGGGTGGTGTCATCTGCATATCTGAGGTTATTGATATTTCTCCCGGCAATCTTGATTCCAGCTTGTGCTTCTTCCAGCCCAGCGTTTCTCATTATGTATTCTGCGTATAAGTTAAATAAGCAGGGTGACAATATTCAGCCTTGACGTACTCCTTTTCCTATTTGCAACTGAGATACTAAGTACTGGCAGATAATGGAGAGCAATCAGAGTACCCCAAGGAACTCTCATTTCCTTGGAGTAATAAAAATTTGTAAATCCCATCAGTAACAGTTGGGCAGTTACTGACAATATTAAATATATACTTGTCATATGACCTAGTAATCACACGTCGAGAAGTCTGACAAAGTAATATGAAAACCAATGTTGATGCAAAGCTGTATGTGAACGTGTATAGAGGCTTTATTAATAATTACTAAAAACTGAAATCAATGCCCATGTCCCTCAAATGTGAAGTGAGCAAACAAACTATGAGACATCCAGATATCAACAATGGACTCCTAACTATTCTTCCACAATAAGGAATAAACTGTGGCTACATGTGACAGTATAAATGTAGTGAAAAAGTCCAAGTGAAAAAATTATGGACAAAAAATTACATAAAATTCTATGATTTCATTTAGATTACATTACTTCAAAGGAAAACTTTAGGAATAGCTAACAGGTCAATGGTTGCCAGAGTCAGGAGTAAAGTGGAGAGATTGGCTACAAAAAGACATGAGAATTTTTTTAAATGATATGCTTCTCATGCCCTGAATTTAGTGATAGCAATAAGTCTGTATACATTTATAAAGATTCACAGAACTGAGCACTTGTGTGAATTTTACTGTATATTAATTATGGCTTCAATTTTTAAATGAAAAAAAATCTAGTCAGCATGTCATACAAATTAGTGCTCACACAATATAACCTAATAGTTGTTATTGATTGCACACAAATATATAAAATAAAGATGTAAAAATTGAATAACAGAGAAATCTTATCATTTTGATAAATTTACTTTGCTATACTTCACATTTTCTTAAAAATCTCCTTGGTGGACCAAATTTCAAAAATTGAAAGACACTATTTCTCTGATGTGCATTTTAATTCACTCTTTGAATAAAAGAACATCATACTTTCCCAGGCATATAATTTTTCACTAGTATAAATTGATTAAAATATATATCAACATTGAATATAAATGCAAGTGTTCAATAAATTGTACATACAATTTTTTGAGTTACATTTACAAAAAAACAGGTTTCTTTGCCTTATCATTATTCTTGTAATATCATTTGTTGTTTATGTTTTTGAGTTGCTAAGTCCTGTCCTGTCTGACTCTGAAACCTCATGGACTGCAGCACACCAGGCTTCTTTGGCTCCACCATCTGAGTTTGCTCAAACTCATGCCCATTGAGTTGGTGATATTTTTTAGCCATCTCATCCTCTGCTGCCCCCTTTTCCTTTTGCCTCCAATCTTTCCCAACATCAGAGTCTTTTCCATTAAGTCAGCTCTTTGCATCAGGTGGCCAAAGTGCTGGAGTTTCAGCTTCAGCCTCAGTCCTTCCAATGAATATTCAGGGTTGATTTCCTTTATGATTGACTGGTTTGATCTCCCTTCAGTTCAAGGGATTCTCAAGAGTCTTCTCTAGTGCAATAAATTGAAAGTATCAATTCTTTGGTGATCAGCCTTCTTTAGGTTCAACTCTCACAAGTATACATGATTACTGGAAAAATCATAGCTTTGACTATAGGGATCTTTGTCTGCAAAGTGATGTCTCTTTTTAATACAACGTCTCTTTTAATACATTGCCTAGGTTTGTCACAGGTTTTATTCCAAGCAGCAACTGTCTTTTAATTTCATGGCTACAGCCACCATCTGCAGTGATTTTGGAGCCCAAGAAAATAAAATGTGTCACTGCTTCCACTTTTTCTCCTATTTGCCATGGAGTGATGGGACCAGATGTCATAATCTTAGTTTTTTGAAATCTGAGTTTCAAGCCAGGTTTTTTTCATTCTCCTCTTTCACCCTCATCAAGAGGCTATTTAGTTCATTTTCACTTTCTGCCATTAGAGTGGTATCATCTGCATATCTGAGGTTGTTGATATTTCTCTTGGCAATCTTGATTTCCGCTTGTGATTCATCCAGCTCAGCCTTTTGCATGATGTACTCTGCATAGAAATTAAATAAACAGGGTGACAATGTGTAGCTTTGTCATACTTCTTTCCCAGCTTGGAACCAGTCAGTTGTTCTGAGTGAGGTTCTAACTGTTGCTTTTGAACCTCATACAGGTTTCTTAGGAGACTGGTTAGTTAGTCTGGTACTGCCATCACTTTGAGAATTTTCCACAGTTTGTTGTGATCCACAGAGTCAAAGGCTTTAGCGTAGTCAAGGAAGCAGAAGCAGATGTTTTTCTGGAATCCCCTTGCTTTCTCTATGATGCAACAAATGTTGGCAATTTGATCTCTGGTTCCTGTGCTTTTTCTAAATCCAGCTTGTACATATGGAAGTTCTCAGTTCACATACTGCTGAAACCTAGCTTGAAGAATTTTGAGCATAATCTTGCTAGTATGTGAAATGAGCAAAATAGTGTGGTAGTTTGAACATCCTTTGGCATTGTCCTTTTTTGGGATTGGAATAAAAATTGACCTTTTCCAGTCCTATGGCCATTGCTGAGTTTTCCAAATTTCACCCACTGTTAAAAAAGAATCTCCTTGAATAATGACCTTGTGCATTAAAAGTAATGGAATGTAAACCTGTGGCGGATTCATTTTGATATTTGGCAAATCTAATACAGTTATGTAAAGTTTAAAAATAAAATAAAATTAAAAAATAAAAAAAAAAATAAATAAAAGTAATGGAATGTTTTTTAAAACATCATCTGAGGCAATATTCAGTGAAAATGGAAATAATTAGGGTAGGAAGTTTTCTCAAAGTCTAGCACAAATACTAAAAGTAATATTGATTGTTTTTACTTAAAGTTTCCAAGTTTTTAATAAAATGTAAAATATCTCAAGACAAATTTTCAATAATAATAAAAGTTACATAAATTTGCTAAGAAGTAATTATAATTTCCAATGTGCAATAAGAGAAAAAATATAAATGATAAACCTTAAGGTAAACATTAAATGCATATAAATAGGAAGGTAATTTAGTATTTTTATTAGCATTATTATGGTACATCATTCTTTGCCCTTTTGTTTTTGACTCATCTATGTCTTTAAAGTGTTTTTAAGTTTATGACATATAGCTGTGTCTTATTTATTCATTTTGGCACCGTTATTTGGTTGGTGTGTTTAGAACATTTCTATTTGAAGAGACTATTAGTACAGTTGGATTAATTTCTACCATATTTATATCTATTTTCTATTCATTGTATTTTTTTGTTGTTTCTCCCTCTTCCCCTTTTTCTGCCTTTTCTAATTTTAACTGAGTATTTTATATAATTCCCTTTCTCTTCTCCCTTAACATATATATTATTTATATATTTTAAAAAATGTTTAGTGGTTTCTCTAGGGTTTAAAATGTATATTTTCAAACAATCTAAGCTCACCATTGAATAATACTACATGGCTATCCATGCTACTATTGTACTGCTATGCATGCAGTGAGATGACCTTGTAGGCCCTGCTTTATTCATTTCCCTTATCTGTACCCCATATTCACCCAGTCCATGTGCACTACCATTACTTAGATAATGTATCAATATTCCTTCTCTCATGCTCTTCTTTTATTTAGATCCTATGTCAGATCAACAGGAGTTTCCTCTCCCTGAAAAACTTCTTTTAACATATTAATATTTTGCAAGGCCAGTATGCAGGACATGACTGTTTTTATTCGTATGAGGAAGCCTGTTTCTCTTTCACTTCTGAAGGATGATTTCCTGGAAATGAAATTCTAGTTTGTTTTGGCTTTTACTTTTAACACATTAAATATTTAACTCCCCTCATTGCTTGCATAGTTCAGCAGAAATTTCACTATAACTCTCATCCTTGGTCCTCTCTAAGCAAGGTGTCACACATCCTCCTCTGGCTTCCTGTAAGACTATCTTTTTGCATTTGGTTTTCTGTGTTTAAAAATAATGTGCCAAGGTATGGGTTTTGGGGTAGGGGAGATACTTATCCTTTTGATAGTCTCTGATTTTTTTTATTTTTTAATTTAATTTTATTTTATTTTATTTATTTTTTTTAATCTTTATATTTTTTAAAATTTTATTTTATTTTTAAACTTTACATAATTGTATTAGTTTTGCTAAATATCAGAATGAATCCGCCACAGGTATACATGTGTTCCCCATCCTGAACCCTCCTCCCTCCTCCCTCCCCATTCCATCCTTCTGGGTCATCCCAGTGCACTAGCCCCAAGCATCCAGTATCGTGCATTTTTTTGACAGATGGTTTGTTGTCTGTTGTCAATTTTGGAAAGCTCTTGCCCATTATTTCTTTAAATATTTCTTCTGCTCCATTCTCTACAGTTTTTGTAATCCACTTATGTGTGTGTTACATATTATTATTTTGTTAAGCAGTTCTTGGATGCTTCTTTTTCTTTTGTTACTGTTTTTAGAATTTTTTTTTTTTATCTTTGTATTTCAGTCTATAGAATTTCTACTGGTCTCTCTTATTCTTCACTAATTCTTTCTGGCCATGTTGAATCTATCAGTGAATCCATTAAAGTCATTCTTCATTTCTATTACTGTTTATTTGATTTCTAGCATTGATCTTTTTAAAAATGTCATTGTGAATTGCCTTTTGAATCTTCCATAGCTTTTTATCTGTCTACATTACCCACCTTTGCTTACATGCTGTTTTCTCTCTCCATTAGATCCCTTGCCATCTTAGTCATAACTATTTTTAATTTCTTTTCTCACAATCCCAATGTCTATTTCATATATGAATATTATTTAGATGTTTGTTTTACCTTCTCAGACTATGGCTTTCCTGACTTTTGGCATGCTTTTAAATTTTTTGTTGACAGCTAGACAAGTTGTATCAGGTAATAAAATGAAGCACATACATCTTTTATAAGAATTTATGTTAATTTGGCTAGTACTTGGGAGGTGTTATTTTAATGGTTAATATGTCTAATACTTATTTTATCTTTAGATACAAGAAGTTTCAACTTATTCCTCTGTGTGTTTGGCTTTGTTTTCTTTTTTTGGCTTTGAGTCTTTCTACAGGTTGCTCTTGAAAAGTGTCTGTGTCATGTAACTCTTTCAACCTGTAACCCACTGTAATTGAACTGGATCCCTGTTGGAGGTGGTGGTAAGGTATTAGGAGTATTCTACAAACTTCGGATTTACTATTCATCTTTCAATGGCATTGCAGGACTGTGGCTTTCACAAGTGTTTCTGTTCCTTCTCCTCACTCTCTACTCCCTTCTCTAGCTGCAGAATCCCCAATCTATTTCTTCAAAGTACTGTCCTCAGTGAGAATCTTGTTCTGTTTTTTTTCCCCTCCAGGAAGACAGGATATGACAGAGCAAGGACAAATGCTCTTCCTCTAGGTAGAATACACTTCCAGATTTGCACTCTGTTGAGGTTCTTTCCCTTGAAGTATAGGCCACTCTCATTATTGAAATGCTGCTCATTCCCAGGTGGCTCAATAGTAAAGAAACCACCTGCCAAGCAGGAAGTGCTGGTTCAATTCCTGCATTGGGAAGATCCCTGAGAAAAAGAAATGGGAACTCACTCTAGTATTCTTGCCTGGAAAATTCCATGGACAGAGGAGCCTGGTAGGATACAGTCCATGGGGTCGCAAAAGACTTGGATATGACTTAGTGATTAAACACCAACAATGACACCTTTCACAATAATTTCATTTTACCTTCCTCCTCCAGTGCCATGAGGGGATCTTTCTCAAATCTCACTATGATAATCAGCTGAAATTCTCAGAAAGAAAATTCACACAAGTTTGGGCTCCCACTAAGAGCACCTCCTCCCACTCCCTCCCATAAAACTGATGCCTCTTAGAGTTTCTCATTCTCCTATTGAACCCTTCACTGAACAATCTCTGGTGATCCCTAGTCAGCCCATTGATAGCAACAGATGAGTGGTAATAGATATTAATCAATATTTCTCTATGATGATTTTTATCACTGTAGAGACAAACTGGCTACAAACTCAGATCAACATTGATGGGAAGCTTTAAAAATACATCTGAGGTTATTTTTGTGTCATTAATCACCTGTCAACCACTTAAACCTGGAAAACCTGTAAAGGTGGGACCGGGTCAGGAAGCAAATCCTTAAAGAGTATTTGAGCAACCTGCATGGCTTTGATCCGGTGTTCCTTCATGATGGGATTTGAGTATGTTTTAGTTGCTATATGACTATTTTCAGAATAGACTGAAGAATTATTTTGATAAAAAGTCACTACCCTAACAGTCACTAAAGTGCTGCTTGAT
This sequence comes from Bubalus bubalis, assembly GCF_019923935.1. NCBI lineage: Eukaryota > Metazoa > Chordata > Mammalia > Artiodactyla > Bovidae > Bubalus > Bubalus bubalis. Next base: position 17,075,039 of record NC_059176.1, read on the forward strand.
TTTATGCTCCGACCTGGGGCATTTCAACATTTATATAATGTGCCCAAGGCACATACTTTATGGAAACCTTTACAAAAGAACTCTGTAAGATGTTATCCACTGCTCAAAAACCACACTGCGCTTGCCAGTCACAATCTTCTGGAAAGGTTGAAAAACCCAATGGCACCCTTAAATTACAGTTAATATAATTTTGAAAACCTTTTAATTTCTTTGGTCTAAAAGTACTTCAGTTAGCCCTAATGGCCATACAGTCCTTTCATTCACAGACATATTGATTTACTCTTTATGAATTGGTAACTGAAATGTCTATGTATTTAGAGATTTTTCTCTTTTATACTAGTATATGATTTGTTATATGCAGCCATGGCAAAATATTGCAAGGATCTTATGTACTATACCCTGTTCTATCACAAGCAAGTTAAGATTGCCTTCCTTCTTCATAATCTTGAACAAGGAGTTTCATATACCAGGGAGTAGGGGGCGGGGGACTAGAGGGAAAAAAACAAAACAACTACTTTTAACCTTGTAAACGATTTTATCAGGTTCTATTAACAATTAAAAAAGCAAGTTTCAAGAAGTCCATGCTTAGGTTTATATTTCACAAGTAAAGAAGCAATGTAGAATTGCATGCAATTGGATTGGTGTTCCAATAGGGGACCTCAAAATGAGGGTTCACAGATACCCTAAAGACACAGCTCATCTTCCTAAGTACAAAGCTGACCAAGACCTTCAGAACAAGCAGATGATGTCAGATAGTGGACTGCTTCCACTCAAGGTGTCAAACCTAGGTTAGTTTGACACCTAAATCCTGTTTTCTTTCTTACTTTCTCACTTAGAATCATTCTTATTTTCTATAGATTCCTCATTGCTGTAAACCTATAACAACACTTTTTCTCCTTTATTTGCTCTTTATATTTTTTAGATCAAAACATATATAACAAAATTCTAATTGGGTCATAGGGATAAAAATGTATACTATGCTACATTTTTTAGAGTGTGCTATAGTACACATTTTTAAAAAATACATTAAAAATACACATTCTAAGATAATTTTTAGATTATCCCAAATGTAGTTACTGCTTTTAATTTTACTTATTATTGAATATACCATGTATCACCCGACCCCTTTGATAAATATTTCTGGCCAACTCTGCTCTCATAAAATGATACTTTAGGGAGTTACAACTAGATAGTGTCTTTACTTGCAAGTATAAAAACAAATGACCATACACAAATCAACCTGTGACTTTGCCAGCACCACTCCCTCCCAAAAAAGAAAAAAAATTACAAATCTATAATCAGATGTTAGGTAATTTAAAATTTGAATTCAACAATCTTCATGGGGCAATAGGCTAAGTACTTGTCACTTGGAAGAGACTAACAGAGATCCAAATATGTAACCAAGCTAATGAAAGGCTTTGAGTCTGACTCTGTATTGTGGACAATGCCTTTGCTTCTCAGCATCTGAGTGCTTCTAGCAGGTACTAAATTATCTGTAGCCAGGGTTCCAGGTCTTGTTTGCCTTAGACAGATAACTCATGAAATTTAGGAATAATATAGGAAGGAATAATAATATAGGAAGACGTTTCTATGCATAGAGACCTTAATTCTATAACAGCTAAGTTGGAAATTCTTACCCAGGCACAATATCCAA